>NC_142870.1:16770000-19170000 GCF_051225735.1 Oryctolagus cuniculus | reverse complement strand
AGTATTTAAGGGAAAAAGAATATGAGACTAGAAATAGAAGATAAAAGAATTTACAAAACAACAAGAAACTACTTATGAGATGAACTTGAAAACAGGAGATCCTACAAATGTTCATTTGTAAACCACTGTAATTGAAACTATAAAAATATAAGCCCTCAAGGGGAAAAAAGTTGAAATTAATGACCTGAGCCTCAATGATTTGTAGTACAATACCCTGTATAAATACCTATACCAATTTGCTAAGGGATATTATTGGTTTATTTTGCATTTCTCTGATTACTTCGTTTGCAATTCATTTCATAGGGTTTTACTTTTTTATTTTTGGTAATCATATTTATTTATGCTATCTTTGGCAAACTGGGATTGGCTCAACCAGAATCTTTTATGATAAATAACCTGATAAGCAAGCAGATTCTAGGTCACTGGGTAGATGAGCATAGGAGTGGATCCACAGTTTTCCTCTTATCTCCTGACATGAACTCAGTGACAACTTGGTTCTCTGATGAGTAGCTGACGACTATCCCAATCTACATGAGTGCTAGCAAGATGAAAGACAGCAGTAAGAAAGAGTGATTTATACACGTAGGTTAGGGGTCTTCGCTTTAGCGAGGTTCTCCTCTTTCTCCATGTGGAACTACACATGGTTGCATAAAAAACAATCAGTAACTGGGAATATCTATGTTAAATGTAATGGCCAGCAGATTGTCAAGAACGCTGGTGACAGGATCCCCAGAAATAATTAGCATGATTTGTCTCTCAAGATGGAGGAAACCACTCAATGCAGTACTAAGAAGTTGCTGATGTAGTGCATTACATGCTGTCACGTGTTACATTTTGTCCTCTACCCAAAGTTGTCTGTTGAAATCTTTATTTCCAATAGCTCAAAATGTGACCTTATTTAGAAATAGGGTCGGTGCAGATGTAACTAGTTAAGATGAAGGCCTACCAGAGTAGGATGGGTACACCATCCAAGATGATTGCTCTGACTATGAAAAGGAGAGATTTATATGCAGATACATAGAGGGAGAATGCCATGGAAAGATGAGGTAAAGGTGAAGATGTTGGATCCACCAATGAAGGAATGCCAGATGTCCACCAGAAGCTGGGGAGGCACGGCACAGACTCTGTCACAGCCCTGAAAGAACAAATCCTGCTGACACCTCAATCTCAGATTTCCTGACTACAGAAACCTGAGACAATAAACGTCTGTGGTTTAAGCTGCCTAGTCGGTGACACTGGAATATATTAGATGTGACAATTTGATACGGCAGCCTCAGGAAATTCATACACATGCAACGAAACAAAACACAAAGCTGTCATCTAAAAAGTGATCAGAAACAGTTTCCTTAGCAGAGTGTGCTAGCGTTCTGTATAGCACAGATGGAACAAATACAAATTAAGGGAGATGTCCACTAAAAGACTGTAGCTGATAAAAAAGAAAAAAAAATTCTTATTAAAAAATAGGTGTCAGAGTTGCATCATAAAACCAATTTAAATAACATTTGCTTGGCAAGATTCTGTAAATGAAGAGAGTCTAAAGTGCTATGTTGAGATGTAAATTATGCTTCCTCTAGGGGCAAACTGTGAAGTATAGAAAAACAGTTTTTCATAAATTGGGTTTTACACTTAGCATCTTGGATTTTACCAGTCCTCAAACAATAAGATGTAAAATGGTTTAAATTTACCTCAAGATATCTTTAAATTACACCAAGAGGAGCTGTGTGTGTCATTCAAATTTTCTCTTTGTGCTTCTCTAGTCTTTAAGGCTAATGGAATTGGTTGGTGAATTATTATTAAAATACCCTTCAAGTTTAAGGCATTTCCAAGCAAGTTAGTCATAATGTCCATTGTTATCCTTTTATCAGCTTTCAATTGTACTTTCTGGGTCAGTGACTAAAATGCAGGATGTTCTGAAAGTCAAAGTGGCTTCAATATAAAATATGTTAAGGAAGCAAAATTGCATGCCAAGCAAATCTTTGTGTTAATTAGCTTCTAGAACACGAACAGTTTGCTTCTGTGCCTAAAAAGTAATACAGTAACTTACTTATATGTAGCATTAATTGAGCCACACAGTAAAGGCATTTTTCCATAGTCACCCAAGATATTGAAATTTTAAAGTAGAAAAATAAACCCTTCTTGGCTGTAACATATTCTGTAGGAAAGTGAAGCATGTAAATTCTTGTCAGAATAAAATTCACCTGCTTTTTAAAGTCCCACGTTGAAGTTTAACATTTAAGGCCACAATTTCCAGATGCCAATTGTTACAGGCAGTTCATCTTTTCAGGCAAAAACAATATCCCTGCATCTATTTCCTCCTGCAACTGACTGGCATTTTTCTCCTGGTGAAATTGAGAAGTTTCTGAGTTTCTACTGAACATTTCCATCCATTTCATTCTAGCTCTGTGAGACAGTGTCACAGTGAAACTACAAGAAACCCATGAAGCTTTTCTAAATGGAGTCATTTGACAGAGGCGATTTGCTTCTGACCTTTGTCTCTTGCACTTGGCAGTAATCCACATTGTCTTGATCATGGTTGTTAAAATAAGACAGCATTCTGTATTATTTGTCGAAATCTGGTGTATTGCTGCATGTGGATACATGACTATTCCCGGAACTGTGAAACAGGGCTGATGAAAACTCATACAAGATAAGAAGATAATGGCCAGTAGTAGGGAATGGAAGAAAAAGGTGATAGTGATTCGTTCTTACTGATAATTTATTATGTATGTGAATGGACAGGGCCACATGAGAGGTATAAAAAATTTTCAAAAATGATGTAAGGGCATAAATGAACAATCATGCAAGTTGAATCCTAACAAGACCATTTGTCAGACCGCACTCTAGAAGGCCATGTTTCAGAGCCTGGGTGGGACTGGAAAATGTGGGTGGCAGAAACCCAAGAACTTAAGCCAGCCCGTGCTGCCTTTCAGGGTGCACGTTGTCAGGAAGCTGCCAGACTTCTCATATGAGATCTCAGGTACTCCCATATGAAATGCCGGTGTTCCAGTAGGCATCTTAACTGCTGTGCCTTGCACTTGGCCCATGCTAAGAGTCTGATTAGAGATGTATCTCCTTTGCTACATGAGGGCACTTCAAAAAGTTCATGGACAGTAGAATTAAAACACAAGTTTCTTTTGGCGCAAAAAACAAAAATGAAATCTATGCATACAAGAAGTCTTCCAAAAATTCATTAAAAGTATGTATTATGAAAAAACCACGCATAGATTTCAATTTTTTTGTACCAACCTTAGCTTATTTTTAATTCCATTCTTCCATGAACATTTTGAAGTAACCTTATATCTCTCTTAATCATTTTTGCAGTATAGAAGATTATACTCACGGAATATTTAAAGAAACTAAGCGGAATTTAAATGAGTAAGCAGGGCTTGTTTCTAATGTGCTGAACTCTTCAGGTGATTATTATCTGTGACCACAGGCTTAATCACTAAGCTTTCAGACGGTTGGTGTCCTTTATGGCCTCAGAGCATCCCTGTGTACTTCAGACTTCTCACCTTGAGAGGACAGAATTTCAGGCTTCAGTGGGAAAATGATGTTGTGGGACAGCAATTCTGCAACCTACTGGGATTTCACCTAAAATGACCCCTAATACACTGGTATAATTTTAGTGAGGCAAATGTTTAAGTATATTTGCATCTTACACTAAAATGTTCTGGAAGATTCATTTATAATTTTTGCAAAACTATAATAAAAATGTTCTATTTATTTTCTTTGTAAGTTGTAACAGATTTACGGTCAGAAAAGAGCAAAGATACCAACCTGATTTTATTTGCAATGTATTACTTTGTATCAAGCCCATTTTCTTGAAGAAAGCAGTTTATCAGTGTTGTCAGAAAGTATTGAGAGATCTCTTGAGCAACTAGGTTTTATTGTATTGTTATTGTGCAACAATACTATATATTGTTCAGAAAACCACTAAGATTCAATCATGGGGCTCCATTTTAAATCCCTTATCTAGTTTTCATGTAATCCATGTAACAATACTCAGTTGTCTAATCCACATGGATGGGATCATGTTTCTTCATTTTCAGAAATTGCAGATCTTAATTAATGTCTCATTTCTAGCCAGTAGAAAAGTCCCACACCATGTATTTTTTGAAAAGATTTATTTATTTATTTAAGAGGCAGAGCTATAGACAGAGAGTGGGAGAGAGAGAGGGAGAAGTCTTCCATTGCTGGTTCACTCCCCAGATAGATGCAATGGCTGGAGCTGAGCAGATCAGAAATCAGGAACCAGGAGCTTCTTCCCGGGTCTCCCATGTGGGTGCAGGGGCGCAAGCACTTGGACCATCTTCTGCTGCTTTCCCGGGTGTATTAGCAGGGAGGTGGATCAGAAGTGGAGCAGCTAGGACTAGAACCAGAGCCCATATGGAATGCCGGCATTGCAGACAGTGGCTTGACTTGTTTTACCACAATGCTGGCTTCATACAGCAGCACTTTCATACCCAAGGCACGCAATAGATGGGCTAACTAACCACAATGATGTGCATCCCTCTGAAAACTACTGTGTTCAAGGAGTCACCTATAGGTATATTCTGTTAAATACAGCCAGGGGTGGGTACAACAGCAGGGCAGAAGAGAAGGGGAAAGAAGATACCAATACTTGCTATGCTTTTTGGCAGGGCCAGCAAAGCTGGATACTCCAGCCACCCTAACAGTGGAAGAGCTTCTATCATGTGTCTGGCAGCATAGGATGATGGGCTTGAACAATTCCTCATTGAAGGATCTTTTTTTTTAAATTTTTTTGTTTTTGTTCTAATTATTCTCATTCTTTATGCTACTCTAACATTTCAACACTCTTGCAAATAGTTGCTTATATTAAATTTCCATTGTCTGAAATCCCTAGAGTGTTTTCTTATTTAGACTGGGTCCTGATGAATAAAATGGCACATGCTGACACAGGGCTTAGTCTAAACTATGAAAGTTATAAAAGCTGACCCATTTAATTTCCAACCTATGAAGCAGTATTATTTTTCAATGAGGAAACTGAGGCACAAAGAAGTTACATGTCTAAGGTCAGATGGCTATTAAGTGTCAGAGCTGCACCTTGAACCTGGGCAGTTGGATATTACAATCACTTAGGGCACAACTTACTATTCTTGGGTATCAGTTTTCTGATATAGATCTTTATTAATCTGTTTTTGGTTACTGCAACAGAATAGCTGAGGCAGGGTAACTTTATAAAGAAAATAGGCTTATTTAACTCACAGTTTTGGAGGTTTAGGGCATAGGGGTGACTTGGCTCTGGTGAGGATCCTCTGTGTCACTTCATGATGAGAATGCTGTATAAGTATCTGTCTGGTCTCTCCTCCACTTTTTAAAAAACCACTAAGATTCAATCATGGGGCTGCACTTAATGTCCTTATCTAATCCTAATCACTTCTCAAAGACCCTACTCCTTCACAACATAATCGGTTTAAATTTCTACACTCCTAATGTCTGACCATGTGAATTGAATTTCAATATATGAAGCCCTGGGAGGCATTCAGATAGCACCATCTAATGTCCTTTTGACTTTTTTAGATGTGTATGCAAATCATAGGATAGTCAAATCTTCTGTGCAGATTCATTGCACTAGCTTACATTCGTTCAGCTTTGTTTGCAATGGCACAGAGCATATTGCAGACTTGATGATTAAGGAGTTATTCATTCTCAGAATTTATTTGGCTGAAGTATCTACTTATTTAGGTCAGATGTAATGAAGTGAAACCATGTTGAAGGGGTGAGCATTTGGCCCAACTGTTGAGATTCCAGTTGAGATGTCTTCATACCAGAGTGCCTGGGTTCAAGTCCCATCACCACTCATGATTCCAGCTTCTTGTTACTGCACACCCTAGGAGATGGAGTCCCTGCCATTGGGGACTTGAATTGAGATTTTGGCTCCCAGCTTCAGCCTGCCCCATCCCTGGCCATTGCAGGAATTTGGAGCAACAATCTGAGATGAGTACACACTCCATCTCTCCCTCTCTCACTCTCTGCCTCTCAAATGGAAAATCAGAAAGGAATAATATGGAAAATGTTAAGAGCATGTTAAAATTATTTCTCTCATTGCTATTTTCTATAAACTGATATTTTTAAACAAGCAATGGAAGACGTTAAGTCACAGCAATGTTGAGCAGCTTTTGAAATCAGTTTGTCAGTTTTGTAGTCATTTTTTAATCCATTTCTTGTCACAGGCATTTTCTTTCCACAGTGCAATCAGTGCCAGGTCAGTAAAGACTTCCTCTCTTTGAAATAATGATGAGGAGAAGGCATTGTTTATTAAACTTCTAATACTTTATTTAGTAACTACTCAGCCTATTCACTAGTGTGATAGTCAGTGGTGAACACAAGATTAGTGATATACACTCTCTAAATGATGTGATTCTGTAACTGGTTCCACGTATTAGCTAGAAAAAATAAACTTTTTTGTTCTTTAGTTTTCTCATCAGAAAATGGATAAATAATAGGATCATTTCATAGGGTTGATGTAATTGTTCAAAATAAAATTTAGAGAGCATTTGCCAGGGCCGGCGCCACGGCTCACTTGGCTAATCCTCTGCCTGTGGTGCCAGGTTCTAGTCCCGGTTGGGGCGCCGGATTCTGTCCCGGTTGCTCTTCTTCCAGTCCAGCTCTCTTCTGTGACCTGGGAAGGCAGTGGAGGAAGGCCCAAGTGCTTGGGCCCTGCACCCACATGGGAGACCAGGAAAAAGAGCCTGGCCCCTGGCTTCAGATCGGCGCAGTGCGCCGGCCGTGGTGGCCAGTTGGGGGATGAACCAATGGAAGGAAAACCTTTCTCTCTGTCTCTCTCTCTCACTGTCTAACTCTGCCTGTCAGAAAAAAAAAAAAAAGCATTTGCCAGGCAAAAGAAAGTAATGTCTACCAGTAACAAATATGATATATGCTCTTACATCTTCTGCCCTCTCTCCCTGTTTTTTTTTTTCTCCCACTTTCTCACTCCTCCCTTCTCTATATCTTCCTTCCATCAAATAAGGAAAATTTTTGCCATATTTCCTTACCATATAGCCTTTTCTAAAATCCCTGTCAATTAAAACCATAAGATCTTATTTAAGCAATGCACTCATAAATGAAGTTGAAAAAAAAAAGTTGGAGATTACAGAACTCTGTAATTAACACACAATTATTCTTAGGTGTTTAAATTTTAACTGAAAAGTGATCCCTGTTAGGAATTTGGAAAACATTATGCTGAGTGAAATAAGCCAATCCCAAAGGGACAAATACCACTTGTTCTCCTTGATAGGTGACAACTAACTGAGCACCAAAAAGGAAACCTGTTAAAGTGAAATGAACACTATGAGAAACGGTGACTTGATCAGCCCTCACCCTGACTGTTGATGAGCAACTTGATATGTTATCCCTCTTAGTATTTTTTTTTTGTTTGTTCTACTTAATACTTTTGGTTGAATACTGTAATCAATACACAATTCTTCTTAAGTGCTGAAACTTAACTGAAAAGTGATCACTGTTAAATATAAGAGTGGGAATAAGAGAAGGAAGAGATGTGGAATTCGGGACATGCTCAAGCTGACTTACCTCAAACGGTAGAGTTATAAACATACCAGGGGATTCCAATTCAATCCCATCAAGGTGGCATGTACCAATGCCATCTCACTAGTCCCAGTGATCAATTTCTGTTCACAATTGATCATAATGATAGGACTAAGAACCAAAGGGATCACATAAACAAGAATAGTGTCTGCAAATACTAGCTGATAGAATAAAAAAGGGAGAGAACGATCCAACATGGGAAGTGAGATACACAGGCAGATGTCTTAAACAGCACTCTGGCCTCAGAATCAGCCCTTAAGGCATGCGGATCTGGCTGAAAAGCCCATGAGAGTATTTCAGGCATGGAAAGCCAAGACACTCTGGGGGAAAAAAAAAAAAAAAAAACCTAAATGAAAGATCTCTGTGAGTGAGATCCTAGTGGAAAGAATGGGTCATCAAAGGAGGTACCTTTCTCTGAAGGGAGGAGAGAGCTTCCACTTTGACCATGGCCTTGTCTAAAAATTATCAGAGTCAGTGAACTCAGGGGGCTTCCATAGCCTTGGCAGCTCATGACAAGAGCCTAGGTTGATTACTGAGGCCATAAACAAGAGTGTCAATTTGTTAAGTCAACAACAGGAGTCACTGTACACTTACTCCTCATGTAGGATCTTTGTCCTTAGTTGCTGTACATTGAGATTTAATGCTGTAACTAGTACTCAAACAGTATTTTTCACTTTATGTTTCTGTGTGGGAGCAAACTGTTGAAATCTTTACTTAATGTATGCTAAACTGATCTTCTGTATATAAAGAGAAATGAAAATGAATCTTGATGTGATTGGAAGGGGAGAAGGAGTGGGAAAGGGGAGGGTTGCGGGTTGGAGGAACGTTATGGGGGGGAAGCCATTGTAATCCATATTCTGTACTATGGAAATTTATATTCATTAAATGAAAGTTTTTAAAAAAATGTTGGAGAGACTGTGCAAGAAAAAGCCCTTACATATTCTCTCTTATATGGTGAAAAGCTCATGAAGACAGGGAAATTCCAGAAAGTTAAAAGGGAGCATTATAAAATTGTTACCTATTGGAATCCATTTAAATGGGTTAGGTGTTTCCCTCATTGATAGGGGAAAGAGCATTTGGAAATACCTCTACATAACAGGCTTTGCTTATTTTTTTCTCACTCCCTTCTCTGCCGTGTTTCTTTGCATATTTAGATATTGCAAGGAATGATCAATGTTTTCGTAGTCACCAGGAATAGACCAAGACCTAAAACAAAAATCAAGGTCAAGACATTTTTCCTCCCTTTGTGCTTTTCTTTTGATGTAAAATTACAGTTACATTAAAGTTATTGTCATTAACTATGCTTATTTGGCTTAGGTGGATAGCTCACAATAGCTCCTAGTAGCTCTACTGTCTA
Source organism: Oryctolagus cuniculus (assembly GCF_051225735.1). Taxonomy (NCBI): domain Eukaryota; kingdom Metazoa; phylum Chordata; class Mammalia; order Lagomorpha; family Leporidae; genus Oryctolagus; species Oryctolagus cuniculus. The sequence goes on along the minus strand of NC_142870.1, from coordinate 19,161,077 downwards.
TTCATGGATGACACATTTCCAGCATGAAATATTAGAAAAGAATTCTCAGCTCCCCAAATTCTGTGTGAGAAACCACTCAAAGAAACTGGGAAAAGAAATGCTCACTCATTGATCTTCATGTGGGTTTTCCAACTTTGTGAGTATAACAAAGCAAAAAGCCCAGCTATTGGAATTGTAGAGCCATCCCTGACTTTTGAAGTTAGGGTTCCTGGCCCAACTCTGGTGATGAGAATTAAAAAATGCCTGTGTCTGTGCACAGCCTATTTAAGAACTAGATCTGAGAAGTCTACAGGCTCTGTAGAAGAAGCTATTAGTATCTCTTGTTCTTACTGTGTCCCATAACCCTCCAGTTAAATCTAAACTAGGGTACTCAAGGAACCAGAGTCTAAGCCTTCAGCTGATTTCGTCTGGAAAATGCTCTCAGTGATTGTTGACTTCATGCCCTTGGCACATCTCCTGTTCTGGTCTTCCATTTATAAGACCCAAGTGCCTTGAAGTTTGGCTGTCTGACACTATTGTTGTTATTTTGTTATTCCTGTTTGCCAGCAATTTTCACAGGCGCATCCACGCTGTCGTAATTGTGCCATCAGAGTATAATGTACTGTTATTCTACTAAATCACAGAATGGCTAACTCTTCCAAGCAAACATGCACTGAACAGCTGTTCAATAGATGACTACCTGGGTGAGTGTACATTATGTAGATACTCAAGCCTGTTTGTGCGTACATATCTGAGGAATATAACCTCTCTCCCCAAGAAAACACTAGCAACCTTATTGCTTCTTCATATTAGAAGTGGCATAAGTTAAAGCAGGTCTAAGCAGCTTAAAAACTGCCACAATGAAAGTACAGAGGAATCATTCAACCCTAACTCACAAGACCTTCATATTTTCAAACAGTGATAATATAATTGAGCATATACTCCCTAAGGGGAGAAAGACCCAGGGAAGCTCATGTCAGGATGAAAATTATATTTCTTTACTTAGTTCTCATAAGCACATTTGACTGATAATTTAAATTAATGAGGCAGAGGGAAAACTTCACTTTGCATTGCAAATGGAGCAGAGAAATGCATGAATCAATGGGAAAATAAATTTAATAGCTGTGAACATAAACCGTATCACTACAAAGGTCAGAAGTGCTTTTTTCTTCCCATTGCAAAAAGAATATAATCTATTAGTAAAGGCATTCCTTTGATGCACCTAGATCAAACCACAAATAGGAATAAAAACATGGCAATAAATATTATTTGGTAAAAAGTCATCCTTGTTCTTGACCCTGAAACTAAAATCTCTTTAATTTGATTTATACTGATACTTAGTGTTCACATAAGGAAAACCTTCAGTTTATAAATTGTTTTATAATTGAGAGCATATATTATATTAAAGTAACATAAAAATCAAATTTGGTTTGGCTCATTGTACTAGCCATTTTGTTAAGTGTTTCAAGACTTTCTCTGTCAAAAATGCTAAAGAGGAGTATTTGGAACCTAGAAGGTTGGTTTGCAACAAAATAAAACTACAATCTATTTAACTCCAATAATCAGCGTATTTTGTGCAAGGGAAATGCTCTTCCATGGTCCACGCTGAGGAAGAAGATGAATAATTATAAACATCGTTTGAAGATCAACTCAGTAACCCAAAATGTGAAACAAAAAGATTTTCTCAAATTAAGCCAAAAATTAAACTGCTTTAAAACCCTTCTCTCCATATAATATAAAACCACACATCCAATTACATTAAATAAAAAGAAATAACAATGAACTAGGATTCTGTTGCACCAATCTTAAACGTCAGCCACTTGGGCATAACCTGGCATTAAAGTTCAATCAGCCCATGGTCTTGGTTGGGTTCTGCTGCCCTGAAAACCAATGGCATAGAGAGAATGAAACTCATTTTAATATTTCTCACCCTATTTTTTTTTTTTTTGACAGGCAGAGTTAGACAGTGAGAGAGAGAGACAGACAGAGAGAGAGAAAGGTCTTCCTTCTGTTGGTTCACTCCCCAAATGGCCGCTATGGCCGGTGTTGTGCTGATCCGAAGCCAGGAGCCAGGTGCTTCCTCCTGGTCTCCCATGTGGCTGCAGGGCACAAGCACTTGAGCCATCCTCCACTGCCTTCCCAGGCCACAGCATAGAGCTGGACTGGAAGAGGGGCAACTGGGACAGAACCCAGTGCCCAAACCGGGACTAGAACCCAGAGTGCCGGCACCGTAGGTGGAGGATTAGCCTAGTGAGCCGCGGCACCTGCCTCTCACCCTATTTTATAAACGTGAGTGAAAGAGTGGAACCTGAGGAAAGGTGAAATACAAGCATCTTGTTTGGTTTGGAAAAACAAGCTAGTGTTGCCCTCAGAACTTGGGCATTGTTTTTGTTATTGGCACCAAACAATGTTTCAGTAAATCATTCCCTCAGCTTCAGCCAAAGGGAATTCTTCCATAAATGGGAGGCAGCTTGTAGCATCTCAGTCTATAGTGACCGGTAATGAAAAGCAGGAGTTTATCAACATCAAAACACAGAACATATTATCTTTGAGTATCTCTCACCTTGATTCATGTTGATCAACTACTTTCTATGTGTTTTATTGTCAAAGATTCAAAACTCTCATCTTCTGAGCCACAGAACTTCAGTAAAAACAAAATGTATTGCTTTATCCCACAATTCTCTGATTTGGGGCATACCTTGTACTGTTTGTTGAGGACTCACGCTTCCGGAGGTAAAGTCTGATTCTTTATGAGTTCACGACCTCCTTGGCTTGCCTCTTTATTATTTCACTTTACTTTTAATGCTTGTGATTTTTTTCCTCAATAGCCAAATTGTACTTCTCATTTACTGCCTGTAATCATTTTGGCTTAAATGCAGATATAAAAAGGAATTTGGTATATTTTTACTATCTGTGGTTTCCCATTGAGACATGATTTTTTTTTCTGCTTTAGCCTCTTAGTCCCTCCTGCAAGAGAACTCCCAAGTCCCCTGACCTAGGGTTTAGAAAAGGCAGCGATTGCCCCCTCTAAACCATTTCTTGTGACTTTATTTCATGTGTAATCACCTTTAGATTTTTGTCTTCTGTTGATTCTTCCATACAGTCTGCCATGTCACTCCCATTAATCCGATCCTTGCTCTTCTCTCTCTCACATTCCCTCCTGTACTCTGCCTTTTCTTAGGTCATGTTTCAATTAGGTTCTCTGTTTTTCTCTGTCTCAGTCCCCATAGTAGACTCAATTTAAACTCCATCGATGCTAGAAACTATACAAATAATATAAGCAAGGCTGTGTCACTTTTAACAAATAGGTTAACGTACAAGCAGCTAGCACAGCGTCTCTTTAGGTCTATATGTGTCGAGAGTAGTGGTATAGAAGCCGTCAAGAACATAGCCAGACGTCTGCCTCCCTAACCCCATGAACTTGAGCACCTTAAAAACTTGTATGAATTTGTTAGTTCACATATAATATTGAAACAATAATGTCTTATTGCTCTGCTTTTAAGGAAGTTTTGAGAATTGACTGAAATAGGGCATTGGAAAATATTTTATAAACCACAAAACCTACATACATGCAAGTTGTTATGCTTATTTTATCATTTGCTTTGTTCCTTTAAGTTGTAAGCACAATCACAAGCAGGGACTATCTTTTTTAATAGCCCAAATAAATTCATAGCCAAAATTCAATACATTTCCAGTCATGGAAATTAGCAGATGTTAAAGATAATCATTTGAATCATTTATTTTGCTATAAAAATACATACTCCAGAATGTTCAGCTCTTAGTAAAATTTCAGTGGTGATAGTTATGAAACACCAAAGAATGACATTATATACCTACAGTTAGAAAATAAGGCTGGAGCTGTGCATCTCGTGGTGGTAGAGTAGCGCTTGGTGTTAGCACAGAAGGAGAAGCAATGACGCTGTCCTGCTCTCCTGGCCTCATTACTCTGGAAGAACTTCTTTTTCCTTAATGCATGCTTGCAACTCCCTGAAAGTTAATGGATGTGGCACGTGCCCAATGAGGGTAAAGGAGGGTTAAGATTAAAAACCAACAGCGGTGATGCACATTTAATGAACTCATCCTAGTTTTATGCACATCTTCTTTAACATTCTGATTTCCTTAAAGGTACATTAGAAGTGGCTGTTTGTAGCCTAGAATTTCAAATAGAAGAAAACAGGTGTTTGAAAAAATTAAGGGGTGAATAGTTTCTCTGGAAACCAAGATGTCTGGTCTTAGAACTATATTTGAAAATCCATAATTTTGATGGTTTGTACAGAAATGTGAGTGTGTGACAATCATTTATCTAACCCATTGTCATGTGTACCTAATACTTTGCTTATCCATGACTGATCTCTATTTTTGTGATTTTTCTTGCATTCTTATGCTTGTAGAATAGATTGAATGCCATATTTGGCTCAGGTTTTAATTATTATGAAATTATCTGTTTGTTCCCCACTATTATTTTTACTTTTTTGGTGATTTGGAAAATTCTACTCAATATGGCATCAGCCAACATTGGCATAAATATACCAAGGGCTCTACTTCCATATCTTACAACATTTTAACAATCTACTATGTTTAGATAGTTTATAATAGAGAACCAACACTGATCTCAATTCACTGTATTATCAGAGTATCTAATATGATACCCAAAATGTGGCTACGAACATTACTTTACTTTAAATTATCTTTAGCAAAATTAAGAAAGTGAATAATGCATTAAGGAGTTAATTAACAATATTTGTGTTTTCTAGCCTATTAGACACGTTGTGTAACTGTTTCTTCAGTTACAACAGATATCTGAGAGATGAAAGTCATGCTTATGGCAAAAAATGGTTTCAGAAAACAAAGTAACACTGTTTTCCATGAGGTAATGATTCTTTAAGTTACTTTTTGTTGAAGTGTGATGTTTAGACCACCAACATCAGAAAATTTTAAGAAGATGCATTTCCGGGTCACCAATTCTGGAATTCTACCTAGTAACCAAAACAGGTATTTAAATATTTTTATAGGAAAATTTATTTATGAAAAAGACAGAGTGACAGAGAGAGGGAGAGGCAGAGAGAGAGAGTCTATCGGCTGGTTTACTCTCCAAATGGTTGCAAGGATCAGGACTGGGCCAGGCAAAGTCAGGAGTCTGAAACTCCATAGGGTCTCCCATGTAGATAAAAGTGGCCCAAGGACTTGACCATCATCTGCTGCCTCCCAGGCACATTTACAGGAAGCTGGAGTGGAAGCAGAGGCAGGACTTGATCCCAGGCACTCAGATATAGGAGGTGGGCACAGTGCTGTGCCACAATGCCATCTCCAGTAGTTTTTAATTACTTTTGATGAAAAATAAAACCAGTAAGTAGCCATAAAAGGAAATGAACATTCATGAAATGCAAGGAAACCAGAAGGCACCAAAACTTACTCATTTATGAATATGTAATTTATGTGTGTATTAGGACATTGATTGTGGATCAGATTATGAATGTGTTTCAACTGATTGAGAAGTATGGGCCCATGCTTTTTGCCTTAAAGGTGGCAACATATATAGCACACATTACATTTTTAATAATTAATTAAAAATTATTCCACTTGAAATGTTGACAGGAAACAAATGATGTAGTATCAAGTTCAAATGATTAGTATTCCATGTAAAATAAGTTCCATATATAATTTATGTTGGCTCCTGAATGCATTTAATACATTAATTTTATTAAAACAATTACTTTTCTAGCATGACACTTTCTAAGCTCTTGGTGTTTTTTGTTTTCTTTGTTTTTTTCCATTTGAATTCTTCTGGTCCACTTTTATAGAAAATATTCTTTTTTAAGGAATTTATTAATACATCAGATTTTCATGGTCACAGTCAATGCATGATAATTACTAAAACACAATTCTCATGTTCATGTGATATTAATACAAAGAACAGATTAAGTGTAGTTCATAGATATGTCTAAAGACAGAGTGATACTTCCTTTCCTCTCTCCCTCCTTTCATATCTCTTTCACCCTCTTTCTCTTCCTTCCCTTCTTTTCTTTCTCTTAGAAAACAACCTGTTAATTTTTGTCTTGGTCTTAAGATCTTCTAATAATTTTCTAGCATTTACCAGTTAGTCATAGAGTCTTTGGTTTCAATAATATTTTAGCAGCAATCATTTTATTTTACATTCAGAATTTCCTTCAAATTATTGGTCTTTCATTATAATATGAAGCATTAAAGTGTAACTAATGTTAATTTTTGTAATTTCACAATAACTAATAATAGTGAATGATGCAATTTTTAGTTTTTATTAATTCAAATTATATTTTCTTCTTTAGTTTATTTTCAATATTCATAATAAAGGACATCAAAGAGGAGGAAGTAAACTTTGGAAATGGGGAAGATCATTTTTAAAAATAAATCTGTTTAGAGGACACGTTCTGTTTTACCTATACAACTTTGTGACTCAGGCTTGTGGTGGTTAGTCAACTTAACTAGGCTTCTAAGTACACATGAAAATAAAGCATTTCCTTACTCCGACATTAGATGGTTGTATACTCCATTCAATCCTAAGTGCAAATTCACCATCATCTATCTTCAACTCTCATGGCGGAGAGCAATTTGTCTTTAAATAAACCTTTCATTGTTTCTACTGGGAAGTCATGGGATTCACATGCCTACTATGAAACTTTTACAAAAGAGAAAGATATTTTTAAACTTTTATTTAATAAATACAAATTTCCAAAGTACAACTTTTGGATTATAGCGGCTTTTCCCTCCATAACCTCCATCCCACTCACAACCATCCCATCTCCCACTCCCTCTCCCATCCCATTCTTCATCAAGATTCATTTTCAATTATCTTTATATACAGAAGATCAACTTGGTATATACTAAGTAAAGATTTCAGCTGTTTGCACCCACATAAACACACAGAGTATAAAGTACTGCTTGAAGACAGGTTTTACTGTTAATTCTCATAGTACACCTCATTAAGGACCGAGTTCCTACATAGGGAGCAAGTGTTCAGTGACTCCCATTGTTGATTTAACAATTGCCACTCTTATTTATGACGTCAGTAATCATCCGAGGCTCTTATCATGAGCTGCCACAGCTATTGAAGTCTCTTGAGTTCACAAACTCTGACCTTATTTAGACAAGGCCATAATCAAAGTGGAAGTTCTCTCTTCCCTTCAGAGAAGAGAAAGATATTTTAACTTAAAATATCTTCCTTACCAGAGCTTGTCATTTTTGGGAGTCATTAATAAAATGGTAAAAATATTAACATAAGATTGTTATGATAGGTGGTCATTTGAATTTGTATTCTTATCCTATGTTTGATTTTCATTTGAGAATATTTGAACCATTCATCATCTAGTGTATTAAGCACCTTTCTATGACTATTACAAGTTGAAACTCATAATAAATAACCACGACTTGAAATTACTAATATTTTAAGCTCTGAAAGTATATTATCTCTTAATCTCTTTTTAAGATACTTGGCCTCATAAATATGTGTAATTTTTACCTACTCATCCTTAGCAAAAGAAAATGAAATTAGCCTTACAGTGGAAAGTCTTAATAAATTAAAGAATTTAGAGAATAACAGTCTCCATCAAACACCAAGATTGGAAATATTTTTACTCCTTCCTCCAGAAGTCTTCTCTGTTGAGGTTTTCTAAATGGCTTGCTCCACAGTACAGATATTTTTATAGATCAGCACCTGCATATTTATGCTCACTTTCATCTATATTTATATGACAGCCATCACTCTGAAATCAAAGCTTTTGAATCATAAATTGAGATAAACTCAATTAGCCACCTCAAGAATGTCTGATAGCAAAAGTGCTCTAGACACTCTGCATCATAGAGATTGAGGAAGTTATCGAGTCCCTACACACAACACTTGCATCTTAAGTAAGTCATTGGTTTTAAATAAAAAAGTAATAGATGTTATAGAAGTTATTCAAATTCAAAGGCTAAAAGTAGAGTCACTGTCCTAAATGATTTGTAAACCAATTAGGAATTCAAAAGCCATATGATTAGCTCTATTTGTGGCAGCTATCTAAAAGGGATTGGTGTTGGCTGGTGCACTTGGAAAAGACTTCATGCAGGAGTAAAGATAATCCTATGAGCAGTGACAGAGTGGTTAAGATCATAGACGGAAGGAGAAAGATCATGTTAGACTATACATTTCTAAAGGTAGAAACTATCATCTCTTCACTGCTGTGTACCAAAAATCTACCACACAGGTTGACTGAATTATTCTGAAGGAAGTTTGGGATAGGGCAGGAAGAAAACTTATGATGTGTAGGAAATGGCTAAAACTGACCTACATTAAATGCACAGAATATTATGGAATGATTAATTCAGATGCTGAATGAGTTTTAATAAAGATTATATAATAAAAGCTGAGACAGCAATACAGAGTAATTACAACAAACTTGATGCAGAAGTGATTATTTGGTGTTTTTAAGTGATGTTCTGGGATTATCTGGTTGTACAGGAATGTGCATCTCGATTGTTTTTCTACTGACTGAGCTATATTACACCTGAGAAGGGGTAGAAGTTAACACTGTGGAGAACTGATAGCTATGCAAATAAATGTGATTGCTTGAGGGAAAAATTGATTTCTTCTCTGAAGAAAAGATGAGTCCAAACATTATATTTAAATGTCATAGAGGATATTAACCAGTTTTGTGTCTACCAAGAAGTTCAGTTCAGCATTCCCAATTTTATTTACATATATATGTATATGTTTATATACATGTATTTATGTGTGCATATGTATGAGTGCACATACATATATAAATTATTCTCCTTTGAATTGCTAACATCATATTGACTCCCTCAATCACTGATTCTTTCATTTTGATGCTTACTAATTTGCTATTTGGGCAAATCATGACTTTGTCTTTCTGTAAATTTATATTAGTAACAGAATGGATAGTCTAGGGTACAAGTTTTTGAAGTCCCGAGTCCAATTGAGAATATTATAAAGAATTATTGTCCTCAATACTCAAGGTTCCAGGTTGAAGTCCTAAATTGGGTAACTATTGTATTTTTGGAAAAGAACACTATTCTGGTCTCCCATATAGATGAAAAGAACCCAGTTACTGGAATCATCATTGCTGGTTCCCAAATGCTATAGTGGCAGAAAGCTGGAGTAGGAGCCAGAGCTGGGAAATGAACAAAAGTACTTTAATGTGTGGTGCAGGTATTTTGACCTTCAGGTTAAAGAGCTGCTCCTAAATTTACAAGAAAGCATCTGGTCTCACCTTGTTCTCTCAGGATTGATACACACTATATGGAAAAAATCCTTTAGGATATCTAAGTAACTTATTTCAATATTCTTCTCTCCTCTGGGAATGTTACTTTCTTCCTACTTTGCTGGGGAGAGATCTGGCCCAGATCATGAAAGACATTTCAAGAATTTACAGATGGGGAGATAAATAACACTTGAAAAGCAAAACTCAAAAAGAATGCAACAAACATTATTTTGACAAAAGCTATTTACTGCTTGTCAACAAACATTTAAATACACAAATTAACATTTTTTATTTGAAACATATTTATTTGGCCATGTATGGGAAACAGCAAACCATCTATATGCCAACACATTTTTGTATGCTAATAATTAGCTTAACCATTATTTAATATTTATTCACAATGCAATTTATTTTTGTTAAATTTTTAATTTTTTATTAATATACAAGGAGCAAATTTCATGTATTTTTATAAGCATGCTAGCAAAGCTTAATGAAGAGAAGTAATGGAGAGTACACTTGACAGAGTACTTGAGCATCTCAGTAAAGAACTGAAAACCCAGTCTGCATTTCACTGGAGTTTTTATGGATGTTGGATGGTTGGCCTTCTTTCTCTTACCTCTATACCCTTTATGGAATATTGCTTTTTGGAGGGCTTTCTATGTATGGAATTCCTCCCAGAACTTCATAATAGTCACCTATTGCTGTGGATTCATTCTGAGAGGAGGAGCATGGTTGGGGGCAAGAGGCATGGAGTCACTACACAGATACCACGAGTCAGGTGAAAGCAGGCCAAAGGCAAGCAGCCTGCAGACTCATTTATTTCAGTTGGTACAGCAGCTTAAATAGCTGAGGCAGCCAATTTGGTCAAGGGGCGGTTTATGCCTGTTGCCAGGGAGGCTCTTTTGCCAGGTGGGTTCTGAAGCCATTCCTGAGTAACTGACGCTTGCTTGCCAGTGGCCATGTTGTCATGGCTTCTCATTCCACCACAGTCACCTTGATGAAGAGCAGGTGGGATTCCTCTAAGCTGTCCTAGTCAGAGGGCTGGGACCCATCCAACCTGGTTATTGAACAAAGGCATGACTTTTGATATGTAAATACTGTTTTGCTTCAAAGCCTTGCTTTCTTGTTTCTGTGCACAAAAATCTCCATTTTTTTTTCAGTCTCTTATACACACATAGGCTCATGTCTACCTAGCTACCTTAAAATTGCACCCTCCTCAAGAGAAGTAACCCATAATCTTCTGGGGGTAACATGAAGAAGGTTCAACATCTGTATTTTCCTCAGAGCTATTATATGAGAGTAAGCTGGTTATGGATATACTTCTCTTTCTGTCTGTCCTATGGTGTTCAGAGGTGGTCTGGGAAATGATAGTCTTTCATAGTCCAGAAGCCATATCATCCAAAGGGATAGGAATGGAAGCCCTGTCTCACGACAATCTGGAGCTCCATGGCTTATACTCTGTTAGAGACAAAATGCATGACAGCATTAAAGACACATGGTCCAAAGAGAAGCTGCAAGAGTATGGACGCTATTGGGCCAAGGAGGGGCAATAACTAGAATTTCCATAATCAGATGTTGGGTTTAAAAAAAATAGAATGTAGTCATCACACTAAAAAAATTGCAGTCATTGTCAGCCTGGTCCTGAAGTTGTCTAGCCTTACTCAAGAAATGGTGAATATAGCTTGGTACTTGCTCAGACTGATTGACATCCTCCTTCCCCCCAAAAAATGTTTAGAGCATGATGTGGACACACCTTGGCAAGTATTTAGCATGTCCAACTGCCTACCTGTTTTGAAGGATTACAATTAGCAACTCTATTGCAGGAGTCCTGGTTATGACAGCCTTTAACTGGACAAAGACTGCTTTGTTCTTTCCCAAAAGAGGGGTCCCTGCTATGACTTGCTCTTGGGAGCCTGATACAGAGCCTTCCATAGAAGCTTTGTTATTTTCCTTTACATAGGGATGTGTAACCTGCTAGTTGAAGCTGTGTTAAGATTGTAAGAATAGGAATCTGCTACATGGATTATATTATTTCTGGGGGCCAGTTTCTGTTCACCACATGAGGATGACCACCAAATAGTTTATTTCCTGATGGAACAGTGATGCCTTTTCTTGGAAAAATAGCAGTTTTAAAAGAATCATATTATTAAAATCATGGCAAAGGAGGTAGAAGAAATGAGACATCTGGCACTCTTCACCAGGGAAGGCTAACTGAGACCAAGCACTGGATATTGGCTGCCAGACAGACTACACATTTCCCCCACTTCCCAACACTTGAGACAAAGGAGAAGGGTAGCAAACAGACCATGGACTGGTCAGGAAAAATAGGTTGGACCAAGAGGGCATAGACAGAGAGTCTGAAAGAGAGTAAGTTGCCTTGGCCTCTTGTAGAATACTCCTCCTGCATGAGTGTGGCAAAAATAACTTTGATTGAATCAGACAGAGCAGTAAGGTCAAGCTGCCTAGACCAAAACAAAGTGGGAAAACCTCTGTATTCATGAAATACTGGCAAAGAAACTTTGCTTGGCGCTAAACAAGGCAGGAGAAATTTTGGAAGCAGCCTTCTTCAGAATTAAGAACTTACCATTGGTCCATTTCAATGCCCACATTTGGTGCCAAATACGTTACTGGGGATCGGTAACTCAGAGTTCTTGTCTTCCCACAAGAAAGAATTCAGACATTAGACAGAGAGTAGGGGTAACCATACTATCAAATTTTAATGAAGAGAAATAATGAGAAGAGTACAGATTGACAGACCACGTGGGCATCTCAGCTTCACGTATTTCAAAGATACAATTCTAAGAACATAGTGATACTTCCTTCTTTCACTCTCTCCCTCCCTCCTCCTTTCTTTCTTTTTTTCTTTTAATTTTTTCCATAACATATTTTTCAATTTACTTTACCCTCACAGGCTTAATAAAAAGTAGAAAGACCACTATATAGCACAGGAATAAGAACATGGCAAGGCACAATAATCTGGATACTTTCCACCTTGAACCCTGTGTGTCCTGAAGAGAGCAGACTGTGCTCTCCAGGAATTTCCACTGAGCTATTTTAGTCTGGATTTGCATGAAGTGCTAAGCTACAAAAACATTCAGGCAGAAAAGTAACACTCTCCCTTTGCCTGATTTTTTACACTCACTGCAATGCTGCACACAGTTGATTATCTTAGAATCCACATGTTTTAATTAAGAGGGGTATTCCAAAGTGACTGAATAGGGAAATGACATGCTGCTTCTGGCAGGGGGAAAAAGTAAAAAGCAGAAGAAGTGCATCCCCAGGAGAGAGTTGAAAAGAAGTTTGTAGTGGAAATTCTACAGAAAGAAGAGGGACACTGTGGAGAAGCATGGTAGGTGGGAAAACACATTAGTGAGTGATCCTCACATGATTTTCACAGCCAAGAGCTGGAGGAAATACCAGCTTTGGAGATTGAGATGAGAGCAGATTGTGAAAGCCAGCCACTGTTGATATTGCCTGAGGGAGAACATTATGGACCAAACATTGAGTCCAGCTAAAACTCTAATGGGGCCAGGGTACCCACATAATCCAACAAAAGAAAGACATGTTTCTATCTTCCCATCCCCTCCAGTAGAGGATGCTGGTGGCTCGTGTGTGTGTGTGTGTGTGTGTGTGTGTATGAGCACGTGTGATCAGAAGATTTTATCAGAGGGAAAAATCCATGCTCCCCACTGACTTTGATTCTGGTTGGAGGGATTGAAATGTGTCTAGGTGCCTGCATTGGACAGATTGTGAGGTTCCCCCATCCTCTCAGTGTGTCAGAGGCTCTGGAGTTCAAACTAACAAGGTAGAGCACCACATGCACCCTGTAATTGTGGGAGCCTTGGGCCCCATGACTGTGGGAATTCTGTGACTGTGCAATAAGATGGGGGAATAGCTGAGTCTCTGGGAAATCACTGTGTTTGACAGCAGAGGCTCAGAGCTCCCTGATGGCCCATGGTGAGTCATTGAAAGTGTTCTGCACTCACACTGAGGTCTGCACAGATCCTTTGTGTGGTTCATGCACCAGCATGGATGGGGACTGTACTCACTATGGGCTAACCCACTCATTGATCACCTTAGAAGAGTGGAGGTGAGGTTTTGATTATACAAACAGGTGTGATCATATCCTCTTCCTTGCTGACAAAAGAGGAGTCCTATCATGCCCAATTTGGGTGTCATGCTAAATTCTCACACCACACTTGAGCACTTATCAGAGTTCCCTGGCCACACTCAGCACATACTTCTGGGTATTCAGTGAAAGGGCAGACACTCCACTAAGACACAGAAGCACAGTTCAAAGATAAAACCCATTAGAGGAAAAACCAACAAGTATTTCCATAAATGCCTAAAATTAAACACAGAAATACAAGAAATAAAACAACATGAACCCCCCAAAGATACACAACAGCACTTTAACACTAGAATGTGAAGAAGAGATTGAGGAAATGACTGAAATAAATTCAAAAGAATTATCATAGGATTATTCAGAAGCAATGAGAAATAAATTCCCAAATTAAGGAAATGCATTCATGACATGAATGAAAAATTTTCTCATGAAATTGATATTTTGAAGAGAAATCAAAATGAAATATTAGAAATGAAAAATACAATATGTCAAATAAAAATACAGTAGAAATCCCTAATAATAGACTGGGTTATGCAAAAGAAAGAATATCTGAGATCAAAGACAAATCTTTCAAAATATCTTAGACTAGAAAAAAAGAAATTAGAGAAAAAATAAAAAGAGTGTTGAAGATTTATTGCAAAAGGTCCAACAAATGAATCTCAGGAGTTCTTTTTTTTTTTTTTTTTTTTGACAGGCAGAGTGGACAGTGAGAGAGAGAGACAGAGAGAAAGGTCATTCTTTTCCGTTGGTTCACCCCACAATGGCCGCTGCGGCCAGTGCTGATCTGAAGCCAGGAGCCAGGTGTTTCTCCTGGTCTCCCATGCGGGTGCAGGGCCCAAGCACTTGGGCCATCCTCCACTGCACTCCTGGGCCATAGCAGAGAGCTCGACTGGAAGAGGAGCAACTGGGACAGAATCTGGCACCCCAACCGGGACTAGAACCCAGTGTGCCAGCGCCGCAAGCAGAGGATTAGCCTAGTGAGCCGCGGAGTTCCTAAAGGTGTAGAAATAGAGAATGAATTAGAAGGCCAATTCAGTGATGTAATAGCAGAAAACCTCCCTGATTTGAAAAAGAAAGGGACATCCAAATACAGGAAGCACATAGAACTCCTAATAGACAGGACCAGAAAAGATCTTCACCATAATACATTGTAGCCAAACTGTCAACAGTAAAACATAAAGAAAAGAGTCTAAAATATACAAAAGAGAAACTTCAGATTACCTTGGGAGGCTTTCCAATTTAACTCACAGCTGATTTTTCATCAGAAACTCTACAGGCTGGGGCTGGTGGGTAAAATTGCTGCCTGCAGTGCTGGCATCCCATATGGGTGCTGGTTTGAACCCCGGCTGCTCCACTTCCAATGCAGCTCTCTGCTATGGCTTGGGAAAGCAGTATAAAATGGCCCAAGTACTTGGGCCCCTGCACCCACATGGGAGACCCAGAAGAAGCTCCTGGCTCCCGACTTCAGACTGATGCATGTCCAGCCATTGCAGCCTTTTGGGAAGTGAACCAATAGATGAAAGACCATACTTTCTGTCTCTCCCTCTCTCTTTATCTATAACTCTACCTCTCAAATAAATAAATAAAAACTTTTAAAAACATGTATTTAAGAAAAACCATGGAATAAATTAAACAAAGAAGTCAAAGATCTCTACAATGAGAATTACAAAATATTAAAGAAATAGAAGATATAAAAAATGTAAAAGTCTTCCATGTTTGTGAAACAAAAGAATATCATCAAAATGCCCATATAGGCAAAAGCATATACAGATTTAATGTGATCCCAATTAAAATAGCAATGGCATTCTTATCACATCTAGAAATACTATGCTAAAATTCATATGGAAACACAAGAAATCTTGCTAAAGCAATCTTATACAATAAAAACAAAGCCTGAGCCATCAGAACACCAGATTACAAGACATACTACAGGGTAGATATAATCGAAACAGACCGGTATTGGCAAACAAACAAAGAAACCAACAAAACACAGACAAATAGACAAATAGAACAAAATATAAATGCCAGAAATCAATCCGTGCATCTATAATTAACTTATCTTCGACAAAGGAGCTATAATGAAACTCTAGAGTAAGGACAGTCTCTTCAACAAGTGGTGCTGGGAAAGCTGGATCTCTGCATTAGAAGTATGGAACAAGAGCTCTACCTTACACCTTACACCAAAATCCACTCAAGGACCTAAATCTATAACTCAATGCCATCAAATTACTAGAGAAAATTGGGGAGACTCTACAAGACACTGGCTTAGATAAATCCTATTTTGAAAAGATCCCAGAAGTGCAGGCAAACAAAATGAAAATATACAAATTGGATTACCCTCAAGCTAAGAAGCTTCTGTACTGTAAAGGAAACACTCAGCAAAGTGAGGAAGTAACTGACAGAATGGGAGAAAACGTTTGCAAAGTATGCAACTGATAAAGGGTTAATATTCAGAATCTATAAAGAGTTCAAGAAACTCAACAACAGAAAAACTAACAATCCAGTTAAGAAATGGGCAAAGGGCTTTAACAGATACTTTTCAGAAGAGAGAATCAAATGGTCAACAGATACATGAAGAAATGCTCAGAATCACTAGCCATCAGGGAAATATAAATGAAAACCATAGAGGTTTGAACTCATCAAAGTTATAATGACTCTCATACAGAAATCAACAAACAATAAATGCTGGCAAGGATGTGGGGAAGGAGGTACACTAATCTACTGTTGGTGGGAATGTAAACTGGTGCAGCTATTGGGGAAGACAATAGGGAGATACCTAGGCCATCACTTTGGCTCAATAGGCTAATTCTCTGCCTGCAGTGCCGGCACACCAGGTTCTAGTCCCGGTTGGGGCGCCGGATTCTGTCCCGGTTGTTCCTCTCCCAGTCAAGCTCTCTGCTATGGCCTGGGAGTGCAGTGGAGGATGGCCCAAGTCCTTGGGCCCTGCACCTGCATGGGAGACCGGGAGGAAGCACCTGGCTCCTGGCTTTAGATCAGCACAGTGCACTGGCTGCAGCGCGCTGGCCGCAGCGGCCATTGGAGGGTGAACCAATGGTAAAGGAAGACCTTTCTCTCTGTCTCTCTTTTACTGTCCATTCTGCCTGTCAAAAATAAAATAAAATAAATTTAAAAAAGGAGATACCTAAGAAATCTGAAAATAGATTTACCATATGACCCAGAATTCCCATTCCTGGGAATTTACCCAAGGGAAATGAAATCAGCATGTGAAAGAGTTATCTGTACCCCCATGTTTATTGCAACTCAATTCACAATAACTAAGATATGGAATCAACCAAAGATCCATCAGCTGATTACTGGATAAAGAAGTTGTGATATATATAAAATGGAATACTACTCAGCCATAAAAAGAATGAAATCTTGTATTTTGCAACAATATGTATGCAACTGGAAACCATTATATTTAGTGAAATAAGCCAGTCCAAAACCTAAATGATATATATTTTCCCTGTTTTGTGATAACTAATAGAGTATAAAAATTGTAATGTGTATGAGAAAAACTGACATTTTGAGATTCATTTATTGTTTATAGCCCTTGTCTCTACTGTTAAGGAACTCTTCAGTGGTCCCAACAAAGCAGAGATTTGTTTCTCTTTTCTCTTTACACTTATAAGTGACTGTGTGTGCATGTGTGTGTGTGTGTGTGGTGTATGTGTGTGTGTGTGTTTTCAATGTTTTTTCATGCTTGAAGATAAAATTAAAATGACAGTAGGGGTTAACATACTTTTGAGGTAACCTGTGACCAGTATGAAGTCACCACTTTGGCTGTCTTATCAAATTCACAGACTGTATATTCAATGGATGATCATTTCGCTCCCACACCGACCAAGGAAAGATAGTCACAAACACTGTTTAAAGAAATACATTAACACTAAGTAGCAGGAATAGCAGGGAGTTGCATTATGAGCAATGAAAATTATGGCCACGCAGCAGCCACCAGGAGCAGTCACGATGGTGTCCTCCTGGCGGATGCTTTTGGAAGTAAGTGGCTGTCATTAGTGAGTGAGATGCTGAGGAGTAATGGAAAAGAAAAAGGTTTAAGCTGTACATATTGAGTATTGGAAGAATAATGTTTCATAATTATATTACTTAAAAAGGGCTGAATTATGTTTAAGATCTGAAAATTTTAAACTATCAACCTAATCAATGTCATCTTGAAGGAGACTACATGAAGCTACTTTTCTGTAATAGTTTGCTCATTGCTACAGTTCCAGTCAGTTGCTTTAGATTAACCCTGTTATACCTGCAATTTTCTTATCTATGTTGTTTCATCATCCCAAGACAGAAATTTAATTTTCTAATCTTCATGATCCAAATTTAAACAACGTCAAATCTTTGAAGCATTGTTTGGCTTTAAAACTATAGAGGTATATGTTTATAACAAAATTTAATTCATGGGCAGTGTTTTTTTATTAATTTTTTTTATTGACAGGCAGAGTAGACAGTGAGAGAAACAGACAGGGAAAAAGGTCTTCCTTTGCCGTTGGTTCACCTTCCAATGGCCGCTGCAGCCAGTGCACCGCACTGATCAGCAGCCAGGAGCCAGGTGCTTCTCCTGCTCTCCCATGCAGGTGCAGGGCCCAAGCACTTGGGCCATCCTCCACTGCACTCCCAGGTCACAGCAGAGAGTTGGCCTGGAAGAGGGGCAACCGGGAAAGAATCCAGCGCCCCAACCGGGACTAGAACCTGGTGTGCCTCCCGTTCATGATCGCATAGAAATAGTATTGCTAGGATGAAGAACTGATGTGGAAAACAATTTGAGAAGAGAATGAAGATGATTCTGAACATTTGAGCAGGATTCATGTATAAAATCCTTACAAATATCTGTTTGATTATTTAAACTTAATCTTGCACAGAGTTAATTACACTTCCATAGGATACCCTGGGCACCCCGAGTACAACAATATTTATTAAGATACTTTGAATAATTAAACTTTCTCCAATAATTAAACTATCTCTTCTTCATTTAGCACTGATAATCACAGGAGCTAGGATTACTGTGAGAAGTAGGAAAGTAAGAATGAACAGGAACACTGTATATTCTCAAAAGTCCTGGATTTTCTAAAACACCAACAGAAGGATATTACTGCTTTTGCTTAGTATTTTTGCTAGTCTTCAGCTGAATACACTTGGGGCATTTTTCAGTAGTTTTAAGACCCAATGTCACCCATTCAAAACTAATAAAAAGTAGATATAAAATTCTCCTCATTCTAAAAAAGCTCACATTAACCATATTGTCTTCCCTATTTCTTTTTCAGACTCAATTCTTTCTTTAGTAAATCCCAATTCCCAGCTTATTCCATCTCAAATATATACTATATTACATAAAATGACATTCTTACAACTTTTCTAATAAAATGTCATTTTCAGAAACTACAGTTTATTAAAAAGACCTTATGAGTCAATTAGATATTTTACCAATTATAATTTCATTTTGAGTATTCAAAAACTTAAAGTATGTAGATTTAAAGTAGGAATATAATTGTAAATATTTCATATATTCTCATTAGGGTAATTGCATTCTTGAGATATAGATACTATTTCTCAGTAGTGACTGATTTTTGTGATAAAGCATACTGGCATGTGTTCAGGTTCAGTATCATTTGCTAAATTGTTTGTACAAAAAACCTCATTTAGCCCATAACAACAAGACTTACTCTACTACAGACTTAGGACAATTTGCCAATAAAAACATAAAAGTTACTTGTTCTTTGCAAGACAGTTCTCCAGGTGGCCTTGGACTAACTCATTTTTTTGTCTTTTGTATTTTAAAATACTTCAAATAATACAGAAAATTATAAAGAATTCAATGAGCACTCAAAGATTTAACATTTTTTCACATAGTGCCATATTTGATTCATATGTTGACATTACATATTTATATAATACATATATACTATTTTTAAAAAGTAGGGTGGATAAATTAATATTTTATAACACGAAATTCACAGAAAAGATATGAAATGAGTAAAAAGGCTATATATTATGTAAGCGGTACAATTCAGTGAAGACAATATTTACAACAGTCTTTATACCAAATAATATGGCATACATACATACACACACACACACACACACATGCACACACCTATCTTACACAAATGACAGAAAAAATGTGGTATGAATCTTTTTGTGTCTGGCTTATTGCACTTAGCATAATGATCTCCAATTCCATCTTTTCCACTTTCACTTGTAGTTCTCAATAATTCATTGTAGAACATGGTAGAAATGTAACTCCTAGATAGGGAGGGCCTGACCTGAACAGTCTGGCTCTATTCCAGTTACCTCCTAAAAACAGAATTCTTTTAGCATGGCTATTCTCATTTCTCTCAATTGTGGTCAACTGTAATGCAGACGGGCATGCCCAGTTGAGGCTCTGAGGTAGGAAGTTTTCCTAAGCCCTGATGAACCAATGTGCAATGAATCTTAGGTTTCTATTAACGTTGTTGCTTATTTGTAAGTAATAAACCTACTTCAGGCAATGTGTGTGTGGTTCTGTCTCATGAGACTCAGACAAACTGATTACCAGTGCAGAGTGAGCTTACTTCACTATGTGCTATAATAGTTTTGTAAATAAGCTAATTTTCAAATTTTTTAACATAGCATAAATGTGTAGATCAAAAATAAGAGAACTTGCTAAAGACACTACATTTGTATCATAATATTATAGTTTTTATTCTTAAATATAAAGTGCTATATCATATAAGTTAATATGTTTGGATAATAACCAAGTTACAAACTTAGCTACACTTCTATGCAAAGTAATCTTTTCATCAAACCTAATTAGCAATTTAAAAAGGCTATCAAACATCATCTTATCTTATGTAAGATATCCAAATTTAGAAGGCCAGCTCAAAATCAACATGGGTTAAATGAAATTATATTTTAGAAACTAGAGAGCTAAAATATTTTGAAAGTAATTTTATATATAATCTTCACATACTATAAATAAAATTTTTTATGCATTTCTTCTTGTCATCAATAATCTTTGGAAGTCCTTGTGTTCTTGATGAAAGCAACCACTTTCATTTCTGCAGTTTAGTCACAATTTAGTGATTTATAATACTCACTATTCAGTTAAATAGTTTTGTGCATATTCACATTGTGATTGTGTTTATAATATTTAGGACAAATTGAAATCCTTGAAGAGTCTGATATAGGCAAGTTCGCTCTTTCCCATGCATTGTTGTCTATGACATTTAGCTTTATAACAAATAGACCTGAAATTTTGCATTCTAACCAAAATGCTTGTGTTTTTCCTACCATTTGATGTTCCTAATCTGTAAAATAGGGATGTATAATGTATTCTTTTAAAGGCAAGGATATTAATTTAGAATCTCTCATTAAGCAAATAAGAAATGAAGAGTCCTGTAAAGATATAGTTGCCTAGGAGTGAAATACCTTATTGTTTATTCTGGATTCCCTCATACCTGCTTCTCTATGCTGAGACAAGTCACTGAATGGTGTCACTCAGTGGTTTCTTGATGTGGCTCAACATGGACCCTTAACAGAAGGGTTGCTAAGCCTAAAGAGCAACTGAGTTACAGATTGAAAGAACTAACGTGTTTCACTTGCAGAAGGCTGTCTTCATCTTCATGGACTTGTCAATCTCTCCCTCTTCCAATGAGGTATTTCACTGAAATACCCAAAGTAAAGCATACATTTGTTTTTATGGACAAATTACTTTAAGGTGAGATCCTAGATTATTGTTCTAGAAAATAAAAATTTTCTGCATGCACCTGCATATACACACACACGTGCACAATGCACACACACACACACAGAGAGAGAGAGAGAGAGAGAGAGAGAGAGAGAGTAGTTTCCCAATTAATTTGCTTAGTAAAGAAAACAAGCACTTTGTTTCTTAGAACATATACTTCAGTTTCTTTATGGAACAGAACCTGGGAGAATAAATGCAAAAGAAATTGGCGTGTGGGAGGGGTAAATTAAATAGAACATTATAAATGACTTGATGAGGGAATGACTAAGATTGACCAAATGCACTGGGAAATGTCAACTTGCCAGTGAGGATTTTAGTCTGTAGATTACATATTGAATAACCTTTTACAGTTAACTTGTATGACCAGAAAGTACAGTGAATTACAAAGTAAGCTCTACAACTAGGGAAAAGAGATTGAAATGATTACATTTGGTGACTGCTTCTTTACAGCACGATGATGGGACGATGAATGAAACACTGCCTGTATTTCATTCCCAGGTCTGCCCTTTGCTGTCTAACCTTAAACAAGTGACTTTACTTCCATATGTAAAACTGAGATAATACTGTACCTAGCACAAAATGCTATTGAAGGTTTCAGTGAGAAAACCTCTATAAATACAAACACACTGCCAGGCACATGCGAAATTCTGTGTAAATGTTAACCCTGATTATTCTCACAAGCACTTCAATTTCATCTGTAAAGTTTTTGAATAATACAATGAAAGGTACCCTTGCATTATTTATTCATTAAAGACACATTCTGTGCCTTCAAAAATAAGACCATAAATATGGTTAATTAAAAATGAGAAATAAGAAAGGAATTTTTTTGCAATGTTATGTGCTGGTTAACACTATATTGAAAGTCGGTTGGATGTTTTCAAAAGGACAACTCATTTTTTTAGAAAACTTTTATTTAATAAATATAAATTTTGAATGTATAACTTTTTTATTACAGCAGTTTCCCCCCCCATAACCTCCCTTCTACCCACAAACCATCCCATCTCCTACTCCTTCTCCCATACCATTCTTCATTAAGATTCATTTTTAATTATCTTTATATAGAGAGGATCAACTTAGTATATACTAAGTAAAGATTTCAACAGATTGCACCCACACAGACTCACAAAGTATGAAGTACTGTTTGAAGACTAGTTTTTTCACATAGTTACAGATTGAAAGAACTAACGTGTTTAGTTAATTTAATTTAGTTAATAAACTAACGTGTTAACATACTAGTTAATTCACATAGTACAACCCATTAAGGACCGATTTTTACAAGGGAGTCTGGATGAAAAAGAATTCATTCACCCATCCATCCGTCCATTCATTCGTTCTTCCACTTAAGTGTCCTTTATGTCATGCCTACCACATCTCAGATCGAGAACACAAAGTCATTATGAACTCTGACTAAAAAACTGGAGATCTAATGGTGTAAAAAGAAATGCAAAAATAAAATTACAATTAATTGAATAATGTGCTACTTTGAAGGAGCTAATCCAAACCTTGATTTTAACCCAACTAGTGGATTTTGATAGGCAGTCAGGCAGAGAAAGGTGTCCTTGGGACAGAAATGAGTGGCCTAAGGAAGATGTACAAGGAAATGCCAGTTTGGAAGTAGACAAAAGTTCAGTGCTTAGCCATATTGGGCAGGGTTTTTAGTGTCATACTAAGAAATTCTGGTTTCTATGGGCACCAGCATTATGGCATAGTGGGTAAAGCACCTGTGACGCCAGTATCCCATATAGGTGCTCGTTGTGTCCTGGCTGCTCCACTTCAGATTCAACTCCGGCCAATGGCTTGAGAAAAGTGTCAGAGGATGGCCTAAGTGCTTAGTCCCTTGCCATCCACATGGGAGACCCAGAAGAAGCTCCTGGCTCCTGGCTCCTGGCTTTGACCTGGCCCAGCCCCAGCTGTTGCAGCCATTTGGGGTGTAAACCAACATATGGAAGTTCTCTCCCTCCTGTGTCTCCCTCTCTCTGTAGCTATGACCTTCATACAAATCTTTAAATAAAATTCTGGCTTCTGAAAATTATAGTATCCAATCAGATTTTAAGTAGATGTTCCTAGTAATAAGAAAAATGAAGCAAAATAGGGAAGAATTTTGAGATATCTACTATAAAGAGACCAGTTGACGATATATACTAGATGAGCCATATCTGGGCTAGAAAAACAAAATATAAAAACAAGTAAACAAAACACTTTGAAATTGGGTTGGGATCTTCAGGAGCGAAGACCCATATATATTTCACCTGCAGAAAGTATATACCTTGCAATTTAGTGATTATAACATTCCAAAATTGAGGCTGCTGTATTCTGATAGAAAACCATCAGTGCAAAAGTTTTACATAGATCTATAGAGTTTACTTTGTTTGCAAACTAGTCTACCATTTAATGGATTTATCTTGGAACCAGAAGTAGCTTTTTCTTTGTGGTGAGAGTTTCTTAAAATCCATATGTAAAAGATGTCTTGATATAAAATATGCATTTTTAACTTTCTGCTTTTGCAGGGATGCATTTAAGATGGAAAACTAAGTGGCCATATTTCAGTACATTTTTCTTTACATTTTTATGGAAAATGATCCATGATCTATTTGGGTTTATATGAGTTTTACTCATAAATATATATGAGGACAATGCCTTGAAGCTCCTGTTTAATGTATTTATGAACAAATTTCACTTTCTGGAAAGCTTTTCACTCAGGGCAGCTGCTTGGAAACTTATGATCTCCGAAGGGCAGCTTTGAGCATATGTGGGCACTTTTTGAAATGGGATGTTGTCAGGCATCTAAAAATCACAGGCTCAACCCAGTGATATCATCTTGTTTTCAGAGTTGTGAACTGGTTCTGCCATATTTAGACTTTCAGAGCTTGGGAAAATTTTAAAACATTTCTCTAAGCATGTACTTCCTCATCTGTGAATTGGAGGTCCAAGTCTTGTTTCATTAAGTTATGGTGAAAGAAAAGCACAGAATAGGTAAATAATTACAGGGCCATTTCTTCCTCTGCATTTCCTTCTCTACACAAAGCAGCACAAGTAACACATTGCATACTGAGGTAACTCTTGGTAGGATGTTGATTTATTAGGATACTGTATTTCAGGACTATAATAATATGATGGTGATGCTCAGCTCAAGTTGTAATTGAATTGTATTGTACTCTCATTATGTTATAAATACTAATTGAAAAAAGAACCCACCATCAGGGCTGGTATTGTGGCATAGCAGGTAAAGCCACCGCCTACAGGACCAGCATCCCATATGGGTGCCGGTTGAAGACCCAGATGCTCCTCTTCTGATCCAGCTCTCTGTTATGGCCTGGGAAAGTGGTAGAAGATGGCCCAATTCCTTGGGCCCTGTACTTGGATCATGACTTCAGATTGGCACAGCTCCAGCCATTGAGGCTATTTAGGGAGTGAACAAGCAATGGAAGACTTTTCTCCCTCTCTGTCTCTGTCTCTTTCTCTCTGCCTCTCTGTAACTCTGCCTTTCAAATAAATTAATAAATCTTTAAGAAAAAAAAAGGGACCTACCATCATAATCCAAGACTCGTGGCATTGTTTGTCATCAGTTACTGGGATTCACAGTTGGCCATGGCATCGGCTCATATCACGGAAGGGCATGTGATGAATTACGGTGATATGAGACGGGTCAGACAGCTCTTCCAGGAGCTCTTCTTGTTGAGTCAGGCAGGTGGGCAAACACAGAATCCAAAAACTTTAAACATTTTCACCCAGGTCCTTGGAGGAGAAGAGTTAGTAAGGTAAAGTACTGGATGTTTGAGTGAAGAAAAAATTCAAGCTTTTCCACATAAGATGGTTACTGAGAGACAGTTAGACTGTTAACATCTTTAAGCTTGGTCTTAAGGTGAAGGACTCCACACCCAACTGTTGCTCAGGAGTACCTCTCACTGCCTCTAGGGGCAGCAGTGGACTGTTTTGTCTGAGCATTGCCAACCTTAAGCACAGAAATGCCCTTTGCTCAGAGTTCCTTGTGTCAAAGCATCCTTGGATGTATCTGTAGTTCTAAATGATCAGAAGTTGCATTCTGTTCTCAGCAGAGAGCACTTTTCTCCCTGTCGTGTTGACACCTTATCAAATTTGTCCTTATCAAAACTCACCCTCAAGTTTCTTCTTTTCCATGAAGCCTTTTCATTACACTCCTATCTTCGGAAAGCAATGTATTCCTGATAGTCCTGCTGTATAAAAAATGTGGACCAATACTGACTATCGCATATTATTCTTCCATTCTTTTCTAAATATTGATATTATTCCCTAAGGAAACTGTAAATGCCTTGGAGGCAAGCACCATATTTTATAATACCTGGGCACCACATGACTGAAATACAGAGCCAGGCAGGTACTAAGAGATACACAGAGATTGGTTATTAAACCTGAAATCTAAAACTGCTCACTCCACAACTATTGCCATACATTTGTGTATTTTGAGAATTTTTGAGTGGAAATACTGTAGTAGGCTTTATTTTTTTCCAAATGATTATGTGAACCATTAAAATTTATGGGTCAAATATTTCATTCTGTCAGACATTGGGTTAATTATTTTAGAAAGATAAAATTTAAGGAGAGAAGTTTGGCTTTCTTACTCCATTTTCCTATCTTATATATTGGAAATTGTCTGTTAGTCATGGCTAAAGAAGGCAGGAGGGACAAAGATGTAACATCTGAATTATTCATTAGGGCTAGGCATGTCTGGGATGTAGATTAACTCAGCAGATAGAGGTGGATCAGCGTGGCAAACTACAGATCGCATCTGAGCGATCTATAGCTGTGATCATTGTTTCCTTAGGTCAATATTTATCTAATATCAAATGGAAGGCTCTCAATAGTTAAAGCTATTCAGATGAGTATACAGACAGCTCCATTAGGATGGTCTCTCTCAGGGAAAAAGACCCCCTGTTTCTGGAAGCAGCGTTATATATGTATGGGAAGTCTGGAAAGATAAATATAGCTTCTAGCATTCTGGTGAAGATGTTAGATCTGTTAATTACTGGAAAATGATTTGGGAAAGAAGATTAACCTCCAAATTTAGGCCTTTATAATGGGACACGTAACAGGCCCTCTGGGAATACGTTTGTACAGCTTTGTGGTGGTGAAATAGTGCATTTCCACAAAATGTCTTCTTATCAGAATGACCTTGGGGAGAGATATGAGGCTTGTAACACAGCTTTAGGGGCATGGAATTCAGAACTGGGCATCCTAACAGGGTGAGTGACACCTGATGTTCAGTGTCAAGATGAGAGCATTGTGACTTAAAATATTTCATACCTTTACTCCAGATTAATTTAGATAGAAGTAACATTGAGCTTGAAGATACAGTTTCCAGTCAACTTTTTGGGAAGTTTTGGCAGGCAGAGACAGAGAAAGGAGAATCCTGTCCTCTATATGGCCTGATAATAGAGACAACTTTATCCCAGTCAGTTCTCTTGTCTAATCAAATAAAATGCATGGGTGATATTGGTTAGACCGTTAATAACTGTGTTAGCTAAGGTCTCCCAAGCTGCAGACACTAAGGCTGATGGGATTAAGGAGTGAAAGAAATGTGTTAGGGGAATGCCTGTGTGAAAAGATGGAATGGGAGAATAGAAGGGATGGGAGCGCTAGAATATTGTGATTCAAGTTTGATCCCCACTGAAGGAAATCAAAGGAAGAAAGACCAGAAGTTTGGGTGAGGGATATTAGACTGAGGCACAGCTTCAGAAAGACTTTGAGCTAAAGTTGCTGCCAGAGGAATCTCTTGTCTCCCAGCAATGGGCCTTTTGTTCAGTCTCTCTTGTGTGCAGTCATTGGTTGGGAGCAGCTGGTAGGCAGTGTAAATACAGAGTTATGGAGTCAGTGACCAACAGCTGGATGCCCTGGTCATTTGGAATCCCTGCAGTTTCGATCTGAATGCCCCAACCTCAGGGCAGCCATGTGGGCAATACAAATGCACTGTCATAAAAGAAGGACTAGGTGGACACCAAAATACAGCTTAGAGAAATGTCTTAGGTGTCAACTCCTCTAGATAAGAGGCAGCACTGTGGCTACTGTATGTTTTAGCAGCAAATACTGGGAAAAACACTCATTTAAGCAAAAGAAGCTAGTTTATGAGAAAGTGTAATAGTGGGGACAGCGCTGTGGTGCAGCGGGTTAAAGCCCAGGCCTGAAGCGCTGGCATCCCATATGGGCACTGGTTCTAGTCTCGGCTGCTCCTCTTTTGATCCAGCTCTCTGCTATGGCCTGGGATAGCAGTAGAAGATGGCCCAAGTCCTTGGGCCCCTGTACCCACGTGGGAGACCCAGAAGAAGTTCCTGGCTCCTGGCTTCGGATTGGTGCAGCTCTGGCCATTGCGGCCATCTGGGGAGTGAACCAGCAATGGAAGACCTCTCTCTCTCTCTGCCTCTCTCTGTAACTCTGTCTTTCAAATAAATTTTTCAAAAGAGGAAATCCAAATGGCCAACAGGCACATGAAAAAATGTTCAAGGTCATTAGCAATCAGGGAAATGCAAATCAAAACCACAATGAGGTTTCACCTCACCCCGGTTAGAATAGCTCACATGCAGAAATCTACCAACAACAGATGCTGGTGAGGATGTGGGGAAAAAGGGACACTAACCCACTGTTGGTGGGAATGCAAACTGGTCAAGCCACTATGGAAGTTTTTTTTTTTTCTTTCTTTTTTACCTTTTATTTAATGAATATAAATTTCCAAAGTACGACTTATGGATTACAATGGCTTCCCCCCCATACCGTCCCTCCCACCCACAACCCTCCCCTTTCCCACTCCCTCTCCCCTTCCATTCACATCAAGATTCATTTTCAATTATCTTAATATACAGAAGATCAGCTTAGTATACATTAAGTAAGGATTTCAACAGTTTGCTCCCACACAGAAACATAAAGTGAAAAATAATAGATGATTTTTTTTAAATGATGATGAAATCAGATCAGACCTATTGTCATGTTTAATCCCAGTAAGAGTCAAGTTGGGAATTGATAATTTCTTTTTTTTTTTACAGAAGATCAGTTTAGTGTACATTAAGTAAAGATTTCAACAGTTTGCACCCCCATAGAAACACAAAGTGAAATATACTGTTTGAGTACTAGTTATAGCATTAAGCCTCAATGTACAGCACATCAAGGACAGAGATCCTACATGAGGAGTAAGTGCACCGTGACTCTTGTTGTTGACTTTACAAATTGACACTCCTGTTTATGGCATCAGTAATCTCCCTATGCACCAGTCATGAGTTTCCAAGGCTATGGAAGCCCCTTGAGTTCTCCGACTCTTATCTTGTTTAGACAAGGTCATAGTCAAAGTGGAGGTTCTCTCCTCCCTTCAGAGAAAGGTACCTCCTTCTTTGAAGACCTGTTCTTTCCACTGGGATCTCACTCACAGAGATCTTTTTGCCAGAGTGTCTTGGCTTTCCATGCCTGAAATACTCTCATGGGCTTTTCAGCCAGATCCAAGTGCCTTTAGGGCTGATTCTGAGGCCAGAGTGCTATTTAGGACATCCACCATTCTATGAGTCTGCTGAGTATCTTACTTCCCATGTTGGATCACTCTCCCCTTTATTTATTCTATCGGTTAGTGTTAGCAGGTACTAGACTTGTTTATGTGCTCCCTTTGACTCTTAGTCCTTTCATTATGATCAATTGTGAACTGAAATTGATCACTTGGACTAGTGAGATGGCATTCGTACAGCCTTAAAGACACTGATGGACAAAGAGCCTGCAATGAATTAGACAACTTAATGAAGACATGTCATCTTCATCTTTCAGAACTAAACATCTATATAAATATAATCCTATTATGAAATGAGTTGCATACCCCAAACTTCATATAATAAATTCCTTGCCCCAATGTGATGATTTTGGAGATAATGTCTTTGGAAGCTAATGAGAGTTAGATAAGATCTTTAGGGGTGCCTCATGATAGGATTAGTGGCTTTATGAGAAGCAGAAAAGAGAAGGTCCCTCTCCCCGCCATATGAGGACACAATTAGAAGGGCATTATGAATAAGCCAGGAAATGTCACAAAAACCTAAATCTGCTGACACCTCAATCCTGGACTTTGCATCCTCCAGAACTGAGACAAACGAACTTCTCTTGTTTAAGCCACCCAGTCTATGTGGTGTTGTGCTATAGTAGTATGAGCAAATGAATACAAATATTTAATAGTGAATCCTCAAAGGCAAAATGAATATACTTCTTCAGCTTTGACAGTGAAGTGTTTCTGAGAAATCGATATGCAGCTGAGTCCCTTAGGTCTCAGTATGTTCTTTTCTCTAATTGTTGCTTCTACTGATCGCTGGCTGGCTCTGAAGTTGGTCTGTCAGTCATGATTCTTTGTTGCAAGCAGTAGAAGCCACTGGGTCAGAATGAGCAAAAATATGTTTACTAAGAAGATTTGAAACAGCTTATGGAATCATTGGAGGAGCTGGAAAATTAGGCTCAGGGTCCTTGAATTCTCCTCCGCTAAACTCAGCTGCTCTGCTGGGAAATCACCTAGCTGTTACTGAGTACAGGATGCTAGTGCTAGCGCTGCAGCTTACTGTGCATCCTTTAAATTTGTGTGGAGCCTGATCCTGCAGCCACTGCTACTACCATTACTGCTAGGGAGAAAGAGCTACCTCCCTCTCCTTCCTTCTTATGTTGCTACCTCTGATAGGCGAAACTGAACTCGTAGGTGTAACCATGAAGGAGGTTGCAAAAAGATTTAACATTCTCAGCACTTCAAGGGGAAGAAAACCAAAACCTCTGTGCCCTCTTAAGTCTTCAAAACTAGAGAATTCTTCAAACACACAATGATGATCAATTGTTGGGGAGCCAAAACACTTGACAAATGTCCACTAGAATTGGATTTCATCTCTACCCTGGTCACCATTATTGCATCCTCAGTTCCTGGAAGTATGATCTTAATAGCTTACAAATTAATGCTTCTAAAGAAACATCATCGCTAAACAATCTTAAATCACATCTTGAAGAATGGAAGGTTTTGCATTAACACAGGAGTTCTATTCATATGTGATAAAGGATTTCTGGGTAGAAATCAAAACAGACAAAATTTTATCTGACCATATTACACAAAATGATTGCTGGGAGAGACCTTTTGTCTTTGTTTCTGGTTCTCAAACATGCTTGGGCTTTCTAAATGTCTGTAATTAGTAATTAGTTGCAATTGACTTGCTTAGCAAATTCCTATTAATCCTCTGGTTTATTTGCTTTCTTCTGGTGAGGCTCCATGGATCCTTGGGATTATGCTTTTTATTGTGTTTATGTCCCAATAGACAGTAGTCTCTTGGAGGTCAGAAATTAAGCCTGTCCAGTTTGCTGTTATATATAGCAACTAACACAATCCCTGGTGCTAATCATATATTCAGTGCATGTTGCTGAAAAAAAAATACATGAAATCATTGTCTATATGAATTATCTACATATAACAAATAGAAGAAATGATGAAATGCATTGTTACTACACATATTTGTATGATCTAGAGCAGATCTAATTTTCTATTATGTATTTTGAATTCTGAAAATTTACTTATTCAATTCCCTCTAGAGTAAAATTCACATGCATACCTATTATATGAATATATTCATGCTATCTCAGAGAGCCATGAAATGACAGAGAGCACATAATGATTATCAATTTTCCTTAAAAAACAGCAGTTATAAGCAATTGTTCTTCATGGTGTTCATTTTATAAGCAAAGGAGGAACTTTACATTTAAATAGGAAAATGCAGTGCATTCTAAAATCAAAACCAAACATCTTTTGGAGCATTAAAATTCACTCGGAAGGAGAGAACCACATGCCTATGTATTTCCTGAAGCCTTCAAATCAAGGATGCCACCTAGGAGTGGGTAGAGAAGATTAAGGAAGAATGTTCCAAAATCTCTGTGTCTCTATTTCTGACGAGGTTACTGCCTTGCACCTATGTCATCAGGGATTTTTCATATTTACTGATTTCTTAACCTTTACCACTAGGTTTTTAGCACTAAGCCTCATTGACAGTTCATTGAAGGTGGTCATTCATGCTGACCTCTGCCGTCCACTTTTTTCCTTAGTTGTCTTCACCACCTTTCTCTAACTACTCCAAACACTCCTGTTCATATGCCAGCATGCTGCCTGTGCAGGAGTCTTCTGCTGGATTCCTCTAATAGTTGGCATGTGTGGGTGGAATTCCTGTGCTGAATACTTCTCTCTGCTCTCTGGAAGCCTATTCTATAGGAAGCAGTTCTCAGCAAGCTGTCAAGTTAGAAAGGAAATAATAAATCATTAGCTGAAAAGTCAATATCTGATAAGGATTAATGTGCCAGCCCTCACATTAGCATTTACATTTTATTCTGGGAATTATTTGAAAGCCAAGGATGGGTTGGGGGGCAAATGTTGTTAAATAAAGGTCTACATCTCAGGATGGTGAATATTTGGAAGCAAGCAGAACTTCCTGACGTAAAGGTTACTTCCTAAGTTACTATACAAGTTCAGGATGTTCAATGAATTTTTATGATAATCCAGTCAAAAAGCGAATGAAAATGAGTGAACATAAAGAATAAGTTGTCTACATTTCTTGAATGACTGACAATGATAGTCATATGAGTGGTGAGGGTAGATATAGCTTTAGCTATATATATATATTTATGTAAGCATAAATATAATAAGTCAAATATATATAAATATAATAAGTAAAATATATATGTGTGTATATATATATGTTAATCCTCTCTTTCTCTCTTCCTCTTTCTCTCACTACCCCCTACCTTGTCACTCTGTCTTTTGAATAAATAAATATATAACTTTTTTTAAAAAAAGAGGCCTTTATTTTTGAAAGCCTTTCCCTTATCATAATAAAAAAAAATCCCAGCAAAAAATAACTAAAAACCTTATCATTAAAACATGTACATGTCAAATTTCCAGGCTTCTAAATTAGCATTTAGGTATTTGCTCTTTCTTTACCGTCATTCCCTGCTGCAAGTAGTTATTTAAAACTTAGCATAAAATCTCCACCCCCACAGTTCATATAACCTGCATATAGATAGAGATAATATGTCAATGTTTGACTTACAGCCCTACCAAGTCAAAAATAAACTTTTAATGATTTCAATGCTGGGGAAGAAATGTCTTAGTCACACTAAAAACAGTGTCATCAAAAAATGATCTATTTTGCATCTCAATATTAATGGCATTATTTGTGTTAGTGTTATGGATTTTCATAAACCTAAGAAAGTCACTCACTTAAATGTATTGGGTGTGAGTATACGTATTTTAAATGTAGAATACAGTTTACTATGTAACACGTATCAAAGATGAAGCCTAGAAAAGAAAACTGGTCATTACAAATATCACTTGATATTGCAGCCATAATCAACAGAACATTAAATGTCACACTTTATTGCAATGAATGGAGAATACACATGAAGAACCCAGTGTACTCTTGTCAATGGTGTGACTTGTAAATGTCAATGAGGACTTACTTAACACTAAAAGGCTATAAAGATTTGCAAAAGGAGGTTTAAAATTCATCCAAGTCAGCTGAAGGTTACATGACGAAAGGGCAGCTAAATATAGCATGCACACACACAGGTAATGTGAAATATGAGTGTATAAAAAAAGAGCCAAATCCAGTTATAATTGGAGTGTTCATTATATTTGGTATTCCAGAAAGAGCATGTAGAGAAGCCTGCAACTTTGGCATTATGAATATTTTATTACATACCTTCTTTCATATTCATATAAAACAGGTTTCTTTTCTAACATAAGCAGCATGTCTGTATGGGTAGAGAGCAAAAAGCAGCTTTACAGATAAATGCAGCTGAATATAAGTCATCCAGATGAGTTGCAGTCACATTCTAGGAAGTTGTCTTTTAAAGTTTACAGTCTACAACCTTAGCTGCACAAAATTTTCAACTCTCCACCCAACCAAGTTAAATTTGGCTTGTTTATCTGGCATGTTGTTCTGCAAACATCACTCTTGATAGAGAAGGTCTTAAAAATTTCCCTAAGCTGGAAGCACCACAATACCAGATTTCAAGTCATATTACAGGGCAGCTATAATCAAAACAGCCTGGTACCAGCACAAAAATAGACATGTAGACCAATAGAACCTAATACAAACTCTGGAAATCAATTCATGCATCTAGAACCAACTAATCTTGGATGAAGGAGCTAACGTCAATCCCTGGAGAAAGGGTAATCTGTTCAACAAATGGTGCTAGGAAACTTGGATCTCTGCCTGTAGAAGTATGAAACAAGATCCCTATCTTACACCTTAGAAGAAAAAATCAACCCAAAATAGATCAGGAATATATTTTGATATCATCAAATTACTAGAGATCTTCGGGGAAATGCTACAAGACATTGTCATAGACAAAGAGTTCTTGGAAAAGATCTTAGAAGCACAATCAAAGCCAAAGTTGACAAATGGGATTATAGCAAGCTGAGAAGCATCTGCATTGCAAAAGAAATACTGATCAAAGTGAAGAGGTAACCAACAGAATGGGAGAAAGTATTTGCAAACTATGCAACTGATAAAGCATTAATATACAGAATCTATAAAGAGCTCAAAAAGCTCAACAAAAAACCTAACAACCCAGTTAAGAAATGGGCAAAAGACTTAAATAGGCATTTTTAAAAGTGAAAATCCAAATGGCTAACAGACACATGAAAAAATGCTCAGGATCACTAGCCAAGAGGAAAATGCAAATCAAAACCACAGTGAGGTTTTACCTCACTCCAGTTAGAATGGCTCTCATACAGATATCAACAAACAGCAAATGCTGGTGAGGATGTGGGAAAAAAGGTACCCTAATCCACTGTTGGTGGGAATGTAAACTGGTGCAGCATTGGGGAAGACAGTATGGAGATACCTCAGAAATATGAATATAGACCTGCCATATGACCCAGTCATCCCCTTCCTGGAAATTTACCCAAGAGAAATGAAATCAGCATCTGAAAGAATTATCTGTACCCCATGTTTATTGCAACTTAATTTTCAATATCTAAGATATGGAATCAAAACAAATGTCCATCAACTGAAGACTGGATAAAGAAATTATGGGATATGTACAACATGAAATACTACACAGTGATAAAAAAAAAGGAAATCCTGTAATTTGTGACAAAATGGATGAAACTGGAAAACATTACGCTTAGTGAAATAAGCCAGTCCCAAAGGACAAATACCATAAGTTCTCACAGATCTGTGATAACTAATAGAGTCCTGACACAAAAACAGACTTGTAGACCAATGGAACAGAATAGAAACTCCAGGAATCAACCTACACATCTACAACCAACTTATATTTGACAAAGGAACTAAAATGGATCCCTGGAGAAAAGAGTCTCTTCAATAAACAATTCTAAGAAAACTGGATCTCCACTTTCAGAAGTATGAAGCAAGACCCCTACCTTACACCTTACACAAATATTCACTCAAAATAGATCAAAGACTTAAATATATGACCTGATACCATCAAATTAATAGAAAACGTTAGGGAAAACTTGCAATACATTGTCATAAGCAAAGAGTTCATGGAAAAGACCCCTGAGGCACAGGCAATCAAAGCCAAATTTGACAAATGGAATTACATCAAATTGGGAAGCATGTACATGGCAAAGGAAATACTCATCAAAGTAAATAGACAACCAAAAAAATGGTAGAAAATATTTGCAAATTATGAAAGTGATAAAGGGTTAACATCCAGAATCTTTACCGAGCTCAAGAAACTCAACAACAATAAAGCTAACAATCTAGTAAAGAAATGGGCAAAGGACTTGAACAGGAATTTTTCCATAGAGAAAATTCAAATGGCCAACAGACACATGAAAAAACACTCAGGGTCACTAGCCAACAGAGAAATGCAAATCAAATCACTTATAATGGCTCTCATACAGAAATTAACAAACAATAAATGCTGGTGAGGATGTGGGGTAAAAGGTACCCTAATCTATTATTGTTGATGGGAATGTAAACTAGTACAGCCATTGTGGAGACAATATAGAGATTCCTTATAAAGCTCAAATGAGATATCCCATATGACCCAGCAATCCTACTCCTGGAAATTTATCAAAGGGGAATGAAATAAGAATATAAAATAATTATTTGTACTCCCATGTTTATTGCAGCTTAATTCACAATAGCAAAGATATGGAATCAAATCAGATGTCCAACTGTATGACTGTATAAAGAAATTGTGGTATATATGTATATCGAATACTACTCAGCCATAAAAAAAGAATGAAATCCTATCTTTTCTAACAAAATGGATGCAACTGGAAACCATTATACTAAAATAAGCCAGTCCCCAAAAGACAAATACCATATGTTTTCCTTCATCTGTTGTAACTAATACAGTACCAAAAATGCAATGTATAGGAATCAAATGGACATTTTGAGAGTCCACGATTTTTTACAGTGCTTGTCTCTGATGTTGAGGAACAGTGTTTTTTTTTTATATATTTGATAGTGTAGGGTTAATCTTATGAGTATAAAATGGACTGAAAGTAGAGGGAATAGTAGAGGAAGGAGGAGGAAGGGTGGGAGGTGGGTGGTAGGGTGGGAAATATCACTATGTTCCTAAATCTGTGTGTAGGAAATGCATGACATTTGTTTACCTTAAATAAATAAAATACATTAAAAAGCTATAATTAGTGAAATTGACATTCTGAAATTTGACTATTGTTCATAGCCCTTGTCTATACTCCTAAAGTACACTGTTTTTTCTACTTACTATTTGTTTGTGAGTATATAGTACATTGAAAGTAGGTCATTGTAAAAAATTAAAAGAAAAAATAAGAAAGAAACGTGGAGGGGGATCGGAGGGAGGGAAGGAGGGAGAGATGATAGGGTAGCAAGTATCATTATGCTCCTAAAACTGTATATATGAAATTTGTTCCCCTTTTTTATAAATAAATAAATAGAAAAGAAAAAAAAGTTTCCCAAGGCCCTTGTCTTGATATTTTCAGAATTCCATGTGGGACAATCAGGACATTCTGACTCAAGAGGAGACTTAATAGATGGATGGAAGCAAAAGCCCTTGTGGCTTAGCTCACTAGAGAAATGAATAGCATAGATTGCAAGAACATGTCTGAAAGGATGTCTTTCAGACATGGAAATATCAAAATTCTCTTTCAGGGGACTACTTTCATTTCTTTCCATGTAATTACTCCAAGTTGAAACAAAATTTCAGTATTGTGTGCAAAACATGCTGCAGCAGTTAAAAATGCAGTGGTACCATTTTTTGAATGCCAGTTTACTTTAGCATCCTTAGAACATTATAACACCCCAATGAAATAAACCTAGGATATTTTGTATTTTGAACAAAATAATTCATATTCGCTCCATGCCTTTTGGGGGTCAAAATGATAGGAAGAAGTGATGGATAAGCTTCTCCTCAGCTCAGCTTCTGAGAAGCACAAAGCTCCAGGAACTTCCAAATGCATCACAAGATTCCCAATTTTCCAAATGAGTAGTTAGAATAGCTGAACATCTCATTTTTCTTAGCCAGTGCAAACGGTTACTTTCAGCACCATCTTCAAAACAGTGCAATTTCCTTCTGCTTCTAATTATTTCTGACATGTTAGAATTTTCAAGGTGTTTTTCTTCAGATATCATAAATGAAAATAATAATAATAATCTAATAGAAAGTCCATTTACCACAATATCTAGACTCAAACAAGGGAAAACAGAAATATACAAAGCAAGCCCAAAGTACATTAAGAAAAATATTAGATGATAACAACAATGAAAATAGTGCTATGTGGCATGCATTGTGTTAAGATCGTTGAATGTATTTGTTGATTGCCTATTGCCTGTTACAAATAACCACAAGCATTGTGGCTTAAAATGATACAAATTTATGTTCTTACAGATCTGGGGGTAAGAGTTTAAAATGGGTCTAGGGGCTGTGTTCCTTCTGTTCTAAGAAAGGAGGGGTCCATTTCCTTGTGTTTTCCAGCTACTCAAAGCTTCTCACATTTCTTTGCTCATGGCCTCACGTGAACTCCTCATCATATATCCTCTGAATTTTACACTCCGACCTCTTAGAGGTGGCTGGTTTTTTCAGTCTCAATTTCCTTGATATAACAATAAACTGACTTCCACCTGGACTTTGTCAGTGGGAAGCACTATTGGCCGATTGACAATAGGAAAAACCTACAAGCCTCTTGCCTTGGATTCTGCTATCATCACCTGCTGGTCATAGTGACTTCATGATGCTATCAACCATGGACTGTTTCACTACCAACTCCTGTGTAGTGTCTTATCAATTCCATTATTAATTTCTCTCATTTTAAGAAAATTAGAGTACATTCTGACTTTTTGGTTAGACTGGGATCAATATATCCTTCCCCTGGGTTATTGCCAGAGAGCCCTCCAACTGATAATCCTGCTTTCATCCTTTACCCTGCAATCTCCTGTCTGCTATAAATTAGGCCACATCATTGGCCTGGGTGTGGTCTTACATTCACTTTTCACTATTCCATAGCCCTGCTGCTCCCTCTCCTATTGCTGGAAATGCTGAGGACTTTTCTGCTTCTGATCCTTGGTACATACTCTTCCTTCTGCTTGAAATGCTGTCCCCTCAGGTCCTGACCAAGGCTGTTTCATCTCTTAGGTCTCTTCAAAAACCTTCTCTGATCACACGAACCAAAGTCCATCCTCCTGTTGCTGCCTTTTAAAACCTTTATTCCTTCCTTGGATGTTATTATAACTTAGAATCACGCAGTCGCTTATGAGATGAGTGGTTCGGTGTCTTTCTTCCCAAGACCAGAAACTCCATGAATCTGAACTCATGGCGGGTCTGTCTCTCACTATTTCCTCTGTGTTCTCAACCATATCTGACACACAGCACACACCCCATCAGTATTAGTGGATGATCGTTAAGTGCATAAATGGAGGAATTCTTGAAGTTCATTTTGTCACCTAAATTCATAAATGCTTAGTTTGGATATGAAAGTGGCCACGTTCAGCGTTTCACGTGCAGACCTAAGTCAGGGTTTGATTCATCTTGGGGCAGCCAGAGCTGTGTGTTTCATGAACTGTTGCATTTGAAACCTTTAGAAAGTAAAACAAAACTGGAAAAACAGTGGAGCTGACTCTCTGTGAATGTAAAAGGATTTTCTTGGTTGAAAAGAAAGCATATTTTCCTTACTCATTTCCACAATTCTTATTCTTCTTAGCAGTCTGTCCTGAAAATAGTTGCGGACTGAGCTGCTGAGAGGGAGCCCTGTAGGCCGAGAGCCCTGTTGCAGAGCAAAGAGGGATGTGCTAGGGAGAGTCTGGCTGGTGGGGCTGGGGAGAAATCGTCCGTGGCCTGGCTACCACATAAGAGCTGGGATGCCATCAAGAAATTCCACTGAAACATCAGACACATGCTACAACACCTTTAGGATCCATAAACAGTTTTATTTCTTGCTGATCTCCTTCCCTGAACAGTGAAGGCCAAATATATCATGCTATGTAATTATCTACCTTTCTTCCTATTGGAACAATGCCTGTTGCCTAGGAACCAGGGTGATAGGTGTGCCATAAATATGTATTCAAATCATTTTTTCTCCCTGAATCATTTTTTTCCATACTGCTTCTATTGTTATGAATGTTCGTTAAAATACATGCCCTACTCTGGATTTGTTTGTCTGGAATATGTATAAACACTGTAAGCCCAATTAAATATGAATAAAATATTCTAATTTTCATTGCCTTTCAATTTATTATCTGACAGAACTTCAATTCTGTGGGAAGCAACTATTTATGAAAAAGTACACAGTTAAAAGGTGATTTATTTAGCATTCTGTCAGCTGGAACCCTTCCAACTGATAATTTCTTCCACACATAGCACAATGAAAATTAATAGCTATAATGATATTGAAAAATTAATGACCTTAAAGCATCACAAATTTAGCTAATTAATCTAATCCCACAATTGTATGCACCACAGAATGAGTCTCCAAGAGATGATTTGTCCCATATTGGTGGTTAGTGATGGGCCTGAGACTGGAGTTTGATGCTTTTGATTCCTTGGCCATTATGTTTACCAATTTATTCCTTGCCTAAAGGTTCCTTCCATCCATAAATGCTTTCTATTTTAAACCTACAAATCCCTCAATCAGGGCCAAAAATGATGTTGGTGGTTTTTCAATGTTAAAAACATTTTAATATCTAGACCTTTTATCTTGATGTCTAGTTACACTGGTTGCTCGTTTAATACACTCTGATGACAAATATCTTACAAGCCTTCCATATAATCAGAAATAGCTGCACTGAATGTTATCTTTTCCCTTAAACATTTTCTTGTGTTATATTGTCCCACGAACAAATATGCAAAAGTGTATGTAAATCAGGTAGTGGAATACCCACACTCTCAGTTATTCATCCTGTCAAGGGAGAACCTGCCATGGTGCTTGTTGAAGATGCCTTTGTGTTCTTGACCTTTGTCATTCTTCAGTCTTCAACACCTCCTGAACTATATCAGGTACATAGCTACATGATCATCATCATTAATCAGTAAAAATATTCCTCCCTTAAGCTGTATTCTTGCATTAATTTAGTCACTGAAACTATCACTTATTCATTTGAACTGAATGAATTCTGAAGTTATACCAGGAGATGTGGAGTGATGCTATATTACACTTGATAATACTATTTTATACATTCTAGGATAAACTATCCAAACACATATAGAGTATGAATATTATTCACTTCTCAAAATATTTTACATATTATCAAAGAAAATTATTAAACATCTCCTTGGCCTTTATGAACTATTTTTATAAATATGTATGTATGTATTTGAAAAGCAGGGAGACAGATAGACATACAGACACAGAGTAAGACTTCCCACCCACTGATTCATCCTCCCAATTCCTGCAAGCGTAGAGGTTGAGAAAAGCTGACACCACAAGCTGAGAACTTAATCTGAATCTCTCATGTAAGTGGCAGGGACTCAATCATTTGATTCATCACCTGCTACCTCCCAGGGTGTGCATTAGCAGGAAGATGGAATCAGGAGCAGAGCCAGGACATGAACTCAGATATTCGGATAGGAGATGCAGGCAGCCCAATGTAACAAACACCCCAAATCTCCAATGGCTAAACAAAAAGATACTATTTATTATTCATTTCACAGTCCCCTTTCTTCAAACAGCAATTTGGGGATCCAGGTTTCCTCAAGCGAGTGTCTCTATCATTTCCTCCTTAAGCTTTTACTTCCTCCCCTGGACCATTTGCATGCAGCTGGCCAACCTGTGAAGAAAACCCATGGAAGGATGTGCGGGACCTGGTCTGGAAATGGTGTATAGCTGTTCTGCTCATATACTTTTGATCAGAATTAACAACAGCACTAACTTGATTTGAGGTGACCTTGGAAGGATTGTCTACCTATGTGCCCAAAGAGAAAAATATGTGTAAATTTATAGTATTCTTTTTGTCACAGTTTTGTGCTAATGTTATTATAATTTTTCCACCTGATGTTTGAGAAAGAGAAGGATTAGGAAGATAACTACTTGCTCATGGTAAGTAAATTATCAAATGGGAATTCTAACTCAGAGGCTATGCCCTTACTAACTATACAGTACTGTCTGTTAGCTCTATCTTGGGCAGATCATTGTTAACTAAATCAATGTTCTATGTTGTTATAACACAGTCCAACTAATGGAGAAAATATTAATGGATTTCTTTCAGAAATTGAAAGATCACTTCAGTATATTTCTAAAAATAAACCAACATAACTACCTCTTGCATTTTTTATTTTCTGAGTCATTGACTTTCAAGTAAATGATTTTGACTGTTCATAAATCAGATGGAAACTAATTATTTGTTTTAACTTACATCAGTTATAATTAATTATTAGACAACAATTTGCACCTTTTCTGAATTTTTTTCTGGAATTTAGAGTCAGATAAATATAACTTTCCTTAATGATGACTAAATTAAAGAAATTATGGCTGCTCTTCTCCATGATAATTGGATCATCTACATAAAGCATTTCCGATTTTGAATTAATAATTTACTGCTTTTTTTTTAGTTCTATTGATGTTTGCAACAACTTTGGCCTAACTAAAATGGCAGTTTAAAAAATCTATTTCTTCATTTTGATGACAACACCATATGTTTAATTTCTATCTTGTTGCAAATCTGGAGCTCTGATACTTAGTTGAATATGTTTTTAGAATAACTTCATCTGTAAATGTTTTATGACATCATAATTCAAGTAACCTTATAGGATATCCGAACCCTTAACATTCTCAGAACCTTTAGTAAGAAAGGACAATCGGAAACTGAAGTCAATGTTAAGATAGAAATCCAGTGATCAGAGCGTCATATCTAGCTTTCCTTTTAACAACGTTGTTCAAGGTATCAAGATATCTGATAATACCAATTTATGATGCCACTTTCAAAATAATTGCCCTGCAGCATTCTTCTCTGTTATTTGACATACATAGCTATTTTGAAAACTTTTGACTTTTTTATTTCCAGTTAGCATGCAAAAGAAAGACATTTTCTTCTGATTCAATATAGAACTTTGCTAAATATTTTACAGCCTCCCTGGTTGGGAAGAATGGATAAACATATTGACTTCTGGATCTTGGGGAACTTTAGAGAGAAGAAACTGAATGAGGTGGAAGGAAAATTGTTATAAAATGCTACCAAACAATGTTTTTTAAATCCCATTTTGCTCTGCATCAATCTACACCATGATGCTCAATGGTATTATGAGGCAAAATGTTGAGGTCCTATCTTCTATACCTCTGGATGCAACTTTATTTTGAGATAGGGCCTTTGCAGATTAAACGAAGATGAGATTAGTCAATTAGAGTGGGCTCTCATCTCGTATGACTGGCATCCTTGGAAGAAGAAAGCAGACCATGTGAAAATACACACATACTCAGAGGCTTTACGGCCACGGAGATAGAGATTGGAGTGATGCCCCTGGAAGCCAAGGAATGCCAAGGATTGACCACTCTTCTCGAAGTTGGAGCCAGATGTGGAGGATTTCCCCCAGGGTCTCAGAAGAACTATGATTCTACTGAAACCTTGATTTTGGACTTGAAGTCTTCAGAACTTGAAAGAGTCCATTGCTCACGTTTGAAGCCACTCTGTGCTACTTTGTTGTGGCCGTCCTATGAAATGAGTGTAGATGGTTGTTAGTCCAAAATGAAGAAGGGAAAATCTTACTTGTCTGCTCCTCGTGTCTTTAGAATCAAGAGGAGAATCCTTGCCATGTAGCCAGTGACC
This sequence comes from Oryctolagus cuniculus, assembly GCF_051225735.1. Lineage (NCBI taxonomy): Eukaryota > Metazoa > Chordata > Mammalia > Lagomorpha > Leporidae > Oryctolagus > Oryctolagus cuniculus. The sequence continues at coordinate 19,118,774 of NC_142870.1, read as the reverse complement.
AAAAGTGTCCTGCTACCTGTGGCCTGGCCAGTATGGCTGTAGGCCCTTGCAATGGTTCATCATTTAGCTCTCAGAATGAGATGCAAGCAACACCTAATGGAAAAGACACAAAAATTGAGTGGTTTAAAGGCTCAAGTGTCCACACCCACTTCCTCATACTACTATAGCAGAAATGCTGGTGAAATTAAGAATAAAGCTGCCTATTTTAAAAATTTTTGTAGAAGACCAAAAGTTTGAAAAACTAAGTTTAGGTACAGCTGCTACCTTATTCCACACGTTTTCTCACTTTCCTGTTGGATTCCTGTGATTCTTCTACTGCCCAGGAAACTGGACCATTCCCTTTCTCATATCCAGGGTTTATGGGAGATGAAAGAGGCTGGTGGCCAGCCCTGGGACTAGCAACCTCCACCACACAGGAGCTGCAGTTATACTTGTTAACACTAGATGGCACCATGGCAGAGTCTACAGACACCCCAGTCCCCATTGAGCCCCACATGCCTCTGCTGAGGAGTTAAGCAAGTTCGTTTTCATCTGCACCCTGTGCACTTCTTGCTTTCAGTTGTGTGCACCTTGCCCGTCGGGAGTAAGCGATACCCGTTTGTGGTCGGAGGCAAGGCTGAGTCTTAGATAGGGCTCGTAATCAGTAGAGGATCACAATTCTTCAGAAGCAGAAGATGGAGTCAAAGGCTCGGGATGTGGCAGGGGCATGGACGAGGGGGTGCATTGGGGAGGTAGAGAAGTATCAACATATGTGCCTTGAGTCACTTCATAATGTCCCCACCCCTGCTGGGCTGACTGCGGCCCCAATATGCTCACTTGAACCCCTATTGCTCTGAGATATTCAGTGCTCATCTAAGTATGATTTTGATCACCATTCCAGTAAGTTATCACCAGGAAGCACACAGTGTGATTTGCTTATGTCACAGAATATGGCTTCTGCAACCCCAGTGTTGTACTTTGGACCTGGTGACCGGTGAATTCTATGTGTAGTTGACGAGACTTCATCTGTAACTTAGTGCTGAATTGCAGCTTCAAAGCCCAGTTTTCTGGAAGCATTTTTCCTTGCTTTTTATAGGCGAGAAAATAGATCAGCTACTTCCAGTGCTTTCAGTACAATCAGTTGCATCCTAATCTGTTTGTTTTATCAACAACCCATGTGAAGGTAGTCTAGTTTAAACACTGGATTTGGAAGGGATTTCCTCAGTTCTGTTATAGATAGCACCTGGGATTTAAAGGCAGTCTTCAAACATGTACAGTAATGAAAATTGTTTTGGGAGGATACAGTTGTGAAACCTGAGGATTTCTTATCAGTCAAGTCGAGTGCCACAGAAAATTCAGGCCTCTTATTTTATTTAGCACTCTCACATTTTACACATATATGCATCTCAATGTTGGCTTAGATAAATCTGTCACTTGGTATGGTAAATTGTCTAGGATTGCTTACGGTCTGGCCATGGTCTTGTTTTAATGCAATTCATATTTTAAGAAATTATACTCAAGTATAGTTCACTGGATTTTATTTAAAATTAATATTTTAAGGCACAAATTTCTCTTATATTTCTAGTTTGGATTTCTTTCCCAAACAGTAAAAATGCCTACATAAAAATAAAATATTACTTACTTAGTGGTGATCGATTCTGGGTTAAATGCACCACCTAGTGGTCATATGAGGGAGTTCACTTTTTAACTTGTAGTTTTACCATATTAATATGAAATTTGCCTTTCCCTTCCGTCCTTCCGTATTAGAAGAGACCACCTCTGGAGGTGAACTTCCCCACCATGTATATATAGCCCCTCCAAGGTGCCATGCTGTGATCACTGACTGACTATTTTAAGGTGTGCCAGGGACAACCTTTGGCTACGTCAACTGGTAAAATCAAGTTAATAGCCCGAAATCTCTATTTTTTGTTTGGAAACATTAAAAAAAAATCATTCCACATAATACATTAATGCTATATAAGTAATATATCCAGAAATAAATGAAATGGTGGTATGCATGTGTGTTTGTACAAATGGGGCAAAAGAATAGGGCAATGCAGTCTTGAAGGTAGAACTCAGTTCCATCCTTAGAAACACCCCCCCCACTTCCCCTGGGAACTCAGGAAGGAAGGTGAGTCCCATCAGCTCAGCTGCCACAGCTGTGGGTCGCTCTCCCGCACCCACGGCTCTGCTGGGCTTCCTTCAGGATCCTCCCCACAGATGAGCTCTCCCCTTTCCTTCCCAAGGAAAGCCACCCTCACGCCTTGCTCAAATTCCACAAGCTGATCTCTCCTTTTGACACAGAATTTCAGAGGTGCACTTCTGAGGCATGCTACATTTCAGCTGGTATGTATTGCCTTAAAATTTATGTCTGTTCCAGTTGCTCCCTATATTATTATTTTCTACCTTCAGTACAATAGTTTCTGACAACAAAATGAGTCACAATAGACTCCCATAGATTAAGAAGAGAGGGGTACAGTTTTCCACTACTTGCATGTTTTGTTGTCTTTTCCTTGAAAATATCAATCCAAAAGAAGAAACAGGCATCCTTATTTCTTCTTTCTCTGCATACATGACCCGGGGTTGTTGATGCCCAATTCCCTAGCTTGGGAAAGGCAGTTCCACAGAAAGTTAAAATCTTAATCACAGGAAGAGGAAGAATACTTTTTACTAACTGCATCCATGTTAACAGTGGTACTTAATGTAATGTCGCATATACAGAACATCTGACTGAGAGGACTGTGAGAGTGAGCAGGCTGACTGGGAAACTGAGACAAAATGCAGTCATGATTTTTAAAAGTAGCATTTGGGGAGCCCTAATTAATCATGTGTCTGGGGATATACGACGACCTTTTCAGATCATAAGCTCCTCTAACAATCTCACTGGCACCACCATCGTCCTACTTTAACAGGAAAGAACACTGAGGCCCAGGGCCACTGGGAATCTTGCCTGCAGTGTTATGGATGAAAGCAGTAGAGTTAGGATTGGCATCTGGAGTTCTTCTGCCTCCAGCTGCATGCTCTTCGTCTCAGTTCTATCCTACATTTTATGGTAACAGTGGAAAATCGATATCGCCCCAAACTACTGTTCATTCAACAAACATTTGTGACTACTGACCATGTGCTGGCTTTATGATGAGCACTGAGAATACAGAAATGGATGATTCGATTGCAGCTGTCACCATCAAGGCTCTCATGGGTCTTTTCCACCCTTTGAAAACAGCTGTGAGAAACCTGCCATGCCACAGGTTTGGCCTACCGGGCAGTTCTGACAAATGGCGTCTAGACACCACACACCACTAAGCCACTGCCTGGCCAGCCATGAGGTCACATAGCACAGCAGTCAGCGGCATGCAGGCTGTGTTGGCGGAGTCTCAGGCCTGCTAATTGGGACAGGTGCAGAGTGTGATGACAGCAGGCCACCCACAGAGCTCTGGCACAGCCAGCAAATGAACAAGGAGTGGAGGCAAGGAATGAAATGAGACCTGAACTGCTGCCTGGCCAACACTGGCTGGCAGAGGAAACATGCAGGTGAGAGACGGTCTTGGCCTGTGCCAAGGAGAAAACGATGGCCATTTTTAGAATGGGAATTCCCTAATCTCAAAAGCAAGCAGTGGAGCCTCAGGAAACAGGAGGCTCTGGAAAAATGTGTCTTTGTGCAACCACCAGCCTGCCAGCAACAACGATAATTCACACACACACACACACACACCCCACACGCACACCCCACATGCACACTTGGCCTACACACAGACAGCACATTCCCATCAATCATGGCGGAAACTATGGATCTTTCTAGGAAGCAGATAAAAACTCCTCTGACATTTTAAACAGTTAAGGATTAGGGATAAAAGAGGCAGGCATTGTGCTTGCGTAGAGATAAGCTGAAGCCTGGGCCCCACATAGGAACGCCTGGTTCCAGTCCTGCCTCTGCTTCCTGCTAATGCACCTGGGAGACAGCGGACGATGGCTACAATACTATTGGTCCCTACCATATACGTGGGAGATCAAGATGGACTTCCAGGCTGCAGGCTTCAGCCTGAATCAGGCTCAGCTGTTGCAAGCATTTGGGAAGTGATTCAGTGGATAAAAGATGCTCTCTCTGTGTGTCTGTGTCTGTGTGTGTGTCACTTTTGAATAAAAATAAGCAAACTTGGCCAGTGCCATGGCTCACTTGGCTAATCCTCCACCTGTGGTGCCAGCACCCCGGGGTTCTAGTCCTGGTTGGGGTGCCGGATTCTATCCCAGTTGCTCCTCTTCCAGTCCAGCTCTCTACTGTGTCCCGGGAGGGCAGCGGAGGATGGCCCAAGTGTTTGGGCCCTGCACCCTCATGGGAGACCAGGAGGAAGTACCTGGCTCCTGGCTTCGGATCGGCGCAGCGCACAGGCCATAGCAGCCATTTAGGGGGTGAACCAACAGAAGGAAGACCTTTCTCTCTGTCTCTCTCTCTTTCACTGTCTATCTGCCTGTCAAAAAATAAAAATAAAAAACAAAAACAAAAAAATAAAGTTAAAAAATAAAATAAGAACTACCTCAAATAAGAGTTAGTTATAAGATACCATCAAAATATTTAAGAGAGGGGGAGATTTCAAGATGGTGGATTAAGGAATGACATACTGAGCTAGGCTAGGGATTAACAGTTAATAAAAAGTGTAGGAAGTGCACTCTCTGGGAGAACTGGAGAGAAAATTGCACTGGAAATCCTAGCAGAGGAAGAGGAGCACCATGGACCTGTGTGGAGGTTGCAGATGTGCAGCAAAAACATGAACACAACACACAACTGCAGCAGCAAAGAGCTGGATCGAGCGGCAGCTTGGAGACTGGACTGCAGCAACCTATGGTGATACAGCCAGAGGGAGAACATAGCGTGAGTCCAGACTGGAGCTCTGGGGGCTAGAGGTTGCTAGCAGTTGACCGCAGACCCAGTAGAAGTAGGGGGGGATGTTTATCTCACCCCAACTTCCCAAAACAGTGCCTGCTGCCAGGCTGAGAAAGGGCAAGTACCATTTTGGTTTTGAGCAGCTGCTGGGGAAGACTTTGTGTGCACTTACATCAGCTGGCTGAGACAGGATACCATCTTCTCGGCAGTACTGGAGCCAGTGGCAGGGAGAGATGTGATCAAGGATTCTAGCAGAGAAAACAATGCGCAGTCTCCTCTGATCTGAGCCTGGCTGGGAGGTGGCTGAGTAATCATGCAGGATGGAGAGGCACCTGCAACTTCCCAGGATCAACATGCTTGGCGGAGATGTCTTGGGAAACATCTGCCTATCTGTTGACTCGACAGGCTGGCAAGACAGAGCCAAACCTCTGTACCCAGTGACTGTGGGAGCCTTGTTGGGCTGAGACCTCTAGGGCTCAGTGGTTACATGAGAAGGTGCAGGGTGTAGTTGGGTCTCAGGGCAATCCCTGCATGAGATTCCACAAGCTCAGAGTTCCTTGGCTGCCTAGAGCAGGTTATTTCGGTGGAAACAGTGTTCACAGTGAGGACTGCTCAGAGCATTTGTGTGGTTCATACGGTGGCACAGAGCACACTGAGGGCTAACATCTGGGCATTGAGATCTACCACACCCAACTTGTGTGTTACCTTGGATACTTGCCTCACCCTGGAGCACTGACCAGAGTTCCCTGGCCACACCCACCACAGACCTCTAGGTATTCACTGAAAGTGCAGACATTCCACTAAGCTGCAGAGGTCTAGCTCAAAGATAAAAGCCATCAGAGGAAAAAAAAAAAAGCCTAAAAACAAATGCAGAAATTCAAGAAACAAGAATAACGAAGACACGCTCAAAGGAATACAACAACATTTAAATATTAGAATGTGAAGATGAAGATACTGAGGAAATGCTGGAAACAATTCAAAAAATTAATCCTAGAATTATCCAAAAGCAATCAGAAGTATATCTACAAACTAAAGAAAACCATACACATGACATGAATAAAAACTTCTCCCATGAAATTGAGATTTTAAAGAGAAATAAAATTGAAATATTCAAAATAAAGAATTCGGGGCAGGCGCTGTGTTGCAACAGGTTAATGCCCTGGCCTGAAGTGCCGGCATCCCATATGGACGCTGGTTCGAGACCTGGCTGCTCCACTTCTGATCCAGCTCTCTGCCTGGGAAAGCAGTAAGAAGATGGCCCAGGCCGGCGCCGCGGCTCACTAGGCTAATCCTCCGCCTAGCGGCGCCAGCACACCGGGTTCTAGTCCCGGTTGGGGCGCTGGATTCTGTCCCGGTTGCCCCTCTTCCAGGCCAGCTCTCTGCTGTGGCCAGGGAGTGCAGTGGAGGATGGCCCAGGTGCTTGGGCCCTGCACCCCATGGGAGACCAGGAAAAGCACCTGGCTCCTGGCTCCTGCCATCGGATCAGCGCGGTGCGCTGGCCGCAGCGCGCCGGCCGCGGCGGCCATTGGAGGGTGAACCAACGGCAAAAGGAAGACCTTTCTCTCTGTCTCTCTCTCTCACTGTCCACTCTGCCTGTCAAAAAAAAAAAAAAAAAAAAAAAAAAAAAAAAAAAAAAAAAAAGAAGATGGCCCAAATCCTTGGGCCCCTGTACCTGCATGGGAGACCCAGAAGAAGCTCCTGGCTCCTGGCTTCAGAGAGGTGCAGTTCCTGCCATTGTGGCCAACTGGGGAGTGAACCATCAGATGGAAGACCTCTCTCTCTCTCTCTCTCTCTCTCTCTCTCTAACTCTGACTTTCAAATAAATAAATCTTAAAAAAAGAAATAAAGAATTCAATAGATAAATAAAAAATGTGGTGGAAAACCTTAACAGCAGATGTGGTGAGGCAGAACAAAGAATATCCAAGCTAGAAGAAAAATTTTTGAAAATCTTATAGTCAGACAAAAAAAAAACAAGAATAAAATAGAAAACTTAAAAACAGTGTTGGAGATTTATGGTTTACAATCAAATGATCCAACATATAGGTCTTAGGAGTTCCTGAAGGTGTGGAAAGAGAGAATGGACTAGGAGGCCTATTTACTGAAATAATTACAGAAAACTTCCCCAATTTGGAGAAAGAAAGGGACATCTATGTACAAGATACACATAGAGCTCTTAGCAGACATGACCAGAAAAGATCTTCACCACAACATGCTGTAGTTAAATTTTCCCCATAAAACACACACACAAAAAATCTTCAAAACTGTGCATGAGAGGAATGCCAGATTACTTTCAGAGGATCTCCAATTAGACTCACAATTGACTTCTCATCAGAAACCCTACAGGCTAGAAGGGAATGGTCAGATATAGTCCAAGTCTTGAGAGAAAAGAAAACTATCAACCCCACATACTGAACCCTGCAAAGCTCTCATTTATGAATGAAACACCATTGACCCAACTGACAAAAAATAAAGAAGACCCAAATCATTAAATTAGAGATGAAAAAGAAAATGTAACAGCAGATACCACAGAAATAAAAAGAATCATCAGGAATTACTACAAAGAGGTGTATACCAACAAATCAGGAAATCTAGAAGAGATTGATAGATTCTTGGACACATAAAATCTACTTAAATTGAGCCATGAGGACATAGTAAACCTGAACAGACCAATAACAAAGATATAAACTGAATCAGTAATGAAGACCCTCCCAACAAAGAAAAGCTCAGGACCAGATGGCTTCACTGCTCAGTTCTACCAGACATTTAAAGGAGAGCTAATTGCAGTTCTTCTCAAGCTATTCAAAACAATTGAAAAGAAGGGAATCCTCCCAAACTCCTTCTATGAATCCTGCATCACCTTAATTCCTAAGCCATAAAGAGATACAACAAAGAGAACTATAGACCAATATCCCTCATGAATATAGATTCAAAAGTCCTCAACAAAATACTAGCTAATAGAATCCATCAGAAAAATCATTCACCCAGGAGAAGTGGGATTTATCCCTGATATGCAGGTATTGTTCTACATTTGCAAATTAATAAATGTATACCACATTAACAAACCGAAGAACAAAAACCATATGGTAACTCAGTAGATGTAGAGGAAACTTTTGATAAAGTACAACATCAACCTCCTTTTATCATGAAAACCTTAAGCAAATTGAGTATAAAAGGAACATTCCTCAACACAAGCAAAGCAATTTATGACAAACCCATAGCTAGCATCCTATTGAATAGAGAAAAGCTGGAAGCATACTTCCCAAGATCCAGAACCAGACAAGGATGTCCACTCTCACCATTGCTATTTAATATAGTCATGGAAGTTTTAGCCAGAGCCATTATGCAAGAAAAAGAAACCAAAGTAACACAAATTGGAAATTAAGAAGTCAAACTATTCCTATTTGCCGATGATATGATTCTTTATATAGGGGATCCAAAAGACTCCACTGAGAGTTTACTGGAACTCAAAAAAGAATCTGCTAAAGTGGCTGGATATAAAATCAACATGGAAAAATCAATAGTCTTTGTATACATAGACAATGCCATGGCTGAGACAGAACTTTTAAGATTAGTATCATTCACAACAGCTCCAAAAAGAGCTAAATACCTTGGAATAAATTTAACCAAAATGTTAGAAGTCTCTACCATGAAAATTACAAAACACTAAAGAATGAAATAGAAGAAAACATTAAAATCCATGTTCATGGATTAAGAATCAACACCATCAAATGTCCATACTCCCAAAAGCAATTTACAGATTCAATGTGATCCCAATCAAAATACCAATGACATTCTTTACAGATCTAGATAAAATGAAGCTAAAATTCATATAGAAACACAAGAGACCCTGATTAGCTAAAGCAATCTTTTTTAAAAAGGTTTATTTATTTGAAAGATAGAGTTATAGAAAGGCAGAGGCAAAGAGAGAGACAGAAGTCTTCCATCCTCTATTTAATTCCCCAAATAGCTGCAACAGCTGGAATTGGGCTGATCAGAAGCCAAGATCCAGGATCTTCTTCCATGTCTCCCATGCAGGTACAGGAGACCAAGGACTTTAATGAATGCAAATTTCATAGGTACAACTTTAGGAATATAGTGGTTCTCCCCCCCATACCTACCCTCCCACCCCCATTCCTGTCCCACCTCCTACTCCCTCTCTCATCCCATTCTTCATTAAGATTTATTTTAAATTAATTTTATATACAGAAGACCAACTCTATACTAAGTAAGGATTTGAACAGTTTGCACCTCCACACACATAATGTATAAAGTACTGTTTGAGAACAAGTTTTGCAGTTAATTTTCATAGTACAACTTATTAGGGACAGAAGTCCTACATGGGTAGTAAGTGTACAGTGACTTTTGTTGTTAATTTAACAATTAAAACTCTTATTTATGATATCAGTGATAATCCAAGGCTCTTGCCATGAGCTGCTAAGGCTATGGAAGCCTTTTGTGACCACAGACTCTGTTAGTATTTAGACAAGGCCATAAGCAAGGTGGACTTTCTCTCTTCCCTTCGGAAAAAAAGTATATCCTTCTTTAATGGCCCCTTCTTCCCACTGGGGTCTCACGCACAGAGATCCATCATGGAGGATATTTTTTTCCACAGCCTCTTGGCTTTCTATGCCTGAACTGCTCTCATGGGCTTTTCAGCCACATCCAAATGCCTTAAGGACTGATTCGGAAATCAAAGTGTTAGTTAAAGAGATTGTCATTCTATAAGTCCGCTGTATGGACTACTTCCCATGTTGGACATTCCCTCCTTTTTAATTCTGTCTATTATTATTGACATAGTAACTTTTTTTAAAGATTTATTTTATTTATTTGAAAGACAGAGTTACAGAGAGAGGTAAAGACAGAGAGATCTTCCATCCACTGGTTCATTCCCCAGATGGCAGCAATGGTTGATCCAAAGCCAGGAGCCAGGAGCTTCTTCGTGGTCTCCCATGCGGATGCAGGGGCCCAAGGACTTGAGCCATCCTTCACTGCTATCCCAGGCCATCGGAGAGCGCTGGATGAGAAGAGGAGCAGCCGGGACTAGAACTGGCACCCATATGCGATACTGGCACTTCAGGCCAGGGCGTTAACCCACTGCGCCACAGCACCGGCCCAACATGGTAAGTTTTGAATCTTTTATTCAGTGAGAAAAATGCATAGGAGAGTGAGGGCTCTATCTAAAGGAGAAAGGGAAGTCCAGAAATTAAGTTGGGGCCATACCAAGCAAAGACCGGGCCAGGAGCCACGTGCAGCAAGCATTTGGTTATGAGCAGCTGCTAGCAGCTTATCACAGGCAGTGAAGTGAAGGCAGAGAGAGAGAGAGAGTGTGGGTGGCCCAAAGGCCACGTGCCAAGAAGGTGAGGGGCAACAAGGGAGGTGGCAATAAGAGAGACAAAAAAGGGCTGTGCTCACCATGTTCCAAGCTTTTTATCTCCCAAAGGGCAGTCGTTGCATAGACTGATTGGCAGGTAATCATACAAGCAGGATCAGGTAGGGGGATGAGATCACACAGGGGGCATGGTGAAGGCATGGTCTTCTGGTTCACAACTATAATCAATTTTATCCTATCTGGCTGCTTATATCAACAATACATACTACAGGGCAGTTATAATCAAAACAGCTGATGCTCACACAAAAACAGACTTGTAGATAATGGAACAGAATAGAAACTCCAGAAATCAATGCACGTTTATACAACCAACTTATTTTAGACAAAGGACCCAAAATCAATCCCTAGCAAGGACATTCTCTTTAACAAATGGTTCTGGGGATTTCTACATGCTGAAGTATGAAACTAGAGCTATACCTTACATCTTCCACATAAATCCACTCACAATTGATCAAAGACCTAAATCTATGACCCAGTGCCATCAAATTGGTAGAGAACATTGGGGAAACTCTATAAGACATTGGCATAGGCAAAGGCTTCTTGGAAAAGACTGCAGAAGCACAGGCAATCAAAGCCAAAGTTGACAAGTGGGAAAACATCAAACTGAGAAGATTCTGAACTGCAAAGTTCAGCAGAATGGGAGAAAATATTTGCACACTATACAACTGATAAAGGCTTAACATCTAGACTCTATAAAGAGGTCAAGAAATTCAACAATAGCAAAACAAATAATACAATTAGGAAGTGGGCAAAGAACTTGAACTGGCATTTTTTAAGAGAAGGAATTCAAATGGCCAAAAGACACTGGAGAAAATGTTTAGGATCACTAGCCAACAGGGAAATGTAAATAAAAACCTTGTTGAGGGTCACCTCACTGCAGTTAGAATAGCTGTCATACAGAAATCAATGGACAACCAGTGCTGGCAAGGATGTGGGGGGAAAAACACCCTGGTCCACTGTTGGTGGGATTGTAAACTGGTGCATCCACTGTGGAAGACAATATGAGATACCTCAGAAATCTGAACAGAGATCTACCATATGATCCAGCCATCCCATTCCTGGGAATTTACCAAAACCAAAAGAAATCAGCATCTGGAAGTGTTATCTGTACTCCCATGTTCATTGCAGCATAACTCACGATAGGTAAGATATGGAATCAACACAGATGTCCATCTACTATTGACTAGGTAAAACTGTTGAAGTCTTTACTTAATGTATACTAAATTGATCTTCTGTATATAAAGAGAATTGAAAATGAATCTTGATGTGAATGGAATGGGAGAGGGAACGGGAGAGGGGAGGGTTGCAGGTGGGAGGGAAGTTATGGGGGGGAAGCCATTGTAATCCATAAGCTGTATTTTGGAAATTTATATTCATTAAATAAAACTAAAAAATGTAAAAAAAGAAAGAAATTATGGTATATATACACTATGGAGTACTACTTAGCTGTGAAAAATGAAATCCTGTCTTTTGAAAGAAAATGGATGCATTTGGAAACAATTATACTTAGTGAAATAAGCTAATCCCCAAAAGTCATTTTCTCTGATTAAAGTAACTAATATAGTACCCAGAATGTAATGTATGTATTTTGAGATTTGATGATTGCTTAGAGTCCTTGTCTCTTCCATTGAGGATTAGTGGTTCTTTTTTGTTTGGTTGGTTTTCCCTCTTATTACTGTTTGTTGAATTCTTTTAATTACTGTAGAGTTAACTATATGATCATTAAGTAAACTGAAAATAGACCTTTGTAAAAATTAAGAGTGGGAATGTGAGAGGGAGGAGGAGGAGGGTGGATGGGAGGAAGTCTGGGGGTGGGGAGTGTCACTATATTCCTAAATCTCTATATGTGAAATAAATGAAACTTGTATGACTGAAATAAAATTTAAAAAAATGTTTAAAAGATAGTAACAGATTAAGAAGAACCTTGGTAAGAAATAAATTTGACCCTCCCAGATTCTTAACTTGTCATCAGAGTTGACCTAATGTGAGATTTGGCAGGAAGATTCTAGGAAACCACAAGAAGGGATGAGATAAGATCTCCTGGTTTCAGGAATTTACATTATATTGAGTAGGGAAAATTATTGGCAATACCCAAAATCTTAGTGGAAAAGTGTCTACTTTTACATGAATGTCAATTTACTTTGAAATGTATAAAAATGGACATTGAATTTAAATCCTACAACTACATGTACCACGTGTTTCTGCTATGATCTGTTATCATTTAAATGGTACTTTAATAATTAATAGACCATAACTTTAACCATAACTGTAGAAGGTAATCATAAAAATAATATATATGTTTCATATTATGTCAAGTTCCTTAAATTTAGGAGCCAAAAAACAGTTTATTTAATCTATGCACTTGAAATTAAAATGTGAGTTGAGTATAATGTGTTATTCATTTTCTGCCACATTAAAAGTTATCAGTAAATCAGAGATACTTAGAACATTTTAATAAGTCACCTTCTTTATTTCAAAATCTTGTTACTTTGAAATGTACTTGTTATCACACAATTTTTGACAATCACATTGTCTCATTGGGACCTTGCAAGAATAAAATTAAGATAATATTCATGAAGTCTTCTGCAACCCTTATTATGGAGATTTTAGATTAAGAATTCTATTGTAATTAAAAGACACTAAGACAATCTGTTCAATCCTCATAAAATTTATGTTTAATTGTAAACACTTGAAAGCAATTGATTTGCTTTTGTTGTGATTTCAATACACAAAGATAGGCAAATGAAAAGAAATGCATTTGTTAATGTGTGTGTTCATGTGCATGTGTGTGTATGTGTGTTTCTGTTTGGAAGAATTATGTCTCCCAAGGATATTCAGCAACAAATCCTTGTGTGTATTGCCTTATATAGCAAAAGGAATTCTGAAGGCATGATTAAGTTAAGGATTTAACATGCATTGATCACTAGAACCTTTATAAGAGGGAGCCAGAAGATGACTAGTAGACAGGGAAGATAATGGAAAAAAGAGATGGGGTGACCCAGGAATGGGATAGCCATTAGCCCAGGAAAGCCCACAGGAGCTGATGAAGACAGGGAAATGAATTCTCTAGAACAACCAAGAAGAACCAGCATGGACTACACCTTGCCTTTAACCCACTGAGTGACTGTGGACTTCTAACCTCTGGAACAGTAAGAAAATAAGTGTTTGTTGCTTTATGCCATTGTGTGAGAATTTGCTACATGGGCCTCACAAAACTCATATGTGTGTGTATGAAAAAATTTATGTTCTTAATAATTTCTCCACCAGTAAAAATATAAGTCAGATCTGTCACTTTAACTGAATGCAAGGTAAGTTTGGGGAACTACTGCTATTTTTGTGGCGCTTATATACACCATGGTATGGTTTCCATAAAAGAAAAAATAAAACAAGCACCAGTTTCTTCCCTCAAGGATGTTCTTATTTTTGCTGACTCTTCCATTGTTAATATTCTATAGCTGCCATCTGAAAATGCTTTCAGTGGGAGAAGAGAGGTTTATTTGTTTGGGATAACAAACTGGTGTAAAGAACCACACACAATCCAATAGTTACTACATCCACAACGACAAAGCAGGTTGCTAACAGCAGTCTTAAGGACACTTCAGTGCCAGATTTCTCTGCCAGAGCACAGAACAAGTAAAGCAACTGTGGTGGTTAACTGAGAATGAGGAAGTTTGTCTTCTGGATCTTCCCAGACATTTTTCCGTCTGTACACCTTCTAAGAATAAGGCCTGAGCGGCCGGCGCCGTGGCTCACTAGGCTAATCCTCTGCCTGTGGCGCTGGCACACCGGGTTCTAGTCCCGGTCGGGGCGCTGGATTCTGTCCCTGTTGCCCCTCTTCCAGGCCAGCTCTCTGCTGTGGCCCAGGAGTGCAGTGGAGGATGGCCCAAGTGCTTGGGCCCTGCACCCGCATGGGAGACCAGGAGGGGCACCTGGCTCCTGGCTTCGGATCAGCACGGTGCGCCGGCCATAGCACGCTGGCCGTGACGGCCATTGGAGGGTGAACCAACGGCAAAGGAAGACCTTTCTCTCTGTCTCTCTCATTGTCCACTCTGCCTGTAAAGAAGAAGAAGAAGAAGAAGAAGAAGAAGAAGAAGAAGAAGAAGAAGAAGACGACGGCGGCGGCTTGAGTATTTCCTGGTTCTAATATCCAACTCCTTTCCTATTAAAATGAAAAAGGCTTGACATTATATTTCAACAGGGCAATAATGGGGGGAATAGGTTAAATCTTGATTTGCATTGATGATTCTCTTTAATTATGGTGTAATTTTTAGGCAGGGATTAGCAATAGTTAGAAGCAGGTTGGAGGTCTTCATGTGATCCTGCTATGTGTGAGACAGGCCCTGAAGTCTGTTGGATGCTTTGGTCAGAAAAGGCAAAAATGTCCCCAAGATTCACAGCAGTCCTCTATTGTCCATGTTCATCTAGGCCAGCAAGAGCTGACTTCTAAATATTCAAGACTTTGAAAAACTGATTGTTAAACCACTGGTAGCTAGAAATTCGCTAGGAAGAGAAAGACGCTACACACCAGGGATCGGCAAAAGCTATAAATCAGGACATATTGGCTTCTCTCCTGCTCATTCCTGTTTATTTCTTTTCCTCTCTTAAAAGTAATCTTCTTTCTGTTCTCCCTGGGCCGTAAGACTTTTACTAGGGACTTTGGGTCTGTCCAAAGTCTGTGATTTTTTCTCTGGTCACTGGCACTTTTTTCTTACTAGGGTTGGCTCATTGTATAGCTATAGCAGACACAATGCCTACAACCAACAACACTTCAAAGGGGACCCATTTTTCTTCACCTCTTTTTTTAAACTGTAATGATGATAATAGCATCTACCCTCCAAGACTGCTAAATGATTAAAATTAGCATGTTAAATGCTGAACGTATATTACCTAATCAATTAGTCATGATTATTTTAAGGCAAACTTACAGATAAAGAAATGGAAAGATAGTCCATCTGCTGGTTCACTCCCAAAATGTTTGCAATGGCCAAAACTGGACCAGGCCAAAGCCAGAGGCCTAGAACTCCATCCAGGTCTCCCATGTAGGTGGCAGGGATCCAAGTACTCAGGTCATCAACTGCTGCCTTCCCAGGTGCATTGGCGGGAAGCTGGTAAGGAACTGAAGCAGTTGGGATTCAAACTGTTGCTCATATGGACACCGGCATCACAGGCAGCAGCTTAACCCTCTGTGCAACAAAGGCTGGGCCCTATTAATATTATAATCCATTGTCTCCCTCAATAACCTTCTAACTTTGTAATCACTTTCCAGGCTTATTGCAATTTGTGATTTACCTGGAAAATAAAACTCCACTTTTGCACAAGCCAGTAAGAATTTAAACTTGCGTCAGCATCCAGTAGAGCCCAGTGAAAAAGCATTTCCCGAGTCCCAACTCTAAGCTTGTTGTATTTCAATCCTTAGAGAGGGGGCCTACATATCTGCATATTTAAGAAGCCTCACTGGTGAGTTCTCTGTACATTAAATTTTGAATTATCTTCCTTGTGTGATATGAAAGGGCAGGGGATGTTGGTGTCTACTGTGCAGTAGAGAATAATAGATATGGAAGAATTTGAACAGAAATCAACCTGAAAGTCCATGATGGATAGTTACATAACTGTCCTAATAAATGATCAATTGACTACAGTAAAGATAGGATTCAACTTGAAAAAATAAATCTCTGAGGGAATATATTTATGAATTAGCCAGAAAATATCAAAAGAAGCAGTGTAATTCATTGACATTCTTTACCACTGCCTTGATAAATTGCATGCAGGGAGTTGAGCCTGCATCTGAAATAGATGATAAGGGAAGCAGATATCCTGACACTGGAGTCCTTACACTGGTATAGTTGCTGTTCACCACTGTTTCAAAAGAATCCCAAGTAAAATTCAAGATGGTGCAACCATGTTAATTAAAAATGGACACACTCAGAGAAAACATATGCAAATAGGTGGCTAACTCAGGCTTCCAAGGTAATGTAATACTCATCTCCAAGGCAGATAAAGTGGTGCCACCAATATGCACAATGATGTCATTGATATCATGTACATGAGATGAGCCAAAAGAAAGGGGCTCATTGCCACAGCAGCTATGGACTACGAAGCTGAAGAGCAACTAGGGGCAGGATCGCATCATGACCTGTGTGGGCCCTAGACTCTCCACCTTTGTGGTCCCTACTGGTGGGAATGTAAATTAGTCCAACTATGGAGAACAGTAAGGGAGTTCCTCAATGTGTCTAAATCAGTGAGAAGTATTATAAATGAAAAACATACATCAGATTCTGAAGAGTTAGTAGAAGAAAAATTAAAATAATTTAATTTTTATATTGATTACACAGATAATATTTCATGTATATGGATATAAATAAGTATATTTCAACAGGACAAAGCTAGTTTAGACATACGCTTAGACTAATTAAAGAATAATCTTTAGTTGACCAGAGAATTTAAAAGTGAGAGACACACAGAATATGGGCCACTACACATAATTATGATTCACTTTAATTTTTAAAGGACTGTAGATAAATAAAATATTAAAAGTCATTTGGATTATGTTTCACATTTTTATATGTACATATATGTAACACCTCAAATTGTTAAAATCTCATAAAATGTATTCTCATAGACTTTGTTTTATTTTTCCTATAATTTTCTTTTAATAATAATTTTACAAATTACTCTATAGAGAAATATAAATATTCATACATGAAATGGGGTATTACTTTCTCTTATTATATTGAGGTTTTTTTCAGCTTATCAAGGTGGCAAATCAAATATGATCACACTTTGTTCTCCTATAGCAAAATGTCATAGACTGTGTGGTTTATAATGAACAGAAATATGCTGCTCATGGTTCTAGTTTCTGGAAGTCTGAGACCAGTGGCCCAGCATGGTTGGATTTTGATGAGTTCCCTCTGATTTGCAGGCCATTATCTTCTTGTTGAATCATCCCATATTCCCCTTGGGAATCCCTTTTGTAAAGGCATTATCCCATTCATGAGGGCTCCACAGTCATGACATAATCACTTCCCAAAGGCACTGCCTCCTAGTATCATCACAATGATATAGGAGTTTAGGGTTTCAACATATGATTTGGGGGAGGGGAGACAGAGAGTCTATCTTATCCACCTTCCAGAAACGTAATTCTGACAAGACTGTAAAAGTAACACATGGATAGGAATCACATGAGCTATGAGTATTAGTATGAGCTATGTCAATGAAATATACTGCTTTCTTTGATATATTACATTTGATTGTTTATATTAGGATAGATTGAGACTATACTTGGGTTATTTGTTTTGCAGATATATGTTTAAAGAATGATATCTTATAATTCAGAGTGACTCTTAGAAGCCAAAGCTTCAGGAGCACCTTAAAAAGGCCACTCCCTAGTATTTTATGAGGCCAGTTGTCTCTGGTGCAAAAATTGTCATGGTCCACTCCTATACATTCCTTCACCATACAGGGTACCCTGGTTGATCTCTATGCTACGTGGGATTCCATGACTATAAATTAAGCATCTTATAAGCTCCTCTCACACACATCCAAACATGAGTTCTGGCTGAGTTTCTTCTTAAAGCGTGAATTCATAACCCAGATGTGTCTGTCCTGGTAAGAGCAAACCATTCATGCTCTAGGATGGTAAAAGTTCATGTAGTCAATTCACCACCAAGTGGGTGGTTGAACCTCCTGGGGAATAGTACTAAGGTGGGAATTTGATGTTTGTCTCCTTTGCTGATCAGTGACAGCCCATGCTCTTGGCTCCCCTTTCTTCCATCATGACCACTCTGTCCATCATACAGTACTAGATTGGCCAAAATGACTTAAAATAATCATTTTTTTCTACTTGGGTGTGCAGAATTTTTTCCATGGTGGATGTTTTAGTGGGGGCAACATTTATTTCATGCACTGAGTATCAATCTCACTCTCATATGTAACCCGTGGACCTCTACATTAGGCTGTCTTTCTTCTGCTCTTCTGTGACTTTTCTTTCAAGTCTTTGGCCAGGCTTACAGTACATTGGACACTCCAGAGAAATCTATACACATCCTTACCTTGGACCATTTCACTTACCACACACATTGAATGAGTTCAATGATCACAGTGATGTCTATTGGGAAGAATTTTCCTGTCTGCTATTTTTCAGGGCCACCCCTATGTATGTCTATAATGCAGCCACTATCAATTTTTGGCTTGCACTCATTTCTGAGCCAATACATTTATTAGCCAACCTTGTACTTTGCCCACATCTTTCAACTGGTTGTATGGGGACCTCCATGAAGCCCTGAGTACAAGGCAGGGGAGCAGCAGTGGTGCAACTGTGGTGAGGGACATAAGGGTCTGAGCTATGTGCAGACTACTCTGTCCTATAGTTTTGCTTGGACTCAATCCAAGAGTACCTTTCTGTCTTAAGACAGATTGTTGCTGGGCCCACCTAAATTTATGACTTGGTGAGTCTGACATTATATAACTCAAAAGGATCATTTCTGGACACATCACCATTTGCTATCCCATCATTGAACATTCTACCTATAGCAGAACTCAGTAATATATCAAAAGGTGTTTCTCAAAGACCATAATTTTCTGCTGTTGATGACATGGCTTTGCTTCAGGAACTCAGGGACTTGGGCTGTGAATCTCTCACTGAAGTCTGTTGCAAGTTCCATACTACAGGTCTCCTACCGCTGACACCTCTGGCACTACAGTGTCTCTTTTTTTTCTTTTATCTGAGCTCAACTCAGAACTGGAAGTCTTCTTTGTTTCCCTTTAAGTAATTCATTACTTCCAGAACTCAAGGAAATGAGCCAAACACTGTATCTCCTTCTTTGTAGTAAGGGATGCAAAAGGTAGCAATTTGTGTTTTATTTTTAGTCAAACATGTTCCTGACTACTGGGCTCCTTAACCATTTCACTTAAGTGGCAAGTCCCTGAATCTTAATAGTGTCTGTCTCCACTCCTCTGAAGAACACAGTTCTCAGGCAAACCTCCAGAGTACCAGCCATTTCTTGATTTTTCAGTCCAGTCAGCATGATGCTATCGATGTTATGGATAAATGTGATGCTCAGAGACATGTCCAGATCCCTTTGTACTCTAGTATGACAGAGGACAAAAGAATTGACATAGCCTTGTGGAAAAACTATACATAAGTGTTGCTGCCTAGCCCCAAATATTTCTGGTCCTCTTAAAATTGAAAAGGAAAAGGATGCACTCACCAATTCAGTGACTGTGTATCACATGCCTGAGGCGTATTCATTTGTTCTAGCAATTAAACATGTCTAGAACAGCGACTGGATTGCTGCTACTACTTGTTTAAATCTACAGTCATTCTTCATGATTCTTCTATTACTGCAGTGCCTGTCTCAGATAAATAAATAGATTTGTGATAGCAACCATCTACCCTGCACCTTCTAGATCTTTCCTGGTATTGGTAACATCCACCATCTCTCTGGGGATTCAATATTATTTTTGCCTAACTTTCTTGGTTATTATCCCTCTTACCACCTGCTTTCTCAAACAAATGGTACTCCTTGTATTGGTTTTGTTCCTACAAAAAAATAACTTCAAAGTATTTTACTAGGGGAAATGCTTGTGAGACAAAAAGAAATTGGGAGGAAGATAGCCCCTATGCAAGTCTAACTTTGAAAGAAGAAAGGAAGTTTGAGTGGAACCGTCTTAGACCAGTGTGAAATCTAGTGCAATTTCAGTAAGATTACTTGGGAGTCTATGAGGCAAAGTTGCCCAGCAGAACAATTCCTTCTGTGCCAGGATCAGCCTCACTGAACCTACAGAATGCATGCAGAGCTTTGGCCACTATACTCCCTGTAGTTAGAGTTCTGAAAGGTGAATTCTCATGAACATGAAAATATATAGGTTATACACATTATATAAATATATATTCATATAGTTGCTCCTGATGATTACACTATATATAATTTGAGAAGTAGAGTTACAGAGAGAGAGAGGGAGAGATCCTTCCATCCACTTGTTTACTATCCAAATGGCCACAATGTCCAAGGTCCAAGGTTGGCCAAACCAAAGCCAGGAGCCAGGAGTTTTTTTTTTTTTGGTCTCCCATGTGGGTTCAGGGGCCCAAGAAATTAGGCCATCTTCTGCTGCTTTCCCAGGTGCATTAGCAGGGACATGGAAGGGGAAGGGGAGCAGCTGGGAATTGAACTGGCATGCATATATGATGCCAGTGTTGCAGACTGCAGCCTAACCTGCTATGCCACAATCCCAGCCCTACATTGTATTATTTTCTAGTCTTGTAAAACTTAAACCTTGACTCAGCATCAACAAACCATGTCTACTGAAGTCATTATAATGAAGCTTTTGTGTGTGACCTGTGCAGTGTCACCAACACTACCTCTATGAAGGTTCCATGCTTGATTAATTCTTTGTTGCTGCCATTTTGAAATTCTTAATAATGTTTCAACAAATGGTGTCACTAATTAATTTTTCCAGAGCTTGACAAATCATGTGATTGCACTTGTCAACCATACTTGCAACTTAGCAGCAAGACCTAATCCATCAGAAATAAAAAGAAATATTGGGATAATCTTTGCTAAAATATCTTCTTTTCAGAGAGACACCAGCCAGATTTGAGGCTGCTGCTTCACTCCACTCCCCAGAGGTTTCCATGTTGAGACCTATCATCTCACTTCTATTTGAGATACTCAATACTTATATTCCCAATGGATTATTTATCCCTTTAAATCACTATGGTTCATGAGAACACAACTTTGGCTCTGAAAGTGCAAAAAAAGCAGTTTAAATCCATTAAAAAAGGGTTGTCACAGTTAATTGTATAACATTTGATTTCTTTTTAGCTGGTTGAAAGACAATCCATACCTGTAACAAATGCATATCATTGTAGCTGAAAAATTTTCCAGTTTTAGTAAGAAAAAATCATGCTTAGTGAGAAAAATGCAGCCAAATATCTAGAAAAAACCTAGTTGAACATTGAAAAATGTTTTCTTTGATTTGATTTGGACATTTAGCTTTTGTCTTTAGCTGTCCTAACAACTATTAGTAGCTATTCTTTTTTCTCTCCTGGCGACTAACTTAGTTTCCAAGGTCTGAAATGATATTGCATAGCCACTGTCACATCAAATGATTCAACAACTGCTCTTTCAACAAAAGGAATTAGAAGGAATAGCCCAAATCCAGCTACTGGCAAGCATCTCTGGAAAAACTCTTGCTTGACAAAATTGTGGATGTGATAAAGTCCTGAATTTTGTACATTCATGTCTTCAGCCTGACTTTCTCTGTCCTTGGCAAAAAGGCAGGTACTAAGAAAGACAAAAATACTCTGATGGCATCAATTGAGCTGGCCTGGGACTTACAGTTAGGCCATGGTGCTTTGCTGAACATAAAGAATATCTCAGAACACCTCATCAGACAAGGCCACTCTGGAACTATGACAAAGCAAGACATAAACAGGACCACTCTATAATCATAGATGGCCAAGCACACCCAAAACACAAATAGTCCAAATCACAAAATGATGAGACACCCCCTCCTCATAGCTGACATGAGTGTCAAGTCCTTCTGAACCAATTATACTTTGATTCAATTAATCTAGCCCCTATGTAAAAATTAAGATACCTCAATGATAGAGTTGCCCTTACTATGACAGCATTTAACTCAGAGCAAAATCATGCTTCTATCTTTTCTCTCTAAAATCATTCCACATAAGCCTCAGTACTCCTGGTCCTCTTTCACAAAGATGCCCTATAGCTCTCTGCATTCTCCCTCATTACAAGGCACCAATAGACACATCAATGTTTCCTCCAGGTTTGATTCTGGTTGAGTTGGACTAGAGGACATTTGTAGTTCTTATCTCAATTTTTAATGTTAATTAGAACTTCAATTGCATTATTATTTGTCAATGTTGTCTGCTTACATAGTTGTAAAAGAAGAAAGTGCGTTGATTTTTTTTTCATAAAGCCTGCTATATTGAAGTCTGTCAATACCTACT
This sequence comes from Oryctolagus cuniculus, assembly GCF_051225735.1. Classification (NCBI taxonomy): domain Eukaryota; kingdom Metazoa; phylum Chordata; class Mammalia; order Lagomorpha; family Leporidae; genus Oryctolagus; species Oryctolagus cuniculus. Next base: position 19,096,556 of record NC_142870.1, on the reverse strand, counting down.
TGTTAAATGAATGAGGAAGAAAGGAAATCTGAAAAGGGAAAAGAAAATCAATGTATTAAACTTGACACAAGTTCTTCAAAAATGATCCTCTTTCCTGTGTAATACCCCATAGATTAATTGTCCCAAGTGTGCCAAGCCTAGAATTAATATCCTTACTTTATAAAGAACTATCTTAAAAGTGTAATCACTAAGAAATGACATACTGACACGTGCTACACTGTGGGGAGCAACTGGGAGCAACTCTGGACTAGACTAAGTTACTGGAATTAAGACTCATTCTATGCATCTGCTCTCCCACAATATGGCGCTGGGAGAGGAGGAAACAGCTTCTACACAGCTGCCTCCAGTTCAACCAATAAACAGCAGGACCTGCTCCTGATTGGAGGAGAGCAGCGTACTCGGCGTGTGGGTAGCAGAGTTCGGATTGGTGGAAGAGGACTATAAAGGAGGAGAGAGACAACATGCACCAGGAACATCTATCTGAAGGAACACCTGTGCAGCCCCCGAGAGAGCCGGCCGGCGGTGTGCCGCTCCCCCACGGAAGTGGGGAAAGTGGCAGGGGGAACCGCCCTTCCACGGAGGTGGAAGGGTTGGTAGCCAACCCGGGAAGAACCAGCAGCAAACCCGGGGAGGGCCGAGCAGACAAAAGAACAACGCAGGGTCCTGTGTCGTTCCTCCACGAAGACGGGGAGCGACACTACACATAGATGAATCTTGAAGACGTTACACAGAGTGTAAGAAGCCAGTAACAGGAGACCACATGAAATGGGATTACATTTATATGAATTGCCCCGAGTAGGTGGATTTCCACAGAATGTGCATCAGTGGTTGCATAGGTTTGGAGGATGGGAGGATTGGTGGTGATAGCTAAAATGTATGGAATTTTTTGTGAGGTAATTTGTCGCTCCCCCTCTTCCCGGAGGAATGACACAGGACCCTGAGCTGTTCTTTTGTCTGCTCGGCCCTCCCCGGGTTGGCTGCTGGTTCTTCCCGGGTTGGCTACCGACCCTTCCACCTCCGTGGAAGGGCGGTTCCCCCTGCCACTTTCCCCACTTCCGCGGGGGAGCGGCACACCGCTGGCCGGCTCTCTCGGGGGCTGCTCAGATGTTCCTCAGGTAGATGTTCCTGGTGCATGTTGTCTCTCTCCTCCTTTATAGTCCTCTTCCACCAATCCGAACTCTGCTACCCACACGCCGAGTACGCTGCTCTCCTCCAATCAGGAGCAGGTCCTGCTGTTTATTGATTGAACTGGAGGCAGCTGTGTAGAAGCTGTTTCCTCCTCTCCCAGCGCCATATTGTGGGAGAGCAGATGCATAGAATGAGTCTTAATTCCAGTAACTTAGTCTAGTCCGAGTTGCTCCCCACAATTCCCCCTTTCTTTTTATTTTTTTTGGCGTTGATACGCTCCTGTCTTTGGTGCCCCACGGCACACACTCTGCTCTGCTTGCTAGAGTTGCCCACAGGTGCTTACAAGCCCTATCAATCAGGCAAACCAAATCCAAGCCTTCTCATTGCCATATTGTGGGGAGACTTATTGATGTTGATTCGTGCCTTTCTTTGGTGACCTGCAGCTCATACTCTGGTCGAGCTGCCTGCTGGTGCTTATCGCCTAATCAGGCAGACCGAATCCAAGCTCTCTCATTGCCATGTTGTGGGGAGGCCTTATTTTTCTCTATTTCTCTATCTCCGGGCATTCCTATTTCTCCTATTTTACTTCTATCTGCCAGCATTCCTATTTCTCTCATTTTACTTCTAAACTTCTGTTTCTCTTATCCCCGCAGCTTCCCGGCACCTGCCCCAAGGCTGCTTCTTGGTGCCTCGCCCCGCGGCGGCTTCCCGGCTCTGCACCGCTTCAGCCCGCGCTTCTCTCATCTGCGCGGCTTCCCGGCTCTGCGCGGCTTCCCGGCTTCGCGCGCTCCGCGGTCTCCACGCCCTTTGCGCCCGCACCACAGCCTTCGTGCCAGCCCCGCGTTCTCTCTCTACTCGAGCCTCGTACGCTCTCCCCATTCGTGCCCCGCACGCTCTCTCTGCACGCAGCAGCTTCCGCGAGTCACACAGCCTAGCTCACGTTTCCGCCACCGGTATTCAGTCTAAGTTCCCCCGGCTAACCTGGCGAATTCAACCTAGCTCACGTCTCCGCTTCAGTTTGGCTTCCCGTCTTTTGCTCCCCGGGCTAATCTGACGGATTCTAACCTAGCTTACGCGTCTCTGCCTCTGGTTTTAGCTTTTTGCCTTTTGCTCCTCGGGCTGACTTGACGAATCCCAAGCTAGCTTACGTCTCCGCCTCAGCCTGCCCCCGCAGCTTCATTTTCCCTAACATTTTTCTCTACCCGGTATATTTCCTAACTTTTCTTCCAACAATATTCCCCTCTCATTTCTCCTGGCTTCTCCCCACAGTCCGTATCCGAGTCTATGTTTCCTCCAGCTTTCACTTTCGCTTTCAATCCTAACTTCTTCCGGCACTTCTTCCGTCCGGCTTTTCCCTAAGCTCTTCCCTAGTCTCTCTCTCCGGTATTTTCCCACTTCTTCCCGCTTCTTCCTCCTAGGTTTCCTATCCGAGTCACTGCACCATTATCCCTCCTAGGCTTCATATCTGAGTCACGGCACCATTATGCCTCCTAGGCTTCCTATCCGAGTCACGGCACCATTATGTCGCTCCCCCTCTTCATGGAGGAACGACACTAAACCCTGCCTAGGCTTCATATCCGAGTCACGGCACCATTATGTCGCTCCCCCTCTTCGTGGAGGAACGACACTGAACCCTGAGCTGTTCTTTTGTCTGCTCGGCCCTCCCCGGGTTGGCTGCTGGTTCTTCCCGGGTTGGCTACCGACCCTTCCACCTCCGTGGAAGGGCGGTTCCCCCTGCCACTTTCCCCACTTCCGCGGGGGAGCGGCACACCGCTGGCCGGCTCTCTCGGGGGCTGCTCAGATGTTCCTCAGGTAGATGTTCCTGGTGCATGTTGTCTCTCTCCTCCTTTATAGTCCTCTTCCACCAATCCGAACTCTGCTACCCACACGCCGAGTACGCTGCTCTCCTCCAATCAGGAGCAGGTCCTGCTGTTTATTGATTGAACTGGAGGCAGCTGTGTAGAAGCTGTTTCCTCCTCTCCCAGCGCCATATTGTGGGAGAGCAGATGCATAGAATGAGTCTTAATTCCAGTAACTTAGTCTAGTCCGAGTTGCTCCCCACAGTAATTAAAATATTTGATAACTTATTGTGGTGATGGTTGCACCATTCTATGAATGTTCTACAAACTGGGAACTGCACAATTTAAACTGGTGAGTTACATGTACATAAATAGCAATTATATCAATAAGGTGGTTAATACAGCATTTTGCATCCATGAAGTTGCTACTTTTAACATTTTAATGATATGGAAACATACTACTAATATAATTTTATGAAAAATGAAGAAACAAAAAAATGTACAATGTGATATAAAGTATATTTATACATAGAAGAAGAGAGCTGAAATGAGATGCTGCAAAATGTTAATCATATTTATGGTCATTTTTAAGTAATTTTTATTTTAAATTGCATAATTTTCATATTTTCTAAATATTATTTAATGAGATTATAGTACTTATAATCAGAAAAATGTTACAGAAATATTTTGGCTAAAATATTATTTTTTTCCTTGACACAGTTGTTTCATTAAATAGAAAGAATGTTTCTTTCAAAGCAAATCAAAACTCACAGAAGGCATTTGGAATACACACACACATATTTATATAGAGACATATATATATATATATAAACATGTTCATATGCAGATGAAAAGGGTATATTATTTTTTTGATGCACAATGATGACCTCCAAAGAAGTGCCTGTTAGTAACACTCACAGATGGCATTAGGTGATGACATAAGCATCAAAATTACCAGCAGAATCAAAGGTAAATTCCTCATTTTTTATAATTCATGTTAACACTAAGATGTTCTTGAAAAAGGCAGAATATGGGACTAAGCTGTAAAAACACAGTGAAGTCTCTTATGAGAAAGGATATGAGAAGAGCAAGAATTTTGGTAAATAATTGAAGAACCCTGACATTACATTACACTCTGCAGTAGGCTACTCATGTAGTAGTACTCATGTACAAGGGTGCTTCAAATAGTTTGTGGAAAGTGGATTTAAAAGATATATTTATCTGCCGATGCCACGGCTCACTAGGCTAATCCTCTGCCTACGACGCCGGCATCCAGGGTTCTAGTCCCGGTTGGGGAGCCGGATTCTGTACCGGTTGCTCCTCTTCCAGTCCAGCTCTCTGCTGTGGCATGGGAAGGCAGTGGAGGATGGCCCAAGAGCCTGGGCCCTGCACCCGCATGGGAGACCAGGAGGAAGCACCCGGCTCCTAGCTTCGGATTGGCGCAGCGAGCCGGCTGTTGCGGCCATTTGAGGAGTGAACCAACGGAAGGAAGACCTTTCTCTCTGTCTCTCTCTCACTGTCTAACTCTGCCTGTCAAAAAAAAAATATGTATTTATCTTCGTCCAAAAAATGCTAAGATTCATGCATAGGAAGGAGCATTCAATATGTTCATGAAAAACAAGAAATAAAAAAAAACTATATATAGGTTTAAAAATATTTTGATCCAAAGTAGACTTATTTTTTTTTATTTAAAGGTCTATGAGTTTTTAAAGTACCCTTATACATGAGATATAAATAGCACAGCTCATGCTTATTGGAAATGCTAAACAAAGAAAGGTTCAGAGATACATAAGGATGTTTTTGGAGCACTGTGTAGTCAATCTCAAATTCACGCTAAGGAATGAAGAAGCATTGAGAATCTGCAGCCAGAGAGAGACAGAAACAGCTCTGCAATTCATCTCCCACAAACTAGGCAGTTAGGAGAGGAGAAGGTACTGGAACCTAGGGAAATTCTCTTCAAGACTCAGAACTATGTTTTATTCTCTATAAATGGCCTTACCTGGCCTTGTTACCCCAATCCATAGGCTCTCCAGTTAGAAGCATTCCTAAACATTGCTCCATATCTACTCATCTCTGCTTCTATTTTCCTGCTCAGCGTTAATTGTTTCATTTTTTTTAAAAAAATTACTAACAATCATGGTGCATATTTGTGGGCTGCAGTGTGATATTTCAATGCATATGCACAATATGTGCTGATTGAATCAGGGTAACTGACATTGCCTTATGAGTGGACACTCAATGATCCTTCCTTCTATTTTCTCAAAATTATGTAACAGGTTATTATGAACCAAAGGCATCCCATTGTGCTTTGTAATATGAGGAACTTATTCCTTTGCTTGAACTCTGATTTGACAACCATTATCCAAACTAACGCTGTTCCCTCACACCTCTCTAAGCTCCAGTAACTCTGTGATCAGATTGAGATTCTTTTTGGTTTCTACAGAGAACACGTGGTATTTGTCTTCATGTGTGTGGCTTATTTCACTTAACGTGGTATCCTCCAGTGCCTCCCATCTTGCTGCAAAGGACAGAATTTCAACCTTCTGAATGGCTGAATTATATTCCATTACATATATATCACATTTTCATTATCCATTCATCAGAACTTTCATTGCTTTGTTGATTTCTTATCTTGGCTATTATGAAAAGTGCTGTGATAAGCACAAGGGAAAAATAATTTCTTTGATATAATTCTGTCTTATCTTTTGTATATATATCCATTCGTGGGATTGCTGGATCATGTGGCAGTTCTATTTCTAGTTTTTAAATGAATGTTCGTATATCTTCCTTAGAGGCTATACTAATTGACTCAACTCTGACTTGACTTTTGCTGAGAATCTCACTTTGTTAGGTGTTGTGGAACACGTGCTGTGTGCCCTCAAGATCATGTGTTGAAGCCCTCTCCCTCACCTCTCCCAGTGTTAAGGTATTTGCACACAGAGTCTTTGGAAGGTAATTAGGGTTAGATAAGGTTATGATGCTGGGACCTTCTTGAAAGGATTAGTGCTCTTATAAGAACAAACATCAAAGAAGCTGCTCTATTTCTTCTTAAAAATAAAAGATTTATTTATGTTTGTGAAACAGTTACAGACAGACAGACAGAAAGAGAGAGAATCTTCATCTCCTGGTTCACTCCCTGGAGGACCATAACAGCCAGGGCTGAGCCAGTTTGAAGCCAGAAGACAGGCAGTTCTTCCAAGTCTCCCACATAAGTGCAGGGACCCAAGTGTCTGGGCCGTCCTCCACTGCTTTTCCCAGGCCATTACCCAGGAGCTGCATCAGGAATCAAACTGCTGCCAGGAATCAAACCGATGCCCATAAGGGATGCTGATGTTGCAGGAGGTGACTATACTTGCTACGCCACAGCGCCAGCCCCATGCTCTGTTGCTTTCTCTCTCTCTTCCTCTCTCTTGGTACCATATGAGTATCTAGTGAGAAGGGGGTCATCTGAAAGGCAGGAAGACTTTTACTAGAAATCAACCTTGCTGGACCTTGATCTCACACTTTCAGCTTCCAGGACTGTAAGAAAATACATTTCTGTTCTGTAAGCTGTCCAACCTCTTGATGTTTTGTTACGTCAGTGAGTTGGCTGATAGAGTAGGCTGTTTCTGTTGCCCCCTTTTAAGATATTTTAAATACTGGAGTTGTGATAGCAAAATACTGAGAAAATCAAATGGCAAACTGCGAAACCAATGATTAGTGTGTTTGTAAATTTTGTAATATTCTACAGCCAAGAGCGAAGGTGTGCCTCGGTTTTCCTGTTTCATTATGCATCTTAATTGCTTGACACCAGTTTTAGATTAATTGGATGTTTGATCATCTTAAAGTAGAGATGAGAAAAAGTATTTTACAGTATGTTTTTTATTTCCATTATGATTAAACAGGAATGACCTAAAGAAACAATGGGTTGCTATCTTGTTTCCAAAACATTAATTAACATTATCTTTGAAACCTTGTCTTGGAAACATATGCATATCAAACTGTACTCATTTATACAGTCAGTATTAGATCACTCTTTCTAGCTGACTTATTTGATCAGTTTCATAATACTGCCTGCAGGCACAAGGGGAGATCATGTTCTTAGAATGTGGTTTTTAATTCTGTTGCATTGTTGAGGTTGTTCCATTATCTGGGTGTGCATGTGACAACAGAGGCTATCAACCTTTTCTAGAACGAAACTGTGTTTGTCATGCCACACTATGAGGAACTTTGAGTCTTCACCCAGGCATAGGTTTGGAGCTGGAAGAGACATGGGCTGGTGTGTCTGAGGGCCACCCCCGCAGATAACCTGTTCTGGCATTTCAAACAGTACTTGGTTTCCACAGCTAAGGAACTTGAACTGCTGTCTGTAATTAACACAAACGTACACCTTTTCCCCCAGTCCTGGATATTCTGCTGTTCTGTCTGGCATAAAATTTCTATCAAAATCCTTCTAAAAAGAAGATATTTCCTGAAGGCAATTTAGGAGAAAAGCTATATAACTACTGAACAACTGAAATTTATCTTTGAATAAAAATATCATACATGGCTACACAGGTCAATCACAGCACTTGCGTGCTTAATAGAATCTCTTTCAAAGGGCCGATGCTGTGATGGAGTGGGTAAAGCCATGGCCTGCAGTGCCGACATCCCATATGTACACCGGATCAAGTCGCAGCTCACTTCCAATCCAGCTCTCTGTTATGGCCTGGGAAAGCAGTAGAAGTTGGCCCAAGTCCCTGAGCCCCTGCACCTGCATGGGAGACCCAGAGAAGCTCCTGGCTCCTGGCTTTAGATTGGTGCAGCTCCGGCCGTTGCAGCCAATTGGGGAATGAACCAGCAGTTGGAAGACCACTCTCTCTCTTTCTCTCTCTGTGTAGCTCTGACTTTCAAATAAGTAAATAAACCTTAAAAAAAAATCTCTTTCACTGGGCTGTTTTAGACTTCCTATCAAAACTGTGCAAACTGGGGAACTGAATTACTTGTCACACTACTTTTTGAACATTGGGCGTTGCATCACTTTATAGCTCCAACCCCATGTCTCAGAAAAAAATTTGCAAAAGCATTTGGGATACTAAGACACCTTTGTATGGTCTGTAAACTGCTATGTTTCCTTCTCTCAAATAGAGAATTATGAGATATCACATTTTTCTGTTAATTTTGCCTTCTAGGATGTATAGTCTGGACTTGTGTTGGTATTAACTGATGATGTAACATATTGGCATTTCTCTTTGTAATTTTGTTCACTCCCTTTTCTATGTTGTTATTTTTATTATGCCACTCTTTTACAATAATTTGCCTCAAACCTTTTATTTTGTAATTGGAAATTATATTTTATGATAAATTATTTTTTAATTAATGGCAAAAATAGAAATGTAAGTATAAAGTTAACTTGAGCTGCCTATTTTCAAAGGTTCAAATCCGCAGCTTCTTCCTAGGGAAGAGAGAAGTAGGCATTTCCTTACATAGACACATACAAAGTAGAACAGACATGATCAAATCCTGAAAAACCTTACTTGTAAGAGACAAGTTATTGTAATCTCATCTCCTTCTCTTTTTTTTTCCTTTTTTTTTGGCAGGCAGAGTGGACAGTGAGAGAGAGACAGAGAATTCCATTGGTTCACCCCCCAAATGGCTGCCATGGCCAGTGCACTGCGGCCGGCACGCTGCGCCAATCTGAAGCCAGGAGCCAGGTGCTTCCTCCTGGTCTCCCATGCGGTGTAGGACCCAAGCACTTGGGTCATCCTCCACTGCCTTCCCGGGCCACAGCAGAGAGCTGGAATGGAAGAGGAGCAACAGGGACAGAATCCAGTGCCCCAACTGGGACTAGAACCCGGTATGCCAATGCCACAAGCGGAGGATTAGCCAAGTAAGCCGTGGCGCCGGCCAAGACAAGTTATTGTAACCTCCTCCTTCTTGTTAGTGCGTGACATCTCATTCTCATGAAATCTAAAGGCAACTACAACTATCAAGTAACTGCAAACACAAGAGTTATGAAGTTGTATGAGTCAACAAAAAGTTTTAATATATACCTCAGCACTATGTTTGTAAACTTATGAATTGAACACAGATAAAGATGATTTGTTATTTTAATCAAACTTAACATACTAACATAATTTCAAAACATCTAGTTGAACATCTCTTTCCAGTATTTTAAATACTTTAATAGGTTTTATGTGTTTATTTTTCAAAAAAAGAAAAAAAGAAAACTCTAGCTAAAAGTGATAAAATAGAATTAGGCAAGAATTAATTTGCTAACATAGAAAATTTCTTTTTTTTAAAAAAAAAACTATTTCTCAATGATTGGATTCATTTAGTAGACTTGGTCTAATAAAGACAGGTTTTTACAGCTTGTATCCACTTCTGTGATGTTATACCACAATATCTAAACTGTTGAAGGAAGAACACATGAGCAGTCAGAATTGTGCGGAATTCAAACATCTCAGTGAGGATCAGAATTAATGGAAAAGCCAACATAAAACAAAACCACATATACCAAGACCTCAGGCTGAAATAACCGAGACACTAGCATTTTCTTCTTCATTCTTTTACTTGACAGCTCTATTCTACTTTTTCTTTATATTATCCTCAAATGCTTACTCTCTGATGAATTCTGATTCACACATGAATTTTGAGCCGTTCCCAACAGAGGACCTAGCTACCAGCTGGTGAGGTGTTTTAAATAGAAAGCCAGACATCAAAGAGTTTATTTTCAGAACCAACCAACTAAGCTCCACTATACAGCACAATAGAATAGACAGGAGAGAAATTTTTGTCTGTAATTGTCCCAGCCCTTGATACCCGATGCTTGGATGTCTTATAAACTGTAGTCAGTGGGACTTGAGGCCATATTTAATTGCATTGAGAAGACTCATTGTATGAATTTTTTTTTTTAGCTCTTAACAACCGTGGGTTGAATTTGATATGTGACACTAAATCTTAAAGCCCATGTGAACTTAATTTCTTTGTGCTTTTTCTAGTGATAGCTTTGGTCCATTCCCAATGATAAAGCAAACAGGGAAGGAGTATAAACTGACTTATCTCCCCTTGCATGAGCTTGTTATCATTGAACAAAGATACTTAAAGATATATTCTTACATGTTCCCAAGAAAATAATCACTCCACATTGGAAGTAATCTTCCACCAAACCATCAATTTCAGGAACATGTAAAATATCAAAATAAGAAGCAAACAACCCTTTGGAAGTTGGATACTACAATGAAAAAGTATTAAGGTAATTAAGCAATACATATCAATAATTTTTATAATATTTGTATATGTCGGCAAAATAAATTTGCTTCTGGTAATCTATATTAAAATCATATGCAGGGGCCAGCACTGCGGTGTAGCAGGTTAAAGCCTTGGCCTGAAGAGCCAGCATCCCATATGGGTGCCAGTTCTAGTCCCTGCTGCTCCTCTTCTGATCCAGCTCTCTGCTATGGCCTGGGAAAGCAGTAGAAGATGGCCCAAGTCCTTGGGCCCCTGCACCCATGTGGGAGACCTAGAAGAAGCTCCTGGCTCCTGGATTTGGATTGGCACAGCTCCGGCTGTTGTGGCCATCTGGGGAGTGAACCAGTGGATGGAAGACCTCTCTCTCTGTCTCTACCTCTCTCTGTAACTCTGCCTTTCAAATAAATAAAATAAATCTTTAATAAAAATGTGCAAAATATTTTGTAGAATTATTATTTGAGAAAAGTTAGGAACAATTTCAATGTCCAATGACGCAGAATAAGTACATATGTCACCTGTGGAGTCCTTTTTTCCTTCTTTGCTATGTAGGATTACTTATTTCATGGATTCCAAGTTCTCTTTCTTGGTTTTTCTCTTTTGTTTAGCCAGATCTTATCTTCCCATATCTTCCACAGAAAGAGTGCAGAGAAAGGATGCAAATAAGCCATTTTTACAGAATTCTTTGTATGTCTGAAAATGGCTGTAATCCATATTGACACTTCATATTTTGGATACTTAATTTAGTTTGAAACACATTCCATATTGGAATTTTAAAAGTATCATGGTTTTGGCTTCTATCTTCCGGAGTTGCTACTGAACAAGGGCAGCCACAGTGATCATAGAACAAACACTGGATGCAGAAACATTCTGGGCATATACATCTTATTAGTATATAATGATAATAGTGTGGGTAGAGCCATTAGGATTCACAAGATATCCATGCGTTCCATGTATTTTCCATGTTCCTTGACTTAGGCAGAGCTATGTGATAAATGGACCATGAATAGAAATGATATGTGTTACTTCCAGGCCAAGGTGGTGAAAGGTGTTTGGAGAACATACAAGGGTTACTAGAGAATGATATTATTCAGCTTCTTGGTTTGGGTAGAATTTATAAAGATTTCATATCACTACTTTAATATATATATATATTATAGTTTTTATATATGTTTTTCATTTGTATGCTATTTTCCATATTTTTTGTAAATTATACAAACAAGGGACTGGCATCGTGACATAGAGGGTAAAGCTGCCATCTGTGACTACAGTATCCCATATGGGAGCAGGTTCATGTCCCGGCTGCTCCACTTCTAATCCAGCTCCCTGGTAATTGCTTGCAAAAGCAGCAGGAGATGGCCCAAGTGTTTGAGCCCCTGCCACCTACCTGAGAGACCTCGATGAAGTTCCTGGCTCCTGGCTTTGGTCTGGTCCAACGCTGGCGGTTGTGGCCATGTGAGAAGTGAATGAGAAGATGAAAGATCTCTCCCTCTCTCTCTGTAACTCTGAATTTCAAAATAAATAAATACACCTTTAAAAATACAAAAATAAATTATACAAAATAGAAGAGGTGTCAAATGGCTTCCTTTAAATATTCTAAGCAAACTAATTTTTCAACATTTATTCCCGCTTGTAGCAGAGTATATTTTCATGTTCCACTACTTGCTACATAAACTATTCTTTTTTTTTTTTTTTTTTTTTTTGACAGGCAGAGTTAGACAGTGAGAGAGAGAGAGAGAGAGAGAGAGAGAAAGGTCTTCCTTTTTCCATTGGTTCACCCCCCCAAATGGCTGCCATGGCCGGCGTGCTGCGGCCAATCCGAAGCCAGGAGCCAGGTGCCTCCTTCTGGTCTCCCATGCGGGTGCAGGGCCCAAGCATTTGGGCCATCCTCTACTGCACTCGCGGGCCACAGCAGAGAGCTGGAAGAGGGGCAACCGGGACAGAATCTGGCGCCCCCACCGGGAACCCTAGGGTTCTGGCGCCGCAGGAGGAGGATTAGCCAAGTGAGCCCGGTGCCAGCCAACATAAACTATTCTTACTATAATATTTTCATTGTTGAATTAACCTTTTAACAATATGAAATGACTGCCTCTATTTCCTTGAATTATTTTTTTAACTTAAAACATCTTCTATCTGATATTATTTTTAAAAATTTATTCATTTGAAAGACAGAGTGACAGAGAGAGAGGGAGAGGCAGAGAGAAAGAGATCTGCCACCCATTGTTTCACTTTCCAAATGACTGCATCAGCTGGAGCTGATCAGGAAAAACCCCTAGGGGTTTTTCACGAGTGGAAGGAACTCAAGTACAGCAGTCACCATCTTTCCCAGGTGCATTAGCAGAGAGCTGGGTCAGAAGCAGAGTAGCTGGGACTCAAACATACAATCATCCCAAGTGGTGGATTAACTGGCTGTGCCACAATGTCCACCAATCTGACATTATTTTCCTCTCTGTTTGGCTTTGCTAATGTGTTGCTAGTAGAGATTTTGAATCTTGGGGCCATTGTTGTGGTATAGCAGGTAAAACTGCTGCCTACAATGCCAACATCTCATATAGGTGCTAGCTCAAGTCCCAGCTGCTCCATTTCTGAACCAACTTTCTGCTAATGTCCTGGGGAAAGCAACAGAAGATGACCTAAGGGGTTGGATCCCTGCCTCCCACATGGCAGACTTGGAAGAAGCTCCAGGCTCCTGGCTTCAGGCTGGCCCAATCCTGGCTGTTGCCATATTATGTGGAGTGATCCAGAGTATGGAAGATCTCTCTCTCTGTAACTCTGATTTTCAAATAAATAAACAAATATTTTTAAAAAAGAATTTTGATCTTGCTTTACTTTTAAATGTTGTTTGTACAATTTTTAATAAATATTATTTTTGAAAAGCATTTTATTGGATTTAAAAAATCTTGTTCTCAAATTTTTTATGGGCAATATATCCCACAATCCAAATTTGCTATCAAAATAAATAATATGGGTGATTATTTAAGTCTATTTATTTATCTACCTATGTATTCATTTATTTTTTTCCATCTTGTTTGAAAGGCAGGTACACAGAAACAGATGAGGAGAGCTATTCCATTCATTGGCTCACTCCCCAAAAGCCTACAGTAGCCATTGCTGAAACAGGCTGAAGCTAGGAGCCTGGAAATCAATCCAGGTCTTCCATGTGCATGGCAGGTACCCAAGTACATGAGCTACCATCTGTTGCCTTCCAGAATATATATTAACAAGAAGTGGAGTAGCTGGAAGTCAAACCAGGCACTCTGATATGTGGTTCAGGCATTTACCAAGTGGTGACTTCACTACATCACACACGTGACCCATTATTGTTGTCTTTATTTCTGCAATTTTGTTTTATACTTTTGGGGATTTCATGTTTGCATTTCTTTCTTTTTTTGGGGGGAGAGGTAGATATATTTCTTCTTTTGCTATGTAAGCTACTTTGTTTATTTTTGTTTTCTTTAGCCACTTAGCAGGTAAGCATCTTGCCTTGAATTTCACGAGAGGTTCATTATTGTTTTACAAATATGTTGGGGTATGGATGTAAGTGTGTATGCATGAGCATCTTTAAAAAAATGAATGAATATGTAGTAAAGATGAAATAATGATAGATCTTCTATGAAGGGCAAAATTTATGCAAAGACTAGAGCTCGAAGAAGAAGGAATAGGTCTGACAAAGAAGCCATAGATCTGAAACATTTCAGTGGCCTCCACCCTTCAGGACCTGAAAAAGTAAAGGGAGCCTTTAGAGGTATGACGTGTTTCAATGCACAGCTGTTCATTGCTTAACTCATTCCACAGGCACTGCTGTGGCATAAGTCAGATGGTAGGTAAGACAGTCTACAAACTTTTTAGGCATTATGGGGAAGAATATTATTTGGCATTTCAGAATTTCAAGCTATTTTATTTCAGTGTGCTTTAGTGTCCTCGCAATGCTTAATTTATATTGTTAGAACAGACCTGGGTAGGCAATGGTACATTCAGTGCCCTCCATCCTGACTTGAAAACCTGGAGTAAACACTGGTGGGACTAACTGTGGATTCATGTGACTTGCCCACAAGCTCTTGTCACCCACCACATTGTGTAGAAGGCACCTGGGATGGACCAAATGTATTAACAGGAAGAAGAAATCTTCCTTAGATGTCAAGTTGCTTAGACATAAGCAATCTTTTACAAACACAAGAAAGAATCAGACACAAGGCCCAAGACTGAAAACATAGGCTCAGGATGCACAGAAAGTGTGGATCTGGTAATGCAGTAGCCACCAAAGCAAATTTCTAATATTGATCAAATAGGATCAATGGATGAAATAAATATAACTGTGAGAGAGGTATAGTCTGCACAAGGAGCTGTTCTCCCTCCAGACATGACAAATACTCACAAAATTACACAACATTTACAAATGTTCTGTAAATTGACCTCAAAACTGGGGAGACTTTTACCTCTTGAATGTAAGTTCTCAGCTTCTGGTTTCCAGAGCACTGGCATTGACTATCTGGCATCACATTGAGGCTGAAGCCAATATGATTTATATGATTTTCTCCTCCTATCTAACATCTTGTGTGCTTGCTTTTGGTCAGCATTAAATAAGGAATAGTTGAAAATTGGAAGGTACTTTTGGTTAGGATATAACTAAAGAACTAGGGGATGGCTTGTTTTCTAAATACTATTGATATGTGGTTAATGATGAGATAACGTCTTGCCTCTTATTGGATCTTTAAACTCTTTATAAATGAGGTTTAAGAGGTATATAGCACCTAATTAAACCAAACTTTGAGGCTCTGAAAAAGATTGTACACAATCCAGGGAGAAGGCTAGAAACAGAAAAGTAAGAACTTTGGGAGGATGACTGCTAGTCTTTGAGATTTGTAAACTCTGAGATTCAACTTTTAAGACTGTTTATGGCTTGTATTTTAACTCCTTTGAATTTTGATGCCTATGTGCTTTAATTTGCAAACAAATTTAAGCTTTGAAATTTCTATTTTGGAGCTGGGTAATGGGGAGAGATTTGTTGGGCATATTTATAGGATATTTATATAATTTATAATTTATATATAATTATTTATATATATTTATAGGATTTTTATATGGCCAGAGTGATTTTTTGCATGTTAGTGTTCAGTATTTCAGTGTCATTTAGTCTCACTTGAGACACTGGTTCCTGGAGAAAGACTCATAAATTCTGTGGGCAGAAGTTCATTGACATTGTCCTTTTCGCTGTAAAAAAGAATGCTGATCAGAAGTATCATAGGTACGTGGAGCTAGTGCGATGATGAGTGAGACATTGGCTGAATCCACAGATGAAAGTAGCACAGTGAATGGGGAAGGCCAATCCACATGCAGAATGAATTTCCATTAATGTGAGAACAACCTTGAAGGAAGCCACTCAAAGTAATCAAGCTTCCTCCAGTGAACTGACTGCTGCCCTTTTCCTATGGTACAAGCTTTGAAAATCAACACTGGTCCCTGCTACTGCAAATTCAGGCGATCAGAACTGCTGGTAGTTAAATTTCAATCCCACCCCTGGGAATTTATCCAAGGGAAATGAAGTCATCATATGAAAGAGTTATCTGTACCCCCATGTCTATTGCAGCTCCATTCACTACAGCTAGGATACAGAATCAACCCAAATGCCCATCGACTGAATTCTGGATAAAGAAATTATGGGATATGTGCACCATGTAATACTACACAGCGTTAAAAAAATGAAATCTGGTCATTTGCAACAAAATAGATGAAACTAGAAAACATCATACTTAGTGAAATAAGCCAGTCCCAAAGGGACAAATACCATATGTTCTCTCTGACCTGTGTTAAGTAATAGAGCACCCAAAAGAAAATCTGTAGAAGTGAAATTGACACTTTGAGAAACAATGACCTCAAATAGCCCTTGTTTCAACTATTGAGGAAAGTTTTTTTTCCTTTTCATACTATTTGTTGAACTCTTTACTAAACATAGAGTTAATCATATGTGCATAAAGTCAATTGAAAATAGATCTTAGTAAAAAAAAAAAAATTAGAGTGAGAATAGGAGAGGGAGGAAGTGGAAGGGAGGCTACAGTGGGAAGAATCACCAGTTCCTAAAGTTGTAATTATGAAATGTATGACACTTGTATTCCTTAAATAAAAGATTTCTGGGGAAAATACAAAAACAAAAATACTTCAAAAAGTCTGCTGAAAGAAATGAAAAAAAAAAAAACAAACTGTGAGATACCACCTCACTCCAGTTAGATTGGTTATTATCAAAATGATGAAAGAAAACAAGTGCCAGAAAGCACATACAGAAAAAATATCCGTGTACACCATTGGTAGAAATATAAATTAGTACAATAATTGTGGACAATCATATGAAACATCTTCAAAATCTAAAAATGGAGTTCATATGATCTAGCAATCCCACTACTGAGTGTGTATCCAAGGACAATTTGAAATCAGACTGTCAAAGAGACCTGTACACTCCCATGTTATTGCAATACTATTCACAATAGCCAAGAAATTGGAACAACCTACATATCCATCCTCTGTTTAATGGATAAACAAAATGTGGTACATGAAGGCAATAGAATACTACTTACCAAAAAAAAGAATTGTCTTTTCAATCTCAGCTGCAGTTCTTTATATGCAGTGAAATAAGCCAAGTACAGAAAGACAAATATCACATGATCTCACTTTATGTGAAGTCTTTTTTTAAAAAGGTGATCTCATAGCAGTTAAAAGTACAATAGTGGTTACCTG
Organism: Oryctolagus cuniculus; assembly: GCF_051225735.1. Lineage (NCBI taxonomy): Eukaryota > Metazoa > Chordata > Mammalia > Lagomorpha > Leporidae > Oryctolagus > Oryctolagus cuniculus. The sequence goes on along the minus strand of NC_142870.1, from coordinate 19,079,694 downwards.
ATGCTTGGAAAGGAAGTGGGGGAAGATTAGTTACTCTGATTAAATCTTGCACTATACATACACATATATTGAAATATCACAATGTAGTGTACACATATGTATAATGTTTATGTGCTTATTAAAAAGCTTTTTTAACATACAAGAAATATTTATCCTTTAGGGCTGGTACTGGTTTATCTTGATTTTATTTTTAAATTTCTCTTTGATGATGGAGAACTGCTCTTTTCACACTCAACTTTGAGAGTTGGAGGATCAGATAAGAGCCGGTCTGTGAAGGGTAGCACGTAGCCTGGATTAACTGGAGATTCTTTTCTTGATTTGACCCAGATTCAAAGCTGGCATCCTTACAGGGTGCTTGGTGAGTGGGTCAAAAGAACTCATCCAAAGTTTTTGTTTGAAAAATATTTTAATGAGAATTATACATATTTCTTAGAGGAAAAGAATGAAATCTGAAATAAATTCTATTTCAGATTGTATTGGAATAGCTTTATCTTCCTCAGTGCACTGGGTTTTCCAAAACTTCCCCAGAGTTGCTGACTTTCAATTTTTTTTGGTGAGCTTTTATCCAGCTTCATCTGCCTTAAAAGGGACCAAGTAAAATGTTCCTTATTGCTCATCAGGTACTGTTGACACATTTTCAGTCCTAGATTTGTCCTAAGGGAATCAAAACCATCAAGGTCCTTAAGAAGTAAACAGTAACAAATTCAGAGAATTGACAATCCTGATAAGAATTGTGAAAACGCAATTTCTGTCATAAATAAGTGAAAAGAAATTGCTCTGGTGACTTAGATCTTATATTTGGAAGATATAGAGGAATAATCCTGTCTGGAAGGAATGCACAGTTGTGTTTATTTATTACAGCAAAGGGACAATGCAGTTGAAGTCACATCTAATTATTATGTACAGGACTTGGCTACAGATTTATCTTGTAAGTTTTTGCATTTGGTTTATTCATCATGTGTGAATAAATAGAATTGTTTGAGTCCTCCTACCATAATAGCTGTCACTCCATGTTTCAGGGAGTTAGTAGTGCCAGGATTTTACTTTCAACTGTACATTTAGGAGCTGAGTTCTTCTTCTTGGGGAAGACAATGTAGAAATTCTTTGAATGTCTGGTTCCATTGTAAGATGGACTTGATCAGAATGTCTGTAAACTTGAACAGTAATTAGTGGACCATGATGATATCTGCACTTATAGGGATTGCAATTGCTCAGAGCTAGGTACTAGCAATCACTGTAAGTTGTAGCCTTTCTCCAAAGACCTGCCTCTGTGTATTAGGGTGAACATACAGTGGTCAAGGTCAGGAGGACTCTCAATAATATACACTGCCGGCGCCCTGGCTCACTAGGCTAATCCTCCGCCTTGTGGCGCTGGCACACCAGGTTTTAGTCCCGGTCAGGGCACCGGATTCTGTCCCAGTTGCCCCTCTTCCAGGCCAGCTCTCTGCTGTGGCCCGGAGTACAGTGGAGGATGGCCCAAGTGCTTGGGCCCTGCACCCCATGGGAGACCAGGATAAGCACCTGGCTCCTGCCATCAGATCAGCGCAGTACGCCGGCCACAGCGTGCTGGCCGCGGCGGCCATTGGAGGGTGAACCAATGGCAAAGGAAGACCTTTCTCTCTGTCTCTCTCTCTCACTGTCCACTCTGCCTGTCCAAGAAAAAAATATATACACTAAGGCGGTGATGCATGGTCCCTGAGAGTATCCAGATTTCTCTTTATGCAAGGATCTACAGATTTCTTAATGTAGTATCAACATGGAAATTGGGAAAGTGCTGGGCCTCTATCATTATCACTCAAATCCAATCTCTCTTCAGTAGATGCAGAGATTTAAACACAAAAATTGGTATAGTTTTATACAACAGCAATGATTTTGTTGAGAAAGAACTTCTAAGAATAATGCCATCCACAGTATTTTCAGGTAATTAGATAATGTGGGACATTAGGATATTTCCTGTCAGATTCAGTTTTAAGAGTCCATAATTCAGTTACTGTCAATCTTCCAAGGCCATTGCTACAGATCTTAGAGGTTAAAACTTTATGGTGGCTGGCGCCGCGGCTCACTAGGCTAATCGTCCGCCTAGTGGCGCCAGCACACTGGGTTCTAGTCCCAGTCGGGGCGCCGGATTCTGTCCCGATTGCCCCTCTTCCAGGCCAGCTCTCTGCTGTGGCCAGGGAGTGCAGTGGAGGATGGCCCAAGTACTTGGGCCCTGCAGCCCATGGGAGACCAGGAGAAGTACCTGACTCCTGCCTTTGGATCAGCGCCTGCCGCGGCGGCCATTGGAGGGTGAACCAACGGCAAAGGAAGACCTTTCTCTCTGTCTCTCTCTCTCACTGTCCACTCTGCCTGTCAAGAAATAAAAAAAAAATAAAAAATAAAAAAATAAATAAAAAAAACTTTGTGGTTATCCCTACGGTCTTGCTGTCAGATATAAAAAGCTACACCTGCCTTGTCTCACACTTTCAGCTACATCCCCACTGAAAACATGGCACCCAACTTAATGACAACTTCCTTCCCTAAGGCAGATGCTACCGGTATTCTAGCCACATCCTTTGTTGATCCCTGACCTTTAAGGACAAAGTTATATAAGGTTAGGGTGAAGTGAGGTGATCACCTGGTGGTAGCTCAGAAAGGGCTGGAGTGCCCATAGAAATTTTTATACCTAATGCATGAATGAGTCAGCATGGTTAAAAGCATAGGCACAGGATGCATCTACTTCCATTCCTTGAATTTTGACAAAATGTAAAGAAGAAAGAATCACAGGCAAGTTGCATTTCGTAAGCAACAGAAGCAACCTGTGGGTTGAAATAAAAAACAAACTCCTAGATTGGACTTATCTAAGATTATGAAAGTCAGAAAATAACATACAGATATGTGCCCAAAGCTTTAGAATCATAGCAACTAAAGAAGATCCACATCTCTTATCAGCAGGGTAATCTGATGTTATCACTTGACAGGTCTGGCATGAAAAACAATGACATAAGACTTCAAAATACCTCAAGGAACTGTTTTGCCATGGCTCATGGAAGAGCATTTTTGTGTAATTTTGTATAGTGCCACAAGTCTCTACAGCACCACTTGGTCTAACCCCACCCTTTTGACATGGACAAAATATATCTTATTATTATACTTGCCTGGGATTAACTTTCAGAATTAATTTGCTTTCTTAGGCACAGGATGATATGAAAGTGAAATGTTTGTCTAGCGAGTCATAGAATTTCAGAGACTGAATCTGGTGCAGCCCTCTGATATAGGCAAAAAGATGAGAAATCATTTCTCAACTGCCAGGTTGAATTCTGTTTCACCTTACATATATTTTATTCATTTTTTACTACATGATATAGTTGAGAAAATTAAGAAAATATACAACCTAGCACTGATATATGGAATTTATTAATGTTACATTGAGAACTATGTTAGACTATATTTTAAGATCAGCAAATTGACAAAAGAAATGCACTATTTATATTAATAGAAATGATATACTGTAGATCATATGAGAACAATAGAAGCTTAATTTTCATAAGCAGGATATGACGATCATCTCTAGAATGAATACAGGGGACTCTTTAAAGACAATTATCTTCTAATACATATATTCTTTGTAATTTGTTGTGCTGTGTAACAACTTACCACAAACTAATTTGGTTAAAACAACAGACATTTATTATCTCATGGTTTCTGTGGGCCAGGAGTCCAGGCGTGGTTTTGCCAGGTTCTTTGCAAGGCTAATTAAAGTTGAGTTTTCATTTAGAGGCTTGGCTAGAAAAGGCAACAATATAAATTCATTTAAATGGTTTGAAGACTTACAATTTCCTTAGAACTTCACAGGTTGCTTCTTCAAAGTGAGCTTAGAAAAATGTGATCGTTAATTTTACGTCTACTGGAGGATGTTTGGGGGAAAAGATTACTTTTTAAGTTGGTGAACATTATGAAAATTCCATTAATTAGAATCAAGTTTCAGACCCCACCCATATTCTAGAAGAGGGATTATATAAGAGTGTGAGCACCAGGAAGGATGGGTCTTGGATTATCTTAAAGTCCGTCTGCCACATCCTCTAGACACCTTAGTGAAATATTGTGTAGAGTAACTGAAAAAAGCTTGGATAGTCCACATGGCCACAAACGTGTACTATGGGATCTCTGCTCAATATCTATATCCCCTTGGGGGGTTTTTAAGTATGGCAAAGGGATCTTCAAATGACAGGACTCAAATCTTCAGCCATAGTGAGAGTAATTTGGTGATTGTCTATGGGAACACAAGAATTTCCTGATGAAGATAAGGGCAATTTAGCCTAGAGAGAGATAGAGGTGAAGAGATCAAGGCAGAAAGTGTGAAAAAGAAAGAACCATTAGTACCCTTAGCCATCACAATACACAGATGCTAAGAGGCTAAAGGAGATTCACTAGCAGAAAAGGGAGGGCATCAGATTGCCTTTAAGGATCATGGAAATTGGTTCCCTTGCTTGCTACCCAGTCTAGGGAAGAAAGGAATTGAACCCTGGCAATATGGTTCCAGGAAAGATAGGCTAGGGTGTGAAGCTTCCCATCTCAGGGCAAGTCAGCTGAGTTGAGGTCAAGAGAGCAGGAACAGGAGATGCTGACAAACCTGCTGGCACTGAAAGTGGTATCCAAATTCCTATCACTGAAGTGAGAGGAGGTTAGAGGGAAACTGGAGCCACTTACCTGATACTTTTCAGTAAGGACTCCCTAGGAACTTGGTTTTGCTGCTGGTAGTGGAATGGCCCACAAGTTTTGTATTGTACTTTTCCAGGCTGATGGAAAACGTGAAGACTTATCTCATAGGATTGTAATGAGGGTACAACAAGAGAGGCTGTAAAAGTTTCCAGCATATATTTTGTACTCATTAAAGACCATTTCAACTCCAGCTGATGAAAAGAAACATCCAGACTAGTATCTACTTGATAATCCTGAAGTGGTTTTGAAGCTGACATTTATAATTGACTAAAATATCATTCAAATTCAAACAGTGGAAGCAATTTGTACAATTTTTTGATTGTAAGTTAAGCTCTCCGTTTTTTTCATGATTTGCACATGACTGAAAATTGCTTGGGGGATACATCAAATCACATGGAAATGAAGACAGTTTTTGGAGAGTCTTGACCCTGTTGGAGTGGGTAGGAGAGAGAACGTGTTGCTGAGATTGTCCATCAGGATTAGACTAAGAAATTGAGAAGCTAAATGCATTTGCAGTGGCCATTGATCTTGAGCCATCCATTAACAAGCATAATTCAAAGACTGATTGGAAACCTACCAGAAGAAATAAGACTGAATAGTGTTCAAGGCACACTAACAAGCATGAAGTACGGCTTTTAACCAAGGGCTAAGAGCTAATTAGAACACAACCCAGTGAAGAAACAGTAGAAAAATATAGGCAAGGCCAGTTTCATGAATGAGCAACCCATGTAGTTGTACAGGATCCCACACAAACAAAGATATCAGGCTTGGTTTAATATCATCATCTGCTATCATCATCTTGAAATTCTTAATAAACTGTAAATGAAGGACTCCTGATTTTCATTTTGTACTCAGTCCCACAAATTTTGATGAAACAGAGACCACAGAAGGGTTTTCTTACCAGGGTGGCATTCAGGGCTGTTGGAGTAAAGAACAGTGCCACAAAGGCCACTGGCAGTAGGCAAATGTGACACGGAATCTTGGGTAATCACTGTTAACGGTTCAGGGTACGGGATTTACCAACTGCAATATTTTCACTCATATAATTGAACCTGTACTTGTTTTCTTTTTTTTTTAACTTTTATTTAATGAATATAAATTTCCAAAGTACAGCTTATGGATTACAATGGCTTCCGCCCCCATAACGTCCCTCCAACCCACAACCCTCCCTTATCCACTCCCTCTCCCCTTCCATTCACATCAAGATTCATTTTCAATTCTCTTTATATACAGAAGATCAGTTGAGCATATATTAAGTAAAGATTTCAACAGTTTGCTCCCACACAGAAACATAAAGTGAAAAATACTGTTTGAGTACTAGTTATAGCATTAAATCTCAATGTACAGCACACTAAGGACAAAGATCCTACATGAGGAGTAAGTGCACAGTGACTCCTCTTGTTGACTTAACAAATTGACACTCTTGTTTATGGCCTCAGTAATCACCCTAGGCTCTTGTCATGAGCTGCAAAGGCTATGGAAGCCCCCTGAGTTCACTGACACTGATCATATTTAGACAAGGCCATGGTCAAAGTGGAAGTTCTCTCCTCCCTTCAGCGAAAGGTACCTCCTTCCTTGATGACCCATTCTTTCCACTGGGATCTCACTCACGGAGATCTTTCACTGTCCAACTCTATCTGTCAAATAAAAAGAAAAAAAAAAGTGTTGTTCCCAGCAGGAAGCTGCCCATGGCTCTATGAATATTCTTCCTCACTAACCTGCCTCAATATTCATCTTGACAGACAAAAAGGAAGCAGATAGCCGAACTAATTCTCTTTACACATGTTTAATGCGTCACTAAAAGCTGCAGAGTAAATTCTTTGTTGTACTTGTTTTCTTTTAATTGCTGCTACTATTAGTTCAGATGGTATTTTAGAAAGTGTTGCTACTGTTCTTTCTGTGGCTTCCCAGAAGTCATTGGTGACTGTGGTTGTTAGGCTTCTTATAAGACTGCGAGACTGATTGTGTTAAAGGGAAGAGCTGTGGACATGTAAATATGCACATTTTAAATATGCACACACATAAACGCACAGATATACACACTAAACACATACATGTATCACACACATAAACACACACACATGCACAAATATAAACACATATACATGAACACACACACTTTGCATTACCCTAGAAATACAATTCTATTTCTTTTAGTATGATCCACAAAGTGAAGACATTAATATAAAACATATTACTCTGTGGGTAGATTTGCCCAATGTTTTGTGAAACAAAAACTTGCTGTTTACGTGTATTTTTAGACCTATTTTCCAGAGGTGTTGACATTGCCTGCCAAAGACAGTAAAAAACAATATCTAGGCATCATGAATAAAAGCAAATGAACAGGTAGGCTTAACTATTTACTCATTTACAATACAGACAGTTGCAGCTGGTGATTCAGTTATTCACAATTTATTTTGAAAAGTTATAAATAATGTTAACATCACTGTTTTGACAAGAGTCTTTTTGGGAGTTCTGTCTGTCTTTGTCTCTCACCTGCTCTCATAGCCTCACACACACACATTTACAATTCATCCCTCATCTGCCTGTCATGCTCTCTTTACCAGACTGAGCCAGCAATGGAAAAATAATAGGAACAAGTGGCCCTTCAGCAAGACCCATAAAGACCAGTCTGTGCTTTCCATCCAGGGCCAGGAAGAAGTGAGAGACTCACATGCTGTGCTGCGAATGTCCAGTCCCCTGGGGGTTGGCTGTGTCACTGTGGTGGAGCGGTGGTGGTGGGTTGTTTGGAATGCAGCATGTCTTTGTACACACCCTTTCCCTCTTGTGATCCCACCCAGCAAGGTGACCTGAATTGGCCTCCTGGGACAGAGCAAGGGTGGATTACCTATGTGGTCAGATTTCTTGCCTTGATAAGTACAAACTTAATGAGACTCCTTACCTCATCTAATTATTTTTCTAAAAATCAACAAATAAATATTTTACCTATTACATTATCTAGAGTAAAGAGACAAGGGATTCATTCAGACTAGTTTTTTTTAAAGCCTATCACAACCACCAACACAAAACCAAAGCAACATGCCTCAACCAGGTCGGTAATGCAACACACAGCAGTTCTATTACCCAGAAAGGTACAGAGGTAGTGCCTGTGCCCTCTGAGAATGCATGGATGCTCTCCATGGTCTCCCACCCTTTGCAGGAATGGGCTTGGTGCAGCCGGTAAGGAGGCAGGTAGCAACTCTCACAGTGCAGGTGTTTCTTAGTCATCATAGCAACAGCCAGTCTACAAAGCTAAAGTTGGCTAGAAAAAGACTTTTAATCCACTTCTTGTCCTAAATAGTCTGTCTGGAATGTTTTCTGTGAAGTGAAATCAGTACTCAGTCATCAGCTTAAAGAGTACCGGTAGACTCCTCCAAATGGCTATGTATCAGGTTTCCTGAAGCACTCAATGCCCTTCCACCGTGACCAGCAACATTGTTCCTCTTCCTTCTCTGTGTACATGCTCTGCTCTCATCTGTATGCAGTATGGTCTGAAACTCAAAGACTGGATGACAGCTGACCAGATGCAAAATCTATCAATGCAGTAATATGCTATCTAGCATCAAAAAAGATACCAGAATAATAACAAGGAACAGGTTTCCATTTTAGCACTTAAGATAATTTTAGAAACATTCTAATGAATTTCATATTTTTATTTCTAGGACCAAACCAAATTGAACAGTTTAGCATGATAGCAGTGAGCAACATATCCTCATAGTTACCCTCTTCTATACTTGGTTACTTCTCTTCTATACATGTATACAATATTTAAGAGGATATTAAGATATCCAAAGTTACTGATGTCTGGACTTTAGGTGTTTCCTAACTCAAGATGACTGAGTTGGCTAAGTGATTCTAGGATCTGGTCATATTTAAATATTAAACATTTTGAAGCTTTCTTTTTATTGGAACTTGCCCTTCTGAAAACCTGACTGTTTACATCGGAATAGACAGCTTACAGAGATAATGTAACAAACACTCAAGTCCACATGTACACATATGCCTGTATATCATAATCATATTATAAGAAACCTTAAGAAATTTCACAAAGAAACATAAAGAACAATGGCTGGGTTTCAAAAATTTTTGCACCCAAACTTATCTTTTAATTCCAATTTCCACAAACTTTTTGAAGTATCATTGTATGATACATGAGTATATGATATATAATGCATATGATATGTAAAGTCTAAAGTCTTGTAGGTAGGTCCCAACTTCTGGTATTCCGTTCTGTAGACAAAGATCATGTGACAGACTGTGCATCACAAAAACTAATTCAGAAAACATGCTCAGTGTCAAGCCACATATGTCAAGTCTCACCTTGAGAGTGTGCAGGTCAGGGGTCAAATTCAGCTCCAACTTCTCTAAAGGATTTTTTGTATGATCCCTAGAATTTTCTTAAGTGTAGGGCTCCAATTTTCACACCTCAAAGATAAGGATGCAAGGTTAACTTGCATACTTCACAGGATTATTTTGATTAAAAATATTTTACATTTTGGAATGTAATTTTACATTTTGGAAGGTATTTTGGACTCTATAAAACATTTTACAGGCAGAAGTTTCTTTGTCTTTAACTGTATCTACCATTTTAAAAGAATCTTAATGCAAACATGAATGGTCCAATGGAAAATTTGTCACAATATTGTATGTTAATGAGAATGTATCAGAATGTAATCTTTCTAACCACAGGAAATTATTGCATAAGAAAAAGAGATTATATTTTAAACATGTAACAATACCTGTAGCTACCTAATAAATGTTAAGCAATTTTTCAATTTTCATAGACTAATAACATCTAAAAATTAGGTTAAGAATAAGACAATCTTATCTGGGCTACCATGACAATTCAAACACAAGGGGGCGCCCCTGACATTTGTTTTAAAATGTTTCCCAATGGCTTCCACCTACAAAGTGGTTTTTTTTTTTTCATTCTTTCTGATGCTCTAGCATGAGCATGTGACAGAGCACACTTCCTAAAATGTATTAATTCCAAACCTCATAGTCTACAAACTGTGATCTTCACATTATATGCATAAAATACTATGAGTCTATTACTTCACTTTGGCCTCCTTTTGGAATTTTGGAATATATGAGAGTATACATTTCAGCAGGGAGAGAATGACTGTATGGTATGCATATGCATGTGTAAGCATGTGTGCATATATGTGCGTGTAGACATGGGTGTGCAGTGTCAGTGGTGGTAAGTGCTAAGAAATGAAGGCCAATGAACAGTGTGTTAAGGGAAGATATTCCCAAAAAAGTGGTATGACAAAACAAACAAATGAACTCTGAGAGTACTCCACATCAAAGAAAACAGAAGATGTAAAAATGCTGAAGTGAAAGCGTAGTTGGTATCTTTATAGACACAAAGCTGTCCATGTAGCTAGAACAGAGGGTGTCAGAGGATCATGGTGGGATATCAGACTAAGAAGAATTAGGGAGCAGATTAGGCACAAACTTGTGGTTCTTTGTAAAGACTTAGACCTTACTCTCTATAAATGAAAAAGAAAGAAACCAATGGAGAGTTGGGAGATGAGTGACTTGATTTGACATTTGCTTTTAGAAATGTTGCCATAGATCCAGTGCATGAATTGATTCCAGGCAAATAAAAAAAGATCATGCCAACATTGTAGACGAGGAAAGATGGTGATCTATTTCATATTAGTAGCTGTGCAAGCTATTAGAAGAGGTTAGATTCTAGATAGAGTCCATTATAGACGTAGAAAGTAAAAGAAAAGGGGAGCCAATAATGTCACTGGGAAAGAGAGTATGGTCCAGTTAAGATACCAGAGTCTCACATCTAAGCACACGAAATTGATTCCCATCGCCTACTCTTGTTTCCAGATTCCTATAAATACAGACCCTGGGAGGCAACAGTGATGGCTTCAGTAACTGAGTTCGTGCCACACACAGGGGAGACCTGGATTGCATTCCTGATTTCCTGCTTCAGCCTGTGCCCAAACTCAGCTGATAGGGGCATTTAGGGAGCGAACCAGGAGGTGGGAAGCTTCTCTCTGTCCATCTCTATCCATCCATGCCTCTCTTACTCTCTCTGCCTCTCAAAAAATAAACAATTTTTAAAGAATGACTAATGTATTACACCTGTTGGAAAATGTGGAATACTCAGGGAAAAAGAGATTTGAAAAGAAGGAGAAAATACTTTTTTCTATGTCTATTAGACCTCCAAGTAAAGCTATCCAGTAGACAAAAGAACGCACGAGTTGGGAGTTTGAACATACGGCCAAGCCTGGAGAGTTCAATGAGTCAATTGTGTAATGGCTGAATTCACAGCGATTGTACTGTGAAAACCTCCAGGACCTCAATACAGAAAAAGAAAAGAGACACTTCAATGCTCAGAAAGTAAAGGGAATCCTTCAAAGGATCCCAGGAATGATTGATCATCGAGGTAAGAGAAGAACCAACAGAAAGAGAGGCATCTCAGAGACCACTCAATAAAGGTAGTTCAAAAAGGACAGAATAATAAGTGGTGGCAAAATGTCAGATTGGATGTCAGGTAAGATGGGGATTTTTAACAATCATGAGTTTATCAGAACAGACTTGGAGCTATGGTATAAGAAAAACCAAGGACATGGAGTTCTACTGAATGACAACGGTTCTTTTTGTAGAAGCAGGGTAGATTAAATACCCTGAAAAACTCTCCAAATGGGCTAAGAAACTGACAAAAATATTAAATATGATAACCATGTTGTAAAATGTAATGAAATAACAAGAAAGTAACAGTTTTTTGAAAGCCAACAATGAGCAAAAACAAATCAGAGAGAAAATAAGTGTTGCAGACAATAGATGTCTTGGAAGCTTCTAAGCATAAATCTGCCTATGGCTTTTGTCTTTGAATGTCAAGTGAGAGACCAATGTCAAAGAACGGGGTATGTACAAATTGTAGCTTCTGATCCAAGATTCTTCCAAATAAGTTGATTTTTCCAAGGTCCACTTCCTCAATATATAGGTGAACTGGGAAAAATCCTCAATCCTTGAAGTGAAATGGTAGGATAATTTGTCTGCCTTGGCTTTTGCACAGTGTGTGACTTGGGGGCCATAGGGTGAGGGGAATTACATTTGAATGTTAAAGAAATAACACTATTTGAAATGTCCTAATTATTTTAACCAAGACTACAACACTGCCTCACTCACCTGACAAATATAAATCTCCTTGGAGGAGCACATGTTCAACCCAATCCTCAAAGTATTCCCAAAGCAATCATAGAAAAATAAAAAATAAATTTAAAAAGCCCACATAACAGTATAACAAAACAAGATACATTGAGAAAGAATCAACAAAAATAGCCAACAGAAAATGTGACCCAAAATCCACAAGTGGATTTTCAATACTAAAATGATCAGTCACAGAAAATAGGACATTTAGCCTGGTAATTATGATGTCTGCATCCCACACTGGATTACCTGAATCCAATGCCTGGCTCCAGCTTCCTGCCAAATAGACAGCAGCGATGGCACAAGTAATTTGATTTCTACCACCCATGTAGTACATCTGATTGCATTCTTGGATCCTGACTGCAGTCTCAAACTGATCACTACAGGCATTTGGGGAGTGAATCAGCAGATGGGGTCCAACTCTCTCTCTCTCTGTGTCTCTCAAATAAATACATAAGATTTTTTTTATTTTTGACAGGCAGAGTGGACAGTGAGAGAGAGAGACAGAGAGAAAGGTCTTCCTTTTGCTGTTGGTTCACCCTCCAATGGCCGCCACGGCCAGCATGCTGCAGCCGGTGCACCGCGCTGATCCGAAGCCAGGAGCCAGGTGCTTCTCCTGGTCTCCCATGGGGTGCAGGGCCCAAGCACTTGGGCCATCCTCCACTGCACTCCGGGCCAAAGCAGAGAGCTGGCCTGGAAGAGGGGCAACAGGGACAGAATCCGGTGTCCCGACTGGGACTAGAACCCAGTGTGCTGGTGCTGCAAGGTGGAGGATTAGCCTATTGAGCCATGGCGCCGGCCCAATATATAAGATTTAAAAAGTAGAACTTCTAGTCAGAGATCATGAAATAACTACACAATTCATTCTCAAAAAATTATAATGATGAATTGAAAATATAAAAATTCTATTAAACCCAATTAAATGTTTCAAAAACAAAAGAAGACTTCCAGAAATTAAAAGTATAATAATCAGAATTAAAACTTAGTGAACAAACAGTAAACTAAATATAGCTAAACAGAGAGTTAGTGAAATAGAAGAAAAATCAGGAAAAAATTACCCAAAATTTAGGGCAGAAAGATTAAAAAAATATGGATCATTTGTAGAGAGGCAAGACAAATGGGCAAGAAATCTTGATAATACTTCAAGAATCATTTTACAAATAAAGGAAAAGCACTGATAGCACTCTAGAAACAATTTCACAAATTCACTATTATTTTGAAAGTTTCTTGGACAAGGAAATTCAGTAAAAATATGGAAGATTTAAACAATTAACCATATTGAACAAATCAATATATATAATGAACATTATACACAATAAATGGATAATTGCTTATTTTAAAAAATGTAATTGCTATATTTGAATTTATAATAGAATATAAAGAAGTTTTCACAAATTTCAAGTTTTCAGTTTTTTACTAACTACATATTATCTTAAGATAATGCAATTCAGTTAGATATTGCTAATAAACACTTTAAGAATCAACCTGATGGTTATTTTTAAAATCAACTCTGTGTCAAGGAAAAAACTAAAAGTTATATTGGAAAATACTTAAAATTCAATGATAATAAAATTGCTCCATATATGCTAAAGAGTGACGCTAGGGGAGTGCAATGAAAACTGTTCACACAGACAGGGTCATGCATTGCCTTGAATGCTTAGGAAAATAAATGAGCAAGCATTCAATTACAAAGTTAGCCAGAGTTTCTCAACAGACTTGTGATTGGCCTTTGGGGAAGAATAATTCTTTGTTGAGCATGAATGTCCCACGCACTGCAGGATAAATATCCACCTGGCTCTCTTCCATTATGTCCCAATTGCACACTAGAGTTACTGTGAAAATAGAAATGCATACACACATTTCTAAATACCCCCAGGTAGGTGGTACTACCTCCAGTGGAGAACCATTGAGTGAGACAAAGAACAGATGGATAAACCAACAGAGAGAATTATGAGATAAGAGCAAAAACAGGGATAAGAGTAAAAATTTTTGCACAAAATAGACACAATACAGAGATCAAAAACCAAAGCTGGGTTTCTTGAAAATGCAAAAATAAAATTAGCATGGCAAGTTGAAAAAATATAAATAATAAAATTAATTTGATCAATAAAATAATAGAAAAGAAATAAAAAGAAGAAGCAATATAGTATATATAAGCACAGCTTTAGCAGAGACTAAAAGGATAATGAAATGACATTATGTATCTTTGTGCAAATCAGTTTGAAAAGGTAAGTACAAATATATGAGATATATGAAACAAATAAATATAAATATGAAAAGGATAAACATATGAGAATGTGCATGCATATCATGTGTCTGTGTGTGTGTGTGTGTGTGTGTATCTTCAAAAATCTCAGGAAGAAATAGAAGACCTAACTGTTTCTAGAATCAGTTACAAAAATTGAATTTGTTTTTGTAATCTTTTCCACAAAGGAAAAAAACTAGCCCATAATGCTTTTAGGCTAATTCTACAAAACATTTAAGGACTCAACAATTACACACTTAACACAAAGTTGTCACGAGGGAAAAACAATAAAGAAATTTCCAACTAATTTTACAGAGCTGGTATAACCTACAAAAAAAAAAAAAACAGCAAAGAATAGTGTGAGAAAATTACAGACTAATTCACTCATGACTGTCAAGGTGGAATTTGTAAACAGAATAGTAGCAAAGCAAACTGGCAAGGTCAGTTATAAATCTGTGTTCAATGTTGGTTTTAACCTAGCCACAGCAAAACAGATCTACCATTACAAAATCAAAGTTTTACACTTATCCATTTTCTTACAGTTTAGTAGCCCAGTTTTAATCTTGGTTACAGTTTTGCTCCACTTTGGGGTGTGTCCATCAAGCACACTTACATTGCGTGTAAGGATGGATGTTAGTCTGCTTCTATTGTGTTCTTTGCTTTTCTCAACTTTTCTTTGCATGGAATTTGATTTTATGGGATTTTTGATTCTCATTTTTATTTATGTGAAATTAATTTTTCTAAATTTAAAAAAGAGAATATAAAGTAATTCATAACTTCGTCATCTTCTTCATTTGGGATATCCTTTTAATGGTCAAAAATATAGCAGGGGTGGGCATTTGGTCCAGCAGTGTACACACTGCTTAGTCACCTGCATCCCATGTTAAGGTGATGGGGTTTGAGTCGCAGGTCAGCTCCCAATCCTAGTTTTCTGCTAATGTACACCATGAGAGACAGCAGGTGATGGCTCCAGAAATCCACATGAAGTTTCTTGCTCCTGGCTTTGGTCTGGCCTAGTGCTAACTGTTTCTGATATTTGGGGAGTGGATCAGCAGATGGAAGATCAGCAGATGGAAGATCCATCTCTCTCTCTCTCTCCCTCTATCTCTCTCTCTGCCTCTGTCTGCCTTCCTTTTTTTAAGTTTATTTTATTTATTTTAAAGGCAGAGTTACAGACAGAGTCAGAAGGAGGGGTCTTTCATCCTCTGGTTCACTTCCCAAAGGGCCGCAAAGGCCTTGGCCGGGCTGGTGTGAAGCCAGGAGCCAGGAGCTACTTCAGGTCTCCCATGAGGGTGCAGGGGCCCAAACACTTGGTCCTCTACCACATTCCCAGGCATGTTGGCAAGGAGCTGGATCAGAAATGGAGTAGCCAGGACTCCAACAGGGACTCCAACAGACACCTATATGGAATGCCAGCATTGCAGGTGGCAGCTTAACCTGCTATGCCACAGCATCGGCCCCTTTGTCTGCCTTTAAAATAAATTTTTAAAATTAAAACTAAATACAACGAAAAATAGCAACTTTTTGGTGAACTTTTATTTCTGTTCTTCTGTATTTATCTGAAATTTTAAATTATTTCCTCATTCCCAGTACCATGCTCCTCAATACCTACTCTACTCCCATCAGTTTCCTTTTAGCAGGGTCCTTTCCCTGGAAAGAGCTCTGGGCTGATGCCTTCCCACAGTTTTCAGAAGCAACTTTGTTCCCAATCCTCTGTCATTATATTATGTTTCCTTTGCGCTAACCAGGATATCATTTAAGAAAAACTTTTCCTGTTTCCTCTATTTGGAAATTGACCCTTACTCGTTTTCCTACCAATCCCTGTTAGGTACTTCTCTTCTCAGATATGACAGACAATACCTCCCAACAACCTCTTTATTCTTCCTACACAGTTCCTGTGAAGGGTGTGTTTTCACTTGCTTGTGTTTGGGGGTTACCTTGAAACTTTTATATGTGGAATTCAAATATACAACCCAATTCTTCTCTGTGGTTTTAGATGAGTATGAATAGAGATCCAAGAACAATGTCGCTGTCAGTGCTATCATCTGTACAGAATCATGAGTCTGGAGTTTTTCTAAGGAAAAAGGAACATTTATGAATAGAATTTCAACTTTTTCATGATCGTAACAAAGGAAAGTGGGTCAACGTTGAATTGTGAGCATTTTAAGATTATTACACTTTTATTTTTAATAATTAGGCTATTCTGGTGAGCATGAAGGTATAGAAGGAGCTGGGATAAGTTAAGAAAAGAAATTACATATAGGTCATATATAATTGGTTTGGATTATTTTGAAACCAATTGCAAAAGTTTTGTAAATAACTGTTGAACAGTTATGCAGTGTTCTGCCCATTTCATTATTTTTAGAAAGACACAAAGAAGCAGCAATGTGGTAGGGTGACCTCATACTTCCCCAGGGGGCAAACCAGTGGCCTTGTTGACCAAGGGCTCATAACCTCATCACCTCGTCATAATAGACTCAGTTCTCCAGGTCTTCTAATTTAGTTTCCTGTTACACAGGGAAGCACCACCTAAACTATTTTTCTTCATGCTTTCAGCTGAAACCAGTGACCTACCCTGCAACATATGTGGGACTTATTATAAACTTTCCATATTTTGAACACCATCTTTTAGTTAGTTGCACAAAGTTCTGCCCTAAAGTTTCAAAATTTTATATTTATTTTATTAGAGTTCTCCCTCTGTACGACTCTGTTTTTAAAGAATTATTTAGGTACCAAAATCTGCATTAGGGTTCTCTAGATAGCACAGATGCATTCTACCTCTCTCTCTCTCTCTCTCTCTCTCTCTCACACACACACACACACACACAATACACAATACACAATACACAATACACAATTGGTTAACATGACTTTGGAAAGTGACAAATCCAATTCTGCCGTGTGGCCAGCAAGGTAGAGACCCAGGAGAGCTATGGTTCAGACGAAGTCTGAAGACAACTGCTGGAGAACTCCCTCTTATTCTTTTTTCTTTCTTTCTTTCTTTTTTTTTTCTATGCAGGCCTTTAAGATTTTTAGATAAGCCCACCAACATTAAAGAGGGCAATCTGATTTCTCAGTTTGCCATCCAACAATTTAAATGTTAATCTTATCCATAACATCTTTCTGTATAAATACACAAATGTAATTATCACATTTATCTTGGGTTAATCTTTTAGGCAAGATACCTTCCCTAGTTTCTAACTGGGAAATTAACTAACCAAACAAATCAAAACCAAAACTCCTTGATTCTCATAAGTTGAATGATTTTTCTTCCATATATAATTGAGTAACTTCTGAATGGAATCAGAAAAGAGTGATCCATGAATTATTCTCAAACTGCCATGTTCCCTGCAATATCTCCTTAATACATTATACTTATGTATTTATCTTGGGCTGATGCACAAACACTTTGTGATATGACGTTGTGGTTAAAAGTTCAATGATGGTAATTATAAAGTTTTGTTTCTTGGTTAGTAAATTCAAATATACAATAGTGCTATATCTTAACTATACCCCTAATCTCACCTTACATAGTTTATGAAAGAGCTGCACTCTCAGATACTTCTTTCCCTAAATTTGCATAATTTTCTTATTTTTATATCTGCACTGATTTCTTTGAAAAATCAAGTCTTTCTAAGATTCTCCAAAATAACCTAAAATTTGTTTCTCATTCTTAATTCTTATATATTATTACTGTGTAATGAAAAAAGTATCACTCTGAGATCAAGAAGGAAGAAATGATTCAAATAGAAAACAATACTATGTAATACTTGAAAACACTTACTACATTCCAACCACCTTCAGCACAATACTTTGGTTTGATTTAGCATTTGTAGTTGCCTAATTTGCATGAAATGATGTAATAGAAGACTGGTGAGGACAATAAGTTGAGGTTCAGTTTGAATGATGGCACCAGGCTGCACTTGGCAAAAACAAGACAGACTACACACACATTTCTAGTTTTACAGTGGTCATGCCTCTGTGAAGACATGCTTGTTGGTTATTTGATTTCAAGGGAAAAAATTCAAATCAATGCACTGATATTAGAACATACTACTAACTACTTGAGCTAACCAACTACATATCCAGTGTCAAATTAAGTACCTAGTTTGATTGATGTGTGTTTGGGGATGTGGGAGTGTGGATTGTTTAATGAAATAATTTATTAGGAAAACAAAAAGTAGAATAGAAAAAAAAAAAGAATTTTAAAAACCCAGCTCAATTCATGTGATACAAATCTAGGGGGGGAATAACTTACTAAAATACATAAATTTATTTATATTTGGAGGCTAAACAATTAAAACTTCTCACCCCATTGATTTTAAATTTACTTCCTTACAAACTCCAATATGTTTTTCAATGTTTGTGAATTCATCCTTTATATATCTGTTGGGAAAAAAAAAATGTCTAGTGTACTGGGTCAGAATGAACCATTGTGATTAATGATGTTAAGTATAACAAATCTACATTAAATAATTCAATTATGAGAAAGCACATTTGGGTGAATCTGGGAAGTGTACTATTTATTTTACTTAGTTAGTTTAAAGTCAAGAGAGTTTCTTGCAAAATTTATGAGGCCCTATGAACTTAATAAGTTTTCCCAGATTTCAAAAATACAAGGCAAGTATGACTTTCA
Source organism: Oryctolagus cuniculus (assembly GCF_051225735.1). NCBI lineage: Eukaryota > Metazoa > Chordata > Mammalia > Lagomorpha > Leporidae > Oryctolagus > Oryctolagus cuniculus. Next base: position 19,060,942 of record NC_142870.1, on the reverse strand, counting down.
TGAAGGATTGAAACATTTTTCCTCATCTTGATTTGCCACAAGGGTATTAATAAGCCTCTATTCTCACAGCTCTATAGTGTATTTTATAAGTACTCTTTATTGATAGTTATTAGTCTTAGCGCCGTGGCTCACTAGGCTAATCCTCCGCCTGCGGCAATGCCCCCGGGTTCTAGTCCCATTTGGGGCGCCAGTTCTGTCCCGGTTGCTCCTCTTCCAGTCCAACTCTCTGCTGTGGCCTGGGAGGGCAGTGGAGGATGGTCAAGCTGCTTGGGCCCTGCACCCACATGGGAAACCAGGAGGAAGCACCTGGCTCCTGGCTTCAGATCGACGCAGCACACCAGCCGTGGCGGCCATTTGAGGCGTGAACCAATGGAAGGAAGACCTTTCTCTTTGTCCCTCTCTCTCACTGTCTAACTCTGCCTGTCAAAAAAATAAATAAATAACACTGATAGTTATTATCCACTTTCTTCCTACTTTAAAGTATTTTTAGAATGGTATACTTATCTAAATTACCATTTTGGTTCAATACAAAATAATGAATGAGAGAATGTAGCCATTCTTTTTATTTAGTCTAAATTTTGGCAGGAAGATTTCATAAGGATACAAGCATTCTATCTTCAAAATAATGTTAGAAATTACTGAAGGATCAAGAGTTGGTTTCAACTATACAAATCCATTGGTACAAAATGAAAGAATCATAGTTTGATTATCCAAACTATGTGAAATACGGCCAAGTGCTTGGACCACTGTACCTGTGTAGGAGACCTGGAGGAAGCTCTTGGCTCCTGGCTACAGTTGGGCCCAGCTCTAGCTGTTGCTGAATAGTTTGAGTTTCATTTAATCTGATAATGCCTCAACAAGACAAAACTTCAGATAAATTTTAAATATTATCATCTATTAAAGTCATCCAAGAAACATTGCTTAGCCTTTGGGGAAAACTGCCCTAAAATCCAAGTTTCACAATCTAAGCTCTAGCAATCTGGAATTTAAGAAGTTGTGTTAAAGGAAGCTTTTATTCATAATTGCTCCCTGATTGAGAGGACTGGAAGACACATGGGGACTGGCACTGTGGCATAGTGGGCAAAACTGCCACCTGTCACACCAGCTTCCCATATGGGCGCTGCTTTGCATCCTGGGTGTTTCACTTTCAATCCAGTCCCCTGCTTATGGCCTGAAAAAACAGCAGAAAATGGTCTAAATGTTTAGGCCCCTTCCACCCACACAGAAGACCAGGATGAAGCTCCTGACTCCTGGCTTCCAAGTGGCCCAGCCCTGATGTTGTGGCCATTTGGATAATGAAACAGTCAATGAAAGATTCTCTCTCTCTGTCTCTCTCTCTCTGTGTCTCTCTCTCTCTCTCTGTATTGCTGACTTTCAAATAAATAAACTTTTTTTTAAACAAAATGAATTCATATTTTCTATACTAAGTTATGGAGCACACATATAATATTGAAAAACTTTTCTATTTCTTTGCCTTTAAAACAACTTCTTCAGTTAACCTATTGACTAAGGTACAAAAAATTTGAATCTCTAGCAAAGCAAAACTTGCCAAAGCGAAATTGTTGTGCCAATCAAATTTTAATCTCTGTTCTGAAGCATTTCAGTTATCTTTTACTCAGTTAATAGGCTTTTGACATCAGTTAGTTCCTGCTGAGTAACAAATTAACCCAAAAGAGTTTCTTAAAGTAATAATCATTTATTATTTCTCAGAAGTTTATAGGTTGACTGATTTCACAAGTTTACGTGGTCTATTGATCTTGGGTAGCCAACACTATACTCACTACCACTAAATAATGAAGAAATACAGAATTATTCCCATCTCTAGGAGTTCTTCATGAATGCTCTCACATTCACACCTTTATCTACTGGTAGCTGGATGTTAGCTGATCTAGGATGGTCTTGTGTGGAAAATTTTCTGTTTCATGCGGTTTCCCATTCTCCAGTTTAGAGTCTGTATCAGACATCCCCAAGATTCCTTCCCAGATTCAATGATTCTAGAAGGAGCCACTGGATTCATCCTATAGTCATACTCATGTTATTCTTTTTCACAGGAAAATGATAGGAGAGCAAAGTCCTAAAGAAACTGGGCACACACTTCTAAGAGTTATCTCCCAGTGGAATCATATAAATTCTGGAATTACATAAAATGTGCCTAATTCCTCTAGCAATAAATTGTGGCAACACTTCTGAAGTGCTGTTGACAGGGAAAGTTAACTACAGACTCATTGTCTAGGGTCTGTATTCGTGGCTGGCCATGCAAGTATACCTTCTGTCTGGCTCATAGGTGAAAACAGATGTTCAGCATAAAGTGTGTTGCTTGTACAGACGGTTTAGGTACAGTGGGCTACTCCCTGAATCCAGGTTTCCAGAGGCCAACTAAAGACCCATTTTTTAAGTAATTCTTTCTAGGAACAGCAGTCTAAGACCTGCTAGCTATGCTAACTGTTTTCTAGATATTAAAACAGACTTATTCTTTGGCAAATGCAATGATCCAAGAAGCAAGTAGAAGCTTAGAAGGCCTCCTGAGGCCTAGGTTAGGCACTGTTATACATACACTCCTGACAGAACCCTCTGATCAAAATGAGCACCAAGATTCAAGAGGAGAGGAAGTAGACCCCAAGTCTTTATTGAACAGAGGGCAACACCACATTTTGTGGAGCATACATTGTCATCAACTGGGACCATGCATGCAATAAGGAATCCCATTTCCCAAATTACCAAACTGTGCATCAGAAAGTTTTGAGAATCTTTTTTTTTTTAAGTTTTTATTTACTTGAGAGGCAGAAAAGCAGAGAGAGAGGGAGAGACAAAGATAAAGGTCTTCCATCTGCTGGCTCACTCCCTAAATGGCGGCAATGGCCACTCTAGCCAGGAGCCAAGAGCTTCCTCCAGGTGTCCTACATGGGTACAGTGGTCTAAGCACTTGGGCCATATTCCACTGCTTTCCCAGGCCATAGCAGAGAGTTGTGTCAGAAGAGGAGCAGCCAAGACACAAACCAGCACCTATATGTGATGCTGGCAACGCAGGTGGTGGCTTATCCTACAATGCTACAGCACCAGCTCCAGTTTTGTGAATCTTAAAAGTCGCCCCTTCTCATTTATGCAGCCCCATTACATAATGACCTTCAACTGATTTGTGATCAACTCTATTTTTGAGATTTATTTATCTATTTGAAAGACAGAGTTACAGAGAAGCAGAGAAAGAGAGAGAAAAAGAGAGAGAGAGAGACAGAGAGAGAGAGAGAGAGAGAGAAATCTATTCGCTGGTTCACTCCCCACGTGGCTGCAACACCCAGGGCTGGGCCAATCCAAAGCCAAGAGCCAAGAGCTTCTTCTGGGTTTCCCACATGGGTGTAGGGACCCAAATACTTGTGCCACCTTCTGCTACTTTCCAAGGCAAAGTAATTTAGTGCGGAGCTAGATTATAAGTGGAGCAGCCAAGACTTGAACCATCATCCATATGGGATGCTGGTGCTGCAGGCAGTGGCTTTATTTGCTACATCACTACACTGACCCCTGTGACCAACTCTGGATTTGGTTCATTTTCCAAAAGCGAATTCTCATCCTCAGTTCACCATGGTGTCTTTGATAAAGACGAGTGCACTGGGGCAACTGTTTTGGGATCTATAATTTCTTTATTCACCCTTAACATGTAGGATTACAATTAGACAGCTTCTATATTTCGGGGCTGTGTAAGAGTATCTTCAGGCGATCCAGGAAGGGTCTCTGTCAACTCCACCTCCAGGGGCTCAAATTGTAAGTATTCCATTTATGATCTGCAGTCATTGTCACACCCAAGAGGTTTGACACTCAACTGGACTGAGTCCTCTAAATAGCAGCCAAAGCCAAGACCAGTTCCATCTCTGGGAGTCCAAGTCTATGACTTTCCAAAAGCTCATCCAGGGCATCTTGGGCGGCTGATGGCGAATACTTTAGGGAAAATTCTGGGGAAGTCCAATACAGATCCTAAATTCTGAGTTTGAGGGAGAATAATTACATGGAAATTAAAAATAATTGATTCTTAACGCTCATTCTTCTTGACATTTTCCGGCTAGCTCTTATCAAATCAGAACGTGTCACTAGTAGGAGGGCTTCATGGCTTTTATTGGTAAAGTGGTACAGATGTAGCAGTTTCTTTTCATGGGATACAGTTTTAATACCCAAAATAGCAGGCTTTAGCATGGACTTTAAAGGAACATTCCTCTTAGGACACTTTCCCGGACAATATAATTCCTCTCCACGACATTTCCTTGGCAGGACAATCTGACCAACTTTGTCTCAGTCCAGACATGACAACACTAACTGCTCTTTCTCATGAGCTAATGAACGGCTTTCTCTGATTTCTTTCTTCCTATATTCATTTGGTGTTACTTTCAAAGCTAATTAATAATTTCACCCTGGCATAATGATTTTTAATAGATTATCATTCATTTCAATGCAGAAATGCTTGTAATATATTTCAAAGTTGAAATTTTGGCATGATTTTTTTTAAGATTTGTTTATTTGTTTGAAAGTCAGAGTTACAGAGAGAGGGAGAGACAGAAAAAGAGATCTTCCATCCACTGGTCCACTCTCCAGATAGCCTCAATGGCCAGGACTGGGTCAGGCTGAAGCCAGGAGCCAATAGCTCTTTTTCTTTTTTAAGATTTATTTATTTAAAAGTCAGAGTTATAGCAAGAAAGGGAGGAGACACAAAGAGAGTGGAGAGAGATCTTCCATCAGTTGGTTCTCTTCCCAATTTACTGCAATGGCCAGGGCTGGGCCAGGCCAAAGCCAAGAGCGAGGAACTTGGACCATGCTTCACTGCTTTCCCAGATGCATTAGCAGGGAGCTGGATGGAAAGTGGAACATCCAGGACAGGATGTGCATATGGGATGCCCACATTGCAGGCAGCAGCCTTATCTACTATGCCACACACAGGTCCTGGCATGAATTTTTGACAGAAAGGCAAGGCCTTCCTAACAAACACCATAAAGATGGAATTTAATATCCAAAGTAAAGGCATAAAACTGAAGAGATATTTATAGCCAATCACAGCTAGTCTATTCTCAAGACCTCAATAAGATTAAAGGGTGAAAGGAGATTTTTCTCAACTAGTTGTCACTTCCTATTTAATATTACTTGATAACATTGCCCAAAAGATAGTATGTTTATTAGTGTGCTTCAAGTTAATTATTTTAAAATCTATAAAAATCTAGTTTGTTCTTCATTACATATTATGCAAAAGGTATTCTACAGACAGCGTTATATATTTTATCATATATATCAACCATATATAAAACAGCCTTGCACAGGTTATCATTTTGTAGATGAAAAGCTAAGACTTGTAGAGATCTAATAGCTTAATCAAAAATGTATTGCAATTGATTAGTAGGGTTAGCATTGCAATTCAGTTCTTTCTGACTTGAGAGACCACTTCTGATTATAAATGTAAATATATCTAGAGGTACTCCCAAAAACTTGACCACAAGTGTGCACACAACACACACACATGCACACACACTAATGGATTGTGCTTGGACACTATGAAGCAGCTACCTCCAAAATAACTGTAGGATTCTCAGAACAACATTGTTTAATACTTAACTCATGTGCCATAACTAGAAAGAAAGCACTTAAGTATGTCATGCAACCTTATTTTGAATGTTCCTCACATTCTAAAACTTAGAAGATTGTTAGCAAGATGTTATTAACCCTCCCCCTAGACGATAGTTCTTGGCAGGCAGAATATGATTTTATTCACATTATTGTCTTAAGGAATTTTTGATAGGACAATTTTGAAGGGAATTTATAAAATATACTACTCAGAAAACTTTTTTTAACTTTTATTTAATGAATATAGATTTCCAAAGTACAGCTTATGGATTACATTGGCTCCCCCCTCCCCCCAACAAAGCTTTCTTTCCAAGGCAGCCTATAAGAGGACTGGTGCTGTCAGAAAAACGAAACAAAACAAAAGCCTCGGAAAAGATTCCAAAATGAATCATGGAGACTTTCTTTAAAAGATCTTAATAAATAATAGGAATATACACCCTCATATGGGGATGATTTTAACTTTATTTAATGGAATTTTCTCTAAAACAAAAGAGAGATATGCTACTATGGTTTCTTACTTTGCTGACTTAACTATTGCTTTCACATCTTATCCTTGGAGTTGGTCATGGGAACTAACGTTTTTATTTAGCTATAATAATTGTTGGTGGATGGTCATAATCGGAACAGTTACTCTTCAAGCCCTGACACTATAAAGTCATTCTGGACCATGAAAATAATGCCCTGGAGATGAGAGCAAAGCAAAGAGTCTCTGGGTTCTGTTTTGTCTGTTTGTTGTTTAGCAAATCATCTTAAATGAGATTCTGTGAAGGAACAGGAGTGGTAACCTCCTCCCAGACACTTTGATTTTAAGGTGCAAACATTTCCAACAACTCCTAGGACTGTGAGTGCTACTGGGAGAGGACTTTCCATTACACAGGGTATGAAGGGTGTTGGCAGGGCTCATAGAACTAAGAGTGTGTGATAGTTCTAGAGTACAAAAGCAAGGCTTTCATTCCACCTTGACATAATAAAATACTAATGACTACTCATTTGAAACATGTTGCAATTCAGACTTTTTATTAAATGTGTTGCATGCATAAGTCAGTAAATGTTTTACAGATCAGCAACCTGAGGCAAAAGAGGTTAGGTGACCTGTCCATGTTAACATGTGGGTCCATGTAATATACACACTTGAACACCGGTATGATTTCTCCAACTGTTTTTCTCCCATCTATGGCACTGTCCCGGTTCTGGGATAAAACCAGAGTTAATGGGAATGGGCACACATCCTTGGAATCACATTTCACTAGAAGAGGCCCCTTGTGCTCTCCACCACACCACGGAGCCACCTGTGACTTGGCACAGGTCCTAAAGTTAAGAAGCGAGAAACAAACTAAGAACTGGGCATCCCCATCGATCCAAAACTGGTGTCAGTGCAGTCATAATCCATGTAAGATGATCGCAATTAGTGCAGTGCAAGCAGCTTTGCAAGAAATGAATGCGCCTACAGCCTTCTCCAAATCTTGCCCAAGTTTCTCTACATCACCAGCAGGGAGTTAGAAAGGGAAGTCTAGAGTAAGGTTAGGACTTCGCAGCACAGCTTCCTTCTTACCACACTTGTCTCATCATTCACAGCCTTCTTTTTCCCTTCTCCTTAGGATGGTTTGAGTACTGCCAATTCTATCTCTTTCCAAAGTCCTTCAGTCCTTGGACCTATTGCCAAAAAGTATTATTAAATGTGTTTTTCCACACTGGAACTAAGAGGGGTGCAAATAGGAAGAAAGAGTTCTCAGCCTGTCTCTTTCCCTTCTGGTATTTTCCCCTTGCACATACGGGCACTGTCTTCAACCTTATACTTTCCATGACGGCTTCCTGTGCCATCCTTCACTTCTGCCCACATCCTACCTTGAGAATTTAGGACTTGGAATTTTGGATTCTGGAAAACAACCTATCTGCCAACATTCAGGTAACTGATTCAATAACCAGAAGGCAAACATAAATAATTCAACTTCCTAGACATAGTCTTACTTTAGGAAAGTCCAGTGTGGAGCATGGACATCTTGGTCATGTGACATGAGTGGTGCCCCTTATCAGCCACTGCCATTTGAGGGTGCATTGAGTGCATACTTTCAAAGAGTAATTCCTTTTTTTGTTTGGTATTTATTTATTTAATTATTTGAAAGTCAGATTTACACAGAGAGAGAAGGAGAGGCGGGGTGGGGGGTGTCTTCCATCCAATGGTTCTCCCCCAAATTGGCCACAACAGAGCTGTGCATATCTGAAGCCAGGAACCAGCAGCTTCTTCTGGGTATTCCACGCAGATGCAGGGGCCCGAGCACTTGGGCCATCTTCTGCTTTACCTGGCCATAGCAGAGAGCTGGATTGAAAGTGGAGCAGCAGGGACACGAACTGGTGCCTATATGGGATGCTGGCACTGCAGACGGTGGCTTTACCCACTATGCCACAGCGCCAAACCCTCAAAGAATAATTCCTGTATGACAGTGCTTGGTGGGACAAGTCTTTAATTCTTGAAGAAGGCTGACTTGGATGACTGTGGGTTGTATTCTTGGCTTCCAGGTTACTATGAGTTTCAATTCATTCAGATTTCTTTCCTAGGAATTTTGTCCATGTTTACACAGGGGCTTTATTAAATCCAATAACAAGGACATTCAACATGTAATAGTAAAGGGCCATGTGTTTTAACCTATGTTTAAATCTCAAACTCTGAGATTTCTGTTGAATAATTTGCAAAATGAACTGCTGATATACTACCATTCCAGTTTAGCACCATAATCCATACATAGGACTTGGGAGATGTTAGAAGGACAATGTTGAATTTACATTTTAAAGGAAAAAAGTCATGAAAAGATAGAAATGTATCCACTTAGTTGAGTTGTGTGTAGAATTGCAGCTATTCATGCCTGAATAACTGTGAGTTTTTAATACATTATAAAAATGTTCTTATGAAGACACTCCTAAGGAATTTTGCTTTATATGTAAAACCTAAGTACATATATTTAGAATTTCTTAATACTTAAGGAGCTTAAAAATTTTTATTTATTTTTGATTATTTAAAGCAGAATGACAGGAGAGAGAATTCTGAGGAATGAGCCAACTAGGGCTGGGTAGGTTCAAACCAGCAGCTAGGAGCCAGGAACTAGTATGTCCCTCATGGATGGCATGGCCCTACGCCCTGTAACATTGCCACTGTGTCTAAGCATATGTAGGAGCAGGAAGCTGGACTAGAAGGCAGAACTAGGCCTCAAACCTAAGCACTCCAATATGGAATATGGGCATCCCAAACAGCATCTTAAGCACTGAATGAAATGCTTACCCCAGTGCGTGAGTAGTTTGAAACTGCGTTGAGTTCATATTCTCTCTCTCTCTCTCTCATTGCTATATTATTTTTTAATTTCTAGTTTTTACATTTTTTCAGATAAAATTCTAAGAATGCAATGATACTCCTCCCCCCCACCTTCTTAGAAACAAGAAATTAAAACTCTAAAGATGTTAAACTTCATCCATTTCACACCTCAATTTATTTTTATTTGCCAACATATTGTGTGATCTTTACTGAAAATCTATAAAGATGTTTTCTATCATTAATTCTTTATGAAATTCCTGAAAAATTTTCTGTATTTTCAAGTGTAATTTTACATAATTTGCTCTTTGTGTGCACAATTCATTTCATGATGATTTTTTAGCTATCAGACTCAGAATCTCTGTAATCAGGGTTTGAGTAATGATTTACATTTCTGAACACATAAACTTATCAATCATTAAAATGCAACTACACATTTGCTCTATAGTGTGATATTTTGAAATAATGGTGTCAAAATAATATTGTGAGATGAAAAAATTCCCCGTGTTTGAAGAATTGTTCAAAAGTTAAATTATCATAGAAATCTCTTTTTAAGCTTTGACAATGACATATAACGTCTTCTGGAATATTTCTAGAATTTCCTTACTTGGTGAAGCAGTTCTGATTTGTAAGACTTTTCTTTGGACTGAGGACTCAATATCTCTTCTTGGTCAGAATTTTGCCTTCTGGAACAAATTTCAGAATAATTTTTATGCAAGATAACCCTTCAAATTTTTAACGATGACTCTTCTTTTTTTTCTTATTTTTTTATTAAAGGTAAACAAATTTCATATATGCAGATTTAAGAACCTGGTGATACATCTGACCCTATTTTTCAGTTCTTCATAAAACTCTCCTGTACAAAATGTTTGTAAAAGTTCTAGTAAATAAAAACTAAGAAAACTACAAGCTTATGATCTCTTTAGAATCATGTTTTATTTTTCATATGGAGAAGAAAATCAGAAAAAAAGAGAAAAAAGATCAGAACCAGGAAAACATTAGATTAATAAAACACATATCTGTTTTTAAGGCTAAATTTCTCCACTAAATATTCTGAAAATATTACATCTGTGTTTAATATTATGTAATTTGAAAATATGCATTACAATATTAATGTCATCTAAACATGTTTTAAGATTTTCATTTGAAAATCACTCGATAATAGCCTTTATGCAATATAAAAATCTACCGTATCATTTTTATCTTTATTGATCTAACACGGGATGTGGAAGTAGATCCATTGTTTTGTGAAAATGATTTCTTTTTGAGATTTGACTGTTTAGTCTAAAATAACAAAGCTAGTCTTAAAGAATATAGCAGACTCGTCTATTGGCTTTGCTACAAAAATGAAACAATATATTACTGAGGATGTATTTGTTATTACTGAACAAAACAGAAAGTTAATGAGGTAGTGTCTGTAAGAGATAAGTAGAGCTCTCGTGACAGTAATGAATTTAGATTTTAGTCTTTCTGTTTGGTGGACTCTCACATCTTGGTTTGTTTTGAATTTGTCACTACTTTCTTATGAATTAGTCTATTTGACAGGTAATTTTCCTTAAAAGTGTCCCTTGACAAGTAATATACCAGAGATGTAATTTTTATAACATTAAGTGTTTAAATGCTGGCCTCTTAAGCCATTTCTGCGGAAAAAGTAATATCATTAGAAAAATAAATGTTCTTCTCTGGCCCTCAAAGTTATGGGTTTCCCACTGACGCTGCTGAGTAATCAAAGTACTATTTACATTGTTAGCACTCTTGATAGTACACAGATTGGCTGAATTGAGCTACAGCCTTGAACCATCATCTCAAAACCCGTGTATTCTTCCTGTTTTCCTTGAAAATCCTTTTCTATCTTAATACATGTTAATTTATGTATTTTCATTTTATGTTCACTTGTCTGTGACATCCACTGCTAACGCTTGAGATCTGAACAGTGTCATTTATTTATATTTTGTGTTCATCTTGTATTTGGCCCATGATTTCCAAAGCTGGTCCTAACTTGAGCTGTCTTGGCATTATGGGACAAGCTGGAGAAGGAGATTATCAACAAATTACGCTGCTAAAAGTAGATGTACTCCGTTTGGGACAAATGTTGGCCGTCAGTTACTGCCACATGTGACCTCAGAATCAGTTCCCACCCTCCTTTTCCTACGCAGAACTGTCATGGAAATCAGCATCTATGTAATTGGACCCAAGAGGGAGTGTCCTGGTTAGGATTTGGCTTGGAAGTCACTGACAGCAGAACTTTGTTTAAATAGAGTGCCTCAGGTTGGACTGGAGGAAAGGGAGTGGGGAAAGAGAAAATAAAAGACACTTCTGCCTGTTTTTGGCAGGAAAAAAATCCTTGAAATCTGGTGCACAAAACACATGAATGTATAAGGACACTTAAATAAGTTCATGGGAATATGAAATTAGAAGATGCACTTATTTTGTGCATTTTTTTTAAATCTACAGGTTTTTTTCCATAATGCTCATTTTCCATGAACTTTTTTGAATCCCTTCTTTAGAATAATTTACAATGTAATATAAATTTTATTCTTTTCAATGAAAGCCACCACTAAATAATAGACAAGGAACCAAATTAATAATTTTATGCATTTTTTATCCATGAGGATTTCCTCATATGTTTAAATCTACCCCAAGGCCTCCTCCCAACACAACTTCATGCAGCATAAAGGTGCTCATACGTCCCCTTTGCACACACCCTGGACTTAACTTTTTGCATGATTTATTTTCCTTTCTGTAACACATGTGAGAGTGTCTTGTTAAAGAAAACTCACTCTAGTTATTGACTCTCTCCTTTTTTAATAAAAGTAAATCTTTATCAAGATACAGTGGGTGAAATCCAACTGTGTTTGTATGTTAGAGATACAGCCACACTAAAAGATTTAGAAAGCTGAAAAATTAAATATATACCAGGGAAATAACAAACACAGAAAGCAGGGATGGATATATTAATATCACATATTGTAGAACTCAACACAAAGGTCATAAAATCAGGAATGAGGATATGTTTTAAGTAAGACTTACAGTACACTGAAGACAACATTTATAAATGTCTATATACCAAATAATATGGGATCCACTTTGTATATATTTTTCAACTTCCACATATGAGGGAAAATATCTTTCGGTGTCTGACTTATCTCACTTAGCACAATGATTTCCAATTCCGTCCCCTTTGTTGCAAATGTCAGGATTTAGTTCTTATGGCTGAATGATATTCCATGTGTGTATATATATCACATTTCCTTTATTTGTTCATGGTCTGAAGGCCATCTAAGTTGTTTGCATACCTTTGCCATTTTGAGGAGAGCTGCAGTAAAGGAATGTGAATTACATTGTCCATATGCTGCCATTATTTCCTTTGGGTATATTCCCAGAAGTGGGATCACTGCCTCTCTTGGTCTGTTCTTTCCCAAATCTCCTTGCACATATAGTTCTCTCATTATCCCTTTGTATCACTCTCTATCTTACTTAGCTTTTGGAGCTTTAATTAGAATTTTGAGACTGCCAGTGGAGATTTATGAAGGAGCACTCAGGAAAAGGTAATGCAATGTGCAATAATATTGAAGCAGAGAAAGGGGGAGGAGCTATGCAGCTACCCATTGACCTCGAAGGCAGAAGCTTGTGAAATCTTTGCTGGGGTCTTGCAACAGCTTGATTTTCCCACTATCTCTGGGATTCCTGTTCATCTTGTTTTCCTCAGCTCTTTTTACCACAGGCTTTTTGTTGTTGTTGTTATTCCCAAAACTTCCGCTCTCTTGGCTTCACTCACAGTCTCTCTTTTACAAAACTGACTCATCTTTAAGGATCCATCCATTCTGTATTCCTACTGCTAGCTACATGATTCCCTGGGCATCCTTAATTCGCATATTTGAGAATGAGTATCTCCCCAATGTTGTTGATCCCTCACTGGACAGAGGATTTTGTCTTAGATTGCATCACAAGTTGTTACTACACTGGTAAATGTTTATCTTTGATGCCCAATTTATTTTACTCACTTATGGTCTGAATGAAAAAGATTATGTCATAGGCCAGCGCTGCGGCTCAATAGGCTAATCCTCTGCCTAGCGGTACCGGCACCCTGGGTTCTAGTCCCAGTCAGGGCGCTGGATTCTGTCCCAGTTGCCCCTCTTCCAGGCCAGCTCTCTGCTGTGGCCCAGGAGTGCAGTGGAGGATGGCCCAAGTGCTTGGGCCCTGCACCCCGTGGGAGACCAGGAGAAGCACCTGGCTCCTGCCTTCGGATCAGCGTGGTGCGCTGGCCGCGGCGGCCATAAGAGAATGAACCAATGGAAAAAGGAAGACTTTTCTCTCTGTCTCTCTCTCTCACTGTCCACTCTGCCTGTCAAAAAAAAAAAAAAAAAAGATTATGTCATAAGGAGCTTTGAAAACCAAATTTGTGCTCTCAGACCTCAAGAACTGTGATCAAAACGAACCTCTATACTTTATAAAGCACCAAGCTGAGGTATTCTGTTAGAGCACCACAAAATGGCCTAAGACATTGGACTCACAGCTAATCTTAATTTCATTTTTTCTCTATTTTTCTACTTCTCTTCTACTGTCTGTCTTGTTTTCTGGCTTTGCTTTGACCTATTTCCTTAACTATTGCTATTGTTCACATTATTTACTTCTTGGCTTCAAACCCATGATTTCTTCCTGGTACCCCATAATAAATATAATAACATATCCATCTAGGTCATAATCTGGCTATGTTATCCTCTCTACATTAGAAACCATCCCAGAACTTAGTACATTTAAACCATAACAATTTTATTTTATTTTTAACTTAGTTTTCTTCTAAATTTTCTAGGATATGGCTTTTTTACTATCATCCCTACATAAATTTGAAATGTTTGTACCAGTTTACATTCCAACAACAGTGGATTAGGGTACCCTTTTCTCCACTTCCTCTCCAGGAAAAGGAATTGACCGTCAAGAGAGGAAGATTTGGCTATGCATCATCTGTTGCTACCAGGAGCAGATTAACCACATAGGGTGATCTACAAGAGTGTCTCCTATCTTCCTCTCAGTCTCTTGAGGGAGCTTCCCAGTGTTTAGCTCAGAGGATGGTTTTCTCCCAGAAAGAATTTTATTGTTGTCTACTGATGCATGTTTCTCCATAAATGAGGATTCATGGTTGTGGGGAGCAGGGTCTCTTCCAAGACCTTAGCCAATGTCTCAACTACCACAGTGGAACTCCCTCAGTACACCCCTGTCTTTCAGAAAGATGAGAAATTTTCCTCACAAAAAGGGTTATGCATTTGCTTTTTTAAAGCTGTCATGTACACAATTTTTGAAGCACTTAAAAAATGATTAGAAAGAAATTAGAGACTGAAAACCTCTTCTTTATAAACTAAAAGCCATAAAGACAATGCAGACTGTGTAATGACCAAGTGGCCCCCACTGTAGTCAAAAGGAACAAGACTGGGTGTGGCTTACAAAGCAGGGGCTGTTTAGTGTGAGTGTTGCTGTGTGGGACTGAGGGACCAGTGGAGAGGGTTTATGGAAAAGTAGTGGGAAGGCTGCCCAAAGCGTTCTTTCTCTAGATAGCTAGAAAAAGAACATAAATAAACAAAACAGTGACTCACTCTTTGTGATGCTATAAAGTTCGTCCAGCAGGCCTTATTTACGTAAGAGAGAGGCCTGTGATGACTCCAGTTGTTTGTGAGAGCAGGGAAAGATGATTGGATTGAGCCCTAATTTGACTCATATTACCAGTTCCTAACGTTGTCAGTTTTATTTTCTTTGGGAAACTTTAAACAGAAAAAAGAAATGTATAAGACCAACAAAGAATAATATGACATGATGGCAATATGCAGAAACTGATTTTTACCATTTCAAGGAACAGTTTATCAAATCAGCTTCTAAATCTTTGAAAAACACTGTTTTTAATCGAAGATTTCTGAACAAAGATATTTATTTTATTCACTCAGATAAATCATTCGTAAACTATATGCTGAAGGACACTGTGCTCTTAAAATAACTATTGACAAAATATTGCTGTCTTTCTACCTATTATACATGTCAAAGATTGGAGTACATTTTGACATTTTCCTGCATAAATAAATAAATAAATACAGCACATGTTTCCATTTCTTTCAGAGTATCTCCATGAAATTATGTCAGAAATAGATCCTTGAGTCTGTGCAAACAAGAAATCAAGTCATTATAAACACTCTTTTTTAATATTTATTTTATTTATTTGAAAGGTAGAGTAAAGAGAGAGAAAGAGAGACAGAGAGAGAGGTCTTTCATCTGCAGGTTCACTCCCCAGTTGGCCACACCAGCCAGGCCTGGGGCAGGCCAAAACCTGGAGCCAAAAGCTGCTTCTGGTTCTCCCACAGGAGAGAGAAGAAGGGACACATACACAGACACACACACACACACACACACACACACACACAGAGAGAGAGAGAGAAATCCATCTGCTTGTTCACTCCCCAAATGACCACAGTGTTGGTTATTGGGCCAGGCAGAAGCAGATACTGGATAACTCTGTCTCCCATGTGCACGGCAGGGGCCCAAGCACTTGGGTCATCTTCCACTGCTTTCCCAGACCCATTAGCAGGGATCTGGATAGGAAGTGGAGTAACTGGAACTCCAGCTGATACCTGTATGAGACGCCTGTGTCGGGGCAGTGGTTCAATCCAGGGCGCCACCAGGCCAGCCCTGCAAATGTCCTTCTCTACTCACATTTATTCAACGCTTTCATGTGATAGCATTAAAAAAATAACAGCTTCCACTGTTCCAGAATAATGAAAAGATGCTCCTTCTTTTACCTAAATCCTTTCTTAGAAAGTTCCGAGATCTAAGAAGAAAGAAGTTACAAATATGTCCACACTCATACGTTACTCACTGATTTGCTTGTTCAGTGCTGATGATAGCAGTACTTTTTTTTTTCATCAAGATAGGAAACATGAAATTACAAAGCAGTTGAAAAAAGGATCCATGAGTTGGAGGCAAGGGTCCTCTCTGGGTCAGAATACAGCCAACATTGGCACTGTACATCATTCTGACTATGTCCAGGGTTCAGTTCTGCAAACTGACTTCTGTGACCTCCCTCTATCTACCCCAAGCATAAACTGGTGTTCGAGATTCCTTTTAGAAATTCCTTTTAGAAATTTCTATTAAAAATGCAGAGAACCAGGGAAAGAAGGACAATTTTAAACCTTGAGAAATCTCATGATTTTCTGTTTTCTTGATTGTTCTTTCATTCTTGTAGGCCAGTGGCTACCAAGATGTGCTGTTTCCTCTGCCCGAGAAAGATCAGAGCTGGGAACACACCATTCTATTTTAAGAACTAGTGGCCTGGGAATCTACAAATTACTCCCTTGAGCTTTACTGTCATTTGTGTGTGTGCTCCAGCCTTAAAATGACACAGACCAACCCACAGATGCCTACACAGCCACACAGGTAAGTACATGGATTCACACAGACGCAGTCATATACACCCACTTACACACACTGTCTCTCTCTTCCTCGCCCGCTCTTTCTCACGCACACATACACACAAACACACACGCACACACCTTCCAGAGAAAAGTTTCAGGATCTCCAATCAGTGTACTTTTTCCATATCCATTCAGTCTACAGCCTCAGCCATCACATTTCCCCCACACTATTGCCTGGTGAAGGTCCTGATCCTTAGACAGAGTGACTGGGTTTGAATAACCCTGGGCAAGGTGCTTCTATTTGCTCTTGGCCTAAGTATTGTCAAAATGAATATCTGCACAAGGAGTGAGTTAATTCATGGAAAGTGTTTAGGACAGTGTCAGTGTTCAGGAAAGAACACCTGCCATTTTGTGAGCATGTACTGATTTTATATTTGTGTTACAAGTTACCACAAACTTTTCGGCTTAAAACAACACAAGTTCAGGGTGGGCATCTGGCAACATGATGAAGCATCTCTATGGGAAACCTGCAAACCTATATTGGAGTGACTGCTTTGAGTTCTGGCTCTGCTACCAATCTAGCTTCCTGCTAATGTGAACCCTAGGAAAGCACAGCATAGTGGTTCAAGATGGATCCCTGACACCCACCTGGGAGACCTGGATGGAGTCCTGACTCCTGACTTTGGCCTGGCCTTCCCATAGCTGTTTTGAGCATTTGGAGAATAAATCAGAAGATGGAAATCTCTCTGTGTCTCCTTATCTCTAAAATAAAATGAAAATAAATAGATAATTAAAAAAAAAACAGCACAGGGACCAGTGCTGTGTGTAGTGGGTAAAGCCTCCACCTGCAGTACTGGCATCCCATATGGACACTGGTTTGAGTCCTGGCTGCTCCTCTTCCGATCCAGCTCTCTGCTATGGCCTGGGAAAGCAATAGAGGATGGCCCAAGTCCTTGGGCCCCTTTGCCAGAGTAGAAGACCAGGAAGAAGCCCCTGGCTCCTGGCTTCGGATTGACGCAGCTCCAGCCATTGCAGCCATTTGGGGAGTGAACCAGTGGATGGAAGACCTCTCTCTCTCTCTCTCTCTCTCTCTCTCTCTTTCTCTCTCTGCCTCTGCCTCTCTGTAACTCTGCCTTTCAAATAAATAAATAACTCTTAAAATAAAAACAGAACATACATTTTTTTACCTTATGCTTTTGTGGGTCAAGATTGTGACGGGGTCTCACTGGTTGACATTCCATTCTGGAAACGGCACAGAAGACTCTATCTCCTTCCATTTGTCAGCCTCGGGAGACCATTCACATGTCTTGCTTCATGGTCCCCTTGCTCTGTCTTCAAAACCAAGTGCATTGGATCTCTCTGACCCTCCCATTTTTATGTCTTTTTCTGAAGGACACTGATAGAGGTTCTCTGCTCTTTAAGACTCGATTAATTACACTGAGCCTACTAGGATTATCTAGGATAATCTCAAATTCTATAATCTTAATTAGATCTGCAAAGTCTCTTTTTCCTCATAAGGGAACCTATTATGGATTTCAACATTAGAACATGGATATCTTTGGGAGAGAGAGCATTATTCTAATCACCACAAGGAAAGCTATGAGCGATTAAAGTCTGAGTGACAAATGTGAATGTGTCCTTATCACATTGACAGAGAAGGTTCCCATGGTGACCACCCTGCACTCTCGTGGTGCTGGTAGCCTCACAGAGCAGCACCACCATTTCAGTCCAAAAGGCACAGCAAATTATTTAAACTAGCATTGGCTTTGGAGCAGATACATAACTGTAAGATCTAGGTATTGCACATTCACTTATTTGTTTATTTCAATCACTCAGCAAATATTTATCAAGTGCTTAACATGAAAACACCACTCCACGAAAGGAAATCTCAATTTCTGGCAATCTTTCAAAGCTTTGAACAATGACATCACGCTCTCTTAAACAAACTGTCTGTTATAAACATCCCAGCAGAGGCTTTATGAAGACTTCTCAAGAGAAGGACTCTTAACGCAGGGATTGTGCCGTGGCTCCAGTAGTCTGGGGCTTCCTGCCAACTGCAGGCAAAATTGTGCATGGCTATTTGTGTGTGTGTGTGTGTGTGTGTGTGTGTGTGTGTTTGGAGGGCAGAGCAGAGGGTTCATTGTTTTCATGCAATTTTCAGAAAGGTCAATAAAACACAAAAAGGTTGAACAAGGCAAGTCCAGGGTATTGCAGTTTGAAAAGCCAAGGATTTTCCTGATCAGTGTCTACATTTGGTGTTAGCTGTTGTTTCAATGGAACTCAGTGAATGCTGCTGTTGATTACTTGGGCTCACACCCTTCAAGTTACTGACATACCGTCATGTCTTCCTCCATCATGGTGAACTCTCTTCTGCCCACCTAGTTCTTATGCTGTTAACAAGCACAGCTACCTCTTCTTGACCATGTACCACCTGACAAAGGAAGATTAAGAGTTAGATATTAGCAGAGCTTAAAAGTCAGATTTGGAAGCTCCTTTCATTTTGCAAATCTAGAATTTTGTCCTTTTTTGAAATTTAATTAATTTGAAAGGCAGAGTTACACAGAGAGAAGGGGAAAGAGAGAAAGAGAGATCTTGCATGTGCTGTTTCATTCCCCAAATGGCCCCAATGGCTGGAGCTGGACAAAGCCGAAGCCTGTAGCTTGGAACTCCATCCGTGTCTCCCACCTGGGTGCAGAGGCCCAAGTACTTGGACCATCTTCTACTGCTTTCCCAGGCACATTAGCAGGGAGCTGGATTGGAAGTGGAACAGCCAGGACACAAACCAGTGCCCATATGGGATGCCACACCATAGGTGGTGGCTTAACCTGCTATGCATAATACCAGCCCCATTGAATATATTGCCCTCTTGATAATTCTCCTCCTTTAGCTATCTACATGCAGTTATATTCTGTAATTCATGTGTGCAAAGAAAACATTAAAACAGAGATGAAACGAAGATCATATTTAAAACAAAGACCTGCCCTTTTGACATCAAAAACAAGAGGAAATCAATTAAAGAGAGAAGTAAAGAAAATGCTCTCCACCTACATTCGTTGAATAAAGCACCATTCTTTTCTGGTGTCCTTTGGTCAAAGCTGCACGTTAGTAAAAAGCATTACGCTTTCAGAGAATACATTTGACTCCTGTAGGTCAAGGCCAGCTGTGGGTGGTTTGTGCTGTGCTCACATTCAGGAATGCCTCCAGCCTTGACTCCTCAGATGAGCTGCTTTAACTGTTGAATCCTCTCTTTCCCTCTGCTGCCAAAAAAAGCACGGTTTTATATCAGAGTCCCTTTGGTGAATCGTTCAGTTGTCCTATACAGAAGGAGCTGCACCAGCAGATCTTAGAGTAATAGGGCTCTTGACTTATCTTGAAGAGCCCTTCTCAGGCCCCTGGGTTGCTTGGTCTGTGGGTGGTGGGTGGGTGATGTGGCTTAGGGAGATACCTAAGCCCATGCTCTCATGCCGTTGTACATGATTGTGAGCTAAGCTTATTTATGGTTTTGGTATGTATTTTTTGTTTCTTTATTTAAAAGAGTTCCTTTGTCTCTCTTTCCCAGTCCCAGTCATTACTCATCGCATCCCTCCCCATACACCTAACCTCATCTACCACATTTCCTGGGAATTACGTGAGCTGAAACTGTGTCTTCATCTATTGATTCTATGTCTTCAAATTCTTCTTTTGTATTGATGTTGGTGGTATCAGGAACAGGCAGAATGAGCAAGAGAGAGGGCATAGTGGCCCTTAATCGTCACATGAGAGCATGCACTCCTAGTCACCTGGCTGAACAGAACGATCAGAAGCAACTTATAGAACATCTGATTTTGCAGTATCTGGGGATTATGAAAATAATCCCATATTGGATGGATTTATCTTTGTAGACGACTCTGAATCCCCCAGATGGTCTGTATTTAACAGCTGATCTCTGTCTCCAGGATCACATGATCACAAATGCAATTTTTCATTGTAGTCAATTAGGAAAGATTCCAGAGGACCGGGAGATGGAAAATGCTAAATCAGGAGTTTACGGAACGTCTTCTAATTTTGTTTTCCATAGAGAAATGGACCTGGGGAAATGGTTAGCCAGATCAGGACACGACCAGGTCAGGGTCCCACTCTCTGTTAAAGTTCTGTTTTCTCCTGTGTGGTTGTCTCATGACAGAGCCCTGGAGAAGGACTATACTTGAGTGAGTTTCCAACATCACAACATCTGCTAAAAGCAGAGGGAGACTTGAAGAGGAAACTACTGTGAAACAAGGATGCAATTATCTCAAATTAAAAGCAGTTACTCGATTAATTTCATATCCTGCTTACCACAGCCTCAGGACACATTGCAAGGCTCCGATGATTCACTACTATTCAAATATTCCATCCAAGTGACAAAAAGTTTCAAAAGAAAAGGTTACAGTCACAAATTTTAAAGTATTTTTCTTCACTGTTCAATTCCTGATTTGAAAGAGTATAAAGGGAAAATATTCAATAGAAACTGAATGCATTGGCAAGCTAGAGATTATCAAAAGACAGAAAATGAGAATTTTTTATGGTGCTGGTGGGGAGAATTATGCAACTTCCCACTACGCAAACTTTTGTAATTGTAAATTCTACTACCTTTTAAGGAGAAAAGACCATCAGCCTGAAACTTGAGAGCTTTTATGAGAACCAGGAAAGGGCTTTTCCTTCACTCACATCTGTCTTTGTTAGCTGGGTGTATGCTGCAGATTTCATGCTGGTTTAGCTGAATCTAGGAGGAGGAAGAGGGCTTGATTAAATCAGGAAAACTCATGTATTCTTAGGCCATAAATAATACAGATTTTAAATTACAAGGACTATATGATCTTTATGACTTGGGTCCATTGTTCCCAACACTAAGAGAAAATAAATATCAGTCTATGCGAATTCACAGATTCTAAGTAGAGGTTTGAATGCATTTATGTGGGTGAAATTAAAACTTTTCTTTAGATATTTATCCAGATCTGCAGAAATGTGACTATAGTAAAGGACTATGTCTAAAGGATTCTGTTTGAAGTTTCACTTTTAGATATCTTCACCATATGCACAATTTTTTGCAGAGCTGGGTAAATAAAAAAGCATTTAGATTCCTCCTTTTTTTCATCACCTTCCATTCCCAGACATTTATTATCTTGGAATTGTAGAAACTTTGGTTTTATGATGATTTCACCAGAATCTGAAACACATTTTGATAATTGCCACTTTCACTTCTGTCAATTTTCCTTTTTTTTTTCTTTTAAAGTTATTTATGAGAAAGAGCACTCCCTCTCACTTGTTTACTCCCACAACAATTAGGGCTGGACTGAGGCCAAAGTCTGAAGCTAGGAATTCAGTCCAGGTCTCCCATGTGGGTGGCAGGAAGACAACTAGTTGAGCTATCACCAGTGCCTCCCAAGGACTGCAGTAGCAGAAAGCTGGAATTAGGAGGTGGGGCTGGGCCTGGAACCTAGGTCCTCCAAGTATGGGTCACTGGCATCCTAACCATCTACATAGCTGCTAAGACAAATAATCACCCACATTTTTTGCTTCATAATCCACATTACACATCTTGCTATTTCATTTTATTTGCTCATATCAAGTGTATTTTTAAAATATTTATTGATTTATTTATTTGAAAGACAGAGTTAAAGAGAGACAGAGGCAGAGAGAGAGAAAGAGGTCTTCCATCCACTGGTTCACTCCCCAATTGGCTGCAATGGCTGGAGCTACGTCAATCCGAAGCCAGGAGCCAGGGGCTTCTTCTGGGTCTTTCATGCCCATGCAGGGGCCCAAGGACTTGGACCATCTTCTATTGCTTTCCCAGGCCACAGCATAGAGCTGTATTGGAAGCAGCACAGCCAGGATTTATGGGATGCTGGCACTGCAGGCGGCGGCCTCACCTGCTACGCCACAGCGCCAGCCTCTCAAGTGGATTTTTTAAATGAAAGTGTCAGTATTCCCAATGGGAATGCACTTTTTGGCACAGGATGCATGACAGTCAGAGCTATGTGTAGATGTATACTGATTTCTATTTGGTGAATATTCCATGGCATTTATTATCTCCAATACATTCTGCCCCTATCAAGTAAGATGTAATTTGCATGCTGACAATTGGAATGAAAAACGGAGACTTGAATCAACTAGACAATATGCCTGATCTTGGGTACTATGATGACCCAATCACAGATCACTACAGATTAAAGGGCTAATTTTGTGAGAAAGTAGGTCAGAAGTTTATGGGTATCCAGCTATTAACTGTGAAGATTCATCTTGAAGAAATATAATTTCTCTGAAGGAATATATTTGTCCTGTTATACATAGTTGGAAATACAATTTGAGTTTTGAAATATTTTGATTTTAGTTTTTGTATTAAATATTACTGCTTGGCCGGCACCGCGGCTTACTAGGCTAATCTTCCGCCTTGTGGCACCAGCACACGGAGTTCTAGTCCTGGTCGGGGCGCCAGATTCTGTCCCAGTTGCCCCTCTTCCAGGCCAGCTCTCTGCTGTGGCCAGGGAGTGCAGTGGAGGATGGCCCAGGTGCTTGGGCCCTGCACCCCATGGGAGACCAGGAGAAGCACCTGGCTCCTGCCATCGGATCAGCATGGTGTGCCGGCCACAGTGCGCCAGCCGCGGCGGCCATTGGAGGGTGAACCAACGGCAAAAGGAAGATCTTTCTCTCTGTCTCTCTCTCTCACTGTCCACTCTGCCTGTCAAAATAAATAAATAAATAAATAAATTATTGCTTTACATATTTGAATCCAACATATATGTCCAACTTAATAATATCTTGTGCATTTCTCCATTTGGCATGGCACTACTTTAACTCTGGAATTAAAGAAATGTCTTAGAATATTGGTAAAAACCAATAATGAATTAACAATAAAACTGCTGAAAAACCCCATCCTCAGAGCTGCTCCATTCCCCCAACTACTTTTTTCCTTTGTTAATGGTCTTCCATCCTTATTTTTCTCTTCCTCCTTCCCTGTCCAACTTTGGTATAACCTACTTCCTAGTTGTTTTGTGAACTGGAAGGAAGCTGCTTTGTTTTTTTCTGGAATTAATTAACCCTTCTAACATGACTAGATTCAGCCTAGAAATAGCTAAATATGTTGTATACCTGCTTTTTCTCATCTGTGACTGAAGTTTAGAGGTTGCTTTTGTAATCTTGTGGGACTTTGATTTATTTTCCTGTCTTGCCTTATCTCATTGTGTCACATTTTTCCACAAATGCCCTCCCTCAGTTTAGCAAAGACTATCTCACAAGAAACAAACATAAACACAAAGGGGAACAATGAATTTTGGAGGAATGCATTCTGGTCAATTTTTTTTTTTAAATTTGTAATATAGTTACTGAGACTTCTTTGTCAATATACAGAATAAGGATTTTCTCTTCTAGTGCAAAGAACATTTTTTATAGTACTCTGTTCTATAATTATAGACAACACTTATTTAATATTTCAGTGTGTCAGGCACAGATCCAAGTTTGACATTTAATCTTCACATAGCCTTAGGAAGTAAACCTTGTTACTGTCACCATAGAACAGATGAGCAAAATGGGACTTTAACATGGAAAATCTTGCTTAAATCATACAGTTAATAAGAGATGTATCTCAGATTTCCACCAAGTTATTGAAACTGTCTAGTGTTTGCTATTAACTGCTACTTTTTGCCAGTGACTTACCCGAGATAACAAAGTGGTTGATAGATTAGAAATGTAGTCAGAACTCTATGGATTCTTCATTGGATTATTTCTCTCTTAAAGTTTCCAATTTTGGCCGGCGCCGCGGCTCACTAGGCTAATCCTCCGCCTAGCGGCACCGGCACACCGGGTTCTAGTCCCGGTCGGGGTGCCGGATTCTGTCCCGGTTGCCCCTCTTCCAGGCCAGCCCTCTGCTGTGGCCAGGGAGTGCAGTGGAGGATGGCCCAGGTGCTTGGGCCCTGCACCCCATGGGAGACCAGGAAAAGCACCTGGCTCCTGGCTCTTGCCATCGGATCAGCGTGGTGCGCCGGCCGCAGCGCGCCGGCCGTGGCGGCCATTGGAGGGTGAACCAACGGCAAAGGAAGACCTTTCTCTCTATCTCTCTCTCTCACTGTCCACTCTGCCTGTCAAAAAAAAAAAAAGTTTCCAATTTTGCATTTTTATTATTATCTATGGTAAAATTGATTGTTTGGTTCCTTTTCATCCAAAATGAACAAAATCAGGAGTAACACTGTGGACTCTTGATGCTACCTCAAAGCCTCTTTTCACTTCAAAGTGGAAAATATACTTATAATCTCTTGGTTTCCTTCAGCTTGGTAAGAAGTTTACCCCCTCTGAGGCTCACTTAAGATATCTATTTAGGTAAGCAAATTGCTGTATTACTAAATGTAAAAATCTAGAAGAATTAATGTACTGGTTGAATATCAGGCAAGTAGGAGGGTTCAAGAAATAAATACAGAATTAATGAATTGACTCATATTAACTCAAAAGAACGGTTTACTGTGCATCTTAGTAGTTCTGGCACTGCAGAGCCTAAAATCTTGAATAAAGTGCAAAGCAGTGCTATTGATTGAATATCTAATCTAATCCCTGGGAAATACTGAGCCTTCAAGATGGAGCCTGAGTGGACAACTTGGCCTAAAATTCCAAGAAGAGCATAACAGCCATTTACTCATTACAGATACACATGTCCCTGGGTAACCGACCTGACAACCCTGGCTCAGGCATGCTTCCATCAGCCGTAGACCTACACTGCCCCTGAAAAGTCCCACTTCACCCCCTATACCTGACCAATGAATTGTGATCTGTAGTTGGTTTTAAAAATCAGTGAATCAGGACTGAATATTTCTTTCAAGCTTGCACTCCTTGTTGGCATGCATGATAGCTCCTTCAGAGCTGCACTTTCATGTTATACAAAAGGCTGGGCCTCCCCAGTTCACAAACTGCTTCCTGAAATAGTCTTTCTTTTAGCTTACATTTTTTCTACTGCATTTTTGGTGTCATTAAGTACGTACTGTAGAGCTGTTCACTCACTGAGTTCTCTGTGAGCATTTGAGGGACACAACTCAATTCCCATGAATACCCTATCTTAGACGTCTTTGGCTATTAACTGGAACCACCTATTTTAGTCTTCCAAGGAGTCTTACCAAGGCCAACATCATCAGTTTGTGCAGGGAGCGCTTGAGCCACTCAACACTCAGAATGGGCGACAGCCAGCACAGCTGCACTGGGAAGTACGCGCTGAAAATCAGCACTGCCTGAACACCCTGCCATCCCAACTCCTCCGTGAGGTCCACTGGTCTCCAAGAGGCTCCTCTTGCTTGCCTACGAACAGCCTAGCCCCTAAACACTTTTTTTTTTTGTACCAGCCATCTCAGAGAATTCCTGGGAAATTTGTCAGAATCTGTGTAATCATCATTAATTTAGAAGTTCTGAAAGGTAACCCAGAGTTCATCCAGCTGCAGTTTATTCCATTGATCACAATAATCCACCCCACCCAGAACTTTCCTCATGAAAAGAATCTTCTTGGGGTGGCCATCTGGGTCTTGTTATCTTCATCAGGGATGCCTTGTGCAGAGCATGCTTGAACACGTACGATTTCCACTCTGGAGCCCGGCCCATTCATCCTGGGATGTGCTTTCCCTTCCTTTCACTTCTCTGTCTTTTATCTCCCAAGAATTGTTATTTGACGATTTTGCTGACATTAAAAATAAAATTTCAGTAAATTTTATTTTGTATGAATAAGCCACGTGTCTGCAACAGCTGCCCTGTTTATGCACAATAGGCCTGGAGAGGGAGTGGGGCTATGGTTAAGGCTACAAAAGTTCCCACTGTGTAATCAGCAAAAACTTCAACAAAGCTTGGATGGGTGAAATTAATAAGCCAGTGGTACCATATTTAGCTTATAGTTTTTCTCTAGGCTTGATTTCTAGGATTTTTTGCATGGTTATCTAC
Source organism: Oryctolagus cuniculus (assembly GCF_051225735.1). Taxonomy (NCBI): domain Eukaryota; kingdom Metazoa; phylum Chordata; class Mammalia; order Lagomorpha; family Leporidae; genus Oryctolagus; species Oryctolagus cuniculus. The sequence continues at coordinate 19,034,728 of NC_142870.1, read as the reverse complement.
ATACTTTAATATATACACATGAATAAAAAATTTTGGTTATCAATAGAGTATAGTAAGTGTAAAAATTCAGAGATACTAGCAAACATGAATAGGAAAGTGGGATATTCAAGTATTTATCTCATAGTGTTTCTAATTTAGTATCTCCAAAGCCACGGAATTATTCTTGCTTATAACTTAGATAAGGGATCAAAACTAATATTTATCAAGTGCCAAATCAGTTAACACATTGCTACTTTTATCCCTGTTTCTATTGAATTGCCATTAAAATAAAAAAGAAATATTAAGCAATAAAATGCAAATATAGTGTTCTGCCTTTCAAATTGGCACTTTCCCTTCAAAGGATCTCAAATAATTGATGAGCATTTGGTCTTTGCTTTTTTTTTTCATTTGAAAGGCAGGTTACAGGTAGAAAGAAGGAGAGACAGAGAGGTCTTCCATTGGCTGGTTCACTCCCCAAATGGCCACAATGGCTGGAGCTGGGCCAATCTGAAGCCAGGAGCCAGGAGCTTCATCTAGATCTCCCATGTGGGTGCAGGGGCCCAAGCACGTGGGCCATCTTCCACTGCTTTCCCAGGCCATTAGCAAAGAGTTGGGTCAGAAGTGAAGTGGGCGGGACTCTAAACAACACCATGGACCAAGACAGCCTACTACGCCACAGCACAAGCTCCTGGTCTTGACTTTATATCAAGTGGATGAATCAACAAGTGTTGTATGTATGTGTTTGTGTGTGTGTATGTGTGTGTGTGGGGGGGGGTCTTTTTTATGTCTTTCTGTGACTAATTGAAAAAGAAGAAATATGGATTTTTATTATTTAAGGCCCAGAAAGACAGCTTATTTTGAATACTAAATTATCTTCCAAACATATAAGTTAGAATTCATTAGGCTATAAAGTAACAGAAACACAAATAGCCATTTAAGTAAATAAAGGATTTTTTCATAACCCGCAAAGTCTAGAAGATGACAATCCAGGGCTCTTGCAGATGTCAAAAGTGTCATCAAGAAACTAATATCTTACAATTACCTATTGCTTCATTTGATCTGGTCACAAAACGACTATGACAAATCCAGCCATCACAGTCCCATTCCAGATAGAAAGAAGAACAAATGTGTAAAAGGCGAAAGCTTTCTTCTCATAAGACTTTGGCTCTCTCGTTTTAAAGGAATTCTGTGAGTCTCATTGACCAAAGCCATTTCATATGGTCACTGTCTAGCAGCAAGTGAGAATAAGAATTTTATTTTCAGTTTTGGTAAGGAAGAACGAAGGGGTTTGGAACAGGAATTGAAAAGAAGCCAACTCCCAATATTTGCTCCATATGCTTCTGATCAACAAATAAGACAGCCCTGTATGCTTGTAACATGTGTTGCCTCAGACCACACAGGTTTGGGGGGAAAATGTGAGTAACACTCAGTCTCTCTAAAGTGTTTCTCTGACTCCTCCCCCAGTGTGCTCTCCCAGGCCTACAGAACTTTCAGCGTCCCTCCTAAATATTCGGTAAGTCTGGGAGGATGTCTGTGCATGCTCATAAAATCAGCCCTGAAATATACCATGTGTGTCTATTTCTTGGTTTCTCTGCCTAGTTTCACATAGTAATCAGTGATGGAGATGTCTGATACAGCAGAAAGTGGGACAAGCCATGGTTAGCACCTCTGTATCCTGTCGTTCCCTATTGCTGCTGCCATTGGAAGGATAGTTACTCTCCATGGGAGAAGCTGGTCCCATACCATCCAAGCCAACTGTGCAGTTAGTGGTATCTCAGCTGTTGTGTTCCAAGTCCATGTGGTGAAGACATGTGTATGTGGTCAGGATCTTCCCCCATCATGCCAGTGATTCCTCCTTTGTGCTCCCTGTTCCTTGCAGAGTTTTGGTTGTAAATACTCTTCCACTTCTAGTTTTGTCTTTATACATCTCAAGCATGGCATGAAGCTTGGCTGTGGGACTCGCTATGTTCTAATAGATGGTCCCTTCAGTCCTTGGGACGTTTTCTTTTTTGGACCAAGGTCATATGCTTTGAATTTTCTTTCTTTCTTTAGATTTTAGGCAGCTCTCATAAGCCTCCTGCAAACCTTGCACAGATACTTGACACCCTCTGATATATCCATATCAAAGGAAAATTCAATTTAAATGGCCAAGTTGGTATTATGAAAAGGAAGAAGATAAATTCTTAGTGCAACATATCAGCCTTCATTTTAATCCCTGTCCATAGCCATCCCCATCTATCCATATTTTAGGTTGCTACAATTAAAATTGGTTTACTATTCAAATTCCAGGCTTCATACACATTTGTATTTAACTTTGCATACTAGTGCTTTAGCTCCTATATTAACATATTTATACTGTTTTAAGGGCAAATTTTTATGTTTATTTTTTCCACTTTTTTAAATAAGATTTTTAAAAATTTTTTAGTTAGTTTTTAACAGATTCAGTGTAATTTGTAGGTAAAATTCTAAGAATGTTATGATATTCCCTTCCTCTCTCTTCCTCCTCACCCTCCTGAAATTAAATAAGCCCAGCAGTTTAAAGCATGCTCACTTCTGCAGAAAATCAGTTACTGTTTTAGATATGCTTATAACGCTCTATATGGAGAGCAAATTTGGTGGGCTTCTTAGACAAGCCATCTTAGTTTTGGAAAACTAAAGAGGTCTCACTAGGGGATATTTGTAACAAAGGGAAACTGCAATTTTGTTTTTCCTCCTATTCCCAAACCTGGAGTTGAAGTGTCAGACAGAATTTCTGCGTGGGGTGGGGACAAATCTGGTAGTGGTTTTTAGTCAAACCAAAGCTACAGATGGGAAATGGAGGGAAGTAGAAGCCAGAGAGTCACAGTGTCTCATTTTCTCCATAACAGAACTTTAAAACAGATGGGAAGATCAATACCAGTAACGGATGCCCTTGAATTGTCACCAAATTCAGATAGGAAAATCGAAATCAAAGTGAAAATACATATAGGAAGCAAACTATCAGCAGAATGCAATGGCAGTTACGGGCCCTATATTAAGACTGCGGACCGACTCCATGTATAACCTGGGTTTTCAGGTTTCCCAGAATAAGGGAAACCTGAATAGGAATAAATAAGATCCCACCTTTTAACTTATCATACCAATAAGTACTCCTGAAGGAGCTAAGTGCTATTGCCTCTACAAAGATTGGGATAATGTGTAGGAACTGACAAAGTATGCCAATACCGAGTTGGATGAGGACAAAGGTTTGTCCTGACACTTATTTAAAAAGCCCCCCTTAAAATCACCAAAGCCTTAAAAATGGTAAATGCAAAAGAAATGCTCAAGACTCTACATCTCCCATCAGTACTGGGTTATTGGTATTCATTCAATTCTTGTGTTCCCAAGGGGTGGGAGACATTGTTGGGTCAAGAGTCACACATTTGCTCCACTCCCACCTGATGTGAATTATTTCTTCTAAGAAACAACTTTCTTTTTTTGGCAAGGAACTTTCAGAGATGCTAACAGGAACTGGAACTTTGAAACAGATAATTCACCTCAGATGGGTTACGCTATTTATTTCCAGAAAACAGTTTAAATTTTTTTCCTTCACTTCAGCTGTTGGGTCAAATCCTTATTAATAAAATATGTGCTACTGGAAAGGAAAGACACCTTTGCTTTTGAATCTATGCATGGTCATTTCTATTTGGCATGGATAAATGTCACGGAGAAAAGGAAAAAAATATAATTCATGAACAAAATGCGTTTTTATGCTATTGTTCCCTTGCCAAATTTAGTATTTTGGTAGGAAATTTAGGGTGGAGGTTCACTTTGGAAAAGAGGAATCAAATTGTCCAGAGTTCGCTTTCATCATCCAAGGGCTTTTCTGCATTTGGATAGGTCATCAACTCTTGACTTGGTGGGACAGAATACCCACACTTTGCACAACTACTGCAGAATTCTAATAAAGCTTGCTTGAAACTCATCCTCTTGACTAGCAACTTCGCTCACGTTTTTTCAAAGTCCATTTGGAGGCAGTAAAAACAGGATGGAAAAAAACATTCGGAACAAAGCTTTTTTGTACTTATCTAAATGATGCTATCTTGATGGGCCTGCTTTGCCTTTCCATATCTATTTACAAAAGGTTCATTAATCTCCAGATTTTAAAACAGAGAGGAAAATCACAATATTTTATTTTTTTGAAGTGATAAAAAATTGGCCTGAAGTTAATTTGTCATTAGCTTTGCTATAAGGACTGTGCTGTTCCAGTCACCACCATTGAGATTCAGAGAATAAGTGCTACAATCCTATTGAAAAGTGCTACCTAGTTTAAAAGTCTAAAGAAGAAAAAAAGCAAAAGGAAAATTAAAACCAATTTTGTATTCATAATTTTTTCACTGAATGTAGTCAATATTAAGTGCACTTTTTAAATTTTGGAAAACAAACATACTTTCAAACATTTTATTTTGTAGCTGAAGTTAAAAATACACCAATGGTTGAGCATCTTTGATGCTGAAAGTCACTTACTTGCATAATGACGTGTATCCTGTGGTGACAGAAACTGAGATGGGTCAATAAGAAATAGTTACCAGATTTAGCAACTGGTTTTGTGTTTAAGTTGATAGTCTCTAATAATAAAGGTCCTTTGCTTAGAAAGTCATAAAGAATTTTCTATTGCAAATATTCAATATAAAAATATTTCCTTCACTCTTTGGATACATTCTTCAGATATTCACAGAGAAGTTTTCACCTTATGGACTATTTTTTTTTTTTTTTGACAGGCAGAGTGGACAGTGAGAGAGAGAGATAGAGAGAAAGGTCTTCCTTTGCCATTGGTTCACCCTCCAATGGCCGCCGCGGCCAGCACGCTGCGGCCGGCGCACCACGCTGATCCAATAGCAGGAGCCAGGTGCTTCTCCTGGTCTCCCATGGGGTGCAGGGCCCAAGCACCTGGGCCATCCTCCACTGCCTTCCCGGGCCACAGCAGAGAGCTGGCCTGAAAGAGGGGCAACCGGGACAGAATCCGGCACCCCGACCGGGACTAGAACCTGGTGTGCCGGTGCCGCAAGGTGGAGGATTAGCCTAGTGAGCCTCGGCACCGGCCACCTTATGGACTCTTTAAAAAGATAAAAATATCGGTGGGCGCTGCAGCTCACTTGGCTAATCCTCCACCTGCAGCACCGGCACCCTGGATTCTACTCCCGGTTGGGGCGCCGGATTCTGTCCCGGTTGCTCCTCTTCCAGGTTGCTCCTCTTCCAGGCCAGCTCTCTGCTGTGGCCCGTAGTGCAGTGGAGGATGGCCCAAGTGCTTGGGCCCTGCACCCTCACGGGAGACCAGGAGGAAGCACCTGGCTGCTAGCTTTTGATCGGTGCAGAGCGCTGGCCAAAGCAGCCATTAGGGAGGTGAACCAATGGAAGGAATCTTCCTTTCTCTCTGTCTCTCTCTCTCACTGTCTAACTCTGCCTGTCAAATAAATAAATAAATAAATAAAAATAAAAATAAATAAAAATAAAAATATCAGCGCTGGCATTGTGGCTCAGTGAGTTAAGCTGCAGCCTGCAGTGCTGGCATCCCATATGGGTGATGGTTCCAGTCCCCGCTGTTCCACTTCTGATCCAGCTCCCTGTAAATGCATCTGGGAAAGCAGTGGAAATTGGTCCAAGTCCCTGAGCCCCTGTACCCTTCTGGGAGACCAAGAAGAGGGTCCTGGCTTCAATCCTAGCTGTTATGGCCATTAGGGGAGTGAACCAGTGGATGGAAAAATCTCTCTCCGTCTCTCCTGCTCTTTCTCTGTAATTCTACCTTTTAAATTAATAAATAAATCTTTTATAAAAAAAGATAAAATATCATATGAAGTCAGACAATTCATCATTAACATTTTATGGTTTAGAAGTTACCTTTCATCTTCATTTACTTTCATGTAAGTTTTAGTATCCTCATTAAAATTCCCAGAATACACTGTGTAAAACCAAACCTAACTGAAACAAACCATTGCATTGAAAACAACTGGCTGACATCGTCCGCTCTTCTCAGCTGTGCTTGTTATTTATTTTTCGTATAAATTATGAGCAAGGTGAGGTTTTTGGATGTTTACTGCTAGCCCATGTGGTGTGCAAATGTGATTATTGCTTAAGTATGCATCCCCACAATCCTATATACACGTCTGTGTAAGAAAAATAAAATCTCTGTGACTCTTTTACTTTCTGTTTAATAGGGTGGTAGTACCTGTTTTAATTGTCTTAGGCTTACTTTGAAGATGAAGAGAGACTTTAAAAAAAATAAGTGAAGAGGGGCTAGTACTGTAACAAAGTGGGTAAAATCGCTGCCTGCAATGCCGGCATCCCATATGGGCACCAATTCAAGTACCAGTTGCTCCACTTCTGATCCAACTCTCTGCTATGGCCTGGGAAAGCAGTAGAAGATGGCCCAACCTCTTGGGCCCCTGTACCTGCATGGAAGACCTGGAAGAAGCTCCTGGATCCTGGCTTTGGATTGGTGCAGCTCTGGCCATTGTTACCATCTGGAGTATGAACCAGCAGATGAACATGAACTCTCTCTCTCTCTCTCAATTTGCAGCTCCTTCTTTCTGTGCATAACTCTACCTTTCAAATAAATAAATAAATCTTTAAAAAAAGATCCTTAACACAAATAACAATACATTAATCAAAGTTTTATACACTGCATGCAAAATCATATCTGATTTGCTTGGCAAATGAATGTGATCATGTTTTTTACCACCAAAGCTCTCATTGTCATGGGTAATGTAATCCAAATATTTCAATTCCCATGAAAGGTTTAGGAATAAATAAGACAAACACTGCATGCTAATTCTGGTCATAGAGCCTGGAAGTAACAGAGGTTTCAATGAGAAAATCTGGTTTGGTGTCAAGCCTAATAAAATGAGGAGATGTTTGCTGATGGGCAAAAGGAGGAGATGGGTTGAAATATGCTGCGCTCCCTGCTGAGAGAGTAGTTTGAATATGAACAAAATAATATTCAGTTTCTATTTGGATTTATTATTGCTCCTGGACTCTCTCTACTTTGAATCTCGTAGGGGTCGTCAGTGCCTCTGTCATCACTAATCCTCTCACATCAGTGAGTCACACATCTTGCTGCCAGGATGACCACCCAGAAAGTCCTGTTTGTGTGAGATCTGGCTTCTGCAGAGGAGCTCATCTTGAGTCCTGAATGGCTGAGCTGCGAGTTCCACCATGGTTTCCTTTCTGTTTTGGGGTATGGATGAATATATGATCATCCATGAGGTCTAATCACTGTCCCTGACTTAAGCTATTGGAATTCTTATTTTGTCACTGGATACAGTGAACTGTGATAAAGTAAGTATGCATTTTCTAGATACTCTCTTGCCATATATATATATATAGAGAGAGAGAGAGAGAGAGACAGACAGACAGACAGATAGATCAGGAAAGTCAGTCTACATATGACGAAGGCAGTGAAGATTAAGCCAGTTCAGAAATGGGCTATCAGCCAATGTACACCGTATTGCCTGTTGCTTCTACTTGTTTTATCTGATTTTATAATCTTACTATTTTAACCACCAAAATATTAGAAAACTAACATTTTAGTTAGTTTTTCTTTCTTTTTTTTTTTTTTTTTTTTTTTTGGACAGGCAGAGTGGATAGTGAGAGAGAGAGACAGAGAGAAAGGTCTTCCTTTTGCCGTTGGTTCACCCTCCAATGGCCGCCACGGCTGGCACACTGCTGCCGGTGCACCGCACTGATCCGAAGGCAGGAGCCAGGTGCTTCTCCTGGTCTCCCATGGGGTGCAGGGCCCAAGCACCTGGGCCATCCTCCACTGCACTCCTGGGCCACAGCAGAGAGCTGGCCTGGAAGAGGGGCAACCGGGACAGAATCCAGTGCCCCAACCAGGACTAGAACCCGGTGTGCCAGCGCTGCAAGGCGGAGGATTAGCCTATTGAGCCGCGGCGCCAGCCATATTTTAGTTAGTTTTGTTAGTGTTACTTTAGTTTAGCCCTTTTAGTTAAATCAATAATGTGGCATCTTGGGGCCAGCACTGTGGTGCAGTGGGTTAAAGCTGTCGCCTGCAGCGCTGCTATCCCATATGGGCACTGGTTGGAGTCCTGGCTGCTGCACTTCCAATCCAGCTCTCTGCTGTAGCCTGGGAAGGCAGAAGAAGATGGCCCAAGTCCTTGGGCCCCTGCACCCATGTGGGAGACCCAGAAGAAGCTTTTGGCACCTGGGCTCAGATTGGCACAGCTCTGGCTGTTTCGTCTATCTGGGGAGTGAACCAGCAGACGGAATCCCTTTCCCTCTCTCCTTCTCTGCCTCTGCCTCTTTGTGACTCTGCCTTTCAAATAAATAAATAAATCTTTAAAAAATAATGATTTTCAAATGATTTATTCATTTGAAAGGAAGACTTCGAGAGAGAGAGAGAGAAAGAGATTGGAGAATCTTCCATCTGCTGCCTCACTCCCCAAATGGCCACAACCGTGAGAGCTGGGCCAATCTGAAGGTAGGAGCCAGGAGCTTCTGTCAGGTCTTCCACGTGGATGCAGGGGTCCAAGCACTTGAACCATCTTCCACGGCTTTCCCAGGCACAGTAACAGGGAGCTGGATCGGAGTGAGAAGCTGGGACTCGAATATACATCTGTATGGGATACCAGCCATCAGATGGCTTCTTTACCCGTTATACAACAGCACCCACCCCAGTGATGCTATCTTAAGACTTGGGGATGCTTGTGGAAGATTTTCTACAGAAAAAGAGAAGAAAGTTTTATTAAATATTCATTCTATGAAAAGAAAGAGCCTTTGACAAATATGTTTTCCAATAGGGATATATGCCTTTATCTTTGAATTTGCTTTTTTATAACCTTGTAGAGACAGAAGTTGAGTGATAGAAAATTCATAATAGCAGAAGTAGTTCCTGTTCAGAAAAATGCAAATGTGTGTTTCTTGGATTGTAATTGATGATCACCTGTGGATACTGAGCAGTTTGCCAGTTCTGCATTTATTCATAAACCCATTTCTTCGTTCCTGCCATAAATCTATGGTCTTTAGAGTTCTTTGAATGTGTTATATATCCCATTGATTCCCTCATTCATTGATGAATTAAGTAAACTCTTTGAGATATGTTTATCTGATCTTTGTATAAGAGTCAGAATTTAAAATATATCCTTAAACAAGATGTATCTAGCAAGCTGCCAACCAGTATTCTATTGAGAGTCATTAAGTTGGTACAGCAATTATTTGAAAGGTTCACACGGAGGTTCGGGATTAAGATTAAGGAGTTAGAGATAGAGGGAGGATAATATGACACTATCAGCCATGCTAATCAGAGGTCACCTCCAATGATATCAGAAATGATAAAACCTCTAGAGTACATATTTAAATTTTATATTTAAGTAAAGATTCAAAGTCCCAAAATACTGAGTAGTATAGAAGGAGAGATTAAATTAAGTACCAAGTGCAAACTCAAGTTGATACTATCAATTTTAGCACACCCAATATATTTAAGAACGACAATCATTTAAACTCAAGCAAACCATCAAACTTTTAAAATTTGTATCTACCTGAATTTTTTCTTCATAATTTCTTGTACAGAAGATTGTATTTTCCCCAAATGACTGCAACAGTGTCTCCTCGTTCATATATTCCGTTCACAATGATGTTAACATTTCCTCTTGAGAGGAGATGGGAGGAGGTCTATGTCTCTTCCTTCATCTCTGAGTCTGAGAGAATGAGAACCCATGAACATGGCAGAAGTGGCGTTGTATGACTTCCAAGGCTGGGTCATAAAGTGTATTCTCTGGAGTCTATTGCCCTTAGAACACAACTATTACATTGTGAAGAAGCCCAAAGCACTTAGGCAGAGGCCCACCTGGAGAGGCCCATCTGAAGAGGAACCAATCCACAGTTTCCAGATGACAGCCACTACCAACTTCCCAGCCATAGGGGTCAGCCGTCTTTGATGTGGCTTCTCATGTCTTGAGATTTTCCAGCTGATGCCACATGGACCAAAGAGGTGAGCCCATCCCATCAAGCCACGTCTAAATTACACAATGGTGAACTAAAGAAATTATTGCTATTGTTTTAGGTAGCTATGTTTTTAGGTGGTTTGCTTGTAGCAATAGATAATCAAGGTGCCCTATTATGATGTTTCTGAAGATGTGCATTTTGAATATGTCTAATGAATTAAAACCCCTCTGGCATAAATGAGTTAGAAAATGACTAAAATATATTAGATGTATCCATTCGATATGAGAAACAGAGGCAAATGGAAAGCCTGCATTTCTGGATTTGATTGGAGCTCAATAAATGCTTTCGCCTATAGTCATATGGCCATTTCAAGAACGAATTCAGAAAGATTGTTTGCAATCACCGCTGGTATTCATGAATAGAAACTTAGATGGAAAATTCTGTGTGTGTTTTGCGTGGGGGTGTATGCCTGTGGGATTTATGCTACTCACTACAAAATGTGCTTTGGCTCATTCGACTCTTTCTGGCTGAAGATACAGACACTATCATTGTCTTGAGACCCTGAAGTTCACAGTCAGCACATTTCTTTAACTTCTTTTCATTATTAATCCCAGTCTCATCATGTTTCTCTTCCTAAATTCAGTACATCTTTATGAAAGGGGTCCAAGCACTACTTGGATGGCTACTAATTTTCCTCAGCTGAATCCTTAATCCTTTTTCAGGTTGACTTGGCAGACATAGCATTTTTATTGTGGCAAAAGCAGATAAATTAAAATTTATCCTTTGAATGATATTTGAGTGTACAGTTCAGTGGGATTAAGTATATTCACATCATCGGGAGCCATCAGTGCTACCTACATCTAGCACATTTTTATCATCCCAAATAAAAACTTGACACCATTAAATAATAACTATCAGATTCTCCCCTTCCCTAGTCCTTAGTAATCACCATAAGTCTATGAATTTGACTACTCTAGGTCTCTCAAAGAAGCATGACTCAATAATATTTGACCATGTGTGCCTGCCTTGTTGTACTTTAGACTAATATCTTCAAGTTTCATCTATATAGTCATATATATAACAATTTCATTCCAGTATTTCTTTGGCTGAATAATATTCTGCTGTTTGGATATACCACATTTTGTTTATCCCTGCATACACTAATGGACATTTATGTTATTTCCATGATTTAGGTGTTGTGAATAATGCTGCCATACACATTGGCATACAAATAACTATCTATTCATGTCCCTGTTGACAGTTTTCTCTGATATACACCCAGAGTGGACTTACTGGATAATATGGTAATTATAAGTTTAATTTTTTAAAAAAATTATTTATTTGAGAGACAGAGTTATAGACAGAGAGGGAGAGACAGGAAGAGAGGTCTTTCATCCACTGGTTCACTCCCAAAATGGCCACAGTGGTCGGAGCTGGGCCAATCTGGAGTCAGAAGCCAGGAGCTTCTTCTGGGTCTCCCACATGGCTACAGTGCCCCAAGCACTTGGGCCATCTTTCTGCTGCTTTTCTAGGCCATAAACAGAGGGCTAGATCAAAAGAGGAGCAGCCAAGGCATGAACTGGCATCTCTATATGGGATGCTGGTGCCAAAGGTGGAGAATTAGCCACAAGACTGCAACACAGGTCCTAAGTTTAAATTTTTTAAAAAAGCTTAATTATTTATTTAATGGTGGAGTTACAGAGAGAGGGAGAGACAGAGAGAAAGGTCTTCCATCTGCTGGTTTACTCCCCAAATGGCTGTAATGGCTGGAGCTGGGCCAATCAGAAATCAGGAGCCAGGAGTTTCTTCTGGGTCTCCCATGTGGGTACAGAGGTCAAAGTACTTGGACCATCTTATACTGCTTTCCCAGGCCATAAACAGAGAGATGGATCAGGAGAGGAGCAGCCAGGACTAAAACCCAAGCCCATACATGAAGCCAGCACCACAGGCAGAGGCTTAGTCTACAACACCAGTGCCTGGGCCCCAAGTTTAAATTTTTGATGAGTCTTCATTCTAGTCCAATCCAAAACTATCCGTATGAGAGACAAAGACCATTTTCTAATTGGTTTCCTCCACTAATTAACCTCATTTCAAATCATGCTTGGAAATAAATTTTTCATCCCCAAGGAAAAGAAAACAAAGCAAAAACAACCCAAAATACACCTGGAGAAGCTTCTCACATGCTGTATTCTATAACATCTAACAACCTATTATAATTGTATTGGGGTTCTCTAAAGATGCGGAATAGGGTGTGCTCCTGTGTTGTGGAGGGAAGTAGAAGAGACATTTGTTTTAAAAATTTGCTTACATGACTATGGAGGATGCCAAGCCCAAACTCTGTACGGTACACTATCAGGCTGGAACAATGAGTCTGCTAAAGATTTCTGACGTCCTGGAGAGAGCTAGGTCTGTTTCTTAATACTGCCAATTGATTGGATGAGGTCCACCACATCATGAAGGATAATCTACTGATTGAAATCTTAATGTTTTCTAACAAGTACTTCCACAGCAACATCCATGTCTGTTTGACCAAATGTCTTGCTACTTACTTTAAAAAAGGGATGGGTTTGCATAAAGATTAAATTGTACAATCGTATTTAGTTTGTAATTTTCTAGGTCCTAATATATCCAAGTCATTAGCCAGATTTCGTATTACTCATAAGCTATTCCCTTTTGTTTCCAGATATATTTAATTACATATACTTGACAATTGAATTCTGGTTTCATTACAGCATTGGTTAAGATTTTTTTTTAAGATTTATTTATTTATTTGAAAGGCAGAGTTACAGAGAGGCAGAGAAAGAGAGAGAGAAAGTGAGAGAGAGAGAGAGGTCCTCTGTCTTCTGGTTCAGTCCCCAATTGGCCTCAACGGCCAGAGCTGCACAGAACCAAAGCCAGGAGCCAGGAGCTTCTTCTGGATCTCCCACACAAGTGCAGGGGCCCAAGGACTTGGGCCATCCTCTGCTGCTTTCCCAGGTCATAGCAGAGAGCCAGATTGGAAGTGGAGAGGCCAGGACTGGAACTGGTGCCCATATGGGAAGCTGGCACTGAAGGTGGCAGCTTTACACACTATGCCACAACACTGAACCCTTTTTTATTTTAATAGCCTACAAATATCAACTATTGTAACACTCAGGAAAGTCAGTTCTCAGCAATGCTTTTTAAGTACTTAAGAATCATTTGGGGGCCTGCGCTGCGGCTCAATAGGCTAATCCTCCGCCTGCGGTGCCAGCACCCCGGGGTTCTAGTCCCGGTCGAGGTGCCCGATTCTGTCCTGGTTGCCCCTCTTCCAGTCCAGCTCTCTGCTGTGGCCTGGGAGTGCAGTGGAGGATGGCCCTAGTGCTTGGGCCCTGCACCCTCATGGGAGACCAGGAGAAGCACCTGGCTCCTGGCTTCGGATCAGCACGGTGAACCAACAGTAAAGGAAGACCTTTCTCTCTCTCTCTCTCTCTCTCTCTCTCACTGTCCACTTTGCCTGTCAAAAAAAAAAAAATAATAAGAATCATTTGGGGTATTGTTCTAACATTGACTTTGTTCCTGGCATCACCATCACACGTTGTATTTTATACCTTAGGCTTTGATGGAATCTTTATGGCTTAGAGTTATTTCTATTTTATCCCAAGTCCAAAATAGTTTAACAGACCATTTTGTAAACTTTTTCTCTCATGATTTCTCTGAAACAAACCCTTGTTCCAAACTCATTTCTACCTCTAAGATTTTTCTCCAGTTTTTGCCATACCTCTAGGGATGCCATTCTTTGCCTATCCCAGTCCCACCCATTGTTTAGATCATAGTTCAAATTCCTTTCCCTCCAGAAAGTCCTTCTCAAGCATCGCTATCTCCATTACTCTGTGTTTGACCTTGTAATGTTGACTATAAAACATATACTACATTTTGTTATTGTTCAATGATTTTGTCTAGGAAGTTGATTTTCCAAAGGAGAACGTAAAAGTGAAAACATTCATTCTGTTGTCTTTCTCAACTTTCCCACAAAAGGAAACAAAAACCACTATATGAGAGAGAAGTAGTAAATATTTTTAAAGGGGTAAATTAATAAAAATCATACTGGGACTCGTGTATTGTAAGGTCAACCTCCTGTGTTTCTAGACTTTGATTTGGGTTTGTAGTCAATGTATGCATATGCGTGTTAGATGTTTTTGGCTTTACATTTAAGTACAAATTTGGAAACAGTATTTTTTTTCATTCTGAATTACTGGAATTTTAATAATTATGTTAAGACTTCTATTTTGAGAATTTTTTTCCAGTTTGAATTGAGAGCTGTTTCATTTGACCGTGGTATTTACTGTGCTGAACAATCTCATGACTGCTTGGACATGTCCAACCAGTGTTATTTATGACACCTTTGGTACCCTCTTTACAATCCTAATCTGGCTTTCCTTATACAATGCAAACAAAACCTCAAACTAAAATACATGGAAAAACATATGAGCTAAAGTATTTCCATAGCTAACTCATATACAGCTGTTTAAATCTATGCAGACCACTTGGCTCTATTTATAGCCCCAATATCAATTTGTTTTGTAGAATCTTTAGCCATTTCTCCTTCCCTAGTTGATCTGATACTTTTGGTGGTACATTGCAGCATTTATCCCTTTGGGGTTAGGACAGTGACACAATATTTCAAAACTGCTTTCATGTCCCTTTATGTCAAACAGTCTATGAATGTCAAGTATTTTTAGTCTCTGCATCATCATTGCAGGATTCTAGATTCCCACTGTGCATTTCATCCCCAGGGTACAAAGTCTCAGTGAGTCATTTCACTAGGGAATGAGATTTCCATTCAAGCACTGTTAGAATTTTCATGCTTCAAATTGTGTGTGACAGTCCCTAAAGCACATTTCCAGTCCTAACAACTGGGTTTTCAAATTCTGTATATCATAATTTTAATCATTAAATATTTAAGATAAAATATGTAGTAAAAAGTTGATAAATATTCAAGGAGTAAATATTCAGGCTTTTAAAGTTATTGAAACCCCTACATTTTATAGGGGATAATTTGTTACTGTTTGAGATTAAAACAAGCAAGCAGTTCCAGTTTAGTTCCACTAGAGGTCTCAGTTTTGTTTTGTTTCCAGAGATAGCTAAGATAGTGCCTTTGTGGATGATATGATAGTCAAGCAGTGTGAAGAAAATGATCACCAAAGGAATAACAGTACTTTTTAGAATCCATTGTAAGTAAAAATGAATTTTAGTGCCTTTGTTTTTCCAGCATAGATGCTTTTGTTGTGATTTCCCATTACAGCATTGTCTTTCATTTTTTAAAAAAGTCTTTTTTTTAAAGCCTCAATACTCTTTGTGAACATGGACAAAAAGGAGTAACTATGTTTTTCTTTTTGTAAATAAATCACCATGAATGGTAAATATTTGGGGGGGGGTAATTTTTTGTGTACTAATTTAAAAAAACCACCTCAATGTTCACTCTTTCTTATGACCCTGATTTACATTTCTAGAAAGGACTTTCTGTCATTAAACTCATTGATCAAAAGTGTCTACTGTTTGCTTTGTAATTTATTTTGAAATCTAAGCCAAAGAAAGAGGGAACATGGGATTTTTGTTTCAAGAACTTAGGCAACGTAAATCATAGTTCAGGAACTTGGTGATCTACGATAACTATCCTCATTATAAAGTGTTTCATTTCATTATAATGAAAATTAAATTCCCCAAAAGCATACTTGTGAAAATTAGTTAAGTATAATAGTAAAATACAAATCTATATTTTTAGTCTGAAGTCAATACTTTGGAAAAACAGATTTATATATGATAGAATTTGCCATTCATATTGTTCGTTGCTATTGTAGCGCACTCTACATTATAGATAGTTCTAGCTTGTCTAAGCTGTTACTGGGACCCATCAATATGTCTGCTTTTAGGAGTTTCTGAGGTCAGTTGCATTCATATCCATTCCTATCACTGAGAGCATTGTAAAGTAATTGAGTTGAGTATAAGCAGGGTGGGTTGGGGACCCATGGGCTCATCAAGCAAATGACTCTGGTCTGCCATGTGTTCCAGATATACTATCAATAACAACAGCATTATTTCTCCAATGTGCCAGAAGCTCATTTATTTTAAAGTATTCCTTTAGGATGGCTCCCCATTTTACAAAAGATGAATAAGAAACTCACAATGATTAAGCAAATTTTCAGCTTCTAAACAAATGTTTAACCACAGGTTTGTCAGTATCAGGAATTGCAAAGGTACAGTTTCCCCTATAATGCTGCTCTAGGTGGGATACCCATAGAAGTTTTAAACCACAGATTGTTCTTACAGCAAGCCTATGTGTTTATCAATGAGTAAACCTTTTATTAAAGTTATATTATGTTCTAGTTCCATGATTTTGTCAAGAAAGCAAGCTATATAAGCTAGAGACATGGTTTTACTATTACGAATCATAAAGTCTGCTTAGGGAATGATGGCAAAAGACAATAAAATCTGGATGAACACTTTTATAGGAAATTCATGTCTACTGTAGGGCTTAGCACAAAAAGAAGCAATAGAGTTCAAAGTGAAAACCTTCCAATGAGTCTGTGCTAAATAACTTTCATTTAAACCAAATATGACATTTCTTTTTTGGTAAACAATTAAAATAAAAATATAAGGGGGGAAACTGAAAAAAAATTATTTAAAGGAAATTGCCTTGAATATCATGATGATATCTGCTTTTGTGTGCATCTCTGTCACTTGATCCTTAACACCAGGATATAATTAACTACATGTGACTGTTGGCTTTCCAAGTTATTATCCAGTGACATGTGGTATTAAAAAAAGAAAAGGACCTTAGATCAGAAAGATAGGATAATCCAATTCTCTTTGTTCCAGAAATGTCTGAGACTTGGAGAAGTATGTGATTGTCCAAGGTCACATATTTAGTTTATAAAAGACTCAAGAGTTTAAACTTGATAACTGTAAGCAGAAATGATTGAGGCAATTTTTTCTTTTCATTTTGAATATGAAAAAGTATAGTATGAAAACACAGCAAGACCCTTATGCTGAGAAATTGCAGTTGCAGGAAAAGCAAGATTGTATGCAGAAAGAAGGGTATTTTCTATATAATTAAGATTTTGATGAGATTATGAGTATAATATGAAAAACTTTAAAGAGCACTAGACTCAAGGGAGAAAAAATATGATTTATTGCATATGATGCAAGGGGATTGGCATTCTCTGGGACTTGGTCAAACATATGATAGTTATTGTAAGTGAATCCCATTTCTTTCCAGTACAGATCCAGTGATATGTGTGTATGTCATGCATTCTCTAAGTATGCTTTGTCTGCCCATATATTTGTACTCATGTTTGGTAGGACCAAAGACGTATTTTATCACTAGATGTTTGTGTCATGTGTCATGTAGGAACACATCAGTCAGTATGGAGAATGTAGTCCAGAAATTCAGATAGTTCATTGAGAAGAAATATCCGCTTGGTCATGGCAGACAGAGTTATGTGTAATCAGTAACAGCGTTGATATCAAAAGTCTTTGTCAGCCGACATGAGCATGCATGCAATTATGTACTCATTTCCTTCATCCTATTTAATCCTTGGATGTATTGTCCTACTCTAAACTGTTATTTATATCTACAAACATATAAGGAGTAGTGGTGCTTACTGTATATCAGAAACTAGGTAAACACTTTGCATTTTAAATTCTATACAGTTTACTTCTTCAGCTATATCATAGATGGAAGGCAAGATTGTCTTTCCTTCTTCCTTTTCCATCTTCCTTTCCTTAATTTCATCCTTTCTCGGTTTTCAGGTATTAAAGAATTGGATCTTAAGATCAACTGTATGGGCCGGCGCCGTGGCTCAATAGGCTAATCCTCCACCTTGCGGCGCCGGCACACCGGGTTCTAGTCCCGGTTGGGGCGCCGGATTCTGTCCCGGTTGCCCCTCTTCCAGGCCAGCTCTCTGCTATGGCCAGGGAGTGCAGTGGAGGATGGCCCAGGTGCTTGGGCCCTGCACCCCATGGGAGACCAGGAAAAGCACCTGGCTCTTGGCTCCTGCCAGGATCAGCGCGGTGCGCCGGCTGCAGCGGCGGCCATTGGAGGGTGAACCAACGGCAAAGGAAGACCTTTCTCTCTGTCTCTCTCTCTCTCACTGTCCACTCTGCCTGTCAAAAAAAAAAAAAAAAATCAACTGTATGAAGTAAGTTGCCATTATCATTTTATTTTACAGATAGAAAATTGATAGAAGGCAAATTAAAAGTAAGGAAATACATGGGAGAACTGAGGAAAGAACCGAGATTCAAGTCCAAGCAATCTGATTCCAGCTTTTGCATATTCAACCCACAAGTGAATGGCTCAAATCCACATTTGAAAGCACTCTGGCTCTTTTAAGGTCCTCATTTAGGAAGTGCACACACCTTTCTTAGTACTGCAGCCATGGCTTAAATATTTCTGGAATGCATCCACTGAAATTACCTCTAAGTCTGCAGCTCATTCTTTGAATATCTCCTGTGGTGGCAAATCAAATCTCTCTTTGAAGGAAGGTTTTATTTAGAATACAATCTAAGTCCTTTGTAGCCAAATATGATGACTAAGGGGGGCCTTGAGGCTGGGTGATGCCATTTTTGGACAAAAAAGTTAAACATATCTTGGAAGCAGTGAGACAAGCTGCTTCTCTGAATTGGTTCTGAAGATAGCTCCAAGACAGAGCTCCTGAGTCTTCAGAGTGATGGTTGCTCTGGGCTTATGACTTGTAGTCCACAGCGCTTTTTTGATTTGGGGTTCAGGATGGTCAATTTAGATGGTCTGGTTTTGGTAAGTTTATCTTCAAAGGTCACTTTACTTGCTTCTGTATCTTTGACTTTTTTCCCCCAATATGCTGTCAATAATCTCTCTAGACCACTTTTAGAAAACTGAGTTGACCTATCAAGTTGAGTGAATTGGGATGAAACTAGCAGCAAAGCAGGAGGCATCTTTCTAGGTCTTCATTTTTGCTCCATGCGGGAAGGGGCTTCTTGTTCTCGCTTTCCTCAGCTCATCTGATGGTGTCATCTGCACGTGCCACCAGCCTTATGAGGAGCTGGACTAGATTGGGCCACAAGGATCAACCACTTTTGCTCCTGCTGTACCTTCTTGGACATCTGGTACATGTCTCCTGTCTATTTCAATCTCAGTCTGAAGGCTTATGTTTATGTCTCTAGGTCTTGGTAGACCCTCTCACTGGAATGTCTTCCTTCTCTATTCTCAATTCGTAGTGGATATGCATGAATTCTTTAGACTCACTTCCTTATACTGTACATTTTTCATGTGTATTCATTTTACTTCTTCAAGTACACTGTACATTGAAGATTGCATTCCTTTCTTCCCCTTTCTTCTTCCTTACTTCCTTCTTTCCTTCATGTTATCTTTTCTTTTTTCTTCAATCCATAGGACATTGCCTCAAGCAAAAACAAATAGAAGGCATGCTTTAGGGATATTCACTGATTGCTACTCAAGCTTGTTCTAAGAGCAGAATGAACCATCTCATTTCCCACCTTGCTGATTTACCTTCCTTTTCATAGTTTTCCTAAGTAAATGCTGAATTGATTCCCTCTGTCCAACCCTCCTTTTCTTGACATATACTGCTTGAAGGATTATATTTCAGGGGATAAAAAGTCTGAATCATTATTTATTCAAAGTGACTAAGGTCATTTGCAACAAGATGGAGGAATTTGGAAAACATCATGCTGAGTGAATTAAGCTAGTCCCAAAGGGACAAATATCATATGTTCTCCCTGATCGGCGACAACTAACTGAGCACCAAAGGGGAAACTTGTGGAAATGAAATGGACGCTATGAGAAACAGTGACTTGATCAGCTCTTGTCCTGACGGTTGATGTACAATGTAATACTTTATCCATTTTAGTATTTTTTTTTTGTTCTAGTACCGTTGGTTGAACTCTGTAATTAACACACAATTATTCTTAGGTGTTTAAATTTTAACTGAAAAGTGATCCCTGTTAGGAATTTGGAAAACATTATGCTGAGTGAAATAAGCCAATCCCAAAGGGACAAATACCACTTGTTCTCCTTGATAGGTGACAACTAACTGAGCACCAAAAAGGAAACCTGTTAAAGTGAAATGAACACTATGAGAAACGGTGACTTGATCAGCCCTCACCCTGACTGTTGATGAGCAACTTGATATGTTATCCCTCTTAGTATTTTTTTTTGTTTGTTCTACTTAATACTTTTGGTTGAATACTGTAATCAAGACACAATTATTCTTAAGTGCTGAAACTTAACTGAAAAGTGATCGCTGTTAAATATAAGAGTGGGAATAAGAGAGGGAGGAGATGTGCAATTCAGGACATGCTCAAGCTGACTCACCTCAAACGGTAGAGTTAGAAACATACCAGGGGATTCCAATTCAATCCCATCAAGGTGGCATGTACCAATGCCATCTCACTAGTCCCAGTGATCACTTTCTGTTCACAATTGATCATAATAATAGGACTAAGAACCAAAGGGATCACATAAACAAGACTAGTGTCTGCAAATACTAGCTGATAGAATCAAAAAGGGAGAGAATGATCCAACATGGGAAGTGAGATACACAGCAGACCCATAGAATGGCAGATGTCATAAATAGCACTCTGGCCTCAGAATCAGCCCTAAAGGCATTCCGATCTGGCTGAAAAGCCCATGAGAGTATTTCAGGCATGGAAAGCCAAGACACTCTGGGGGGAAAAAAAAAAAAAAAAACTAAATGAAAGATCTCCACGAGTGAGATCCCAGTGGAAAGAACAAGTCATCAAAGAAGGAAGTACCTTTCTCTGAAGGGAGGAAAGAACTTCCACTTTGACCATGGCCTTGTCTAAATATGATCAGAGTCAGTGAACTCAGGGGGCTTCCATAGCCTTGGCAGCTCATGACAAGAGCCTAGGGTGATAACTGAGGCCATAAACAAGAGTGTCAATTTGTTAAGTCAACAACAGGAGTCACTGTGCACTTACTCCTCATGTAGGATCTTTGTCCTTAGTGTGCTGTACATTGAGATTTAATGCTATAACTAATACTCAAACAGTATTTTTCACTTTATGTTTCTGTGTGGGAGCAAACTGTTGAAATCTTTACTTAATGCATGCCAAACTGTTCTTCTCTATATGAAGAGAATCAAAAATGAATCTTGATGTGAATGGAAGGGGAGAGGGAGTGGGAAAGGGGAGGGTTGTGGGTGGGAGGGACGTTATGGGGGGGAAGCCATTGTAATCAATATTCTGTACTTTGGAAATTTATATTCATTAAATAAAAGTTTAAAAAATAAATAAAATTTAATTAACTCTTCTTGCTATATAAAGCATTGGAGTTGACAATTGGATTCTTCTGCTGTCTCTGAAAAAATATGATTTAAAAATAAGCTTTTGTTTTAACAGAATTCATTTCCTATCTCCTTTGGGTTCTGAATATAAACACATGTAATAAGCATAATCTGAAGATAAACAACTGTACTGTTACTGACGCTCTGTGATCAGCAAACATCCACGTTTTAGAT
The DNA here is from genome assembly GCF_051225735.1 of Oryctolagus cuniculus. Classification (NCBI taxonomy): domain Eukaryota; kingdom Metazoa; phylum Chordata; class Mammalia; order Lagomorpha; family Leporidae; genus Oryctolagus; species Oryctolagus cuniculus. Next base: position 19,013,342 of record NC_142870.1, on the reverse strand, counting down.
TGTACCATTTCTGTGGTTATTGATAATTTAAGTCACCTATGTCAGAAATAACTATTGGTAAGGTTCCCTTCCTCACAAATTCGAGTTTTTGGATGGTATAACCCCAGTTCTCTAATTTTGGACTGTCATTAATGCTTTTCTTCTATTGTAAAGTTGTACCTTTTGCCTTTTCCTAGTCACACTAGGAACTTAATATTACTGTTTCAACTCTGTCTGCAATTTGTAATGGATCCCCAAGTGAGGTTTCTTAGAAATATTCACAACTGGGGCCGGCACTGTAGCATAGCAGTTTAAGCACCTCCTGCAGTGCTGGCAACTCCTTGGGGTACCAGTTGGATTCCCCGCTGCTCCATTTCTGTCCCAGCTCCTTGCTAATGTGCCTAGGAAGGCAGTGGAGGATGGCCTAAGTGCCTAGACTGCAGCACCGATGTGGGAGACCTGAAAGAGGCTGTGGCACCTAGTTTCAGTCTGGCCCACCTCTGGCCATTGTTGCGATTTGGGGAGTGACCCAGTGGAAAGAAGCTCGGGCTTGCTCTCTCTCTCTCTTTCTTTCTCTTTCTGTGTGCGCATGTGTGGTGGGGCGTGTGTGTCTCCCTCTCTCTCTGGAGCTCTGCCTTTCAAATAAAATAAATAAATCTTAAAAAGCAAAAAGAAATGCTTATAATTATATGGGATCAAAAGCCTTTCCAGGTGTTCAGTTTTGCTTTATTTGATTCTGTAAATGTTTAAAAGTTAAAGAAAAACTACAATCTGTGATTGCTTTAGATAGGAAATTGGTGTATTTCATTTTGAGAGGAGAACTAGGGAGATCATAGAGCAAAGATGAACAGAATATGCTGCAATTTATTAACAATCCTATGCAGTTGTATGTAATATTTGAAAGTTAAATTTAAAGTCAGGCAGAAGGTCCATATAAGGAAATTCTATCATCCCTACTGCCTACTTACAAGAAATTGTAGGGTATTTTAATTAGAAAACCACAGGGTTTAACTAAAATCTAACTCCTAAGGGAAATGGTCCTAGCGTTATAGGGAGCATTACAGAATGTCTCGTAGTGTGAAAACTGTTGTCATCTCTGTTGATCTTTAAATGCAAAGGATCCTGTGTATATGCAGGATCCAGTTTGTGAGATTAGGGGTACTCATTGTTTAACATGAAGGCCTGCAGCCAACTACTGTTTATTCAAAATGTTTTTGTTCAACTGGTGGATGACGTATGCCCCTGATCTTTTTACCTTTCCCCTCATCCTTTGGACTAAGTCCAGTTTTTATTATTATCTCTGGCATACTCCAAGAAGAGAGGAGATGAAAGCCAAGCCTACTGATTCTACTCCTGCTAAAAGCTTTGGTGAGCATTTTGAAGGTGAAAGGTTCTGGAACATTCAGAACTGAATAAACGAACTTGAAATAATTGAAAAGCCAGAGCAATATTCCAATGCCTCTCATTGCCAGCAGTAGCCCAACTCCTCTTGTTCTTTATTTGGTGCAAGATGCAACAGGGAACTGGTACATTCTTAGCCTACTTTAAAGAAGGAAAAAAGAGAGAAACAGTCACACAACTAATCTAATACATCTGGTGAAGAGCTTCAGATAGAAATCAAAGATCTTTGATCCTTACTGGTTTATTTAATCTTTCAGCTGAGTTCTCTCATCTGCAACTTCAAGGTTGCCAAATGTGGCTTCTACTTGGGCCAACAGTTGTGCTCCTGCTTCCCCAATGGTCTCTGTCTCCATCAACTTTGAGAACTGAGAATCCCTTTGAGTGCCTTTATATTAATTTCCTTCTCTTCACTCAGCTTTTCTTTCCTTCAAAAAAAAAAAAATAGTCTCTTGATATATGTCCCATGGAGCCATAACACATTTGGTTTTAATTCTTAAGACTGAATTCTGGGGGCCCTCCCTGTGGCATAGTTGGTAGAGCTACCGCTTGCAGTGCCGGCATCCTATATGGGTGCCAGTTCAAGTCCTGGCTGCTCCACTTCCGATCCAGCTCTTGGTTTTGGCCTGGGAAAGCAATAGAAGATGGCCCAAGTCCTTGGGCCCTCGCACCCACTTCTTTCAGGGAGACCTGGAAGAAGTTCCTGGCTCTTGACTTTGGATCAACACAGCTATGCCCATTGTGGCCATTTGGGAAGTAAACCATCCGACGGAAGACCTCTCTCTATCCTGCCTCTGCCTCTCTGTAACTTTGACTTTCAAGTAAATAAATAAATCTTAAAAAAAAAAAAGACTGAATTCTGAATACATGTGGTCAAAAAGAGATTGTATTTTCATTCTCTTCACTTAAATTTCTTTCTCTTGGTGCAAAATAGAAGTCCTTGGAGTTTGAATATGTAATAGTGAATGTATTTGCAGTCTATAATAATATTTAATTCATGCTCCTATAGGAAAAGTGATAAATTCATAGCCATTGGCTACAGTTAGGTTACCTAAATATTTATATGTTGGAATCTTGGTCCTCAGTACTACAATATTGTGGGGTGATAGAACATTTAAAGAGGTGGGGTTTAGTCAAAGTAATTAGGTCACTGGGCATGCTACCCTTTAAAAGGGTTAAAGGGGTTAACAATGTTCTTAAGGGACATCACTTAGTTCCCACAAGAGGGGTTTCAGTAAAAGATCAAGACTGCCCCCACCTCTGCTCTTTGGCTTGCTATCTTGCCATGTGGTTTCTCCTTTTCACACAGGCTGTCACCATAAAGCCACCTTCCACATGATACAGCCAAGGGGACCCTCACGAAAACAATGACCTAAAGAAATTTCTTTTCTTCACTAACTACCCAACTTGAGGTGTATTATTTCGTCTTTTTTGCATGCACAAATGGACTATTCACCCTAATACTAGCAAATTTGTTTAACTGCTTTATAGTTTTACACGGCTGCATGCTGTGAGAAGAGATGAAAGCCAAGCCTGGGTAATGATTTTTGTTGTTTTGATAAACTTCATATGGCCTCTCCCATCTAGAGATCAGATAAATATTTATCTATATTTATTAATACTTCTTAAGGTTTTGTGGTGGTCAATTTTATGTGTCAACCAGTTTGGGTCATAGAGTGCTCAGGTATCTGGTTAGGCATTATTCTGCATGAGATTAATATTTGAATTGGTAGACTGAGTAAAGCAAAGCATGTTGTTGTCAACAGTGAGCTTGGGCCTCCTGCAATCTGTTGAAGATCAGAATAGGACAAAAAGCTGAGTAAGGGAGAATGCGCTCTCTCTGCCTGTCTTTGATCTGTGACGTTAGTTTTTTCTTCTTCAAATTCCAAATCCGATTGGAAGTATACCACCAGCTCTTCTGGGTCTCCTGCTTGTAGACTACAGATCTCGGGCTTTCTCAGCCTACACAATCATGTTAGCCTGTCCATTATGTGTGTTGTGTGTGTGTGTATGCGTGTGTGTGTAGAGTAGATCTAGATCTAGACCTTCCATTGCTCCTGTTTTTGTGGAGAACTCCAGTGAATACACATTCCTTTTAAAGGCTTCAACTTTAATACTTTTTTAGTTTAAATTGCACAGTGATTTGAATGAAGGTTCTAAATTTATTTATTCTTTTCCAAATACATTTTTAGGAGCAATGTTGGAATGGTGTTTTTCTGTTTATAGATTTATGTATCTAACTTTATCATATACTAATGTTTTATGGATGAGCCTACTAAGATTTTTCTTGGGCTATTTTTCTCATTCATCAATGCGCTTATCAGTGATGCTACAGACATTATTTTCTTTTCTAATTGTAATTTTGGGGTGAATTTTTAAACCAGGTCAAAGAAGAGAGAATTCTCTTCCATGTTCTCTTTTTCAGTTGTGCTTCTTACTGTTTACAATTACTAAATTTATTATTTTTAGATGAACTCTAGAATCATATTGTTGGGCTCCTAAAGTTTTTGATTTTAGCTAATGATTGCTAAGTCATCACGTCTGTTCACTGTTTTAAAACGAAACAACATGCTTGCAATCTGGAGTAAAAGAAATTTGTACATCACATACTTTAGTCAAGTCTTCTGTAATGTCTTTACAAAATTTTTCATTTTTCCAATATTTGATCTTTCCTTAGCTTGAAAGAGATATTAAAGACAAATAGAACAGTGTTTTTTTCTATTATTATAATTTATATTTCTAAAATTTAAAAATCTTTATGCAGATGTTCTATATCTGGGACACATCTTTTATTGTGGATTGTATCTTTTTAGTTGTTTCTTTGATCTCCAGGCTCCTACATCATGAAGGTTTAAGGTTTTTTCTTTTTCTTTTTTTTTTGTTATGTATTTATTTATTAAATTTATTTGAAGGAAGAGAGAGACGGGGAGAGATCATTCCCATTCTCTTGTTTGGCTGCCTATATGCCCAGAACAACTGGGACTGGGCCAAGCTGAAGCTGGGAGCTGGGAACCCAATCCAAATCCAATCCAAATCTCTCATGTGGGTGGTAGAGATTCCACTGCCAGAACTATCACCTGCTATCTCTCAGGGTCTGTCTTAGCAAGGAGCTGGAATCTGCAGTGGAGCCAGGACTTGAACCCAGCCACTTTGCTATGAGCTGAAAACATCTTGATTGACATCTTAACTACTAAGTCAAATGTCTACCCTAGGTTGTATATTTAATCCATAAGAAATATTTTTGCCTCGTGTTTTTCCATCTTAAATATATTGTGACTGGACTATTATTCTATTTCAACTTTCTCTGTGTTTTCCTGTTAAATCTTTGCACTTATTTGGGAAAAAAAAAAGGTTACTTTGATTTAGATAGTTCCTTTTAACTAATCATGTCACTGGACTCTATTTTTAAGCACTTCCTGAAAATACTTGTCTTTTATTAAGGAAGTTTAAACAATGTATTGTTATAATAATGTGACTGGGATTTTGTCAACTCATTTTGTGTGTGCTTTTTTTAAACTTTCCATTCTTTGTTTTATGAGTTTTCTTTTATGTACATCCTCTTTCCATGAAAATAAATTTTGTGTACTTTTCCCAATAAATAGCAATCATCTATGTTTATGTAATTATCAAATGCAAGAATAAAATGATACATTTTGATAACTCCCAATATAATAAGCAATTTCTGTTCCTCTTTTATGATTTTTCAATAGGACATCAAATTTTGTACATGAATTATTGCTAAAACATTTTATATTGTAAGACAAGTCTTCAAAAACATTATGGAAAATGTGTTATGAAGAATCTATGAGTGGATTTTAAAACAATTGCAAAAAATATCTTTTAATTCCATGATGTTATAAAATCCCTTCATACAGTTTCTTTCTTTAAAAAAAAAACAGATTTACGTATTTATTTATTTATTTATTTGAAAGGCAGAGTTACAGAGAGGCAGAGGCAGAGAGAGAGGTTTTCCATCCGCTGGTTCACTCCCCAAATGGCTGCAATGGCCAGAGCTGTGTTGATCTGAAGCCAGAAGCTTCTTTCAGGTCTCTCACGTGGGCACAGGGACCCAAGAACTTGAACCATCTTCTACTGCTTTCCCAAGCCATAGCAGAGAGCTCAATCAGAAGAGGAACTGCTGGAACTCAAACTGGTGCCTATATGAGATGCTGGCACTGCAGGCGATGGCTTTACCAGCTACCCCACAAGCCAGTCCCAGTTCCTTTTTAAACTATGATTTTTAAATTTTCCTGTTAATTTTGAAATCATATTTTCAACAATTATCATATTTAGCTATAGATTTAACTGGTTCCAATATTTGCTAAAAATATTATATCATTAATTTTTGTTGGTCTGAAGTAAAAGCATTACATATTTATGTTGTATAAACTGTATACTACCTCCCACTTAAAAAATGAAACAGAAGCATAAAACACCATTGGATTTGTTTCCCTTTCACTTTAGGCATCCATCTGCAAATCTCATCTCCTTCAACTACAGATTTGACTTTCCTTATCAGCTCCCTTGCTGTCAGCCTAGTCCAACCCATCCTTCCGATTCATTGCAATTATTACAATAGTCTCCTTTTTGGCTTCTTTGTGACCCTCACTGGCTTCTCATCTTACAACAAAACCGAAGTCTATTTCCTGCTATTGTGGAACACGCTCTCCGCTCTACTGACTTCTCCTTATGTTGTCCTCATTGTCCTGGTCACACTGGTCTCTCACTGACCAAACCAAGAAGCTGAGCTTGTTCCCAGCCATGGTGGCATCTCCTTTGTTGTGCCTTATCCTTCTGAGAACTGTCCTCTCGCATCCCTCTGGTTTCCACCCAATTATCTCCTGATTTAAGAAACCTTCCTGAATTATTGTCAAGAATAGCAATCTCCACCACCTTCCTCCACTAGCAAGTAGAGGGATTCACATCTTCTGTTAATAGCACCAAAACACAAAATAGTAACCCTAAATAAAAAGAAACTACCATAGCTGACAACACATGCTAAATTTCAAAGACATAATTATCAAAATGTATCCTTAAATAAAGACTACATGATTGATAGAAGGAGACTGTAAAGAGAGGCTCAGATTTCTGTATTATGGAGACAAGAGTACTTTGAACAAAGGTCACATTAGAAATTCCCAAGATTGGGGCCAGTGCTGAAGTATAGGAGGTTAAGTCTTCTGCCTGTAGTGCCAGCATCCCATACGGGTACTAGTTCCAGACCTGGCTGCTCCACTTCTGATCCAGCTCCCTGCTAATATGCTTGGGAAAGCAGTGGAAGATGACCCAAATCCTCAGGCACCTGCACCCATGTGGGAGACCTGATGAAGCTCCTGGCTCCTGGCTTCAGTTTGGCCCAGCCCAGGCTGTTGCAGCAATTTGGGGGGTGAACCAGTGGGCAGAAGTCCTCTCTCTCTCTCTCTCTCTCTTTCTCTCTTCTCCTTCTCTCTATATCTCTGCCTTTCAAATAAATAAATAAATAAATAAATCTTTTAAAAAAGAAATTTCCAAGACAATTGCTGGTTCAAATGGAGACAAGTAGGGGAGAGGCATCATTATTTATGATTTTGTATTCTTCTGTGCCTCTTTGTGTTCTGAAATCAATTAGTATACTTTATGATCTGTTGATCTTCAGAGAATTTACAAACACTAATTTTTTGGTAACACTTTCTGAGTTAAAGCATCTTTTATCTTTTACTGACACCAAAGTCACATAGAAATATATGTGTAATGTAACAGACTATAAAAATAAGAAATATTATTTTTAAAAAGGTCTTTCTTTTTTAAAGGTTTATTTATTTGTTTACTTGAAAAGCAGAGTTACAGAGAGACAGAGAGAGAGAGTTATCTTCCATTCATTGGTTCACTCCTCAAATGGCCACAACTGCTGGAGCTGGGCTGATGCAAAGCCAGGAGTCAGGAGCTTCTTCTGGGTCTCCCACATGGGTTCAGGAGCCCAAGCACTTGGGCCATCTTCCACTGTTTCCCAGACACATTAGCAGGAAGCTGGATGGGAAATGGAGCAGCTAAGACTCAAATCCATGCCAATATGGGATGCTGGCATCTCAGGGGGTGGCTTAACCCACTAAGTCACAGTGTTGGCCCACATACTACACTCCTATGCTTGATTGGTTGTGTTCAATTTCCTCAGAAGTTTGAACACCCCCAACCCTTACACCACTTTTTTCCCTTTTGGAAACAAAATGAGGTTAAGTCATGGCGGCTCCTTTTTTCCCATTACATGACAACTTGGAGAACCTTCTGCAAGACAATTAAACAAAGAACAAAAGTTAGAAACTCTTTTTGCAATTTCTGGTGAAATCTCTGTTGCAAAAATTGTGATTTTTGGTGAGTACTGAAATGAAAAATAGAACAAGAAGTTACTTGTTGAGTGTTTCAGGAACATCATCCCATCTTGTTGTTTGTATCTGCAGCAGGCAGGAGAGGGCACAACAGCTGTAGTCAGGTGCCAGTCCATAGCACCAGGATGTGATTGTGAACCAACCTCTCTGTGCTGTCCACATGGGTATCTTAAGCTGCTCAACCTTATGCTAAAAGGAAAAATCTCACCAGCAAGGGTCTGAAAATAACCTGGCAACATCAGCAAGTTGTTGAATATTACTTTGTGTTGAGAGTAAGGAAGACAGGAGGAAATCTTTTGTCTGGCTTAATCTCTTCGTGTCCTGAATTTTAGACTTGTCATTTACTTATACTATATAAAAATCAATCTAAGCTTCATAAAAATTATAAGAAGCTTCTCATGGCTGAAAATGACTTTTTCAACAGTATGGGTTATCATTCTAGGTATTTATATTTCATTCTGAAACAGTGTATATATAGCAAATGAGGGCCAGAGCTTAATTTTGTGTTCAAGCATGTGTGTGTGTGTGTGTGTGTGTGTGTATTTTCCATGTCACTTACTATGGGGTTATATGCTCTGCTAATGTAGGCTGTGAGTAGAGGTTATGGTTCAAAGTACAAGACAGGTCCCTGCGTTGCATGGCCAAATCCTGTGTTTAAATGAGTTTTATGGAACTAAGACTAGTTCCTGCAATGTGAGAACGGACTTAACCTTCACCCTTCAGTCCTGAAGCCTAGTGGATTGAAAAATGTCCACCAGAGACTCACATGACTCTCTCCACCCTGACCTCACCCTTTGCACCTTTACACCTGCCTCCTGGGAGTCCTGTTCAATTGTTCAGGAGAAGAATCCTTTGAGCAACTCTGAGGGTAACTTTGAAGTTACGTTCTGAATCTGAAATTAGCATATTATTTTATTCTATTCTACAGAGGGTGAACAAAAGGGTCAAAATGTAAAGTTTCATGAAAACAGAAATGTCTGTGGTTAACCACATAATATATATTTTCCAGGAAACGAAGTGTTTCCTCAAAATGTATAGTTATATTGGAAGCAGTATGAACTTTTAAAGTCATTAATGTACCACTTGTGATTTAAAATATAATGATTTACAAAAGACTACCCAGATGCCTGGGTGTTTCCAAGTTTCTCCAAACCATGTCTGGTATCCTGATGAGCAAGTGAAACATTTGGAGAGAGTGACTCACCATGTATATCTATCCCAAATGTAACTTATGAGGCATCATTGTCTACTCAATAGCTTAAATACCTTCACATAATTTTGCCTAAGTAATATAATTGAAGAGGTGGTAGAAATTCAGAAAGCACCCAGAACCTCACCATCTATCCATTTAATCAGAAGTAGAGAACGTCTGGCCCATGGGCAGTATAAGTTCCCAGACATCATTTGGTCTGGCACTGCCAAGGTGCTTGCAGGCTGTGTCAAAAATCCAACAAATCTACAGCAGGCTGGTTTTTAAACTGATAGCTTTTCAAGGCCCATGAATGATGTTAAGATTGTCCATATGGCCTTTGGCAGAAAAAAAATTTCCCCACCCATGACTTATGTATGGTCCACATTAGGGAACAGAAAACTAAGCCCACAGAACAAATCTGAGTCTGTTTCTATGAATAAAGCTTTATTGGAACACAGGCATGACTATACATTTATGGTGTTTAAATATACTTTTAAATATAGCAGCACAATGAGTAGCTGACAGAGATGGTATGAACCAGAAAGTGGTATATAGGAGAATTACTAACTGGCTCTTTCCAGGAAAATTTTGCCAACCATGGAATATTTATGAGGATATTTTTAAAACCTTCATGGAAAATAGAATTTAAAGATAAGTTTATTTTGGCATAAAAATTTTTGAACCCCATGCATACAGCAGTCTTCAAAACGGTCATGGAAAATGTGTATTATGATTAAACTATTCATGGACTTTAAAAAATTTTGCAGCAAAATAAGCTTATTTTTCCTTCTCAAACTTTTCAAAGTACCTTCAGACTGTTAGATACATTAGCCATAACTTTATCTATCACTAAAGATATCATAGATTCCTTTCTTTTTAGCATTTCATAAACCAAGGATATGTGGAGTATATTTCATTAGAACCAAATCTCATTTCCAAGGAATTTAAGAAAAAAAAAATCTATCTTCACATTCTGAGATTTCCCTCCCAAGAATTAATCCCCATTTCAGAAAATAAATACACTCACACACACACATTCAGAAAGTGTTCTTTTATTATATCTAGTAACATATATTGTATAAATACTCTATTTTATATGCACTTTTACAAAAGCGATATAACTTAAAAGTTTTATCATTAGAAATAAATGTATAAAAATAAATATGTTATTATAGGCATTTATTAACAAACTATAGTCCTTCTTAGAAGGAACACCAAACCAATACTTATAAAGTACATATAATTTATAGTAACATATTTTACTATATACACATGGAAAAAAGTCATATTCTCTCTTAGCAGAAGAGCTGAACAGACATTCACCAGGATAAGACTGTTGAACTAGCTGCTGGGGATGGACCTGCTACCCCTCAGCTGCCTCCCCGCAAGAGACAAGTGATCTTAATGTCCCCACACCTGTGGGACCCTGCTCTGTACACCCCATTCTTTTTCTGGCATTCCATCATTTTTGTCCAATCTTACTGACTTCGTTGAGACACAAATTGTGTTTTCACCTCCATGTCTCCAAAGTAGGCTTCCATAAGGAGGGAAGTAAGGTTGGAAGTACCAAATGCATCGTGCCTCTTCTAGCTTTTTCCAGCATCTACTATGTTGCTTTTTTTTTTTTTGCCATTGTAGGCTTAATGTACTTTCATAAATACATGGAACTGCTTTTTCCTTGAAATGAATTACACAAATGCAGACTGAGATGGTACCAGAAGGTCAAGACAAAGCCGCTTGAGTCATTTCACGTTGCTGAGGGTTTTCTCTCTTGTTGAACTATCTGAAGTCCTAACTCTGGAGAAAAATGGTTAACCACTCTCTGAAACCCCAGCGGCCGTGAGCAGCGCTGGTCTCCTGTCCTGTCTGTGCTCTTCTGACCCTCTACTACGAGTGAGGTAAAGTAAGCCGTGTCTTCTAATAAAATCTCATCTTTCTTTTGCTTTTCATCTCCCAACCTCATAAAGTATTTAATCAGTACCAAGAAACGTTAAGGCTTCTTACTCATTTCGACAATTGTTCCATTTTTCAAAGACTTGCAATCGATGTAACAGAAGAAATAATAAAAATAATGCCCTGGGGCGTTATGCTAATCATCTATCTTTGCTCGGACATTAATAATCCTCATTAACTAGCCTATGAAATGTGTAACTGGAAGGCTATTCTGATGATCTAACTCCTTTTCTCCCTATGTCTACACTCCCCGTTACCCACACACCTCACTGGTCACCAGGTTACATTGGATCCCTCCAGCCCTGTGGATTCCCCCATCTCAGCCCTTCCACCCTGCCTTTCCCTTAAAACTGGCCCCGCTTAACTGCACTCTGCCACTGTGCAAAAGTCTATGTAATGTTTCGGTTTCTTTAAGGGATCGCAGCTCTCATGCGCGAGCACCCCTCCGTCGTGGGACAGACACTTCAAGGTTCTCTTTTTGTAACCTTTCCCACAAGTCTTGGAACATGGTGACCAATCCCCGAGCTGCCAGCGTGGGCAAGGCACTTCCGCGCAGGGTCTGGTGCTGTCTGGCTTCACTTCCTTGGCACACTCGGCAGCAGGCTGCCCGTGGATGTCCCGACATTCCACCAGCCTCCTCTGCCAACCCGTTCCACAGGACTTTGAACATTCGCCCCACTCTTCAATGACCCACTCTGAGAAAGTGGGAATCGCATTGAAAGATTCCTTCTTCTTCTTCACAAAGTATGTGTATTTAATTTTAGGCCGCAGGGCATTGCCCACTGTGAGAACCTGGATGGTTAAGGGCTCTTTGAGAGGGCTGAAGCTGCGGATTCTTTCCAGCGCTGCCGAGGAGCCGCTGTATCTCAGGACAACACCTTTGTACGTAATATCTTGCTCTAAAGTGGAGAGAGTGAAGTCGCCGTTCAGGATATATGTGCCGTCGGCGGCTTTGATGGCAAGAAAGCTTCCGTTGTTTCTGGATCCCCTCTGATTCCGCTGTTTGACTTCAATGTTTGTGGCTCCAGTTGGGATTGTGACAATATCATGATATCCGGGCCTATATGCAAGGAGAATAGATAGAAATCTCTCATTCATTGGCTGATTAATTACTTAAAAAGGTGCTACTCACTTCTAATGCATTCCCCAGCCCCAGACCTGTAAAAAGGTGCATGCCTCTAAACGGTAAGATTTCTGAATGTGCTTAAAAACTTACTTTGCACTAGTAACAGATCCCGATATTTTCTTGCATGTAGATCCATTTCCTCCACAAATACCACATTTATCAAACTTCTTTTTGGAGTCTATGATGCGATCACAGCCAGCTTTGACACACTGCCCTTGTACACAGACAGAGGTGGAATCTGGACTACACGGAGTGCCATCCACAACCTGCAAAGGAAAGAACAGGTGTCTGGGGTTATACACTAGCAAGGGAACAGACCTTATTACAGTATCTCTCAGCTTTTCCTCTCTGTTTTCCCAACCCTGCTAAGGAAAGTAGAACTATCCACGCATGTCCCACATGTCTCGCCTTACTGTTCTCTTGGCTTTTTTCTTTCCCAGAAGATTGTACAAACTTAGAAAGAAAAAAAAACCACATGTGCTTTGATTGATTGTTGGCCTATCTATTCTGTATCTATATTTAATGAAAGTAGGGATCTTGGTCAATTTGTTTGCTGTTATAGCCACAGTGACTAGAATAATATGTGGCAATAGCAGGTGCTTCATAAATCATTTCTTGAATGTTGGGTCTGCAACCTAGGAATATTTTCACAGCCTCTGTGCTAACAACAAATGGTAATCTCAACCAAATTAACTTCATTTTGTATTTCAGAGCCAGCCTTATCCCTTCAGCAGGATAGCAAAAGAAATGATGCTTCTCTTTGCTCAATATATGCTCTCAAACATAAAAATTGTCAAAGCTCAGAGCTCCATCGCATTAAGTCTTTTTTACAAGTGTCACTGCTGCTCCAGGGTCCAGAAACAAGTACTTTGGACCATTCCTAAACGATTATCTAAAACTGCCGGTTGCTATGTTAATAAATAATTTATCTAACCACGAGCTGTATGTGAACCCTAGCTCACACCTGATTTGTCAAACAGTGTTTCTTTGTGTATAAAGGAGTACGTCTAAGCAACTGCAGCAATTTTAAGTGCTGGATTTAGGCTTGATTCCTAAATGGACATAACAAACGCAAAGCAGGCAGTCGCCAAGGTCTATAGAGGATAAGGAGTCTGAATTTGAAATTGAATATGCTAATATATAAAGTAAGAAATTGTGTCGAAGGTTGCACAGCAAGTTGTAGCCTGAGCTCTTAGGCAAAAAGTTAAGTGTGGCAGAAAGTACCTTGGGCTGCAAAACGAAGAAGTAACCAATGCCTTTGGCTTGACAGATGAGTTTGCATCTGTCCTTTGGCGAAACGCCAGCATACTTGGGCGTCCACTCCACCGCCGGCCCACTCCCAAAGGAAGCTTTTGAAAACTCATTGTGAGCCTCACATTGTTCCTCTCTAAAGGTTTTTCCTGGAAAGAGAACGACAGGATGACATTACCGGCTTCCAATTTCAAAGCTTCTGTTATGGGCACATCTTTTTCACCCCACCTCTTGGAGTTGGAGCCCACTGCTACTCACCACTGTTATCTGGACAGTCCTCGATGTTACATGACCTGTAGCGCACTCGTTTGCCTTCGCAGTACTTCCCTCCATTCTTTGGGACTGGATTGTCACATTCCCTCATTGTGTACTGAACTCCTCCACCGCAAGTTCTGGAACATTCTCCCCAGGGCCCCCACAGCCCCCAGCTTCCATGAATGGGCGTCTAAACGGAGACACATACCACCAGCATTAGGCTTCTCTACCGAGAACTTTTAGAAGGTCAAAGAGAAAAATACAGGCCAGTGAGTCAATTCTAAAAATAAGCTATCTTGCATTCCCATGAAAGGACACAGATGGAGGTGTCTGGAATGCGATCTTTGGGCATCACTTTGTTATTTTTAATTCTCAATTTCAAAGGAGTGCAAATGTGTTTCGGTAGAAAAACTCACATCAAAATGCTTCTTGTCGGTTTGGTTCACACACTTGCCGTTGACACACCATTTCCCTTCTCCACAGCTGGTGCCATCCGCCCAAGGGAAATGTTTGGTTTGGCACACCAGCAGGCCACCAGAGGTACCGGTGCACCACAAGGTGGCGCACGTGCTGGCTGCATCAGGGCAGTGTTTGGACTCCTCCCCAAAAGTGAACTGGCACTGCCGGTTGGCATCATACAAGGTACCAGGGAGATCCGATGGGAGCTGTATGGGATTCTGGGGCTTGTCCATCAAGCATTCCCCTGAAAAGGAAATGCCAGCCAATATTAATAAATAGTTAATAAACTTACGCAGAGGGTATATCACAGTTTCCAAAAACATTGTATAAGATGATAAAGAGCAAATGGTGGAAAACGCCCGAAAGATTCACATGACCATTGATATTACTCCCAAGAGACTAGCTCTGCGTTAACAATGACAGGAAATTGCTGTTCTGCTAAAAATGTGAATGAATGGATGTGGGGAGCTACTTAGAGCACCATCATTTATTGGGAATTAAGATCTGAACGTTTTTATGACCTTGACAGTGAAAGGTAATTTTGCAGGAGGCAAAAGTAAAAGAAAAAAAAAGAAAGCGCTGGTGAAGTTGTAATGCTATCCATGCAATGTTGGATGCCGTCTAGAAAGAACAGCTTGAGCGTCTCACCATGACCATTATCCAGAAATGATGTAATCATGTAAGCACTGCACGGAGACCAAGGCTGGCTCCGGTCCAAATTGGAGAGCATGGACGCCATCATGTGGGAATCCCGGTTCATGCCATTGAGGCTGGCACACTGTTTTGCATCATCATGCGGCATGTTAAACACGTGGCCTAGGAAGCAATCCAAAACCCTCATTAAAATATGGGGTCATTTGCAATATTTTTTCCCACCAGGAATTCATACATTACAAAATGACGTTTTTAGAGGAAGAAAGACATATAGGAGATACTGTCTGCTTTTCACAGAGTGTAATAAACATGCACATTTCCAAACCCGTACAGTTCCCCACGTCTACAGATGTGTTGGCACCCATGATAGCAGAATCAGCTGCAGACTTTCCCTCTGACATTAGGCTCCGTTTATCATGCTGAGTTCGTGAACGGGGCTTACTTAACTCTCACTCCGAAACAGACCTACCTAATTCATGGGCTGTGGTGAAAGCAGCTTGCAAGCCATCATCTTCTATGACTGAGCAGCTTCTGCCCGGGTCACACACAGTTCCAACATCAGCCATCCCAAGGGTGTCACATGTCTGGGCCCCACACAGATCCTACAAGGAGCAGAAGTACATCTTTAGTAATGCGGACAGTCTGATTCTCAGGAATCTAACTTCCTGGCAGGGTGTGACTTCATGTGTTTTGAAGAATCTACATTTATTATTATTATTATTTATTATTATTATTATTATTTATTATTATTATTAGCATTGAACTTACTAGGACTTTGCATGACTTTCACTAAGCTTCTTCCTAATGCAACCATTAAGTTCAAGATGATAAAACGGTGGTAGAAATAAGTAAGATGAGATCGTGCTAGCTCTTAAAAAATTGGGTGCACAAACACTGGCGCAGGTTGGGGCATTCAGCCTAGCATTAAGACACAGGTTAAGCTAGATGCTCGCATCGCCTATCTGAGTGCCTGGGTTCGATCGCCAGCCCCAGCTCCTGAGTTTAGCCTACTGCTAATGCAGATCGCGCTTAAGTAATGAGTACCAGCCACCCAGGTGCGAGACCTGGATTGAGTCACTGGCTCCTGACTTTGGCGAGCTCAGTCCTGGCTGTTACGGGTGTTTCAGGGAATGACCAGCAGAAGGGAGCTCTCTGTGTTATCTGTCTCTACCTCTGAAATTAATTAATGAATTAATTTTTGAAAAAAAAAAAAAACAAACACGTGGTGAGGTGCCTGTTGGTACAGAGCAGATTGCTAAGAGGACAGCACATCCCTGGGCCCTCACCTGTCTGGTGAAGAGAATCGCCGTGTCGTAGTGCTCTGCATCCCTGTCGCTGGGGGGGTTGTGCTGCTTCTGCCAGTTGCAGAAGTTCCGCAAAGTGAGCGCAGCATTCGAAGTCACCTCTGGCCCCTTCTGCTCCTCATAGATGACCAGAATCTTCACCACCACCAGGCTGATCGAGTTCCGAATGCTGGGGTGTTTGTACAACCTGGCTGCCACCGAGAACAAGGTGAGAAGGTAATGCTTTAGCCCGCTGCCGTGGAACTCTGCCATTGACTGGTCGGCCACAAGCATGGTTTCCACATAACGGGGGCTGGACACAAACCGCTTCTTTCTTACACTTCCAGTTCCTGTAAAGACACAAGAAAGACATTTTGCTCTTGGGCAGCCTCTCCAAGAATAGATACCTTCCCAGGGCACATAAGGAAAGCAGTCACAGCAAATAAGACGAAAATACACCTTGGAACAACAATAACAAAAATATTTGCAATCTCTTTTCCCTGAAAACGTTATTAAAAAATGTTCTCTGTTGCTATAAATAAGGTATTTTTGTGTGCGAGAGAGAGGATTTCTTTTGTCCTCTTTGAGAGCCCGCAGCGTGAGGGAGGTGTGGGCACATCCTGCTGCACCGCTGTAGTAAGACTTGGAGCAGGGGCAGCAGGCAGAGCGCCCTGACTCACTCTTCGCACAAGCCAGGACGCAAATCCTGAATGAGATCATCGCGCTCCACGTGGAAGGCCTAAGGCAGGGCCAGGGCTGCCGCCAAGGGGCCGGGCCTGAAGGGCTCTCAGCCTGCATGGCTCAGCTCTCTCATTCCAGGGGTCCCTGGGGCACTCTGCTCTTGCCAATTCCGGGCACAAAGACCACCCACTGAGTCCAGCAGCCATTGCCCTGCGCGTACTATCCCAGGGAAACAAGCTCCTGTCTCGAGCCACGCAGGATTATTTGGAAAAGAGCCCCCTGACTCCTGACTGAGCCCCAAGCCCCAGGGAAGTCCCCAGACAGGGCTGTGACCACGTAAACCCTTCCAGGGGCAGATGAGCAGGAAGAAATCTAAAACAAGCCCGGCGAGCAAGTTAAAGAGAAAAAGGCACCAACGGAATAAACAAAAGACCTGGACAGTGAGCAAAGCCGACGACAGTCAGGGGAAGGCATAGCAGAAAGGGCCCGCGGGGGCCCTCACTCCGCAGGGCTCAGGGCCGGAATGATGGCCTAAGAGAGGGAGCGCACGCGGGGAGGCGGGGTGGCCGGAGCGCGGAGGCGGGGCAAGCTGCGCAGAGACCTCCCAAGCAGGTTCTGCAGAGGGGCCCGTAGGCAGCCGTCCCCGTCAGCCTTTTAAGGAGGGAAGAGACCAGCAGGGCCCGGAGCAGAGATCGCGGTGCGGCTGGCGCAGGCACAACCCGGGATAACCATAGCTTCTCTGCCGCCTTCCCCAGCTCCGCCCTCCTCTTAGTGCAAGGAAGGGGTGGCCGCACAGGCAGCGGTTACAAAACCCAGTGAAAAGCTGCTACCCGGCCAGAGTCCACACAAAGTCATTAAGAAACAGCTGAGAGGGATGGAAAGCAATTGCGCACGCTCACGCTCAACTAGCATGTAAGAAGTCCCATTTCAAACCCTCCCTCCCCTGCGGAACCGCTTCGTCTCTGTCTGGAGAGAATCGCTGACTTTTGATCCTCTCCGGGTTGCTCATTATTCAGGCAGGAGGAATTAAGTTTTCTAGCAGGATCTGCTTCCCCAACTCAGTCCTCACACCACGTTCTTGCACTGTGCATCTGCGTCCAGAAACAAACAGTCCGGGACCCCCCACCCCCACCCCGGGGCGTGGGAGAGAGAAAACGGTGAGGGGATGAATGGAGACAGTGGGAGCAGCTCTTCTACCTGTTGGTTGTCCAGCGCGCTCTGGCACTTGGCCTCGCGGAGGCCACTGCACCCCGGGCTCCTCGCCTTCCAGCCCTGCGCCGCCCGCCGGCAGGGTCTCCTCGTCCACGACCCCACACTTGACACCGCCGCCGCCCCGCCGCCTACGCCGCAAGAGATGGAACTGTGGCTGCGCGGGAGACTTCTCCCCGGCGGCGGCGGCGCTGGGGGACAGATGTTCGGTGCCGGCCGCAGACGCGGGTTGAATGATGTACTCCTCGCCTTGCAGGTAGAAGGCTCCGCGCACGCCCTCGCAGAGGCTGAGGGCGGCGGCCGAGCTGGGGTCACCATTCACCGTGCCGGAATAGAAGCAGTGGGCCAGGTCGCCGGCGGGGTCCAGACCGGGCGCCTCGGGCGTGGGTCTGCGCCCCACGGTCTGGAGCGTGAAGCCGGGTGCCAGGAAGCCACGGTCGGGCTGCAGCTCCAGGTGCAGACGCCGGCCAAAGGCATCCAAGTTGAGCCGCGTGGTCTCGGGTGGCTGGGCGCGATCCAGCGCCGGCAGCACCAGCTCCTCGTCCTCCTCCGCGGGGCGCCCAAGTGCGCCGGGAACTGCGAGTAGCGCGGCGGCCGCGGCGAGCAGCAGTAGTTTGGGCGCGGGCTGAGATCTCCAAGACCTCTGCGCCCGCTCGGCGTTGCCCATGTAGCTGCCCAGCGTGCGCCTTTGGGGCCGCTCAGGGACCGCTCGCTGCATTGGAGTCTCGGGAGATACCCGCGCGCTGCACGCCCCAAGCGAGGGAGCTTTTGCTCGGGTCAGGAGAGCTGAGCCTCGCTGGCCTCGCTTTGGATCGTTAAAGTTAAGTTACTGTGACTCTTTGCAAGTGCGCTTAGAGCCGGCCACAGCCAACGCTCCCAGGGACAGGGGAGCAGGCGCTGCCGGAGCGCGGGAAGTGTTCCTTCCAGCGCAGAGTTGGGCGCTGCGGAGGGGCCGCTGCGAGGACAAGAAGCGCTCCGGGCGGCTCCGAGTCCGGAGGCCACGCGAGGATCGGTGCCGGGCGCCCCTCTTCGGTCTCTGCTGGCCGCGCGGTGCTGCTCAACGCAGAGCAGGGCTCTGGCCTCTCCCGCCGGCTGTGCGCCCCGGCTTTGCAAAGGCCCTTGGCTCCGAACCGCTTTCCAGCCAGTGCAGGAACCGGGCAGCCCGGGCCGCCCTTTTATAGTCGCCAGACGGAGCCCCTCCTCCCTCTTTGGCTGCCTTTCCAACCTAAAGACACCGCCCCCCTGAGCTCAGCGGGTAATAAACCGCGCTCAGCGCCGCGGGCCCTGGAGGGGGAGGGGGCGCCCTCGGCGCTGGCTCCGCGCCACGGCTCGTCAGTCCGGGGGCGGAAGACGCGAGGGCGCAATGACGAGTACTTTGTGCTGCGGGGCCGCTCAGGGGAGAAGGTTCTCCCTTCCCGCGGGCCTCTACCCCCGCCGGCTTCCTGCACCGCCCTCCCTTCCTGCGGCCCCTCGGGTGCGGGAATACAGTTCCCGCGCTGGGCTGCAGTTCCTGGGGGCGGGGGGGGGGGGAGGGATAGAGGAGCGGGGTGGTGGCCAGCTGAGTCCTTTCTCCAAAACTTGCCAGCGCTGGAGCTGTCCCTCCTCCCCTCCTCTCCCTCCCCCATCAGCCCCCACTTTCCTAATCTGGGAGATAAGCCAGGGCTGCCCTTTCTAGAAAAATACTCCGCCCTACCTCGCATCTCCGTGTGCTCTGCCTTTTCCCCAACTCGTCCCGGGGGAAGCAGACTGGCCCTGGCACTTCTCAAGGAAGGCATGCCCGGGGGAGGGGGCCAGGGGACACCAATTTAGCCGCAGACCTTTAAAAGTTCATTTGCTTTGACCTTCACCCCCTCCTCGTCCCCCGGGACTATGCGGGCTCACATTTCCCGAATAGGTGATCTGGAACGGGGTTCAGCTCCCTGGAGCCTAAGGAGGGGCGGTACGCCGTCCCGTCTTCGCTGGGGGAACCCACCCACTGCCGCCTGAGTGCATGCGCCCACCTCTGGGGACTGCAGGCCCCAGGCCCGGCGGGCAGAAACGCCAGGTTGTAGGGGCCCCAAAGAACACCCTCCTACCCCGTTTCAGCACCCGGAGCCCTGGGGCGATGTCTTTAGGGAGAAAGTGTGCAGCAGGGATTTGAGAAAATCGGCTTCCTTCCGCGACCCCTCCCTTCTCTTCCTACCAGGAAGGGAAAAGGCTACGTCCGTGTTACGAAAGCGCCCCAGGCTGAGTCTTTCCACCTCCACGGCCCTCAGAGGGGGCTGAGCGGTTCTGCTGTGGAGACAGAGGGAGGGGCGGCGGGACCCATAGGAAGGAAACGCTCCCAGGCGGAAAGCCACCCGGACAATGGTGAGAGCGGCCGCCCAGGTCCCAGGCAGACCGGCGCCCCGCACCGTCACACGCTGGCGTCCCGCGCCCCACCCGCAGACGCCCCCGACGCGCGCCGGCCCGTGTCCTCGTGCCTCCCCACCACTCCCCTACGTCTGTCCGCTTCTGCCACAAGTGTGCCCCTGAGAGTTCTCCAGCAAGTGCCCCTTCCAGACGTTTCCCTGGGGGGTGGGGGGGTGCTTCGCAATTTCGTCTTCCTCCTGGCGTTCTAGATCGCCTACTTGAGACACAAAAACGCAAAAGCCATTCCAACTCTACAGGCAAGATCAAGTGAGAAACAAGGCTAGAGAGAAACTCGGTAGCACACCCCTCAAAGTGGCGTTTTCATAAATGCTGGTTTGGTCTCCTAAGATCAGGCTTCTAGTGCAATGTTGAAGGATCCATCCAGGACTTGACTGTAACAGCGGTTTCAGGCGTCTGCATTTCCAGTTCTCCTCTTTACTTTCCCCACCATGCTAACATTTTGATGGGGTTTCTGCCTGCCTCCTTTTATTCATTCTCTGTTCTTCTGCCCTCTCTCATCCCCTTCAGTTTCTCCTTCAGAGTCAGCCTTGACTCTCTCCACTCGCTCCCGTTCCTTGTCCAGCCTGTCTCCTTCTTTGAACCAAATGGTTAATCCTCTCCGTTTCCCTAGTGGGCTTTCCCAAAGGTCCAAAGATTCCCCACTTCCTTTACTGTTCACAGTAGTAATAGAACTTGAATGTTCTCTCTCTCTCTCTCTCTCTGTGTGTGTGTGTGTGTGTGTGTGTGATCTCTCTCCTCTCCTCTCCTCTCCTCTCCTCTCCTCTCCTCTCCTCTCCTCTCCTCTCTTCTCCTCTCCTCTCCTCTCCAATCCTCTCCTCTCCCCTAACCCTTTTCCCCTCTCCCCTCTTCCCTCTCCAGTTAGAAGAGTTGATGGTTTAGACTTACAAGACCTTGACCATGGAGTCATGAAGCCTTAATGGTAAAGCCGTCCTCAATACACCCTCCAACTCTGACTTAGAAGGTGACTCAGAAAACTGTGTGTGGTGACCAGCATTGGAAACCTCCCTTAGATTGGTTTTGCCAGAGAGATTTGATACCTGAGTGACTTAGGCCACATCCAGTGATGGTAAATGTGATTCACTTGAATGGGGTCGAAAGGAAACTTCAAAAGGCCAGCAGTAAATGCATAACTTAAAAAGATATATCAAATATATTCCAGTCTGTCAACTCCCCTACATAAAGTCAAGCTTTTAAAATATATCGATGCACCCTTGGCCCTGAGTGCATTTCTGCCTCCAGTGTGTTATTAGAAATTTGAATTCAAGGCATACATTTGTAATCTTGAATGGGTTACTTCAAATCCATTATACATTTTTTTCATCTCTCATGTTATATATCCAAACAGAACTGAAAATTAAAAAAAAAAAAAACAGTTAATTCAAGGCAATAGGACAGCCAGGAACATGGCTTTTTTATTCTCTGGATTTCTCTCCAGATTTCTGTTCTTTTGCATAATGAGTCCAATCTGTTGTGCACCTGTAGTTCTGGGAAATGATTCCTTTTTAATCGCTTCAACAGAGACATGGATGTGCGGGTTGCCAGTTACTAAGCTGAAAACTCCATCCATGCTTAGAAGAACATTTAATCCACGTACATTTTTTTTTTAAGATCAGCACTCTTCAAACATTTTTGGTGTTCTATGAATCTATAACATACATGTATGTTTCTAAGCAAAATGTGAATTATGGAAAACATTTGAATGTGGAAACAATGCAAGAGCAGAATTTATACATGGCCTCAGATTCATATAAAATGTAAAAAATGGATCCTTGTGGGACGTTTCACACTCCCATCCTTATGAAACACTTGGTTCTTTATTTAAATGTCCATTCAGAAGATCACATTTTGTATCGTCCCTATCCTCCATAAGTCTGATTTTCTTTTATAGAATACATGAGGATTTATATGCACACTAATCTTAATATGTTCAAACTTACAGACTAGTACCTTTTATTATTTGTAGAGACTGTCAAAAGTTAAATCATTTGATATAAAACTATTCACACAATGATCAGTTTTAAAAGCATTTAAAGAATCTTTTAAAAGGATTCTTGTTCTTTATATACAGAAGAACTTCCTGATACAATATTTGTGCCTTTTAAAGTGAAAAATATAAAATTAAGGTATTTCTATTTACATTTCATGTGTTTGTATTTGTTTCACTTATTTGTGTGGTATAAACACAGTATTCTACTTATAATTCTTATCAAGTCTGTACCAAAGCAAATATTCAACAATAACCATGAAATGAGGAGATCTCGTAATATCCATAAACTATTAGATTATTTTAGTGCTAACATTGTCTACAGAAATTACTAAAGTGCATATTTCATCATGGATGCTTTTTTCTAGACTACGGGATTTATCAATTAGAGATAAGAAAGCTGTCTAGCGTTAGTGCTGCTTTGGGGAAACACATGTCCATAAAGTAATCTTGGACAAATAAATATTTTAGTTGGTTATAAGTGAGACAGTAGATACAAAACACCGAGTTCAGGGGCAGGCACTTGTGGTTCAGTGGATTAAGCTTCCACTCGGGACCCAGGCATCACAGCTGAAGACCTGGGTTTGAGTCCTGCCTCTGCTTCTGATCCACCTTCCTGCCGATGTGCACTGTGGGAGGCAGGACCTATGGCTCAAGTACTTTGGTTCTTGCCAGTCACATGGGAGATCTGGATAGAGTTCCAGGCCCCAGCTCCAGCCTGGCCGTCCTACTGCTGTGGATGTTGTTTGGGGAGTGAAACAGTAAACCGAAGAGCCATTACTATCCCCTTTTCTGTGTGACTCCGTGTTTCAAATAATGAAAAGTAAGTAAATACATACATATTTGAAGTGAGTTTTATTTGCAGGAAAAAATACAAATATTGATGACAGAAAATTTTCTGTAAATAGTATTTAAACAATATTTCTATGCCCCAAAACTATACATTTGAAAAACTTAGAGGACAATGATTTGATTAGTCCACTTTTTGTGTTTGTTTTACAGATGTGGAATTGAGTCCCCAGAAGCTTTGATAACTTGCCCAAGATGACATAGACAGAGTCAAATTGGGGGCTTAGAAATAAATTACCCTGTTATAATTTCTAATTTAATATCTCTCAGTGTGTTTATATAATTATTTGGTTGGGAAGTATTTGTCATAATTATGATTTATATTATTTCAAATTACTAAATTTAATTTTAATTATAAATAGGTATTTTCCTGCAACAAAAATTTCCACCTTAAAAGATTCACAGCCTTTAGTTCCTCTGTCTCAGCCCACAAGGTGGCGATAGTCTACAACAAATGATGTGTATGTCTGTTTTTTTTTTTCCTTTTTTTTCTTAGTAGTTCAAGGCAGGAACTTGTAAAGGTTTTACATCATTTTAATCATTTTCAAGAAATTTTAAATCTATTTTCTTCTTCTTTGGGATTATGTAAAATATTTTAAAACAGTGTAATATTAAATATGTTTATGCTCTTAAAATATAGTAAAAATACTTTTACCAAGTCCTAAAACAATAGCCAACTACTTTTTAATCATTGCTCTATTAGCTCAAAACAAAAGTCAATTGAATAAAAGGAATCAACCTCTGCTTAGATAATATTGTAATCTAATTTTACTATTTTGCTATTTTGTGCTTCATGTAATTTAAATGAAAAGGTCATAGACACTGTAATCCACTAAAACAGAATACAACTCATGCATTCATTCATCCTACAGATATTTTAAGTATGCTGTATATTTTACATACATTGATAGTTGACTATCACTGCTAAACCTAACTGTTTTTTTCTCATTTAGAGATTATTTTTCCTTAGCTACAGTAGAAAATTTAAGGCAGAGAAAAGTGAGAAAATGTTATACCACCAGGTGGCGACAGAAGATAAAATTTAAAAGGGAAACCTGTTGGAGTGAGGTGGACACTATGGGAAATGGTGGCTTGATCAGCATAGCCCTGACTGTTAATGAACAACTTAATACATTATCCCTCTTAGTAGTTTTTTTATCTGTTCTACTTAATATGACTGGTTTAGATCTGTAATTGATGCACAGTTATTCTTAAGTGTTGAAAATTAACTGAAATGTGATCCCTGTTGAACATGGTGGTGGGAATGGGAGAGGGAAGAGATGTATAATTTGGGACATGCTCAGGCTGACTTGCCCCAAGTGGTGGAGTTGGAAGCATACCAGGGGATTCCAATTCAATCCCATCAAGGTGGCATGTACCAATGCCATCTCACTGTTCCAGGTGATCAGTTTCAGTTCACAGTTGGTCATGGTGGAGGGACTGGGAGTCAAAGGGAGCACATAGACAAGTCTAGTACCTGCTAACGCTAACTGATGGAGTAAATAAAGGGGAGAGTGATCCAACATGGGAAGTGAGATACTCAGCAGACTCATAGAATGGCAGATGTCCTAAATAGCACTCTGGCCTCAGAATCAGCCCTAAAGGCATTCGGAGCTGGCTGAAAAGCTCATGAGAGTATTTCAGGCATGGAAAGCCAAGACACTCTGGCAAAAGATCTCTGCGAGTGAGATCCCAGTGGAAAGAATAGGTCTTCAAAGAAGGAGGTACCTTTCTCTGAAGGGAGGAGAGAACCTCCACTTTGACTATGACCTTGTCTAAACAAGATAAGAGTCGGAGAACTCAGAGGGCTTCCATAGCCTTGGAAACTCACGACTGGAGCATAGGGAGATTACTGATGCCATAGACAGGAGTGTCAATTGGTAAAGTCAACAACAGGAGTCACTGTGCACTTACTCCTCATGTAGGATCTCTATCCTTAATGTGCTGTACATTGAGATTTAATGCTATAACGAGTACTCAAACAATATATTTCACCTTGTGTTTCTATGGGGGTGCAAACTGTTGAAATCCTTACTTAATGCATACTAAACTGATCCTCTGTAAAAAAAAAAAAAAAAAAAAAAAAAGAAATTATCAATTCCCAACTTGACTCTCACTGGGATTAAACATGACAATAGGTCTGCTCTGATTTCATCATCATTTAAAAAATCATCTATTATTTTTCACTTTATGTTTCTGTGTGGGAGCAAACTGTTGAAATCCATACTTAATGTATACTAAGCTGATCTTCTGTATAATAAGATAGTCGAAAATGAATCTTGATGTGAATGGAAGGGGAGAGGGAGTGGGAAAGGGGAGGGTTGTGGGTGGGAGGGACGGTATGGGGGGGAAGCCATTGTAATCCATAAGTCGTACTTTGGAAAATTATATGCATTAAATAAAAGTTTAAAAAAAAAATTTAAAATAGTCCTGACACTGGGAGTACTTCATGCATGCGTACCCCACACAAAGGGCTTCCAAATGTCACATGAATATAAAAGTTGCATTCTGGAGATATTTTGGTACTTGAAATAAATCAACAATATCATAGTTTCTCCAGGTTGAAACGATCTAGAATTGAAAACATAGAATTTTAAACAGCAGGAGGCGCATGAAACCACAGAATGAGAAATTTTAAACTAATTTCCTCCTGCTTTTCCCTCACTTAGTCTATATTTTATTGCTAAGTTCACTATATTTTATTGATAAAGTTAGGGGATTTTGCTTTCTTTATTTTTAAAATCATTGTTTATTTGAAACAGCTGCAGAGGTAGAGGAAGAGACACACATGGATAGGGACTTCTTCGTCCGCTTTTTCACTCTCCAAATGGCTGTAACAGCCAGGGCTGAACCAGGCCAAAGCCAAAAGCCCGGATCCTGGAGTTTTGTATGGCTCTCCCAGGTGAATGGTATGGGACCAAGCACTTGGGCAATCTGCTGCTGCTTTTCCCAGGCCATTAGCAGGAGGCTGAATGGGAAGTGTAGCAGCCAGGATGTGAACCAGCTCCCATATGGGATACGGGCTTTGCAGGTGGCAGCTTTAGCCATGTCACCACACCAACCCTGGTTTTTTTTTTTGTTGTTTTTTTTTTTGTTTGTTTGTTTGTTTTTTTATAACTGTTATTCCCTCCCTCTCACTATACAGCTATTTAAGTAGAGGCATGAATTTAGTTGTCCAGATAATTTCCAAGTGGCTTACCTCAAGACAAAGAGATTTAAACATTTGTAGGTCTCTGTCCTAAAGGGAGGATGCATTACTCTGAATGCTCCTTTCTAATCTATTGATAATCAGTAGCTGGCTGATGAATTTATTAGAATTAATAGACAACCTACTGGGGTAATTCATGCTGGTCGAATCTTTGACAATCTTCAAAGTCCTAAAGCAGGCTTTCCAATCTTGCAGAATAAAGGGAGGTCAAAAATCATTTGCTTCATGGGATAAAAGTAGAAGAGGAACTGAGGAAGATGATTTCAAAAATGCAGTGAAGGAAGCTTATGAATTACTTTAAAGTGAAAGATGCTGTGTTTTAGTATTTTTTCTTTTTGCCATGGAGCACACCATTTTTAGAATCTAAAGACCAACTAAAAAGTTCCAATGGACAAATGGCTCTGAATATCTGTGTTGGATTCCTCTTTCTGCTTGCCTCACATTCTCTGCGTTCTCATTCTTTCCAGCCGTTGCTGCACTAAGCACTTTTGGGCAGGTGCCGCCTGCCAGTTCTTCACCTCAAGTGCATCTCATGTCTGGCATGCTTCCCAACCTGGCGTTCCTTCGAGCTGCAGAATGACTGTCCTGCAGTAGCACCAGGAAGTTCAGGAGAGTTAACAGCCATGTGGCAGCCTTCGACTAGAGTGGGAGCCAATTGGAAATGATTTCTCTTGTTCCTTGCAGACAACATGACCCCTGGAAGGTCATAATGGAATCAAGCACCGAATGTCCCCATTGTGACCAGGTTAATAATGTACCTTTCTCTTGGCCTCCTCCATTCTCTGCCTCTTGCCAGTCCTCCTGTACTGTTTCCTAAACTGGCTTACCTGTTCCCTGCCTGCCCCAGGTATCTTCTACATGGGATGTTTCACTGGCCACACAACCATAAGATGTTTTTTGTTGGGTGTAAGTAGGGTGGCATGTAGTGGAAATACCAGTGTAAAGACACATCAGTGTGGGAAGAGGTGCAGGTTTATACAGAAACATGGCACTCAAACAATATGACTGAAAGAGTGATTAAGTGGTCAGCATGCTGGCATAGTGGGCATAGCTGCTGCTTGCCTTGCAGGCATCCAATATACATGCCAGTTTGTGTCCTGGCCTCCCTGCTTCCAATTCAGCTCTGTGTTGGTGGCCTAGGAGAAGCAGTGAATGATGGCCCAATTACTTGGGCCTCCGTCACCCATACGAGAGGCTTCGATGAAGTTCCTGGCTCCTAGCTTCGGCCTGGCTCAACTGTGACTATTGGGCCACTTGGGGAGTGAACCAGCAGATGGAGGACTTCTCTTTGTCTCTCAAATCTCGCATGGGATGCTGGAATTGGGAGGTGGTGGCTGTACCAGCTACACAACAATGCAGACCCTAATAAACAAATCTCTTCTAGAAAGTGATTACAAGGAGTATGTCAACTGGATGGCTTTTTTTTTTTATAACCATCTTATACTTTATTTTTTCATGTTGACTTATTAATACAAAGAGAACAGATTCAATGTAGTTTATACGCATAATTCTAAGAATATAATGATATTTCCTTCCTGTCTCCCTGGATGGCTTGTTTAAAAAAGATTTATTTGAAAGGCAGAGTGACAGAGAGAGAGGGGGAAAGACAAAGAAAAATTGATCTTCGAAGGCAGGAATCCAGAACTACTTCTAGTTCTCTCTTGTGGGTAGCAGAGGCCCAAGTACTTAGATCATCTGCTGCTTTCCCAGGTGCATTATCAGGGGGTGGGATCAGAGGCAGAAAACCCAGGACTCAAATCAGCACTCCTACATGGGATGCCAGCGTCAAAAGCGTCAGCTTAAGTTGCCGCGCCATAATTCCGGCCCTGGTTGGATGAATCTCGATAGTTGCTTCAGAGCAAGGTTTGGCAATCTGAGGCCCGTGAGCTTATCATCTGTGTTGGTAAATAAAGTTTTACTGGGAGAAAGTCGTAGTCATTTTTAATATATTGTTTATGGCTGCTTTTGCAGAGTTGAGCAATTTTTGAAGAGATTGTATAACCACAAGTTCAAAATATTTATCTGGCCCTTTAAGAAAAAGTTTGCGAATCTCTTCTTCTGAAGTCTTAGGGGGAGAGAGAGAGAATTGGGGATAGGGAAAGAAGTCATATATAGTGACTCAATATCCAGGAATGCTGTGAAAGTCACCTTTATCTCTGGCATCCAGACAGCAGACAGTGCTGAAAATCTGAAATTTCATATTCTTGGAGTTGCTTTAGACCAAAGTCAGCGTCCTAATAGAAAACGTGTGGGATCCTGAGGGAGAGAAGAAAACAACTGGGTCAAGAAGCTCCCATTTCTCCAGGGCTCTGCAGATTAAAGGAAGCTGCTGTCACCCTTTTGCTGGAAGGGAACAACCTCCCATGCAAGGAGACTGAAGTTCTCAGCAGCAGCAGGTGCTTCTAAAAGGATGCTTGCCGTGCCCAAAATCTGTCCCCTCTCCCCTTCCTTCCTGACTTCTTAAACAGAGTCCACAATTCTCTGGAGAAAGTGTTTTTAAAATATATACTCAATTTATTTGTAAGTCAGAATTATAGAGACAGAGAGACAGAGAGAGAGACAGAGGGAGAGAGGGAGAGAGAGAGAGGGAGAGAGAGAATCTTCTATTTGCTGGTTTACTCCACAGACAGCTACAATGGCCAGGGTTGGACCAGGCCAAAGCCAGAGTCCAGGAGCTTCATAAGAGTCTCCCATGTGGACCATCTGTTGCTAACAGGGAGCTGGATCTGAAGTGGAGCAGCAAGGACACTAACTGGCACCCATATCATGTGGCTTACTTGATAGGCTATAACATTGACACCTGGAGAGAGGTTTTAAAGGAACATTGACTATGTGTAGCACTCAGAGTTCTTTAGAGAGACAAAGCATACATTTATGTATATATGTTTGTATTTCAGAATATATATTAACTGAGAAGATGAGAAATTGACTCACATGATAATGGGGCCTGAGACATCCCATGATCTGTCATCTGCAAGCTGGAGACCCAGGACAGTCAGTGGTATAATAAATGCAGTACCAGTCTGAAGGTCTGAGAACCAAGGGAGCCAATGATGCAATTCTAAGTTCAAGGACAGGAGTAGACCGAGTCCCAGCTCCAATAGGACAGAAAGAAAAATGGGCAAAGTCCTTTCTCTGCCTCAGATTCTATTCAGGGCCTCAATGGATTGGGTGATGCCCACCCGCACTGATGAGAGCAATCTATTGAGTCCACACGCCTAGATGCTAATCTCATCTGGCAAAGCACTCACAGACACATCAGGAAACCAGGTGTAATCTGGGCAACCCTTGACCCATTTACACTACAACACAAAATTAACCATCACATTGTATAAATTATAGTCCCCAAATATTACCTACATTTTATGAATGGAAGCAATAGGATGAAAAAGCACAGTGTAGCTTGGTGGTGGTTGTACATTTGGGCATAACAGCAACGAGGATGATACTCGTCAGGCGCTTGTCTGAGATTTCCCGGCTAGCAGCAATGATTCAAGGAATCTTTCTGTTTGTCCATCTATTTTAGGGAGATAGGGAGATGGGACTGGGAGAGTACTGTGTGTGTTTGGGTGGGTGTGTGTGAGTGTGTGTGTGAATGTAGTGGAGTACTCCACACTCCATGGCCCTCTTTTCTGCAGCCTGAGAAATGGCTATCTGTTGCTCCCTGTCAGGCTGTGCTTTCTCTTAAGTTGCTGCTCTTCAAACAAGAACTCCAGCCCATTCAGCCGGGAAAGGAAGCAGATTGCCAACCATGATATATCAATGTGCATATTTTTATAAGGTTTTGCTGTAACAGTAATACTGAGTCCTAGAATTTATTTGTTATTTATTTATTTGTATTTAATTTTTGAGAAGCAGAGAGACATAAAGAGAGACACAGAGGGTTCTTCCACCCACTAGTTGAATCACAAAATGCTCATAACAGCCAAGACTGGGCCAGTCTGAAGCCCCCTGAATTCCCATTAGAATCTCCCATGTGGGTGGCAGAGTATCCAAGCGGTTGAGCCATCACCTCCTGCCTCCCAGGATGTGTTTTAGCAGGAAGCTGAATCAGATGGCAGGATTCAAATTATGCACTCCCTGAGGGGTGAGGGTGCTTGAAGCAAAAACTTAACCACTGCACCAAACACGTATCTCAATGTCTGATATTTATTGAATGCCTACGATATACCACACATACTTCACATACATGAATTAACTACTATTCACATGTAAATTTATTTATATCTCTCTTTCACAGATGAGATAGAGACACAAAGAATTTAAGAAATTTGGTAAGGCTCATACAGGCAATAACTGATGGCATTGGATAATCTCTTAGACTAACACAATTACAGTTTAATATGTACATATTTCTAATATTTTAAGTGTGATGAGGTGTATGGAAGAAAGAGGACTGGGTTTAGAATCAAGGTGATCAATTTCAGACATGTAGGCATCTGACTCAATAACCTTATTCACTAACTCTTAAGTATTAATTTCTTTCTTTCTGTTTTTTTTTTCTCTTTAATTTTTATTTGGAAGGCAGAGTGACACATAAAGAGGAAGAGAGAGGAAGAGAGAGAGAGAGAGAGAGAGAGATCTATCCACTAGTTCACTTCCCAAATGGCTGCAACAGCTGGTGCTAGGCCAGACCGAAGCCAGGAATCAGGAGCTTCATCTGGGTCTCCTACATGGGTATAGGAGCCCAAGCACTTGGGCCATCCTCTGCTGCTTTCCAAGGCACATTAGCAGAAAGATGGATAGGAAGTGGAGCAGCTGGGACTTGGACCAGTGCCCATGTTGGATACTGGTACTGCAGGCAAGGGCTTTACCAGCTATACCACAAGGCTGGCCCCAGGTTAGCTTCTAAATCTGGGAAACAAGCAGTTTGGACAGCTCTACCCTGAATATACTCTAGCAGTTGGTGTAATTTTAGCACTTTGAGTGATGAGAGATGTACAACTTAGATGCACCTTTGTTTTAATTGCCTGTCTCTGTTGCATCAGAGACCTACCCCATGATCAATCCTTGGTGAGGAAATGGTTCCTCATTTAAAACTTGTCTCAGTTAGAACATTATCCTCTTCAGAATATAAGAGATACACTTTTGTTTATTTCTAGGAACCTAAAATGGTTAGTGGCATTGTTATCATTGTGAGGAAACAATGAAATAAGAGTAAATAAATCTCTATTTTTTAATGCGATTCAGTCTGTAAAGGAACTAGGAAATATAATAGTATATAAAAAAATTTAGTTTCTAAAAAGATTTAGTACAATATTTGGTGGATTCTATAACTTAAAAAATCATTTAAATATATTTATATTTAACCAGTGAATAAATGGATTCCAAATTTTCGTATTTTCTCACTGAGGAAGAGAATATAAAATAACCACTTGACTTTTATGACCTTTCAGTTGAGTAAATATGTTGGATTCTGAGTAGGTAAATATAACGTTTTCTGGAACCCAACATTCTCTCATTTTAAAATTTATTGAACACTTATACACAAGACACTGGTTTATATATTTTACATAGATTATAGCTTGACCAAAAAGCCAGTCTGAAGTTTGCAAGGGAAAGTTTCAACTAAGGAAACATAACTCTACGGCAAATGGTTCCATCTTTACATTACAGATACATGAATCTCACTACCTTGAAGAAGAATGTGATGCTTGTTCAAACTTGCGGAGCAGCTGGTGTACATCCCAACGCAGGGCAACTGCACAAGCTATATTTACCTCACATTAGACCTTAGAGATCAAATTGGAGGAAGCAGGTGAAAGTAAAAGGAACTTTACAAAGTAGCTTCAGACACGCACGTGTTAAACACATGCTCTGTTCCGAACACCTGTGCCACCAGGAAAGCATGAGAGTATGTGGTGCTGATGAGAAATACTGTAGCAAGGCTCGAGAGAAGTGGTTTTTATATTTTTGTAAAATTAGGAATAAAAAAGAAAAATTCAAGACATCCCATGGACTGAAATAAAATCCTAAAGGGGAAAAACAAACCAAGATAGGCCCTTGGGAGAATAGAAAATATAACTAATAAACTAGGCTTCTTCCCCAGAGGTCCATTCTGAGTACTGGGGATCTCAGGACATGGTGTTTGAGAGACAGTTGAGGCTGTCAGTCATCCACATTCTCATAAATGCAGACGCCAAGATGAAAAGTAATCCTTGCCTGTAGTTTAAAAGCACATGTGAAGATATGGGAGACAATCGAAAATTAATAGCATAAGGACGAAAAAGACAGAAAACAATAGATTTTTTTTTCCATCAGCTGCACATCAAGCCACAGATGTCTGCTTCATTTGCATTTAAAAAGTAGTGCATGAGAAAAACTTCTCTTAAAATGATGACTCTTAGGGCCTGCGTTGTGGCCTAGCAGGTAAGGCCACTGCTTGCAATGCCGGCATCCCTTATGGGCACCAATTCAAGACCTGGCTGCTCCAGTTCTGACCCAGCTCTCTGCTATGGCCTGGTGAAAACAGTAGAGGATGGCCCAAGTTCTTGGGCTCCTGAACCACATGGGAGACCTGGAAGAAGCTCCTGGCTCCTGGCTTTGAATCAGCCTAGCTCCAGTCGTTGCAGCCACTTGGGGAGTGAACCAGCAGATGGAAAAGCTCTCTCTCTCTCTGCCTCTGTAACTCCACCTTTCAAATAAATAAATAAAAAATGATAACTCCTCAGTCATTTTCTTAAGAGTTTCATTGTGCTATTCCTCCCCCATGGCTTAATATTTTTCTGTTGACTCTATGCTGGTTTTATAGATACACAGATTGTGCTATTTTAGAAGAATATTATTTGCTGCGAATAGTTGATGATGGCTTCAAGAAATTCGCCATAGGCAAAATTTCCTTGTTAAGGAACTGGAGGAAAAGAAACTATGTTACATGGCCGGCGTTGTGGCGCAGCAGGTTAAAGCCCTGGCCTGAAGCGCCCGCATCCCATAT
Source organism: Oryctolagus cuniculus (assembly GCF_051225735.1). NCBI lineage: Eukaryota > Metazoa > Chordata > Mammalia > Lagomorpha > Leporidae > Oryctolagus > Oryctolagus cuniculus. The sequence continues at coordinate 18,980,153 of NC_142870.1, read as the reverse complement.
GGACGCCAGTTTTAGTTCCGGCTGCTCCTCTTCCAATGCAGATCTCTGCTATGGCCTGGGAAAGCAGTAGAAGATGGCCCAAGTCCTTGGGCCTCTGCACACGTGTGGGAGACCTGGAAGAAGCTCTTGGCTCCTGGCTTCGGGTTGGCGCAGCTCTGGCCGTTGTGGCCATCTGGGGAGTGAACCAGCAGATGGAAGACCTCTCTCTCTCTCTCTCTCTCTCTCCCTCTCTCTGTAATGCTGTCTTTCAAATAAATAAAATAAATATTTTTTAAGAAAGAAACTATGTTACTAACTTAAATGTCTTTTTAAAGATTATATCATGAGTCTCTCTGTGACTAGGGGTGATCCTGTGAGGCTGCCTGCCTAGCCCATGCAGTTAACCTGACTGCTGGCAGGAGCAGGCAGTTAGCCTGACTGCTGGCAGGAGGCAGGAGCCCCAGGCACATTTCCCTTACTCCCTGCCTTCTGCCAATCAGGTAAACTGATCCTGGGCGTTGGCTAGACCCACCTGGAATGCTACCTTAGCTATGTGACCCTCAAGCTGATTGGAGAGGCATGTTGGCGCCAGTATTGGTTCTGTCCTATAGAATTAGTGTTTTCCTGAATTAGTTACGCCCCTTCTGCCTGCCATTTAAGAGTGTATGTGGTCGTGAATAAAGCAGACATGTTTACCTGTCCCCCAGTGCTTCTTGTGGAAGAACACCATTGCCCCGCTGTCTCTGTGCGGACTTTGCAGGACAAGTCCACATGTGACTTTATCAATTCCATCCTCCCTCCCTCCCCCCTCTCTCCCTCCCTCCCTCCCTCCTTCCGCCTTCCTTCCTTCCTTCCTTCTTCTCTCATTTTATTTTTGAAGTTTATGAAGTTTCAACTTTGTGTCAGATGTTGTACTGGTACTAATGATATACAGGTTGCACCCAAGACTTCAAGTATTATTAAAGGATGTCTAAATAATTGCACTGAGAATAGATAGTGCTCCCTGAGGAGAACAGAGAGGAAGGGGATGGTGTCACAATGACCTTGACCTTGTCAGGGAGCATCAGGTAGATAGGGGCATGCATAAAATATTTCACAAAGGGAAAGTTGCTTGGTCAGCTGTTCTGCATTTCATTATTTTGAGATGTCACAGACACATCTTGCATGTGAAAACATTGTGGTTTCCATTCCTTTTCTAACAAGTCAAGAATAAGAGAATATTCCATTGCTTTGAAATGTATCAGATGTTCTAAATATGATTTTTTTTTCTGTACCACTTAGTTTCCACATTTGACTAATTTGTCCTTAATCATTACTCATTGGTGTAGAGGCCGTATAACCTGGTTGGCTCTGCAGAGGGGAATTCATTACTAGAAGAATGTATGGGAGACACATTATCTACTTGGTAACCTTTTGTTCCTATTTATTTATTTATTGTGATAGTGATGTCTTGAAAAATTAATAAGCTTTGACCCTGGCAAGAAGCTTAATGATGAGGTTTTTTTTTTTTTTTGTTATAAGACAAAATCATCTTGAATTTCTTATATATGTACTAATAGACAACTAGCAGAAGAAAACAAATCATAGATTCAAATCTGTAAAAGCATCAGATTCTGGAATTATCAAACACAACATGTAAAAATGGTTTGAAAATAAGTTAAATGGAAAGTCTACAAAATAAGCACATAATCTAAATAAGATGGATTTATTGACAAGTTAGACAAAGATGAAGAGCAAATTAGTGAACTGGAGAGCAGTCTAGAGGTTTCCCAGAATGCCAAAGTTCATGGAATAAGAACCACAGGTGAAAGCTTAAGAAATATAGAGGATAGAGTAGGATTAAAAATAAAAATAAAAATTCAGGTGCCTAAAGATTAATGGAAGATTGAGAACCTTAACCAGAGTATAGACAACTATGTTAAGAGAAATGACAATTACTTTGAGAGGGAACTTTAAAAAAATCATGAAAGAATAAAATTAGAAGAAAAGTTTATTTTGGTGTAAAATATTGAAATATATGCATATATTTGTCATAGTAAATATTTTCATGATTTTTTAAGATAAATCATGTTTAATGTTCTGAGAGAAAATAATTATCAATGAAGAATTATATACTAGAAAATCAACACCAGTTGTTACACAATAGTGACATTTCCAAAGAAAATCTGAGCTTGCTAACAGTAGCTGCAGTAAGAAAGTAAACTCTCAAGTATATACTTCATACTTTTGCAAAGAATCAAGCAACTGTTCTACTCACTTAAGTGATTCTAGAATATATAACAAGAAAGAACATACCAGTCTGTTGTATGAAAATAGCTTGAATTTGATACCAAAAGCCTCCATAAAATGTGAACCAGAAAGAAAATTTCAGATCCTTTCACTCATGACAATCATGTAAAATTGTTTAGCCAACTAAATATTAGCAAATAGAACTGAGAAATGTGCAAAGGTGATAAATATTTTTGGTCCAGTGGTTTAGCTCAAAAATGTGAGAAGAGTTGAACAAAAGAAAAAAACAGGAAATGCAATTTACTATATTAACAACTTGGAAGAGAAAAATTTGTCAATTGTATCAAATAATACAAAAAAAATCAGATAAAATTCAACATCAATTAATTAAAAATAGATTCTTAAGAAATGAGAGATATAAATGAACTTTTGTTATATTTGATGGAGAATGTTGGACATATTGCTCATATAACCATGAACTATGATCATGCTCATATAATCAGATATGCATACCATCTGTACACATTCTTTTTGGAGAATCATTATATGAAAATGATGTGATTATCCTTATAGGAATCTTAATTTGTGAATAATTAGGATTAATAACTGTATACCACAAGTTTTTAACCAAATAACAGTAATGTGCAAAATCCATCTTAATTTCTATAGTTCATTAATAAACAGATAAAATGAAATCAAATAAAATTGGAAAGTATCATTATGCTCTTATACTTGTATACATGAAATACATGAAATTTTTTTACCTTATGCAGATAAAAATTGTTAATAAATAAATAAAAAATAAAAATATGACATTTATTGTTATGTTGTAAATACATTGTATGTGGGAATAAATCTCATAAGAGGTACACAAATATTCTGTGGACATAAAAATTTAATGAAAGACATTAAAGAAGACCTAAATAAATAAAGAAATATAATATATAAATAGATTAAAATAAAACTATTGGTCTTTGAGTTGACTTATCAATGCAGTGGAGCTAAATTTAAACTACCAACAGCTTCTTTTGTGGATTTAACAGACTGATTCTAAAACTTATATAAAAGAAATGAGGGACACATGCTATGCCTATAAAATACAAGGTTAGTTGCTAAAAAAATTGTGAACCTTTTTTTCTGATAAGATACAGAAAGTAAGCAGCAAACCATGAATTCACCATACTAACTATAAAAACAAATGCATCTCTTGAAACAGAGAGCTATGGATGCAAAGAGTTCTAATATGGAAATTACATTTCAGAGAATGAAAAGTAATTCTTAGTGAAGTAGGCATCAGAGGAATATTAACCTGAAGGATTTGCTGAGAGTGTGCATGGGGTAAGGATCAGACTGGCCATAGGCGAAGAGATTCTGATAGAAAACAGAAAGACGCAGAGGTTCTCATAGCTGGTTTGGATTCAGTAAAGGATTTGCATCTGGAAGAACCCTGAATATTTTCCGCCAAATTTTTCTTGTGATACTATTTCTGAGTTCTGGAAGATGGAAAAGTTTCAAAGCCAAAAGTTTTCTAGTAGGAGGGCTTTCAACAAAAACATGGCAAATCTTTTCTGAGAGATAAACAAAACCAGAGTTGAACGGAGATTAAGCTCTGCCCAGAAAAACCAATCCATTTTTGATGAGATAGAGGTAGTCAGCCCTTCATTCTATCTGCCTTACAGATGAAAGTAAATGTCTTCACTTTGGGTAGTAATACTGATTTTGATCTTTATTTTAAACCCAGTGTTTGGCAAACAAGAATAAGTGACACTATATGTGTAGAAGCACAAAATGCCTCTAGGTAAAAAGAAATAAATTAGCAATTAACAGAATCAGATCCACAGTGGCCTAGATCTTAAACCGCTGGACAATGAATTAAAAAGCACATTAAAATAAATATACTTGAATAATTAGTGAGAAGCATTTTTAATATTAAAATTGATATTTTCTATGAGAGAGAGAATTCATGAGAACAAAGTTGATCTTGTACATGTGAAAAATAATGTATCTGACATTAGAAATGCATTTGGTTTAGCATTAGACTATGCACAGAAGAAGAGAGAATTGAAGAATTATAAACCAGGACAATATAAATTGTGGAAATGTAAACACCAAAAGAATGAGAAAACAAAAAAACAAGACAGAGCATAGGAAATAGTGGATTTATCCTTGGGATGCAAAAGTGTTTCAACATTCACAGATCAATAAATGTTATAAATATCATCAATACAATGAAGAACAAAAATATATGATCATTTCAATAGATGCAGACAAAGCATTTGATGATATTCAGCATTCCTTCATAATAAAAATACTCAACAAATTAGGCATAGAAGAAACATAATTCAAAAATTATGAACCCTAAACATAACAAACCAACAACCATCATCATACTGAGTAGGGAAAAGCCAAAAGCATTTTTCCTCAGATCTGGAACAAGACCAGGTGTCCATTTTCACCCCTCTTATGCAATATAGCATTGGAAGTATTAGCAAAAGCAATTAGGGAAGAGAAAGGAAACATTTGCATCAAATCTGGATAGGAGAAAATCAAAATATTCATGTTTGTGAATGACATGTTTTTGTACATGTACAAATCTTCATACCCCACCAAAAAGCTGTTAAAATTGCTAAACCCATTCAGTTAACATATGAAAACACTCACATATTTATGCACCAATAATGATCTTGCTGGAAAAGAAATGAAGAAAGAAATCCCACTTACAATAACTGCAAACATGAAAATATTTAGGAATAAATTTAATCAAAGAAGTGAAAAATCTCTACAATGAAAATTATAAAACACTGATGAAAGTAATCCTCAAAGACACACAAAAAATGCAAGGATATTTTGTATTGGAACCACAGACTACCCAGAATAGCCAAAGTAATCTTGAGCAAAACTCAAGCTGAAGGCAACATAATACCTGATTTCAGAGCATACTATAAAGCTAAAGGAATTAAAATAACACGGTACTGGCATAAAAATCGACACGGTAGCTCAATAGAACAAATGAGAGCTCAGAAATCAATCCGTGCATATACCACCAACTAAATTTTGACAGAGGCACCAAGAATACATATTGGGTCAAAAACCTAAATATAAGATCTGAAATTACGAATTTGCTGGAAGAAAACACAGGGGAAACACTTGGTGTAGGTGATGGTTTCTTTGGATAAGACGCCCAAAAGCACCGACAAAAAAAGCCAAGCTAGACAAATCGGATTATATCAAATTCAGAAGCTTCTTTATAGTTAGGGAACAAAAATATCATCTATACACTCTTTAAAGGAGACTCACTTTTACTAAGAAGCATAAAATATAGAAAAGGTAAAGATAAGGATTGGAAAAATCTTCAATAAAACTTGCAATCAAATGTATATACTGAAAGTATTTTGCTCCAATCTATGGAAAACCTTTTAGAATTCTAAATGGTATCTTTAGAAACCTAGTAGTTATAAATTTTAATATAATACATTTATGACATTTCTCTTTGATGTTTATAATTTTCTGAACCTTGTTTAAAGAATTTTGTTGAACCTCAGGTCATGAAGACCCTTTCCTCTTTTTTCTAGGTGTTTATAGTTCCATCTTTAACATTTTGAAACATGATATAATTCAAATTAATATTTGGGTATAAAAACAAAGTAGGTGATTTGCATTTTCCTAATGAATAGCAATATTGAGGATTTTTCATATATCTGTTGGCTATTTGTATTTCTTCTTTTGAGAACTGTGCATTCAAGTCTTTACACATTTCTTAACTGTGTTGATTATTTCTATAATACCCAGTATATTCTGGGTATTAATCCTTTGTCAGGTAAGCAGTTTACAAATAGTCTCCCACTCTGTTTGATGTCTCTTAACCTGATTTTTTTCTCCTAACTATAAAGAAGCTTCTGAATTTGATATAGTCAATTTGTCTAACTTTGCTTTTGTTGCTATTATTTTAATGTGGTGATCTTTGCTTCCAAATGGAATATTTAATATAGCTAAATTCAACATACCTACTCATGTCATTATGTACTTTGCTTCCTGCTTGTTTCATCACATTTTTCATTTTCTTTGTCCCTTCCGTAATTGTAATCAGAGAAATACACAAATATTAAAAGTCATGTATGTTTCTCTCTCGCTTTAACATTTTGTTTTTTAACTTTGGCTTTGTGATATGTCTATGTGACATTTTCCTATCTTTATAGTGTCTTGGTTTCACTGATAGTATTTTTTGTTGGGTATTAGAAATCCTCAACCATTGTCTCTCCAAATGTGCCTTTCCATTCCCCCTTTTCATCTCCTTCTGGAATTCCAGTTAAACATGTGTCACACTGTTTTATTGTCGTCTCAAATATTTTTTTCTTTCTAACTTTTAATTTCAGAACAGTTTTAAATTTACAAAACAAAAATTGTAGAGTTGTATAGAGTTTCCATACGCCCCACACCAGCTTTTCCTATTATTAAAATGTTAGTATATTTGTCAGAATCCCAAGATTTATTTATTGTTTATTTGAGTTAGAATTGCAGAAAGAAAGGAAGAGACAGATGGAGAGGGATCTCCCATCTGCTCTTTCACTTCCCAAATGGCTACAATAACCAGGGCGGGGCCAGGTGGAAGCCAGAAGCCAGGAGCTTCATCTTGGGGTCTCATACGGCTGGCAGGGGCCTAAGTACTTGGGCCATCCTCATCTGCTTTCTCAGGCCATTAACAGGGAGCTGAATCAGAAGTGCAATAGCCAGGACACAAACTGGCATCCATATGGGATGCTCATGTTGCAGGCAACAGCTTAACCTGTGGTACCACAATGCCAATCCCACCTCTTAAGAATTTTTTTTTAAAGATTTATTTATTTGAAAGGCAGAGTTTTGGAGAAGGAGAGGAACACACACACACACACACACACAGAGAGAGAGAGAGAGAGAGAGAGAGAGAGAGAGAGATCTTCCATCCATGGGTTCACTTCCCACATAGTTCTAATGGCCAGTGCTGGATCAGGACAAAGCCAGGAGCCAGAAGCTTTACCACATGGGTATAGGGGCTCAAGCACCTGAACTATTCTTTGCTGCTTTCCCAGACACATTAGCAAAGAGCTGTATTGGAAGGGGAGCAGCCATGACTTGAACTGGAACCCAAATGAGGTGCTGGCACTGCAGTTGGAGGCTTAAGCCATTGTACCACAGCATTGGCCCCTTCACCCCCAAAAATTTAAAATCCAGACTCCATCTATCCTTCCTACTTCTCTCTGACACTAGAAAATAACATTCTGCCTTCATATTGAGGTTTTGCTTTTTTAAATTCCCACAAATGAGGGAGAACATGTGGTATTCGTCTATGTCTGACTTATTTCACTTAACACAGTGTCCTCTAGTTCCATCCAATGACAGGATTCCACTGTTTTTCATGGCCAAATAGTATTCTATTATGTGTGCATACCACCTCTTCTTTATCCATTCATCCAATGATGGATATCTTGATTGATTCCGTATTTTGGCTATTGTGAACAGTGCTGCAGTAAACATGGTGAAGAAGATATCTCCTTGATCCAGTGCTGTCTTATCTTTTGGATATATACCTAGTAGTGGGATTACTGCATGGCATGGCAGTTCTATTTCTAGTTTTTAAAGAAATCTCCATATTTCTTTCTATAGTTATTACACTAATTTATATTCCCACAGAGTATAAGAGTTGTGGCCATTTGGGGAGTGAACCAACAGAAGGAAGACCTTTTTCTCTGTCTCTCCCTCTCACTGTCTCTAACTGTACCTCTCAAATAAATAAATAAAAACCTTAAAAAAGGAGTTGCCCTTTCTCCACAGCCTAACTAAAGTTTGTAACTTTTTCTTTTTCTTTTTTTAAAAAAGAGATTTATTTATTTGAAAGTCAGAGTTACACAGAGAGAGAAGGAGTGGCAGCGAGAGAGGGAGGTCTTCCATCCACTAGTTCACTCCCTAAATGGCTGTAATGGCCACAGCCACACCGATCTGATGTCAGAAGCCAGGAGCTTCTTCTGGGTCTCCCACATGGGTGCAGGGGCCCAAGGACTTGGACCATCTTGTAGTACTTTCCCAGGCCATAGCAGAGGGCTGGATCGGAAATGGAGCAGCTGGGACTCGAATTGGCGCCCATATGGGATGCCAGCACTGCAGGCGGAGGCTTTATCCACTACCCCACAGTGCCGGCCCCTCTGTCTTTTTTTATAATAGCATTCTAACAGGAGTTAAGTGATATTTCATTGTAGTTTTGATTCACATTTCCCTAATGCTCAGCAATATTGAGGGTTTTTCATATAGCTGTTGGGCATTCGTATTTCTTCTTTAGAGAATGGTGCATTCAAGACCCTTACATGTATCTTTTTTTTTTTTTTTTTTTTTTTGACAGGCAGAGTAGACAGTGAGAGAGAGAGAGAGACAGAGAGAAAGGCTTACACGTATCTTAACTGTTGATTGCTTTGGGTTGTGTTCCTAATATATACCAAATATTAATCCTCTGTCAAATAAGCAGCTTACAAATATATTCTCCCCATTGATTTGTTTTCCCATGTGAACCTATAATTTTTGTAACACTATTCTAAGTAATTAATTTCTGTGAAAACAAACAAAACAATCCCAAAGTCTAGTAATCCAAAACACAATTTTATTTTTCTCATAAACATTTGGACCAGGAACTCAGGAAAGCTTAAGAAGGTGGGTCATCTCTGATCTGTATTATCAGCTGGGGGCACTTGGGTTTGAGCAACCTTCTAAGATGGCTTCTTCACTTGTATGTCTGCTCCTCTAGCTTCTTGGACCCTCTGTCTTTTTTATCTTCACATGGTGTCTTATCCTCAAGGATTTCTAATGTTGGCTTGGGATTCTCATAGCATAGTGACTTCAGAGTAGTTGAGACTTCTTCATAGTAGGTCATGGTTTTAAGAGATTGAGGTGGATTCTGACAGTCTGTTTATGGCTAGGTCCAAAAATGGTATACTGTTATACTGTTACTTCCATTTTTCTACTGGGAAATCAATCATAAAGAGGTCTAGAAGGGAAATTGATGCATATCAGTAGATGGATTTTCAACAAATTTGTGCTCATTTTTAATTTACTAGAGCATCATATTGAAGACATCATTCTTCCTTTCATTGAATTACATTAGCACAGTTGTCATAATTTAAATAAACATGTGTGAATCTATTTCTAAACTCTTTATTCTATTTTTATAAGGTTAAATATTCTTACCATATGACCCACTAATCCTACCCATTAGTATTTACACAAGATAAATGTAAAACTATGTTAACATAAAATTCATTTAGATGAGTATTTATAGCAACTTTCACATAAGTATCTAAAACTGGAAGTGATTCAGATGTCCATTAACCAGTGTATTGATTAAAAAACGGTAGTACAGCCATACAGTAGAATATTTATTGGTAATAAATGGAAGAGACTACTGATTTACACAACAACATGGATAAATCCTAAATACATTTTACTAAACAGAATAAACCAACCACAAAACTACATACTGCTTGATTCCGGTTACATGGTATGAGAGGAAAAATTATAGAGGTGTGTATTTGCCAGGTTCTCCTGAGAAACAGAACCAGAAAGATTATATATATATATACAATCTCAAAGAAGATATTTATGATGGAAACTGGCTCATGCAATTAGAAGGTCAAGAACTCCCACAATATGTGAAACTGAAGAACCAGGAAAGTAAGTGATATAATTCAAAGTCCATAGGATTGGGAAGCAGGGAAACTGATGGTATAATTCCTACTTCTACACTGTAGGCCTGAGAACAGGAAAGGAGGGCAAAGGTGGATTCAACACTGGAAACCAGATGTTCCAGTACAAGAAGCGAGGGGGAGAGAGAGAGAGAAAGGGAATGAAAGAGGGAGAATTAGAATGTATCCTTCATGCTAATCAGCTTTTCATTATGACAAATACCTGAGAGAAGCTAGTTAAGAAGGATGAAAGTTTATTTTGTCTCACAGTTTTGGAGGTTCACAGTCCAACATCAGATTGCCCCCTTGGTTTGGTGTCTGATGAAGGTGTTTATGGTAAAATGTGTGCAGAGAAAGGATCACATGGTGAGCTGAGAAACGGAGTGTATGTGTGTCTCTTCTCAGACAACTACCATGATTCTATCAGGGGGCTCCATCCTAGCATCTAATCCAATCCAACACTTTCCAAAGTCCCCACCTTCAGAAACCATAATTGGATCAAACCTCTACCCTTAATCCATAACCATGACTTTGGGATTTGGCCACCTGTGTGAGTTGGGGAACTGAATATTTGAACATGATTCTTCTGCCTTTTTCTTCTATTTAGGCCTACCCATACTGAAGGCGGATTTTCCTTACTCGGTCCACAGGCTCAAATGCGAGTATCTTCTGGAAATGACCTCACAGACACATCCAGAAATATTTTTTCACTACCTATCTGGCATCCCTCAATCCAGTCAAGTTCACACACAAAAATACCCATCATTGGATAGAAAATACATACTTAAGTGTTAGGGAAAAGATGTGTGGAAAGATGTTGATAGAAAAATGGGCAGCATGAGGAAATTTGGCGTTTAATGAATACCTTTTGTATCACAACTATAATGGTGACTCGATTCATTTTTCAAAAACCTATAGAACTGCATGCCACAAAGAATGAGTAGATAATTTAAAAGTAAATACAGAAAGAATTTTGCACAATCAGTGCACTGTAGTTAGTAAATATATTTTTTTTTATTTTTTGACAGGCAGAGTGGACAGTGAGAGAGACAGAGAGAAAGGTCTGCCTTTGCCGTTGGTTCACCCTCCAATGGCCGCTGCGGCCAGCACGCTGTGGCCGGCGCACCGCACTGATCCGAAGGCAGGAGCCAGGTGCTTCTCCTGGTTTTCCATGCAGGTGCAGGGCCCAAGCACTTGGGCCATCCTCCACTGCACTCCCTGGCCACAGCAGAGAGCTGGCCTGGAAGAGGGGCAACTGGGACAGAATCCTGCGCCCCGACTGGGACTAGAACCTGGTGTGCTGGCACCGCAAGGTGGAGGATTAGCCTATTGAGCAGCGGCGCCGGCCTGTAGTTAGTAAATTTGTTCCTTGTGGATGTATAGGTTAGTAAATCTGAAGCTACACTATGTGTACATTATGGCTGAAAAAAAGAAGTAAATAGATTGTAGTAAATGAGAGCCTGAGTTTTCTCATGAGAATGAAAATTGCAAATGAGTAAAAGGGGAAGGCTAGAATTAACTTTGTAATGTTGGAGATGGAGATATCTGTAGTAAGTTATTTAAATATGTATATATGTATATATGACTGCATTAATACACAGATATAATAAGAATACATGTGTGGGTTAGTATATATATATATACATATCTTAATCTTCTATATGCTTAAAGTATCTAAAATCAAAGAAAACCCACTATAGATAAGCATACTTGGAGCCAACATCTTCATTTTTAAATAAATAATACTTTTAAATAAGTAAATAAAAGGAAACGGGACACTTTGGTGAAGTGGTAATTGAGCAAAGAAAATATAAGCTATTTTCCTTGAAAATAAGACAGTTATAAAGTGGAATAATTATATGAAAAGTTCTGAGCAAGTAAAAATATATATTACAGAATACATGCAATATTATTCTATTTAAATGAAGTCTAGAAGTATTCTTCAGGATAGAAATAGGTGTATTTTTAAATTAATTAATTAATATTTTTAATGAATACTAATTTCATATGTACAACTTCAGCAATGTAGTTATTCTTCCCACCATGCCTGCCCTCCCATCCACATTCCTACCCCTTCTCCACCTCCCTCTCCTCTTCCCAGTCCCATTCTCCATTAAGATTCCTTTTCAATTGACTTTGTACACAGATAAGCAACTCTACTAAGTAAAGATTTCAACAATTTGCACACACACATGCACACAAATTGTTTGAAAACAAGAATCACAGTTAACTCTCATATATACAACTCACAGAGGACAGAGGTCCTGCATAGGGAGTTAGTGTACAGTGTGAATCCTGTTATTAATTTAATAATTAACACTCTTATGTATGATGTCGATGACCACCTGAGGCTCTTGACATGAGCTGCTGAGGCTATGGAAGCCTTTTGAATCCACAAACTCAGTGTTTAGACAGGGCCATAAGCAAAGTGGAAGCTCTCTCCTCCCTTTAGAGAAAAGTACCTCCTTCTTTGATGGCCATTTCTTTCCATTGGGATCTCACTCACAGAGATCCTTCATGTAGGATATTTTTTTGTCACAGTGTCTTGGCTTTCCATGCCTAAGTGTGTTGTTACTATGCAACCATACAAGTTGAGAATCTAATGAAAAGTATATACAATTCAGAATGCTATTTCTCTTATTTTCTAAAAAGAAAAAAAAACACTGTTGAATTTTCAACAGCTTAATAGCTTCCACAATCAGGAAGATTTTTCCTTTCTTTATCTCACATCTATCATTCCTTTGGTACAATTACTTCCATGTGTTTGAGGTTCAGATCTTGTGATTGAATCCCCTGGGTAGTAGCCAAATTTAAAACTGAAGATTGCTTTTAGTTTTCTATCTCCAGGGTAAATAATTCCACAAGTTCAAGTTCTCTAATCATATAACCATATTTGCTTTCTTCTTCTGGTCTTCTTCAAGTTTTTCTTTTCCTTTGTTATAATGATGAAGAATTGAATATTCCAGTATGCAATGAGTTGATGGCTTCCTAATTTCTTTGTGCTTTATACACTGGATGATATCAGTTAGCAAATCCATACACATTGGTTCCAAATTCAATTTCCAAAAACAGGCCTTAATAAAGCTCTTTACTCCATAATTCCATGTAGATACCCAAGCCCTGAATGATTTCACATTTCTTCCTCTCCCCATATCTTCCTCTTTCCCTCTCTCTATTTTCTTAACATTTTATAGTAGCATCTTTATTTAAGAAAAGGGTCTTTTTATTTAAACCAGATAATTTCTACTCATAGACACATATTTTCTGGAAATAGTACAAATAACGATATTAGTGCTTGTGGTTTTTTTTTTTTTATTTTCCAGCTAAATGCTTGTCATTTCAAAAACAGACATTTTTATTTTGTTGGTCTTTGGTATTTTTTCTTAGTCTCAATTTTATTGTTTCTACTTTGCTAGCTTTTTAACAAGGTGAGTGGTTTTTTTTTTTTTTCCCCAGCCATTAAAAAATTATTTATTTGAAAGGAAGAGTGACAGACAGTGATAGAGATCTTTCTTACCCGGGTCTACTCCCCAAATGATGGCAACCACAAGCACTGGGCCAGGCCATAGTCAGGAGTCAGGCACTCCATCCGTGTCTCCCACATGAGTGGGAGCTAGCATCTGCGGCTTGACCTAGCATCTGCTGCTTCTCTGGCACGTCAATAGGGAGCTGGAATCAGAAGCAGAGTAGCTGGGACTTGAACCAGTACTCTGATACAGGATGTGGGCCTCCCACAATTTGAGGCAGCTCAAATTGCTGTAGCACAGAGCTTATGCCTACTCTGATATTTGTTACTATTGTCTTTCTATAATTTTAGGTATGGTTTGTTATGGATCAATATCCATAAAATATAATGGTGGTCTTCATCTGAAATTTTTCTAGGGGCCAGCAACTCAATTCAGAGCTCCCTTGTGGGGGACAGGGACACAACCACTTGAACTATCATCTACTACTTTGCAGGGTGCGCAGTAGCAGGAAGCTGGACTTGGGGTGGAACTAGTATTGGAATTCAGGCACTCCAACTTCAAATGCTGAAATCCCAACCTGCGTCTTAACCCCTGCACAGACTGGTGGCATGGAGACCTGAGTTTGAAACTCCACCTCTTGAAAATCCTTAAGGAATTAGGAATGCTGCTCCCTAGACAGCCAGAGTTGCTCAGTGATGTTTAAGTTAGTTAAAAGGGAAGGAGTGAACGTTATTTAAATTCAAAATTTATATGGATGGGGTTTGTGTTGGGGAATGAGAATACAATGTAGGAGGTTGAGAAGGGTTGAATCCCATGATTCAACAAACTAATAATAAGGAAAGCTTGTAACTCCTATTTTATTGTAGAGCATAAGTGAATAGTGTCTCTGTTCAAATGAACTATATGATTAATGTGAAAAACTAAGTATCTAAACTTAAACTGCAGTACAATCAAAACACATACACAAACTGAATTTCCACAGGTTTTCAACTTTGATGTTATGTAATAACAAGACTACCCAAAAGGTGGCACTAAAAAACAGATAGTCACAATGTGACTTTCAAATAAATATATTTTAATGAGAAAAAAGAGAGATGGTAGATAAGCTGTGAAGGCTTTCTTTTGTGTTTAAATACTTGTCTGCTTAGCAATTTGCAAATACTGAACAGTAGATGTCTTGAAGAATGACTTTTGTTCTCAATCCAACATAAAGCTTTTGGAACTGGTTTGCATTGTATTGATATTTTTTTATTTAATATCTTTCACCTTATAAAATCATCAGAGATATCAATGTTTATAGACTGCTTTGGAGTTATGCTCTTCCATAAATTTCAAATGAATAGATGCTCTTATTCACTCTATTGTGTGTCTCATAGTTATATAAAATGACAATGGGAAATATATGTTAAGGCTGATACTTATTTATTTATTCTGTGTTAATAACTAAATCATACATGTGGATTAAGAATATAAAATACTTATATATTATAAATAATGTGAACACATTAGTGTTATGATTTGAATCCTACCCTCCCCAAACTCATTTGAAATTTAGTTGCCATTGTAACAATATTAAAAGAAGAGAAGAGGCAACTGAGTGATGAAAACTCTGCCCTCACACATGGATTTATGCTATTACTGGGAGAGTTGAATAGTTATCATTCTTTTTTAAGATTTATTTTTTTATTTGAAAGTCAGAGTTATAGAGAGAGAGGGAGAGACAAAGAGCAAGAGAAAGAGCTCGCATCTGTTTATTCAGTCTCCAGATGGCTGCAACAGCCAGTGTTGGGTCAGCCTGAAGCTAGGAGCCAGGAGCTTCCTCTGGGTCTCTCACATGGGTGCAGGGACCGAAGCACTTGGACCATTGTCTGCTGCTTTTCCCAGGGTGTTAGCAGGAGGCTAGATCAGAAATGGAGCATCCAGGACTTGAATTGGCACCCACATGGGATGCTGGCCAACCAGGTGGCAACTTCACTTGCTAGACCACAACATTGGCCCTGAGTATTTATCTTGACATTGTCTTTATTCTAAGTTCAGTTCCATTGTGCCCTCTCTCACTCACTGTTTTTCACATGCGCTCTCGCCATGTGTTGCCGTCTACTCTGTTATGACACAGCAAGAAAATCCTGGCCAGAAGGCAATGCCATGCTCTCCGACTTCTCAGTTTCCAGGACTTTGAGCCAAATACACTTTGTAATTTGTTTATAAATCACCCAGTCTGTGTTATTCCATTAGAGCAGCAGAAAACAGACCAAGACAGCTACTTTTTGTGGTTATTCGGGAAGGACAATGGATCATGCCACATCCATGCACTCTACTTCTTTATCATTTGAAAAATACAGTAAATGAATCTACATAGGAAGAATAGCAATAAAAAGAACCATGGCTGTTACAGTTAAAATTGAAATTAGAGAATGTGTCTTGAATCTAGGAACACGTGGACTTCTATATACTGAGCTCCTGGTTTCCATAGCTTTACTTGCCCAGTGACAGGCATGCTTGACCAGGCCAGCTCTACCTATGCAAGCAAAGCTGGTCTTAGAGAAGGGAAACAGAGCTGGCGGGCAGCTGTTTCTCAAGAGAAAGAGAAGGAAGATGCTGGCTCCACTCACCCAAGTCTTTCCAGCCTTACTTGTCACTTTATTTCTTATTTTAAAAGATTTATTTACTTATTTATTTATTTGAAAGACAGCATTGCAGAGAGAGAGAGAGCAAGAGTGAGAATGAGAGAGAGAGAGAGAGAGAGAGAGAGAGATCTTCCATCTGCTGGTTCACTCCTGAAATGGCTGCAATGGCTGGAGATGGGCCAGTCCAAAGAGAGGAACCAGGAGCCAGGAACTTCTTCTGGGTCTCCCACGTGGGTGCAGGGGCCCAAGTACTAGGGCCATCCTTTGCTGCTTTCCTAGGCAAATTAGCAGGGGGCTGGATTGGAAGTAGAGCAGCTGGGACTCAAACCAGTGCCCATGTGGGATACTGGAGTCACAGGAGGCAGCTTTACCTGTTACTCTGCAATGATAGTCTCTTTATTTCATTTTTAAAAATGTTTATTTTATTTTTATTTTAAAGGCGCTCTCTCTCTCACACACACACACACACAGTGTGAGAGAGATAGGGAGAGAGAGATAGAGAGAGACAGAGAGAATAAGGAGAGATCTCCCATCCACTGAGTTACTCCCCCAAATATCCCAACACTGTAGCTGGCAGCCAGGAACTCAAGTTAGATTTCCCACAGAAGTGGCAGGAACTCAACTAGTTGAACCATAATCTGCTGCCTCAAAGGGTGCACATTTATGGAAGCTGGAATAGAAAGCAGGGCTGGAACGTGAACCTAGACACTATGACAAGGGGTAGAGGTATCTCAAGAAGTGTCTTAACTGCCATGACAAATACTTACCCCAAGCCTTACCTGTTAGTTAATCCACTCCTAGTGATGTAACGGGTAAGAAGGTCTCAAAGTTGGGAGTATGATAAAAATGTCAGCCTGTCTATATACAAGGAAAGGCCAGGAGTAAAGCAGTTTACTCGATCCACAAGTAGTTTTTCTAATGAATAGGATCTTGTCCACTCTGAAACAACAACAAAGTGCTGAAGTACAGGGGAATTTATGTTGTACAATGCCTGTATCTCATAATTTTCTCTAATATGGAGAATGCACTGATCCTTGAAGCAGTGATACAGCAAACAAGTGTCATGCTGAGGTTTGTGTCCCATCCCCCCTTTATACATTGGAACCTGATTCCCTGATGTGGTAATATCAGCAGGCAGGCCTTGCGGGAGTGACTAGGTCATGAGGACTCTGCCCTTGTGAATGAAATTGGTGCGCTTACAAAAGACACCCCAGGCCGGCACGGCAGCTCACTAGGCTAATCCTCCGCCTGCGGCGCCAGCTCCCCTGGTTCTTGTCCCGGTTGGGGCGCTGGTTCTGTCCCGGTTGCTCTTCTTCCAGTCCAGCTCTCTGCTGTGGCCTGGGAAGGCAGTGGAGGGTGGCCTAAGTGCTTGGGCCCTGCATTCGCATGGGAGACCAGGAGGAAGCACCTGGCTCCTGGCTTCGGATCGGCACAGCTTGCCGGCTGTAGTGGCTATTTGGGGGGTGAACCAACGGAAGGAAGACCTTTCTCTCTGTCTCTCTCACTGTCTAACTCTGCCTGTCAAAAAAAAAATAAATAAAAAAAATAAAAGCACCCCAGGGGGCTTGCTAACTCCATCCATCCATGTGAGATCACAGTGAGAAGATAGTCATTGAAGATCTTAGATTTCTCTGCCTCCAGAACTGTGAGAAATAAATTTCTGGTGTTTATAAACATAATAAAAGGGATTTTCAAAATGTTATGGAAAATTTATATTATGAATAAACTGCATGGATTTCAATTATTTTATACACAAATAAACTGTTTTTTTCTTTTTGAATTTATATAAAGACAACAGATTTCATCTATTTTGCATATACAAAACTTATGTTTTGAATTTCATTTTCCACTAACTTTTTGAAGTACCCTGATATGAGCAACTCTTTGTTGGCATCGTGCATGATATGCAGCTATCTGTTGATCCCCATGGGGCATGTAAGGCAAATAAGAAACTTTTCTTCAGGCATTTATACTCAGGGATTGTCAGTAAAGCATGAATCAGTCTATCCGGAACTAATACAGTTATTCAGAGCATTTGCACACTAAAAAAGTCACTTTGCAACTTTCATTTGGAAGCACTGCTGTATTCTGGGAAAGCACTTAATGTTGGAACTGTGGAAATCTCCATAATGTGAGATTAGAGCGAGCCTTTAAAGACAGGTCAGATTTGGGGAAAATTGAGAAAGCCATGGAGGTATCCTGAGCAGATGATTACGAGCAAAAGTGTGGGAAAAGAAATATTAATGGTGATGGTGCAGTTCAGCTGGCTTGCACAGAACAAGGAGAGCTAACTTACAGAGTTGTGTAAGATGAAGTTTTATCGCTGTGAAGAATCTAAAGTATGAAAACACTCTGAGAATCTACATGAGGTCTTTAAGGAAGATAAACAATGGGATTGTCAAGATAAAAGAAGGAGGCAGTAGGTCAGTTGCTCAAAATACCTTGATAAGAAGATGCTTCACCTACATAACAGACATTAGCAAATTCTGGCATGTGCTGACCTCTTTCTAACAACATTAATGAATTTACTGTGCCATTCAGAAATAGGAGAGGGAGGGCATGAGGGCTCCAAAAGCAGGTGAGAATGACATGGTATTGGACGAATAGATGGTGAAAAGGAGAATGAATTGAGGTGAATATAATTTATCTTCTCTTGAATAAATTTTGTTCTCAATAAGGGAAACTCACTAGCTGCATACAAATAACGGAAACATGAATAGAAGATATAACAGATGTTGCAGATGTGAGATTAATGCCAACCGACAATAATTAATACCCAAGATTATAATTATAGGGATAGAGAATCATCTTGTTTTGAGAGAATATATACAGAGAGATGGGCAAAGCCCTGAAAGCTGAGAATATTTCATGGTAGCGGAGGGAAATACACTTTTAAAGGACTGTGTCATGTGTCTTTTTTGACTAACATACCAAGATCTTTACCACATGCAGGTTTCCTTTTTTGGTATACATGCCCATGGAACCATATTTCTGTATTTACAACTTTGATTGCACTTGACTCCACCCTTGGAGAGTATCTTTTACCATAGTCCAGTCATCCTCTGGTTTTTCTTGTAAACTTTTTCATTATTTTGGATGGAATTAATGTATTCAAAGAGGATCTTCATAAAATATTGCATATTTCTTCTTGACCTGAAATGAACTGGCTTAGTTTACCCTTACTCTTCTATTAAACCAACTCTGTTGAACTGGGTAATGTATCAATATATTGCAAATTGTCCACAAAATCCATAGCTTTATGAACATAGATAAGCTTTGTAATGCTTCTATTAAAGTTTATAGGTGATGCCGGCGCCGCGGCTCACTAGGCTAATCCTCCGCCTAGCGGCGCCGGCACACCGGGTTCTAGTCCCGGTCGGGGCGCCGGATTCTGTCCCGGTTGCCCCTCTTCCAGGCCAGCCCTCTGCTGTGGCCAGGGAGTGCAGTGGAGGATGGCCCAGGTGCTTGGGCCCTGCACCCCATGGGAGACCAGGAAAAGCACCTGGCTCCTGGCTCCTGCCATCGGATCAGCGCGGTGCGCCGGCCGCAGCGCGCCGGCCGCGGCGGCCATTGGAGGGTGAACCAACGGCAAAGGAAGACCTTTCTCTCTGTCTCTCTCTCTCTCACTGTCCACTCTGCCTGTCAAAAAAAAAAAAAAAAAAAAAAAGTTTATAGGTGAGTTGAGTAAATAGAAACCATGTTATCTATATATATGTATACATATATATGCACACATACATATATATATACAGACTAATTAGACCATGTTGTAATTTTTCTGTAATTAAAAGTTGACATTGTTACATCCCTGAAACCCTGTAACGTATCAATACTAATGTATTTCCCAGGAGGGAACTGCTCCAAATTCATTCTATGAGGTCAACATTACCCTAATACTAAAACCAGGCACAGTCACAACAACAAAACATAAACCAATAGATCAATCTCCCTGATGAACATGGATGCAAAAATTCTCTCCAAAATACAGGCAAATCTAATCCAACTGGCATTAAAAAGATCATTCACTATGATCAAACGGGATTTGTCCCAGAGATCCAAGGATGGTTTAACACATGAAAAGTAATAAACATAATATATTGTATCAATAGAATAAAGAATAAAAAATAATAGAGGGGTCCTATGATATAATAAAGTAATATAATACATATTATATATGTATATATATGTATAAATACATAAAATATATTCATTAATTATATTAATAGATTAATATATAATATAATAAAAAATATAGGACTGTAGTTTAGTGGGTAAAGCCACCCTCTGCAGTTCTGGCATCCCATATGGGTGCCAGTTCGAGTCCCGGCTGTTCTACTTCCAATCCAGCTCTCTGCCATAGCCTGGGAAAGCAGTAGAAGATGGCCTAAGTCCTTGGGCCCTTGTACCCACATAGGAGACCTGGAAGAAGCTCCTGTCTCCTGGCTTCAGCTCAGCGCAGCCCTGGCCGTCGCGGCCAACTGGGGAGTGATCCAGTGGATGGAAGACCTCTCTCTCTTTCTCTGCCTTTCCTTCCCTCTCTGTGTAACTCTTTCAAATAAATAAATAAATCTTTAAAAAAATCATAGGATTGTCTAAATACAATTAGAATTCCTTAAAATGTGTTCTATGCAAGCTCTTTCTATTATTTAGATCTATTAAAAAAAGAGAATGCATATATTGCTTCTAGAAATGTTTTCTATATATTTACTCAGACAATGCACCATTTATTGGATGTGTTCACATGCTAGGTGTTCTACCAAGCATGAGGAGTACAAAAATGATTCAGGTATAGTTTTCAAATACAAAGGACAGAATTTTACTCCTAGAAGGAAAGGAATTCCAAGGAAGAAAAGAAAATTACAGTATTTAGTGATAAATTTTGTGTTCAAAATTTGTGTTGCACAATGCTCCTTTCTAATAACTTGAAGGAGGAACAGCTCTTGTAAGCTTGGGAGGTGAGAGAGTAGGAGTTTGTCAGGTCAAAGAAGGCAGGGAGCAGGAAGGGCATTGCAGGCAGAACACTCATGTCAAGGCCAGGAAAGAGGACGAGTACCTAGCTCAGTAGGCACGTAGCACAAAGTGGAGAGATAAAAAAAGAACCAAATCTTGGTAGGCCTAGATTCATCCATTGTTTGTTTAGTTACAACTTCCTTTGTACCAGATGAATTTTCAAGTGCCTTGAAGAACTGTGAAAAACTAAGATGGGGAACTCTTGGTACAATCCTGGCAAGTGTCAAGAGGCCAACAACACGATCAGATTTGAATTTTCAGAACAGCAGAGGAGAGTGGTCATGAGGAACAAAGGCAGATATGTTAACAAATTACTGAAGTTAGTTGGAAAATGCATCCTGAGGGGCTCCGTTAAAGTAGAGACTTTGGGGAAGAAAAGGTGGAAGAGACATAGAAAAAAGCTTCAGAAATTCATGGAAAATTAATGTTCTTAAAAATGCATGAGTTTCCATGGCAAGAGCCTAGGGTGATTACTGATGCCATAAACAAGAGTGTCAATTTGTTAAGTCAACAACAGGAGTCACTGTGTACTTACTCCTCATGTAGGATCTCTGTTCTTAATGTGCTGTACATTGTGATTTAATGCTATAACTAGTACTCAAACAGTATTTTTCACTTTGTGTTTCTATGTGGGTGCAAACTGTTGAAATCTTTACTTAATATATGCTAAACTGATCTTCTGTATATAGAGATCTCTGTGAGAATTGAAAATGAATCTTGATGTGAATGGAAGGGGAGAGGGAGCAGGAAAGGGGAGGGTTGTGGGTAGGAGGGAAGTTATGGGGGGGAAGCCATTGTAATCCATAAGCTGTATTTTGGAAATTTATATTAATTAAATAAAAGTTAAAAACATGCATGAGTTTCAAAACTTTTTGCACCAAAGTAAACTTGTCTTTCGATTCCACTTTCTCTATATTTCGAAGTACCGCAGTGAAGAAAGCACAATCAACATTCTAATATTTGTTACTATTTTATCATTGGATGAATTGTGGCTAATTAAATGTGTAGAGTGAAGAAGGTGGAGAAGTCAGAGATGAATGCTTTGTTCAGGCTTGGGGAAGGAACAAGGCAGGTGACAGGAAAAGTCATTGCTTAGCTGCTAAATGTTTTCCTTTTGAATTCTTTGTATACATGGGGATCATAGTTATTGTATGTAGATTGATCATAACTATGGAGTAGGTATTCTGAGAATAAATTGATGTCTTCCCCTTTTCTTAAAATTTTTCCATCAGCAAGAATGGTACTGAACACGAAACTAAGTACAATTCAGTGAATCTTGAGTACAGTGTTAAGAATGACTGACAGATTTTAACTAATATCATTTGGTATTCTTTGGTTGCATGTAACAGAAATAGAGTCAATCATGAGCCAAAGAGAAATGTGGTAATTGATTGAGAATTCTCAGACTTGACATGAAGTCTGCAAAATCAGGCTTGGAGATATGAAAGAAAAAAAAAAAGCAAATTCAGAGAATAGAATAAGAAGCACAGGAGATGCCCTGTAAAGTGAAGTCTTTCATCAGAAAGCCCCGTGGAAATGCTTAAACCATAATGACTGAGCTTGTTTGTTCCTTTACTCAAGATCCAGATTCCAGAGAGCTATGAATTGTTGATCATCCTGAGTGGATCTCCACTGCTTGTGGGGGAAAAGTTTGTCCTCTAATTACACTCCTTCCCCCCAAGGAAGGGGTTGATTCCTGGAGCACTTGGAAATCATGGCCACTGAGGAAGCGAAAAGGATGCTAACCAGCCAGATAATGACAAATGCCCGCTGCAAGCTGATTCTAGTGTCCATTGCTTTCCGTTCAGGAAGATTTTTGAAAACCAAATTGAGCTTTTATGAAGTCTTAGCATAAGAAATTTATATTTATAAAAGGAACTTGGATCCTTCTCAATTTAGCTACTCTCCTGGACAAGAAAATTAATTTTTAACTTAAGGTCCAGAGTTTCAGATATATACTTTTCAAATAATTGGACACAGCAGTTGTACTTAGGAGACGAAATAGGAGAATCTACACTTGAAGGAAATGTATTGAGATTCTGTGGAGAAAATTGAATTGATGGGAGAGCAAGCAAGTGAAGCAAATGAGAAGAGGGAGGAACACATGCAGGAGAAGCATTCAGCATTATTTGCATAAGCTTCAGAACAACATCCAAACCAAATCTAACTCTAGAGCATCCGGGAGGGAACACCCGCCACTAATTACAGGACTGAGATATGCAAGAAGCCACTGCAGGACTGTGGGGCTGAATCCATCATCCTAATGGTAGTTTTTAAAATGTGGCTGTGGTTGTTTGTTTGATGGGTGGAGAAAATTTCAATTTACTTCTACAGGCCTGCGTTGATGTTGAGATTTCTTCCATCTCTAATCTCACTCCAGAGTGAAGGAGATACCTAAGCCAACTCTGGCCTTGCTGGCTGTGCCAGGCAGTCATGGCGATGCAAACTCAAATCACTGTGAAAGATATTTATCTAAGTGTGGAAAAGGACTAGGATCTTGTTTGAAGGTTTGCTAGCAGATTACTGTGAAGCCTCCCTGTTCCATTCCTTTTGAGAAAATTAGGGAAAGAATTTCTTTTATGATTGATTTTGAAAACGATGGAAAGATTGTTATGTTGGTCTATATCTGAAACCACAGTTTTCCCAATTTTCTTTCATTTTTGTTTAAAAATAACAATTTCTCTGTTTTTGCAAAGAGTACTCCAATTCTGAGAAAATCCACATTCCTTTATAGGGTGAAATAAAGAAGAAACATAAGATGTGATGAATAAAAAGCATATCTTGGAAGTTAACTAGCATTTTCCGGGAGCAATCTGGCTCCGTAATAGAGACTAGCCCTGGTACACACATCCTTAGCGAATCTATACCACTTGATGTTTATAGTTTACCTGACAACCGCTCACACCTTTTCTTTTCCCAACCTCAATCTAGAGAGATGTCCCAGAAAAGAAAGTGAAGTGTAGTTCTACTGAGCATGAATCTTTTCTTTCTCAGTGCAGAAGAAACAGTTATGGAACAGTAGATGAGAAGGGGTAGTTCCTTAAACTGTGGCTTTAATTGGAAATTAGCAGAGGTGCCTAAGGAATAACCAAACTTTTTTAACCTACCAAAGAGAAAACAAAGATCTGATATACTCCTGCTTCAGAAATGTTTTCCTATCCTTACTTATGGTATAGTATAGTATGAGTCAGACTGCCTGGGTTTGATTCCTAGATCTCAACTATAGCATCAGCTGCTATCCTGAAGTTGCAAACACGTGATTTTGAGAGAGCTATCTGAGGGGACTTCAGAAAGGTTGTGGAAAATGGAATTAAAAATTAAGTAAAGATGTTTGAAATTCATGCCTAGTATTTTCATTACATGCATTTTCATAAACTTTTTTTAAGACACCTCATATTTATATATACTAGTTGATGAAGAAAAGCCTGTAAATTTAACTGTCAGTTGTTTCTTTGATGTTTCTGGAGAGAGGTAGAAGATTGTGTGTGTGTGTATGGGGGTGTGTGTCTGTGTGTGTTCATACAAGTACTTGTGTATAAGTGAGTGCCAATATGTATTTATTTATGTGCTTTCTGTATGCATCACTAACAAAAAGCCAGCAGCTCCCATGAAGTTTGATTCAATGATCTTAACAGTACCAAGTCATCCTCAGGGGAAAACCA
This sequence comes from Oryctolagus cuniculus, assembly GCF_051225735.1. Classification (NCBI taxonomy): domain Eukaryota; kingdom Metazoa; phylum Chordata; class Mammalia; order Lagomorpha; family Leporidae; genus Oryctolagus; species Oryctolagus cuniculus. The sequence continues at coordinate 18,955,476 of NC_142870.1, read as the reverse complement.
CAGTTGAACCTCATAATACTGCTATCCCAACACATTTAACATAAAGAACAGCTACAGCACTGTTCAAACACTTAACTCTAACTTTTTGTCTAGCATCTTCTACTTTCTGTGGCATGGTGAGCTAAGCAGGTAGGTGGAGCCCAAGCAGAAACCAAGAGAGGCTCTTATTTATCTTGTAAGCCTTTATTTCAAACTGGGAAGGAGGGTGTGATTGAGGTGAGTATTGAGATATTGACCCATAAGTAGCAGTCAAGACTAGCTTCTAAATTTTTTTAAAGATTTATGTATTTGTTATTTATTTATTTGAAAGGCAGAGTGACAGAGAGAGGGAAGGAGAAAAGAGGAAAGGGAGAGGGACGGAGAGAGTGAAAGAGAGAGCTTTTCCATCTGCAAGTCCACTCTCCAAATGGCTGCAATAGCCAGCAGGTCTGGTCCAAGCAGAAGCCAGGAGTCAGGAACTCCATCTGAGTCTCCCACATTGGTTACAGGGGCCCAAGTAGTGGACAATCATCCATTGTCTTCCCAGGTGCTTTAGCAAAAAGCTGGATTGTAAGCAGAGCAACCCAGCCTCAAACTGCCTTTTCAAATGGGATGTAGTCATTGTGAGTAGCAGATTAACCAACTGTGCCACAACACTGTCCCCTAAAGTAATATCTAATATGTAGAATCGCATGTTGGTGATAAATTCTTGTTGAGTCTTCCCAGCTAAACTTTCAAAAAGGTTTATTTTTAGCAATTTCTTAATCATCTCTACTTGTCTTTCAGCCTGCCATTTGTTCAGGGTAGTGAAATGTGATACCTTGAAGAAATTCCTTGAACTGAATTAATTCAGACTACTACTGGCAACCATACTGTGTGATTGTGTATTTGGTGTTATTTCAGGAGCAGTTTGAAATGGAAGTTACTGGATCTAAAGCTAAAAAAAAAAATGTGTCCTGGAAAGTACCTACAAAATTGAACCAAATTCATGATTATATTTCCTGTTTTTTTTTTATGTAAAGTAGAAAACCTTGATTTAAAAACAGAATAATGCATTCCCAACTGCCAAAAAAAAAAAAAAAAAACCCCACCACGTCAAATCCAGCTTTGTCATACATTGGCTTCACATAATTATCTTGTTTGTAGGGAGGTGGGGAGTGTGAGAAAGAATCGTAATAACTAACCAGAAGAAAGCTAAACAATCTTGTTTTATTTTAGAATTTACAGTTCCTGTGTTGCAGGATCTTGATTTGGGTAGGATAATACCAATGACATGATGTAATCTATTTTAGATTGATTTTTGATGTAGTGAGAGATAATGGTTTAGTTTCATTCTTCTGCATGATATTCAATTTTCCCAGTATCATTTACTTAAAATGTTGTTCTTTCTCCAGAATCCCTGTTCTTTGCACCTTTGTCAAAGATTAGTTGGAGATTCATGCATGGGCTTACTTTAGTATCTTTATTCTGTTCTATTGGTCTATCAATTCATTTTAATGACAACATCTTGCTGTCTTAGTTATTGTAGCTTTCTAAAATTTTTTAAGACCAGGTAATGAAATGCCTCCAACTTTGTTCTTTTCACTGAAGAATATTTTGACTATTCTGAATTTTTTTCTGATTCCATAAAAATTTTAGTAGTATTTTTCCTAATTCTGTGAAAAAGACATTTGAATTTTGATAGGGATGGTGGTGAATCTGTAAATTGCTTTGGAGAATTTATACATTTTAATGATATTGATCCTTCCAATCCATGAAGATGGAATGTCTTCCAACACTTTTGTATCCTCTTCAATTTAGTTAGTCAATGATTTACTGTTTCCTTCCTTCCTTCCTTCCTTCCTTCCTTCCTTCCTTCCTTCCTTCCTTCCTCTCTCTCTCTCTCTCTCTCTCTCTCTCTTTCTTTCTTTCTTTCTTTCTTTCTTTCGACAGGCAGAGTGGACAGTGAAAGAGAGAGAGACAAAGATCTTCCTTTTCCATTGGTTCAACCCCAAATGGCCACTGCAGTCGGCGCGCTGTAGCCAGCGCACCGCGCTGATCCAAAGCCAGGAGCCAGGTGCTTCTCCTGGTCTCCCATGCGGGTGTAGGGCCCAAGGACTTAGGCCATCCTCCACTGCACTGCCATGCCACAGCAGAGAGCTGGCCTGGAAGAGGGGCAACCGGGACAGAATCTGGCGACTAGAACCTGATGTGCTGGTGCCACAGGCAGAGGATTAGCCTATTGAGCCGTGGCGCCGGTCTACTGTTTTCATTATAAAGATTTTTCACTATGTTGGTTAAATTCATTTCCAGGTAATTTATCTTTTTTGTAGTTATTAGGATGAAATTTCCATCTTTATTTCTTTATCAGGTAATTCACTATTGGTGTATAACCATGTTACTGATTTTTGTACACTGACTTTGTATCCTACAACTTTGAAGAATTTGCATATTAGTTCTAACAGCTTTGTAGTGTATACTTTGGGATATTCTATATGTAAGGTCATATCATATGGAAATGCCAACAATTTGAGTTCCTCCTTTTAAATTTGGATGTTCTTTCTTTCTCTAGTCTGATTGTTTTAGCTAGGACTTCTAGTATGAGATTGAATAAAAGTGATGAAAAGGGATTCCTTATCCTGCTCTAGATTTTAGAGAAAATCCTTCAGTTTCTCCCTACATAAATGGTTAGTTCTTGGCATGTTACACATTTTATGTTGATGTATATTCCTTCAATGCCTAATTTTTAAAGAGTTTTTATTATGAAATGAAGCTAAATTTTATCAAATGCTTTCTCTAAATCTATTGAGATGTTAACAGCATTTTTGTCCTTCATTCACTTGATGTGGTATATCACATTTGTTGATTTGTATATGTTGTACCATCCTTGCACTCCTGGAATGAATCCCACTTAATCATGGTGAATGATATTTTTAATATACTGCTGAATTAAGTTTGTCAACATGTTGCTGAGGATTTTAGTATCCATGTTTCATTTCTGTAGATTTCTTTCCTTGTGCCCTTGTCTAGTTTGGGGATGAAGGTTATGTTGACCTCATAGAATGAATTTGGAAGAATTCCTGCTTTCTCTAATTTTGGAGAGAATTTAAGAAATATTGGTGTTAATTTTTTTTTAAGTTTGTTAGAAATTAGCAATGAAACCATCTAGTCCTGAGATTTTTCTTTGATGGAAGAATTTTTATTACTGATTCAATCTCGCTATCTGTTGTTCTGGTTAGGTATTCTATTGACTTATGATTTAATTTTGGCAAGGTTATGTATCCAGGAATTTGATCAGTTATTCTAGGTTATGTAATTTGTTGACATAGTTTTTAATACTAATCTCTAATAATCCTTTTTATTTCTGTGGTGTCATTGATAATGCCTTCATTTTAATCTCTAATTCTACGTATTTGATATTACTCTTTTTTTTCTTGGTTAGTCTAGCTAACAGTTTTTCAATTTTATTTTTCAAGATAATCAGTTCATTATACTCGTTCATTTTTGTCTCTGTCATTCATTTGTGCTCTTCTTTATAATTTCTTCTACCAGTTTTGGACTTCATTTTTTTTCTGTTCCTTAAGGTACAACAATAAGTTATTTATTTGAGATATTTCTGTCTTTTTGCCGCTAATATTAATTGCCATACACTTCCCTTTTAGTACTGTTTTTGCTAAATCCTATAGGTTTTGATATATTGTCTTTTCAATCTCTTTTGTTTTAAGAAATATTTAAATTTACTCCTTAATTTATTCATCTATCCATTGCTTGTTTAAGAGAGGAGTAAGTTGTTTAATTTCTATGTATTTATGCAGTTTACAACACTTTTCTTCTTGCCATGATTCCTAATTTTATTGCATTGTGATCAGAAAAAGTACTTGATGCAATTTCTGTTATTTTGCATTTTGGGGACTTGTTCTTTGAATTACCATATGGTCCTCCCTGGAAAATGTTCCGTAAACTGTTGACAAGAATATTTTATTTTGCAACTATTGGACAGTTCTGCAGATTTCTGTTAGGTGCAATTGATATAGAGTGTAATTTACCTCTGCTATTTCTTTTTTGATTTTCTGTCTAGATGATCTATCCATTTCTGAAAGTTCAGTACTAAAATCCCTTACTATTATTATATTGGAATCTATTTTGCCCTGTTAGTCTATTAACATTAGTTTTCTTTCATTGGGTGTTCTACTATTGGGTGCATATATACTTACTAGTATTATTTACTGTTGCTAGATTAAACTCTTTATCATTATACAATGACTTGCCTTAAAAAATGAGTTTGCTGATCTTTTTTTACCTAAAATCTATTTTATCCGATGAAAGTATGACTACTCCTATTTCCCTTTGGGTTCCATTTGCATGGAAAATCTTGCTCCATCCTTTGACTTTCACTTTCAGCCTATGTGTATCCTTAGAGAATTTGATGTTGTTGATAGCAGTGGCAGGTAATTTGACTTTTACTTACAAATTTTTTATCTTTTCCCATAAAAATGTATCAGGGCTGGGGAGCAGAGATATTTGAATTAGTTTTGGTATCTTCAACTTCTGGTTCTCTATGTGTGAGTTTTCTCCCCAGGCTGAAAAATCACTCCAGTAGCAGTGCCAATGTTGTGGTGTAACTGATAAAGCCACCACCTGTGATGCCAGCATCCCCTATGGGCACTGGTTTGTGTCCAGCTGATCAACTTCCGATCCAGCTCCCAGCTGAAAGCCTGGGAAAAGTAGCAGATGATTCCAGAAGTGACCCTGCTATCCTCATAGGAGAGCTAGAAGAAGCTCCTGACTCCTGGCTTTGGCCTGGCCCTGGCACTGGCTGCTGCGGCTATCTGGGGAGTGAACCAGCAGATGGAAGTTTCTCCACCCCCCAACTTTGTAACACTGACTTTTAAATAAATAAATAAATCTAAAAAAATCACTCTGGCTTCCTTGGTGTTTTGACTCCTTCAACAAACTTGACACTACATTGATGTGGGTGCATATAAAGCAAGCACACTCTCTATCTCACCATTACTTAATTTGACTTTTTCTTTCCTAGATCCAAAATATACACAAGAATTTCTCATATGAGTTCAGTTAAGCAAGTACTGAACCAGCACCGACCTTGGATCACTCAGAGGTAACATGATACCGTATTTGAAAGCATTCATAGAAAGATATGTGTACTATTTTATATGTAAGGAAATATTTTCATTTGTCTAATGGCTTGGGATTTTAGAAGTGTGTATCAGGTCTTTAGAATATGTTGCCAACATATCTGAGGTCACCATGTAGACTCTGATCACCTTCTCTAGTCTTGGATCCTTCACTAAATTCAACAAGTGAATAATAAATGGGTATAGGTTGAACCAAGGTTTAAAACTGATTCAGAGGATTGGGTTGTGACCATTTTCAAGTTGTGTCTGCTGTGGACATGTTATTTCTGTTTGGTTGTTTTTCCTTTCTTATTTTCTTTTGTTATCAATCCATTCATCTTGTTCAAAACTAATACTTTGATGTGTTTGTGAAGCAGTAGTAATAAAAACACAGTAAAATGAATAAAAAAATTAAAATAGGTAGCTGGTTAAGTTGCCCTCTGCCTTACCAATATCCCATGTGGGAGCTGGTTCAAGTCCTGGCTGCTCCTCTTCATATCTGGATCCCTGCTAATGACCTGGGAAAGCAGAAGAAGATGGCCCAAGTGCTTGTGTCCTTGCATCCATCCTGGCTTCTGGCTTTGGCTGTTGTGGCCATTTGGGGAGAAAATAAGCAGATGGAAGATCTCTCTGTGTGTGTGTCTCTATCTCTCCCTCTCTCTCCGTAATTCTGACTTTTAAATAAATACATCTTTTTTAAAAACAGACATAATTGAGGCCTCAGGACTTCACACGAATAATATCTAGATCCTATTTGGAATGAGGTTTTGGGTAACGTTGTCATCGTGTGCCTGTTCACTCATTTGGATATGTCTAGTTCATATTTGAATTGAGTGCAGTTAACCTCATGTTCACTTTATGACTTTGAACACTTATTTTAGTGATATATTTATCAACATTTTGATGCCAATAAGTGGTGCCAATAATTACAAAATAGATGTAAATGTAATGAGAATAAAATAAAGGTTTCCCTTCTTAATTTTTCCCTACTTAATTTGCTCAAATAATTCATTTTCAGTGTAAAAAACATATTTGTTAAGTTTTGTTACAGGAATCATACAGATAAACATTAATTCTCTGACCCCAAATTTCCTTCTGACATTCTTTCTGTTTTTACTCTGCTATCTTTCAGTCTAGAATTTTAATCATAATTTGATTTTGTTGGTTTGTTATTCATTAAATGTGAGTGGAAGTGAAATCTCACTAGAAGTTAAGCACAAAGATGACTGATTTACTTCAGGGAAGCCCATAAGTATGAAGTGGAAAAAAATTCCAAAACATTCTATTTGCTGAAAAATTTGCTACGAGGCTCTTGGTTACTCAAAGGCTCACTCAGAGTGTGCAATTAGGGTGTTGGGGCCTTTTTGGGTAGAGAGAAGACAACATTTAATAAACACAACAGACATTCACTGGCATTAAATTGATTGCAGTGCACTAGGGAAGCAAGTTATGAGAGAAATATGAAAACAGGCTTTGTATGCTGTGAAGTGGAACATTTCAGAGATGCCGATTACTAAGATTGGAACTAATAGTAATGCCCCAAAGCCAGGTTTCTGATGCAGGCCTACGCATGTTCATGTTATTCTTCATTCATAAAGAAATCCTAGTTTGCCAACAGGATGTATACTAGACCCCCTCAAAGACTTAAGAATTTTATCTACGTAGAGAATTAACATAAACACATGCCTTCATTTACAGCCAGAGGGAAATAAATGGCGTTCAGCTTATCTGTCTTTGTAAAAGAAGAAAAAAAGTAGGAATGAAAATTAGATTTTTTTCAAACATATTTTAGAATAAGTTTTTTTTAAGATTTGCTTATTTATTTATTTGAAAGAGTTTCAGAGAGGGAGAGGGAGAGGCAGAGAGAGAGAGAGAGAGAGAGAAAGGTTTTCTGCTGGTTCACATACAAGGTGGCCACAACAACCAGGGCAGGGCCAGGCTAAAGCCAGGAGCCACTAGCTTCAGCTGGGTCTCCCACAGGGGCTCATGCATGGGCCCAAGAACTTGGGCCATCTTCCTCTGCTTTCCCAGCAGCATTAACAGGGAAGTGGATTGGAAGTTGAGCAGCTGGGAAACAAACTGGCACCCCTATGGAATGCTGACATCATAGGCTACTGCTTTACCCGCTAAGCCACAATGCTGGCATGCTTATTTTCTTCCATTTGTTGACATCACTATGAATTTAAAGAAGTTTTTTTTTGTGTGTGTGTCCTGGTTTAATTTGACTTTTGCTTTAAGAGGTCAGGAGATCAGATTCTGTCTCTAAATTTGGAACAATATCTTTGGACTGAGACCCTCCAAGATTCCTGAAGAAAGCAACAGTTAAGCTGACTACCAAGGGACATGATTTCTTTTTTTTTTTTAACATAGATTTATTTATTTATATATTTATTTGAAAGAGCGAGAGAGGGAGAAAGAGGGGAGGAGAGAGAGACAGACAGAGAGAAAGACACACACAGAGAGAGGGATCACTTCTAGCTACTGATTATCTTCCTAAATGCTTGCAACCACAAAAGCTGGGACTGGCCTAGAGCTAAAGTCCAGGTACAGAAACTCAATCCAAATCTTCCACATGGGAGGTAGGAACCCAGAGCTTGAGTCATCACTTTTGCTTCCCAGGGTCTGAATATTAGGAAACTGGAATCAGGAATTTGAGCTGAATATCAAACCCAGGCACTCTGGTATGTGATATGGACATCCTAACCACTAGATCAAATCATGTCTGCCCTTGACAGTTTAAAGTAGAGCTCCATGAAACAAAATTTGGTAAGGAGAAAAAAAGTCGTGGATCTATCCCTCTATGCTATCTTTTAGACAGACATGTTGCACTCATTATGCAAAGGGAAACTAAGGCTCAGAGGTGTTGAGACAGGAGTGTGTATTAGTCAGCTTTTCATAACTACAACAAAATATTTGGGGCAACTCTCTTTGGAAAGAGAAATAGTTTATGTATACCACAGTTCTGATGTGTTAAAAATCTAAAGAATGTGATGCAGGCTTTGGTGAAGACACCATGGCCAATGGTGGAGCATTTGCATAGGATCACATGATAAGCCAGAAGGCTGTGAGAGAGACTGGGACTAAACTCAGGCTTTTATAATAATCATCTCCAAAGAGCTACCTTCAAACAGCACACCCCCACTGACCTTCTGATGTACCCGTAAACCACACGACCTAAAATTTCCCCCAATGTTAGTCTCCAATCTTGTGGACCACAGCTTTAACACAGTGTCTTTGAGGGACACATACTATACTCAAAGCATAGCAGAGTGCAATTTCTATTATCGTATAGGAGCTGCTGTTGTGTCTTAGCAGGTTAAGCCATTGCCTTCAGTGCTGGCATCCCATATGGGCTCCAGTTTGAATCCCAGCTGCTCCACTTCTATGGGGGAGCAACTCGGACTAGACTAGTTACTGGAATTAAGACTTATTCTATGCATCTGCTCTCCCACAATATGGCGCTGGGAGAGAAGTAAACAGCTTCTACACAGCTGCCTCTCACCAACTTGACAAGCTGCAGGAGCTGCTCCTGATTGGAGGAGAGCAGCGTACTCGGCGTGTGGGTAGCAGAGTTGGGATTGGTGGAAGAGGACTATAAAGGAGGAGAGAGACAACATGCACCAGGAACATCTAAGGGGAACACCTGAGGAACACCTGAGCAGCCTCTGAGCAGCCCCCGAGAGAGCCGGCCGGCGGTGTGCCGCTCCCCCGCGGAAGTGGGGAAAGTGGCAGGGGGATCCGCCCTTCCACGGAGGGGGAAGGGACGGTAGCCAACCCGGGAAGAACCAGCAGCAAACCCGGGAAGGGCCGAGCAGACAAAAGAACAGCGCAGGGTCCTGTGTCGTTCCTCCGTGAAGAGGGGGAGCGACAACTTCCAATCCAGTTCTGAGCTAATGTGCCTGAGAAAGCAGTGTAAGATAGCCCAGGTGCTTGGGTCCCTGTACCCACATGGAAACCTGGAGGAAATTCTGGCTCCTAGCTTTGGTCTGGCCTATTCTGGCCATTCTGGCCATTTGGGGAGTGAAACAGCAGATGGAAGATCCTCTCATCTCTTTCTCCCTCTCTCTCTCTCTTTCTCCATCTCTCTGATTCTGCTTATCAAATATGAAATAAATAAATCTTTAGATCATAGAGTGAGTGTAATTTTTGTAAGAGTCTGTCAAACTGTCTTTCAAAGTGACTATACCATTTTGCATGCCTACCAACAATGAATGAGAGTTCTTGTTACTTCATAAATAGTTTTTAAAAATACCCCAAGTGAGTCCTCTAATGAAGTCAAGAATGAGAGCATCCACCTTGGAATAATAACGTCTCCCAGAAAAACATCTTCTTCTCACTTGGTCTTCAGTAAAGCAATGAATCCTTATTTCTTTTCCATTTCCTTGGAAATGTTATTTTTCTATAATGCTAGTATAAAATCCTCCAATATAATATCCACATTAAAACATGAGGGCCAGACAGCAAATTAGATAGTCTGAATTTGCATTTGATCTAAAATTATTTTGTACAGCTTCTTTATTTTAGAGTGTTGTTATCCAAGATAATTGAGAATTCAGTCTGATAAGGAATGGTATTTATAAAGCCAGGAGTCTTGAACTGGTGCCAGTGCATGAAAATTTTTACAGGGCTCTGTTGATGGTCACAGACCCCAAACAACTATCTGATGAAAGCCTGATACTGTTAACAACAACAACAAAAAGATGTAAAAAGGTGGTGCCTCCAGTACTTTCTCTGAAGTTTCCTGGTCTTCAGGTGCCAGCTTTGTCTTTCAAATAAGGAAAGTAACCAGGCTTGGTATTGCTGACAGAAAAGAAATAAAATTGCATGGGCCTTCAGAACTTTCTCCTAAACTCGATGGTCTTCAGATGCTAGCCTTCATATTAAAATGGGAAGGATGGTGGTGTAACTTACAAGCTGCCTTATTGCTCTAGGTATTATATTACATTATAGTGTTTCATTATTTGATTATACTTTAGGGTCAGAAATCCATTAGCATTGAGAACAGCAAAAAGCATGGTGTGCTAAATTTTCATCAGCTGCTTTAGATTTAGTAGATATCACTGTACTGCATTATGATAAAGTAAGTGAAGAATTTACTTCTGGTACTAAATTTAAAGGGGATACACAAGACTCAGTTATCAAAAAATAGTATTTCAGTGCTCTATTTAAAAACAAATCAAAATTAATGCAAAGATCATGATGAACAAAACTTCTATATTCTAAATACAGACTGTATTTTCCAATTATATTTGATATTAGAAACTAATGGCTATAATGCTTTCCCAAGCTAATATAATAGCAGGTGTCCATGTACTCATTAATACAATAAATTACAATAAATTTGCATTGGTTGCAACAGTAAGAGTATTTAAAACATGGCCTTTTACCTCAAAGGACTTGTTATCTAATGCGGGATGGAGAACTCAGTTGGAGAGGGAAAGAAGCAGACTTATGTAATTAATTTTAAAACATGTTAAAAATAGAAGAGTATAATAATGTAGGAACCCACAGTGTGGGCATTTAGAAGGCAGGGTAATTAATTTTCTGGAAATGAGTCTGTGTGTGTGTAGTAGAATGGGTCAGTGTTCATGGAAAATGTGATTTTATTAAGAACTGCACAAAAGGGATATTTTAAGAGAGATGAATTGAAAGACAAAGTAGGCTGAAGAATAACATGGCAAAGGTACAGAGACACAGACATATAAAGGAAATTCAGGAAAGAAGGGGGCCTTTGTAGCAGAATCATAGGTGTGCAAAATCTGATATAATGGTTGGATATGTGACTGGAAAAGTTGGTTGGAATTTTAACTTTTTGCATGCCCATTGCCTCCTGGAATCCAGAGCCAGGCACTATGGGGTGAATAAATGAACTGCAAATATTCTTCAAAGGGGGGAATCCCCACAGATGAGAATCCTGTCTTTCTGAATGCAATAGTGTTTTGAAAATCTGTACCTCTGACCTAGTAAACTTAAGCCAGGAAGATTAAGTTAACTATCCAGGAAAACTAGCTGCTTCAAGAATTTAACTTTAAACTGAAAAAAGGAATTATTTACACCCCATCTCTGTCGCATGCACAGTGAATCAGAGCCAAGGCAGCACACTTTTAGAGATTGCCCGCCATTTTGAAGGCTTGAGTGCTTTGACACACCAGACCCGGTGTGTTGGGCTTGAAATGGGTCAAGGTTGACTTTTATGACTGAAGATCATTTCTGAGAGAGAAAAATGAAGCACATCAAAGTGCAATCATTTTTCAAATTGTACACTAGATTCTGGAGATGTTGCGTCTTTGGCCTTGACTTGAAAGCTGTGGTGTTGAGTCTTTTAGGAGGTGGAAGGTAATGGATTTAGACAGCAGAAATAAACGGGAACCTCAGGAATCCTTCTGGTTTGGCATGATGGAATCCAGTGGCAAGCACACTGTATATATCTGAAAATGAATAATAACCTCATGAAAATATAAGCAGAATTTTGTAGCATGTCCTCCCTTGATCTTACCTGCTTTAATCCACAATGTTTGTGGCCTTCTCCTCTCTCTCTCTCTCTCTCTCTCTTTCTCTCTCTCTCTCTCTGTCTCTCTTTCTCTCTCTCTGCCTTTCTCTATTTCTATCTCCTTGTCCTCTCTCTTCTTGATCTCTAATATTGGTTATTGTGGTTCCTTTCTTATTTATGCCAAATTTCTAGCTATTGTATAATTGGTGATTTCTTTTCTAATTTAAAAATCTGTGGTTGGAAATAAAGAAAGAGAAAGTATTTCCTTACCCTTTTTACTTTTAGTTAACCAGAATACCATTAGGGCCATTCTAAACAGTCAAGCTTAAGAATAAATATTTTGGCATAGGCCTTCACATACAAAATTTCTTGTAATTCTTAGTGTTTAGCAATAGCTTAAGAATTCTTAAACAAAGAGTTTCTTAAACTAAAGAACAAATTTCTATAGTGAATGACTCACATTGGAAGCTGAATTGGTATTGTCTGTTGTAGTATCATGTTTTTGTATTTCTTAAAATTTTCTAAAAACTAAAACATGCCCATTTATAGCAGTTACTACACAAAAATACCATTTGCACCTAAAATAAAATGCTCTTGAAGGAACAACACTTTTATTCTTTTCATTTGGCTATACAGAAAACATTTGGCTATATGGAAAAATAGCTTATTCAGAAAATGTGCAAACCTGGCTCTGGACATAACACTAATTTTCAAAAATGGATGGGCCAAGGCTGTTTATCATAAGTTTTGTTGCAATCAGTAACGTGCTGTTGGAAGTAGCACCGGCAGTGATTTATAGTAATTGCTTGCCATTGGTCTATGCTATGCTTGCCTGCATAATCCATCAATTGTCCCCTAAGTGCTCAGGGCTTATAACCTACCTGAGGTTATTTAGTCCTCAGGAAACACACACTACATGCCAAGATCCAAAGAACAAAACGTTGACTCTTGGTTTCTACTGCTCCAATCTATATGGCAGCAGAAAAGAATCTCAGGCATGTTGACTCACCCTGGTTAAATGATAGGAGATATTCTATGAAGGCGAGAAGTCTCAGCTTCAGCACCACCACCATCCAGGATGGGCTAATCCTTCAGGGTTGCGGCTGTTATATGCATCGCAGCTTCCTTGGATCTTTCTGACTGGATGGTAGTGCATCCCCTCTGCCACGGCAACAATCAAAATTGTCTGCCAACATTGCCAGATGTTCCCTCACAGCAAAAAATTCCCTTGGTTGACATAAATAGTAATAAGGAAAAAGGCAAAATGAAGAATTTGCGGTTGGTAAATACTGAATTCTCAAGGCATGAAGCATGTCACAATCTATTGGATGAAAAAATAACAGGACAAACAGTTTTTAAAACAAAAAATACATTGACAATTTTAGAAACTTTTTAACTGATGGACAGGAATGATAAAAATTAACCTCAACAGTTTGAGACTTCTGAAGCATTTGGATTTGGCAGAAAATTTGGAATGTGAGAATGGTAGACTTTTTTTTCTACATTGCTTTATTTCATTTTATTTATTTATTTATTTACAAACTCATTGTTTTTTGTTAAGTTTTATTTATTTATTTATTTGGAAGTCAGAGTTACACAGAGCGATAAGGAGAGGCAGAGAGAAAGAGAGAGAGAGAGAGAGAGAGAGAGAGAAAGGGAGAGAGAGAGATCTTCCATCCACGGGTTCACTCTCCAGTTGGCCACAACGGTCAGAGTTTGCCAATCTGAAGCCAGGAGCCTCTTCAGTGTCTCCCACATGGGTGCAGTGGCCCAAGGACTTGAGCCATCTTCTACTGCTTTCCCAGGCCGTAACAGAGAGCTGGATAGGAAGTGAAGCAGTCGGGACTCGAACTGGCGCCTATATGTGATGCTGGCACTGCAGGCAGTGGCTTTACCCGTTGCGCCACAGCGCCGGCCCCCATTGGTTTTAATTCTATCCCTCTGGTTATGTAAAAGATTTTAATATGGCCGGTGCTGTGAGTGACACAGCAGATTAAGCCACAGTTTGCCATGCGGACATCCCATATTGTTACTGGTTCAAGTCCTGACTGCTCCACCCTCAATCCAGCTCTCTGCGATGGCCTGGGGAAGCAGTGGAAGATGCCCAAGTCCTTGTGCTCCTGCCATCCTTGTGGGATACTGGATGAAGATCCTGGCTCCTGGCTTAGACCTGGCCCAGTTCCAGTGGCTGTGGACATTACAGGAGTGAACCAGAGGATAGGAGATATTCTCTCTCTCTCCCTCTCTCTCTCCCTCTCCCTCTCCTTCTCCCTCTCCCTCTCTCTCCTTCTCTTTTTCTGTAACTCTGCTTTTCAAATAAATAAGTAAATATTTTTTAAAAAATTAATTTTTCTTTTCCATGATAGCACTTCAACTATTTGAAAACATGTACTATATCATTCAGAAGCTCCTTTTCCAACCTGTTTTTATAGATTCAACAATTTGTAAATATTTTGCCATATTCACTTAATATATAAATATTATATACACACATACATATTTTATTTTCTTGAAAGCAAAAATATTAACTCACATGAGATACATAACAAAGATCATAAAATGAGTAAAGAAGGTTATATTATTATGTAAAGCTACAATTTATAATTATTTTTATACCAAATGATATGATATCCCCACAGATTTTATATTGTCTCCATTAGAAGACATGTTTTAAGTCCTCCGTTTTCCCAACCTTTCTTTTAATTTCAGTGTATTTGTATTGTTATCAAACTGAGATTCTCAGGACTGAGAATCCCAATCCCTGGAGAACTTGAATCAGTAAGAAATGCTTTTGCTGTAAGACTCAGAACATCCAGCAGTTATTCAAATCTTTTTTTAAAAAGTGTTCTCCTGTAACAAGAATCCCAAAGGTGGTTGATGGTTTGCATTGGCTCATCTGCTTAGACTGTCTCAGTTGATTTTTTTTTTTTTTTGCAACACAGCGGAGTATTTTATTGAACAATGTTATAAGTTGTAAGAACAGAAATCTGTAATCAATTAATTATTTTACAAAAATCAGGCTGGTTTTAACTGTTTTTGTGTGAATGTAAGAAGTTGCACTTGAAAAAGTATAGGTTCATATTGGACAAGATGCATCTAAACTTTATAAATTGCTGTTATTTTTAATATGAAATATACATGAGTATGTGTTTTAAACATAAATATAATTGATCATAAAAGCTCATGTTTCTACTCAAATGCACTTGTGAAAAGGAATTACAATTTAGCCATAAAGTAATTCAGAACTTCTTAACGGTATCTAACTTAAACAATGAAGTAAAACATCCTAAAACATCTTTTGTTTGTGTGAGAATTTAATTACAGTGCCTCATATTAGCATTTTCTGTCCCAAAGGTTATTAAAAGTGTTGAGAGGGAGACAAACTCTACAATCTTTATATACTCATATTGATTCCAGTCTCTTATTTTAGAAAAACAAGGGTTGATGATTTATGACTCCTCCTAATCTATGATGGTTACAAAGTAAAACTTCTAGTCAAGGTATGAATTTGTAAATTTTTTATCTGGAATCAACTTATGATATAAGAAAAATTTCGTGGCACTAAGTTATAATAGTATTTCAATAATTACAAATTAAGAGAATATTTAGAAACTTAAGAACATCTGGCTATTAAAATGATTCAGATTCAGACAAGATAAGATTCCTTGTGGGGAAATCACATTCTAAACTCCTGGCTTTTTACTTACATGTCTCAGTGTCACAGGGTGAACAGCAACAAAACTCAGTGATCAGAGTGATGAGCATTAGTCTTTAGGGACACAGGTCCCCTGCTAGGACATCACTGGCCTAACTGTATATGTTATCGACGCAGGCCCTTTTAAGGAACCATCCATACAAAATAATCAAAGGATGAAACAGAACTCGGAAAGAAATCATACATCATCTTATAATTATGTTATGAGAAAAAGACTCAGAAACAAATGTTTCTGATTTAAAGTGAATTGCAACTACTACTATATGTTTTCTTTCACAACTTCAAGTAGACATAGCTCATAAAGTAAAAAGAAAATCATAGTTTTATAAACACTAAAGCTTATCATAGACAACTGGGACCAACGAATAGCATCTTTCATAGTCTGTCTATAGAAATAATTAACAAATGAATTATTTTCTCCCTATTCTGCAAAGCCAGTCAACACAAGTGATTTCAAACTTAGTATTTTGTAAATCACCCAGAAATATACAATGTTAATGTTTTTGCAGCTTTATAGGAGCATAAAATAGCAGTTTTTAATCCTTGCATTTTTTAACATTATAGAATTCTGAAACATTAAATGGTTTTTTTTTCTTTCTACTCCATGTAAGACTAACAATGGGCAGAAAAAAATGAGAATTTTTGTTATGCAGGTAAATAATTGTGCTTTGCTTAGACTCATGTTTCAAGTTATGCTATTTTTCCTCTATAGCAAAACCAGGAAGCAGGTTCTGGGGCTCTTATATGATAACGTCCTTGGTGCTCTTAAATGATAACTTTTTGTTCAGGAACTTCCAAGCAGTCACACCCCTGTCACAGCGAGGAGGGTCATTTCTGTGGCTGGGGTCTTCTCTTCCCTTTGCTTCTTCAGGCAGACTCGGTGAGGCCAGCTGGAGATCTCGGGAAGCGCACGTGGGGCGGAGAGGCACGCACCTCCGCTGGAGGCAGTTGTGTCTGATATTTTCTTCTCATGGCCAAACTGACTGGTCTCTGTCTAACGCAGAGACTCATCATAAAAATTAGAAACACAAAAACGAATCATTGAAGTTTCATTTTTTTTTTTGCCCCATGCAAATGGAGCAATAGCTCTCAGAGTAAAACAAACAGGATGTAAACAGTCTGTGCAATATCGCATTCTAAGGACGGACCTTGGAACACTTGAGACTGTCTCTTGATGAGTATCTGCCCTGGCATCCTTAGAACAGAGCAAGGAAAGCATGCAGAAGTATTGGTGGTATTTACGGTCAGTATTAGTGGTGTATACAGCTTACCTGATCAAAGCAGAGTGGGAAGAGCATCATCACAGTCTACAACCATGAAAATCACGCTGACAGTCTAGTGGCTTCTTGAACAGCCAGATTCTGTTACTGACAATGTGATTACCTTTCTCACTGCCTTGTGATCTCCTTGTACAAGCATCGCCCTAGCTTTAGGTCACTGACTACAGGAAGAGTCATATTCACTATTGTGTCTCATCATTTTCACAAGTCATGTTACGTAAATGTTCAGGAAATACTTTCGCATGATCAATGCATACCAGCCATGTTTGACTGTGAAGAGCGTAATTTCCATTTGTAGGAGGTTATTTTCTAGAAAATTTCATTTTACTACATATTGCTTTTGTTTCTGTAACTTGGGTTTTCTTATTTAGCTTCTGTTTATAAATTATTTAGAATTACATGTATTTCCTACATAGGAATTTATTATGCAAAACATGGCTTCAATCGAATTCCCAAAGAAATATTCTGGACCTAAAATTTTTGTGTTTCTATATAGTATAGATTTTTCAGAAAAAGATAAATTGAAGATCAAATGTAAAAAGGCATATTTTCTGGAAAATGAGATAGGGCCTCTTTGAAGAGATTTTTTTCTTCCTTCCCAAAATAAACAAAAAAAATCTGTATTTATAATGATTTTCCAGAATTTTCTGATTCTGTCACTGAACTCACATAATGGGACTATCAATGCCAAAATTCCAAGACACAATTTAGGTGTCCATTTCTCGTTGATTATAGGAAAAACCATAATGGGCTTCAGAAACACTCTATCAAAATTGAAATAATTTTATCTTTTTTTTTTTTTTGACAGGCAGAGTGGACAATGAGAGAGAGACAGAGAGAAAGCTCTTCCTTTACCATTGGTTCACCCTCCAATGGCTGCTGTGGCCGATGTGTTGTGGCTGGCGCACTGTGCTGATCCGAAGGCAGGAGCCAGGTGCTTCTCCTGGTCTCCCATTGATAGAAGAAGGATGCAACATATAAACTGTCTCTTCTTTTTTTTTTTTAAAGATTTATTTATTTATTTGAAAGTCAGTTACAGAGAGAGGGGAGAGGCAGAGTGAAAGAGAGAGGTCTTCCATCTGATGGTCCACTCTCCAACTGGCTGTGATGGCCAGAGCTGCACCGATCTGAAGCCGGGAGCCAGGAGCCTCCTCCGGGTCTCCCACATGGGTGCAGGGGCCCAAGGACTTAGGCCGTCATCCACTGCTTTCCCAGGCCACAGAAGAGAGCTGGATCAGAAGTGGAGCAGCTGGGTTTCGAACCGGCGCCCTTATGGGATGCCCGCGCCTCAGGTCAGGCGTTAATCCACTGTGTCACTGCGCTGGCCCCCAAACTGTCTCCTTAGTCTCCAGGCTCCTTTTCAGCAGTACATACCTTTCACAGGCTGTGTTGGTGGATTTACAATAATTCATCCATAATCTCTCTTTGGTTCCCTGTAGGATCAATGATAGAGGAAGTTGTAGGGCTTACAAGTGAGATCTATCACTTTAAAGGACCAGGAACATGTTTGCAATTTAATTAACTAGAGCCAAATTAAGTCGTCATGCGCATTTCCTAAATAGCACATTTTCTTCCTAATTAGAATGGTTTTAGTTGCTCATGAAGTGACTCAGGAGATGACTGAACAATTCGTGACATCATTGTATACAGCTGCCTTAACATATTTTGGAAAATGAAAATATCTGTCCAACTTCACCCATACAACTAATAAAAACTTTCTTCACCATCTTAAATTTGGTGCCTGTTTATATCAGATACTTCTGTTTTTCAGAATGATGACAACTTTCAGAAATGCTGACTTTTTTCCAGAGGGAAAAGAAAAAGACACACAGACCAGGAAAACAAAACAAAAACAATAAGGATCAATTCTTATTCCCCACCCAACCTGGAAGACTCCCCAAAGTCAGGACTGGCGTATCAAGTAAATTACAGCTTGTGCGACTTATTGTCTGCAGCTTGCTTATTTTTATACTCAAGTGAATATCATTTCCACTTAATTGTTAACAATTAAGCCTTTGTAATTCTAAACATTGTTGTTTCTGAAATGAAAGAGCCCATTTTTTGTTTGTAGAAATGGCATGTTAGCAAAGAAGAAACAACTTTAAAATGTTGATAATTAAATGAATGACTTTTAAAAAAAGATTTATTTATTATTTGTTTATTTATTTGAAAGGCAGAGTTACAGAGAATCAGAGAGAGAGAGTGAGAGATATCTTCCATCTACTGGTTTGCTCCCCAAATGACTGCCCAGGCCAGATCTGGGTTTATTGGAAGCCAGGAGCCAGGAGATTTTTCCGGGTCTCCCACGTGGGTGCAGGGGACCGAGAGGACTTGGGTAATCTCCCACCACTTTCTCAGGCACATTAGTAGGGGACTGGATCCTATATGGGATGCTGGCACAGCAGACAGTGGCTTTACCCACTATGCCACAGTGACATCCCCAAGAGTGACATGTTTTCTAATTTCTCAACTCCTGGAAGTATTTGATTCACATACTGTGAAATTTTTAGTGAGTTGTGTTAAGGAAGCGTATTTTGGAAGTTCAAAGCACAGTAAAAAAGACATCTTTTAGATTCAGCTTGGTTCTCTGGAAACAGCTGCTCTTAAAACATGAGCCATTTTATGAAAAGATAGAGCATACTACAGAGAGGCCACACAGGTTACATGAAGACAGAGGGCACTCAGCTGAGATTGGCTTTCTAATCACAACTTGCCAAGATACCGGGCATGTGAACGAACTGGATAGGTTCACTCTAGTCCAGGCCTTTTGATATGTGAAGTAGAAATATCATTCACTGATTCAATGAGTCTGTTTTTGTGACTATATCCCACATGAAATTATACCCTTCCTCTCCCCATGCTGTGATTATTGTCATGAATCCCTCACTTTGTGATATGAATATCTCTTTTTTTAAGAAAAATTCTGGAGTTAGAAATGTGCCAGAGGATTCCAATACAATCCCATCAAGGTGGCATGTACCAATACCATCTCACTAGTCCAAGTGATCAATTTCAGTTCACAATTGATCACACTGATAGGTCTAATAGTCAAAGGGATCACACAAACAAGACTAGTGTCTGCTAATACTAGCTGATAGAATAAAAAAGGGAGAGAACGATCCAACATGGGAAGCAGGATGCACAGCAGACTCATAGAATGGCAGATGTCCTAAACAGCACTCTGGCCTCAGAATCAGCTCTTAAGGCATTTGGATCTGGCTGAAGAGCCCATGAGAGTATTTTAGCCATGGAAAGTCAAGACACTCTGGAAAAAAAAAAAACCTAAATAAAAGATCTCTGCGAGTGAGATCCCAGTAGAAAGAATGGGGGCATCAAAGAAGGAGGTACCTTTCTCTGAAGGGAGGAGAGAACTTCCGCATTGACTATGACCTTGTCTAAATAAGATTGGAGTCAGTGAACTCAAAAGGCTTCCATAGCCTTGGCAACTCATGACTAGAGCCTAGGGGGATTACTGACACCATAAACAAGAGTATCAAATTGTTTAGTCAACAGCAGGAGTCACTGTGTACTTACTCCTCATGTAGGATCTCTGTCCTTAATGTGTTGTTCAATGTGAATTAATGCTATAACTAGTACTGAAACAGTATTTTACACTTTATGTTCTGTGTGGGTGCAAACTGTTGAAATCTTTACTCAATATATACTAAATCGATCTTCTGTATGTAAAGATAATTGAAAATGAATCCTGATGTGAATGGAATGGGAGAGGGAGCGGGAGATTGGAGGGTTGTGGGTGGGAGAGAAATTATGGGGGGGGAAGCCATTGTAATCCATAAACTGTACTTTGGAAATTTATATTTACTAAATAAAAGTTTAAAAAAAAAGAAGGAGGGAAATCTGGATTCATACCAAGCAGCAGGAGCCAGCCATGTGGAAGAGCATACAGGCCAGAAAACTAAAAAAAAAAAAAAAAAAAAAAAATTCTAGATATGTGCTTGTATATAATATCTGCATTTAAAATTATTTTGGCAAAATGCTAAATAATTGTTGAATTTTAAAACTAAAAAAACCACAAATGAATATAAAAGAAAATATTAACACTCACTGAGTCCCAACTCATGAAATCATATAGTTCAATTACTTGCTGCTTTAAATTTTGGGATGGATTGTGAACTGCAATATATGAGCAGAACGACTTTGTTTAACTTTTAATGTATTGAAACCTTTACTTGTGGGACTGGTGCTGTGGTGCAGTGGGTTAAAGTCCCAGCCTTCAGTGCTGGCATCCCACATGGACGCTGGTTCAGGTTTCAGCTGCTCCACTTCTGATCCAGCACCCTGCTAATATGCCTGGGAAAGCAGCGAATGATGGTCTAAGTCCTTGGGCCCTTGCACTCATGTGGGAGACCCAGAAGAAGTTCCTGGCTCCTGGTTTCGGATCAGCTCAGCTCCAGCTGTTGCAGCCATTGGGGAGTGAAGCAGCAGATGGAAGACCTCTCTCTGTCTCTCTCCCTCTCTGCCTCTCTCTGCAACTCTTTTAATTAATTAAAAATAAATCTTTAACAAAAGACAAAAAGAAAAAAAAACCCTTTACTTATGTATTTACTGGCAATAAAACTGAATTTGGGAAAACATTGTTCTAGGTAATAGATAAATGCATTCATTGACTCCTTTTGCTTTCTTTCCACTGTTCAGTTCCATTTGGTTGTTATTACTGTGTCTGTAGATTCTGCACTCTGCCCCAAGCTATTAGCTAATGCCATCTTTGAATTAGAGAGTGTTTAGCAGCTCAAGTGACTCCATATCACAGTTGGCTTAGATGATGGTTGTATTCCAAGTTTTTGTGCCAGATGTAGTAACTCTGATTCTATTATTCTTGTGTTCCCCCTTGTATTATAATTCCAGTAACTAGGTCTTAACCTTGTTCATTCTGATTATGGGTTATATTACAGGGGTGGGGAACAGTGAGTCCATGGGCCATACAAGGCCTGTGAAATCATTTGGTCTGGCCCTGCCAACGCAACTGCATCCCAGACTCAAAATTCAATAAATCGGTACCAGGACAATTTCTAAGCTGATGATTTTGTATGGCTCATGAATGATGTTATAAATATCCAAAAGGCCCTTGGCAGAAAAAAAGTTTCCCATCCTGAATGACAGTTGTATTGGTCAGCTTTTCATTACCGAGATAAAATACCTGAATCAGCTCACCTGATAAGAAAAAAATTTATTTAGATCACAGTTTTGGAGGTTGAAAGTCAAGGACATGTGGCACCATGGATTTGGACTCTGAGGACAGGGATGAAGGGGACAGTGCTGCACGTGTAAAGGAAGAGTCACAGGGCAAGCTGGGAAGCGGAGTGCAAGGGTCAGACCCAGCTTTCATAAGCAGTCCCCTGGAGAGAACTACCCATGAAGGACTCATGCCCCCTGTGACCCACTGACCTTCTGCTATGCCCACCTTCTAGATATAGCAATTGGATTAAGTCTAAGTACTGCTAACTTTCTTGGCAATTTAGAATGCAAAGTATTTTATTTTTAAACTCCTAAAATTTGAAAACAAGATAGCCTAGTTAAGTCATAGTTTTCCAAAGCTGAATGTATTTCTTTGGAGCTGTTTTTCTGCTTGACACACAAAAATCACTTCCTACAACTCCTAGGTGGGAACACTACTATTTGGATGACCTGTGATTGAATGATTGAATGATCAGTCTCAGTTGCTAACGTCATTTTTCTCCTTGGTCAGGATCTTTAAAAAATCTAGAGTAGATGCATTGCTCTGGTCTTGCAGTGACAATTTCATTCCAAGTGTCTCGTGGGAGGCACACCTCTTATAGAGGAATCCTTCTTCATCCTTCCCACTCTCATACCTCTGAGATCAGCGTGGATCTACAGAGAATGAAGTTTTTATTCAGGACAGAAGCTGCTTCTCATTCTTGTATCTTTCTATTGTCACTGGAATTTTGGTAGAATGATGCTGTCAGATAAGCAGCATCTGTTGCCCTTTGTTCTACCCCAAAAGTGCAGAGCTGCTTGAAGGTTTTCTCTGAAGGCCTGGAGGGGGCGGCTGGGTGGTGATGGCAGGAGGTCCCTGTGGCTGTGTACCACTGACTTGTGATTTTGGAGTTTAAAGTGCAGCATGAATTAGGAAGGCAATCATGTTCAGACTGCAGCAACACCTTTGCTAATACTCCACTCAAGAAAGGGACCTTTCTTGGTTTTCATCTGTGTGTTCATTTTCTATTGGTACCGTGGCAGGTGCAAATGTTCAGAAGCTTTATACAACGAATGTTTATTATCTCATAGTTCCAGAGATGCTCAGGAGCAGTGTGGCTCAAGTGGATCTCTGCACCAGGTTTTTCAAGGCTAGAATCAATCAGCTGGAGTGGACTCCTTTCTGGAGGTTCTGAGTATGAATCTCACTCCAAACATGTCCAGTGTGTTTCGTATTGCTGTACTAGAAAACTCTAATAGATCTAGCAACTTGTAAAGGATACAAACGTATTTCTCACACAGTCTGGAGGTTGTGAGGTTCAAGGTTAGGAAGACAGAATCTGATGAGGGCCATCTTGTTGTATAATAACCTAGTGGAGAACATAGTATGGAGGAAAAGAGAGAGAAAGAAAGAGAGAGACAGAGAGAGGGATCACCCCCTTTTAGAGGAATTCACTCAGTAACAACCGTAATGCATTTATTAAGGCAGGTCCTTACAACCTAGTAATTTCTTAAGGCTTGCACCTCTCATCACTGTTGCACTACGGATCATCTTTCCAACACATGAACTTCAGGGGACATACTCAAATCATAGCAAAGTTCCTTTTGTTTGTTGGCATCCAGTTTCTTAAAGTTGTACAACTGAGGTCCCTTTCTCTTTGTTAGCTATCTGCTAGGAGTAATTTTCTCAGCTACCAGATGCTGCCTGAATTAATTATCTTGTGGCTCCCTTTCTCCATCTTCCATGTCAGCAATGGAATCTCATGCTTAGAATTTCTCTTTCCTTTCTGCTTTTGCATTTCATTTTTTGAAATATTTATTTTATTTATTTGAAAGGCAGAGTGATAGATTAGGGGAGATAGAGAAAAACCTTGCATCTGTTTGTTCACTCCTCAAATGACCTCTACAGTCAAGGCTGGGCTAGGTTGAAGCCGGGAGCCTGTAACTCCATCCATACCTCCTTTGGGTGCAAGGTAAAAGGAATTTTGCCATCTTCCACTGCTTGCCCAGGCTAATTAGCGGGGGGCTGGATTGGAAGAGGAGCTGCTGGGATTTGAACTGGTATTCGGTTTTGATATGCAGCATTATAAGAGAGAGCTTAACCCACTCTGCCAGGTCAATTTTCCTTCCCTTCAGTTCTGAAGATTTCATGTCATTATATTGTACCTTTCAACTTAATCCAGGATAATTTCCTAATTTTGATGGCTGTTGCTTGGTAACATTAACTCCATCAGGCAATGTGTTCACAGCAGTACCTGGATTATTGGAATAATCAAGGGATGAAAACCATGGGAGGGCATCTTTAGAATTCTACCTTCTACAATGAACAATTCTAGGATCTAAAGTTTTCTTTGTTAATCCAATACCCATGTTCTTGCTATCATGACACTATCCCTACTCCCCTGACCTAACCTGGTTTGACTTTTTTCTAAGGTATTAAAAATAGTGTTATGGTTTAAAATATTTTCATTACCACATTTTGCCCACATTCTGAGACATTCTTGACCATTTCCTGAACCTCTTAATATGACTTTCTGCCTGAATTATCATTATTTCATTTGCTGACTTCGTTATTCAAGTACTTATTGAACTCATGCTATGTGCCATGTAACTTCCTAAGAGCCGGTGACAAAGGAGTGAACCAAAAAGATCACGTTCTAATATATACATTTGCACATCTGTGTAAATGATGGAGATAACGGACATAAACACATGGCTACATAAAGATCTCTCAAGTAGTTATAAATTCCATGAAGAAAAACTGGAGGAGGGAAAAATTAATTTCATTTGAGTGATTAGGCACAGGAGGAGAGGAAACTCATGTATAAGAGAAGAGTGTTCTAGGGTAAGGACTCTGGGCCAGGTTCATGCTTGATATGATGAAGAATAAAAGGGAAGCAGAGTAGCTGGAACACAGAACAGAGATGGGAAATGAGAAGACATCAGAGAAGTAGGTGGGAGCAGAACCTATGGGGCATTCAGGGCTATGGAAAGATATCACAGTTTTACATCGAGTAAGATGAAAAGTTTTGGAGAATTTTTATCAGCATTAAATGATCTGACATATGGTTTTCCATGAACAATATGGCCACTGAAGGAAGCTGCAGGCAACCCGATTAGGAGGCATTCACTCTTGCTCAAGGTGAGAAAGCTTTGGACTTGGGAGGTAGCAGTGCGGGAGGTAAGACTTGACTGGGTGTAGCAAAACCTTGAAGGAAGGACTCTCAATTGCTTGTTCTGACACACTAGCATTCTGTCTGATTTTCTGGTCAGAGCTGCAAGGACTTTTTCAGGCTTCTGCCCATGCAGGCTCTTGTGTCTCTATCTTCTGGATCCTGTCCAGCTCTAATATCTGAGCTCCCATCTTGAAATGCTTAAAAAATACAATGAAGATACAAGGAGCAAGAAAGACATTTTTGAAAGAGAGAGACAGTAAAGGAGTTTGAGAGTGGAGAAATCATCTAGACCTTTTTTTGTTACAATGTCTAAAATGTATCAGACATATTTGAAAGGGGAATAGTTAATGGTTGTCAAAATTTTTTGTAGGACTATTTTTAACCTGAAAGTAGTTCATTCACTGTTTTTGGAATGACTCTACTTACAAGTGATTAATAAATATGTTTTATGCCTTTCTTTTTAAAAATTTGTTTATTTACTTGAAAGGCAGAGTTACAAACAGGGAGAGGGAGAGACAGAGAGAGAGAGGTCTTCCATGCAATGGTTCACTCCTCAAATGGTGGCAATGGCTGGAGCTGGGCCTATTTGAAGCCAGGAGCCAGGACCTTATTCCTGGTCTCCCACGCAGGTGCAGGGGTCCAAGCACTTGGGCCATCTTCCACTGCTTTCCCAGGCCATAGCAGAGAGCTAGACTGGAAGTGGAGCAGCTGAGACATGAACCAACGCCCATATGGGCTGCAGGCACCACAGGCAGAGGGTTAGCCTTCTATGCCATAGTGCCAATCCTTGTTTTATTCCTAAGATTTAGATGCTTTTAATCTTAAATAATAACAACAAAATTATAATGATTTCAATGTAAAGATAACCTCAATGAATACTGAAAAAATCCCTTATATGAAATATAGCGTTTTCATGTGACCTTTGCACATCCTCCTGTGTACTTTAAAGCATCTTTACATTACATGTAATTCTTAATACAATGTAGATGGTGGGTAAACAGTAGTTCTATGGTGGTGTTCAGGGGATACCGACAAGAAATGAAGTCTGTACATATTTACAGTGGGCACAATTTTTCCTTCAAATATTTTCTTTTTTTTTTTTAAATTTATTTGAAAGTCAGAGTTACAGAGAGAGGGAGAGATAGAGAGAGAGAGAGAGAGAGAGAGAGAGTATGTTCATTTGCTTATTTACTCCCCAGATGGCTGCAATAACCACGGCTGGGCCAGGATAAGGCTAGGAGTCAGGAGCTTCTTCCAGGTCTCCTATATGGGTAGCAGGGACTCAAGCACTTGGGCCATGTTCCACTGTTTTTCCCAGGCCATTAGCAGGCAGCTGGATCAGAAGTGGAGCAGTGGGGACTCGAAACAGTGCCTAACTGGGATGTCATTGTCACATGCTGTGGCTTTATCCACTATGTCACAATGTTGGCCCTCTTCAAATGTTCTCAGTTTGCAGTTAGTGGTATACATAGATGTGGAACAAGAGGGTTTGGAGGGCTAATTGTATTGATTCATTGCTTGGGAAAACATGAACTGAATTGAAAAGATTCAGTAATATATCAAGAAAGACATAATGGAATGCAGGAATAAAGACAATTTGAACTTCACAAACACCTAAAATTCCATTTCCAATAATCTCCTTTGTTTATTCTACTCCTAATCTAAAAGCCAGTCCTGGGACACTTTTTGACTTTGACCTTGTTAGAGCCAACTCATTATTAGTGGTTAAGGAGTTTGCAAGATAAAATATTGATGTTTTTAAAGCCTTACTAACAGTTTCCAGGTTTTCCAAATCAGATTCTCTTTTCTGTCCTTAAGCAACAATCCTTTGCATTGCTGGAAGCTCCTGCTTATGTCATTGTTGCTTTCCTGGGTCTCCATCTTTTCCATCCGTCTTCATTGGAATTTCAGAACTACTCTTGCTGTGACTCAGGGAACCCATCCACTAGGGCATCTAAACACTTTCTCCAACCTCATACAGTCCTTTACCCTCCATACAATCCTCCCTGATATGCACAGCCCACAGGATTGAAGACCCTCAGTGCTTAAAGAAGCCACAATTTGAAAATAAAGTGCTCACAGCGGTGTATGGAATTGGTGAGAGCCAGATAACCATTAATGGTTACTATGTTGTGGCTGCCATTTGTAGTTTTGGAACCTCAAGACTAACCAGAGAGGAGTATGCTTGAAGTCAGGAGGCCCTTACCATAAGATATGGTCTAATAAGATATTCCGAACACTCTTAGCTATTTTTTGATGACTAAATTTATATGCTAATGTGCTCCATTAACAACATGTTGTTGAACAAAGGGCTGCATAGTTGATACTGGCTTCATAAGATTTTATTGCCTAATGACATCATAAACCGTATAAACACACTCCCTGATGTTCACACAAAATCACCTAATGACTTAGATCTCAGGATGCATGCCCATAATTTTTAAAATTCATTTATTTATTTCAGTGAGAAAGTTGGAGTCTAGCGCTCAGTCTGCATCTCTGCCATCACTGCTGCCCTCTGCCTCCCCTCAGGGTATGCCATAGAAGGAAGCAGAAATCAGAATTGTGCTGGAACTCAAACCTAACACTCTGTTACGGCATGTGGGAGTTCCAACTGGTGGCTTAACCACTACGTCAAACTCTCACCTCTATATGGCATTTTCAAAAAATGTCTTTTAAAAGTATGTCTTGTACTAACTAGAAAATGTAAGTGCCAAAATTCTAAAATATTATTTGATATGAGGGAAAGGGAAATTCAGAATTTGGAATGTACACTAAACACTTGTGATTTCAGGTTTAAAAAAATTAATGTCCTTAGAAAACTTAATGCTATAGAATTACTAGCTAAAAAAAAAAAAGACTTTTGCTAGTGAATTGCAGTTTATCTTTTACTTCCACATTTGTATTATTATCTTTATTCTTGAATTTTACATATGGAATAAATTTATGTATAAAATAGAAGTGAAACAGTTGACCATGTAATTTGTTCTTTGTAATTTAACAGAATTTCAGTACTAGGCAGACTTTAGAGAGTAGAAGTCTAGTAAGAAAAATGTGAAGCAATAGTTTCGTGGTATTTTAAATCAGATGAAGTATTAAATGTTTATAACAAAATGGGCCAGCACCGTGGCTCAATAGGCTAATCCTCTGCCTGCAGCGCCAGCACACTGGGTTCTAGTCCCAGTAGGGGCGCCAGATTCTGTCCCGATTGCTCCTCTTCCAGTCCAGCTCTCTGTTGTGGCCTGGCAGTGCAGTGGAAGATGGCCCAAGTCCTTGGGCCCTGCACCCACATGGGAGACCAGGAGAAGCACCTGGCTCCTGGCTTTGGATCAGCGCGGTGCGCTGGCTACAGCGCGCCGACTGCAGTGGCCATTTGGGGTTGAACCAACGGAAAAGGAAGATCTTTGTCTCTCTCTCTTTCACTGTCCACTCTGCCTGTCAAAAAAATAAAAATAATAAAAAAATGTCTATAACAAAATGAATGAGAGATGATAGAAGTCATGGAAAATATAGGGTCTCCTTAAGACCTGGCTTTGTGCTACTAGTGGGATGAAGAAATTAAACATAAATGGACATGTGTTCCCAACTTTAAAACATATCTTGTACAGTACATACTTTAATCTAGTTTATAATTTAGATTTATTGTGTCCACTAAAACCACAAAAGCAATGTTTAAATTTACAGTTTAACATCACACATAGGGAAATGTCTTACAAAATAGGATATGTTCCTTAATAAAAAATATACAGGCTAGGTCCCACACAACTCAGTTCAAGTAGTTTACCTGAACCACAGCGCTGTTGTGGAATGCAGGCAACAAGACACAGCAATGCTTTAAATAGCTGATTCAGATTTGAAGTTTGCCAAAGCTGAAGAGATGTTTTAAACAAGACCTGCTTTAGTTTTCCAAGATTTTCTTCTTCTTTCTACTTCACTATATGCCAACACTTCTGGAAAACTGAAGTTCATAAGCAGTTTGCATTTTACATCTTATAAATAGTGTGCAGATCTGCAATATTTTTCTATACCATGAAAGCATGTTTTAAGATTTTAAATTTTGGTTAAATCAACTTAGTTTTATTATTTGAATTTACTCACATAACCTAATGTAGGAATTTAATATTTGTGCAACTGCTTACATCAAATGGAGCATATTTCTGTAATCTGTTTAGTTTTCTGCACTGTCTATTTACAAAGCACATGCATGATTTCCTCTGACTAATAGGTCATTCCAAGATGTAGGCAGTGTTTGTCAACTGTTAATGGTAGCAAAATGAACCCATATTTGTCAAGCCTGGCTGTATAATATAAAAACATCACCCAGAGACTATATTTCTTAAATCAAAAGTGTAGCGTCACAAAGTTACATAACAATATGAACTTCTAAATATACTCTCAGTATAGGTAGCAATGTTTGTAATATATTGTAAGTTGTGAAACAAAAGGCTGAGAGATGCTGTAGTAATGTTTACAAAAATATTGCAAAACTTAAAAAAAGTCAGGCCAAATGTGCACAGATATTTAAATGGAGTAGTGAGAGCTTAGTAAATACTGAAACATAGCTTTCAAACCTGACTGTGGCCTGACACTCTTCAATTTTTGATAATAGCTTAATTGTGTTTAGAATATGTATAGTTTATATTGCTTGCCACAGTTGGTCAGAATGACCACTGAATGTGCTTATTTTTCAAACTTTGAGTATCAAGTTGCACCCAGCTTTAACAAAAACCTGAGAGGTCATTCTTAAAAGTTATTAAATCACTTAGAAAGAAATAGTAATTCAAAAATGTTGCATTTAACAGTTGACCACTGATGATATTAGCACCTTAATAGGAATTACAACTGATTGTTGGATGTGCCAAACAATCAGGAAAAATGTATGCACTATTGTACTTACAAATCACAGTTTTCCTCCCAGTGTTAGACTTTGGGTCATTCTGATGTGGCATTGCCTTATAGGATGATGGGATATTAATTCATTTTTTTCACTTGACCTATGCAATCTACATGGACTACTTAGTGGAAGTATATGATTAAAAATAGAAATAGAAAAATTATTTCTAAAGTGGTGTTATATTAATAAGATGCAATTAACTAGGTTAACTAATGTGCACTTTTAAGTCTTATGCTAAAGTCTTTCAAAACCAGTGTCTTTGTATTTCTTTATTTCTTCCACAAAACCTGCATGGACAATTATATAACATGGCATCAAAGAGATAATTGCCAGATTATTTAATCTGCTTTCTGAGATGAATACCACCCATATTCCCATTTTCAGTTGTGTAAATACATGGTTTCATATTTCAATATGTTCCCATACATCAGTTGAATAGAGCACAATTACACATTACAGACTAATGTGCTTCATGAAGATATAACTAGATAAGTCATTCCTATAGTTCATGCTAACATGGGCTATTCAGCAATTAGGTTGATCTGTTTATTTTGTAATCTACAACTACAAATTGTTGGCAAATGAGAAAAATTAATAGCGAAAACATCCAAGTTTTTTTCTGTGTCTAAATGATAAACTATTTTGAATTTGTCTCTATTATAACTTTAGATGACCATTTCAGTGGTCGTCTATTTTGTATCTTTGAAATGTTCAAAAATATAAAGTTATTTGTTTGGCTTGAAGTTTAACTATGAATATATTAGTAATATTCCCAATTGGGCCAGTGAGATTTCACACTCAGCCATAGACTGCTAGCAAGTGTCACCATTATTAAACATGACCTTACTGTACAAATTGTGACCCCTGAGTCACAGCACAAGTACTGGACTTCTGAATCTAGTGGCTGTTCTCATCCAAATCATTACAATAAGCTTGTTTAAAAGGGAGAAGTTGATAGGAAAACATCAGAACCAGAGATGGACCCAGTGCATTGTGCTGTGAGGCAAAGGTGCTCTGTCTTATTCTTGTAATCAGACAACTAAATTATAGTCGGAGGCAAATTGGTATTATCAGACATGTCCCTACCTGTCCCAAGTTGAATCACCACTCCAGGGGATTTAATAGTAGCAATAAAAAGTCACATTCTATCAATGAACACACCATATTTGGAAACAGTTATGATTACTAACATCTGAATCATACGAATCCATTTGTTTGTAATCATCTATGGAATTCTACAGATACTAGGGAATAAATGATATTAAAGTTATTAAGTGTTTCAAAAGCAGAAGACAAGTTTTATTATAATTTACATCACTCAGAGGTGTGTGTACACAAATTTTACATAATACATCAATAGCTCCTTGTCTAGATTACTCAATGAAGTGCGTGGACCTGATTCTTGACTGTGCTACAGCTACTATGGGAAGCTTTCTAAATGCTCAAGTTTAAAACCTGCACCTTAAATGATCAAATACATGTTTCTGTTATCTGTGACTTTGAAAAATTAATGTTAATGGTATTGAAAATACCTATTAACATAGCTACAAGTAATGAACACTACTATTCATGAATGATTAAATTTAAAATTTCCTTAGAAAGGAAAATGATAGTATCAGTAAAGATACATGAAGAATTATATATACATATACACCTGTTTCACACAGAAAGCTTTCTGTAAAAAAATACAAAAGCAACCAGTGTTGTATATTATGTAAACTCACAAAGTGTACTTTATACACAAACATGAAGCATAAATTAAAAGGTAGGACAATAGCAAAACATTTTAAATATAGAAGAATTTGCACATATTTTTGTTAAATAAGAATAAATAATTTTATCACACAAATTCACATACAAGTTGCAAAAACAATAAATTACTTTTTTTCAGTGCTGCAACTTTTTTCTCAATTGTGATTCACCCCTTAATTCTTAGATTAATGGGATAAAACTGTTTCCACAGGAAGGCAAAGGAAGTTGAATTTGTTGAATAAGTTACAACAATGCCCTTGTACCTCTAAAGACCAAAGAAGGGCTTACTTTAATCTTTTCCATTCTAGAATAAATACTGAGCTCTCCTGGACTTCGTTTGTAATTGAGATTGACTTTTTATAAACCTGAGCATTTTCAAATATTTTTTTCTTAAGGAAGTAGTCCCTAGCATCTTGAATTGCAGACTTTTTAAAAATTCAAGATGCAACTTTGAGAAGGTGAAAGATGTAGTAC
Source organism: Oryctolagus cuniculus (assembly GCF_051225735.1). Lineage (NCBI taxonomy): Eukaryota > Metazoa > Chordata > Mammalia > Lagomorpha > Leporidae > Oryctolagus > Oryctolagus cuniculus. Next base: position 18,923,427 of record NC_142870.1, on the reverse strand, counting down.
CAAGTCAAACTGGACTGAACTGGATTGAGCTATGGAGGATTTCCACCTTGTTCATTACTCTTCATATTTATTGATCATTCTATTTATTTGAATTTCAGTTTCAAGTTTGTCATTTTTCTCAGAAGTTCATGCATACATTCCTTGGTCAATCTAGTGATAATCACAACAAAAAAAAAAGTAGAGAAAACTCTTTAAAAACATGGAGTAGTGGTTTATTGTTCTAAGTTCTTTAGGATTATTTCAATGAGAAGTGTACAACTTCATTACTTTGGGGAAAAGATATCATTAATAAATCCTTTGAAAATTTTATGAATACAGTTGTAGAGAAGTAGAGTAGAAGACAATCATGTTTACCTTTCAATTTTTTTAATATTGTTGAAATTTTAATCTCAAAAGATAAAAATAAATGTTGGCACATTTAAGTTACTTGATTTAAATTATTTTCAAAGCTAGAAAAACTAAGATTGACCTCTGTACTAATTCTCTTTGCATGGTCAAAAGGTCTATGAGGTTTGTTCAATAGTTCTTTTCTCTCTCTCTCATTCTTTTTTCTTTCTTACTTTCTTTCTGTCTTTCTTTCTTGTTAACCAAGTTGGTCAGCTTTTATCCCTGTCCTTGGTATCTGGCTAGCTCCATCTAATATGTGTTACCAGTCCTGTAATGGATCTCATTTCTCAAACTGTAAATTGTTAAGAAAACATTACCATGTCTAAAACAAAGTCAATGTATGAAAATGTAAAGGATGACTACTGATTTTGTATTCTTAAGAGAATAAAATGTACTAAAATTTCTTAAGAAAATAAGAAGTGCTTAAAACAGTGAGATCCATTTTTCTGCCCCACTTAAATGAACTTGATATAGCAAGACTAATTACATAATTATTTTATATTAAAGGATTTTATAATAAAAATAAACTCTCATGAGTTCAGTGGAACCCAAAACAATGGTTTCTTATCAACCTTGTATGCACATCTTTAACAATAGGCACATTTGGTATTATTATCAAATTTTATTTTTTAAAAATTAGTTTTGTGGCATTTCACGAAGAAAATGAAATCTGAAAAAATGAAACACCTAACATTTTCTGAGCTACAGAGTGGAGGGGATGCAGTTTACCATCAAAAAATAAATTTTTAATGCATATGATGATAAAAAATTTCAATTTCTAACTATTTGAACTTAGAACTCACTTAGATGGAAATAAAAGCAACAAACTTCCTAACAAATGTGATAGAAAATTATTTCATATTTCATCCTTCAAACACTGTCTGATACAGCCAAATGCTTTCCATTTGGGGGAAATTGCTAGTACAGTAAGAATATACTTGCAGTAAAAATAATTGAGGAATTATTGCCTATGGTGTGGAAACAGTCTTATTAATATTAACCACTGATTTTTGCATTAACCACATTAATGATGATAACCACTTTTAGATGTGGTTAACTACCAAATGATCTTTAATATTCCTATTAAACCAAGTCAGCAAGTACAAATTATGGTAGGTCTTATGGAATCAATGAACAAAACGAACAAGTACATGAAAACAAAGACATTTTAAAGGCTTACTGGTAAGATGTGTACCAGTGTTGAAAGTGTTGGATATGATAGAAAACTCTTTGCTGTGTGTTTTGTATCTATCTATATTACACATTGTAAAATATCAGCTGAGAGCCAAAGAGAGAAAAAGCAGTTGTGAACACATAAATTGACAATATGGTGAAATAGATGTTTTCTCTTTTACAATCCAACATAAGGAGTCTAACTTTTAGACTGTTGAATACTGATCACATACACACACACACGCACACACACACACACACACTACTTCTACATCCTGACTATGCATTAATTTGGCTAACTGTCTGGAATAAATACAGTCACAAGTTCGAGTAAATGGACCCATGTATGTATTTAAATGACTAGATACACTGAGATCCTTTCTCTTTTCAAAATTTCTCAGAAGATGATTGCTGTCAAAGTGGTTTTTGACTTAAATTTATCTCCTGTAGTCAGCAAATGCATTAAATCTTATTAAAACAGCAGCAAGTCCTTAATTTCCAGTAAAACATCCACAGCTCTTTCTGGAAATTAGAAGGGATTGAAATAGCTGCAGACCTACTTTGGTCAAATATTTTCTATAGAAATATATATATATATATATATATATTAATAGAACCAAGTGATATAAAGTGACATATCAAGGGAGAATGTATTTACAAACAGTAAAAATAAGCTACTGTGTGTCATGGGTGACAATGATTATGATGCCTTTAAAGACATTCTATAGAGGTAGGTGACAAAGGGGAGACTTCTTCCATCTTCAAACGTCCCCTGAATCTACATTCATCACTGCTTCTTTTTCTTTTCATTCTAGCAGGCCCAGGGGATAGTCAATAACTCCCAAGTTTTTCTATATTCCAAGGTCACCGTTGTCACATAAAGCAGTGCACATCTTCATTTGGTCGCGGAGAGCAGATTCTGCCCATAATTCGACTCCTGTTGACAATGACACTGAAGCATGACTCTCTGTGCATTAGGTAGACCTCTCATTCACCACTCTTGGATCTGTGATGAATCCTCCAGTTACATTTGTGCATAAGAGCATAACCACAGGCTAACATTTCTTTAGCAGACACTGCTTAAAAGCAGAAGGCCTCTGAGATAGGAGACACCCCTTTGCTAACTTCCGGTTTCCATCCTGGCACTGCACCGTCCTAGTGTGCCAGCCCGTGTCACAGGTCCTAGAACAGGCGAGCCATGGGCCTGTCACCCACTGCAGCTGTGACGTATGTGATACCACTTTATTGCTGCCATGGTTAGTGACAGAGTTTAGATTTTGAGTGGACTTCTTGGGAACAAAAAAACTGTATCGGACGTCTAATGCTTTAGTTGGGTCCGTTGCAAGAATTTGCACTATCAGGATTTCCTTTGTGGCTGAGTAGCCCATACCATGTAGAAAGTCATCTCTGTGGCTCCAACCACTGTAGTTCATGACTGTTCCATTGATGTCAATGATGGTCTCTGAAGTGGAGATCATGTACTTCCCATTGATAAGGTACTCACCATTTTTCTTCTTCAAGGCTAAGTAGGCAGTAAATCTAGTCTGGTCTTTGGCTTTGAACTGTCGAACCTTGATGTGGGTTGCCCCTTCTGGAATCCTCACAACATCGGTGTAGCCCTTACTGATGGCAGGAATTGTGTCCACAGGGGAGGGAAAGAGTGGGTTGGGGTGGAGAGGAAAGAAATAACATTGAACAAATGACTGAACAAACAAATTCTCCAAAAAGTGTTCCCTGACACAAATTATTAATGCATTTAAGAAATACGCTTAAATTTGGCTTTAGAAATTGATTTTCTTATGACAAAATATAGTTACAGTTAGACTATTGTATACAATTATTGGCATGTTTAAAGTTAGAATGGGAGCTGGCACTGTGGCGTAGCAGGTAAAGTTGCCATCTGCAGTGCCAACATCCCATCTAGGAGCTGGTTCGAATCCCGGCTGCTCCACTTCTGATCCAGCTCTCTGCTATGGCCTGGGAAAGCAGTAGAAGATGGCCAAAGTCCTTGGGTCCCTGCACCCTCATGGGAGACCTGGAAGAAACTCTTGGCTCCTGCCTTTGGATTGGTACAGCTCCAGCCATTGTGGCCATCAGGGGAGTGAACCAGTGGATGGAGGACCTCTCACTTTCTCTCTCTCTCTCTCTCTCCCCTCAGCCTCTGCCTTTCTGCCTCTGCCTCTCTATAACTCTGCCTTTCAAGTAAATAAATAAAAAAAACTTCAACAAAAGAGATGACATTAATAGTTGCTTTTTTTTTTTTTTTTGACAGGCAGAGTGGACAGTGAGAGAGAGAGAAACAGAGAGAAAGGTCTTCCTTTTGCCGTTGGTTTACCCTCCAATGGCCGCCGCGGCCAGCAAGCTGCGGCTGGCACACCGTGCTGATCCGAAGCCAGGAGCCAGGTACTTATCCTGGTCTCCCATGGGGTGCAGGGCCCAAGTACTTGGGCCATCCTCCACTGCACTCCTGGGCCACAGCAGAGAGCTGGCCTGGAAGAGGGGCAACTGGGACAGAATCCGGCGCCCCGACCGGGACTAGAACCCAGTGTGTCTGCGCTGCAAGGCGGAGGATTAGCCTAGTGAGCCACGGCGCCGGCCAATAGTTGCTTTTATCTTCAAAATTTATCACAACTGTATTTAAAGATTTATACAAGCACTAGCATTTTTTTTTTATCAAATCCTACCATCTTTACAAAGCTACTTTATGTTCTTCTTCACATCAAGTTTCACATGTAAACACAAGCTGACAAAATCTGCCCTCATTAATATCAAACAAATTTTTTAATATTTCTCTCAAACTTTTACACATTGGAATCACCTGAAGCTATCAGAAACATTCCAACACCATACGCCACACCAATTACATTCCCAATTTCAACATGGGTAGCACTGTTCCAATGTGTACATTAATTTGCGACGATGGATTCTAAAAGTTTCTTGGACTAGCTGCAGGATAGAGGCTTTATTTCCATTTCCACTGAAAGTCTGGGATTCAAGAGACAGAAAATTCAATGGAACAGAAGATTATATAATTGGGTAATAACATCTTACTAAACTTACCAAAAAATTAATATTATCTGAGCAGAGTTTCCTGAAGGCTTAGTTCCCATGAGATACCACAATAAATTCCATAAGGCTTTACCATGAGTGACAAATAGATCTCCAAAGATCCATCACCTTTTCAGAGGAATGGGCCAATGCATTAATATCTCTAATACCCATGAATCTGTGGCAAATGCCAGGGCTGAAATACTAGTTAAGCATCAAAGAACTATTGCAGTTAGAAAGAATCCTCTTTTGTCAGATCTTTGCTTTATAAATCATTTCATAATAAGGACTTCTACATGTCTTACTTTTTGAATTAGATGATATGCATATAGACAGTTTGAAGCCACAGTGGCTTCAAACAGTCAACACTGGGATCATGGAGAAAATATCACATCTCCTACACAAAGAATACCAAGTTGCAACGGAGAAATGTGTTTGAACAGGTTCACTCACTCCAGAGCTCATTAGTGGCAGTGTGAGGCTTAACTGCTGGACCTCTTGACTCCCAATCTGTTCCTTTCAGTGTGCCCGGATGCATGAGATCTTTGCTTTGCCAGACAGATTTTATAGCAGTCAAATGAAAATAAGTTCTGGTTGCATGCAGAGTTTGAGTGATAAGAAGCAAGGAAAGAAGGAAGGAGCAAGGAAAAGAAAGAAGAAAGGTAATGGAATAGGGCAAGAGAACTTTCCAATTTTTAATGCTGATTCTTACAGCCTGTCTCACACGGATGAAAGTCAGTAAGGGCATCAGCATTGCAGTGGGTCTTCAAAATGAGTTTCACGAGGCATCAATAAATCTGAGGCTGGTGCTCTGATTTCCTAGTGCCTTAGTAAAGGATGATTGCATTTCTTATTCCCTTTCTTTATACTCTGCATGGTAGCATTTCAATTTGAGACAGTAATTGGCTCCCTGGCTATAATAAATGAATCCCACTGCCTTCATACTATAAAGGATGGCTGGCAAGGCAGGGAACTCTTGTATTGTTCAGGGCTATCTGCACAGGACCATGCACCATGCCTGCCATGGAGGAATATCTTCTTCATATTCATAATGCTTTCATGGAAGCAAAACTTTAGTGGGGGTGGTCAGATCTCTACCTCTCCCCACCAAAACAAATCTGTGGTTTGTATTGACTGATCAGAATTCTGAAGAAAGAGAACAGGGTAAAAATGGAGAGCAATAGTGGGGATGGGAGAGAGATCCTTCAATTCATTTAGGGTAGTCATCATCAGTGAGGGGACCGAGAAACCCAAAGTGAACACTGATTATTAATTAAGGAAAAGTGATCCAGGCAGAGGGCACAGCATTCACCTGCCAGGGCCCATGTTTGAGAGGTGGCAGGCTGTCCAATGTGGTTGAAGCAAAGTAAGTGACAAGGACATGCTGAAGACACACACAGCAGAGCAGGGGACAAATAAACTCTCTTGTAACTCTTGGGTTACAAAAAAAGTCTTGGACATTGACTTTAAGCAAGATGGAAGCCACTGGAGGGCACAGGGCCTGATTAGAAATAAAGTGTTAGCTATCCTTACCTACTGACAGGGACTTGGAGCTGGGAGATAGGAGGAGCTGCGTTGGTCTAAGTAAGAACTAATGATCATTTGGATGAAGTGTCCTGGTCACAGTGGTGAGGGCGACCAGATTCTGGATACAAAGTGGAAATAAAGCTGGCAGAATTTGATGTATGGATGTGGGGTGTGAGAGCAAATGAGAGGTGAATGGTAACGAAAGAACTGGGCTTATGTAACAGGACTGAATGCCATCTACTGAGATGGGGAAAATTAACGAAGGAGTTATTTAAGTTTAGGATCATATCTGTGATGGGTGTAAGCTTAGCAAAATATTTAAATATGTATTACCTTGCTTAACCCTTGTAATCAATTTTATTAATTACAGTATAATTACTATTATTTCCATTCTACCTTTGAGAAATCTCATGGTAAAGATACTACATGAGTCCTCAAGGGTCATGTGACTAGCAAATTATTCAATCAGAGGCTGGTCGCAAATAGTCCAGTCCCAAGATCCTTGAATAGGTCATTTGTCCCACATTGCATAATCTTGGCCATTTTGCAAGTGCTTCCATTGCACACCATTGGTTACTATCATAGATTTCTTCCTCTTTTCATGCGACAGCAAATATGCAGGTGTTACTTGTTAGCAAACTTAGGCATAGCATTTTGAAAAGTGACTGACAATTTTGTGTAGAAAAAATACATAGCATATGATATATGAGATAGTACTTTTATTTTATATTTTATTCCTAAACTGGTCACTGAATTTTTTTCTCTTTTTTTTCAGTCTTTCCCCTTCCTCTCTTTCTCCTTCCTTCCTTCCTTCCTTCCTTCCTTCCTTCCTTCCTCCCTTCCTCCCTTCCTCCCTTCCTCCCTTCCTCCCTTCCTCCCTTCCTCCCTTCCTCCCTTCCTCCTTTCCTCCCTTGTCCTTCCTCCTTTCCTTTATCTTTTTACAAAATGTCTTGTGCATCCTGTGACTTAGGTAACAGCCTCTGCCCTGCTCTAACGTTCATCAGTTGTGCACCACCTATAAAGGCCTAAACCTACAGAGTCTCAGTTTTCTAATTTGTAAAGCAAAAGGTTGGACACAGATCATCTCTAACATGACTTGCGCTTGGAATGTGTAAAAATGCAAGTTGTAATTGAGAGATGCAGGATTTTTGACATAGATGGTCCAACACAATGAAATGAATAACTTGCATTAGCAAGTAAGATGTAATACATATTTTAACTCAGAATAACTTCTTTAGCCATGGATTTTTAAAGATTAGATCAAATGTCATGACCAGTTTTTATGTTAATGACATAAAATTTCTATTATTAACATAACACACAAAGAAGTTTTTAAAAAATAAGTCCTTATTATCAATGTGGCTTGCATATTACTCTCAAGTTACCCACCACGTGGTACTTACACTCAGCCAGTGCCAATCAGCATGACAGTGATAGTGCTAAGGAAACAAACAACTCTGTATTCTATGGGATTCTGTAGAGAACTCAGCCCTTTGGCTGACAGCACAATGTTTTATGCCAGAAGCTTAAAAAATGTACATATTTAAAGCATATTTGTAGGACCATGAGAGGAAGTAGCAGATAGTCATGGCTGCGTATATTTCTCTATAGAATAGCCATAAACCAGAGTAGTCCACTATAAAACAGAATTGTTGCCCATACCACTGCAATTAATTTCTCCAAGAGAAATGTTTTCTCCAGAACAAAACATACTAATGAGAATCCATTTGTTAAAAAAAATTAGTTAAGATATAAATCAGCCATTCTTTCATGAACTGTGTTTCAGGAATCATACATCTGCAAGATATCACTAAAATAGAATGCCACCCACTTTTTCTTTTCAGTTTTTTGACTATGCAAGACTTTAACCCTCACAGCCATTGTAGTTGCCTGGAGGCACCACGAGTGTCCAACCAGAGCTGTATGCATCTCCTCTCATTCCTGATTCATCTCCTCTCATTCCAATCTCATATTCATTCTGTGTTACCAGAATCACGTTAGACGTCCTCCTATAGAGAGCTTACGATGTAATATGAACCCCCTTTATCAGTTTTGCAAGAGTCAATGAAGTTCTGCTGGAGTCATGTAAGGGCAAGAGTTCTACCAATTACCTTTTTTTATTGAAGGTTCCAATAATCTTTGTACAACTGGAGTTGTCTCCTCCGCATACTCCACACTTGTCATAATGAAGCTTTGAGCCAATAATGCCATCGCAGCCAGTTCGCACACACCTCCCTCGAACGCAAACGGAATTACTGTATGGCCTGCATTCAGTTCCATCTGTCACCTGAAGCACGACACACATATTAGCCGTGAGCAATATTTTGTTCCTTTGGTAAACTAAACAATTCTATTTGTGATTTTTGAGTTTTAGTGAACTAGATAGGATATGGACGAATAAACAAGCAAACAACAGCAACTGCATAGTTTCCAGGAGTCTCTAACAGAAAAATCCTTGATATACTGAGAGAAAGAAGATCTGGGAGAAGTCTAGGTTGCACACTTTCTCCCTTCAACTTAATTTACATCCTACTTAATTCCCAGGGTGTTGGGAGATCCAAGGTGCTCATCTCCCTTTCTGCATACTTGTTCCCACAGCAGAAATCTTGGCTGTCTACCTTGATAGAAGCAGTCTTCTCACTTAGTGTTTCTGATTATCACCTGTGTGGAGTATATATAAGTGGGTCCAACAAGCCATGGTCCTTCTTTGTTGCAGAAGTGTATTAGAGTAACGCATTTGAAATTCTAAACCTGACATTCAAAACCATGTCATGGTTGGAAGGCATTCCCTATTTGTAGGTTGACATGTTAGACACTGAAATAGGGGCCAATTAGTAGAAACAGGAGCATGGAGAAGTCAGAAAAAATATTTACTGGAAAAGATTCAACAGAGGATGAAAAAAAGAATATGCATATATTATAGTTAAAAAGCCAGTTGTAAAATAGTATGCAAATGAATTGTTCGTTGTGTGGGCATATGAGTATATATAAAAGTTGCAAAGTGATCTTTGCAGAACTATACAAATGTACTTCAAAAATTTGTGGAAAACTGGAATAAAAAGACAAGGTAATTTGGTGCAAAACTTTTTGAAATTTCTACATAGTTTTTTATAATGTGCATTTTTCTTGAACTTTTCCAATACACCTCATCTGCAATGACATATAAATAAGCATATGTATCTTACACTCATGAATACATGAAAACTGCTTTTCATACATGTGTGTGAGCAGATGAATGACTGCATATTTGCATGTAAATTATAGAACATATTTCAACAGGTTAGCAGCTCCCCAGATGATGGTATATCCAGTTAATATTTTTATTTTTATTTCCCTGTGATAATTCAAATGAAAATGTATTATTTTTAATAGAAAGATACAATATTTTAAAAGTTGCATAAGCTGAGCAGTAGCTTCTTTTTCAATACCGTGTTATAAATATATGAATACTAGTTTTAGAAGAGTTTTAAATGTAGCAACTCTTTGAAAACTAGATCAATAATACTTTAACTACTATAAATTATTGCATAATATTGAGAGCAAGAAAATAATCGAAGTATATTTAAAAACATTTTTAAAAGTATATCAAAAATATCTCTTGTAAAAGACAAGGGATAACTACACACAAATTTTTGATGAACCCTCATATGAATAAATTCAAAATGTTTTTGCACCTAAATAAACTTATCTTCTGGGGCTGGCACTGTGGCGTAGTGAGTAAAGGCTCCGCCTGCAGTGCCAGCAACCCATATGGGTGCCGGTTTGAGTCCCGGCTGCTCCACTTCTGATCAAGCTCTCTGCTATGGCCCAAGTCCTTGGGCCCCTGTACCCACATGGGGGACCCAAAGGAGGCTCCTGGCTTCGGATCGGCATAGCCCCGGCCGTTGTGGCCAGTTGGGGAGTGAACCAGCAAATGGAAGACCTCTCTCTCTCTCTCTCTCTCTCTGCCTCTCCTTCTCTCTCTGGAAATCTGACTTTCAAATAAAATAAATAAATCTTTAAGAAAAAAGCTTATATTATTATTCCATTTTCTGTGAACATTTTTAATCTGCCTTGTATGTGGCATATAACTAGAGGGAAACTAACTTATTTTAAGTGTGGAAGATTTATTCAAAAGTCTGGGTCGAGATGATTTTTTTTCATGTTCTTTTTTTTTTTTGAAGGTTTTATTTTGTTTTGTTTTGTTTTGTTTTTGTTTTTTGACAGGCAGAGTGGACAGTGAGAGAGAGAGACAGACAGAAAGGTCTTCCTTTGCCGTTGGTTCACCCTCCAATGGCCGCCACGGCCGGTGCACCGCGCTGATCCGAAGGCAGGAGCCAGGTACTTCTCCTGGTCTCCCACGGGGTGCAGGGCCCAAGGACTTGGGCCATCCTCCACTGCACTCCCTGGCCACAGCAGAGAGCTGGCCTGGAAGAGGGGCAGCTGGGACAGAATCTGGCGCCCCGACCGGGACTAGAACCCGGTGTGCTGGCGCCACAAGGTGGAGGATTAGCCTAGTGAGCCGCGGCGCCGGAGAGATGATGATCTTGAAACCCATCTTCATGATGTATAAAGGGAGCCTTAAGTAAATGACAGAAAAAGAGAAGGCTTTCTTGCTTTATAGTCACTTAGGCAATTCTAGATATTTTCACGGCTATTTTGAAGGTACAGTAACATTCTACCTTCTTTGACAGTTAGTTATGCTTTTCAAAAATAGCCTTTAAAACATTTACTTATTCTGTTTATAAAATAATTTTTATTCATTGTGTAAAGTTTGAAAATATAGAAATTATAGAGGTGAAAATAAAAATCTTCCAAAATACTAACCACCACAAAATATAGTGGCTGCTCGTGTGTGGCATTTGCAGGCTTCCTTCTACCAAATAATTTCCACAGAGGATGCCTTCTGCTGGTGGACAGTCAGGGTGTACTTACCTTTGGAGAGAAGACCACGTAGTAGCCAGTGCCCTTGGCTCTGCAGGTCAGTTTGCACACATCTGCTGGCAGGATGCCTGCATATTTCGGAACCCATTCCACAAATGTTTTGACTCCTTTTGCATCAGATTGATAGCCATTTTTGGCTTCACATTGTTCATGTCGAAAAGATTTACCTAGAACCAAACACATCACAATATTACTTTATCTGTTCTGAAATTTAGACATTTAAATAGTTAATTTTAAGGAGGAGATGCTAACATTTCAAAAAAAAAAAAAATGTAGAGCCTCTTAATTCACCCGTGTTGAATTTTATCTATACATGGGTTCAAAATGATGACTATTTTCTGTTGTCACCTGAATACCTAAATTATAACTTAATCAATCTAGGAATCATTCACATATTTGTTATTGATTTGCACCTTGGCAGAATTGTGCACTGTAAGATTAATGCTATTTCTTCAGCCTCCCCTATTTATTAATGCTAGAATAGAAACTATATGCGCACATGTTGCTTATTGACACTTGGGAGCAACATACCATTGGCTGGGCAGGGCGTGACACTGCACGAGCGGTAGATGGCCCTCTTCCCTGTGCAGTAGCGGCCACTGTTTCTGGGTGCAGGGTTATTGCAGTGGCGATAGGCAAACTGTACTCCTCCCCCACAAGAGCGAGAACACTGGCCCCAGGGACCCCAGGACCCCCAGTTTCCATGACTTGATGTCTGTAATAGAAAACAGAAACCATTTTAACTCAGGAGGAAAGCTTCCAGTATGTCCCTTTGGAAGTCGCTTGCGTGTAAAGATGCATAGAAATCTCATGACAGATAGGAGCGCATCTCAAAAAGTTCATGGAAAATAGAATTAAATGGCAAGTTTGCATTTTTGTAAAAGCATTGAAACCCATGCATACAGGAGGTCTTCAGAAAGTTTACAAAAATGCATATTATGGAAAAACTATGTAGGGACTTCAAAATTTTATGCACCAAAATGAATTTATCTTTTAATTCATTTTTCCCACGATCTTTTTGAAGTGCCCTCTTGCAGTTATATTTCTACCAGACTGAGCACAGCCATGCTCTGGAATTGCAGTGTGTTTCCAATTCTAACCAATTCATCCCCTCTCACACCCCTCACACCCAGCACAAGTGTATCGGAAAGCATCGTCCTAAGTATGCACTGAACAAACTGCCAAGATTACCTCCGAGCCATTTGACATTATGCCTTCTAGTAGTGTATGTCTCTGCTAACAATCTCTGGGTCATGGTATGTCTGTCCATTTAGCTAAAGTTATTGAATTTATTTGAAAGGCAGAAAGATGGGGTTTGGGGGGAGAGGAGAGGAGAAGAGGGGACAGGAGAGGAGGGGGAGGAAAGGAGAGGGAGAACAGAGAGATATCACCTAGCTTTGATTTCATTCTCAACATACCCGTAATAACCAGGCCAAAGCAGAAGCCATGGGTGGGATCTCAATCCAGGTTTCCCATGTGGATGGCAAGGACCCAAGTGGACCATTACCAGTAAATCTGAATCAAAAACAGAGCCAGAACTCCAACCTAGGCACTCGGATAGGGGATGTGGGCTTCCCAGGTGACAACTTAACTGCTGTGCCAAGTGCTTGCCCTACGATCTTGGATCTTTAACATAATGTATATGGAAGAAACTTGTGTGGGATGGCTGGTATTTTTTGTGTTTGCATCTCTTTCTCCCTCACCGGCACTAAATTTTTTCAGTTCCTTTGTTGACATCACATATCCTGTCTATAACAGGCCTTCTGCTCCATACATAAATGTATTTGAGCTGGGTTTGGCTAAGTAATTAGGTGTGACAGATACTGCAGGCACATGCACACCACAGGGAACACCTCAGGTCTGTACTCTGGACACACTGCAGGATGACACTGCGGGACTCCAAAGGGTGGAATATTGCAAGCTGCTTTGCCAAGGGAGTACACACAGAACTGCCCTGACAGCCAGGGCTGGGATATTGGGAGAGCAGGTAAAGAGCATATAGAAACACTCTTCCAGAAACTCACAAGTCTCATACATGAGAGTAAACCCACATTTTGTTCAGACCAGAAAGGTCTTAACACTTGTGGACCTGAAATTGGACTGTGCGTTGGGTGGAAGACTTGTTTCCCTGAGGTAGCCATAGGTTACCCTAGCTGCTTCAGTTAGGTTAACTTGCTATCAGAGGGACAAGTTGACCATTTTGGAGCTGACTTATATACGAAGACCGTCAGCTCTGCTATTATTTAGTGGACTGTTAAGTAAATGTATTCTGGGGTGGGTATTTGGCTCAGCAGTTAAGACTTCTTTTGGGCCGGCGCTGCGGCTCAATAGGCTAATCCTATGCCTAGCAGCGCCGGCACACCGGGTTCTAGTCCCGGTCGGGGCGCCGGATTCTGTCCCGGTTGCCCCTCTTCCAGGCCAGCTCTCTGCTGTGGCCAGGGAGTGCAGTGGAGGATGGCCTAAGTGCTTGGGCCCTGCACCCCATGGGAGACCAGAAGAAGCACCTGGCTCCTGCCTTCGGATCAGCGCGGTGCTTGCATTTGAATTTGAGTTCTAGCTCCACTTTCAATCCAGCTTCTTGCTCATGATCACCCTGGGAGGCAGCAGGTGGCTCAAGTGTTTGGGTCCCTGACCCCACACGGAGAATGGAGACCTGGGTTGAGTTCCTGTCTCCTGGATTCACCCTGGCCCAGTGCTGGCTGTTGCAAGAATTTGTTAATCAGCAGATGGGAGATTCTCATATTTATCCTCTCTCTCTTTCTCTCTCTCTCATTTCTCTGCTTTTCAAATAAATAAATTTTAAAAATTAAACAAATGTATTCTGATAACTTTAGCAAGAGAAATTCAAAAGCAAGATTTCACAAAAACAGTTTTAAGGGCCATATTTGAGGTCTCAATTAGACAGAACTCAGGTTATAGTATTTATTTGTAAAAGAGTATAAGCTGTATAGAAATCTCTGTTATTTGCATTTTCTCCAATATTTGATTATTGAGAACGGCGGCTGTGGGGCAAAGTGAAGTTGTAAATGGATCTATAAGTGGAATATATTTTAATTAAGACATACAAGGCTACTTCATAGGACATCATCAAAACTAGAACTAAAAGATAAATGTATTTTGGTGCAAAAGGTTTTGAAATCTATGCAAACAAGAAGTCTTCAAAGAGTTCATGGAAAATGCACATTATGAAAAGGATATGTATGATTTCAAAAAAAGTTTTTGCACCAAAATAAGATTATCATTTTATTGTATTTCATGAAGCTAATGACAGTGTCTATGCATGCCCCAGGAATGCCCACTTCCCGACTTGGATCTCTAGTCACTGGGTGACAAGAAAATCACTTACTGAGTAATACTTCTTCTTGGTCTTGTCCACACACTTGCCCTGCAGGCAGATCCTGCCTTTCCCACAGGGCGTGCCCTCCACGGCAGGCAGCTTTTTGGTGAGGCACACCATCTGGCCCTGGCGCACCACCGCACACCACAGGCGGGCACACACGTCCATGCCGGGACACACCGTGTACTCAGGCCCGAACGTCAAGTTGCATTGCTGAGTGGCATCGTAGGTTTGTCCTGGGAGTTCTTCGGGGCCCAGGATCTGCTTTCGTGGTACGTCTAGCAAACAGTTTCCTACAACAACAAAGATTGATCTCCGCTCAGGGTTTAGATTTTAAGCCAATGAAATCATGAATCTAAAAATGAAATGAATCAGCTGGTGTTGATGCAGGATGCACCCACACACCTGCAGTATCAGGCTCTGGAGAAGGGACCCCTCAGGGGGTGAGGCTTGGTGCCTCCTTGCTCCAGAACCTTCCATTACCCATGGGTGACAGATATCTCTACCAACTCTGTAGTGGTGGAGGAGGGACCAGCAGTGGCATGAATAAATAAAATGAATTTGCAATAATTACTTGTGAAAATAGACAATATGCTGGGCACTAAAAGAAATTTTGAATGGTCCTGGAGGAAATCAGATAGTGAGCTTAATAATAACAATAGGGAAATCGCTGTATAACTTTCAGAAATAAAATTTATCCTTGACACTCTATACCTCAATCTCCAGTTCCAACCTACTTCTTTCCTGTGTGCCTGTCACAAGCTTCCTTTCCACTGATTTCACAAACAATAACCGAGGTGCTACACCACTCATTCCTGCACTCACTCAAAAAGCATTTGTTTGGCATTTACAATGTTCTAGAAAAGTACATTAGATAACACTCAAGTAATACAAAAATATGACCAGGCTCTATCCCTTAAGATCTTCCAATAAAAAGAATAATATAGTCTAAGTCAATAATTTCTCCCAGGCCAATAAAAGTGACAATAGAAAGCTGTTAATATGCACAGAATGGAGGAACAATGAGAGAAGAAAAGCAACACTTTTTGACTATTTCGGAACAAAACAGTCTTCATACTCTTTTTTTCCATTGTGTCTGTTAGTTAATGGAATTGGCATTTGTTGAGTGTGGTAATGCATCAACTAAAACCACAGTGGTGTCTCACTGTATCACAGATGGGAGTGTGAGGGCAAACAGGAGTAGTCCACAGAACCTCAAACAGGGCAATGAAAATTCAGAAGCTGAAATGTGCATCCTCTCCCCAAAAAGAATCCTTACCCAGTGAGTTGCTACCAGAGATTTTTCTCTTATCATATACACATGTATAAATACTACAAGTCAGCTTCTATATTTTTCTAATTTGATTTTAGGATTTATATGCAGGCTATAACAGCAATAAGAATAATAACAAATATTTGTTATATATCTGCACTATTCTTAGTTCTTTTCAGGTATTTGTTTACTTAATCTTCATGAGATCCCTGTGAGGCAGGTTCATTTATTACATTTGTTTTACAGATAAGGAAACTGAGGAACATAAAAGATCAATTACCCAAGGCCACACAGCTGTTAGGATTTTGTAGTCAGAGGCTGTTTTCCTCATTGCAGACCATATTGCTTCTAGTGAACATGTGGATAGTTGTCTTATTTCATTGCTGAAGGGTAGGCTTGGGTAAGGATTCCTTAAATGGGAACTTTTGTGCCTAATGGTAGAAACATCTGGTCTAAAGTTTAATCCTGATGCAACCCTAGATGGCTGAGTGTTCTTGGCCAAGTTAGTTAATCTTTCCCTAATTTATTTTCAAGACCTCTGAAATGTTTCCCTTCTCATTATGATTCTACAAAGGTAAAATCAGCTAACAAAGAAATTAAGAAGACCAAACAGTATGAGACGATAATTGGTTCTATTCTCAAAATATTTATCAAACTTTTAAGTGTTTCAATTATTTTACAGAAAAAAATAACATTCAAATCCTCAATTCCACTGAGAATAGAATATTCAGCACATTTTAACTATACTGTAAATGTTTTTACAACTACATTCAAGTTTCTTCAAAGTGAATACCTTAAAATTTGTTGATCTAGGATGGATGCATTATATGAAAATGAATAAAAAGCAAAGTTCCCATTTAACTTCTGAGCCAAAGCATTTGAAGAGGTAAAACTTCTTAACATAAGCCAGCAAAAGCATTAGAAATAAGCTTCCAGCCAAAGAGAACTTGGGGAGAAAAACACCAAGCTAAAAGAAAAACATCAACATCAAGTCAATAGGAAAGAATGATAGTAAAACCTCCATTGGTTTTGTTTACAGGACAGAGTAAGATAAGGCACTTTAGAACTCCAGGGACAACGTTATCTTCATTGCTGCATATAAAGGAGCACCATGGTGTGTAAATCAAGCAGTGCTTAGCAGACTGCTGACTTAGAAGATTGTCAACAAACCGCTGAGTCAGCAAGAATGCTTTCCAATTCTTCAAAAGTGCTGCTTTAAGAATTTTTTGAAAAATTTTACTGAAAAGCACTGACCTTAAGAACTGGGTAACTAAATATTAGCTGGCAAGTCTTTATCATGTGAGGGTGCATGTGACCTGGGTCTACTTCATTTATCTCCAGGCAAAGTAACCCACGACCTCACTAAAGGCACACAGCTACACAGAGCCGCCATACCTCACCGGTTGCTGCCAATGAATGAGAAGAAATGGATAACACAAACAATCTGAAATCAGCTTCCAACAGGGAGGCTTCAAGATGTGGAATCCCTTTACAAAGCTTAATCCAGAAATATAATTTTTTTAAAAAATAAATACACAATTGCTTTGCTTCGAAAAATAAGATGTTACCAGTTCCTTATTTTTCCCCTTACAGGGCAGGATTTGGAGGTGGCATTTTCTTGCTTAAAATGAAGTGATTGATTTCAGAATTGCCATCAGTTTGTTGTCCTACTGTTCTCAGTAGAAGAATGTGTTGCTGCATCAATTTCTCTTTACCCTGAAACATACAGTCTATCCATTTCAATTTCTGTTGAATTATGTCCATTTACACAGACATCTCTAGCAAATGGCAGGCTCCGACTTGTGCCAAGAACAGCAGAGTGAACAAATCAATATCAGCCTGATTCTGTCTCACAGTATGAAATATTGAAAATCTAAGTAATAGTGGAATGGATATGCATGCTCCATTTTTAAAAATGTGTACAGTTTGAGGGAGGAGTGACAGAGGAAACTGATCAACCTTTTCGCATCTTTTATATTGATCTGTAAAGGGACCCAAACTACAGCTGACTTTTCTTTGCTTGCTTTGCACTTACTCTCAACCACATCTTCATAGCGACATCACACGTATTCTAGTTTATCCTGGTCTGAAATTCTATCTGGGCTTCCCTGCCAACATTTTGTCTGTCTGTTCCACAAATTGCTAAGTTGCTTCTTTCTCCCATTCTTTCATTGGCTTTAATATGTTGTATATATAATAGGACAGTGTATTTTTTTAAAAGGTAGAATAGTACATCTTTGTTTTTATCATCCATGTTAAGCAAAGTGTTTAAAATAAAGCAAAATGCTTAAAAGGAAATGCGATGATTTGAGATGAACAGACAAAGAATCTGGCAGTCTTTCCACAGCCCCTGAAGTTCACCAATGGTGATGGAAAGTACACCAGGTCTCCAGGAAATAGAATGGAAAAATCTCTCTTTTTTTTCAATCTTACCTCTATCACTAATTGTCTTTTTAATTCATGATTAATGGAAATTATTGGTTAAGGATTAATGAATGGAAATTAATGGATTATGGTTACTATTCTTAATCCTTTCATTTTTCTTTCTTATTCATAGCACTGTAGTTATTTCAGTCTACTCCTCCTTGTCCATACACAAGAAATGCACTTAAGCATTGGCCCAAATATCCATGGCCTTAGAGAAATCAATGAATGCTCCTAACCAAACTCAATCAAAGCAGCATAACCACATCTGATCTCCCCTTTTGCTTCCTATCTCCATGTCCCTGCCTTTGTAACACTTCTTTTAGGTCTTTACTTGAATTTCTGCTGTTAAGAGAGATACTGGTGCATTTGCCTACTCTTTGATGAGTCATTTTGGGCCCAGTGATAGTTAACTAAACAAGGGCACTGGCAAAGGAACAGACAATTGTTGACCAAAAATAATTGAAGGGGTCTGATTGTGAAGCTCTTAGGTACATGATATACACTGTTGAGCAGATGTGATGACAAGCAAATTACACTAAAAATTTTCCATCATATAAGATGAAGCAAAGGTTTTGAAAAACACAGTCGACCAGAATCTTAAAATTTGTGTCTCATTTGCACACTCTCTTAATATTTTTATTATAAAAACTAAAATACAGCTATAAAAGACTTTAATTAATTCCATCTAAGAGACTAGTTGTTTAGCACTTGGTGCTAGCATTGCAGTCTACAGGTAAGAAAGGATTCAGGATGGGGCCGGCACCATGGCTCACTTGGTTAATCCTCTGCCTGCAGCGCTGGCAACCCATATGGGCACCGGGTTCTAGTCCTGGTTGCTCCTCTTCCAATCCAGCTCTCTGCTGTGGCCCGGCAGGGCAGTAGAGGATGGCCCAAGTGCTTGGGCCCTGCACCCACATGTGAGACCAGGACAAAGCACCTGGCTCCTGGCTTTGGATTGGCACAGCGCCGGCCGTGGAGGTCATTTGGAGAGTGAACCAATGAAAGGAAGACCTTTCTGTCTGTCTCTCTCACTGTCTATAACTCTGCCTGTCAAATAATAATAATAAAATAACCCAAAACATTAAAAAAAAAAGAGAGAGAAAGGATTCAGGTAACTGTGTTTTCCAACAGCATTTCATATCAAAGACCTGTGTTCAATAAATGGTTATAAGATAAGCTCTTTCAAAATGCTACAAATTAACTTTTCAAAACTGTCTATGATTCTCTCCAGCAGCTGAGGTTGCAGGTGCTCTCATGCTGTGTCTATGCAGATGGTGGCCTTAGTCATCACCGAACGTTGTGGATGTGGCTACAGCAGACACAGCTATCTGTTCTCTTCTCAAGGTTATTAAACGTTTGAGAAAGGAAATGCAATAATCTGCTTTCCTTGCACAGTTTCTCCACCATTGCTTACCTTTGTTTTCGAGGATCACACTCCCAGCCAAGCTGCCTAGAGCTAACTTGTATAAACTGTCTCCAAGGATCTTGGCCAGGGTAGCAGGGTCAGGGTGGGGAATCTTCCAAGACATCGCTTTTCTTTGCTGGAATCAGAAATCTGCCTATACAGTTACTTTCGAGGGTGCACTCTGACTTTTCAGCCATACCTAATTGATGCATAGCTCTTGTTGGAACCAAATCAAGAAACACTCAGTATTAATGAGTTTAAATTTGGCAGTGGCTGAGTGCTACAAAAGTCCAGCTACTTATAGCTAATAATTTTAAAAATAAATCAAATGCTCTGAATTTAATTTTGCTCCAGGACCTCAGGTCTCTAGCATTTCTGGAGGTGGGGAATATGGAGTGGGGATATGATATTACATATAAATGGAATGTCAAGATAATGTACTTTTAAGACAGTATCCATTTTAAAATAGCAGTTGCTTTGTTGATTTTATAAAGAGGTAGCTTTAGGGATCATGCACACATACTAGGGTTTTCTACCTTGTGGAAAACCATGCTACAGCAAGATGTTATTATATTATAAAGAGTTTATTTATTTATTTATTTTGCTTCTCCCTTATAGTCAATTGATACCACTTCTTGAGCTCAGTTCACCTGTCCGAAGTATTCTCCAATCCTATGACTACTTTGTTAGTGTGGGCAGGTATTGTGGTGCCTTGGGTTAAACTGCAGCTTGCTACACTGCTTCACTGATCAGAGCATGAATTCTAATCCTGGTTACTCTGCTTCTGATCCAGCTCCCTGCTAATTCACCTGGGAAGGCATTACAGGATGAGCAAAGTAATGGGTTCCTGCAGCTCACATTGGAGGCACAGAATGACTCCTGGCTCCTACTCTCCGCCTTACCCAGCCCTGGCTGGAGCAGTCATTTGGAGAGTGAACCAGTAGATGGAAGATTCCTTCTCTGACTCTGTCTCTCTCTGTCTCTTTTTCTCTCTCCCTCTCTCTCTCTCTCTCACACACACACATGCACATATACTAGCTCTCTTTCTCTCCTTCTCTTTCTGTCTGTCCCTCCCTGTCACTCTGCTTTTCAAATAAATAAATCTTTAAAAAATTATTAGTGTAGAGCAATGTTTAATTTGTTTTTCATTATTTTGACATTACTTTTGTCACTACAGACTGCTGATAAAATAAAATAATGTTTTTTGGTTAAAACAAAAGACGGACTAATCAAGTCAACATATTCAAAAGAGAGAAAGCCTAGAGTTTAATCATGAAAATTCTCTGTCTAAAGAATTTGGTAACTGAATTTATTATTTATTCAATATACTCAGAATTTTTTTTTTAAGTCAGACAAATGTATACAACCTATTTATACTGAAAGTATGTCCTCAGTTATTCTCTGTGCTCAGTGCTTTGGAATAGAATCCAAAATGTAACAGATAAGTATATTTGTTGTAAAATTTTTAAAAAATAAGAGTAGAGACATCTTTAAATATAGACCCATTTTTCAAAAATTAAGACAATGGTGAAAGGATATTTACTGCACAGAAAGTAAAATCATAAATTCCACAACCATGGAATCATTTAAAAATTATGGCAATGAGGAACAAAATTGTGCACAGCATTGTAATTAGTTGACCTAATACTTGCACAGGAAAAAAAATTGTACCATTTAACAGTAAGTATTTGCTGTTTTAGCAACTAAATCCATTCAATTAGTGATTCAAGGTTTAACTCAAGCTTTTGGAATGTGTAATGTGTGATTTTGAAATTAAATATTAATGCTATTTCATTTTCATAAAACTGAAAAAAAGAAAATGAAACAGTAAGGGTAATATTAACAGTGGAGAATTAAGATTCTACTCAAGAGGATCTTTGTTAAATATTGGTTTGATCAATATAGTTAGGAAAATAATCAAGTAAACATTAATTTCAAGACTTTAGCATCCTTCAATTATATGGAACTAAACATAAAGTTACAATTTTATTACTGATAAAAGAAAAGCCTATCGTAGTGAGTATCAATATTGATTTTAAGTTTTTACAGTACTAGGATCTTCTTTTCACTCGTAAAGAACACATTTTTTATTGAGAAAAACTTTAAAACAGTTTGGACCTTGATTGCTTTTAGGAACAGAAATGTTTTAAAAGTTTTATTTATTTTTATCTGAAAGATAAAATATGTGTTTGTGTGTGTGTGTGTTTTGTGTGTGTGTGTATGTTTGTGAGAGAGATTATCTGTTATTTCATTCCCCCAAATGCCTGTAACAGTGGGAGCTGGGTCAGACAAAAAAGAGGAGCTGGTATCTGCAATCAGGTTTCCACATTTCCACATGGGTGGCAGGGATCCAACCAATTGAACCATCACTGCTGCCTCCCAGGGTCTACATTAGCCGGAAACTGGAATCAGGAGCAGAGCCAGGATTTGGCACTCTGGTATGGGATGCAGGTGACCCAAGCAGCACCTTAGCTGTTAAGCCAAACTCGTGCCCTGGGAAAAGGAAACTTAAATAGTAGAAAGCAGCTAAGGTATTGCAAGTTCACCATTAAAGCAGTCAAAATGAGTTAATGACAGATTTTGGCTACACAATATTGAAGAACTAGGTATCTGAATTTTTTGTATGAAACAAGTTGAATTGATAAATCTGTTTTGATGACATAATCAGAGTTTAAGATGACCAACACATGAACAAATTATGAAAATATTTATTCATAAACTTTGTAGAACTGGGAAAAAAGTTACCACAGAATATCTTTACCCAAGTTTAAACTATACATCCTGAAATAATTTTTTGGGAAATTATTATGATCAAGAATTTCTTTGAGGGGCCAGCATTGTGGTAGAGCGGGTAAAGCCAACACATGCAATGCTAGCATCCCATATGGGTGCCAGTTCCAGCCCTGCTGTTCCACTTCTGATCAAGCTTCCTGCTAATGCACCTGGGAAAGCAGAGGAGGATGGCCCAAGTGCTTGGGTTCCTGCCACTCATGGGAGAGACCCAGCTCCAGCACTTTTGGCCATTTGGAGTGTGAACCAGCAGATAAAAGATATCTCTCTCTCTCTCTCTCTCTTTTTCTCTCTTTATTGTAACTCTGCCTTTCAAATAAACAAATTTTTAAAAAAAAATATTTGCTTTATATTCAATGTAATGACTAGTTTTAGAAACAGATCAATTTCAGGGGAGCAAAGAAGAAATACGAATATGCCTATTTTTTTTTTTTTATTTTTTTATTTTTTGACAGGCAGAGTGGATAGTGAGAGAGAGAGAGACAGAGAGAAAGGTCTTCCTTTGCTGTTGGTTCACCCTCCAATGGCTGCCGCGGCGGGCGCACTACAGCCGGCACACTGCGCTGATCTGAAGGCAGGAGCCAGGTGCTTCTCCTGGTCTCCCATGGGGTACAGGGCCCAAGCACTTGGGCCATCCTCCACTGCACTCCCTGGCCACAGCAGAGAGCTGGCCTGGAAGAGGGGCAACCGGGACAGAATCCGGCGCCCTGAATGGGACTAGAACCCAGTGTGCCGGCGCCGCAAGGTGGAGGATTAGCCTAGTGAGCCGCGGCGCCAGCCGAATATGCCTATATTTGTAAGACCAGAAACTGGACCAGTGTGATTTCTGAAGTTCTCTTCCAGCTCTTATGTATCAATGCTCCTGGGTTTCCAGTCTTTTAAGGTAATAAAGGATGCTAGGAAATCTGCAACAATTTGTTGTAAAGATTACTAAGGTATCAGGATATGCTATTTCTAGAAACTGTGACTTCTTTATTTGTATATAATTTGTTGTACTATACTTAGTTTCACAGAATTTACTAAAGTATACTCTTCTCCTGAACTGTTATCTAAAGAATAAAGCCAAAGATTTTCTTTTGAACTGCTTAATGTGTTTTCTCACCATTCAGACCACTTTTTCATTTCCATTCTGCTGTTTTTACTCCACTTTCAGAAGAATCTGCTGTCTGGATGAAATAAAATTCTTTCAGTCAATGCAAACGTGGAGAACTTCCCTCCTTTGCTTTCTGTTGCCATGAAGAGAATCCGGTGGAACTGTCACCTACCCCTTAACCACACCCCTATAATAAGCATGTAACAAATAATTCTGAGAGTCATCTTAATAGCAGGGAAACCAACATGTCTGCCAAAGTTCTCACAGGAAGCTGGTGGTGAAAGAAGGAATAAGAGCCAGGCTTTCAGAGCACCAGTGAGGCATTCTGTGTGGTCTCCCACACTGTTTCTCTTTTGAACTTTGCAATTCCAGAGCAAAAATACCATAGCTGCAATGCCACCAAGGACGCTGGCATTACGTGCCAAGAGATGGTCAGCTCCCTTGCTCCTTTCTCTCAGAGTGTCTCAACATCCATTGTCTAACAGGGCTGGATGATACTGTGTGGAGGCTATAACGAAGAAAAACTCCGAAGAATCCCCAGTGATTTGTTTCCGGGACTACGCGGTCCTGAATGATACATACCATGGCCATCATCCAGGAATTCCGTGATGGTGGCTGAGGTGCACTTGGACCAGGGCTTGGAGGCATCAATACTGGTGAGGATGGATGACATTAAGCGCTTGTCTTCTGTGGAGCCAAAGTTCTCTTCACAGAATTTGGAATCGTCATGAGAGAGGCCAAGGAGATGTCCTAGGGAGAGAACAGAGAATGTGAAAATAATAGGTGATTTTGCATTTCTGTGTTTCCACACAATTGCACTAGCACATGATTTTTTTTTCCCCAGGTGGTAGATGAGTTCATTTTTAATACCTTCTCACCCAGACGCTGGATCCGCAGGGAAATAAAAGCCGCATGTTATTAGTGAAATAGTTACTTTTGGTGAACATTGAGATGAAGATTTGAAAAACTCAGCTCAGGAGAGGATGATTGCTCTCTTCATCTGGTCCACATATGCTGTGTGACATGTAGAGACCAGGCCTTATTTAGAATCTAGAATCTGTGAGACAACTGTGCATTATGTCATAGCCCTCACCACATATTATTTTGATCGTCTAATTTTCTGTTTTCTCGGATCAACCATAAGCCCCACGAGATCAAAGTGCTTCTCCCCCCATTCACTGCTGAGACTTCAGTATTTAACTTAACGCCATGCAAGTTGCAAACGCTTACTAGAGGGTTTTTGAATGCCAATGATTTCTGTTTTCTTTGTCAAGGAAATACATGGCTAGCTGTGTGAGATGTGAGGATGAAAGAAAGGGAAGGGAAAATAGAGACTTTCTGGTTCCATGAAAGTGTAAACATGTTATTCCTCTTTATTCCTTTTAGTTATTTTGTGAGTTATGACTGTTTGCTAGTCTCCCAAATAAATTGCTTATTTTGAAAATATGCCTATCATGGAGTCAGTGTTGGTGCTGGGAGAGAAACAAACGATGTTAGTGCAGTGATTGTTCAGACAGCACTCAGCCAGGTGGTATTTAGGCTGAAGCTTCCCAACCACGTTCTTGGCAACCCCAGCCTACGCCATTTCTATCACATCAAGCTAGATATTATTTCACAGAGTGGATAATTGTTATTTTATAATCCAATAAATTGCTTTTCATTACATAGTATTAACTTCCACTAATATTAGGATAAAATTACATTCTCCAATATATCTATAATGCTGCTAAAAATACAGAAATTTGAACAGTTTGTAGAAACTCTAAAAAGTAGTCAAAAATCACTCTAAGAGTGCCTTTTTAGTAAAGGTTGCTAGAATAGAATAAAAACCACTTATAAGGATGTGGAAAGTAGTATTGCCAATTGATTACTGCATTCTCCTTGGGTTCCTGATGCCAAATGTGAGTGCTCTGGCCATGCTGTCAGGAGTTCAATGCACACAAATAAATCCAACAGAGATGAAATCTTTCACGTTGCATTCCCACTACTTTTGGCCAACTCGTTAAATCACTGACACCTCATAACAAGATCGTTCACTGAGCAGCTGACTGCTGTTGCGGCTGCAATTAAGTGACTAGGGCCCAGTGACCTTCCAAGTCTCCACATTCTTAGCTATTTTTTTTTTTTCGGATATTTACTTCAATAGGATTTACTATGCTAGCAAATTTTCTCTGGGAAAATCTCCCAAATCCACTCACCTTTCCTTGGATCAGTCGCATAAATGTGCACCATACTCTAGAAAGTATGTCTCAAACAACATGTAAAAGAAGATTAGCAGGAGCTCATCCAATTTTGACTGGTGTGTTCAGAGAAGTCACAGATCCCAGAAAAATACAGAATCTTTCACTCATGTCCTTTTAAAAACTACTTACAGTTACTCAGGACATTCAACACTTGTTGTGAGTGCCCTCTAACCTTCCAGAACTTCTCAAGGTAGAAACTTTATCAGCTAGCACTGTGGGATTGGTGTGGCAATTTCACACTGGAGGTTTTTTTCCCCTCTCTGGCATAGAAAAGAGAAAAAGTGGCCCCAAATGACCTTTGTAACACAATATTTATTTGAACCTAGGTTTCATACTTTTTTAACAAAACATTTGAGTTTTGCATTCTATTTCATAAGATAGTCCTATTTATTTAATGGAGTAATAGTCTTTTCTTCCAAATCTATATAAATTAAACTTTCCATATGCATTTTTATTATTGCATCAGGGATTTTCACTTCATTTGGAGGGGAATGATTTTGGATTTCTGATTTAAAATGCAGGCCATATGGCAAATACCAAGTATACTTTCAGGGGCCTGGGAGAATATCTCATTTTTTTTCCTTTCTACAGTGAGACAAGTCATATAATTTTAAAGATTTAAATTATGTAAGCAAGGCAGTTTACTTTTAAAATATTTTGTCATAATTTTATGAATCTTTTGGCCTGCTCTTGGGCATCATATTGTGAGTTTTATGCTTCTGAATTTGCTAATTTGTCCATGTAAGTGAATCGCTACCACAGATACATACAAGAATTCTGCCAGACAAGCTCGCCATTCTGAGCATGGACAAGTCATAGCTCCACCTCAGCCAGAACTAGAGGGGGATATGAGGGGGATATGAATTTTGTTAGCTCCCCAAGCCAGGCAGAGAAGGGCTGATTGCGGCTCATCTGGGAGAGACTGACATTTTAAGGGTGAAAAAAACATCTTGTCCTTCATGGAGAAAGGCTGTGCGATGGCTGCGAGAGACATGGGCAATTTGGAGAACACTGAAGCGCCCCCAGACACAGGAAGCCTGTTCCTGAGTGGCTGGAATCAGGGCACAGAGAGAGAAAGCCCATGTGACTTCCCTTCAGAGCTGGACGGCGACTGAAAGGGAAGATCAGCGTGGGGGATGCTTGGATGCTCTTCAGGAAAGACGTGACCCACATACTGAGAGCTGTGCACAGCAGAGGGTGGATTCCAATGGGGGCCCCCCCAGACAGTTTTGCTAAGGCTTCTGATGTCAATCGGAAATTTGCCCACATTATTCAGCCTGGAAATGACAAGGTACATACAAAAGCAGCAGCTCTTTTAAAGGAGACAACGCACTATGACACTAAAAGCTCACTAACAGAGCAAATCTGGAATCTAGCGAATTTAACACCAAGTTGCTACAACCATGTATGTTGAGGAGGGGTTGTGAAGGGGAATGGGAAATTATACAGAAGACCGAGGACAGTCTCTGGCTTTGGCGACATCTGTCTTTCCAGGGAATTTGTTCATATAAACCCACAGAGATACTGGAAATGAATGGTGTGGTTTGCAGATTAAGGATTTCTGTGACAAGCAGCTTCCAACGGCATTTCCCAGCAGACAGGATTAGACATTCACGGCCCCAGAATAAAAGGGTTGGTGAAGAATATGAAGAAGTGGTGGAGAAAGTGATTACAATGCCTAAAGCAGGTTGTTGTTTTCATCAAATTGTGTTTTATGATTTTTTTTTTACATCCATACAGAACAGCAGAGTGAATTGAAGGATGAAGTCTTGAAGGAGGCAGGAAAGTGGAATTCAGAAACCCAGAAAGACAATTCCTGGAGCAAGTGTTTGGTGCAGTAGTTAAGATGCTGCTATGGACGCCTGCATTCCATATCAGAGTGCCTGGGTTCGAGTCCAGGCTCTGCTGTTGACTCCTGCTTCCTGTTACTATGCACCTTGGGAGGCAGCGATGACGGCTCAAGTAATTGGATCTCTGCCCTTCAAATGAGAGATGCAGACTAAGTCCCAGGCTCCTGACTCCAGCCTGATCCAGTCTTGGTTGTTGAGAACATTTGGCGAGTGAAGCAGTGGATAGGAGATCTCCCTATCTGTCTCTGCCTCTCTCTCTGCCTTTCAAATGCATAAATGAATTTTAAAAAGAAAACAATTCTTCCCTTAGGAATATGGAGAAATATTTCTTTTTTCAGAGTCAGAGCATAGGAAGAAAAGGGTGGTGAAGATTCTCAAGAGTAAAAGAAGAGATTTGGGACAGCTCAAGCAAGCTCCCTCTGCAAAACAGGCTGAGCAGACTTCTAGTGAGAGGGAGCCACAGGGATGGACTCGTAGGGGTCTGGTGGGGGTGGGAGTGGGGTTGAAGTCATTTATAGTCAGGGTCTAAAGCTGAGTTCCCAAAGTCTTGCTTTAGAAGAAGTAGTGTTTGTGTTTGCAACCACTTGTAATCAAGAGACATGCAAAATGTGGAAAAGCAGTTTGCTTGAGCAATTCTGTTCACAATACTCTCTTTCTTAGTGAATCCTTAATTCTTGATGATATAATTGGAAACTTCTCACCTAAAATCCTGAGGCAATGAAAAACCAGTCATTGACAGAATCTGAATTTATGTACTCTAAAAAGAGGAGAGAGAGGGACAGAAGCCAGAGTGAAATTTCAAGAATAATATAATTGTCTGAGCCAGGAGTGTTTTCCCAAGGAATGCCCCCCTCAGGACTGTATTCATTTGCTAACTATAATCATTAGTAAAAGTCAAATTGTAAATTGTAGGTGCTTTTGTAGAAAATTTTGGTATATTCTTGACAGATATTAAGTGATGTCATAAATACAACTGTCCTGTTAATGAGTGCCCTTTTCACCAAGTAACACCAGGATGGAGTTTGTCTGAACAACACTAACCAAATGAATTTAATGGTAAATTATGTCTCAGCAATGTGTATACACTCAAGAGTCTGAGTGATAATGTTAACACAGAAATGGGGAACAGTTACCTGATAATGCTTCTAGTGTGATAATTCTCTTTAAGATTGACATATAGGTGCTATTTCATTTAAAATTTTATCTTTGATATTCCCAATATGGAAGAATGTGTGGCCTCCTTAAATTTACAAGTGAATCTAATATTAGAAAGAAAATCTGTGATAAAATAGACATATTTCCTCCACAGGCAAGTATTGGTTCAGCTTCTAATTCAACTTAGGTATTACTGTACTCTTCAGTATGACTTAGAACATTAACTTTAGGAAGGAAATCGCTTGTTTTTCTAAACTTTGGTGTGCAAGTTAAACAGAATTTCACAGTCTTGTCTCCTGATTCCAAAGTGACCAATGGTCAAGGGGACACAGCACCACATTCTAAAAAATGTTACAAGCAGCTCTGTAATGTGTTTACTTGGGAACGCACTGCATGGATGAAGCATCTGTTTCTTAATGAAGTCATGTTTTTATTTTACCTCATTTTCCAGCTGGGATTATGGAGGTGGAAGACAGTCTTGCCAGGGTTGAAAAGTGAGTCAACAGCTTACATGGGATCAGAATCTAGGATCACTGAAGAGAAGAGTCATGAACTCCAGTAATCAGGCTGTACATGTCTACTCAAGCATCTATTCCTTATGGAGAAGTGATAAACTCTCCTTACAAAACAATAAATATGAATGGTAAATGTGGTACCAATTATGTCATTTGGAAGGAAGAAAACTTTTTTTTTCACTTCATTCACTAGCAGGGTCAATATGCTTTTGAGTCAATTCAGGGTTATATCCTCCAAACTGAATATTATCTGAAAAGCAATTAAAGGCCATGAAAGAAATCTTGGGCTCTGGAGCTAAATGAGTTGGGTTTAAATTTTACCATAGGAATGTATTAATTGCTAACCTTAGGTTTAGAAACTTCTTGGTGTGCTGGTTTCTTCTTCTCTTGGTTGATCTATAAATAGTTCTTATCCCATGGCACTTTGTGAGGTTCAAATGATGTAAAAGATACAAAGTGTTTAGAACATACGCTTGGTATTTTTGAAAGGATTAGTAACTGTTAGCTAACTTCACTGTCCTCATCAATATTCTAAGACTGTTATACTTTTACTTATTCATATGCTAGTCTTCAGTAGTTTTAATACACTTTGATGCTATTAAACAACTTCCTTTGGGAGGGGAGGAAAATTTTCCCCTAGAGAAACAAGAATTGAAATCTGATTTTAAAAAAAAAGAAAAACTGACAATAAACACTAAATCTCTCAATGATGCCAGACATAGAGCAAAGTCCTATATTCCCTCTTTCCATCTGGAGGCCAAGTAAGGCTTAGTGTGGTATTGCTCCACGCTGGAAAGAAAAAAAAAAAAAAAACATGCTCAGTTCATGTTGATTAAAGCCATGAGTTTGTGGGTAAATACCAAGTTTAATCCCAGCTTCCTCTGACCTCACATCTCACAGCCAGTCTGGACATCTGATTCTGTGCATTTGGCTTTGGTCTATGGTGCTTTGAGGGCCTCAGCAGCTTTTCAAAACATGGCCTTTTTAATCTAATCATCTATGGGAGCAGAGTCACACGAAGATCAGCACAACCAGAGAACAGCCTGTAACCACAGCAAAACACAGGCAGTCCTGCTGTTGTGTCTCGACCACTTCCTAAGTCACAACTGAATATAGGGTCTTGGCTTGTTTAAGCCGCTGGACTTTAGCCTAGGAAGCACACTGCAGTCTTTCATTCTGCAGAAATTCACTTAACACATTTTATAATTAACTACAATAAAGCAAAGCTTTGGCGTGTTTGCAAATTATGGATTTCATTAATCTAAATAAAATGATTGTTCCCCCTAGAGTATGGAAAGCTGGCCCTACATCAATAAAATTATGTTTCTAATAACCATGTGTGCAGCAGGTGAAATCTTTATTATTACAAGTTGATAATAAAAAATTGACAAGTTAAAAATACAAACGCAAAATGTAAACTCAAATTAACTGAAATGTCTGAAGTTCACATTTGGGTTGTAAATGGCTGTAAATACATTCCTGCCTCCAACTCAAGGCACATGAATGGGGACTGTATTTTCTGAGTGCTTGAAATGCCCTAACAATATAATCAAAGTTTGCATGCATCTATTAAAGCAAGGAGGAAAGCAATTCAACATCTATTAGCATCATCTTCCAGTAGCCTACATTGTCATCACTTGACTATATACTTCCAAAAATCTCACTTTTTTAAAGAATTAGTAGAAATAGAGAAGTGTTATGCTTACACGTAATACATGAAAAGAGTAATTTCTCAGAACTGTCTGTTTAACCCATGCCCTTATGATTTTGAGTAATTTAATCCTGTATCTAGAAATGGTGTCACATAGAGACTTCAGTTTTGCCTCTACTTATCTTACACATCAGTTCTCCATGTAGGAGCTTTTTAGGTGCAGGGAGCAAAAGGAAAAAAAAAAGAAATTTTGATTCAATTTATGTGGAAAAATGTATTCAAGTTTGAGTTTTAAACCATAGTGTGTAAAAAGAGAAAGCACTTGGGTACTCCCATGAAAACTTGCACATCAACCAATGAAAATGCTATTCTTAATCAAATATATCCTTTAACTGTTTACAGAAGAAATAAAGTAGAAAAAATCTGAGATGGGCCTGAGAATTTTCTCCCAGCTTATGTTTTGAGCACAGCGATACATTTACACGGCATGAAGGAAATGCATACTGTGGAATATGGTTTAAGGAAATTCAGAACACTCTGGAAACAGGTTCCAAAACATTGTTTTTGTCACTTTACATGGCCTGTACATGTAAATTCCACTTATGAAAGTAACAAATATCTAATGGAAGGGAAGATGGAAGATTGCATAAAAAAGTCAAGTTAGAATTAGAATCTAGAGTGTGGTTAGCTTGGGCTGATAGCTTCATAAAGCAATCCAAAAATAAAACACTGGAAACAGAGTAGTGAGCTACAGTATGCAAGATCTAACTGGCTGAAGAGAGAAGACTCAGGTGATATTTTGTAACACATGTTCATAATATTTAGGCAAAAAGCAAAACCAAATAGTAAAGCAGTGAGAAAAAAATGAATTAAAGCCAAATTGCTTTACATAAGGGGAACTGATTCCTCATCCTCCCACATCTTGACCTTAAATATTGCAGCTTAGACCATATATAATGTAAAAAGAGAAATCAAGCAAGTAGTGCTTAAGTGATGGAGAATGAGTTACACAGAATTTAAAAGAAGGAAACTGATATGGTTCAACCAAAAAATTAAAGTGAACACACAAGCATTTGATTTTGCATGTACTTCAAAAATTTCATAAAAAATTAAAGTCTAAATGTATTTTTGTGTAAAAAATTTTGAAATATGTGCATAACATTTTCATATATGCATTTTTCATGAATTTTTAAAGATTCCTCATGGGAGCATGCATTACTTCTACACTGTTCTCTTGTACATCTGTGTCCAATACCCTTGTCCTTTTAAGAAAGGATCCTCTTCTACACTTGGATACTCATAGCTTTAATGTCACATTTGTTCTCACCAGCATCTAGCTTGCCATGTCTCAGATTGCTGCAACTTTACAGCAAAGACCCTTGGCTTAGCAATTCAGGAGTGCTGAGAAGTTATGCTGGAGGGTCCTTCCTTGCAATCTAGCTGGTTTGAAAGTCATAGCAGCTCTGAAGAAGCTGTGTTCATTGCCACAGGATTATACATGAGAAACTTCAAAATGCTCTCAATGTGAGAGACCAGAGGAAAGGACAGAAAGAAACAACCCTTCTTGGAAGGAATGTGCAATCGATGACAAGAGCCTAGGGTGATTACTGATGCCATAAGCAAGAGTGTCAATTTGTTAAGTCAACAACAGGAGTCACTGTGCACTTGCTCCTCATGTAGGAGCTCTGTCCTTAGTGTGCTGTACATTGAGATTTAATGCTATAACTAGTACTCAAACAGTATTTTTCACTTTGTGTTTCTGTGTGGGAGCAAACTGTTGAAATCTTTACTTAATGTATGCTAAACTGATCTTCTGTATATAAAGAGAATTGAAAATGAATCTTGATGTGAATGGAAGGGGAGAGGGAGTGGGAAAGGGGAGGGTTGCGGGTGGGAGGGATGTTATAGGGGGGAAGCCATTGTGATCCATAAACTGTACTTTGGAAATTTATATTCATTAAATAAAAGTTAAAAAAAAAAAAGAATGTGCAATCGCATCTTTTGGAGATTGGGATTTAGCACTCAAAACCCTGTGCATGGATGGTGCTAAAATTCAACACTTGCTTATTCCCCATCGTTTCTCTCCTGGTCTGTAACTCACCAGTCTTTGCCTTCCCAGATATGTAGCACCACTCTGTTAGGATTCCATTCACTCTGAATAATGGTGATTAATGCCCAGCACACTATTTAAATTTCTCTGCTTAACTACAGCCCTGTGGAGTATTTAGACCAAATCCTCTTACTTTCTGCTGCACAATCAGACTGTTGCCTTGGACACCTCGTCTGTTTCTTTCACTCACATACATACCCAGAAGTGTAGCAAATATTGATTATCGTTTTATATCAGGCTATATTTGTATCAGGTATTTTAATAGGTGGGGGGAGAGACACATGCAGATATAATCCCTAACCTGCGGTTCAAGTGACATATGCTTTTACAAGGACACCAGCTCTTCCAATGCACGCGTGAGAGAGTCACACCTCGTTATTAGGGCACCACATAGGGAAGAAAGGCATTCAAAGTGTTTGACTTTGGGATAACAAAGAGGACACAGGGACAGGTCTGGGACTCCATCTTGGCTCTTGGCTCTCAAAGGCAAAGATGCCCAGTTAACAAAGTATTGAATTGAATTATTATCAGTAATGCTTGTATTACTGATGTTATTTAAATTTTATTTTCTTACATATATGTTAAGAAGGGTATTAATCAGGAATATTAATGTCATAATTAATACTTAAGAATTGAAATTTATCTATGTGATTATACCTTGGATCAGAAATTATTTTTAACTCCTCAAAGAAAATACACAGTTTAAAATTCTCTGCCTACAAGGAATTTGAAAGAAAGTTTGAATTGCCATTTAAAAGTTCGTTTCAATTTTAAATAAGACTAAAATTATCTTATAAACCAAGTATAATAATTATCAAGGATGCTTTGACTCCAAAAGATGATGCTGAGGTGATAAGTAGATTTAAAAAGGAAGTGAACTATTTAAACAGCAAAAGAGAAGTACACGGCCATGTAAATAACACAGAGTAACTATGCCCTACCCAGTGTTGTGTAGATCCTTAACACAACTCCATGAACTAGGACCTGTTATCCCTATAGTGAAGATATGAAAACTGAAGCTTAGAGACTTTAAATAATCAGACCCATGAGACACAACTAGAAAGTACTTTTGTAAGAATTAGGCTTAGATGTGTCTAGTTCTAACCATATAGTCCTCCGTACTAAGCCAATTTCTCACATACCTGGCAGCCCAGGTCAATGATAAGGAAGCATACATTCCTTATTCTGTGGATAGTTTTATTAGCACCAAATTTACGGCTGTAGGATTTATGTGTTTCTTCTAAGAAATAAATTTGGTAAGTGACATTTAAAGCACCGGGATTGGTTTCATCTGTCTCACTACATAAGGACTAAACAAGAACATGTATCATAAGTGAAAGATTACCTTTACTAGGAACTTAGAATTATTACTCACAGTGGAGTACAGCATGTTAACTTTCTGTACAAACAGATTCACCTTGGATGAGTCAACACCACCTTGAACAACGTCTAAAAGTGACATGACACATTTTGTCTAGGAGCTATTTAGCAATCCTTAAAAAGGAAGCAGACAGTAGCAGTAGCAAATGTCTCTTCCACTTCTAAATGACACTGACAGAAGGAAACATCTACTGTGCTGCTGACTTTGCCTTCCCTCTCCCATATTAGTTAACCCTAAAAGTGCAAATATAAACAAATTTAATCCCCAGCGGTACATATGAACCGGGAGAAATCTGGAATTAATTGCCAAGTATTTTGGTTCCTGTTGCAGCTGTTCCAAGTGTTTGATTTGGCGAGGGAAGAGAAAAGGCGCTGCATACCAATTTCGTGAGCCACGGTGAAAGCTGCGTGGAGGCCATCATCTTCAATCACGGCACAGCTGCGCTCCGGAGAACATATGGTCCCAACGTCTGCCATTCCCAGGGTGTCACATGAATGATGCCCACATAAATCCTGCCCAAGAGAAAGAAAGAAATCATTAAAATCAATTTACATCCAGAAGGAGGCACCATGTAAAGCCGCTTGCTCACCCCAAATGGCAAGACGGGAGTAGGTTTATGGTATCACCTGTTCAGCTTTGGAAATGTTCCAAAGACAAACTCAAGGCAGCTACTCTTTTGTGATACTCTGGGACCAAAAACACAGAAGGATAATGAAACTCAATTGTGCTGAAAAGATGTTTTAGGACTGTAGCTTGTCCGTTACAATAGCAGCCAGGGCCTTAAAAAAGCTGTAATGTATACATGTATGTCAAGGATCACATATGGGCATATTTAGGAAACTCCTCACATTCTGGTCCAAATTCATGCTAAATTCATCAGAAGCCAGACCAAAAAATTTGTTTCAATCACAGATGCAGACTACAACCACACTTGCAACAGAATATGGATGTATCAGCTTTTTCGACAGAAAACTACATTTTAGCCCAGAAGTGTAATTCTTTGAGAGATCATTTCTTAATTTCCAAATCAAGTTGCAATTTCATAGGTTTCCATCTTATAAATGTGTGCAGTCTTACCAATAGCATTTACTATAGCTCATCAATCCTCAGAAATTATATGTAGTGTATTATGGGTGTGTGAGTATATGCATTTTTCTGATGTGAAGTTGTATAGCACATCCCACTAACCAAAAACATCATCAATTTAGATGAAAGATAGATCACCAATCCTTAAAATATGAAGCATAAAGAAAAAAACATGAGTCACAAATTTTGACATGATGGATTTGTAATGATAAGCTTTCTCTTTAAGTGCTATTAGGATATTAATAAATGTTAGAATTTCTTTTGTTTTATATTATTTTCAATGAAAACTAATTGACAGTGTGTCCATTTGCAATACTCCTAATGGTCCATAAGTCAATAACTGCAGAAGGAAAAGATTTAGAAAGACATTAATTACTATGAGAGAAGACTGACAGTTGAATTAATAAGTACCATTTCCATTACAATTATCTTTGTATTTCCAATTACTACAATGTTTAGCTTATGATAGCAGCTCAACAATTACATGGCTAAGTTAGTTCAATTTGTCACTATCTTGACAAGTGCAAGACAGTGCTACTACATAAACAGTGCCACACTCAATGCCAATAACTCTTCAGCTCCTTCCCTAGTTTGCTATATAAAAATTCAACTAAGGTGAAGAACTGTGAAAAGATGTACCCTATTCTCTTCTCTTTAGTACATTTCCAGGTTCTTATTGTGTTCTGTGTATTATGAACTCCCAGCTGTGATGAATTACAGTGTGGCCACCATGTTATTGTAGCTTCAGACAGAGGAAATCTCAGCCAAGTGGCCTGGTGAATCAAGGCACCGAACCAACAATAGCCTTCCAAATTCTCCCTGCATCTCCTTGTATGTCATCCTGTGGGATCCCAAATTACAGCTGTTGAGAACAAATTAGTAGTTTTTAAAATTGAAACTGGAACATGCTTTTGCATAATAATCAGCCTTTGAGATAATAATACAGTCCAATACATTTTTAATTCCCCTTCCTCTTCCACCAACATTTTAGTAGTTCTAGGATTAAAACCCATCATAGCTTAAATGAGTCACTAGACACTACAGGTTATGTCTAAACACATACATTTTTAAGCCAACCTTTGTATTTATCTTCATAATTCAGAGTTAATTATCTTCAAATAATATAATTGAAGAATTAAAATTTCTTTCATACTCCTTCACTAATAAGCTTGGAGGAAGACCTACAGCAAAAGGAAATGACCCTCATGCTCGAATAGAATTTAAACTGGAATCATAACATCTTTCTGTTTACTGTTAATCAACTGCTCATTAGAGGCCTTCAAACCTCCTTGTTATCCTTAAGTTGTATTAAATGCTTTTGGCCCTTTGCCATGAAAATGTGTGCAAGTGACAAAATTATGAACAGAAGCACTTGTGTTTTTTTTTTTAACACACTGACAAAACCCTTTGACCATACAGTCACACTCCATATTTCTATAGCTGTAATTATGTAAACTGGCACCCTTTCTATTTCACGCACATGATTTCAAAGCTTAGCAATATAGTCCCACTTTCAGGATTTACAGTGAGCCTCTAAATTTATTTGTGAACCAATTTCTATCTTAATGCATTAAAACTATCTATCTATCAACTTATTAAAATTACAACATATCACACTCATCTCTATTTTTTTGGTGATAATGTGTAATAGCATTTATAGGTAAAGCTTTATTTGAAGTGTATAAGATTTTCAGAAAACATTTTAATTCAGGTGTAAGAATACTTTGGGCCAATACCGGACACATGACAGATGAGAGATTGAGAGAGATAGAGACAGAAAGACAGACAGAGAGAGAGAGAGAGAGAGATTTGTAAGTAGGAGATATTGATTACATGTGGATCCCATACTGTATCTACATAGGAGTTGAATCAGTTAAAAGTGGTACCGACAAGAATTTCTTACTTGTGTAACATGGATCTGAAGGTAATCATCACTGTCGTAATTGAAGTGTCATAATTGAAGATGGCTCTTTTTATGCAAGATCAGTATCTTGTCACCGTTGTGTGTGGGACATTGCAAAGAGATTTAGTAGAGTAAGGGCTGCAAGAGTATGCAGAGATTTAACTGGTGGTCTAGGGGAGTGGCATTGACAAGGATACAAGACTGCGACATGACATCTAACAAAGATATATGAGGGAGCAGACACTGAGCCCAGCAGCTGATTATCAGTTCAGACGCCCGCATCTCACATTGAAGTGCCTGGGTTTGATTCACACTTCCAGCTCCTGATTCTAGCTTGGGACTTGGGAGGCAGAAGTGATCATTTAAGTACCTGGGTTCTTGCCATCCACAAGGAAGGTCTGGATAGTACTCTAGGCTCTTCGATTTGGCCTGGCCCAGCTGTGATCTCAGCTGTTATGTAAGAATTTGGGGGGGATGATAGTGCTCACTTTTATGCTCCCCCTCTCTCCCTTCCTCTCTCTTTCCTCCCCTGCACCCCCTATCTGTCTCTCTCTGTTTGTCTTGCTGCCTCTCAAAAATAAATAACAAGATATTGAGAAAGTCTACAACATCAGTACAGATTTGATAGGAAGTAGTTGACATTGTGACTACTTACCAAATGAGACCTTTCAGAAGACTATGAATATGACAAAGCTTGTGATTTAGCATGGAATCCAGAATTATGAGTAGTATCCGAGACCTATACTTGGGAACAAGGAGGAGGAAAGGGAGCCAGCAAAGTAGCCTGCCTTGAGAAGCACATACCCAGAAGATAATATGATTTCAGAAGCTCCAGTTGTCAGTGATAAGTGGAGAATAATGTTTAGGGGCTTGCACTGTGGCGTCGTGGGTAAAGATGCTGCCTAAGGGGCCTGCATCCCATACGGGCCCACGTTCAAGTTCCATCTGCTCCACTTCTGATGCAGCTCTCTGTTAGCACACCTGGGAAAGCAGCAAGAAGTTTGCCCAAGTACTTAGGTCCCTCTACCCAAGTGGGATATCAGGAAGAGCTCCAGGCTCCTGGCTCCCTACTGGCCCAGCTCTGTCAATTGTGGCCATTTAAGAAGTGAATCAATGGATGGAAGATCTTTCTCTTGATCTCTCCCTCCCTCTCTTTCTCTGTAACTCTGCCTTTCAAATAAATAAATGAATCTTTAAAAAAAGAATAATGTGCAACATGGGACAAATCACAGGAGATACAGATTTCTTGCCTTGATTCACGGATTGGTGTCCTTGCAGCCTACGTATGCTGGAGGAAGGAGCTACAAGGAACAGACACTGCTGAAGATAGAAAGCAGATACTATCACAGTTGCAAAAACAGTAGTTAAAGTTAAGAAAACCTGGTACAGGAGTTAAGTAACAGCACCTTCTGGTTCTACATGTACATCCTGATGAGGGCAAGCAGGGAGTTCAAGGGAAGGGCCTAAAACAGGTTATAACTTGGTGAACTGTAAGCAGAGCAGCTGGGACTCCAACTGGAGCTTACATGGGATGTCAGTGTTGCAGGCAATAGCTTAACCTGCTGTGCCACAATGCCAGCCCCAGAGAAACAGGTATTCTAACAGGGAAAGTGGAATGGGAAAATCATGGAATAGTAAAAGACAGGTTCTGTTTGGAGAATAGGATTTGTTGGATAGGAGACCAGCTGGAAAGAGAGTCTGTTTTCAGGACCCCAAGATAGGACATTTTTATCTGAAAAATATAAGGTGAGAAAAAGGGGAAGAAGACATGGAACAAGTTGGAGATGGAGGGGAAGTAGATGCTTACTACAGTCATTTTGGAGAATGGGAATGGAAGGCTGGCTGCTTTTTAATGCTAACTCTACTAGTAAGAATCATTGCATATACCACTTACAGGCTTTGAGACAATGTCTTGTCATCATTAACATAAGGTTTATACACTAGGTCTAGGGCTCGTTCTAGCTGACCATATGCTGGTATTAATAAAAACAGTCACTTTGGAGATCAAAAAGAATTGATGCTTGGGGCAATAAAAGCCCCAGACCATCAGCTTGGACACACTAAATACCCAAATAAGTGGAATATCTATATTCCATTGGAGTTCCAATCTATATCTAAATACTGCAATTCCTGAACTTACATCATCATGGTATTAGTAAATCATCCTACAGGTTATTCTTGACATTCATCTTATGTTTTATAGTCACAATATACACTTAGGCAAGCACATTCTTTTATGTAACAAAGAATAGCAGCATTTTAATTTCTAGGGTATGTTTATCACTTAGAAGCATTATAACCATAAAAAATGCACTGTAGGGGCCAGTGCTGTGGCTTGGTAGGTAAAGCTGCCGCCTGCTGTGCTGGCATCCCATATGGGCACCAGTTTGAGTCCTGGCTGCTCCACTTATGATCCAGCTCTCTACTATGGCCTGGGAAAGCAGTAGAAGATGGCCCAAGTGCTTGGGCCCCTGCACCCACATGGGAGACTTGGAGGAAGCTTCTGGCTCCTGGCCTCGGATCGGTGCAGCTCCGACCATTGCAGCCAATTGGGGAGTGAACCAGTGGATGGAAGACATCTCCCTCAGCTTCTCCATCTCCCTCTGTATAACTCTTTCAAATAAAAATAAATAAATAAATATATAAAAATGCAGTGCAAAAGTGCATTCCAGAAAACAAGACAAAGCCATTGCTGCATAAGAACCCTGGTGACATTGTTAATATGTTTCTCTCACGCATTTGCTACATCTCATAGGTCACTGTATATGCATCAATGTAGTTGTCTGCTGTTTCTCATTCCTTCCATTAATCCTTCCTGCCTGGACTTCTAACTGGGTCCTTTGCTTCCTATAACTTCCCTATCCTTAGGTTGTGGTCAGTTACCTTCTTACAGCACAGATCTTGTAACATTCCTTCACTCCTCCACATTCACCTCTTCCTGCCTGCACCTTACTTTCTTGCTCTGTCCTGTCCGCTATTTCCTGCATATGTTATGAATATTTGACCCCTAAATCGTACACCAAAGTATTTCTTCTGCTAGTAAGGATTACTTCACACCAATCTCTTTTAAACATTTCTTGACTCAATCCAAGATTCTTAATTTCTAATGCAACTGCTTTCATTTGGACTACATCCAGCCTCCTTTTCATGATTACTGAAATATTCTGCAAAGGCTCTCCAGAATCCAGCCCATCTACTTACAACAGAAGGCTCATTTCAGAACACATCTTTGGTCATTGCTCTTTTCTTACTAAAGTTCTTTCCATTTATTCCCAAAGCATGTAATTTGCAATAGAAACTTCCTAGCATGGTGCCACTACTAAAATATGTCCTCCCCAAATTCATAAATTCAAGCCTTAACCCCTTATGTGACTACTGTCGCTCCCCCTCTTCGTGGAGGAACGACACAGGACCCTGCGCTGTTCTTTCGTCTGCTCGGCCCTCCCCAGGTTTGCTGCTGGTTCTTCCCGGGTTGGCTACTATCCCTTCCACCTCCGTGGAAGGGCAGTTCCCCCTGGCCACATTCCCCACTTCCGCAGGGGAGCGGCACACCGCCGGCCGGCTCTCTCGGGGGCTGCACAGGTGTTCCCTCAGATGTTCCCCTTAGATGTCCCTGGTGCATGCCGTCTCTCTCCTCCTTTATAGTCCTCCTCCGCCAATCCTAACTCGGCTGCCCACACGCCGAGTACGCTGCTCTCCAATCAGGAGCAAGTCCTACAGTTTATTAGTTGAACTGGAGGCAGCTGTGCGGAAACTGTTTACTTCTCTCCCAGCGCCATATTGTGGGAGAGCAGATGCATAGAATAAGTCTTAATTCCAGTAACTCAGTCCAGTCCGGGCTGCTCCCCACAGATCCCCCTTTCTTTTTATTTTTTGGCGTTGATATGCGCCTGTCTTCGGTGTCCCGCGGCACACACTCTGCTCTACTTGCTAGAGTTGCCACAGGTTCTTACAAGTCCTATCAATCAGGCAAACCGAATCCGGGTCCTCTCTTCGCCATGTTGTGAGGAGGTTTTTAGGCGCTGATGCGTGCCTGTGTTCGGTGACCTGCGGCTCATACTTTGGTCGAGCCGCCTGCTGGCGCTTACCGCCTTAATCAGGCAGACCGAATCCAAGCTTTCTCATTGCCGTATTGTGGGGGAGACTTATTAGTGTTGGTTTGTGCCTATCTTCGGTGACCTGCAGCTCATACTCTGGTCGAGCTGCTTGCTGGTGCTTACCGCCTTAATCAGGCAGACCGAATCCAAGCTTTCTCATTGCCGTATTGTGGGGGAGACTTATTAGTGTTGGTTCGTGCCTATCTTCGGTGACCTGCGGCGCATAAGCTGCTAGCCGCCGCAGGTGCTCATCGCCTCACTTAATCAGGCAGACCGAATCCAAGCTTTCTTATTGCCATGTTGAGGGGAGGCCTTTCTATTTCTCTATTTCTCTATCTCCGGGCATTCCTATTTCTCCCATTTTACTTCTATCTTCCAGCATTCCTATTTCTCTCACTTTGCTTCTAAACTTCTATTTCTCTTATCCCTGCAGCTTCCCGGCGCCTCGCCCTGCCGGCAGCTTCCCGGCTCTGCGCCGCTTCAGCCAGCGCCTCTCTCATCTGCGCGGCTCGGCTTTGCGCGCACACTCTGCGGTCTCGCACTTAACCCTTTCGCGTCTGAACCACGGCCTCGCGCCAGCCCCGCGTTCCCTATGTACTTGAGCCCCGCACGCTCTGTCTGCGCGCGGCAGCCTCTGCGAGTCACACGGCGTAGCTTACGTGTCCGCCACTAGCATTCAATCTAAGTTCCCCGGGCTAGCCTGGCGAATTCAACCCAGCTTACGTCTCCGCCCCACGGTTTGGCTTCCCGTCCTTTGCTCCCCGGGCTAATCAGACGGATCCCAACCAGGCTTACGTTTCAGCTTCTGGTTTCAACTTTTCGCCCCTTATTCCCAGGCTAACTTGAGAATCCCAAAGTGGCTTTCGTTTCCGCCTTGGCCTGCCCCCCGCGGCTTCAATTTCCCTAACACTTTTCTCTACCCGGTATGTTTCCCTAAGTTTTCTTCCAACAATATTCCTCCCTCATTTCTCCTGGCCACTCCCCACAGTCCGCGTCCGAGTCTGTTTGTTCTAGCTTTCACTTTCGCTTTCGACCTTAGAGATTTCTCCCAGCTTCCCCCCGTAGTCCGTATCCGAGTCTATGCCTAGGCTTTCAATAGCTTCTTCCGGCACCTTTCTCGTCCGGCTTTTCCCTAGGCTGTTTGCTAGTCTCTCTTTCCGATATTTTCCCTAGGCTGTTTGCTAGTCTCTCTCTCCGGTATTTTCCCAGTTCTTCCCGTTTCTTCCCTCCTAAGTTTCATATCCGTCCTAGGTTTCCTATCCGAGTCACGGCACCATTATGTCGCTCCCCCTCTTCGTGGAGGAACGACACAGGACCCTGCGCTGTTCTTTCGTCTGCTCGGCCCTCCCCGGGTTTGCTGCTGGTTCTTCCCGGGTTGGCTACTATCCCTTCCACCTCCGTGGAAGGGCAGTTCCCCCTGGCCACATTCCCCACTTCCGCAGGGGAGCGGCACACCGCCGGCCGGCTCTCTCGGGGGCTGCACAGGTGTTCCCTCAGATGTTCCCCTTAGATGTCCCTGGTGCATGCCGTCTCTCTCCTCCTTTATAGTCCTCCTCCACCAATCCTAACTCGGCTGCCCACACGCCGAGTACGCTGCTCTCCAATCAGGAGCAAGTCCTACAGTTTATTAGTTGAACTGGAGGCAGCTGTGCGGAAGCTGTTTACTTCTCTCCCAGCGCCATATTGTGGGAGAGCAGATGCATAGAATAAGTCTTAATTCCAGTAACTCAGTCCAGTCCGGGCTGCTCCCCACAACTACGTTTGGAAACTGTCTATAAAGAGTTAAGGAAGGTTAAATGAAGTCAGAAGGGTGAGGCCCTGAATAGATATGATTAATGCCCTTTTAAGAGGTGATAATCAGACTTCTCTTTCTCTCTCTCTCTCTCTCTCTCTCTGCCCTTTTACATCCCTTCCCCTACCCCAGGCACATACCACACAGGAGGAAAAG
The DNA here is from genome assembly GCF_051225735.1 of Oryctolagus cuniculus. NCBI lineage: Eukaryota > Metazoa > Chordata > Mammalia > Lagomorpha > Leporidae > Oryctolagus > Oryctolagus cuniculus. Next base: position 18,880,105 of record NC_142870.1, on the reverse strand, counting down.
GTCTTTTGAACATATATCGAGAAGGTGGCTGTATACAAGCTAGGAGAAAGAACACTCACAAGAAACTGAATTGTTTGGAATCTTGGTCTTGGGTTTTCCAGTCCCTGGATTGGTGAGAAATAATTTCTGTTGTCCAAGTCACCCATTTTATGGTACTTTCTTATGGTGGTCCAACAGGCTTATAGACATGATGTATAATGTCTTCTACATTCTGGTTATAACTGACTTCAATTAATCTATCATAAAACCATCATGCTGTACAACAAATATCCATTTCCTTGTCCACTTTCTAGAAAAAAGACTCTGAAAAAACAATCTCTGAATCTCTCTCCACCTATGAGGAACACTGGATGTTTGAGTAAGTTAATTATAACATTTTTAGTATAGGGAACAACTAGACAGGACTACCTTGGCTTTCTGCCATCTGTCAATTATTAGTGTAAGAAGAGTATCTCTGTCTTTACATGAACATTTTAATCTACCAAAAGGAAATAATGAAGTGATGGCTACAGATTGTTGAAAGGATTAACTCTAAACTGATTTATGGCCATGGACAGCAGAGAAACCTAAATCAAACCTATCAACCCTTCAAGTGCCAATTCTTATTTTTCAATGAGAACAGTATAAAGATCCATAGGCAGAATCCCTTTTTCCTCCCATTTCACATTTTTTTTTACAGCTCAGAGCATTTATTGGTTTTCCTAACTTTACAGTGATTTACACATGAATTTGCTTCCCCTCTGCAGTGCCAAGCCCAGTGGGCACGGAGCAGATATTTTACATTTTGCTACCGTCAGCTGCTGAAATGAGTGTCTCACACATGGGAGGTGCATGTGCTAAATGTGAGAAACACAACACAATAGATCCCCATGTGTGTTGGTGTGTTGTCTGTAATAGACTTCTGATTTTTCTGAATATTCTTCGTAATTTACTTAAAAAATATCAACTAGAGCTGCTCATTCTGCCATGAGTCTCTCTGTTATGAGTTATTTAGCATTTTATTGATTAAGATTAACCTATGGGCTATGATTCCTTGATAAAGGTTTACCCTTGGCCTTCAATGAGATTTAAACTCAAATATGTGATTGACTCCACTCAGCAAGCCAATAAGATAAAGTATTTTCTTTGCCCTTGTCCAAGCCTCTGTTCTCCTTCTAGCACCCCCTATTGCTAACAAGGGACTCGATGGTAATGGAGAAATGCTGTGTGGAGTTGCAACCCCAGAATCATCAGGCAGAACGCAAAAGAAAGATTTCAACTGAGAGACAGCAGCCTATTAACGTGCATATTGGTATTTAATGAAAGTGAATGAGCCTTTTATATTACACAGTCCTTAGATAGTTCCAGTCCAATCCATTGCTTTTAATCCATGAACAAGTAACACTTTGATCACTGCTGTGCGGTGGTAGGCAATTAAGCAATTTCCAATTTCATTATCAAGCAGGTAGGCCTTGTTTCTCAAAAAAAGTGAACAGTCTACACAATGAACTTCAGGGTTTGTCTTTAAATAAATTACTTTACAACAAAAGAGGAAGTCAGCTACAAAGAAAGTATTCTGGAAAGCAAAATTAACTCCGGGGCAGATCAGATTCCTACTGTTTGGTGGCAGAAGTCATGTGAATTCCAGCATAAGTGCTATTCCACAATGAAAAGGGCATCTACGCCAGAAAGTTGACTGATGCTAAGTTTTCTAATGAGAACAGTGCCAAAGTGCTGGGTGCAGTCCTGACAGTGCAATGTGCTAGTTTGATAGATGAATTATTAACACTACTCTGCTGACTTCCAGACATAACGTTCAAGGTGGCCACAGCTAGTAAACAGGAGTGGAAAACATATCCTCACACATTTGCTTCATGCCTGAAAAACAAGCAATTTAGGAGAAGACATCTGGACACAAAATTGGAACAGGACTCAGAGCCCATCAAAACATGCATTTGATGGCTTGGCGTCTGGTTGCTAAGCAACGTGCTTCTTACTTTCAAAACAGAGTTGTAAAAGTAAAATCCTGGGCCAGCTCTGGGTATTTCTCATTGAAAAAGAAATAGCCGGGGCTGGCTGGCACTGTGGTGTAGCTGGTAAAAGCCTCCATCTGCAGTGCCGGCATCCCATATGGGCACTGGTTCTAGTCCTGGCTGCTCAGCTTCCAATCTAGCTCCCTGCTAATATGCCTTGAAAGCAGTGGAAGATGGCCCAAGTCCTTGAACCCCTGCATCCACATGAGAGACCAGAAGAAGCTCCTGGCTCCTGGCTTGGGATCAGCCCAGCTCTGGCCTTTGCGGCCATTTGGGGAGTGAACCAGGGGACAGAAGACAGACCTCTCTCTCTGCCTCTGCTTCTCTGTAACTCTTTCAAATAGATAAACAAACAAATAAATAAAAAGAAACAGCCATGAAAATTCTGCGTTAGACCTCAAGATATCTGATTTCCATGAGATAGAATAGCTCAGATCACCTTTCCTATAGACTTTCACTTTTCAAAGTGTTAGGCAGAGATTAACTTCACATTTTGAAATAGTCTCAAATGAATGCTACATAAAAGTCTTGGAGTATTTTTCTCATTCCCAAATTAATAGCACTCTTTTAAATTATATCCCCACATTTTTCTAATATTCAGTTCTCATGAAGTGAGATGTCAATACTAGAGGACCAACCAGCCAATAAACAAGATTTGCTTTGCTAAAAGTGTGCTTCTGCTTGGCAAGCAGGCTACGCAGGGCCCATGTGAAATATTTTCCATGTGTAGACTAGTTTGAGAAGCATATGTTATTATAATACTTATTATAATTAATACAGACTGCTCATTTATTTCTCCTTTGCTTTTTTCTATTTAAAATGTACCAAGTTTGGGGGCTGGACATTGTGGCATAGCTGATAAAGCCACCGCCTACAATGCCGGCATCCCATATGGGCACCAGTTTGAGTCCTGGGTTCTCCACTCTAGTCCCACTAATGCACCTGAGAAAAGCAGCGGAAAATGGCTCAAGTGCCTAGACCCCTCTAACCACGTGGGAGACCGGAAGAAGCTCCTGGCTCCTGGCTTCATTCTGGCACAGCCCTGCCATTGTGGTCATTGGGGGAGTGAACCAGCAGGTGGAAAGATCTCTCTCTGCCTCTCTATGCAACTCTGCCTTTCAAATAAATCAACAAACCTTTTAGAAAAAAGTACTAAGTTTCAGATTTTGCAAAGTAGAAATTGGTAACTCCCCAAACAGAAAAGAAATTCAGAACAAGCAAAGGGACACTGAATAGTTTCCTTTTTTAACAATTTGGAAGATTATTGGGGCAAGAGGTAAGAAGTGATGGTCCTTTTGTTCATTTTCATTTGTGTTAAAAGTATGGAATGCACATTTGTATTCCAAAACGAAAGCGAGCTCTTAAAATGACCTACTCTTTGGAAGAGTGTGCCTAGAAAAGCATTTCTTCCTCTTTCTTTAGAGAGTCTCCTTCCATAAATTCTCCAAAGCCTCTTTCTTGGCAGCCTCTTGGGATGCAGCAAAGCAAGGAAACCCAGACATGGAAAGTTGCTTACAAAAAATGTTAAAAACGACTTGGAAACCAAATAAAAACTGGATAGTTTTACAGGAGAGCTTACTTCACTTCATACGGAAGGCTACAAAATGAATGCTCTACCGTTTCAAAGACTAATGTTGCACAGAGGAATTAAAGGTTGGCTTCCAGAGGCTCGCTCAGCGAGATTTTCCATTGTGCACAGCACTGTGTGCTAACTGGACCTCCCTACACTGTTGCCCTGCAGTGCCTTTGTTTACATGTGGCTTACATTCATGTCTACCCCCGTGAACCACAAGTGTTTCTCTACTCCAAATTTAGCAACACTTTCCCTTCATACCAGAGGTGCCTTAGTAAAAATAGCAGAATTAGGTAGTGAAGCTGTGTAATCCTGAAGTTTCCTTCAATTCATCATCTAATTTCCTATCCCTGTTCTCTTTGCTCCATTTCATACCATGATTTTACATAATCCCTTCAGTAATCCTTCATCTCATCTGGATGGAGTTCAAACACGTCAAGAATGAGCTTTAAAAGTCCCTTCTTACCAGGCATCTGAGAGGCACAACTTAAAAGTGCCAAATCAGAGGAGAGTTGTGAAAACTGAGGCAAACCAGGCCCCAGGCTTTTTGTCTAAATGTCACACCACCCCAGCGGACAAATGACTGTGTCGACAGACACTGTGTTCCTCCCTGAGTCTCTGGTCTTACAGAGATCTGTTTCTTTCCTTTCCTGTTACCATCTTGCTCCCTAAGAAGGGGGAAACCCTGGGAAAACATTCCTTTCCCCTGGCTTCTTGACTCTTTGCCCAGATCTGCACTGGGACTTATGCTCCTCCAAGACCAACGTCATGCCAGCACGATGGTACCCTTCCTCTGGCTTCGGAGTTGGTGCGCGCAGTGCTGTGGGAGCGCTGGCCTGCTAGGAGGGAGTTAGGAGGTTCCCCGGTTTGTCCTCCTCACCGATTGGGTAGATCCTCCTTACCCTCCCACATTCTTTCCTTCTCAGCATTCCAAGGCGGACCTATGAGAATTCCATTAGGAAGCGTAATTGGACAAGGAGTCCTTTGGAAAGTCTGCCCTCTACTTGCGTTGCAGAAAAGGTTCAAGTAAGAAGACAGGGGGACATTCAGGAAGGAAGGGCATCAGATGAAAGTGACCACCAGGGCTGAATCACCGAGCCCCTTCTGTTAGGTTGGACAAAGTGATATTTCAGGTCTCACTGGAAAGGTTTCACAGGCAATGTCGCATCTCCCTCTTCCCATTGAACTCCCTAAAGGTTTCAGCCATGCTTATGCACCTGCGCCACCACACCTCAGACTGGGTAATGCCCAGCATGACTGCTGACTGACTGCCTAGGTAGGTCGAGTCGCCATTGAGCCAGGCACTGCTGCTGGGGCTAATGTGCACACAGGAGCAGAGTAGGAGCGTGGCGGGGTGTCCTGCAGGAGCGGTTAGTTATGCGAATCCACAGCGGAGGGACGGTTGGTGGGAGAAGCAAAGCTACCAGCAAAACAGTCACCTACCTCCTCCTCGCTGTCTGGGAGCACCCACCCCTGCCGGACCTACCTCCCGAGTAAACAGGATGGCCGCGTCGTAGTGCTCCTCATGGTCGTCGCCCAGCTGGTTGTGCTGGTGCTGCCACTTGCAGAAGTTCTTGAGCGTGGTGGCCGCGTTCTTGCTCACCTCCAGGCTCTTGTCCTTGTCGCCCAGCACCACCACCTTCACCACGGCCAGGCGGATGTGGTTCTCGATGCTGGCGTGGCTGTACAACCGGTTGGCGATGGAGGCCAGGGTCAGCAGGTAGTGGTGCAGGCCACGGCCGTACATCCGCGCCATGGTCGAGTCAGCCACCAGGAGCAGCTCCACCTGGCGGGACCGGGAGATGGAGCGGCGCCGCCGCCGCCACCACGTCTGTGGTCCAGGTCCGTCGGCGGACGGCGGGAGAGCCGACAGGTCCGTGAGCTGCGGGGCCAGCGCTGCGCGTCGGGCAGGGCTGAGGTGCGCCGGAGGGCGCTCGCGGGGCCCCGGCGGGGAAGCCGGAGTCTCGCAGCTGGCGCGCGGCGGCAAGGCCTCGAAGCTGAAACCCTCGCGGGTGTAGACGTGCAAGATCCGAGCGGACTCATCCCCGTACACTCGCTCAGCCTCCGCCTCGGTCCAGGGCCCTCGCAGCAGAGGCTTCAGGGTGTAGCGCGCGTGCTTGACCGCGAAGAAACCCTCCAGACCACCGCAGAGGTCAAAGACGGCCAGGGAGCGGGAGCTGCCGTCCACCGTGCCCCTGTAGAAGCAGTGGTCCCGGTGGCGCCGCGGTGCGCTCAGCCCGCCTCCTGCGGGCACGAAGCCAGCAGCGCCCACCGAACCATCCCGCTCCAGGTCCAGGAGGAATCTCCGGCCGCCCGCGTAGACGAGGTAGCCCACCTTGCCGCCGCCCGAGTAGAGCTGGTCGATGTTCTGCACGAGCCCGCTGCTCCGGCGCTGAGGCGCCAGCGGCTGCGGATGGCGGGGAGGCTCGGTCCGCTCCTGCGCCTCCTCCCCCTGCCGCCGGCGGGGCTGGGCGGCCGCTGCAGCAGCCCGAGGCTGCCCGGCTTTATCCTGGGCAGGTGCCGCGGCGGTGCCGGCTGCGGCCAGGGACAAGCGGAACGCGCACAGCAGCAAGGACGCCCACCAGAGCAGCATAGTGCGCTGCCCGCGGGGAGGGGCTGCGTGACCGGGACCTTATGGGTATTTGTTATTCGCTAGGGAAGTTACCGGGGCGGGGAGTGGGGGCACACACACACACACACACACACACTTGCTCCCAAGGTTGACTCAAGTGTCGGAGGGTGGGGGGACCGGCAGCAGCGCCTGCCTGTCCGGGCCGCGGTGCCAGCGTGCGAACTTTTCTTTGTTGGTTTGGAAAAATGTTTGGATTGCAGCTCCGGAAAAAAAAAAAAAAATGGGGGGTTAAAAAAAAAAAAAGGAAGAGAGAAAAAAGTCAGGTGATGGAGATTCAGCAAATACGTGGAAAGGAGAGGAAACAAGCAAACAAACAAAAAGTCCAATGCTGCCAGGTTCCTTGCACCAGGAAAAGTAAGGAGGGTACCGCGCACCGGGCCGGCAACTGGTGCGCGCCGCCTCGCCGCCGCCCCCTGGCCGCTCGGTCCCCGCCGGCTGCAGAGATTCCGAGCTCCGTGGCCCACTTGCTTTCTTATTTTGTGGGTTTCCTCGGCTCTGCTGGAACCAGGAGGAAGGGGAGAAAGAGAGGAGGAAAAGCCATAAAAATTAAGACAAAATCGCAGGGGGCGGCCTGCGGCGAGCCGGTGCGGGTGGCGCGTCGGGGTCCCCTGGTCTGCGGTGCCTTCCTGCCCGCGGTCATCCCCAGTCGGCTGCTGCGAGCGCTGTGAAGATGCGAGGAGGTGGAACAATGAATTTATAGCGGCATGCCATCCTGCAATGGCAATTTCAACAATTCGTCACTGCACGCTGCCTCTTAAAGGGAGAGCTTCCCCCACCGCTCCCACCCTTCCCGCTCCGCGCCTAATCGGATGGGGGAGGGCAGGGGCGGAGGGGGAGGCTGATCGAGGAAAGGGAGACCAGGAAGGAGGAAGGGACCGGGACCCGGCTAGCGAGAGGGAGGGAGCGAGAGCGAGGGGAAAAAGTATTGGGGCAAGAAAAACAGAAGATTTCCTTGGCCCCATTTAAAGCCACAGCAGCTCCGGGTCTGTCTGATATTTCACAACCAATCGGAGTTGGCTAACCCCGCTTACCTCATCTCCTGAAGGAGTGTTTTGGTGTGTTTTTAAAGTTATTGGGACATTTCAAGTCTCTCCCTGCCTGCTTTTCTGGCCCTCGGTGGGAAGTTCCCGCTGTGTTTCCCCTTGGCGCGCCCGTGCGCCCCGGCCCCTGCAGACCCGGCACCGTTGGCCCACCGGCAAAAGGCGCCCAGCGTCCCCACCGCGTCCCCTCGCCCCCGCGCTCCTTTCGCTTCTCCCGACCATCCCGGTACCCGGGTCCCTCCCGCGCCCTTCCCAGGCCGGTCTGCGCTCCGACGGCCGCCGGCTTCGGGCTCCGGGTGACTAACTTCTGCCGGCCACCAGCTGAGCGGCAGGACAGCTGGACAGACATGGGCACTTCCTGGCTCGCCGCTGTGGTGTCGCGGGCAGGGCCGCTGGCGGCCTGGGAACTCCCGGCTTTGTGTGAGACGGGCGAACGCCCCTCTCTCCTGGGTGCTTAGCACCGGTGCCCACCGTCTGTCCTTAATCCCAGAGCAACTTCCTTTGCTTTAGAAGGCAGGATAGGAAGGAGTTAATTCTTGAAGGAGATTCAGCTGAGTTTTTTTTTTAAAGATTAATTTGTGCTCACACTTTCTATTTTTTCATTCTTAAATGCTAATTAAATGATACGTCCCCATATTTGCTTTTACCACACCTCTCCTAAAGACTCCACTCAATGCCATAGGCCTGCCCTTACTGTCACCCTCAGAATTTCCTTTCTGGGGAAAGACTGACTTTCAGTGGAGGAGTATCCCTGCTTATTAGGGAGCAGCTGCCATTGTCACTTTTGTCACTGCAACTCATTGTAGACTTCCTTTTGGGTCCTCTATCAATTCTAAGAGGAAAGTCGGAAACGTCAACCAATGGCTTTCTAATCCCTACCTAGTAATTGCTACAGGATCCATTGCTGTAGGGCCCAGAGCCCTCATGCTGCCAATCATTCTTCAGGCTAATTCACCAAGGCCTCCAGGGAACAATGACCCCAGCATAAAGTTTCTATTACTTTTAACTTAAGTGGTGGTGTAGAGGCTAGTTGGAGCCCCCAGTGGTCACCAAGCCAATTACTGTGTCTGGGAGTCCACCTGAGCATCCAGGACTGGTGTGCAGTCTGCAGGGCAGGTGGAGGGAGAAGATTCCAGAACTCCCCACCCATGCTTGCTCTGTGCCTAGAATCCACTCTGGAATCATCTAATGAGAGGCGGAATGAAACTGACCTGAGGTTGCATTCTCATTTATAAATTAAGTGATCACGGGACACCCAGGAACATCCAACCAGCCCCTGATAGATTTTGATATCCATAAGTCATGAAGGAAGTTGCTGTTGCTGTAGACCTCGGCTTCTTAATTCCATAGCCTCCTGGTCTCTCAGTGGCTGGTTGCCTGAGGGCAGTGTCACCAGCTGGCTGGGTCAGGGCTGGAAGGAAGATAATCTGTGTTTCAGCAGTGTGGTCCGTTCTGCCAGAAGCCCTCTAGCCTATGCTGACCATATGCTCTCTCTAGTGGTCATTGCATTGCACCTACAGATAGCGAACTTTATTTAATTTTTTTACCAGTTCCAGTGAAAAAGAATCCAATATTTGATACAAATCAATATCTATAAAACAGCCTTGGTCCAGTAAATTTAATGGTTTCATAACTGTTAATATAAAAGGGTCATTTGATAGACAAACATTTTAGGTGACTGCTATTAAATTAATAAATTATAATTCTTTTTATTGATTATATATCTAAAATTTGAGAAAACTCCAACTGAATTTTCTTCTTAATGAAGTTTTTTTCCTCTTCCCCAAACACTGCACATCTCACATGAATCTGATTTTTATACCTTTAAAGTTAAATTGCAGAATGACATTTCCACTCAGATATTCAAATATTTATAAATATATTGAAGAAGGCCGGCGCCGCGGCTCACTAAGCTAATCCTCTGCCTTGCGGGCCAGCACACCGGGTTGGGTTCTAGTCCCGGTCGGGGCGCCGGATTCTGTCCCTGTTGCCCCTCTTCCAGGCCAGCTCTCTGCTGTGGCCCGGGAGTGCAGTGGAGGATGGCCCAAGTACTTGGACCCTGTACCCATGGGAGACCAGGATAAGTGCCTGGCTCCTGCCATCGGATCAGCACGGTGCGCCGGCCGCGGCAGCCATTGGAGGGTGAACCAACAGCAAAGGAAGACCTTTCTCTCTGTCTCTCTTTCTCACTGTCCACTCTGCCTGTCAAAATAAATAAATAAATAAATAAATAAATAAATAAATAGAAGAACAGAATAGAAACAAAGTTCCCAAAGTGTGTATCACATTAGAACATATATTTATGAGAAAAGGAATTAATTAGAGCTTATAAATATAATGAATGCATTCTTATATATTCAGAAAATTTCTTCTTGAGTATAAATTTTTCTGGGAAGTAATATGGACTCTTTAGGAAGCTAACCTGGTGATATTTTAGAGGATTAGGATGAGATTCTATGTTCAGGAAAAAAAATAATGCCTGTATGTCAAAGAAAGTCATTTAAATCAAGTTAAAGTGGCCAACATTTTTATTTTATTTTTAACATAGAAAAAATATAGACTCACAATCACGTCTAGGTGGGGTAATTGCTTACTACTCCATTACTCCATCATCATATGTGACAGTTTTATTTGTCTATATTTAATAAGAAATTCCCATTACATTTATAGAATATATGCTTATGAATACAACTAATATATAATTTTACATTTCCTTAAAGGAAGAAAGGCTTTCCACTCCAGAATGTTAGAAGTTAGAAGTTATCTTAGACATCACCTAAGGCGACTTCCTACATCTGCTAAGAGATACTGAGACCTACAGGATGCAGGTGACTGCCTGTGGATAAAAACATCTGCTATTGGTCCACTCTCTTGAAACCTAAATCACCCAATCCCTAATGAAATGCTCACTCTACAACACTTTTTAAAAAAAATTTATTTGACAGATAGAGTTAGACAGTGAGAGAGAGACAGAGAGAAAGGTCTTCCTTCCATTGGTTCACTCTCCACATGGCTGCTACGGCCGCAACTACGGCGATCTGAAGCTAAGGAGCCAGGTGCCTCTTCTGGTCTCCCATGCAGGTGCAGGGCCCAAGCACTTGGGCCATCCTCCACTGCCCTCCCGGGCCACAGCAGAGAGCTGGACTGGAACAGGAGCAACTGGACAGAACCCGGTGCCCATATGGGATGCCAGCGCTGCAGGCGGAGGTTTAACCAAGTGAGCCACGGCGCCGGCCCCTCTACAACACTTCTTAAAAATCAAACCAGTTTAGTAACTATTCTTCAAGGGCCTACTACAAAGTGCTTTCTGAGACATTCTGAGGTTTTGTGGTGATGATTAGGCCATGGTTGATGTTCACAAGGAACTCATACTTCAGAAATGGAGCTAATTTTGCTATTAGATATGTAGAATAGAAGTTGGCAAATACAAATATAGAGGCCGACAATCAGAGGAACAGTTCCTGCAGGTGCTCTGAGCCCTGTATTTCCAGTACAGCTTCACCCCATAGGATTTCTGTGTCCTTGTAAGTGGGATTTCCATTTGCTAAGGTGTTATCCCCCCCCCACTATGATTTTAATAGTAAGAGTGAGGAAATACTGACAGTAAAATTTTTCCCTCCAGTCAAACACCTGTTCCTTACCACCCATGTTGAAGAGTCAGACTCTCAATGTGCTTTCCTTTCCCACATCAAGATTCCTGCCCTAGCCCTTGCTGCATTTTGAGCCCCCTTAGGATCATCTAGCTTAGTACCATGATGCATGGATATTGGGAGTGGGAATTCTTCTTCCCCTACTTGGGCCAATTGTAATGCCGGAAGGGCTGTAGATGAAGATTGGATTTCTGGTGCAACAGCCGGGACAACACTTGGAAAATACGCGTGCCATATTAAGTCCTGGCTCTGCTTTTGGTTACAGAATCCTGCTAATGCACACCCTAGAAAACAGCAGGTGATGAGAGACCAAGATTAAATTCCTGACTTCTGGTTTTGACCTGGCCCCCACTCTTGGCTGTTGTGGTCATATAAGACATGAACAAGCAGATAGGGGATCTCTCTCCGGATCTCTCTTGCTCCCTCCCTCTTTCAAATAAAATTTTAAGAAACAATTTTTTAAGATTTGTATTTATTTATTTGAAAGTCAGAGTTACACAGAGAGAGAAGGAGAGGCAGAGAAAGAGAGAGAGAGAGAGAGAGAGAGAGAGAGATCCTCCATTTGCTGGTTCACACCACAATTGGCCGCAAAGGCTGGAGCTGCTCTGATCTGAAGCCAGGAGCCGAGAGCCAGGAGCTTCTTCTGGGACTCCCACGTGGGTTCAGGGGCCCAAGGACTTGGGCCAGCTTCTGCTGCTTTCCCAGGCCATAGCAGAGAGCTGGATCGGAAGTTGAACAGCTGGGACTGGAACCGGCACCCATTTGGGCGCTGGCCCTGAAATTTAAAACAATTTTAAAAAGACACCAGGTGACTTTTTCCTCCAGTGCTTCTTAACATTGCTAGTTCTGGTTCTAAGAAGACTTCTGCTGGGGCCAGCGCTGTGGTGTAGCTGGTAAAGCAGCTGCCTGCAGTGCCTACATCCCATATGAGTGCTGGTTCATGCTCCAGTTGTTCCACCTCCAATCCAGCTCTCTGCTACATCCTGGGAAAGCAGCAGAAGATATCTGAAGTCCTTGGGCCCTTGCACCCATGTGGGAAACCTGGGAGATGCTCCTGGCTCCTGGCTTCCGATCGGTGCAGCACCACCCTTTACAGCCATCTGGGGAGTGAATCAGTGGTTGGAAGGCCTCTCTCTCTCTCTCTCTCTCTCTCTCTCTCACTCTCTGCCTTTGCCTCTCTGTAACTCTGCCATTCAAATAAATAAATAAACATTTTTTTGAAAGACACAGTCTTATAAAACAAAAACAAAAAAGATGACTTCTGCTTCCAAAGCAAAAGTTTTGGGGAGTGGGAAAAGCAGTGCATTTATTATTTTAGTTTTGATATGAATCTGACATTTCTAGAGGGTGAAACCACACCTGAACAATCCTTTTTGTCTCATTTGCCAGCCCTTCCTCTGCCTGTCCATCTCTGCCCATAGTCCATAATGGTGGGACATGCATCTTAATGCATTAACACATACACACAATACATACATATTAGCACACATGGCAAACGTGCACACACACGCACTCTCACCCCAATTTGTGTTTTCATGTAGGCTGCTCTGATGGGGGAGGGGGGAAGAAATTTCTCATCAGCAATTGGATAACTGGAGTAAAAATTTGACCAACACTAAAGAAAACTTTCTTGACATCTGCATTATAGGGTATTTTATTTTTTTCGGTGAAGTTTACTAGACCCTGATGAAATTCCAAGCCATTTTCTTTGCTATCTTATGGATATCTTATAGAACTTTAGAATGTTCTTCTGTTGTGATGGGTCACATACGCTGTAAAATTATTTCCACTTAATATTATCACAAGTGAGTTTTGGGAGAAGCTAGATTTTCCCTTTTCTTACACACAAAGTTTACACTGGATGAAAGTCTTCAAATGAATAATGTATATGTGTATTATTTAAGACATACAGGTGTTATCTGTAAAGTAAAACCCACAAGCCTTTTTTATGCTGACCAGCTGTGAAATGTTGTTTTAGCTTTTCTCACAATTATGCACATATTACTTGCTTTTATGAGTTACCCAAGTTATTTTTTCCTTTATTTTCCAGAAATCAACTCAAAAATCAAACCTTACTGGAAACACATGGAAAATCAGGAATTTCTAGCCCAGAGCAGTTTGAAATATTTGAAGTTTTTTTCCTCCTTTCCTTTGTGATGGCAAATTTCAAGCAATGATTTTAAAGTATTTAATAAACAGTAATTGTAGTCATTGTTTTTGGAATTGTTGCTCCTTAGTCCTACTACTATTTTTTTTTCTTAAGTTGAGATTACATCTTAAAATTACCTAGCTCAAAGTCTGGAATATTACAATCTTCTTTGAAAGTGTTTTGTCTCTCTATATTAAGTGTACTTACCTTAATCTGAGCAGAAGTCAGCAAGTTGAAATTCATCCAAACAAACTGATAAATATCAGTTGGTTACTGTGATCAATAAAGTAAGACAGCTGTTAGTTCAAGCACAGCTAATATTAATTGGCTTACTGCCTCAATCATCCTTGGCTGCTATAACAGTTCAGACCGTAGATGCCTAATCAATGTACTTCTCTCCAACCTACCATGCCCCGTGCACTGCAAGTTGCCTAGATGGTCTACAGAAGAAATGCACAGTGTCAGTTATTCATGACTGCTAATGGACTCTTACATACATTTCTAATGCACACTTTTCCCAGTCAGGTCCAAACTAGTGAAACAGCAATATTCTGAGTTGTTGTCCCTGGAGGGGTTCATATAAAGACAATGCAGTTTTCATTTGCTTTTTTTTTTTTTTTTTTTGACAGGCAGAGTGGACAGTGAGAGAGACAGAGAGAAAGGTCTTCCTTTGCCGTTGGTTCACCCTCCAATGGCCGCTGTGGCTGGCGCGCTGCAGCCGGCGCACCGCGCTGATCCGATGGCAGGAGCCAGGTGCTTCTCCTGGTCTCCCATGTGGGTGCAGGGCCCAAGGACCTGGGCCATCCTCCACTGCACTCCCGGGCCATAGCAGAGAGCTGGCCTGGAAGAGGGGCAACCAGGACAGAATCCAGCGCCCTGACCGGGACTAGAACCCGGTGTGCCGGCGCCGCAAGGTGGAGGATTAGCCTAGTGAGCTGCGGCGCCGGCTTCTTTTAGTCTTGTTTTCCAATCCTCCAATCATATTGGAAACAGGAAGTGATGCCAAACCCTGGTGACTTAATTGACTTGATGAAGACTTGATCTACGTCCCAGGAAAGAACAATCTTGTGCATACAGAATTTCACAGTCAACTTTTCTCCTTTGCTCCTTCCAGCTGCTGGATCTGGACCTATTGGAAACTCCCCTTTCATTACTAGCTGACGTGCCAGAGGGCTCAACAGGATTCGCGCTGTGACCTGTGAAAGCTTGAGCAGTTGATCATGAGGCAGTAGGAAGAGAAAGGACAGAGACTTGGATTGATTTCCAGTCCAGGGAATCAACTTTGCTCATGGTTTCCTGTGTGGTCCTTCCCAAGAGCCAGACTCTTGTTTTTCCTCTTCACTTTTTCAAATTTCAGGACCCTCTTCCAGCCCTGTAAACCGTTTCCTCTCTAGGTTAGTGACAAAATAAGATTCCCCTGTGCTTCAGGAACGTGAAGTGGGGAGGAAAGGATGAGATTGTGATAAAGTCCAGGTGACATTCAAGCCCATTTTCAAAATAATTCTTTAAGGGGAGTCCCCATTAGACTTGAGCTCGAAGATTATCAGACCCTTGATGGTCCATGTCAGTTTGGGCCCAGATGGGTCAACTGACTCTGTTAAATGATACCTGAAAGAGCTCTTCTGAGTCATGATATTATAAGCTTAAATACCTAGCACTGTTTGTGAATTATTAAACCGATTCTAATTTGGATTTTTGCAATTAACCATAAAATCTCAAGTTTACTTTTCTATGTCTCAGACCCACAGTTATTTCTGACCAGCATTAGTCAAATAGATAATGTTTTATTCATCTAGTAACTTATTAGATATCTTTCAGAGAATTCAAATGAAGAAAACCGGGCAGATTGAACTTAAGGTGGAAATACTGACAAAAGAAAAGTGGTCATTGTGACACAGAGAATGGCTCTGCATAGGTGGAAATCACAGAAGTTTTAGATAAAGAACATTCTAACCCGCTAGAGTCTCTGCTAGCTTCCAACCAATCTGCCACTCTCCAAGAAACACCAAACAACATGTTGAAGCTCTTGTTGATTTCTCTTCTCTGTCATAAATCTTGTTGTTGCTTTTAATTGTTGACAGGCATCTTAGAATTGAGTAAGTCCTACAAAAGTATCCTTTTGCAATCTTAGGATAACTCAAGTCCTCAGAATTATTTTTAACCTCCCTCTCTTTTCTTTCTATGCTCTTTACCTTTCTACTTTTCTCTCTCTCTTTTTCTGTCTTCCTCACTAGAATGTACACTGTGGAAACAAAGACCATGCCTGTGTTTATTACCAATGTCTCTATAGTTTCTCATGCAATAGCTGGCATGAAATGGATATTTTGTGATATGATTGTCATTGTTAGCCCTTGTTTATACTCCAGTGGAACTGTGGTCTTCCTACTTTTCACTTGTTGAATTTTATGGTTAGTGTTGAATTAAGCCTGTAAACATAAATTGGATAAAAATTATGTCTTTGCAAAAGCTGTTGAAAGAGGGGGGATAGAGAGAGGGGGTTTGGGTGGTGGGAAGTATAGTTGCCTTCTTGGAACTGTACCTATGGAAGGCATGAAATCTGTTCTCTTTATATTAATAAAAAATAAAAAAGGCAGGAATAGATATATGCTAAGTATGCAAAACATGTATTTAACTGTTTTAAAATTATGCATTATTTTTCTAATAATAAAAACATACCTTTCTAAGGGAAACCCAATGTGCGTGTTTGAATAAAGTGATCCATTTCCCACATCTCTGGATCCTGAATACCATGCATGGACCTCAGAGTTCCCTTGTTGCTTAACCAGATCAACTACTTCTGGGGAGAGCTCTGGTCATTGGGGTCTCACCTGGTACATTTGCCCAAATCATTAGACAAATATAGTTTTCCTCTGGGATCTGAAGATTTAAGAATCATGTATTAAAGGAAGCATAACTGCTGTATAGGAAATCTCAACTCGAAGTGCTTTCACGAGAGTCTATTCTTTGTCAATATCGCAGACCATTGTGGATTGACAGCTGGAACAGTGCTGCTCCTTACAGTCATTCAGGAACTCAAGCTGATTCCATTCCATATTCTGCCTCACTCTAACTCGCTGACTGCAAGGGTGATGAGAAACGTTAAGATGGAGGAGAAGGCACATCGTCCTATACTTGTCTCTTCCTGGGAGTAGCATACTTCTGGTGCATTTGCAGAAATAGCCGTGTGCCTCCCACCCCAACACGTAAGGATAGGGGTGGGCAGCTGGGGAAGATAGAGAAGCTGTAAACCAAAAGGAAAGAAGAGGGAGCACAAAATTAGCCACTCTCTACTGATTTCCATTTTTAACTTAGAGATGGAACCAAATGGAAAAAGACCAAGAATGAAGGCAAGGAGAGGTGAGAAAGGGAGGCAGAGAAATAAAGTAAGAAACAGAAGGAAAAGAAAAGGGAAATGATACATCAATAGAATACTTGAATCCACCAATGTCAATAAAATATTTCATTTTTTGCTTAAACTAATTTAATAAAGATTCTGTTACCTGAAACAGAAAAAGTCTGGGTTAATTTACCCCTTTTCTGTTTGTCATGTTATGCATAGCCCTAACATTATGTCTTGCATATGACAGGCAATTGAAATATTTTTTCAAAGAGAATAAGAATATACCACTCAGTATTAATATATTGAGATAAAACAGTGTCAGGGCTGGTGCTGTGGTGCAGTAGGTTAATCCTCTGCCTGTGGTGCTGGCATACCATATGGGCAAGGCAACAGTTCTAGTCCTGGCTGCTCCTCTTCCAATCCAGCTCTCTGCTATGCCCTGGGAAAGCAGTGGAAGATGGCTCAAGTACTTGGGCCTCTGCACCTGTGTGAGAGACCAAAGAAGCTCCTGGCTCCTGGCTTCAGATTGGCACAGTTCTGGCCAATTTGGGAAGTGAACCAGTGGATGGAAGACCTTTCTCTCTCTCTCCCTCTCACTGTCTGTAGCTCTATTTCTCAAATAAATAAATAAACAATTTTTTTGTTTTTAAAAAAGCCAGTGTCTGGTTGTTTGTCTGATGTAGCAAGCTTATCTCTTACATTATACCAGAAAATTGAAGTTTCAAGTAATTTACAAGTGTGTGGCACGTGTTCATTCATTAACTTTTCAGTTCTCACTCACCTGCACATGTCTGTTGTTGTTCTGTATAATGTTTCACATTGTGAGTAATGAAAATTGAACTTCAATTGTGTTTTTGTTACTCTATATCTTTTTAATATTTACAAATGTCAGATATATCTACGAAATTCTTCAACTTAAGTACATCTACTAGTACTTCATTGTGTACTCTGAATATGTTGAGACACCTGTTTCATCTCAGCTCTGTCCTTTACCCTACAGTATAGTTCTCAAGAGTTAGTACAACTGCCAAATGGAGCATTATGAAAAAATTATTCCACACAGCCAGGAGGCATACAAATAGAAAACTCATAATGTGCTAATTTTCTGTATGGGTGATTATAACCCCCCCCCCCACACACCCAGAAAACAACAATCTGCCAAAATGATCCAGTTTATATCCAAGTTTAGGCAGCATTTGTGATCTTGGGGAAGTTACTTAAACTCTTTGTGTGCCTGTTTCCTCATTTGTAACACTTACCAGATTGGCTTTTTATGAAGAGTAGTAGTAGTATGTGTGAAATCCTTGATACACAGCAAATGAAAACTGCATCTATCATTACTAATAGCTACCCATAACAGCAGTTGAGGGTTGTTAGTAAGCCTTTCATGTTCATTTAAATTTTGACTCAATAAATTTACCTTTGTCTTTGCAGAGTTTTTGGCAGAGAATCACTGAGGCTATGAAGAATGAAGATATTTAAAATGTTTCAGATACTAAAATTGGAGAACATTCTAATACTGAGACGTGAAAAACCCCATATGATTAGAAGTACACATCTTCTAACGATCATTACTTTTTACTTCTTTGTAAGCCATGAAGAAAAATTTTGAAAAATTTGTGTCTTCTTCTGTTTGAACTTACTGATAATATTGAAGCTCATATTTTTGTCACACTAGCCACATGTTAGATTTCTATCACACAGAACATGTGAACTGTTACTCTGGTTACACATGCCTCCAATACCTAAGACAACATCAGACCTTACTACCTTTGACAAATATTCCCTCACTTGATTTCTATTAAATCAATCTCAATTTCTTATAATCCCAAAGTATTTGGATAAGAAAGACAGCGAAAGCTACTCAATCTCTGTTTTTATATATAATATAATATAATATAATATAATATAATATAATATATATTCTTGGTCTGAGTTGAAAGAAAATAGAAGGACTTACAGCTTATGAAAGTAATCCCGAATATATATAACTCAATTTAATAGAATGTTTGCATTCTAGAGACCCCATTTGGAAAAGAATATAGTTGGTGACAATTTGGTATTCATTGTTGTAATTTGAGGAATGGTCAAGGACTCTTATCCTTTCTACCATATCAGATTATATATTAAACACTTAGGATCAGTGTGTATAACTTTCATATTTTCTTTTTTAAAATTTTTTAAAATTTTGTTTAAGAAATAGAGCTTCATGCATTTAATATATACAGATTTGGGAACATGATGAATCCCCCCCCCCAAACTTCCACCTTTCTTCCTCCTCCTTCTTCCTTTCCATTCTTATTTTTTTACAGTTAATTTTTATATTCATAAGATTAACCCTACACTAAGTAGAGAGTTAACTAATTAGTATGAAGAAAATAAAGAAGATGAAAAGAATAAAATCAAACAAACAAGCAAAACATGTTCTTTGACAGTCAAGGCAAGGGCTATTCAAAATCATTGCATCTCAAAGTGTCAATTTCACTCCTATAGATTACATATAGGTACATATTAGGTACTCTATTAGTTACCACAAATCAGAGAGACCATATGGTATTTGCCTTTCTGTGACTGGCTTATTTCACTAAGTATAATGTTTCCAGTTGCATCCATTTTGTTGCAAGTCACAGTATTTCATTTTTTACCACTGTATAGTATTCCATAGTGTATATATACCATAATTTCTTTATCCAATCTTCAGTTGATGGACATCTGAGTTAATTCTATTTCTTAGGTATTATAAATTGAGCTGAAATGAACATGGGGGTACAGATCACTCTTTCATATGTTGATTTTATTTCCTTTGGGTAAATTCACAGAATTGGAATAGCTGGGTCATATGGTAGATCTATATTCAGCTTTCTGAGATATCTCCATACTGTCTTCCACAGTGGCCATATCAGTTTACATTCCCACCAACAGTGGATTAAGGTACCCTTTTCCCCACATCCGAGCCAGCATTTGCTGTTTGTTGACTTATGTATGACAACCGTTCTTAGAGGGTGAGGTGAAACCTCTTTGTGGTTTTGATTTGCATTTTCCTGATGGCTAGTGATCCTAAATATTTTTTTCATGTGTCTGTTGGCCATTTGAATTTCCTCCCTTGAAAAATGTCTGTTCATGTTCTTTGCCCATTTCTTGACTAGGTTGTTTGTTTTGTGGTTGCTGAGTTTCTTTATCTCTTTATACATTCTGGAAGTTAATCCTTTGTTTGCTGTTTGCAAATATTGTCTCCCATTCTGTCGGTTGCTTCTTCACTTTGTTTACCATTTCTTTTGCAGTGCACAAGCTTCTCGCTTGATGTAACCCCAATTGTTAATTTTGGTTTTAGTTGCCTGTGCTTCTGGGATCTTTTCCAAGGAGTCTTTCCCTATGCCAGTGTCTTGTAGGGTTTCCCCAGTGTTCTCTAGTAATTTGATGATATCAAGTCATAGATTTAAGTTGCTTATCATTTTGAGTGGATTTTTATGTAAGGTGCAAGTCAGGGGTTTTGTTTCATACATCTGCATGCAGGGATCCAGTTTTTCTAGCACTATTTGTTGAAGAGACTATCCTGGCTTCAGAGGTTGATTTTTACTCCTTTGTCAAAGATACGTTGGTAAAAATGCATGGGTTAATTTCTGGAGTTTTATTCTGCCCCATTGGTCTACATTTTTGTTTTTGTGCCAGTACCAGGCTATTTTGATTACAATTGCCCTGTCTTGAGGTCTGCTATTGTGATGCCCCAGCTTTGTTTTTGTTGCATAAGATTGCTTTAGCTGTTTGGGGTCTCTTGTGTTTCCATATGAATTTTAGTATCATTTTTTCTAGATCTGAAGAGAATGTCTGGTATTTTGATTGAGACTGCATTGAATCTATGAATTGCTTTTGGTAGTATGGACATTTTACAGATGTTGATTTTTACAATTCATGAATATGGAAGATTTTTTCCACTTTCTTTATGTCTTCTATTTCTTTTTTTAGTGTTTTGTAATTTTCACCATATTGATTTTTTTTATTTGAAAGATAGAGTTATAGACAATGAGAGAGAGACAGAGAGAAAGGTCTTCCTTCCGTTGGTTCACTCCCCTAATGGCTGCTATGGCCAACGCTGCGCTGATCCAAAGCCAGGAGCCGGGTGCTTCCTCCCAGTCTCCCATGCGGGTGCAGGGACCCAAGCACTTGGGCCATTCTCTGCTGCCCTCCTGGGCCACAGCAGAGAGCTGGACTGGAAGAGGAGCAACTGGAACTAGTCCCCGGCGCCCCAACTGGGACTAGAACCCCGGGGTGCCAGCACTGCACGCGGAGGGTTAGACAAGTGAGCCACAGCTCTGGCCCATCATAGAGATCTTTGACACTCTTGGTTAAATTTATTTCAAGGTATTTTTTTGTAGCTATTTTGAATGGGATTGATCTTAAAAGTTTTGTATCAACTATGGCATTGTCTGTTTATATAAAGGACGTAGATTTTTGTGTGTTGATTTTACATCCTGATACTTTGCCAAAGTCTTTTATGAATTCCAATAGTCTCTTTGTGGAGTCTTTTGGGTTCCCTATATATGGAATCATGTCATCAGCAAATAGGGATAGTTTGACTTCTTCCTTCCCTATTTGTATCCTTTTTGAATCCAATAACACATCAGAAAGATCATTCACCTGGACCAAGTGGGATTTATTCTTGGTATGCAGAGATAGTTCAACATCTAAAAATCAGTAAATGTGATACACCACATTAACAAGCTGAAGACCACAAACAATATGATTATTTCAACACATGCAAAGACATAATTTGACCAAATTGAGCATGATGAAAACCTTAAGCAAATTGAGTATAGAAGGAACATTCCTCAACATAATCGAAGCAATTTATAATAAAACCACAGCCAGCATCCTACTGAATAGGGAAAAATTGAAGGCATTCCCACTGAGATCTGGAACCAGACAAGGATGCCCATGCTCACCATTGCTATTTAATATAGTCCTGCAAGTTTTAGCCAGAGCCATATGACAAGAAAGAGAAATTTTCATATTTTCAATCATTGAGTGACTTCTTGATGAATTTAGATACGTGATAGATAGCAATTCATAATTTGAAATGTCAACTATACAGTTGGATGGAATTTCTGCTTCCTAATTAAATTTGTTTACATTTTTAATACTTACTATCACAGAACACACAGCTCATGAGATTAAAGCAAAAACTAAAACCACAATCCTTTTTATTACAAAAGAAGTGTTCCTCCTACGGAGGTTAGCTATAATTGTTGGTGCTGGAAGTGAAAACATAAATAAGTGTAATACAGTTGTGTTTTACAAAAAACAAAATGGATACATTCAAATAGATAATTCAGTAATGACTGAAAATTTCACTATGGTACAAGAAAAGATGGTAGATGAGACAGTGCATCCAAGTGTTTCCTGCAATGTAAAGTTTATTCATCAATAAGCCTTTGGGAAAAGTAGCTAAAATAGAAAAACCTATTATACGCAAAAAAACTACATGTCTTTGAGATCTCCTTATGGTGAGCTTGAAGAGAAAGTCAAGAGTGCAAACATCTCTACAAAGCTATAGGTGTTGAAGTTATGATGGTGGGCCAGCGCCGTGGCTCAATAGGCTAATCCTCCGCCTTGCGGCGCCGGCACACCTGGTTCTAGTCCGGGCTGGGGCGCCGGATTCTGTCCGGGTTGCTCCTCTTCCAGGCCAGCTCTCTGCTGTGGCCTGGGAGTGCAGTGGAGGATGGCCCAGGTCCCTGGGCCCTGCACCCACATGAGAGACCAGGAGAAGCACCTGGCGGAGAAGCACCTGGCTCCTGGCTTTGGATCAGTGAGGTGCATCAGCCGCAGCGCACCGGCCGCGGCGGCCATTGGAGGGTAAACCAACGGTAAAGGAAGACCTTTCTGACCTTTCTCTCTGCTCTCTGTCTTTCTCTCTCACTATCCACTTTGCCTGTCAAAAAAAAAAAAAAAAAAAAAAAAAAAAAAAAAAAAAAGAAGGTATGATGGTGGTAGTTGAACAAAGTACACCTGGACTTAATGTTGGTGTGAGACTTCCAGACTTCCAGTAGTAGTGAGTTTTCTCCACATATCAAACCAAAAAAATGCATTATTTGACTCATTGCCCCACATGTGTTCTCTTGAAGAGAAAAAAAAATCATAGAGGAGACATGCCATGTTCAGAAAGAAAGTCCTGGCCCATATTGGAAGAAAACACCTTCCTGAATATTCATTCATGAGATGTGAAAGAAAACATGAGGATTTAAGGAAGCCAAGGATAAACTGACTCATCTGCTTTTGTGGCAATGTAGCATATTTTTGGATTAAGACTCACTTGTTTTCCTGTCCTGTCATTTCCCAACATTAAGGGACTTGAATGAGAACTCACTGGATGTTTATTGACATTCCATTAAAAAGAGCAGAAGGCAAAGCCAAATCTTTTTTTTCCTTTCAAAAATGTCCACAAGTACTTCGGGCTAAGATGGTATTTTAAAATATATGGGTTCTCAATGTTTTCTTGACATATCTATAAAGTAGAAGAACATTCTTTCTTCTTTCTTCATATTCCAACTGAACAAGGAAAAATAAATTTCCTTCCTTTAGAAGGCAGTGAATCTTAGACATTTGGAAGCCCTTTTATCCCATTAAAATTATTGAGACAACCAAAAACTTTGGTTTATGGGCAATTTACCTATTGAAATTTATCATAATTGAAATTGAACAAAAATAAGTAAATATTTATTGATTCATTTAGTAATGATAATAATAAAACTATACATGCTAATGGAGATAGAACATTTTTAATGAACATAATTATACACTCCAAAATGAAAAAAAAATGAAATGGAATGAGTGACATTGTTATATATTTTTCTGAATCTATTTATAGGAGATAGCTTGATTTTCATGTCTTTCTATGCAATCTTTTAACATCCATAAATCAAGTACCCACTGGAAAACACTACTGTAACATATTTCTTCTACTATAAAGAGATTTTTTGCCTTTGGGGATCTCCTGAAAGGGCTCTAAAACCCTTCTCTTGGAACTTGTATAATGTGAGAGCATTATAGAAATTCAAAGTCTCAGTCACACCTCAGACAGACTAGATCAGTTTTCACAAGCACTCAGATACATTAGTGACCAGAGGACATTGTTGCTTTGTTTCCGTTTCTTAGTGATAACTACCTAAGGGTGGATCAACTAATTGGTAAAGGAAATGATAGGCAAATATCAGCCCCTACTTTATAGTTGGTCATAATTAATACGGTGAAGATCACTGAGCAAATGTTGCCAGAAAGTCAAGAGTGCAAACATCTCTACAAAGCTATAGGCGTTGAAGGTATGATGGTGGGCTGGTGCCGTGGCTCAGTAGGCTAATCCTCCATCTGCAGCGCCGGCACCCCGGGTTCTAGTCCTGGTTGGGGTGCCGGATTCTTTCCCGGTTGCCCCTCTTCCAGGCCAGCTCTCTGCTGTGGCCCGGGAGTGCAGTGGAGGGTGGCCCAAGTCCTTGGGCCCTGCACCCCGTGGGAGACCAGGCGGAAGTACCTGGCTTCTGGCTTCGGATCAGCGCAGTGCACTGGCTGCAGCGCGCTGGCTGCAGCAGCTATTGGAGGGTGAACCAACGGTAAAGGAAGACCTTTCTCTCTGTCTGTCTCTCACTGTCAACTCTGCCTGTCAAAACAAAAACAAAAAGAAATGTGGCCTTTTTGGAGGGGTGGAAGTGGGTTTCATGTTTGTGCTTAAAAGTTCATGTGGCAAGCTTGCTAAATATCTGATTGCTCCCTTAAGGAGGTCCTAAGGGTTAAATAAGGAAGACAGAGGGATAGAGAACCAAGTTCAAGTGTTCTTTTAATTATGAATACCAGTTATATTTTGAGTTGTATGTGGCTCTGAGGCCTATCTTTTCAGAGGAGGAGGACATTGTGATAATTAGCTACTCTCACATATCTGAAAACCTAGCAAACATGAACATTTTCTCTACAATGCCTGCGTAGACCAGTTTATGTTTCTATTATGTGCTGTCCTTACTATTGGATGTAGAGTGATAATCTGGAACTTCATACTGTGTCAAGTACTTGTTTCTTTCATAAAATATACTACAAGTATTTCTACAAGATAATAAATGGTTAAGACTTATGATTAAGAAAGTACATGAAGTTTACGCTTATGTTTCAAAGTCACACTTCTAACTATATAAATTTTCGAACTTACACATGTTTGTATTCCACTGCTAAAACATGTAACAAAGATGGGTAAGACAAAATATGAGATGAGAAAAATCAAGAGAGATAGGCACTCTCTGAAGATGATCTCTTTGGCTTAAAAACAAACTCAAAGTCATGAAGTCATAGGCTTTCTGGTCTCTGTAATAAGCAGATAGTGACATCAAGGAGTCTGGTTCCTGAAGGGTAATGGGGGCAAAACCAAAGTAATCTACAGAAGTGGGAAGTCAGTATTATTACTGAAAACCTGAACTTAAATCCTCTTACTATCAAACTTAGTTCATGGTAGTGGGTTTAAAAGAAACTGCGGTATATATCAGTGGATTCTGGGAAGCTGTGGCACAGGTTTGTAATAAGGCCAAGCTCAAAAACCAGAACATGAAGCAAGGAACCTAATGAATTAGCGCTCTTATCTGTGATATCCGCAGAGGCTCCTTTTGCAGTGGCACTGCAGTAATGGATTAACAGGATGTTAGCGACTACCGATCACTAAGCAGGAATGGATGAGCCCAGTGAGTACAGTAGCACACAAAAGGAAAATTCAACCAACAAAAAACCTCCTCCTTTTTTTCAGTGCACCGAGGATACTACACAGAAATCAAATGCTAAAATATATACAGCTGGGGCTGGCCTGTGGCACTGTGGGTTAACGTCCTGGTCCGAAGAACCAGCATCCCATAATGGCACCGGTTGGAGACCCGGCTGCTCCACTTCCGATCCAGCTCTCTGATATGGCCTGGGAAAGCAGCAGAAGTCCTTGGGCTCCTGCATCCACGTGGGAGATCCATAAAAAGCTCCTGGCTCCTGGTTTCAGATCAGCACGGCTCCGGCCATTGTTGTGGCCAGTTGGGGAGTGAACCATCGGATGGAAGACCCCTCTCTCTCTCTCTGCCTCTCCTCTCCTCTCTCTGTGTAACTCTGACTTTCAAATAAATAAATAAATAAATCTTATAAAAAGAACAAAATATATACAGCTAATGAAATCAATACTCAAAATATGAATATCATTTCTGGAGAGATAGATGCAAACTTAGAATAAAACTCTCAAGGAAACTGAAAGGAGTACATGAAGAAATCATTTATGTTAAAAAGAACAGAAAACTATGAAATTGCATTAAGGAAAAAGATAGGGGGGGGGCTGGCTCTGTGGCATAGCAGGTGAAGCCACTTCCTGCAATGCTGTCATCCCATATGGGTGCCAATTTGAGACCTGGATGTTCCAATTCTGATCCAATTTCCTGCTAATCCACTTGGGAAAGCAGTGGAAGATGATTCAAGCCCAGGGGCTCCTGCCACCCATGTGGGAGACCCAGAAGAAACTCCTGGCTCCTGGCTTCAGATGGGCCCAGCTCTGGCCATTGCAGCCACTTAGGGAGTGAGCCTGCTGATGGAAGAACTCTCTGTCTCTCCCTCTCTGTCTTTCCCTCTCTGTCTCTCTCTTTGTGACTCTTTCTTTCAAATAAATACATAAATATTTTTTAAAAAGGTAGGAGAGGATGCATGATAAGAAAAAAGTTAGAAATCTTGAATATAGTGCTTGCTTCGTCAGCACATATACTAAAATTGGAACGATACAGAGAAGATTAGCATGGCCCCTGCACAAGGATGACACGCAAATTCGTGAAGCGTTCAAAAAAAAAAAAAAAAGAAATCTTGAATATAAAAACTACATTAAAAATAAAACCATTTTAATGGATTCTACAAACTCCGCATACAGTTGAAGAGTTAGTGATTTGGAATAAGGTACTGAAGAATTCATGCAGGGTGTATCATAGACAAAAGAAATGGAGTGTGTAGGTTAATCAAGGGAAATTCTATAGACTATGGGAATGGAGAGAATAAAAGGGAAGCAGTATTAGAAGAATGATTATTTGGTATTCTTTCCATAATTCATGAAACCAACGTTTACTCTATCACTATGAATTTATAAACAGAGTTTCCATGTGGACTAATTACTCCGACTCTCCCTAACAAGAGGGGCATTTGTTTATCATAATGTCTACCAGAGACGGGGGCGGATCCAAGCTTATACACATTTAACAAACTAGTCAGGAAGCATATTCAACAGAGAGTAGTGAATTCATATATAAAAGGAACAAGGAGAAATAATTGAAAGCCTAGAATTTTAGACTCAGCTTTATTATTTTTCAAGAATGAGAACAAAAGAAACATTACAAGTTGTTTTTTCCCCAAAACTTAGAAAGAAGGCCCTGATGCAGGAACTGTTAAAGGATTAAAAAAACAGCAAGACAGAGTCATCATTGATGAAAAGCACAAAGTATAAGGACATATGGTAAATGGAAAAATGATGAAGTATGGATAAATGCATCCAATTTTGACATAAAATAGCGCATCTTGTCATCTTTTTATTATTTTATCTAAAATAAAATAGGAGAACTTGTTAGTTTTAACACAGGAGTCAACACGAAAGAACTTTCAGTGACTCTCAGTGGTCAAAAATCGAGCAATTTGGTTGATGGAAGAGGCAAATAAATAAAGTTTTTTGGATTGTAAATATCCAGAAGTCCATATTGATATGACTACATTACTAGGTAAATAAATAAAAAGAAGAAAATATGAATGTCCTATACAGAAGAAGTCTACATATTCTGTCAACATTCTAACTTACCCTCCATCGCTGTGTACGGGTTACATTTAGTGACTTGCTTCCAATGAACAGAGTATGTAAAAGGGTGACAGATTTTATTCAAATACAGGAGTTCTACCAGCACTATCTTGACAGGTGGTCAATGTCAACAACATCACTGGTCAGCAATGTTGATAGTAAGTACACTTGGCAGGATGTACTTGGTGAACATAACAACAACAAAACCCCGCATGCATATACACGTGGTTTCAGAGAACAGCATTTCCTTACCGTCATCTCCCTTCCAAAAACCTGTAACCTCCATCAGCTGGGAAATAAACACATTGGAAAAATAGGAGAATTAATATTGCTGCAAGTTTAGGAAGGAGAAGTAAGAAAAGGGAGTTGTGAGGCACCTGAGGTTTTTAGTGAAAATGAAATGTAAGTATAGGAAAATAAAATGAAAGAAAATGACAGGACTTCAGGCTCAGCTGGAGATAAGGAGGAGCAGAGTACTGGGGTGCTTTTACAGCTTTAATAGTGAAGGTGGAAAAATATAAAATTGTCAAGGACTGTGTGGCAATATCCACGAAGGATTTAGCTTTAATGCTGAAAAGAAAAAAATTTCCCTGGCCAAGCTGAGGGCAAAGAGAAATGGATTTTGTGAATGATGGTGATGTTTTGGTTAAGAAACTGGAATTTCAGCTTGGGTATCTGTACATAGGATTGAACTCAGAGGAAGTAGGTCAGATGAGACTTTTTAATCTATGTTTTTTTTTTTTTTTTAATTTTCAATGTAATCCATCATTCACAGTGTTGTAAAGACAGCTCCTAAGTAGGGGGTAACCATCAGAGGCCAGGTTCCTCCAAAGAGAAGCCTCCGAAGAGAAGCTTTGCCTATATATAGGTGTGGCAAGAGGGAATTCCTAGAAAGCATTGCAAGCCAGAGTTGAGCACCAAGTACTTCGCATCAAAGAAAGCACTCTTTCCTGAGTTTTCTCATGCCCAAATAGATTGAATGAGGCACTTGTCTTAACTACAGGTGGTTCCTACTTACAGCAATTTGACTTTAGTGAGTCACACACCCAGTGCTCTGCCAGTTACTCAGAGCCCTGGCAGGAGGCCACGTACAGCTACATCACTGGCACTGTCTGCTTTCTGATACACGAAAACTTAAGACCCTGGGGTCTGGGTCCTTGACTTCTAATGACCTCCTGATAACCTATTCAGCCTCTTGGCCTGGGTTCTCTTTGGCACTTGCTCTCAAGAATTCCCCATCAATAATCAAAAATAATAATGTAGGACACATCACAAAGTTTTGCTATTAACCTTGTGCACGTGTCCTTTCATTTTGGACCAAACGCTAATTGACATGTATTGCTCATTTACTCTGCATCAATTACTATAGAATTCATTTTGAATAGATGAGTGAGTTCAATCCTGTATCAGTGGTGGATATTCCTAATTATTTTCAGCGACTGGATTTGAGTCCCATCTCTAGAACCTGATTCCAGCTTCCTGCTAATGTATACCCTAGGAAGCCATAAAGCCTTTTACTAAACAATATCGCCCTTCCTCAAGAAGACCCTTAGTTAACTTTCAGCCACAAATTAATTCTACTAGTTAAAATTTCTTGTCTGATTAACAAAGCAATTCACTTCCATACATGTAAAAATCTTTATAATATGCAATGTATGTTTGCTACTTATGACAAATAAATAATATATCTTAATATAGAAGTTAATTTTTTTAATTTGAGAGGCAGAGAGAGAGAGAGAGAGAGAGAATTTCCATCCATTGATTCACACCTTAAGTGCCCCAAACTGCAAGGGCAGAAGCTGGGGACTAGAACTTAATCCAGGTGTTCCATTCGTGTGATAGAAACTCAATCACTTGAGCCATCATCCCTGTTTCCCCAGAGTCTGCATTAGCAGGTGGCTGGAAACAGGAACTGGAGGTCAAATTTAACACTGCCACTCTGATTTATGAAAAAAAATTGAGCACCAAGTTGTTACTTAGGAAACAATTCCTTATAATGTTGTATATGTGAGGGGCTGTCACTGTGGCACTGGCATTCCCAGATCCCAGCTGATGCTCCTGGGAAAGCAGCAGAACATGGCCCAAATACTTGGGTACCTGCATCCACATGGGAGACCCAGAAGAAGCTCCTGGCTCCTGATTGGCCTAGTTTGGGCCTTTGAGGCCATCTGGGGAGTGAACCAGCTGATGGAAGATTTCTCTCTCCCTCCTGCTCTCTCTTCTGCCTTTCAAATAAATAAATAAATCTTAAAAAATACTATATCTGTGGGAAAACCAAAGTAAATCCAAGTCAATCCATTTATAGCCAAACTGATTAGTTTTAAATTCACAAAATATTTTTTGAATGAGATAAGTTTATTTTGCTCTGACAATGTTTGAAATCCATGGCTGTGAGGAGCTCTTTTAAAACTCATGAAAAATGTATAGGATAAAAAATTTTGCATGGATATCAAAGATTTTCTTTTTTTTTGACAGGCAGAGTGGACAGTGAGAGAGAGAGACAGAGAGAAAGGTCTTCCTTTGCCGTTGGTTCACCCTCCAATGGCCGCTGCGGCCGGCGCGCTGTGGCAGGCACACCGCGCTGATCCGATGGCAGGAGCCAGGTGCTTTTTTCTGGTCTCCCATGGGGTGCAGGGCCCAAGCACTTGGGCCATCCTCCACTGCACTCCCTGGCCACAGCAGAGAGCTGGCCTGGAAGAGGGGCAACCGGGGCAGAATCCGGCGCCCCAACCGTGACTAGAACCCGGTGTGCCGGCGCCGCTAGGCGGAGGATTAGCCTAGTGAGCCGCGGCGCCGGCCTAATATCAAAGATTTTTTTAAAAGATTATTTATTTGAGAGGCAGAGTTACTGGGGTGGGGGGAGTCTTTCATCTACTTGTTCACTTCCCAAATGGCCATATGGCCTGAGTTGGGCTGGTCCAAACCAAGGAGCCAGGAGCTTCTTTGGGGTCTCTATGTAGGTGCAAAGGTTCAATGACTTGGGCCATATTCCACTGCTTTCCCAGGCACATTAGCAGGGAGCTGGATAGGAAGTAGAGCAGCTGGGACTGACTCGTGTGCCCATATGGGATGCTGGCACCACAGGCAAAGGCTTAACCTACTACATCACAGTGCCGGCTCCTTTTTATTTTGTAATAAATGCTTTGCACCTAAATAAATTTATATTTTTATTCCAATTTCCATAAACGTTCTATTCAATATAGAAATCTAAGTGGTTTTCCCTCATCACTACTTATTTATTGGTTATAAAGAACACTTTGTTGTGGGAATTTTTCCTAGATCATGAGACACATGCATCCCATACCTGGCTCCAGCTCTTCACTCCAGCTCCTGTCAGTGTAGACACTGGGAGGCCTTAGTGATGGCTCAAGTGACTGGGTTCCTCCCACCCATGTACAAGTCCTGGATGTTCCCTGGCTCCTGGCTCTGAACTTGACCCTACTCTGGCCTTTGGAGGCATTTAGGCAGTGAACCAATGGATGGGAGTGTGCTTTCTCTCTTTTTCTCCATCTCTCTGTTTCTCTGCCACTCAATAAATAAAAATTAGAAAAAGAAAGAAAGAAATAACACCTAAAATGTTCTCTACAATTGAATCAAATGCAAATTGACTTTAATGGAAAAGAAAATGAGCAAAAGCAGCCTAGAAGCGCAGGGAAATAAATCTCTTTGTTATTCATTTCACTGTATCCTTGAGAAGATGAGATAGAGGCATTACCTCCCCAGACCGCCAACGTCTCCATCCCTTTCTTCACTAGAAGTCATGAATTTTTAAAAGTTCCATTCCAATGCTTGGATTTCAAAAATATTTTTTATTTCTTGTAAAAATTTCTTGCTAAGTCAGGTGAATTAGGTAACATTGAAAAAAAGCTGGGGGCTGGTGTTGTGGCACAGTGTGTTACACTGCAGCTTCTCAGCTGTTCTGCTTCTGATTCACTTCCCTGCTAATGCACCTGGAAAACCAGTGGATGATGGTTCAAGTGCTTGGGCTCCTGCTACCCACATGAGAGACCTGGGGTTCTGGGGTTCCTGGCTTCTGGCTTTGGCCTGGCCTAACACTGGCTGCTGTGGTGTTTTGGGGAGTGAACAGTGGATGGAAAATCTCCCTGTTCCTTTGCCTTAGCCTCTCCCTGTCACTCTAAGTTTTGAATAAATAAATAAATATTGAAAAAAAAAAGAAAAGACAAAGTTGAGGAAATCATGGTTATCACGCAGAATAATAATAATAATAATAAAGCTATTATAATTTTCATGTATTTTCTTTCAGCCATTAATCTGGTAATTTAGTTATTTATTTTTTTTTACCAACTAGATTTTAGAGGACACTGAAAGTCTTAGGGTGCAAAAACAGCATCCTTGGGTCCTGTGCTGGGGCTCGTGGGTTAAGACACCACCTGCAAAGCTGGCATCCCATATATGTGTCAGTTTGAGTACCAGCTGCTCCATTTATAATCCAGCTCCCTGCTAATGAGCCTGGGAAAGCAACGGAGGATGACCCAAGTGCTTAGGCCCCTTGAACCTTCATGGGAGATTCAAATGAAGCCTCTGGCTCCTGACTTCAGCCTGGTCCAACTCTGGCCATTGTGGTCATTTTGGAAGTGAACCAGCAGATGGAAAGATTGATCTCTCTTTCTCTCTCTTTCTCTCCTTCCCTCTCTCTTTAACTCTGCCTTTCAAAAAACAAAACCTTTTCTGTTTAAAAACAACATCCTCATGCACCCCCAAACAGAGTTATCTCATCCCACAAAATCAGCCTCTTGAATTTTCAGAGTTTTAGTGTTTCTTTTGATAATCAATTCCATTTGCTCAGTGTAATGTTAATTATACTATTTCTTGATTTAATGACTTCAATCATCACACAATGACTTGATATCAGCTTCTTATCTGCTCCTCTCATGTATTTCCTTTCTCTTTATACACCCAATAGAATTACAATCTTAGGTAAAATCAGGAGTTTGATGATTTCCTCAATTTGCAGGAAGCAAAGTTGTGTACTGAGAGTGAAGGAAGGGAAGTTGATTTTAGAGGTGTGAGAAAAGAGAATATGAGAAGGATTAGTCTAGAAGCACAGGAAAATAAAAAAAAATCTATTAATCATTCACTTCAGTGTATTCTTGAGGAGGTAAGAGAGAGGTGATACATATGTTTGATCAACTCTGCTTGCATGAAGAACAAGAAGTCATTTACAAAATCAAAATATTATCTATAAAATATGTATATGACTCTGCTATTTGTTTTTATTTACCTTAAATAGAAGGTTACTTCAAAAATTCATGGATATGGGGACTGGCATTATGGTGCAGTGGGTTAAGCCACCAGTTGGAAAACCCACATTCCATGTCAGAGTGCCAGTTCGAGTCCTGGCTACTCTTGCTTCCAAGTCAGCTTCCTGCTAAATAATAATCTAAAGTCCTTTGGCCCCTGCCAGCCATGTGGGAGACCTGGGTGCGGTTCTGGGCCCCTGGATTCAGTTTGAGCCAGCCTTGACTATTACCATTTGGGGAGTAAACCAAAGGATGGAAGAGCTCTCTGCTGTCTGTCTCCTTCTCTGTGTCACACTTAGTTTCAAATAAATAAATCATTTAAAATGATATTTTTAATGGGATTTAAATATGTTTATTTTGGTGAAAAAATTTGAAATTCACGCATAGTTTTTTTCATAGTACACATTTTCATGAACTCTTTGAAGAGACCTTGTGCATGGATTTCAAAAAAATTTTTCCTCCAAGTAAGAACTTAAATTTATTTGGTTCTCTATGAATTTTTGAAGTATCCTCATATTACAGTCAATTGTGCACATTAATTAAAAACAAGTAAATATACTTAGAATAATATAAAAGTTATGTTTCATTCTCAAGGAATTAAATCTGGGTCAAATTCACCAAAAGAAATATGTGTAATGATTATAAAGGGCTTTAAGTAGCATTATTATGAGGTAGCTTGTGCTCAGAATAGCATGACTTCCATGTTTAAGACTCAAATGTGTGGCTCGAATATCAACTCTGCCAGTTCAATTCACCATCTATTAAAATGTCCAAAATGATATTTTCCTCATCCATTAGAGAAAATTACCAGTTTCCATATCTATTAAAATAATATACCATTGCACCATTATTGTGTGGAGTATAAGTCATTTTTATGAGATATCAGGTACATGCAAGCTTTTAGTGAATGGAAATTGCTTTGTTGCAAATGTATTGAATGACAATATTATGATATTCATTGGAAAAAATGCATAGGATGTGTAATTTGTATTTAAAGCCCAAGTATTTCAATAAATTATTGAAATTTTTACCTGTTCAAGGATACATACTTAGGGGTGTATGTGTGTGTGTGTGTGTGTGTGTATGTGTGCACACACACACATTACATAATTCATTCTTTGGTTATTTATTCATTTACTTATTTTATTTATGTGAAAAGTACAGAAAAAGAGAGAGAGAGGAGAAACTTAAAGAAAAAGAACTTCCATCTGCTAGTTCACCTCCCATAAACGTTCACAACAAATGGGTGGTTGAAGCCAGGAGCCGGGAAATAAATATAGTTCTGCTACAAGGGTGACAGGGATCCAACTACTATAGCCATCACATACTACATTCCAGGGAATGTGTTAGTAGAAACCTAGATTGGGAAAAAGAACTTGGACTTTTTTATTTATTTATTTATTTGACAGGTAGAGTTACAGACGGTGAGAGAGAGAGAGACAGAGAAAAATGTCTTCCACCCTATGGTTCACCCCCCAAATGGCCGCAACGACCAGAGCTACACCGATTTAAAGCCAGGAGCCAGGTGCATCTTCCTGGTCTCCTATGCGGGTGCAGGGGCCATCCTCCACTGCTTTCCTGGGCCACAGCAGAGAGCTGGACTGGAAGAGGAGCAACCAGGACTAGAACCTGGCGCCCATATGGGATTCCGGCGCTGAAGGCGGAGGATTAATGTAGTGTGCCATGGCGCCGGCCCCCTGAGCTTGGACTTGAACCCAGGGACTGTTATATGGGATGTGGGTGTCCCCATTGGGGTCTTAACCACTGAGCTAAATGCTTACCCTCAAGGCAATGTTAACATTGATATTGACGGCTGACTTACCTCTTGTTTTAACAACTCTTCTGCTTCCCTACCTCTATGGTTTTACCCTTCCCTGTCCAAAGGACAACCTCTTCACCTCTCTTCTTTCCACAACTCCCACTCACTCAAAAAAAAGCACAAAAGAAAACAAACAAACAAAAAATATACTCTCTGAGTGACTTGTTTCCCTCACCTTGGTTGTATTTCTTGATCTTAAGGTCCAGTAATCACCCTAAGCTGAACATTCCTAGTCCAGAGTCCGGATAAAGTAGGTGGATAGCAAATATTTATTAAGTGAATGAATGAATTATGCAAGCATCCCACATGCCCACAGGCCCATCTCCCATCATTCTGTTTTCAGTTAATGACTTTGGTATCCATTCATCTGGTGCAGTAAAAAAGTGCCCTGCTCCCTTCTCATTTCTGATATTTATTTGGTCAGAAAGTTCTGGCAGTTTGACCTCAAGAGTAATTCTAAGCTCTCTTCCTCCTTGCTGTCACCTCTGTCATATTCTCTCACCTGGCTTGCTGCCATTATTTATTGCTAGTCTCCTGGTCCCTGTCTGACCCCAACCTGTTTCTTCTCTCCATGAACATTTTAAATCATAAAGAAAGTAGTACTTTATGAATCCCTATTGAGTTACCACATTAAAAAATCTTGAGAGTTCTCCATTTCTTGCAGTATTAAGTTCAGAACATTTAGTTTTATGTAAAAATGTAAAAATCCATTACTCACCTCTTAAGATGACCTTTTAAGACTCATTCTGTCCTTTCATTCGT
This sequence comes from Oryctolagus cuniculus, assembly GCF_051225735.1. Taxonomy (NCBI): domain Eukaryota; kingdom Metazoa; phylum Chordata; class Mammalia; order Lagomorpha; family Leporidae; genus Oryctolagus; species Oryctolagus cuniculus. Next base: position 18,845,045 of record NC_142870.1, on the reverse strand, counting down.
GTCCATTCCAGTCAAATAGGATTCTGCTTCATTTTGTGAGCACCCCTTATTCTTTCATCACTTTTGCACCTGCATACTTTTAGTTTTAGTAGCATAGCCATATTCTTTCTTTTATTTATATAGGTGAGATGCATTTAATTCATCTGAAATATACTTGAAAAAATTTGAGATATACACACCAACTCTATGAGAAATCAATTTTTCTTCTTTGGCGTACTGCTGATATTACAAAGGTTACCTGGCCACACTTCAGAATTTATCTACAGAGTACACTTTCCAAACAGTCAATCTCCTAATTTTACCATCTTTTGCAATCTAGACAGGCTGAAATTTTTCCCTATTATGAAGTGTTAAATGTTTTGCTTAAAAACTATTTCTTCAATTTTCTCTTTCAATTTACATTTTATAAGGAGAACAAAAATCAAGCTGCACCTTCAATATTGTGCTTGAAATAACCTCAGATAAGTATCCAAGTTTATCTATTAGAATTATAGCTTTCTACACAAATATAGTATATAATTGAACTTACAAGTTGCCACTTTTGAAACAGAATCACCTTTACCCTAATTACAACAAAAATTAATTTCCTTCCAAGCTTTACCAGAAATGCCTTTATCATTCATATTTCTACTACTAGTCCATTTAAGACTATCTTGGCTTTTTCCATCATATGTCTCAATATTTTTAAAGCCTCTCCCTTTTTTCCAATTTAAGACTCTTCTACATGTATATGTATTATATATAGCAGCAAATTCTCTACCATGTAAGTTTCCACTAGAGTAACAGAATGACTAGGATCTATCTGTTACATAATTGATTAAGCAATATAGATATATTAAGAGGCTTGTTACAAGGAACTGTCTTGGGCAATTGGGTGGGTCCGTGAGTAGTAAATCCACAATTTATAAAGCAGACCATAAGAAGAGGAGCCTGGGACTATCAAGTACAGTGTGAAACTAAAGTTCACTGCAGCACTTCTATTTTTTTTCATAAACATCACAGTTCTTCTTGTAACCACTTGAAAAGGGTCCTCCTAAATTGTCTAGGATAATAACAAATAGATTTTGCATCTGCAAAATAATTTTTATGACAATACGTAGATCACTGTTGAATTTGAATAGCTGAGTAATGGGGGATGGAGACTCGAGTTGACATGTAAAATTGATCACTGTGGTTCTCTGTTAGGACAGCTGTGGTACAAGGCCGTGTTTCCATTTATGCTGAGTAAATAGATAAATGATACCTCACTCCATGAGCTACTCTTCTGCTATATTTGGCTCTCTGTGGGGTCTGAATTCTTTGGTAATTTCTTAAATGATGCCACCACAATCACATTCTAGCCCCCAAACTGGGGACCTTTTTAGTGCCCAGTCCTTGGCCAGTTTGCATTTCCCATTCCTGGATCTTGATGAAAATACATAATGTCATGGATATTGGTATACAAAATTGTATATATGAAGGAAACAGGACTCATTTAATAGCTAAAAGGACACACACTTGTGAAATGTAGTCCTTTTTTACATAATTAAAATATATTTATTTGAATCATTATTTTTTAATTTGAGATTAGCTTTTGCTGTTTGTGAATTACTATTCTGCATCATTTCTACTTCTGTTGGCTTCTTTTCTCCATCTGCTACTCACTCCCATCATGATTATGAGTAGTTATTAGTTCCTAATACAGTTTTTCAGACTGTCTTATAAAATTTCTAATAAGTCAATTCTAAAATTACTCAAGACATAAACTATTCTTAAGTTAATATTCCAAAAAACTGAAAGTATCATGAGAATTTGCCACCCAGAGTTAAAATCTCTACTCTGTGCTCAATTACTTTGAAAATGAAATTGAGATTGAAATCACTTTGAGAGCGATGACTTTGAACAGCCCTTGTCTTGGCTGTTGAGGAACAGTTTTTTTTTTTTCATACTATTTTCTCAACTCTTTATTTAGTATAGATTTAACTTTATGTGTATAAAGTTAATTAAAAATAGTAAAAAATAAGAATGCGAATAGGAGAGGGAGGAGAAAGGGTAGGAGTGCAGGTAGGAGGGAGGGTAGGGTGGGGAGAACCACTATGTTCCTAAATTTGTGTTTATGAAATGCATCAAGTTTGTATACCTTAAATAAAATGTTTCTAAGGAAAAAAAGGAAATGAATATAATATGTTGCTGTCTGTTAGTTTGCACATTTTCCATGAATTTCCGGAAATACTTATAGGGACTTTAGTTGTTCTCTGCTATTTTGTTCAAGTTTTTACTATTCAGCAGCCCTAGACAATGAAGCACATTAAAAAGCCAATGTTCTTTGCTATTTTCTCCCTAATGTGAGGCTTCAATTTTAGCTAAATTCAATGTATTTAAGTTTGAAAATTATCTTACTTGACAGAGAAAATAAAAGTAATATTTAAGATTTTGAATCCCCAGCTCTTACCAAACTGTTTAGGTGTATCATCTGCTTGTTTTGGTCCTTTGTCAGTGAATAAAGAATGAATGATTAATTTTTATTGTTAACATTTCTCAAAAGCCTCAGTTTTGTGTTCAATTCTAGAAATTTCTTCAATTTTAATTTCTTCAATAATCATTTCTCTGCCTTTTGTTTGGTAGCTAGATAGACAGTAGCTGATGTGTGTTTAAGAGGAGCCAAATAAGATGGGAAATGTTGAGGAAAATGGGAATTTTTAAAGAAAATGAATTGATGTACAATAGAGTAAGGAAACAAGGAAGGGTGTCTAAAGTAACTGCTCTTATTCAATATCCCTGTTAGATGGGTTTCAGCCTTTCCCTGGGGCCAGCTTAGGAAAATCTCCCCCGCCCTGCACCAAGCAGGCTATTCAGTTATGGTAGAAATTTTGGGAACTGCACATCCAGAAAAACCCCCCAGTCAGTAATTTCCCAGAAGACAAAGTAAGGGTGGAGAAACAGGGAGACCCAGACTCACATCTATAAAAACTCCAGTCCACAGCAGACTGGACGCTCAGTTCTTTTCTGGGATGTCCATTTGATCTATCATTTGTATTTCTCTTCATTTACCTTTGCCACCTTGCTTGTGGGTACTCTTCGTCATACATCTGAATTCTTGAATTCTTTCTTGTGAGAAGACAAAAGCCTCAGAGCAGCCATGTCTGGTAACACTTTGTGTTTTCCCTTTGTGAATGTGTCTATGTCCAAGAGTTCTGAGCCCAGATTTGTCAAATGCCATATGCACACCAACATGCTTTACTCCATGGGCATACCTTTAAATTATGTACTCGCAGTTTCACTTCTCATACAACACTATTCCTCCTTCTCATTTTTCCTTTCTGGATTTCTATGCTTGAGGTCATTTATATGCCTTTTTCTGAACTTCCTTGAAACACTGTTCTGAGATCTAGAATTTATGCTTGACAGAGTAGGATGCCAAGCAATGTGGATATCCTAACTTGCTAAAACTTATTTCAAGTTGGGTCAACTACTCAGGAGTTTCCTGAGCTTGTTTTGTGTGAAAATTTGAGTCAGGTACATTCTGTGGAATATTTTAATCTGAGTTTCCTTTAAACTGACTGGAAAAGTTCCAAACCATGTGTTATTCATGATTTGTGTTTCCACCCTACCTCCTCCACTGTTACCCACATTCATCTGACCGTAAAAGGCCTTCTAACTAGGGCAAACCCATCCATGTTTGGGTTCCTCAAATGTTTCTAGTGATTTTTTTCAACTATTCGGTTTTGGCAAACTCTTGTCAACTTTTTGCCAATGCGGTTATTTTATTTCTTCTAAATTTTCAAACCAGAGTGCATTTCCAGGGAAATGTAGTCCATATGTTTCTTGTTTATTTATACATAACTCATAGAAATAGTTTCTAACACTTGCATTCACAGTATCTGTATGCTATTCCACTTCTATATCTTGATCTACTCAGAAATTTTTCCCCTTCGTAGTTTAACTTAGATGAAAGATTTTGAAAAAAATGTGTAACTAAGATTGGCCAGTAAGTTGAAAGTTTGGCAAAATGTATTTTTCATTTCTCTTATTACCTTTCATAGAAATGAATGATGTTCTTTTACCTAAGTCAACAAAATGTCACACCTATTAAAACAACAAACAAATAGCACATGTAACAAGCATGTTTGAAATCAATGGGGAGCAAGTTCTTATAGCATGTATGTAATTGCCAGATAGATTTATTTTGTAATTCTTCTCCTTTTCCACTCTCCAAGCGACTTTTTTCCAGAAATGAAAACAATGTTGGTCCTCAAGTAAATTTAGAAAGATTGAGATTCTATTTCTTCACATAAATTCAACATTTTCAGTAGAATTTAAATCTTCATGGCTCAAGTCACCAGCACTTGCCTGTTTTCACACTTTCCCCCTTTCATTTGATAACTGCTCAGTTTAAGCCTAAAGGGCTTTTTCTTTTGAATTCACCCCAACACATCGCTAAGCTGCTTTGTTGTCCTCAGCCACTCAATACTTGGCTGCTGACATGATTTCTGGTTGCATCTCTCTGCCTCTAATATAGCCTCTACACTGTTACCCAGGAAATTGAAGAATTGTGCTTGCTGGTTTTTGTCAGTATATCTGAAATAATTTTTATGAATTTCAAAGATAGAAAACTAGATTTACATACATGGAACAGTTCCCAGGATTGGGGAAAGAACCTATAGAAAGGACCCCTCAGGAGAGCAGGGAAGTTTGGCACTACAAGGTAGCTTTGGAAGAAAATATCTTAAGCTTATTCACCTCCCTTTTGTGGACCAAATCCAATAGAAACCAGAGTGTAGTGACACCCTCTGAAACAGCCCATAGGAATTGGCTTCCCAAGAGAGGAAGGAGGCAGGGTGGAAAAGCATGGGAAATGGACTTTAAGTCAAAGAGAAAATTATCTGGGGTCTATTGAGAAAGCCATCAGAGACACCTGTTTAGTGAGGACATAAAGCAAACACAGAATTTACTTAAGTGACTCAGCAGAATAGTTCTAGGTACCTAAAACATCCATGCAATTCATTGACTTTTGTTACTTCTATCTGGTCTTGCTGGTTGACATCTACTATTGCATGTGGGCAATGAACATCAGGAATGTTGGGGTTAATCACAGATCTCTATTCAAGAATGGTGAATAATATCCTGTGGATATAATTCTGCAAAACATTTAGGAAGTGGTATTCAAAGAATATATTCAATTTTTGCACTAGGTTGTATCAAGTTTCTTTGGACCACAAATATTAGACCTACTTTATATAGTCATTACTTATATTCTGATCTTTCATAAACTTTGAGAGAATCTGTTCAGAGAGTTGAAACGTGGGATAAGAAGTATGAACACTGAAGTGCAAATTTTGGTTTTGGTTCTCAGAAAAAACTTTTAATATTTCTGTAGATAGATTCACACTTTAATGGTTATCTTCTCTTCTATCCTTTTATTATTTATCACCCCAAATCCATATGCTCCCTTACTTTTAATTTTTGAGACTAATTATGAGATTGTTAAAAACATTGAAACCTACAAAAACATTTGTTGGAAGTTCTAGATCCAGGTTCTTCAAAGAAATCTGTGCAGTTTTAAAAACAACATTGTTGTCTGAGTTCATACCACAGACATTCTAACTTGGTAGATGTGGGATGGTTTGTGAGTGTATACCATCTCGTGAAGTTGTATATGTGATTTTGATATACAAAAGAAGTTGGCAAATAGAGCCCAGCGAAGTTGAAGTGATCTTCAAGAGTTACATAATGGAAACCACTCCCTGCCTCTTAGCCACTGCTGATTTGTTGCTTAATGCTGTATGTCCTCACCTTTATGACTTTTTTTGTGAGACCTACACACTACTGAAGAAATGAGGGACACAAAGAGCACTGGACAGAAGTTTTGAAGGCTAGAACAGTCCTTTTCCTTACTGAATGATTTTTAAGCTGTGTTCAACAGTTTCTTTTTTTTTCTGCATTGACTTTTTATTTAAAGAAATTTAACAGATATATCAAAATTGTACATATTTATGGAGTATTATGTGATGTTTCATTGTATGTATACCTTGTATACTACACAATCAGGGTACACACATTTATCCTTTAAAGCATTTAACATTTTCTTTATAGCAAAAACATCCAAAAATCCTATCTTCTAGTTTTTTGAACAGAGAAACACACAGAAACAGGGAAATTTTTCCTCCTATCTAGCTCTAACCTAGTACCCATCAATCAACCTTTCCCAATTGCTCACTTCCCTCCCTATCTGTTGGTGACTACAATTGTATTTTAACTTCTGTGATATTATCTATTTTTTCTTAAACTCCACATATGGGGGAGCTTCTGTGATATTTGTCCTTATGACTTTGGCTTATTTCAGTTAACATAATTATCTCAGTTCCTTCCATGTTGTTGCAAATGACAAGATTTCATCATTTTTACGGCTCAGTAATATTCATTTCTAAACCTAGAAACCTTTTATTTAAGGAATACAAACTTCATGCATTTCATACATACAAATTGAGGAACATAGTGATTCTTCTCACTCTACCCTCCCTCCCACCTGCACTCCCACTCCTTTTCTTATTCCCATTAACAGATGCTACTGATTTTGTATAAATGGTTTAGATTCCATTTATATGTATGTATTAATTTTACTTAGTTTTCATTGAAAAGATCATATATTTACAGCATATAATATTATGTTTTACATATATGCACATATATGTACATATATGTATATTAAACATGCAATTATATACTTTATAAATATATGATAGAATATAAAATAAATACATACAACATAAAATATTTAAAATATACAATGCAAAATATAAAATATTAGAAAATGGTAAGTATATCAATATACAGTATATAACATATATACAGTTCAGTGTTTTCAATGAAAAGTACCATTATCCTCAGATTCCACTAACTTCCCATGTTGAGTCATGGGAATTCAGTGAGGCATTATCTTGAACACTACACAGGTCTATGTATTTTTGTGGGGACTAGAAACATCACTCTGAGTAGAAATCTTTATTTTGTTATATCTTTATATAAGTTCAAATGGTTAATAAAAGTATAATTTACTAAGAATTTTTAGTTATGCATTTTTTTCTAATATATCAGTGTAACTTATTTCGATTATGTGAAATAATACGTAATCATTCTCAATCATGTACATCATGTATAATGATGTACATTGAGTACATCAATGAACTCAATCATTACACTCTTCCACCTTTGCCTGACACCAGACCTTCAGACTAAATCAATGAACTTAGCCTTAAAATGGTCTGTCTGTGTCCTGGCTGTCCTCAAATCAGCCTCAGGCCAGAGTTGAACAGGCCACACAAGGCATTTAGCCAATTTCTTCTTGCCAAAACATTCCAAAACAGTCTCTCCTCATGCTTCCACTGTCAGAGATAAAGTAGTCTTCCCATTCCTGTGGAAAAGTGCGACAAACAAGTCGCCTACTTGGTGAGTGATCCAATCACAGCTCAGTTTTGCTTGTGAAGTAATGAGCAATTTCATGGTTTCTCATTAACATGATTTAATAGTTAATTTAAACATTTATTATAGGTAGAATATGCCAGTATTGACTCTGTGATTAAATTTTGAAATAAATGTTTTCAGGCATTTGAATTGCAAACTCACCAATAAATGCTGTATTTATCTGATTGTGGATTATAATCAGTCTATGAATGAGATTTTATGTATGTCAGAAACCATTTCCAATGCAAAATAAAACATTGAAGAGTCATGCATATTATAGGTCTATATCTTTTGGGAACCATGTCATTTAAGAGGAATGAATGTATATTTGAATTGACTGATGAAGCTTTGGTGACCAATATTGCATGCTTTTCATTCACAATAAATTCTATTTTCCCACTTCTGTCTCAGCACTGTCTAACATCCAAGCCAATTTTTTTCATATTTCTTCACTTTAGAGCCTGGTTCTCTGTTTTTCCCCCTGCATAGTGGGTGGATGTCTGGTTCTCTAATTAATATATCCACTCAAATGTTACTATAATCCGGGTTTATTACTGTGTAAGATACAAAATGATTAAAAGATTTAAAAAATTCTTGTACTCAATCATTACACTTCAATGTTTAATTTCCCTTTTTCTATAACTTTTTAGGTTTTTGTTGCTGTAATTGCTAATTTAGTTTTTTTTTCCTTATTAATATCCTTTCAACAAATCTATTCTATATTAACTTCCTAAATCACTTTGTAATATTCTCCTAGAAAGAAAACTGAGATTAGGTTGTACAAGTGATTTATTGCTGGGAAGGTCTCAGTAAAATCTTTGAAGCTAATGAGGAAAACAGTGTGGACAAGGGAAGAAGCTGGACAAACACACTGTTCAGGTCTTCCCCACAGGATGTTTTGGAGTTTGGCTCATACCAAGAGACTGTCCTGCCCAGAAGCAAGGGGACCGGACTGTAAGGTCTATGTTTAGTGAGCCATTGGTTACAACACACCACCCTGGGTTGTGGGCACCGATGTTAACCTCATATGAATCTCCACGTGAGTCAGCTCCCATCATCCAGAGGCTGCCTTCCTGACAGGGGTGCTAGTTTGAGTTGAGTTCAGTCAACTTCTACAGAATCTGAGTGGCAAATACATGGTCTCTGTAAAGGGAATGTGGCTAGGGCTCTAAGATCCTACATTGTAAATATTATGAGGAATGGTTAATTTCATTGTGTAATAGGAATATGGCATTTGAAAAGGATTGCTAACTGATAGCACCCAAATACACATACCATTTAACAGAGCACTTGGAATTTGGGGTCCCAGGTAAGTATTATTATAAGAAAAATACCAGCATCTCATGTTGATTTTCCTCCTAAAAACTTTACCATGTATCAAGTAATGCCAATACTATGCCTGGACCATTAAACTACACAATTACAGAACCATGAAAACTCACCAATTCAGAGATATGGCTATATTTGATTATCCAACCCACAAGTTCTATCATCACTCTATCCTAAACAATAATAAGGGTGTACAATCACTGAGATGCCACTATCAGTCTCAAAATGCAGCAACCTCATTACTCCATCAGCTGCCAGAAGTGATCAGGAATAACAGGGTCACTCTAGAAAGTCACACATTGTCACATCTTCTGCATAGATATAAACTCTGAGAATGCAAAGAGTAATTGGTATCTCTTCCTACATTCCAAATACAGGTCCACATGTGTACACAATAGTAGACACTGACATTTCCTTAGGGGGTGGTTGCTTCCTTATGACTCTATAGACTTCATCACTCTGACTGAATTCCTCCTAAATTCACCAGTCCACTGTAATCTGATTACCAAACTAGGACCTTATGAAGTGTGAGCCATGGTATTGAGGTTTCATCAGGCCTTAACCACTAGGTCCCAAACCTCACCATAAATCATGCAGAGGAAAAGGAGCTCCTAAATTGAGCACTGGTTATAAATTGAGAAACCTGACCAGAATAATAACCTTGACTCAAAGACAAATTGTATTATGGTGTTAGTTCAAACTCCCACCTAATGACCCAAATCATGAGATTAAAGACATATATGTATGTATGTGTGTGCATGTGTGTGTGAGTATGTGTGTGTGTGTATATATATATATAATCTTGAAACAAAGTTAGATCTTTAAAAGTTTCTACTATACTGTGACTACTTTAGTAAAAGTTCACTAGAACCAAATCATAATGGGAAAGAACATTATTTTTTTAACATTATTAATTTACAAATACAGTCAAGATATCAATAGCTCTTGCCTTTGGAATAACACAATAAAGGAATTAACCAAATTGTTCAAGATGCCTCATATTGGGCCAAGATACATTATTTGACTAAGGTGCCCCCGAGACCAACAGTTATCAACAGCTGCCATATAATTCCTATGCTGAAGAAGCCACCAACAGAAGCTAGAGCACTCACTAGTCTAAACAACAACGTTAAGCTCCATGAATGGCAACAAACGTACAGGAAAGAAAAAAAAAATCTGACCACTACACTCCACCTACAAGCTTTTATTATTGTAAATATTCCACAGAGAACTCTTCCACCTTTGCCTGACACCAGACCTTCAGACTAAATCATTGAACTTAGCCTTAAAATGGTCTGTGTCCTGGCTGTCCTCAAATCAGCCTCAGGCCAAAGTTGAAGAGGCCACACAAGGCATTTAGCCAATTTCTTCTTGCCAAAACATTCCAAAACAGTCTCTCCTCATGCTTCCACTGAAGAGTTTCAAAATCCCAGAATCCTAATGTTCCTAATAATAATGCTCTGCTTTCTAAAAACCTAAGTTTGAAATTTGCTGTTTCTATAAATTGTGGTATCACAAGTCTCAGGTCCGAGGGAAGCTACTTGATTTACACTCTGCTCCTTCTTTAACAGGAATGGGTTTTGGAATAATCAATGGTTGGCAGGCTTCAAGTTATCTATTGAAGCCTATTGATAGAAGTTCTCCAAGAAGTTCCCCCCTAGTGAATAAAAACAGCAACCAAAATCCCCACAGAATAGCACATCAGTGCCAGTTGCATGCCACATGTGGTAGAGGACTAAAACAGTGAACCTAGAATTAATGATAATTTGATGAACTAAAAATAAATCATTTCTTTTCCACAAAGAATATCAAAGTTAAAAACAAGTTGCCATAACAGAAGAAAATATTTGTTATGTCAGAAATTGAAAAAAGGGATTAAAAAGAGCAAAACAAAAAACAAAATCAAATAAAACATATGGAAATCAATGATATAAAGATTGCAATAGAAAATAGGCAGTATCTATGAGCAGGCAGGTTAAAACACAGAAAACTCAAGAATCTTACAATCCTTTGATAAGATACCTTGAATATTTGATACTCAGGAAATGTGAATTAGAACAGTAATGGAAGGCCAGCGCCGCGGCTCACTAGGCTAATCCTCTGCCTTGTGGCGCCAGCACATGGAGTTCTAGTCCCGGTCGGGGCGCCGGATTCTGTCCCGGTTGCCCCTCTTCCAGGCCAGCTCTCTGCTGTGGCCCAGGATGCAGTGGAGGATGGCCCAAGTCCTTGGGCCCTGCACCCCATGGGAGACCAGGAGAAGCACCTGGCTCCTGCCTTCAGATCAGCGCAGTGTGCCGGCTGTAGTGCGCCCGCCGCGGCAGCCATTGGAGGGTGAACCAATGGCAAAGGAAGACCTTTCTCTCTGTCTCTCTCTCTCTAACTGTCCACTCTGCCTGTCAAAAAAAAAAAAAAAAAAAAAAAAAAACAGTAATGGAGATCGATCTGAGGCTGGAGGTCATCATGTTAACTGAAATAAGTCAAACGAAAGTATTGAAAGTATTGCATGATCTCACTCAAATGTATAATCTAAAGAGGTTTATTTCACAGCAGTTGAGAATACAATAGCGGTTAGCAGAAGCAGAGGAGAAGGGTAAGGAAAGGTTGATTAACCAGCACTAAGGTATAATTAGAGAGGAATAAGACTTTCTGATATTCTGTTTCATAGTAGGATGATTGCATATCATTATAACATAATGCAGATTTTTCTTTTAAAAAAGCCAGAGGAAAGGATTTTGAATGTTTTCATCATAAATAAATGATAAATGCTTGAGAAAATATATGTTTACCCTGATTTAACATTATACAACATGTTTATGTATTGGACCATCTTGTAGTTATCAATAAATATGTACAATTTTTATGCATTTGATAAACATAAAATGAAATTTTAGAAAAAATTATAAATACAACTAATGTCATTTGTTGGTGTGACCTTGGCATGTACCTGTCTGAAGAGGCTAGTATTAACTAAGGACACAAATGACTCATAAACCTTGGTAACCAAAAACACTCGAGGCTTCTCTATTCATGATGCTATGTGTGCATTATAAAGTGTTAACAGCTCACCTCTTTCGTTGCAATCAGAAACTCAGTCCAGCAGTGTACAACCAGGCGAGGACGTGAGTTGAGAATGTGGGTGCAGAGTGGAGTTGTGGTTGCAGACTGGACTTTGTGCTGGCAAATGAATGACATATGTCGCTTTCTGCCCATAATTAATCGGCGGGAATACCCATGTGTCTGCCACCACATGGAATTATAGGAACCCTCATGTACTGCTGATTCTAAGTGAAGAGGTCTAAAAATCAATTTGCAGAGGAATTTAGCAATGCTTAGTCAAGTCCAGTCCAGTCATGAATTGTTAAACAATGGGGCACATGCTGAGAAACATGTCTTTAGGAGATTTCATGCTTGTGTCAACATCATTGAGTGTATTTGCACAAACCTAGATAGTATAGCCTACTGCAAGCCTAAACTCTATGACACAGTCTAAGGCTCCTTAGCCTATAAATTTGCACAGCATGTTTTGTTTTCAGTACTGGAAGAAACTGCAGCACAATGTTAGATATTCATGTATGAAAATGTATCTAAACAAGCAAACAAAATGCAGTAAAAATATAGTATAGAAGATAAAAAAAAAAAAAAAAACCTGATTCTTGCCATGAATGGAGCTTGTGGGAGTGGAAGTTGCTTTGGGCGAGTCAGTGAGGAGGTGATACCATGACTTCTAGCGCATGACTGTCCCTTATGTAGACTTTATCAACCACTGCACACTGAGGCTACACAAAGCTTATTCAAAAATCATTTATTCAACAACAGATTACCTTAGCTTATTGGAAAAACTACAGTTTATACACTTCAAAGTATTCTTAGACTATAATTTTATTATATATATCTTATAAATTTTGTAACTATGTCATATTAAAGTACAAATACATAATATATTTGTATCAAAATTTTTTTCACATATTCTTCTAAAAACTTTTTTCTATTTTAATTGTTTTTATTTTACCTTTAAAATTCCTTGTTAAAAAGCTAAGATATAAACACACGTTAGCACAGGCCTACACAGAATCAAGGTCATCTGGATTCTACATTTTTTGCCTCCACTTCTTATTCCATTAGAATACATTCAGATCGGCAGTAACATTCATGGAGCTGCTGCGTCTTAGGATAGCAGTGCCTTCTGGGATACCTCCGAAGTATACCTCTGATGTTGATTTACAGTTAACTTCTTTATTTTTGCAAGTAGAAAGAGTATACTGTAATGATACAACTTAAAGTATAGTCAATACATAAAACGATAACATGATGGTTTATTGTCATTTTAAATTACTAGGTACTATACATAATTTTATGTGGTATATTTTTATATAACAAATAATGCATTGTGCTGCAATGTTGTGACAGTTATAACATAACTAGGTAATATAAATACTTCAAATCCATTGTATGTGTTATTCACGATTGCTTAAAAGATCACTATTTGGCACACGACAATATATGCACACACTATGGCTCCACGCTCTTGCATTTCTTTATAAATTACCTTATTCATTCTTTTGTTTGAGAGAGGGTGGGAGAGAGAGAAAAAGAGAGAGCGAGAGTGAGCGAGAGAGAGAGAGAGATATCTCACTCACTCACTGGTTTACTTCCCAAATATCCTTTATCGCCTGGTTCCTCCCAGGGTGCTCTTTAGTAAGAAGCAGGAATTAGGAACAGAGCCAGAGCTCAAGCCCAGACACCCCAATGTGGGATGTGGGTATCCCAAAAGGCATCTTAACCACTATGCCAAATGCCTACCCAACATTTCTGCATTGTAAACTGAGAGCAAACCTCTATTAAATGCTTTCAGGTTGCTGAAAGGTCTCAGTTTTGTATCTTAGGATACTCTTTATTTCCTTAGATGTTATTAATATTTGGAAAGATGAGGCTGGTGTCATGGTATTGCAGGCTAAGCCACTGCCTATGACATCGGCATCCTGTATGGGCGCTGGTTCAAGTCTCATCTGCTCCACTTCCAATCCAGCTCCCTGCTAGTGACCTAGGAAAAGCAGTAGAAGATGGCCCAAGTATTTGGGACACTACCATCCATGTGAGAGACCTGAAAGACGGCTCTGGCATCTAGCTTCTGTCCGGCCCAGCCTCAGCTGTTGTGGCCATCTGGGTAGTGAAACAACAGATAGAAGATCTCTCTCTCTCTTTCTCTGTTTTTCTCCCCACCCTCAATCTCTGTATAGCTTTGACTTTCAAATAAATAATCTTCAAAAAAAATTGGAAAACTAACTTTGTATTGGAATTAATTATATCACAGAAGCTAGATACTTGGGCCTTATTAGAAGTTTTTTAAAGACTGAAACAATTTCTTTCATAGTTTTTATTTTAAGATTTATTTATTTATTTGAAAGTCAGAGTTACACAGAGAGAGAAGGAAAGGCAGAAAGAGAGAGAGAGAGAGAGGTCCTACATCCACTGGTTCACTCTCCAGTTGGCCACACAGCTGGAGCTGAGACTATCTGAAGCCAGGAGCCAGGAGCCTCTTCCAGGTCTCCCACATGGGTGCAGGGGCCCAAGGACTTGGGCCATCTTCTACTGCTTACCCAGGCCATAGCAGAGAGCTACATCTGAAGTGGAGCAGCTGGGGAAGCAAACTGGCACCCACATGTGATGCTGACACGGCAGGTGGTGGCTTCACCCACTATGCCACAGTGCTGTCCCCCATAGTTAACATTTTAAATATGCCAGTTTTTTATAATAAACAACAAAAATTCAATACTAAGCATACCTTTCATGTAGCTGTTTGTTAATGTCATGATAATTAACTATAAATAATTTAACATAAATGGAAGTCTTTATATCAGAAAGCAGTTGGCAAGCTGGGAGCCACAGTGTTTGGTATAATATCAAAATATCAAAGTGCTTTCCAAAGGAACAAAGAAAGGAGCCATCTTAAATGGAGAAATCTCCTGCCCAGATTCTTATTCTAGGCTGCTATGCTAATGAGGGATACAAGCCTGCAGGAAAGCATTTACTCCTGATTGGCTGATTTTTTAAAACTAATCACAGATCAAAGTTCTTTGGTTAGGTCCAAGTCGCAAAATGAGCTTATCAGAAGCTGTCTTGGAAGTTGAAACAGGAACATATATAGGCAATGCCTGCAAAGTGGTTATTCCTGGAACATGTGTGGCCACCAGTCAGCAAATGGCTGCTCAACTCCATTTTGTGATTAAGCCATTTAATGTGCATCTTGAATGTTCAGCTTTTCCCAAGTAGTGATGTTAAGCTTCTTGATCTTGGGGCAAGCAATGGATTTTCTTGATTGCCATGAGGTGAGATATTTCCTCCTTGCCTAGCCTCTCTGTGCCCTTGCTGTTATTTTCGGTGCTTAATGGGTTCCTCTCTCCTCCTTTGCATGATTCCTGTTCTCCCTGTAGTTCTCTTGAATCTCTTCCCAGTGTACCTTTTGATGAGCAGTTTGCTTAAATTGCTGTAGAAAAGAGAAAAGCATAAGGGGAACATCATTTCTAGTGGATCTTCTCCATTCATACGCCTGTGCCATATTTGCTCAAAGTCTTAAACATAATCCAAGCCAGAAAATCTGTCACTTCTGGCCCACAGATGCTCAATGCTCTCTTGAAAAGCACTTTTGTGGAGTCTGTTTCTTCTCTCTAAGAATTAATCCCTTTGGAATGTTAAAATGTCACTACGACTGATAATTGAGTTTGAAAAATTAGTCTTTGGGGAAACCATGAAAATAGGATTAAATAAAGTCTTGACTTCTTTCTTAGCATTTTATATCTCAAAGAAGAATAGTTTATTTCTTCTAATATCTAAATATCTAAAATTTATTAATTACTGTATTTTTACTGATTTCAATTTGACTGCAAATTGATCAGATATTTAATGTTTGTTTTACATCAGGTTTAACACCTAGAAGAATTTTTAACATATGATATTTGCTTTATAAATGTACATTTATTGAATGACTAAAGGACATCTCTGGTTTTACAGAGTAATTGAAAATACTTTGGAGCTCTTTGCATTTGAAAGTAAATAAGCAATAAGAAGATACTTGTAATTTGGGTGGTTGGGAGCAATCTTAAACCATGATCTGTGGTGGGTGTAACAACACAGCTGGTTTGAGTCCCAGTGTTTTGCCTACAACCCAGCTTCCTGCTAATGGATTTTGGGAGCCAGCAGATAATGGCTCAACTTTGGACACCTGCCACTCACATGGGAGACCTGGATGAAGTTGTAGGCTCTTGAATTCATCCTGGAATGGCCCTCGCTGTTGTAGACATTGGAGGAGCAATCCAATGGAGAGAAGAAATTTCTCTGTCTCTTTCTTTTTTTACTGTTACTCTGCCTTTCAAATAGATTCAAAAAAAAAAACAAATAAATAAACATTTAAAAGAATGAATCAAGAAACTGCTTCAAGAAACTACTGGTCAGTTTTACAAGCTGAAGTTTGTCTCTCTCAAAATATGTATGCTGAAGTCTTGACCCAACATACCTCAGAATGTGACCTTCTTTGGAAACGGGGTCATTGTAAATGCAGGATGAGGTCATGCTCCATTAGTGTGGACTCTAGTCCAGCATGAATCATGTCCACATAGAAAGGGAACTTTTGGACAGATGAACCGGAAGGAGAATTCCATATGAAGGCTGGGGATTGATACCATCAAGGTGGCCAAAGATTGGCACAAAGCACCAGAATCTAGAGGAAAGACAGAAGGAATCAGCTCTGCCTCCCCCACCCTCTTTTGATCTTGGACAACAAATTTCTTCTATTTAAGCCACCCAGTTTGAGGGATTGATTATGGAAGTCTTATCCAACTAATACAATCAGTATCAGTGATCTTATTTTACAAAGTTTGCTACTTGGAAAAAAGTCAATAGCTCAGAGAGCATTTCCCTTTCCAACTCAGATTCCACTAATTTAGGGATGAATCTCTCTTCTGGCATATGCAATCAGAAAAAATCTGAGTGGTGGCTAAAATGTAAGCTGGATAATGTGTGTGTAGGGGAAAGTTACAGAAGGGAATGTGTTCTTAACTGAGAAAACTAGGTAAATCATGATGTGATCCAGTTTGGGGAGGTACAAATTTGCCAGAGCCTAACAGGTCGTGCTCAAAGTTTGAATGTGATTAGGTTGTGGGTGACAAGATGCATTTTCCAATGATTTATCTATTTCCCTTGTTTTAAATTAAGAATCTTAATAAGTTCAATGAGGACTCAGGGACATTCACACCTAATTCAATAGCGGACGCCGACTCTCTTAAAAATAGGAAGATCTTGAGCTGCTGGATCTTGACTGTGAAGACAACGTTTCTGCAAACTTTGGGGAATACATGTTCTCTTATCTTTATGTCTTCACACAGGCAGGCAATCATAAGATTGAGTGACAAGCTTAGACCTGAGAACACTTCAATAAACTCAGTCCCACCCATAGAATCTCAGCAACAAAGATAAAGGGTAAAATATTATGGTAATGGTTTTACAGTGAATTTCTAGAACAAAATTTCTTTGCTATTATACAGATGGGTTTTAATGCCATATACAAAATATACATAAGGACATAGTAAATGCCAAATCTGAAGTGTCTGAGAAGAATATTTTTACATAATTACTTGGAAGAAGCCCATTGATATCAATTTTCCTTCTTTTGATTAAGGATCGGGAACAAACCAATGATCAAAGTAGAGCATTTCAAATGAGATGGAGTGGAAGCTGTTTCCATGACTGTGCTGTTGCCTTACCACATCCTACTACACTTGGTGCTGGCCATTAGAGCAAGAGGATATTTTCAGGGACACATGGATTTGCCATGAAAGCAGCTGCCCTAGCATTTGAGGCTTGTGTGGGAAGGGTTGCCTCAGCCACACTCAATTCCTGTTGGCATTCAGACCAAGGCAGCATAAGACGGTCCTTCTACTCTTCAAAGTGTAGTAAAACATATGTTTTTTTAAATGGGTACTCATTTAGTGGATATGTTGGGATATCCCTCCATGTAAACAGTTAGGGCAAAGAGTTTGTTCTTTGGAATGTAATGAGATGATGCATATATTTGTGATCATGGATTTTCACATTCACTTTTATAGAAGCAAGTATTAGACCATTGTCCTAATTTTGGAGCAGACTTCTATCAGATTGGATGAAATTATTAGAAAGATCTGTGAAAACAAAATTAGAACAACTATCATGCATACAGAATCAAGGGTAAACAACCTCAGGGAGAAACCATAGGAAGATGCAGAGTCACTGCAAGACACTGCTTATCCAACGTAGGGATTCATTTACTTTCCTTTTACAGATACTATGAACTTTATTATGCTTTGTTAATTTCCACAATTTGGAATTGTTACTTGCTTTTTTCATCTTCATGTAAATGTAAAGATAAAAATAACTTATTCCAAAGAGACCAAAAAGGAATTAGTAACCATACATTTATACAGAGAGAATTTATTTTTATCCTTCACTTTGTCTAAATAAATGAAAAATAAATTCAGAGGTAACCAAACTGAATTTTTCCTTTGCTGTTATTAGTCATCCAAATATTTGCCTTCTCATTGAGTTAAGGTTTTAATCTAAATAACTTTCAAGATGCTAAAATAAGTAAACGATTGTGTATGAGCAAATTTTTAAAATTAATTTATCTTGAAAAATCATATATTAACTGATATTATTGAAGTATTTACTATTTAAAATGTCTTCTAAATAATGTTACAGTAAATGAAATGTTTAAATAATGTTGGCCAAATTAAATTTTTCTGATTATTTCTTTAGATTAAAAATATATTTTAAAAATTCCTTAAAATATAAAGCAAACTTTTAAATCATTACATATTATAATAATTTACATATATGACACTGTATAATATCTTCTCATATAATTTTTTAACTTTCATCATTTTGTTATTATTGACACTGAATTATGCATTGTGTATTTGCAGGGTAAAACCTGATGTTTTGATACATAAATGCATTGCTTAATAATCAAATTAGAGTAATTAGCAATCCATCACATTTATCTTTTCTTTATAGTGAGAACATTAAAATCTTTCTTTTGGGAAAGGCATTTACCCTAGAGGTTAATGGTTTCAGTCAAGATGCTTGCATCCCTTGTTAGAATACCTGGATTCAATTCCCAACTTTGGATCCTAATGCAGACTCTGGAAGGAAGCAGTAATGGCTCAAGTAATTGTTTTCCTGCTAACTATGTGGAAGGCCTGTGTTGTATTCCCTGCTCCTAGCTTGGCCCAGCCGAGTCCTGGCCTTTTCAGGCATTTGGGGGAATGATCCAGCATATGGGAATACATGTACTCTCCCTCTTTCTCTGTATATCTGTCTCCATCACTCCACCTCCAAAATAAATGGATTTTGAAGATTAAAATACTTCCCTAGCTATTTTGAAATATGCAATACGTTAACTGTAATCGTATGCAGTAGAATACTGTAACTTCTTTCCATCTAGCTGTAAGATTGTGCACATTAGGTAAACTTCCCCAATTCCTCCAACTCCTCACTCCTACCTTTCCTCTCGTAGTCACTGTTCTATCAACTTCTATGAAATCAACCTTTTCAGTGTCCACCTGTGAGTAAGGCCATGTGATGTTTGTCTTTCTGTGTCTGGTTTATTTTACCTAATGCGATGTCTTCTAGGTTCAATCACGTTGACACAAGTGACAGGATTTCAACCTTCTTTGTGGTTGAATAATACTTCGTTTATTCATTTATGTAAATTTACCACATTTTCTTTATCCATTCATCTGTTGGACAATTAGCTTGATTCCACATCTTGACTATTATAAACAGAGCTGACTAAACACGGGGGTGCAGATGGTTCCCAGATAGGCTTATTTCATTTCCTTTGAATGTATACCCATTAGTGGGGTTTCCACATCATGAGGTGGCTCTATTTTTAGCTAAGTTTTTATAAAGATGTAAAGAAATTTTATGGCAATGATTTTGGGAACTCATGTGAAATGAATATCTTTCTTCAAAAACACAAACTTAGAAAACTGTCATGGGAAGAAAATTCTGAATAGCCTCATAGGTTTTTGAGGAATTAAATTTATCTTGAAAACATTCCCCTAGAGATAACTGAAGGCCTAAATAGTTCACTAGTGAATTCTACTAAACATTTAAATAATAATTGTTAATATTATTATGTATTCTTTCAGAAAATAGAGAAGTATCAAACACTTTCCAGCTCCTTAAAACTCAGATATCAAAACTCAACGAATGTGTAGAGTATGTAGAAAAAAATGCAGAACCAATTACTATAGTCCCAATTAATACAGATTAAAAAACTCTTAAGTAAATAGATAACAAATCAAATCCCCAAATCCCCAAAAATACAATACAAATCATTAGATTTTTCCTGTCTTTCTCTTCTGCATATTGCTCTACTATTGAGATTTGTACTTGGAAATTTTCATGACAGCAATTGTTTCACCTCTAATGTTGGCCTTAGCATTTCTTGTAAGTCTCAGCTGGTTGTTTGTCCTGGAAAGTCTTTGTCTCCTTCATTTTTGAAGGACAGCTCGGCTGATATTTATTTATTTATTTTTTCTTTCAGGACTTTGAATGTTTTATCCCAATCTCTCTGAACTGTAAGGTTTCAGCTGGCAAGTCTATTGTTAATCTAATGGGAATTCCCTTATAAGTGAAGTGATGCTTTTCTCTTGCTGTTTCAGAGCACTCTTTGTGTGTTTTTGACAGGTTGATTGTAACATGCCTCAGAGGGGTCTTTTCTGGCTTAATCTATCAGAAGTCCTTTGTGCTTCCTGGGTTTGGACGTTCATACTTTACCTAAGATTTGGAAAGTTTTCAGCAATTAAGTCGTTGAAAGGTTTTCTGTGCTCTCTCCCTTGTCATTTTGTAACATCAGTGACGTGACTGCTTGCTCATTTAAGGTTGCCCCAAAGTCTCAAAAGCTTTCTTTGTTCTCTGGAATTAATTTATTTTTTTCCTCTCCATCCTCCCTCCTTCCCTCTCTCCCTCCTGTCTGTCCTTCCTTCCTTCCTTCCTTCCTTCCATCAAGTCATCTTTTCTTATTATTATGATATGAGAACCAGGCATTGCAGTATCTCAACTGCCTTTTTGAGTTCTTCTAAATGTAGATAAGTGCATGGATGGCTACTCACATTGCTGTCTCTGTGGGAAGATGTCCTTTCTGTAGAATTTTTACCGGAAGTCACTACTTTAAAATGAAAGAAAAGTTCTTCCAAGAAAATGTTCCAAGAAAATGTTTCATTATGTTTTAAACATAATGAAAATTTTTAAATTGAGTGAATTAAAAAAAATCCCCTGAAAGGGCATACAGTCTTAATTTAGTAAAATAATTAATTTTATCCTGATATGAGTATTAATTGTTAAAATTATGAAGCAATGAGAAAAATTGAAATTGTTATAAGAATATATATACATACATACATATATTTTTACTAATTTTGAGTAATGAAAAGCCACAATTGCTACTAAAATTTTTTTAGAGATCAAATTAAAACATAGTGTTCAATGAAGGTTGGAATGAGATTGATAAGTTCATATGGAAGAGTGCAGTCATCTCAGATAGGCACTGATCATGTTTTCTTGGGATTTGTCTTAAGAAACTTAGCAAGGGGCTGGCGTTGTAGTGCAATGAGTTCAGCCACCTATGGCAAATGCTGGCATCCCATATAGAGATCTGGTTTGAGTTCCTGGTTGCTCCAGTTCAGATCCAGCTTCCTGCTAATGTGTCTGGGAAGGCAGCAGTTGATGGTCTGAGCACTGGGGTGCTTGCCACACATGTGAGAGATGAGGATGGAATTCCTGGCTCCTGACTTTGACCTGGGGCAATCTGGTTATTGCAGCATTTGGGAAATATAACACAGATGGAAACTTTCTCTCCCTCTCTGTCACTCTGCTTCTCTCTCTCTCTCTCTCTCTCTCTCTCTCTATATATATATATATATAAATCCATTAAATAAAAATTAGCAAAAGGAAGAATGAGAACAATAGAAAACTATTGCCCAAGTTTTGGCATATGTACAAAATGACTGGATGCACACAGGTCTGAACCTGGGAGATAGGAGCATAATCCAAGTCTCCCAAAAGGGTGGCAGGACAGTCACATGAGCCATTACTGCTGCCTCCAAAGGTCTTCATTGGCAAGATTTGGTGTCAGGATATAAACCCTTGTATTCTGATATGGAATAGAGGGGCTTTAACCTGTATGTTAATTGCTAGGCTAAATGCCTATCCCCTATCATTATTTTTAAATTCCATTTGTCTACATTTTTTTAAAAAAGTAAATTCATATATTTGATAGTCATTGTACTTTTCTGGGTAGTGAGATTGTAGGAAACATTGTCATGTTTTTCTTAGTTTTGTTGTATCACCTATACAAGGCAAAATAAATTTCAAAGTTTTTAGCAAAAGGAACAAGATCTCCATAATAATGATTCAAATTCACTGTCTCTAACACAAGGACAAATGATCAGACACCTACAAATAACCATGACAGAATTCAAAGCTTTTTTCTCTGGTGGCTTGAGATTTTGTCTTCCATCTTTTTTCTTTTGAGAGAGAGCAAAGCAAGATTTATTGAAGTGAGAAATATTCCTGCTGCAGCAGTCTGGAGGGGGAGCTCCTAGGGAGGAGTTGCCCAGGAAGCCTGTGCGTACTGGCTTTTTATACACAAAAGTGGCTACTTAGATTTAACCAATCAGAGGAGGAGTAGAATAACAGCTTCTCAGAAGTCAGAATTAGCAACCAATCAGAGGGCTAGAATAAAACTAGTCACAGGGCCGGGATAACAACCAATCAGAGGCAGGGATGAAGCCTATCAGAGGGCTGGAATTTGTAATCCTGTCTAGTCTTTTTATAACAAAACTAAACACTGGTTGCATGATAGAACAGGGTCTCTGCCTGGTCCAATGTATACTGCAACTTTACCCTCTTGGCATGAAAGGAATGTAAGCTCTGGGGTTAAAGGAATCCCAGTGTCTGAGGACATGTCCTGAGAGAGAGCCTGCTGTTTCTCTTCCTGAGGGTGTATTTGTCAGACCAGCCTGAGCTGGGGTGATCAGTGCCCATTATCAGCAGTTGTGCTGGAACTGGGTTCCTGCCTGTGCAAATGTATTTTGTCACTGCTTTGTGATGAGAATCAGTCATTCTGCACCTTCTAACCATGAGCCTTAACTTCCTGGCCTGAGTTTGAAAATATGCCCTCACAACAGGAACCTTAACAAAGGTGTTTTGGAGTTTAGAGGGAGGGCAGCAGTCCCGGTCGTGACTTGGGTTGGTGACTAAGCAGATGAAGTGATAAAGAAACAGTAGAAGAATGAAAATTCTCCATAGTAAGCCACCTCTGAGGTATGGGCTATATAGAAAGGACTTGACGTAGGTGGACCCAAAAGAGGGAGAGATCTGAGAAGGGAACAGGGGGACATGAGAGAATGTGTTAAAGGACCTGGCTCCTCAAGGCCAGGTCACAAGCCGATTTACACCTAGAGAGGTGGCTAGATGGAAAAGGCTGCCTGTGTCCGCAAAAGGGATACCTAAATTCTGACCCCAAACCAACCAGATATTTGCGGAGATACCAAGTAATAGGGAGAGAAATTTGAAATGAGGGGAGCTGGTGGGGTAAGGAGAGTGTCTAGAGACAACAGGGTAGTGTGGCAAGCAGAAGCAGACCGAACTCTTGTCAGAGCCTGGAGTAAGGAGTCACTGGGGCATTGGGGCACAGAGCCAATGGCTTCGCTCCAGACCACACCCAGCCCTCATGGACAGGTTGATTTCCGAGGCAAGAACACAGTTCTGTTCTCAGCCCGACTCCTTCTCAAATTGCAGGAGTCTGGTGTCTAATACAGGAGCCTTTGAGAAACACCACAGTGTGGCCCTGACTTGGATTTTGTAATTACTCCAAGGCTTTTTTTCAGTCCTGCAGGACAGGCCAATCAGCATGAAAGAAAACTCAGTGGAACAGGTCCAATATTCCCAGATCTGAGATGAGAGGCAGGGAGGGAGGAGCCTCTAGTGTTAGAGCTCACGCAGGGTACCATACTCCCCTCTCTGTTTTTCAAGCATAGTCTTAAGGTCCTGATTTTTTCTTTCTACAATGTCTTGGCCCTGGGAGTTGTAGTGTATGCTTTGATATGACGAATGGCATACTTAATGCAAAAAGAGGTGAACGCTTTAGAAGCATAAGCAAGGCCATTATCAGTTTTTATGGAACGTGGGAGTCCCATAACAAGGAAGCAAGAAAGCAGGTGGGCAATAACCTTAGGGACGTTTTCACTTGTGGAAGGGGTTGCCATTATAAACCCCGAATACGTGTCCACCCTGACAGGGAGCAACTTTGGTTTGTCAAAGGAAAGGAAGTGAGCGACATCCATTTGCCACAGAGCACTGGCCTTAAGGCCACGAGGATTCACCCCCATAGGTTGTAGCAGTCCCAAAGGCAAAAATGGGGCACACTAGTGCATTGATAGGCTATGTGTTTGCATTGTTGGATGGAAGGTCAAGGAACAAAGCAGCATGGGAGTGGACTGATTGGTGAAACTGATAGTGAAAATCTCTTGCAGCGCACCCAGCTGTAGCACTGGGGCAGGTCAGTACGTCAGCCTGTAGATTAAGGGAGGATAAAGGACTAGGTAGGCCAGAGTGTGCTGTGATATGTTGAACAAAGAGTGGAGATGTGCAGGCTTCCAGTAAGTGTTGTAGTGAGGCAAGCAGGATGTCTAATGAGGAAGAGAGATCCAATTTATAGTAGGCACGAGGGAGCTACGGGAAGAGTTGAGTGCAATATATGCTGTCAGTGAAGAGGGCACAGGGCTCAGGAGTCAGGCATTGAGCATGATGGATAGCGAGGAGCAAACTGGGGATTCTGCAAGGTGGGAGTGGATGAACTGATTTGTTTGTTGGTTTGGGGTAAATCTGATAGCGGCAGTGGTCTCAGAAACACTAGCACCTATAAAAACAAGTGGGGCTTGAGGGATGATGGGTTTAGAGGAGATAACAGAAGGAATGGGGAGGGGAAGATGGCACATTACTTGGAGATTTTTGCTTGAGAGTATGTGACTTCCTATCTGGCCAGTATAGCCAGCTAAGAGGGAACCATCAATGAGGAGAGCAAAATCCAGCGATGACTTAGGAAGTGATCCAGCTCACAGCTAAACTGCCCAACGGAGAACAAGTGTAATTTCTTAATAAGAGAAGAAAGCATGTAAAGAGGCGACTGGATCTTTGACATGGCTGTGGAGGACAGAGGGACCCATTCTAAAACGTTATTGGGAGGCTGCCACAGCGCACCTGTAGGTGTCCTAGTGGAGCCAAGAACAATGACCCAGAGTTCTTTGTGTGGATCCCATCTAGGAAGCTGTAAGGAGGCAATGGCTTGGTCAACTAGGGTGAGGACATGCTCATACCTTCCTCAGTAAGCTCTCTAGGGGAAGTAGGATCAAGTTTCCAGCATAGACACGTAAAAAATCGGGCTAAGTTGGTGAGTAGTTAACTTTGCCCAAGGACAAACCCAACTTATATGTCCTAACCGGACCTGTGATTCGTTTAAGGTAGCTTTCTTTGGGATAGAAATGTGGGGTGGAATAGGGTGAACGGTCTAGGGAAGTATCTCAGTGGCCAGGAAGTGAAATGGAGGAGAATGTTGAACTTTTCAGGGGCTACGACAAGGCCTATGGCCCGGACGTTTTGTGCAGCTTCACTGAAAGTATCCTTAAGGATGACAAGATCTTGGTGAGCCAGCAAAATGTGATCCATATCGTGGATGACATTTAAACCAGTCATGGCAGACAGAGGTGTCAGAACCTTAAAAATACGAATTTGGCAAATGGTCAAACTATTTTTCATGCCTGGTGGCACGACTGTCCACTGAAAACTTTGCACTGGGACTGCATTATTGGGCACTGGTAATGTGAAGGTAGAGTGCTCCTTATCCTCAGGTTGAAGGGGGATAATAAAAAATCAGACCTTTATATCCAGAATGTGCATAACATGACCAGCAGGAAGCACAGTAGCTCCAGGGAGTCCCGGCTGGGTGGTGCCCAGTTTTTTCATGCGGTATTGACCGCCATCAAATCATGGAGGAGCCAGATGGAGGATGGGGATTTTTTGTGGATGACAAAAATAGGATCACCGTAAGGGCTAATTGAGGGTTCTATATGACCCAAGTCTAACTATTGTTGAACCAAAGCAGTTAGATGTGGCTTAGCTTCTGTTGAGGTAGGGGCCACGGTTCTACCTGCATGGGGGTATCATCAGTCCATTGTAATTTGATGGGGAGAAAGGCACAAACAGTGGCTCTTAGTATTAGGGCTGCTTAATGAGTTTTGGGGACCTGTTTGTAGCAGGTCTTCTAGACAGAACTTATCATCATAGTTAGCATAGCTCTCATGCTACCAAGCAGGTCACACCCAAACAATTATTACCCGAGCCTGTAGTATCAGCAGCTGTACACAGCCCTTGTTCCCCTCCGAGTCTCACCAAGCAATGGCATGTTTTAGCTGACAACTGGGAGAAAGTTCTCCCACCCCTTGCACCTCAGGGCCTTGTATAGTTTCTCACTCTGAGGGAACTTCCTCTTTTCTCAATATGGTTGCATCTGTGCCTGAGTCAGCTATGCCCTTGAAGACCTTACCATTAATCCAAACATGTATGCGAAGCTTGACCTGTGACTCCCATGGTTTCAGTTACCTATAGTCAACTACAGCCAAAAAATATTAAATGGAAAACTTCAGAAATAAATAATTCATAGGATTTGAATAATATGGTAATATATTTTATAATACATTAGAATTCTGTATTACTGGTTATTGTTGTTAATATCTTGCTGTGCCCAATTTGTGAATTTACTGATTCATTAGATTCTCTGGGTCATAGAAAATGCATGATAATTACAACACAATTCTCATCAATTCTCATGTTAATGTGATATTAATGCTAACCGTACAGTTTCATGTAATTTCTAGATTCAATTCTAAGACTATAATGATACTCTACTTTCCCTTTCTCCCTTCTTCACTCCCTCTTTGTCATTTAAGTCTTGATTTTATGAAACATAAAAAAGAATGGAGAGGTTTGCATCACAGGAAACTAAAGAGTTCAACAAGTAAAAAAGTAAAAAGACTATGGTTCACTGGGAATATAGACACAGATTACGAACAGTGATCATATGAAGATATCCATTTCACTCATTCACAGTAAATTTTAAAATAATCACACATCTTTAAAACTATGGTCATTTACACCAAGATGGAGGAATCTGGAAAACATCATGCTGAGTGAATTAAGCCAGTCCCAAAGGGACAAATATCATATGTTCTCCCTGATTGGCGACAACTAACTGAGCACAAAGGGGAAACTTGTTGAAATGAAATGGACGCTATGAGAAACAGTGACTTGATCAGCTCTTGTCCTGACGGTTGATGTACAATGTAATATTTATCCATTTTAGTATTTTTTTTGTTCTAGTACCGTTGGTTGAACTCTATAATTAACACACAATTATTCTTAGGTGTTTAAATTTTAACTGAAAAGTGATCCTTGTTAGGAATTTGGAAAACATTATGCTGAGTGAAATAAGCCAATCCCAAAGGGACAAATACCACTTGTTCTCCCTGATAGGTGACAACTAACTGAGCACCAAAAACAAAACCTGCTAAAGTGAAATGAACACTAGGAGAAACGGTGACTTGATCAGCCCTCACCCTGACTGTTGATGAGCAACTTGATATGTTATCCCTCTTAGTATTTTTTTGTTGTTTGTTCTACTTAATGCTTTTGGTTGAATACTGTAATCAATACACAATTCTTCTTAAGTGCTGAAACTTAACTGAAAAGTGATCACTGTTAAATATAAGAGTGGGAATAAGAGAGGGAAGAGATGTGCAATTCGGGACATGCTCAAGCTGACTTACCTCAAACAGTAGAGTTAGAAACATACCAGGGGATTCCAATTCAATCCCATCAAGGTGGCATGTACCAATGCCATCTCACTAGTCACAGTGATAAATTTCTGTTCACAATTGATCACACTGATAGGACTAAGAACCAAAGGGATCACATAAACAAGACTAGTGTCTGCAAATACTAGCTGATAGAATCAAAAAGGGAGAGAATGATCCAACATGGGAAGTGAGATGCACAGCAGACTCATAGAATGGCAGATGTCCTAAACAGCACTCTGGCCTCAGAATCAGCCCTTAAGGCATGTGGATCCGGCTGAAAATCCCATGAGAGTTTACAGGCGTGGAAAGCCAAGACACTCTGGCAAAAAAAAAAAAAAAAAAAAAACAAAAAACAAAAAACCTAAATGAAAGATCTCTGCGAGTGAGATCCCAGTGGAAAGAATGGTGCCATCAAAGAAGGAGGTACCTTTCTCTGAAGGGAGGAGAGAACTTCCACTTTGACCATGGCCTTGTTTAAAAATTATCAGAGTCAGTGAACTCAGGGGGCTTCCATAGCCTTGGCAGCTCATGACAAGAGCCTAGGGTGATTACTGAGGCCATAAACAAGAGTGTCAATTTGTTAAGTCAACAACAGGAGTCACTGTGCACTTACTCCTCATGTAGGATCTTTGTCCTTAGTGTGCTGTACATTGAGATTTCATGCTATAACTAGTACTCAAACAGTATTTTTCACTTTGTGTTTCTGTGTGGGAGCAAACTGTTGAAATCTTTACTTAATGTATGCTAAACTGATCTTCTGTATATAAAGAGAAACGAAAATGAATCTTGATGTGAATGGAATGGGAGAGAGAGTGGGAAAGGGGAGGGTTGCAGGTGGGAGGGACATTATTGGGGGGAAGCCATTGTGATCCATAAGCTGTACTTTGGAAATTTATATTCATTAAATAAAAGTTAAAAAAAATAATTTTTGTATTTATTTGAAAGGCAGAGCTATACAAGGAGAGGGACATACACACACATGCACACACACACAAAGAGAGAGAGCAAGAGAGAGATCTTCTAGCGACTGGTTCACTCCCCAAATGGCCACAAAGGATGGAGCTGGGCTGGTCTGAAGCCATCCTCCCCTGGATTCCCAAGCATATTAGCAAGGAGCTGGATCAAAACTGCAGTACCCAGGATTTGAATCTATGCCCATATGGGATGCTGGCATCACAGGTGGTATCTTTACCTGTATGCCACAATGCTAGGCCCCTCCTCCATTTCTAATCTTGTCTTCCTTTTGTTTTTAAAGGTTTAAAAGCAGGATTTATTAGAATCAGAGACCTCCAGCCAGAGTGGCAAGGAGAGAGGCTCCAAGAGAGGCAAAGCCCAAAGGGGCCAGTAGTAACGGGGTTTTTAAGCACAGTTTTGGGGAAGGAAAAAAAAAAACTCGACATTCAGTTATGAGGTGGGGACAAAAACCCATCAAAAGACCTGGTTTGCAATCCTTTATGCCTTCTGGCTTGCTAGTGATAAATCAACAAGTGTCACCAGAAGGGTGATATGCCTAATTTGTTTTACAGTAAACTGGGAGCTCAGAAGGATTGCCACTCCCTTGCTATTTTCATGGTATGATTGGAAGCTGTCAAGGAGTGGGCAAATAGACACTTTTGACATTGCTAAAGATAACTTTTGGGGTGAATAAAGCATTTTGCATCCTAAACCTCCACTGGGAGCACCCTGACTGCCAACTTACCCATCTGACTCCCCAATTCCCTGCCCCAGAAGAATGAACCCTAACTTCTGTTAGGGGGTATGGGAAGATGACTTCTATGGCTTATTCAAGCTGAGTGAGGAAAGAGTAGCAATCATTTTAGGGTTCCAGCAGCAAATAGGGGACACAGTGCCAACTTGCAGAAACTGCTTCCATCTGAGGTTGCATGTGCATGGCCATCTAGAATTTCACTGTTTCAAGTCTGAAGAAAATGAATCTAACAAGTAGATTTAATTCCTAGGGTATCAAACAAAGGACAGCGTTACCATCAGAGGATCTAAGAAAGGAGCTGTCTAAATCATGGTGAAGTTTTCCCATTAAGAGGCAAATCAGGGCTATTTACTGATTCCAGGGCAAACTCCTTCATATTTTTTTAAAACAATATTAGCCTCTAAGGGAATACCACTCTCTCCAAATAAGTCTCCCATACTATACCTATATTGAATAACAATATTGGTGGGAACCATCCCATTCATGGGGTTCTCCATTTTTCCTTTCCTTTGTTATTATGTTTTTGTCTTAGTTCATCCTGACTGCTATAACAAAACGCACTAAGCTGGGTGGCTAATACTCAGCAGTACTTTATTTCTCAGTTTTAAAGGGTGAGAAATCTGAGATCAAGGTACCAGCATATTCAGTGTCTGGTGAGGGCACATGGCACATCCGGGATGCCTCCTTACCCTCCTTACATAGTTGAAGGGACTGACAACCTCCCTCTGGCCTCTGTTATGAAGACCCTAATACCATCTACAATGGCAGGGCCTTGATGATCTGGTCACCAAAGGGCTCATCACATAATACCACCTCACTGAAGGCTGGGCTTCAGCATATGCAGATTGGGTGGTTGTAGACAGCAACTCTGAGTCTGGGTCCTTCCTTCCAGCTCATTTCCTCCTACATCCTAACTTTTTTTAAAGATTTATTTATTTTACTTGGAAATCACAGTTACACACAGAGAGAAGGAGAGGCAGAGAGAGAAAGAGAGAGAGAGAGGGAGAGAGAGGTCTTCCATCTGCTGGTTCACTCCCCAGTTGGCTGCAATAGCTGGAATTGTGCTGATCTGAAGCCAGGAGCCAGGAGCTTCCTTCGGGTCACCCATGTAGGTGCAGGGGCCCAAGGACTTGGGCCATCTTCTACTGCTTTCCCAAGCTATAGCAGAGAGCTGGATCGGGAGTGGAGTAACCGGGACTCGAACCGGCGCTCATATGGGTTGCCGACAATGCAGGTGGCGGCTTTACCCGCTATGCCATAATGCCTGCCCCCATCCTAACGTTTTTTTTTTTAAGATTTATTTTATTTATTTGAAAGACAGAGTTAAAGAGAGAGGCAGAGTCAGAGAGTAAGAGAAGGAGATAGAGGTCTTCCATCCATTGGTTCACTCCCCAAATTACTGCAACGGCCAGAGCTAAGCTGATCTGAAGCTAGGAGCCAGGAGCTTCTTTCGGGTCTCTCACACAGGTGCAGAGGCCCAACTACTTTCCCAGGCAGAGAGTTGGATCAGAGGTGGAGCAAGTGGGTCTCAAATTGGTGACTAAATGGGATGCCAGCACTGCAGGCCAGGACTTTAACCCACTGTGCCACAACACTGGCCTTCTACCATCCTAACTTTAATAATCCATTAACCCGTGTTGGCTCACAAGCCATTAATCCTATTCTGTTTTCACTGCCTTATGTTGGTAGAGTGAATATATGGGGATCTTCAAAATGCCATGGAAAAAGTGTTTTGTTAAAAAAAAAATAAAAAGGAAATTATGCATGGACTTCAAAAATTTCTTTCCATAAAAATAAACATCTTTTAATTCCATTTTCCAAGCACTTTTTGAACCACTTTTCTATGTGAAATCTAAGACAAACAAACAAAAATCTCACCAAATTTAATTTCATGGAAGATGAGATTAGAGTGGTAGTTACCAGAGCTTGGGAAGCAGGACAGAGGGGTAAGGAGGGTTTATTAATGAGTATTAACTTGTTGTATAGTAGTAAAATTCTGGTGTTTTATTGTCTAGGGGAGTGATGATATATAATGATAATATAATGTATATTTTTCTAAAGAATTAAAAAAAATGGAGAATGGATTTTGTACATTTCCACCATAAAGGAAAGATATTTGAGAAGGAAGATTTGCTCACCCTTTTTTGAATATTGCACAATGTATGCATGCATCAAAACATCATGTACTATTCCATAAATATGCGCAATTTTATGTGTCATTTTAAAAAGAAAAGCTTTTCCCCAAATTATGGAATAGAATCTTCTGTTTATGGATGTATTAAATTACAAATTTAATTATGCACTTTTACGCATGTAAAGAAATATCCATTTTAAATTTAACCTTCAAAATATCCTTTGTTAGGGTTTGGGAAATGACAAACCACACACACACACACACACACAGATTGGTGATGAACCACTTTTAAAAGAAAACAGTCTTGCAGATGAAAAATGTTTGGAAGGGTATGTCATTGGCCTTATCTCTGAAAAGATCTAGTCCATTGCACCTAATTACGCCTCAGGATAGCCTGGGATTGGAAACAGTCTCCTGCTCCCACCATCTGAATGCCAGTACAGTACAAACCCACCCTTCCGTCAGCATGGGTTGTTGCAAAGAATAATTTGAACCAGAAATACTTAACTAGGGGGAATGCACACCAATTTGGCCTTCCCTGTGAATCACTTAAAACAACACATTCTTGGCAGAATAATCTACAAAAGTTGCTCTCCACAGCAAGGATCAGTAAGAACTGATGTTTCTTCTTAATTTCTCCAGGAAATCCAAAGGGTGGAAACACTGTGAGGTTAGGTCAACACCCTCATGGTTTTCAAATTGATGGCTGTTAATATTTCTTGAAAAGCCTGCTTTTAATTATCTATGTCCATATTGGCAAGTTAGCAGGTAAAATCACTTGACTTTTCAAGAGAGAGATGTGGACTCAAATCAACAATTTTCATTAATAATTTCTCATTTGGGAAAATCTATATCATAGCAAGTGAACCCTCTCAGCTGCCCCTATTTTACAAACAGAATTAATTAATTAACTGCTGCATTCTTTGTCAGCAGTTGAAAGACTACAATAGCGAAACTATGTACAACACTATCACTCATACAAGTTGGCAGTAAAGCCAGATTCCAACATGAAGATACCCTGCTCAGAATTCTGTTCCCCTGATGACATGGAGTTGTTCATTCACTGGGCCAAGAGCAACACTAGGGGGTACAGGATTAACAAGCAGGTAGCCATGCTGCACATGCGTTGACACAGTACAGGAGCAAATCACACAGGGAAACCATGAAACTTGGCAAAGGAGAAACTGAACCAGAAGCAGTCCTGCTACCTGGCTTTTCTTTACTGGTATGAAAACTAGCATCAAAGGAGACAATTTTTAAGGCCGCAGGGGACATGACTCAAAACAGCTGCTTGGGGGCACTAGAATGCAGTCGACTACAATCTCCAGGCCCCTCCCACTGCCGTGGGGCGAATATCACTTATTGAAAGATTTTTTTTTCTTTTTTCATACTATTTGTTGAACTCTTTATTTAGTACAGGGTTAATCTTACACTTTTAAAGTTAATTGAAAATAGATCTTTGTAAAAAAATAAGAATGGGAATGGGAGAACGAGAAGGAGGAAGGGTGGGAACGCAGGCAGGAGGGAGGGTAGTGTGGGAAGAATCACTGCATTCCTAAATTTGTATTTATGAAATGCATGAAGTTTGTATACCTTAAGTAAAAGGATATCTAGGTTAAGAAAAGAGTGCTTGGGACAAGTGTTTTGGTTCTCAGTTTTTCTTTATTTTTTAATGGATTTTGGAATATTTGCATATACACAATGAGATAGAAAGGGGATATAACCCATGTATGAATATGAAATTTCAATGTTTCATATGCACTTTATACATGTCATCTGATGGTTAAGTATTTTCAGATGCCTGCATTTTGATCACATGAGATCAACTGTGGAAGTTTCCACTTAGGGTACCACGTTGGTGCTCAAAACATTTCTGATTTTGAAGCATTTCAGATTTTGGATTTTCAGCTGAGAGATGGTCAATATGTATTGTGACATTTCAGATTCTCTGCTTATTGCAAAGGAATTTGAGATATAGATAAGCCATCTCTTCCAACAAAACTAATTCTGGAATGGTTTAGCTAGCCTACACTCATATAGGCTTTTTATATGGTCTAAAAGTCAGTCAGCTTGCTTTCTTTCTAATATCTGTTTGGAATAAGATACAGGAAGGTTTGATAGAGAAAGGAGAAACAAAAATAACTTCAAGATGCAGAATTAGAGAAGAATACCATTGGTGCCTTTTGGAAGCTTCAGGCCTTGTTAAGTCAAGGGGAACATAAGTGCAGAATGGGAGTGGGAGAGGCATGAGTTTTGCTTGGGATTTGCTAAGGGTTCCAGTCCTTTCTGACTCATAACTTGTTTAAGTTGTGAGAAAAAAAATGGGTCAAAGAACTCACTTTATTAATTACATATTTTCCTTAGGAAAGAATTTTTAAAAAATCATGGTGCTCTAGATGTCATCTAGATTGGCCTGTATTTGGCATCATTTATCTTGCTTTACTCCCACCCTCAAATACAATCACCCATTCCCACTTGATCCAGTTAAGGAGAAAGGACAGGGATTGTTGCCATTGCTTGCTTCTAAAACACAGATACATGTTTCCTCTGGAGGATGTATTAGTCTACCAAGAGTGGAAAACATATCTGTAGTCTATGCATATTATATGGTTTTAGATTGCATCAATTCTGCCTGAATTTCCATTATTTTTATAGACAGTTTAATGCAAGACATTATATATACATTAGTAGAGATCTGGATATTTTATATAGTTTGTAAAATTCACACAGCTGAAGTCACTTCCAAGAAATGTTCTGCTCCTTGTGAATCACCAGCATTTACGCCTCTAGACCTGCAATGCATAATTTTCTTCTGTCTTTTAACAATGCATATTGTTGGAAAAGATTTTACAGTACCTTCAATAGCATGGTTTGGGGGCTAGTTCTAACACTAACTAGTTATGTGAACCTAACGTATCCTCTCACTTCTCTAAACTCATTTTTGTTATCTGGAAACTAAAAGGTTGAAATGATGCCCTTGTGTTCCTTTGTGCGGACACAACTGTAACATGAAGTGACTACTTGACTTCAACAGTTTTGACTGTGTGAGTTACAGCTCTCAGAGCCATATTTTGTGACCCATGTTTGAAAGGAACTTTTCTAACAGATGTAGGGAGGGGCAGCCTGTGGAATTCCTTGAGGTAATGTTATGTTATGCCAAAAATATCTAGTACAGTTTTACAGAAATGCCAGACATTTTAGTAGAGGCTTTGGAATTCCTGCAGAAATGCCTTGCATGGGAGCTGTCATTTTTAATGTGCAGATTTGGTTGTGATTTCATCATGGAACATTTTATTCTTCCAAATATATTTTTCAGAAACAAACTTGAGAGTTTAATTCTTCCATAAGATGATGAATTCTTATCAAGCATGGAAATATCTTTAGTTTGAATCAAAGAATAATATTCTAAAATTTATATATTTATATACTCACATATGTGGAAAGATGTAATATTTTCCATTTTGAGCAGGATCACCTAATTAATAAAAAGTAGTGTATTTGAGAATTTCATCATTTAGAGTTCTTAAACTATTCCTGACTGAAAAAAGGATACACTATCATCATCTTGCTACTTTTTCCTAAATATATGAATTAGGTTATTCTATGAATTTTTAATTGGCTGATAATAATTTGACATGTTTTATAATAGATCTTGAGAACAAGTTTTTGCATTTTGTTTTGCAGAGAGACACAGATACATCCGTGAGGTGACATGAAAACATGGTGACAGAACAAAGATAGTAGAAATAAATATAATATTTGGTCTGGATGCTATAGACCACTTAAACTGATAAACCACAGTGTTAGGTCACAGTTAAAAAATTTCATCTACCCAAATGGACCAATCAGCAGGGCCTATTAAGAACTTGCTCCATTTGGGTTGGTTCCAGGTCTTAGCTATTGTGAATTGAGCTGCAATAAACATTAATGTGCAGACAGCTTGTTTGTTTGCCAATTTAATTTCCTTTGGGTAAATTCCAAGGAGTGGGATGGCTGGGTTGTATGGTAGGGTTATATTCAGGTTTCTGAGGAATCTCCAGATTGACTTCCATAGTGGCTTAACCAGTTGGCATTCCCACCAACAGTGGGTTAGTGTCCCTTTTTCCCCCACATCCTCTCCAGCATCTATTGTTGGTAGATTTCTGAATGTGAGCCATTCTAACAGGGGTGAGGTGAAACCTCATTGTGGTTTTGGTTTGCATTTCCCTGATTGTTAGTGATATTGAACATTTTTTCATGTGTCTATTGGCCATTTGGATTTCCTCTTTTGAAAAATATCTATTGAGGGCCTTGGCCCATCTCTTAAGTTGGTTGTTTGTTTTGATGCTGTGGAGTTTCTTGATTTCTTTGTAGATTCTAGTTATCAACCCTTTATCTATTGCATAGTTTGCAAATATTTTTTCCATTCTGTCTGTTGATTCTTCACTTTCCTGACTGTTTCTTTTGCAGTACAGAAACTTCTCAATTTGATGCAATCCCAAATGTTAATTTTGGTTTTGACTGCCTGTGCTTCTGGGGTATTTTCCAAGAAGTCTTTGCCAGTACCTATATCTCGCATGGTTTTTCCAATGCTCTATAATAATTAGATGGTGTCAGGTCGTAGACATAAGTCTTTAATCCATGTTGAGTGAATTTTCGTGTAAGGTGAAAGGTAGGGGTCTTGCTTCATGATTCTGCACATGGAAATCCAATTTTCCCAGCAACCCAAACACCCATCAACAGTAGACCGGATAAACAAATTATGGGACATGTACTCTATAGATTACTATACAGCAGTCAAAAACAATGAAACCTGGTCATTTGCAACAAGATGGAGGAATCTGGAAAACATCATGCTGAGTGAACTAAGCCAGTCCCAAAGGGACAAATATCATATGTTCTCCCTGATCAGAGATAACTAACTGAGCACCAAAGGGGAAACCTGTTGAAGTGAAATGGACACTATAAGAAACAGTGACTTGATCAGCTCTTGTCCTGACGGTTGATGTACAATGTAATATTTATCCATTTTAGTATTTTTTTGTTCTAGTACTATTGGTTGAACTCTGTAATTAACACACAATTATTCTTAGGTGTTTAAATTTAACTGAAAAGTGATCCCTGTTAGGAATTTGGAAAACATTATGCTGAGTGAAATAAGCCAGTCTCAAAGGGCCAAATATCTTATGTTCTCCCTGATAGGTGACAACTAACCGAACACCAAAAGGGAAACCTGTTAAAGTGAAATGAATACTATGAGAAATGGTGACTTGATCAGCCCTCACCCTGACTGTTGATGAGCAACTTGATATGTTATCCCTCTTAGTATTTTTTTTTGTTTGTTCTACTTAATACTTTTGGTTGAATACTGTAATCAATACACAGTTAATTCTTAAGTGTTGAAACTTGCCTGAAAAGTGATCCCTGTTAAATATAAGAGTGGGAATAAGAGAGGGAAGAGATGTGCAATTCGGGACATGCTAAAGCTGACTTGCCCAAAAACGGTAGAGTTAGAAACATACCAGGGGATTCCAGTTCAATCCCATCAAGGTGGCATGTACCAATGCCATCTCACTAGTCACAGTGATAAATTTCTGTTCACAATTAATCATAATGATAGGACTAAGAGCCAAAAGGATCACATAAACAAGACTAGTGTCTGCAAATACTAACTGATAGAATCAAAAAGGGAGAGAATGATCCAACATGGGAAGTGAGATACACAGCAGACTCATAGAATGGCAGATGTCATAAATAGCACTCTGGCCTCAGAAGCAGCCCTTAAGGCATGTGGATCCGTCTGAAAATCCCATGAGAGTTTACAGGCATGGAAAGCCAAGACACTCTGGGGAAAAAACAAAACAAAGCAAAACAAAAAAAAAACAAAAACAACCCTACATGAAAGATCTCTGCGAGTGAGATCCCAGTGGAAAGAACGGGTCATCAAAGAAGGAGGTACCTTTCTCTGAAGAGAGGAGAGAACTTCCACTCTGACTACCACCTTGTCTAAATATCATCAGAGTCGGTGAACTCAAAAGGCTTCCATAGTCTTGGCAACTCATGACGAGAGCCTAGGGTGATTACTGATGCAATAAACAAGAGTGTCAATTTGTTAAGTCAACAACAGGAGTCACTGTGCACTTACTCCTCATGTAGGATCTTTGTCCTTAGTGTGCTGTACATTGAGATTTCATGCTATAACTAGTACTCAAACAGTATTTTTCACTTTATGTTTCTGTGTGGGAGTGAACTGTTGAAATCTTTACTTAATATATGCTAAACTGATCTTCTGTATATAAAGAGAATTGAAAATGAATCTTGATGTGAATGGAAGGGGAGAGGGAGTGGGAAAGGGGAGGGTTGCGGGTGGGAGGGACATTATGGGGGGGAAGCCATTGTGATCCATAAGCTGTACTTTGGAAATTTATATTTATTAAATAAAAGTTAAAAAAACACAAGATCTTGCTCCAGACTCACATATAATCTTTTTTAAAAGATTTATTAATTTATTTGAAAGGCAGAGTTACAGAGAGGCAGAGGCAGAGAGAAAGAGAGGGGTCTTCCATTCGCTAGTTGACTCCCCAGATGGCTGCCATGGCCAGAGCTGTGCCAGTCTGAAGCCAGGATCCAGGAGCTTCTTCCAGGTCTCCCATGCAGGTGTAGGGGCCCAACCACTTGGGCCACCTTCTACTGCTTTTCCAGGCCATAGCAGAGAGCTGGATTGGAAGTGGAGCAGCCGGGACTCAAACTGGTGCCCATTTGGGATCTAGGCACTGCAGGTGGTGGCTTTACCTGCTACACCACAGCACCAGCTCTCACATATAAGCAGTGTGTAGAAGCTAAACCAACACCTTACTGTCCCCTCAGAAGGAGGTATGGATTAAGTGTGCTCATCATGATTCTTCATCCTGATATGGAAACAAAACAAAACAAGACAAAGCAAACAAATATGAAAGGTTGCACTTTCCAGAAATGGATCCTGTGAAATGAAATGAAATTTGGGTGGAGGTATGTACTTTGGGCATCAACTTAAACATTACTTCTGGGTGTGTTCTGGATGAGGGTGTCATTTGAAATGGCCAGTTGACTAAAGCAGATTATCTTCCCCTAAGAGGGTGGACCTCATTCAATCCATTGATAAGCTGAATAGAATAAAAGAGTGAGTACAAATGAATTCTCTCTCAGCCAACTGTCTTTCATTAAGACACTGGTCTTCTCCTGACTTCAAATTTCAATGAGTAAACATGTATGCATTTATTTGCTTTTGATTGATTTAGGAAAGGTTTGCAACTAATTGAAGCTGAAATATTACTATACGGGTACATATTTGGCCTAGAGATTAACATAGCTGCATCCCATTTTGGAGTGACTAAGTTTGGACCTTGGCTCTGGTTCCTCGCTGCAGCTTCTTGCTGATGCAGGTGCTGGGAGTCATGAGTGATGACTAAAGTAACTGAGTTTTCAAGTAATTGAGTTACTCAAGTAATTGTGTTTCCAGCTCCTGGCTTCAGCTTGGCCCACCCTCAGCCGCTCCTGGGGAGTGATTCAGGAGATGAGAGGTCTGTGTCTTCCTGTCTCTCTGTTTCTGCCTCTCAGGCAACAAACAAAGCAAATAATATCCGTTAAAAACATCAAATACATCCAACACTTGGTGACAAATCAAATGCAAGATGTGCAAAACCTCAACACAGAAAAGTACACACCAAACATTACGGAAAACATGGAAAATGAATAAAAAAATGCCATGATGTACCACGTTTATGTATTGGAAGTCTTATTATTTAAAGATATCAGCCACATCCCTCACAATAGTAGATGCAATCAAAATCCTCACAATGTATGTGTGTGTGTGTATAGATTGAAAATTGATTCTAAAATTTATGTGGGAATTCAAAGGGTCAAGAATAGCAAAAACCAATCTTGAGAACAAATCTGGGGGACTTGCACTACAGTATGTCAAGGTTACTAGAGTAAAACTGTGTGCCATTGACACAAATAGTCCAGCAGAACATCAGAATTCATCCAGAATGATACACACATATAAACAATCACATAATTTATAACATAATTTATAACAAAGATTCCAAAGCAATGTTTTGTAGAAAGAGTCATATTTTCAGTATATGGTGCTGGATAAATTGCATATTTGCATGAAAAAAGGTGAAATTTGCAAAATTCTTTAGATTTTGCTGCATCAAGCAGAAATTCAAATTAAATAAAAACAGAGATAAATCTTTTCTCATATCTGACACCATACATAGAAATTAATTAGAGGTGGATTGAAGACTCCTGCCTGCCTGAAGGTAGGTAAAATGGTAAAATAATAAATGTCTTCCCATTCATTGGAGACAATTTTCATGGTTGCAGCATGGATGAGACATCACAGAACGTCTACTTTGTGATTCCATTTATGCAGAGGAGTTCCACCCCCCAATCCCTGCGAAGTAGAACTAATAAATGATGCTAAGAATCACACTAATGATTATTGTGGCTAGGCAATTGCATATTTTCTTAGGTGCTACTCATGTTTTTAATCTCATTGACAATATCATCAAAAAGCCCCCAGATGCCTATGAATAAATCAAATGAAAAAGGTGAGAAATCTCACTAAGTGATTCCAATGTAAAATTTATTAAGAGAAATAAGAAATAGATGGATAAATGAATGCATACAATTTTCAGGAGCTGGAAGATTTACTATTGTGTTTATGTAACGATGAAGACACAGGTAAGCAAAAAAAATAAAGAAATTGGAGTCAAGAGATGTTGTATTTTAATATAAGATGTTTATGTTCTTTGGATCCCCTATCCTATCATCTGCAAAGAGGGATAGTTTGAATTCTTCCTTCCCAATTTGTATCCCTTTAATTTCTTTTTCTTGCCTAATAGCTCTGGCTAAAACTTCCAGAACTATGTTGAATAGCAGTGGTGAGTGTGGGCATCCCTGTCTGGTACCAGATCTCAGTGGAAAAGCTTCCAGCTTTTCCCCATTCAATAGGATGTTGGCCGTGGGTTTTTCATAAATTGCTTTGATTGTATTGAGGAATGTTCCTTCCATACCCAGTTTGCTTAGAGTTTTCATCATGAAAGGGTGTTGTATTTTATCAAATGCTTTCTCGGCATCTATTGAGATAATCATATGGTTTTTCTTCTGCAGTCTGTTAATGTGGTGTATCACATTGATTGTCTTGCGCACATTAAACCATCCCTGCATACCAGGGATAAATCCCACTTGGTCTGGGTGGATGATCTTTCTGATGTGTTGTTGCATTCTATTGGCGAGAATTTTATTGAGGATTTTTGCATCTATGTTCATCAGGGATATTGGTCTGTAATTCTCTTTCAGTGCTGCATCTTTCTCTGGCTTAGGAATTAAGGTGATGCTGGCTTCATAGAAAGAATTTGGGAGGACTCCCTCTTCTTCGATTGTTCTGAATAGTTTGAGAAGAATTGGAGTTAGTTCTTCTTTAAATGTCTGGTAAAATTCAGCAGTGAATCCATCTGGTCCTGGGCTTTTCTTTGTTGGGAGGGCCTTTATTACTGTATATAAAGATAATTGAAAATGAATCTTGATGTGAATGGAATGGGAGAGGGAGTGGGAGATGGGAGGGGTGCGAGTGGGAGGGAAGTTATCGGGGGGAGCCATTGTAATCCATAAACTGTACTTTGGAAATTTATATTTACTAAATAAAAAAAGAATATAAAAAGATGTTTATGTTATATCTAAATAAAAGTAGCACCAAAAAGTAAACATAAATTGTAATTATTCAAAATAAGGAAAAAGAAAAGTATGTTGTACTTGTAGTACATTCTTTTTTTTAAGATTTATTTATTTTTCACTTGAGAGTCAGAGTTACACAGGGAGAGGAGAGGCGGAGAGAGAGAGAGTCTTCCATTCGATGGTTCACTTCCCAATTGGCTGCAATGGCCAGAACAGCACCGAGCTGAAGCCAGGGGCCAGGAGCTTCCCCCAGGTCTTCCATGGGGATGCAGGAGCCCAAGGACTTGGGCCATCCTCCACTGCTATCCCAGGCCATAGCAGAGAGCTGGATTGGAAGTGGAGCAGCCAGGACTAGAACTAGTGCCCATGTGAGTTGTTGGCTCTTCAGGCCAGGGCATTAACCCACTGTGCCACAGTGCCAGCCCCTGCAGTACATTCTTAGTCACCCACGTTGTAAAACATGAGGATGCATGACTATCTGTGGTGCTAATCATTCAATTGCTGGTGTCAAATTTCTCACCTTCTCAAATTGTATAAGCACAGACCTTTTGAGCTTTTATACCAATGACATTCTGGGACATTGTCTTCCTGCTTCTCAGTAATATTTTCAAGTGAACCAGGTGTGTAAAGGATAACTGGCCTGAAATGTACTTGTTTGGTAGTAGAACTGGTAGCAATCTCAATGACAATAGATCACAATGATATGTATACATAGATATCCTCAGGCCTATTGTAATCTGCACCATTACAGTATAAGGTTGGAATGACTGTAGGACATTATTATAGTTTTATTTCAACTAAAATTACACAGCATATGCAGGTCCACATGTGAAGAATTTACCCAATTAGAACAAATGACATCCTAACATAACAATTTAATATTTTTATAATTCCGTGTGATATTTTTTAGAGTTATTGAACAGAAGATTGTGAATCTTCAGTGATAAATAATTCAACTGTTACTTGACACAGAATTCCTCTGACATGTACCTCTAAATGCTGTTTGAACATCTCTAGCTACAGGAATTTAAATATTTTATGGAGAATTTTATTAAACTTATAGACTTCTATTAAATTATGTAATGACTCATGTCATCATGAAAAGTGTTTTGTTATAATTTATATTTAATTTTTAATTCTTTCTTATATGACCACATAGGATGAAAGTTTAATTTCAGGCAAAGTTCTATATATTTTAGATGATTTACATAATAAAATCAAATTGAAAAATAAGCGGATATATTTTGAACTAAGCAATATATTATGTTAAATTACTATTTCTTACATATGTAATTTGATTTATTCATAAGTAAATTTCAAATTGATTTCCATTCTGCACCTTTTTATGCTTTTTCATCCAAAAGTATGTTATCATTATCAATTCAGTTACTAAAGCCAGAAATTCTCGAATCTTCTCTTCCTCTAACCTCCACGTCTACTTCATTAGCAAATCTATTAGCTGTACCTAACTGGTCTGACTGCACATTGGCTTCCTATACTCTATTCTTCACATAGAACTAGTAATTCTTCTGAGTTACAAAATCATGAGATTCTTCAGTAGGCAGTCTTTCAAGATGGCCCACAGGTAATATCCATCTCCTGATATTCATGCTATTTGCAATTTCCTTTCTTTGAGAAGTACATGAACATACTGATTTCTTTATGAATACAACATAGCAAAAATAATGAGATGCCATTTCTGAGCTTATGTTGCAAAAGATGGATTTCCGTCTTGTTCTCTTTCTTTTGCTTGCTCTCTCTCTGCCTCTGCCTCTGTCTCTTTCTCTTTGGCTCTTCCCGTTCCATCCTCTGAAGAAGCAAGCTTCTGTGCTATGAATTGCCTGCCTAATGGAGGGTCCGTGTGGATGGATGACCTCCAGTCAACAGCCAGTGAGACACTGAGGCCCTCAGGTCACTGATACGCAAAGAACTGTACACTGTCAATGCTTACGCAAGTGAGAACGAAAATCCTTCTCAGTTCAAGCCTTAACATGCCTGTCTCCCAAGCCAAACTTGATGGTAACCTCACGAGAAACATTGAACCAGAGGTCTTCAGTAAGCAGGAGTGGATTCCTGAATTTAAAAAAACGTGCAGCAACAAATTTTGTTTTCTTAAGCCTCTAGGATTTGAGGTCATTTGTTAACAGAAACAGAAATCCCTAAAAACTGAAAGCTCTTCAGTCACTTTGAATGGACAACCCACCACCTACTGATCTGCTGCACCTGGTGTGTCCCTGTTGTCTAATCTATTGTGTTCTATCCAGACGGGATTTTTTTCCAGTTCTTGGAATGAGTGCAACTCTTGCCCACGTGAGGCTTCTGTGTGTGTTGCTCTCTCTGGGTTTTGCTTTCATCTCTGCTTCCCATGGCTGCTCTGTTGTTTTTCTTGGGTCCTCCTGGATTGTCTGTATCATAAAGCTCTTCTGCATCCTCTCGTTAGATACATTATCCTTTTTCTGTGTACAGAGTGCTTTTCTAACTTCAGATAATCTCAATTTTTGGCTGTTTCCATGTTTTGCTATGACTTTCTCACTGAGTCCCAGGGAAGCCAAGATTCCTACCAAGATCTTGAGCATCACAAGGTCATGCATTAACACAGTGCCATGTTGTTAACCATATTGGACTATGCTGATTTGTAACATTGTGTAAGATAATGTGCTTGCTATCCAATTTGCTTTATAAGAGATAATCTGAATAGAAAAAAAATGTTTAATAGCATTTAAGGAATAATAAAGAATTGCAATAAAAATACGTCATGGATGGGCTTTTGTCCTAGCACTTAAGACATGCACATC
Organism: Oryctolagus cuniculus; assembly: GCF_051225735.1. Lineage (NCBI taxonomy): Eukaryota > Metazoa > Chordata > Mammalia > Lagomorpha > Leporidae > Oryctolagus > Oryctolagus cuniculus. Next base: position 18,800,993 of record NC_142870.1, on the reverse strand, counting down.
CCATGTCAAGTACCAGGGTTTGAGTCTTAGCTCCACTCCAGGTTCCAGTGTCCTCCTAATGTGCATGCTGGGAGGCAGCAGATGATGACTCACGTGGTTGAGTCCTTGTCATCCACATGAGAGACCTAGATTGAGGTCCTAACTCCTGCTGTTGGCTTCACCCAGCCATTGTGGGGAGTGAACCAGCATATGAGAACTCTCTACCTCTGCCTCAATAATAGTAACAGTAATAATACATCAAAGTCAGTATCGGATGCTAATCCTTTAATTTTCATTATAGAATCTTCATTGTGTCCATATATTGTCTTTGGTATAGTTTTTGTTTCCTTTGAAACTATATTATTAAGAAATGATTTGGGGGCCGGCACTGTGGCTTACTTGGTTAATCCTCCACCTATGGCACCGGCATCTCATATGGGTGCTGGGTTCTAGTCCTAGTTGCCCCTCTTCCAGTCCAGCTCTCTGCTGTGGCCAGGGAGTGCAGTGGAGGATGGCCCAAGTGCTTGGGCCCTGCACCGCATGGGAGATCAGGAAGAAACACCTGGCTCCTGGCTTCAGATCAGCGCAGCGCTGGCCGTGGTGGCCATTTGGGGAGTGAACCAATGGAAGGAAGACCTTTCTCTCTGTCTCTCTCTCTCTCACTGTATATAACTCTACCTGTCAAATAAATTAAAAAAATAAAAAAAGAAATGATTTGGAAAACTGATTTGTTTGAGGGTGAGCTTTGTGGTGTAGCAGCTCAAGCTGCTGTTTGGGACATTAGCATCCTATATCAGTCTTTGGTTTGAGTCCTGACTTCTCTGCACTTCTGATCCAGCTTCCTGCTAATGTACATCCTGGGAGGCAGCAGATGATGGCTCAAGCACTCGAGCCCCTGCCACCCATCTCGGAGACATGGATGGGATTCTGAGCCTCTGGCTTCAGCCTGGCCCAGTCCCAGCTGGGGTGGGCATTTGGGTAGTGACTCCAGCAGGTGGAAGATATCTCTCTCACTCTCCATCTCTGTCATCCCATCTTTCAAAAATAATTAATTAAAAATATAAATAAAGCCATTAAAAAGGCAACTGATTTGTTTTGTGATAGGAAATATGCACTACATTTAAAACTGATCAAAAGATTGAATTATTAAATAATAAAAAGAATATTTTTGTCTGTCATGAGAAATTATGCTTAAAATACATTAGTATCAGCCTTTTTTTTGACAGGCAGAGTGGATAGTGAGAGAGAGAGACAGAGAGAAAGGTCTTCCTTTTGCCGTTGGTTCACCCACCAATGGCTGCCACGGCTGGCGTGCTGCGGCCAGCGCACCGTGCTGATCCGAAGCCAGGAGCCATGTGCTTCTCCTGGTCTCCCATGGGATGCAGAGCCCAAGCACTTGGGCCATCCTCCACTGCCTTCCCGGGCTGCAGCAGAGAGCTGGCCTGGAAGAGGGGCAACCGGGAAAGAATCCGGCGCCCCGACCGGGACTAGAACCGGGTGTGCCGGCGCCACTAAGTGGAGGATTAGCCTATTGAGCTACGGTGCCGGCCAGTATCAATTTTTTTAAAAGAAGTATTTCCATAGTAATATAAATTAAGGAGAGGGGCATCTGGAATGAATAAATATTGAGAAAATATATGAGAGAGTGTATTTTAGGATTGTTTTATCTCTATTTCTTTAACAGTGGTGCACACTGCTCAGACTCAGTGAATATTATATCAAAGTATTTAAAACCCAGGACCAGGAAGATTTCAGTATAATAATTTACAGAAATCTTTTAAAGTAGAAAGATATACTTATTTCTAACTTTTAAAATTCTTTTTTAAAAAATTATTAGATAATGTTGTTTTCGTGTATTGAAGTATGTGGACATTGTGGAAAGGGTAAATTTAGCTAATTTACAAATGCATTACTTCACATAGTTATCACCTTTTTTCCTGGTGAGAGCACTTAATATGTACTCTACATTTCTAAAGAATTGTTACACAACGTTTCAAATTTTTCATTGCTTTCCACTTCAGTGAAACTGAGTAGTACCGAAGACAAGATTCTATCACTTAAGTCTTTACCATGTTGGGTACCCAAGAACCTAGTGCCACTTTCAATGTGGTTTATTAACATGACTGATATTTTAAAATCAGTTCATTCTCAGTTGGTCAGTTTTATTGCCTGATTTATTGAATGGCTTTCCAATCTATAAGGAAGGACAGTCGGTCCTTTCTTTTCTTTGAAAACATTCAAGCTTCTCTCTTTCCTTCTGCTGCTTGCCTCAGGGCCATTTCATGCTTAAGAGCTTTGGATAGATTTCTGTGCCCATTGGTGCTTCCATTTGCCATCTGTTACTTGATAAATTTATGTATTTAGAAACACAGAAAAGATGAACACATGAGAAATTGGGGAAATTTGAATGGATAGGACATGGCAGTTTCTAAACACCTTGTATGAACAATGACCAATTCACAATATGTGGAGAGTTGCAATATGATGTGAGGTTTCAAGATAATTGACTACCTGAAAAAGCACTAAAAAAAGGAAAAAAAAATAGGGTTTTGATAATTTCTGATATCAGAATTTGTAAAGAATGTTACTATGTTCCCTATAAGCTAGAGAGAAAAAAATTATAACCCTTTTTAGTCTCTTGATGTATTTGTTGCTGCCTTGTCAGCAAATGGAACTCCTTAACGGGGTATAATATTCAAGAAAGCAATGAGATTAACTTAGTGAAAATGTTGTGATTTTAAATGCAATTTATGAACTGTGTAAATTAATACTTAGGAAATTTAAAAACACCTATCTGAGAATATCATGAAATTATCTTTCTAGGGTCTTGAAACCTACAAGAAAGTAAGTTGTAGACTCTTATCCTATAAATTATTCTCTGGAGCTTTTAAGACACACACAGACACACACACACAGACACACACACACACAGTTGAACAACCAATGAAAAACATTACTCATTTGTTTCTGTGCCTGGATTTCTTAGCATTCTCTCTCTCTTTTCCTCCTGTCACTGCTTCATAAGCTTGCCTTGTTTTTCTACACTTCCTCTTGGTGGTCCTGTGACTCTGTGCACCTCCTTATGATGGAGCCCAGCCAATATTAACCATTGTTTCCATGATGTTTACTACCTCAATTAAATTAGGCTGCAACTGGACCGTGCTTCCAAGATTTCTCTTCCCACAGAAGTCACCACTCCCACAGAGAATACACTTTCCCAACATGTCAACATCTGGAAAATCTGTGGATGTTTGATCCCCAGCTAGAGTTCTGACATCAGCGAGTACATGAAGCAATGCAGAGGAAGGAACTCAGAACACCAAAAACAATACAGAGTGAGGCTTTGACTCACCCCACCCCTGAATCCCTTGAAGGAATGCCACAAAAGATTAGTCTTTACTTAAGGATCAGTATTTTAAAAGAGGAAAATCAAAATAGAATTATGGGGATTTAAAGCCAAAGGGAACCTTAGAGGTCATGTAACTTATCTGCCCATTGCCACAAGAACAAACACACTTGAGGACTTTTCATTATCTAAATTTTTGTACATGTTTGAAACATGAGTTGGGCTAGGTTTTTACTAACTAGTGTATCTACAAATTGGAAAAATTATGTCTGTAAGTATATGTACAGTATGTATGTGTACATAAATATTTTTACAAACAATGGTTTTGATAATTTTTTTCTATCTACTTACACAGCAGGAACAGGATTGTTTCATGGCTTTTGTAAGCCTTACTCTAACAATAATAATAATAGTATCTTGTGATTGTTATTATTATTAATATATAAATATATGAGATTATGCAATTCATACTGTGACTGGTATTTGACATAAATTTATGGTTTATAGGTGTTTAATGATATATTTATGAATTACAGTTTTGTAATTTTCTTATTTATTTTGATACTAATAAATGTTCCCCAAATCTTAAGCATTATGTCCTTGGAAAATCAGTAAACCTTAGGTAACGTAACTCTATTGTTTCATAAATAAAATAGTTTCAGATATAATATATTAGAAAGTGATCCTAACTAAGAAAGAGAGCTGGATTTATATTTTTCCATTAAATTAAATGTATGTTCTTTGGAAATTACTTTATTTGTATCAATCTTAAAATGATGGAATTAGACCACTTATCTTTATTTTAGCCCCAACTCTAAGATACAGAGTATTTTGAAAACAAAAATATTCAAGTCTTATTTCTTCATGGAGCTATTTGGTCAACTTGCAGTAGACAAAATATTAAATCTGAATAATATCCTACAATTTTTATTGTCCATCTTTTTTTTAAAGATATATTTATTTATTTGAGAGGCAGAGTTACAGACATCGAAAGAGGCAGAGAGAGTTCTCCCATCCACTGGTTCACTCCCCAAATGGCCACAAGACTAGATCTGAGCTATCTGAAGCTAGGAGCCAGGAGTTTCTTCTGTGTTTCTCTTGTGGGTGCAGGGGCCCAAGGAGTTGGGCCATCTTCCCAAGTCTGTCCCAGGCCATCAGCAGGGACCTGGATTGGAAGTGGAGCAACCAGGACTAGAATGGGCACCTATATGGAGTGACAGTGTCACAGGCAGATGTTTATCTTACTAATACACGGAGCCAACCCCTGTCCATCTGTTTTGACTTGTGAGGTTTAACACACAGATTATCTGAAAGATAATCTAATTTTCATTTACAGTTGTATCAATTATTTTCAAAATCTCCCAACCGTAAATGAAAATTAGTGATTTATTATTTATTTATTATCTAATTATTTATTATTTGAATAAATTTAAATGATTTTTAATTTAAATAATTTTAATTTAAATAATTTAAAATAAATATATTTAAAATAATTATAAAATACCCTTATTATTTTAATTTTTTGAAACTTAGATGGTCATTCATTATTGTCAGTTCAAATTCCTAAATATATATATCATGCTCCTTAAGACACTGCCTTTTCTAATCCCATTCTCTTTCTCTAACACCCTCCTCCCACTCAGCTCCTAGCTAACTGCCTGACACTGTGGGCTTCTATTTGTGCTGCAAACACTTTATTCTGCACCCCATCTTAGGACTTTTTAAAAATGTCTACTTGGCCAGCATTGCAGTGTGGCAGGTAAAGCCACCTCCTGTGATGCTGGCATCTCATACGGATGTTGGTTCCTGATCTGGCAGCTTTACTTCCAAATCAGCTCCCTGCTAATGGCCCGGGAAAAGCTGTGCTGGATGATCCAAGTGTTTAGGCCCCTGCCACCCATGTGGGAGACTCAGATAAAGCTCTTGACTCCTGGCTTTGGCCTGGTTCAGCTCTGACTGTTGTGGCCATCTTGGGAATGAACCAATAGATGGAATCTCTCTTTCTCAGTCTCTCTCTCTCTTTGTCTCTCTCTATAACTCTGATTTTCACATAAACAAATAAATATTTTTTTTAAATCTACTTAATCTAGGGTTTTAGAAAAAGTTAAAAATATGCACAGTTCTTTCCTATTTGTAATCAAAAGAAGTTTTGAAAATTATGAAAAAAATTCCTCTACTTAAGGCTTGATCCCCTCCAGAAGTAGACATTATCCTGTATTATATTTCTTCTAATATCATATCCCATATTTAAATACAGCATGATTACACTGTTATTTCTTTAAATTTCTTTTTTAAGGTGGTGTTATTGATTTCCTAATCTGGAAAACAGCTCTCATTAACCTACCTTGTCTCCAATAGTCACACACACACACACACACACACACACACGTACACACAGACCTTATCTCCACTCCTCATCCCAGCAAATGATATCACAATTTGAAAGGTCCAAACTTGATGATTCTGTCTGTACACTCTGTCTACAGTGATGGTTGCATTTTCTGTTAGCTTTTCATTATTTTCTTGTTTTGTGTGTGACTGTGCGTAATGTAGTCCCACATTCTTGTATTAGAAATACAAATTTCCAAAGAGTGTGCTACCATACGTCAGGGAGAATTTTTAAAATTTTGCTTGGAGATTGACCTCCTAGAGGTGCTGCCTTTCCGCTCCAGTGTGGATGGACTGTGCTTGGGGTGTGCCTGCATCATATCCACAGAGCAGCTTCCTTATTCTCAGGTGTATCCTCTACTTCTTAGAGTACACATCTCCTCACCCTACATTTCCTTCTTTGACTTCTGGAACATACACTCGCAGATCTCTGAACAGAATTTTGAGATCTTATTTGTCCAAAATTATCTTTCTTGTGCCTTCATTCATGAGGCATAGTGAAGCTGGATAAGTAGTTCTAGATTACAAGTACTAGTACAAGTATTTCTCCTGAGAGTATAAGTTTCCAGAACTTCTTGTGTACTTTTTACATGTTTCCATTATTTTCATAGTTTTCCCTTCTTATCCCAAGATTCTCTCTCTGGATCTCAGTTATAATTTCTTATTTTCTTGAAAATACTTTTTCTGCTATATTTGATGTTCTTGCTTCTTTAATATTTAAAGCTCTTATTTAAAAACAGGGCTTCAATATAACTATTGCTTATTCTGTTCACTGGAAATTTTTCCTAGGAGGTGGCCTTTATCAGCTGCTTCATTACTGGACCAAAGAAGTTTCTTAAACTAGCTGGTTTTTCCAGAGAGGAATCCTGTCACTTCTCTTCAACTTATAAACCTGCAAGCTTGGGGAAGTGTGTTTAAAAAGATCTAATGTAGCCTTGTGTTTTCTTGTGTAGACTTTCATTTATCCAGTAATTCTTAGGCCATTACCTCATCCTAAATTATTATTAGTGTCCAAGAATCCAAAATGTATGCAGGTCCCTATCAAATAAATAGCTGATTCTTTCAAGGGCTGGTGGAGGCAGTCTATTAGTAGGTCAGATATAGGTAAAGGATTTGCATGTCAGTTCATTTCAATAATTCTTATATTTTCCATCAAAAAGGACCCTCACTTTAATTAGAAGCTAGAACCTGGGGATCCAATCCAGGTCTCCTACATGAGTGGCAGAGATCCACACAATTGCTTCCTACCATGATGTGCGTTAGCAAGAAGGTGGATCAGAAGCAGAGGAGCTGGGACTCACAGCAAGCACTTGGTTACGAAATTTGAGCACTCCAGTGGCAGCTTAACCATTATGCCAAATGCCTACGCAGAGCTCCACTTTAAAATTAGCAATACCTGCAAGCTTGAGAATTTCTTGCATTCTATAGCACAAGTGATTGTGATTTGGAGTTCCTTTACTGTAGGTTTTTGTGTTCCACCATTTTTTGATAGTAAGTAAGGCCAGGCATTGCTTATCCATTGGCTTTTCCAGCTTCCAAGCTAAAGTTACGTTCTCTTCTTCATTTTTTTTGTCTTTTTAAAAAATTTAAAACTTTTTAAACTGTATTTTAAATCGAATTTTTTGGAAATTTGGACTAAATAAATTTTCGGTCAACTGTTACTACTAGCTATCATTCTTTTAGGTAATGTGGGGAAGCTTCTTTATTGGAACTTTAATAAATCGTCACAAAATGAACTAATTGGAAGCAAGTCTACTTCATGTAATAAAGTCTGATAAACATCTAGGGTAAAGAGCTACAAAGAAGTCTTCAATGGTAGAAGATACTGTCATTGCCCAAATTTCAGAATTTTTCTATATTTCTAACGGGTGCTAATACTTATACAGACTAGAGCAGTGCTAGAATATAACACTGGATAGTGCTGCATATACGCAAACATGATTTCTGATAATTGGATATGAATTACCTTCATTCATGACATAGACATTCATTGACATGCGCCTTATGCTTGCCTATTCGCTGAATTAAATATAGTCTCTGCTGTCAAGAAATAATGATTCCTGTGATATAGGATGGTTTATTTAACCTTATTAGTATTTGGAAAACATACAACTATTCATCTTACTGACATCTGGAATAATCTTTCCCCAATGTCTAAATGATAAAAAGTCACTTTAATAGTAGTCATATCTTGTGTAATTTGTCAGATGAATGGCACTAAAGTGTTATCTAGATTAAATTCACTAACAAGAAGTGAAAAGCTATTTTGAATTGTGCCTTGACCCAAGTACCTTTCTTGATGTTATTTACTCGGGGGAAAGTAGAATTATTTCTCTCATGGATAAGAGGAAATAGAATCTCATGCTATCAATTAGTATGGCTCTGCTACTTAATCATAACTTAGTTTAAAACAAAAAGCTCTATTGTGCAGTCATATTGAATGATTAATGGGATTGCCGTTCTCAGGGTCTCTGACTCCACTATCTGGAATACTGCTGATTGTGTTAGAAAGAAAACCAGAATGTACTGAATCTTTTCTTATATGTTATTTCCATCCATGGTCCATTGACTACCACTAGTCATGTGACTCATATTAACTGCTAGGGGGCAAGTGAATGTTCCCCTTCTCAGCCAGAGTAGATATAAATTTGACATAGTAACCAGATGTCATGATTAGTAGGCCCAGAAGGTGCCTCATAACTAGAGCTTAGAAAAGACTGCTCTTTATGGGGCAGATATTCTCTGTTATTCTGAGCTTCATCATCCAATTCAGTATTTCCCAAACACTGTCCTCAAACCCTGCATGATGCCTGCTTGTCAACGTTAGAAATAAGGAACCACACTGCAAAGGGGATTCTGAGAAATTGAGTTCCATTCCTCTTCTCTGGGAGGTACAAGAGGCAGAAGCATATACGTTATTGAAGCCTTATCCATGGACAATGTAGGACAGTCAGGAAGGTTAACTGAAGTGTCTTAAATATCCTTCTATTTACATAGTTCATTAGATGACTTTTTTTTTTTTGCTTAAATGCATTTACTTTAAAAGAAAATTAATGTATAGGGGAGTAAATTTAGAAAAGATCATGATCTTCAATTGAAAATGCTGTCCCCAGAGTGAGAGGAAAGGTTGCAAGAAAATGCAAAAATCAGGAAGCAGGACTAGGGAGTGAACAGGTAAAGAACAAGCAGACACACACCTGGTTCTTGCAATCCTGTAAGAAACAAGAAAGACTGAAGCAAGAAGTTAAAAAAAGAAGCAATGAGAGAAAGTTCTGCTAAGGAAGAGGATGGGAATGGATTGAAATTTGGAATTTAGGGTGTGCGGTGGTTACAAGCTTTTGAGAGATAAGCTGAGTCTAAGGAAGGTGTGCTGGTGTTGAGAGGCAGACAGAGTCTGAGGAAGGGGAACTAAAGACATTTAAGCTGAAACAACATCAGTTGAAGAAAGATGTAAATAACAAGACAAGATCTCTTAAGAGAGAGTGCAAATGATAGCTGTATAAGTTCTGTGACGCACTGGGATGATAAAAATCATATTGAAGTTGGAGTCACAGGACACAGGTCCCATAAGTGGTGTTTGGACAAGTGCTTGCTGTTTGAACTTGAGTCATGCCACCTCACTTTCCTCAGTGTGCTTCATGGTTTCTGCACAAGGCTTCATTACCACTGTCTGGGTCCACGTCTCCTGTGCATATCTGAGAAGAGGCCTGGGACTACATTTCCCAGAATCCCCTCTCCCTCCATGTGGTTTCTGGTTTCTGTTGGACAATAGCAGGCATGCATGCTGCAGTGTTTGACAGTGGTTCTAGGTTGCTTTCAGGGGAGGGAGGCATACAGTGTATGCTGAGCTGAAGGAAAAGGGATGGATTTATGGCTGGGTGGGGCAGCTGAAGCAATGGGAAGCAAGGAAACTGAGATGGGCTAGAAAGATAGGGTCATGTAGCCCATCACAGTAGTCACAGGTAGCGAGAACCTAGCATCTCTACTCTTCTGGGTCAGGGCCTTAAGTCAATACTATTCTTTTAGAATTGGGAAAGGGTAATTGATATGAACACCACAATTCTTCACAGTTCTCTTCCAAATCACCTGGATGCAAGGAGTTAAACAGTGTATAAGGTATGTCTTCTGAGAGGCATTAACTTAAAAACACATACCCTGATACTAAGAGAAATATTTGGTAATAGTTTTATGGTCCTAATAAATAAATGGAAAAAATATTGAGACTCTACCTACATTCTTTCACTTATGTTTTTAGATTTTGTTCCTTAATTTATAGCAATGAAAATCATCAAGGGTTTAATCAGCAGAATGTGAATATGAAGATTATTCAATTTAGTTGATGCACAATGGACATGCATTCTAATTTTTTCAATAAATAATATGGTAGAAAGCGCTTTGGGATTTTAAAATAAAAACCCTGCTATTAATATTATGTTTTTGAGGATAAGAAGGTCTTTTCTTTTCTCTTTTTTATTTCTTCAGGAAGCAAGACTGAAATGAGTACTAAAATCTGGAAAATTTATAACGTTTTTTAGCTTTATGAAGATTGCAAATAGCAAAGCCTTCGGGCCCAGGGCTTTGATGCATCTTGTTTTACCCTGAAAGGCACCTCCTTTGTTAGAAAGCTTGTCCTTTCAACAAAGGAAAGTCACTGGCTGGTAATCTAATCTTTGAAAAAGAGCTTGGATGTTCTGGCAACAAAAGAGAGAAAAGCAGTATTGGAAAAAAAATAATACTTGAAACCAAAAGCTTGAGAGGAAAAGGAAAAGGACTCCTTGAAAATAATTACTACCCAGCAGTTTCATCTGTTAAAATGCTTGATACTGGGTGAAAGAGCTCGGATACTGTGGCATCCTGTCACCAGTTCCAAGTGGAGATCAGCCCAGAGTTCACCAATTGGAGGAAGAGACCCACAAAAGAATTCTCTCTGTAAGGATATTCTTGGTTCCTACTGCTCAAAGAATGAGTTGTTGTTATTTTCTAGGTATATTTTTAGAAATGTGAGCAACAGCAGAACAACATTTTTTATTGCTCCGATATCAAGCAGTCTGTTGGAAATTACCAAGATGTTTAGACTCGTTAATACTAAGGATTGGTTGAATTGTTGTTGTTGTCGCTATTATCACTGTGTGTTACACTGGCAACCTTTAAAAGCCAGATGTGTCGGGAAGTGATGTGGAAAGAAACTTCTCTGAACAAACATGCACAACTGACTTGTAAAGTCTTTCCCAAATGCTTTAAACCTAAAGTTCATACTTTCCGTCTGATGTTGTTTAAATTGCATTTTGGCTGCAGTTTACTCTGCGGAAGTGTGTTTGAGTGACTCTAACAAAATACCGTAGACTTGGTGACATCCACAACGTAAATTTGTTTTCTCACTGTTATGGAGGCTATGAATCCATGGTCAAGTTTCAACCAATTGAGCTTCTGGTGGGGGCGCTCTTCCAGGCTTGCATAAGGCCACTCTTACTGTGTGCTCCCATGACCTCTTCGTGTGTGTGCACAAGGAGAGAGAAATCTCTCTTTTTTTTTCCCTATAAAGCCACCAGTTCTATTGGACCCCATCCTACTGAACCTCAGTTAGTTATCTCCTAAAGGCTGTGTCTCCAAATACCATTACAGGGAGGTTAAAGTTTCCACATGTAAATTTTGCAGGATAACTTCAGTCCATCGCAAATAGTTTACACTAAAAGCGTTAGTGTCATAATAAACACAAAGTGAAGATGTGGGAAATAGTGATTACCTTTATGGTTCTAGGCTGACAATATTTTCAGCGTAGCCTTTCCCACTAATACGCACACACATAGGCAGTGAATGGGTAGATTTCGCCCATGATGGGATCTGAAAATAATATCTTAGTAATGCATTATTATGAAAATCTGGAAGTGACTTTAAAGGGAACATTTGAACTTGAATTTTTAGTCACTATTAAGGTTAAGATATAAAATGGCTAATATTTGGGTTATATTTACTAATATTCCAATACATTTCCAGGTCAAATATTTTGTGTGATCCTTGCAATGCACTTGTGATAGGAAACCTGTTATTAGGCTTTGGCTAAGGAAACTAGGTCACAGCACAGCGGAGACAGCAGTAAGTACACTGAAATTAAAAGATCAGGAGATGAGTTCCAGCTCTTCCCCTGTGATAGGTTAAATTAGTGGTTTGGGATATGGGACCCTCTCTCTAAAATGAGTGTGGAATATTAGATGAAACCATAGCTTTGTCTTGGCTTTAAAACACTGGAGGAAGTGATGGGGAGGGATTGGTTAGTGGGAACTAAGTTAGCAACAGAGAAATATGCTTCTGGTGTTTTATTACAAAGTGGGACGAATATAGATAATGATATTTCATAAAAGCTATAAGAAAGGACTTGGAATGTTTGCACTACTAAGAGAAATGATACTTAGTTGAGGAGACAGATATGATTTGAAAATTGTATATTGAATACATGGTATCAAATATGTACAATTTTATGTCCATTAAAAAGGTTAAGAAAATAAACGTAAGTATGAAGAAATATCTGTTTTTATGAAGCACAAAGAAAAGGAAGAGTTATATTGTCATTCACACAGAAGGTTAATACAAGTTGTTAGGTTTAGAGTTCTGTCTTCTTGACATGAGGCTAATGGGACTTTCAAGAAAGAGACAAGTTTTAGCTCCAGAGTTTCCCATTCAAATTCTGACAACACTGGTGTCTTTTGCTTGACTTACTTCAATGGTAAGAATATATGAAAAAAAAATCTCCCTTTAAGGTTTCATAGGAGAAAATACCTGCTTTATGTCCAATGTAGGGAGCTGTGCTTTTCCTAAGAAAGGAGACAAAAAAATGATGACTGCAGATGTTTAAGAGGGAGGCCATAAATTCAGTGAGTTATAAACAAGAATTGTGATGGGAATAAAGCCCAATGCCCTTATAGGGAAATCCAGACATACAAAGAATTGTACATGCGCCTTGCAGTATGGTTTGGTTTTTTAAGAAGTTTGTGGTGGTGCTAAGGGTTTGCCTGTAAAATGAGACATGAATGATGTCTGGCAGATCTGAAGCACAAAGACTGATCTGAAAGCTCTTGTGTTTACACTTGCACAATGATGGTTGTAAGCAGATCTTTCTAAACAAGGCAGAGCAATTTAGAAGGATTAAGAGATCTGAACTCAGAGTGTGTACCACGATTTTCTTCCTTTCTAAAGCTTCATGAAATTAAGCTCCCTGGGCTGATAAATCTAGAATAAAGGGATTTTGAAAGTTTCTTTTAAGGGATTTGCTCCCTCTGAGATCTTGTTGCTTGTCTCTTGAGTTTAAAATGTCGCTTCTTTTGTTCCTTGAGGCTAATCCTTTTTGGTTATTTTCCATGTAGTAGCAAACAGTTTCAATGAAGCAGCTCCCAGGCTGGGGAAGAGGGCATAGAGATTTTCAGGCTCGTTTTTTGATTTGTTTGTTTGCACATGTTTGGAATATAATGGAAAATGTCCTTCAGTTATAAGTCATCCTCATTTTGTCTCCATCCCAGGATGAATTTAGTTTGGGGGAAATTGCCATACAATGCTCAGTCACTTTTGATTTATGTTAGAATAAAAGAAAAACTCCAAAGCTGGAAACTTTCTTTTTTAATGCTCTCCTGGGACTACACGTCTCAGGGCTGCCTTTCAGGTGAAATCATACCATAATTAGTGCTTTAGCTTTTGCATTGAAGTCGTACTCTAAACTCTGAACTAGCACACTCAACCTGTGTTAGGGAGAAATTTTAGTATGGTACCTTTAGCTGTGTGGGAAGAGCAGATGTTTTGATCCATTAAACCAGAATTTATTAAGATGATAGTCATAAGTCCATGACAAAGCTGTATATGCAGGTAGTGCATCACTGAGTGCTTCAGATTGAAGATACAAAAAAGTATTTCTATGGAGCTGGCATTGTAGCACAATGTGTGTGTGTGTGTGTGTGTGTGTGTGTGTGAGACTTATCATCACTTGAGGTGTTGGCAGAGTGCTGGTTCTAGTCCTGTCTGTTCTGTTTCCAATCCAATTTCCTGCTAATGCACCTGGGAAGGCAGTGAATGGTTGCCTAAGTGTTTGGGTCCCTACCAGTCACATGGGTGACCTGGAAGAAGGCTCTGGCTTATGGCTTTCGCCTTCCTTAACCCTGGTGTTTGAGGCCATGTGAGGAATGAACCAGAGGATGGAGGTCCTCTTCCTCCTCACCCCCTTACTCTGTCTTTTACTTTGCCTTTTAAATAAGCAAATAAATAAAATCTTAAAAAAAATCTCCTGTTCAAAGACACAAGACATATTAACAGGTGCATGCTAGTAGGGAATTTTGGATACAATTACACACAATATTATACTGATTATTATTTTGACCAGACGATTACATTCATCTCACACAATGCTATATTAATACATTATATGATATATAATGTATAATAATGCTATATTATATAGAACATAATGCTGCATTAACACATTATATAGAATAGTAATAATAAAGCTATATTATTAAAAATGTTTATATGGATCTCATTTAATGAACTGATTTTTGAACAAATTTATCAAGTCAGTTCTTGTTGACACTATTGAAGATAAAAAGAAAAGTAACACACCGTTTGGCACATGCTCAATTGGACTTGCCCCAAACGGTAGAGTTAGAAATGTGGCAGGGGATTCCAATTCAATCCCATCAAGGTGGCACGTACCAATGCCATCTCACTAGTCAAAGTGATCAGTTTCAGTTCATAATTGATCATATTTATAGGATTAAGGGTCAAAGGGATCACATAAACAAGACTAGTGTCTGCTAGTACCAACCGATAGAATTAAAAAGGTGAGAATGATCCAACGTGGGAAGCCAGATACACAGCAGACTCATAGCACTCTGGCCTCAGAATCAGCCCTTAAGGCATTTGGATCTGGCTGAAGAGCCCATGAGAGTATTTTAGGCATGGAAAGCCAAGACACTCTGGAAAACAAACAAACAAACAAAAAACCCTAAATGAAAGATCTCTGTGAGTGAGATCCCAGTGGAAAGGACAGGCCATCAAAGAAGGAGGTACCTTTCTCTGAAGAGAGGAGAGAACTTCCACTTTGACTATGACCTTGTCTAAATAAGATTGAAGTTGGTGAACTCAAAAGGCTTCCATAGCCTTGGCAACTCATGACAAGAGCCTAGGGAGATTAGTGATGCCACAAACAAGAGTGTCAATTGTTAAATCAATAACAGGAGTCACTGTGCACTTACTCCCCATGTAGGATCTCTGTCCTTAATGTGTTGTACTATGTGATTTAATGGTATAACTAGTACTCAAACAGTACTTTACACTTTGTGTGTCTGTGTGGGTGAAAACTGTTGAAATCCTTACTTATTATATACTAAATTGATCTTCTGTGTATAAAGATAATTGAGAATGAATCGACGTGAATGGATTGGGAGAGGGAGTGAGAGAGGCGAGGGTTGCAGGTGGGAGAGAGGTTATGGAGGGGGAAAAAGCCACTATAATCCAAAAGCTGTACTTTGGAAATTTATATTTATGAAATAAAAGTTAAAAAAAGTAACACAAAGTTCTTGATTCATCCATAACCTTTTAAATGAAAGAGAGCTGCTGGAACCTCACATTTATAGAGAAAAAAAGGAAAATCAATAGAAAGCGATGAATAGAAATCAATAGAAAGCGATCCCATTAATCTACAATCTGCAATTACATAGTTTGAGTAATGTTGATCAAGAAAAGAAAAAAATATTTTCTTTTTAACCTGGTTATTTTTCATGATGCTAAGCTAACATAAATTTATGTATAAAATCTTACTAAACTCTGTCTTTCCTCCTTTTATTTTGTTTTGCTTTTTGCTTGATAAATTCCTGGCTGACCTCTGGTGTCACAGAGAGTTACACAGGTGAAGTTCAGTTACCGCTGAACAACTAACACAGTTATTTGTGTTAGTTGTTCAGCCTCTAAGTGGCTCAGGGATTTTTTTCAAAATGTTCTGTATCATGGCCCTTCCTAACATGAATACTCCTTAGCACCTATGGAGTAAAATTACTCTTTTCTGTCCTATCTTTGTTTCAGATTTTTCACCAGTCTTTGGTACAAAAGAAATTTTTTTTTCTGAAATGAAAACACCAGCCACATTCACTATGAATGCAGAGGCTTGTTTTGATTTGAAAGAAAAAAGAAAAGGAAACCTCACCCTAATAAAGATAAATTTTATTGAATATAAAGTATCATCAGTATTTTGTATCAATTTTAAGGTTAAAAAATATTCTTGGACTACGTTCTGAGGACTGATGGACAATTGCCTATGAATCCAAGGACCAGAAGCTATTATCATTGACAAGCAAGTTTTAATTGCATGAAGTTTTTTTGGTGGTCTTCCTACTCTATTTTGTGCCTAGAGGGTAGTGATCGCCTGAATATTATTGCTGACAGTGTAAGGTTGTTTATGCACTCCAATTTTCTTCTTTAGATAAAGGAAGACACATGATTTTATGATATAACCATCATCATCTCTCATAATAATTCTTTTTCTCCTTTCTTCCAAGAAAATAGTTCAATAAAAAATTGTGTTGGGGTAGAATGTTGGTTAGAAAGGGAAGGGGATAGAGAAGCAATATAGTTGTTTTTTTCCAGGAAGAAGCATTAGATTCTTTCAAGAAAGACATTTTTGTTAGTGGATCAGGATCTATCTATCTATCGATAGATGTAGGACCTGTTTTAGTTATTTCTTTAAGACAGATTCTGTCCCCATTTTTGTTCTTCGCATTGGAAGATGTCAATTGAAAATTCTTGTCACTGGCACAACTCTGCCACGTTCCTCTTACCAGTCCTCACCTTCTAGAAATCATCTTCTGCTGTTTTTCAAGATTTCTAGAAGGAGCAGAACGTAGAGTGTTCTTACCAACAGGGACTTGCATTCCACACGTTCCGTATCACCCTGTGTTCCCAGTTACCTCAGGGCTTTGACAAGGTGATTACAAAAAGTTGTAGACTCAACTTTATATTAAATGTAAAGATATGATCGCGTCATAATAACACATTTAATTAACCTATGCAATTCTAGCTCACATTTTGTGGAAATTTCTTATTCATATTTTTATCAAGTCTAAATTGAAGTTGTTCATCTTTTCTTTAATAAATTTAACATATTTGAACATATTCTTACATATTAATAAAATAAATAACCATCATAGCTCTCATTGTGCAAGTTGTCCTTTTTTCTTTATTTCACAGTTTTCTCTAAAAAGAGAGTGTCGTAATCAGTTTGGGCTTGTAAAACCAAATACCACAGAGTGAGTAGAAATCACTTATTTCTCACAATTCTGGAGAATTAAAGGTCTAAAATCAAGATGCCGGAAGGTGATTTTTTTTTTTTTTTTTGTTCTGGGAAGGTCCCTCTTTTTAGCTTGTAGACAACTAACTTCTTTCTGTGTACTCACATGATGAAGAGAAAGAAGATTCTCTTCTCTTTTCCATTAAGAACACTACTCTCATCCAGGGGCTTCAACCTCATGACTTCAGCTAAATCTATTTACCCCACCAAAGGGCTCCCTCTAAATACCATCACATTTGGGTTAGGGTTTTAATATATGCATTCAGTGCATAGTAATATTTCTTTTATTTGTGTGGATCACTTTAACAACATGCACTAGTAACAATTTGATAAAGCAAAACATTTTTAAAAGCAGGCATAAAAACTTGTTGAATGGGCCTGCGCCGCGGCTCACTTGGCTAATCCTCTGCCTGCGGCGCCGGCACCCTGGGTTCTAGTCCCGGTTGGGGTGCCAGATTCTGTCCTGGTTGCTCCTCTTCCAGTCCAGCTCTCTGCTGTGGCCTGAGATTGCAGTGGAGGATGGCCCGAGTACTTGGGCCCTGCACCCGCATGGGAGACCAAGGGGAAGCACCTGGCTCCTGGCTTCAGATCGGCACAGCACTCCGGCTGTAGCAGCCATTTGGGAGGTGAACCAATGAAAAAGGAAGACCTTTCTCTCTCTCTCTCTCTCTCTCACTAACTCTGCCTGTCCAAAAAAAAAATTAAAAAAAAAAAAAAAAACTTGTTGAATGAATGAATAGAAATAATTTCCTCATGTGATTAAGATAATATAAAATGAGCTAACTAAATAAATCTCTCTTCTTTAGTATGTGTTTATTATTTGGCTTATTCACCTTAAAAAGTACATTCATACCCCTGTATAAATGTGATTTAGTCCAAAAATTTATTCATCTTCCTTATCTTCCTCCTGATAGTGATGTTTGGTTATTATTTCTAGTTCCTAAGGTGTTAACTTTGTGACCATTATGAACCTTCATTTCTTGTTTTATTAATGACTTCTATATCTTATTTTGAGATAGGAATATCACCTTTCCTATTGTTTCCTCTATCTTGTCTTCCTTCTTCCTCATGGAATCTTCAGTAAGTCAAACATTTACTTTCATTTATTAAGATTTTACAATTTGTCTGGCAATCAAAACCAGCCAATTGCTGAACACTGGGTATCAAAGGACCCAGGTATTTGGAACTGAAGAATAGATTTTAATAGGTTTTGTTAGAAAGTTGCTGTAATTCTATGATTCCCGTCTGGTTTATGTCGAGGAAGTCTGAGTCTCTATCACATGTAGTGACAACAGACAGTAAGAAGGGCTTTGAAGTATGTCTCAGAAGGCCTGGAGGGTGCAAAGCAGGAGGACTGGTTTCTGATGTTTTCCTGAGAGATTTAAGGAATATATATATATATATATTTTGGACAGGCAGATTGGACAGTGAGAGAGAGAGAGAGACAGAGAGAAAGGTCTTCCTTTGCCGTTGATTCACGTTTCAATGGCTGCTGCCGCGGTCGGTGAGCTGCAGCCAGTGCACCATGCTGATCTGAAGGCAGGAGCCAGGTGCTTCTCCTGGTCTCCCATGGGGTGCAGGGCCCAAGCACTTGGGCCATCCTCCACTGCACTCCCAGGCCACAGCAGAGAGCTGGCCTGGAAGAGGGGCAACCGGGATAGAATCCGGTGCCCCGACCGGGACTAGAACCCGGTGTGCCGGCGCCATAGGCGGAGGATTAGCCTATTGAGCTGCGGTGCCGGCCAAGGAATATCTAATGAACTAGGAAGGAAAGTGTTCTGCCCTCTGGGCATAGTGCTAAGGTTGAGTGTTTCCACACTGTAGGTGTAGTACCAGTAGGAGGGCCAGCTGCTGTCACTCCTGCCAAACAGGAATTCCTGGAATACAGTGGACTCCTACAGAGCAAGAGATAAGATTCAATCACCACTGCTTGATCAGAGAAGTTAAAACCAGATGAGCCCAGTAAGGGACCTCCAAGAATTCACAAAAGGATCATTGGGATTAAAAGTATCCTTCAAATATCTACAAGCCTAGAGAGCGTGAGGGTAACTTATACTTATGTCATTCAAGAAAAGGATTCCCTGACCCTCTTTTACCATACCTAGAGCCTTCCAATGCTCTAGTTCTAGAGGTTTCAATAACAAGACATAGGAGTCAGAAAGAAATGAGTGAAAAAGAAAACAGAATCCTAGCCTGCACGTGTTCCTTGGTGCAAGTCTATCTATAGAGGTAGCTCCAACTATTGGGTGATGTGTTGGAAGAGGAGATCTTACCATGGAAAGAAAATTAAAATGCTGATTAACGACATGGATTCAATGTGTCCTCCCAAGACTGGGTGTTGGAAACTTAATACCCAAGGCAAAAGTATTGAGGCAGGGCTATTGTAAGGTCAACCTGTCCCAAGGTTCCTGCTGTCATGAATGGATTAACATCATTATTTTGACAACGTGTTAGTTATCATGGAAGAAGGGTCTTGATTAAGTGATGAGTTTGGTCCCTTCCATTCTCTCTCAAAAAAGTGCTCCTATGATTGTATGCTTTTCAACATTGGGTGGGGCCCCAAGGAGGTCCTTGATGGATGTGGGTTCTCTAAATTTGGGATTTCCAACCTCCAGAACATTAAGAAACAAATTTCTGTTGTTTATTACTTACTCAGTCTCGAGTTTTCTGTTAAAGAAAGACAAAATGAATTAAGTCAATGAGCATTATAATATCTGATCTGAAGTAAGACTCTATTTTGTGATTTAATGACTTAGATTTAATGAGACTTAAGGACCTTTATGACTTTTATGACTTGAGAGTGCTCAAAGCAGTAATAGCACTCTGGTTTTTATTTGGTTGCAAAAATGGCCCATATTTTTATCCAATATTTCAAAAAGGCATTGGAAAAATATTTTGAAGATATAATAAGTTCTATTATAAATGCACTGATTGTAATAAATTTGTTTAGTCCCACTTCAAGAGTCTTACATACAATTTTTTGGTTAAAATTTTTGAAATTTTTTATTTAAAAAATAGAGACAGAACCCAGACCAAGTGGGATTTATCCCTGGTATGCAGGGATGGTTTAATGTGCGCAAGACAATCAATGTGATACACCACATTAACAGACTGCAGAAGAAAAACCATATGATTATCTCAATAGATGCCGAGAAAGCATTTGATAAAATACAACACCCGTTCATGATGAAAACTCTAAGCAAACTGGGTTTGGAAGGAACATTCCTCAATACAATCAAAGCAATCTATGAAAAACCCACAGCCAACATCCTATTGAATGGGGAAAAGTTGGAAGCATTTCCACTGAGATCTGGAACCAGACAGGGATGCCCACTCTCACCACTGCTATTCAATATAGTTCTGGAGGTTCTAGCCAGAGCTATTAGGCAAGAAAATGAAATTAAAGGGATACAAATTGGGAAGGAAGAACTCAAACTATCCCTCTTTGCAGATGACATGATTCTTTATTTAGGGGACCCAAAGAACTCTACTAAGAGACTATTGGAACTCATAGAAGAGTTTGGCAAAGTAGCAGGGTATAAAATCAATACACAAAAATCAACAGCCTTTGTATACACAGACAATGCCATGGCTGAGGAAGAACTTCTAAGATCAATCCCATTCACAATAGCTACAAATACAATCAAATACCTTGGAATAAACTTAACCAAGGACGTTAAAGATCTCTACGATGAAAATTACAAAACCTTAAAGAAAGAAATAGAAGAGGATACCAAGAAATGGAAAAATCTTCCATGCTCATGGATTGGAAGAATCAATATCATCAAAATGTCCATTCTCCCAAAAGCAATTTATAGATTCAATGCAATACCAATCAAGATACCGAAGACCTTCTTCTCAGATCTGGAAAAAATGGTGCTGAAATTTATTTGGAGGCACAAGAGACCTCGAATAGCTAAAGCAATCTTGTACAACAAAAACAAAGCTGGAGGCATCACAATACCAGATTTCAGGACATACTACAGGGCAGTTGTAATCAAAACAGCATGGTACTGGTACAGAAACAGATGGATAGACCAATGGAACAGAATTGAAACACCAGAAATCAACCCAAACATCTACAGCCAACTTATATTTGATCAGGGATCTAAAACTAATTCATGGAGCAAGGACAGTCTATTCAATAAATGGTGCTGGGAAAATTGGATATTCACGTGCAGAATCATGAAGCAAGACCCCTACCTTACACCTTACAAAAAAATCCACTCAACATGGATTAAAGACCTAAATCTACGACCTGACACCATCAAGTTACTAGAGAACATTGGAGAAACCCTTCAAGATATTGGCACAGGCAAAGAATTTCTGGAAAAGACCCGGGAGGCACAGGCAGTCAAAGCCAAAATCAACTATTGGGATTGCATCAAATTGAGAAGTTTCTGTACTGCAAAAGAAACAGTCAGGAGAGTGAAGAGACAACCGACAGAATGGGAAAAAATATTTGCAAACTATGCAACAGATAAAGGGTTAATAACCAGAATCTACAAAGAGATCAAGAAACTCCACAAAAACAAAACCAACAACCCAATTAAGAGATGGGCCAAGGACCTCAATAGACATTTTTCAAAAGAGGAAATCCAAATGGCCAACAGGCACATGAAAAAATGTTCAAGGTCATTAGCAATCAGGGAAATGCAAACCAAAACCACAATGAGGTTTCACCTCACCCCGGTTATAATGGCTCACATTCAGAAATCTACCAACAACAGATGCTGGCGAGGATGTGGGGGAAAAGGGACACTAACCCACTGTTGGTGGGAATGCAAACTGGTCAAGCCACTATGGAAGTCAGTCTGGAGATTCCTCAGAAACCTGAAGATAACCCTACCGTTCGACCCAGCCATCCCACTCCTTGGAATTTACCCAAAGGAATTTAAATTGGCAAACAAAAAAGCGGTCTGCAGCCTAATGTTTATTGCAGCTCAATTCACAATAGCTAAGACCTGGAACCAACCTAAATGCCCATCAACAGTAGACTGGATAAAGAAATTATGGGATATGTACTCTTTAGAATACTATACCGCAGTAAGAAACAACGAAATCCAGTCATTTGCAACAAAATGGAGGAATCTGGAACACATCATGCTGAGTGAAATAAGCCAGTCCCAAAGGGACAAATACCATATGTTCTCCCTGATCGGTGACAACTGACTGAACACCAAAAAGGAAACCTGTTGAAGTGAAATAGACACTATGGGAAACGGTGACTTGATCAGCATAGCCCTGACTGTTAATGAACAACTTAATACATTATCCCTCTTAGTAGTTTTTTTGTCTGTTCTACTTAATATGACTGGTTTAATTCTGTAATTAATACACAGTTATTCTTAAGGGTTGAAATTTAACTGAAATGTGATCCCTGTTAAACATAAGAGTAGGAATAAGAGAGGGAAGAGATGTGCAATTTGGGACATGCTCAAGCTGACTTGCCCCAAATGGTAGAGTTAGAAACATACCAGGGGTCTCCAATTTAATCCCATCAAGGTGGCATGTACCAATGCCATCTCACCAGTCCAAGTGATCAATTTCAGTTCACAATTGATCATAATGAAAGGACTAAGAGTCAAAGGGAGCACATAAACAAGTCTAGTACCTGGTAATACTAACCGATAGAATAAATAAAGGGGAGAGTGATCCAACATGGGAAGTGAGGTACACAGCAGACTCATAGAATGGCAGATGTCCTAAACAGCACTCTGGCCTCAGAATCAGCCCTAAAGGCATTCCTATCTGGCTGAAAAGCCCATGAGAGAAAAAAAAAAAAAAAACAACAACAAAACAAAACAAAACAACAAAACAAAAACCTAAATGAAAGATCTCTGTGAGTGAGATCCCAGTGGAAAGAACAGGTCATCAAAGAAGGAGGTACCTTTCTCTGAAGGGAGGAGAGAACCTCCACTTTGACTATGACCTTATCTAAACAAGATAAGAGTCGGAGAACTCAAAAGGCTTCCATAGCCTTGGAAACTCATGACTGGAGCATAGGGAGATTACTGATGCCATATACAGGAGTGTCAATTTGTAAAGTCAACAACAGGAGTCACTGTGCACTTACTCCTCATGTAGGATCTCTGTCCTTAATGTGCTGTACATTGAGACTTAATGCTATAACGAGTACTCAAACAGTATATTTCGCTTTGTGTTTCTATGGGGGTGCAAACTGTTGAAATCTTTACTTAATGTATACTAAACTGATCTTCTGTAAAAAAAAAAAAAAAAAAGCAGAAATTATTAATTCCCAACTTCCCAGCTTGACTCTCGCTGGGATTAAACATGACAATAGGTCTGATCTGATTTCATCATCATTTAAAAAATCATCTATTATTTTTCACTTTATGTTTGTGTGGGAGCTAACTGTTGAAATCTTTACTTAATGTATGCTAAACTGACCTTCTGTATATAAAGAGAATCGAAAGTGATTCCTCATGTGAATGGAAGGGGAGAGGGAGTGGGAAAGGGGAGGGATGCGGGTGGGAGAGATGTTATGGGGGGGAAGCCATTGTAATCCATAAGCCGTACTTTGGAAATTTATATTCATTAAATAAAAGTTAAAAAAAAAATCTCCAAAAAAAAAAAATAGAGACAGAGAGATATTCCATTCCCTGATTCACTCCTGGAATGTCAGCAACAGCCAGGGCTAGTAAATCCAGGAACTGTGTGAGCACTTACCTACTGCCTCTCAGAGCACACATTAGCAGGCAGTTAGAATCTGGTGAGTAAAGACCTAAACCAGGGGAGTCTAATGTGGGATATTTTCAATTAACTTTGTGCACACCCAATTAACTCTATACTAAGTAAATAATTCAACAAATAATGTGAAAAAAAAAAAAAACTGTTCTTCAACAGTCAAGACAAGGGCTGTTTGAACTCATTGCATTTCAAACTATCAATTTCACTACTATAGATTACCTTTTAGGAGCTCTGTCAGTTACCACAGATCAGGGAAAACAAATGGTATTTGTCATTTTGGGACCAGCTTGTTTCACTAAGCATGGTGTTTTCTAGTTTCATCCATTTTGTTACGAATGAGAAAATTTCATTTTTTACCCCTATGTAGTGTTCCATGATGCACATATCCCATAATTTCTTTATCCAGACTTCAACTGACAGACAGCTGGGTTGATTTCATATCTTAACTATTATGAATTGAGCTACAATAAACATGGGAGTATAGATAACTCTTTCTTATGATGATTTCATTTGTTTTGGATGAATTCCCAGGAGTGGGATGGCTGGTTCATATGGTAGGTCTATATTCAGCTTTCTGAGGTATCTCCATACTGTCTTTCCTAGTGGCTTTACCAGTTTACATCCCCACCAACAATGGATTAGGGTACTTTTTCCTTACATCCTTGCAGGTGTTTGTTGTTTGTTGATTTCTATATGAAAGCCATGCTGATGGGGGTGAGGTAGAACCTCATTGTGGTTCTGATTTGCATTTCCCTGACAGCTAGTGATCCTGAGCAGTTTTCCGTGTCTGTTGGCCATTTGGATTTCTTTTTTTAAAAATGTCTGTTTAAGTCCTTTGCTCATTTTTTAACTGAATTGTTTGTTTTGTTGTTGAGTTTCTTGAGATCTTTATGTATTCTGGTTATTAATCCTTCATCAGTTGCATAGTTTGCAAATAATTTCTCCCATTGTGTCAGTTGTTCCCTCACTTTGGTGAGTGTTCCTTTTGTGTGGCAAAAGCTTCTCGATTTGATGTAATCCTATTTGTCCACTTTGGCTTTAATTGCCTGTGCCTCTGGAGTCTTTTCCAAGAACTCTTTGCCTATGCCAATATCTTGTAGAATTTCCCCAATGTTCTCTAATAAATTGATGGTATCACATTGTAGATTTAGGTCTCTGACCCATTTTGAGTGGAATTTTATGCAAGTTGTAAGATAGGGGTCTTGCTTCATACTTCTATATGGTGGAGATCCAATTTTCCCAGCACCATCAGTTGAAGAGACAGTCCTTGCTCCAGATATTGATTTTAACTCCTCTGTCAATGATAAGTTGGTTGTAGATGTGTTGGTTTATTTCTGGCATTTCTATTCGGGTCAATTGATCTATCAATCTGTTTTTGTGCCAGGAACAGGTTGTTTTGATCATAACTGCCCTGTAGTATGTCTTCAAATCTAGTATTGTGAGGCATCCAGCTTTGTTTTTGTTGTATAATATTGCGTTAGCTATTCAGGGTTTCTTCTGTTTCCATATGGACTTCAGTATTTTTTTTTTTTTTTTGCATTTCATTGGTATCACATTGAATCTGTAAATTGCTTTTGGTCCTATAGACATTTTGATGATATTGATTCTTCAAATCTATGAAAAGGAAAGATTTTTTCCATTTTTTTGTGTCCTCTCCTATTTCTTTCTTTATTGCTTTATAATTCTCATTGTAGAAATCTTTGATATCCTTGGTTAAATTTATCCCAAGGTGTTTCATTTTTTTGTAGCTACTGTGAGCAGGATTGATCTTAAAAGTTCTTTCTCAGCTGTGGCATTGTCTATGTATTTATACAAAGGCTACTGAGCTTTGTGTGTTGATTTTATAAGCTGTTACTTTAGCAAACTCTTCTATGAGTTCCATGAGATAACATGGGGAATGTTATCTTAATGTGTGAATTTTAAATTATTTTAAAATTTTTTAGAGCATTATTTGCCTACATCGTATTTTCAGATGTTTCCAACTGTTCATATATTCCATTATATAAGAATTCCCTTTTGCTTATCAACTCAACTTGTCCTGGAATACTCTGTGCCTTTTTTTTTTTTCATCTGCTCCTGTCTGTACTTGTTGTTCTTTAGTCTGGATATGCTAGTAATATTTTCAGGATTTTCTTTTATTGCTTTTCCAGTTTAGATCCACATTTTTTGAATTCTGTATCTTCTCTTTCCTTAGTTTGCTATCCTATTTATTGGAATATATTCTCAAGTAACTTCTTAGGGATATGTAAATGAGAATAAACTTTCCTATTACCTGCATGTCTGAAAATGTCATATTTGATCTCATTCTCAATAGTTTGGGAAGAGATTGCTTGGTTGAATTAGTCCAGAGAATTCATTTTTTGTTTGTTGTAACAAGCAGTGCACAACCCTTCATGGTTTAGCATATCCATCTATCAGTCTATACATCTTTACTTAAGCTAGTTGGCAAGTTCAGTTAGGAAAGGGAGCTTTGCTCTTTGTGTTCCAATCCAGTGGAGTCTCCATCTCAAGCACTTCCGCAGCTATCATGGCAGATGAAAGAAAGCCTGATGTAGTTTCTCTGAAAAAGTCCACCTGGAAGTGATGACATTCTTTCCATTTATATCTTTATTGACCAAGAAAGCCATATGGTCATATTTCTCATTGGAAGGTGACACATCATGCACCTTCACCTTAAAATGGTACATTATTATAAGGCTACCACCCACATTTCATTGGCTGGCTATTAACAAGAACAGGGACCCTCTATATCTCAGATATACTGAGAGGATTTTGAACCAGATTATTGTGAACAAACAAATTTCAATAGCATGACATGATAAGGCGAGGGATGTGCTCAGTGAAAAGCCACCACAAAACACACCAAACACCCGAGTTACAAGAAAGGTTTATTGTCAGACAATAAGGCGGCCTCTCCAAGCATGAGAGAACAGCAGCCTGTGCTGGGAGAACAGGTCATATATACCTGTGCAGAGATGAGGAAGTGGGAGCAGCGCATCCCATTAGGGTTGGGGTGGAGCTGACACTTGTGGTTAGGCCGTTTGGCCACCTGACTTCTATTAAGCCAGGCTGGGCTTAGGATTGAAGCTTATTGTGCAAAATGGTGATGGGGCCCGAGCTTAAGATGGCACCTGGGCCTTAAGATGGCACCCAACTACCTCTTTTGCTCCATCAAGGGCTGTACAGGCACAATTACTCTATACTCTGATTTCACTCAGATATGCATATACAGATAAGGTAATATGGCACTGGTTTTACTAACATCCCCCCCCCCTTTTTTTATAAAGCAAGTGTTATATGGGGTTACATCAGCTCTAAAAGCCCAGGAGTGGCGGAGGGACGATGATCTTTCTTCTAGAGCTAATTCCTGCTGACATGGAATGTCAACTCACTCTCTGCTGGCAAATTAATATTTCAAGTCATGACCTCCTGGGTGGGAAGCTGAGTATTTCCCTGTAGTAGCATTTGGTTGACAGTCTGGTTGGTGAAGGCTCTGGTTCATTCCATTATCACCTCCTGTAGCACTTAAATAGACAAGGTAATATCAAAGCCAAAGTGAGAATAGCAGCCAGTGGTCCTAGGAGTGGCATTTACCAAGCAGTGAGGGAACTCCATAGGGAAGAAAAGAGGAGAGACTCCCTGGACTCTAGGGCAGACTGTTTAATAGAGGGGCAATTTGTTGGAGTTTTTGCTCTACCTTACCACATTGATTTACATAAGAGCAGCATTGTTCTCCCAGAATAACACAAGTCCTCACTTTTTCAGCTGTTATAAGGTCTAGAGCTCATCTGTTTTGTAATACTACATCCACTAGTAAGGTGACCTAATTTTGAAGGCCCTGAATAGCATCTGTGACCTCCTCTTATATTTGTTGGAGTTGTTCTTGGAGCCAGTTAACAGATATAACATCATGTCCTAGGGCATTTCCTGAGATCACCACCTAAGAGAGGGAGGCTGAAAAGTTGATTCTAAGACTGGGAGAAAGAGCTCTTGTTTTTTTTTTTTTTTTTTTTTTTTTTTTTGCTGGCAGAGGGATTAGTCTATAAAAGGAACTCTGAGTAGTCATATAATATAAAGTTAGGTGCAGGGAAGGATCACCAATACACATGAACCCAGTGTAGTACTGTTGATATAAGTGTATAGGGTAAGATTACAGAGGAATGAAGCCCCAGGTGAGCTACAGAAGGAAGTGATGGAAGTGATGGTTACCCAATACGTTGTATCTTGTACTCCAGATTGTAGAGGAAGGCAATTGGAGATTTCTGTTTTTTTCCTGAGGATTTGGAATCAGGAGTTTGCAGAAGCAGAAACAGTGAGTAGGGTAGTCATGATGAGAGAGTCCCAAAGGGGAGCACATATAAAGCGTTGCTGTTGGTAAAAGGGAGAGGGTAAAATAGAATTGAGTAGTTGGTAAAGTAGGGTTACAGACAGATCAATGAGTTGTAGCCATGTTAAGGGGGGTTTGGCCAGGTTAATTATTAGTTGGGACAGGTGTTTAGAGGATTCCTTTACTGTATTGACCACCACATCTGTTGGGGCTGTTGGGAGCTGGGTGTAAGTCTTAATAATTTTTATGGCTCTGTGGGAATCTTACATGTTAGAATCCACGTATAAAGTGACAGATCCCTAGACTCCTTCTTGCCAAACCTAAAGGTAGGGGTCAGTTATAGTGAAAGTGAAAAGGGGTTGGACCTGATGATCTGTTTTTGAGAGTAGCATCCAACTTATAGTATTTTCATTGAGAGGCACAACCTTGAAGAACTGTCTTCCCTGGGTGGCCATACTTGGGAATGGTATAGTAGTATTTACAGGACCATGATGAGTAACCTTTATGGAAAACATCATTACATGATCCTGTGTTGTCCCTAGTGAGGCAGAGATAATATGGTTCTCTTGGCAAATCCAGGTAAAAAATGTTTAGTTCAACAACTGCATGAGCAGACCTGAGTGAATCAAAGTACAGAGTAATTGAGCCTGTAGAGCCCTTGATGGGACAAAAGGTGGAGATAAGTAATTTAGCTGGAGTGGAAGTGGAAGTGGAGAAAATCTGGAATTGCCATGTATAACGTGTTCCTGGGGCTAGTGTGGATGCGGGACAGACACAAAAAAGTAGGAAGAATGAGATTATCAGGAAATTCATGGTGATGCACTGAAAAAGGAGTGATACAGTAAGAGAAGGTATGGAAAAGTGTAGATCTCAAAGGGAGTGAAGTCTGAGAAGGTTCCTTGGAGGTATAAATCTTCAATATCTGAAAGGAGTTGGGAGGGATGGATGGGCAAGAATTGTGTTTGGTACTCCTCCCACAGAAGCTGTAGGAAGATTTGGTAGCGGTGTAAGAGGGGATCAGTACTTACCTGGTGTTGGAAATGACAGGTGGCTGTATGGAGCCTGGGGCTTAAGATAGCACTCCAGTTAAGGCAGCACTGGTTTTACTAACACTCAGGCTTCCCTTTGGTCTATATTCCATCAGGTGATGCGGAAACAGAGTTCACTGATTTCTTCTCTTCCAACTGGCAAAAAACATGGCTTTTGGGGAATACAGGAGGTAGCTAGTTTTTATTCTGATCTTTTGATCTGTGTCACACATTGTCATTTCTAGCCTAGTTTTATGCTTTTGTAGCTTCTAATGCATATTCTGTGAATTTCCTGATAATCCTTTGGCTTGCTAGTTAGGTTTGAGAATCAAAATGCCGGGGCCAACGCCATGGCTCACTTGGTTAATCCTCTGCCTGCAGTGCCCGCATCCCATATGGGCACCAGGTTCTAGTCCCAGTTGCTCCTCTTCCGGTCCAGCTCTCTGTTGTGGCCTGGGGAGGCAATGGATGATGGCCCAAGTGCTTGGGCCCTGCACCCCATGGGAGACCAGGAGGAAGTACCTGGCTCCTGGCTTTGGATTGTCACAGTGCCAGCCATAGCGGCCATTTGGGGAGTGAACCAATGGAAGGAAGACCTCTCTCTCTCTCTCTCTCTCTCACTATCTATAACTCTACCTGTCAAATAAAAAAAGTTAAAGTTAAAGAAAATAGAAACGCCAACTCAGTAACTTTCTTTCACTTATCTTCTCTTTCTTCCTAGATGTTCCTGTGCCATTATATCTTATTCATTTCTCCTTCAGTGTGACACATCTATTAGAGACACTAAACTGCATACCAGGGACACATGAATATACATTCCCTCAACCACACATGTTTTCCATCATGCCACATATGAACCTTTTCCTAAAAGCATTAACAAACTGGAATTTACCTTGTAGAGCTAAATAAGCTTTTCCTCTAATACCAAATACAACAAATTCTCTAGCTAAAGACTGGGAGGGCCAACATATGGAATTTTGAATATTGAGAATCTCAGAGCTCATAAAATTATTCAGATAAGGGGTGTGAGAAGATTTGATGATGATTCAAGTCACATAGAAGCTGCTGTCATATTGCCTTGTCATCCACAGTTTGGCATTACCTAATGAGCTCTTTCCTTCATTTATCTCTCGCTTGTTAACACACTTTTCATCAGTAGCTCAAGGCACTCAACAGCTTATGTTCTACATACTTTTAAAATTTATTTTGAAAAGCAAATAAAAGAAATGCAACTTTTTTTAAAGATTTATTTTATTTATTTGAAAGACAGAGTTACAGAGAGAAGTAGAGACAGAGAGAAAGGTCTTCCATCCGCTGGTTCACTCCCCAGATGGCCACAATGGTTGAAGCTGCGCCGATCCGAAGCCAGGGTCCAGGAGCTTCTTCCAGGTCTCACACATGGGTGCAGGGGCCCAAAGACTTGGGCCTTCTTCTACTGCTTTCCCAGGCCACAGCAGAGAGCTGGACTGGAACAGGAGCAGCTGGGACTAGAACCAGCACCCATATGGGATGCGGGCACTTCAAGCCAGGGCTTTAAGCTGTTGTGCCACAGCGCTGGTCCCAGAAATTCAACTTAACTTACATTTTTAAAGATATTTTGGAGATTCTTATTGTGGAAAATAAAGTGTCGTGATAATAATCAATAAAAAGGCAGGGCTTCACGTTTACTGATTGAGTAGTTTGTGTAAAGTACTACAGAGAAAGCAGGGAGATTTAAATATGTCCATAGGAGTTCTTAATCTACTAAAATTAATCAATTCAGCATAAAAAAGTACAAGGTAATTGTGGTAGGCAGAATGATGTCTTCCACTTAATTGTCCTCTTGCAATCACTGGGACCTGAAAATATGTTATACTACATGGCAAGGAGAAATGAAGTTTGCAAATGGAACTAAATTTGCTAACACCTGGTTTTAAAAATTCGAAGATTATGCTGGATTATTCTGCTGGTCCAATATAATCACAACGGTTCCTAGAGAGAAAATGAATCTTAATGATTCAAAGTGAGCAACTGCTGACTACAAAGATGGAAGACAACTGCATGAGCCAGGGCATGCAGTAGCCTCTCTATGCTGGAAAGACAAGGAATCAAATTCTCCACCAGGACCTCCAAGAAGAATTCAGTTCTTTCAACATCTTGAGTTCAACCCAGAGAGACCCATACCACGTTTCTGACTCACAGAACTGGAAGATAATAGTTACAAGTCACTAAATTTTTGGTAATATATTATAACAGCAATAAAAATTATTAGAGCATCATATGATTAGTCCTGATGAGAGATTGTACTCAAATAAAAGAGGGAAAGATCACATGTATGAAAGCACTTTTTTGAACTTGAAAGTATCTTGGAATATCACATTCATTTCATACTTTAAAAAATAAAACTAAGGGGCTAATATAAGGTTATAATGAGGATGAAGTGAGGTTATACGTTTAAAGTACTGGGGAGTAATGTCTGACACATATTGTCCCAAATATGTCATGATCATCCCTTGAGTGTACTCCAGTGTAGTTTATTGTATTATAGATCTTTTTTTTCCACAGGCAGAGTTATAGAGATAGAGAGAGAGAGACAGAGAGAAAGGTCATCCTTCCGTTGGAACACTCCCCAAGTGGCTGCTATGGTTGGCACTGTGCAGATCCAAAGCCAGGAGCCAGGTGCTTCCTCCTAGTCTCCCATGTGGGTGCAGGGCCCAAGCACTTGGGCCATCCTCTACTGCCTTCCCGGGCCACAGCAGAGAGTTGGACTGGAAGAGGAGCAACTGGGACAGAATCCCAGCGCCCCAACCGGGACTAGAACCCAGGGTACTGGCACCGCAGGTGGAGGATTAGCCTAGTGAGCTGCGGAGCCGGCTGCATTATAGATCTTAATTTAGGTCTGTATATTTTAGAATACTTCACTTCAGTTCAGGATACTACCAAGATGTGGAATCTTAAACCTGTTTACTTGAAATGAGCTCTGATTCAATCACTTTCTGGCTATATGATATTATTAGTTTTAGGTTTCCAAATACTTTTAGCATAATTCCCCCTGCTCTTGAATATAAAATAAAAATATAATTATATAGTCATGTATATGTCATATATGATATAAATACACATATAAGTATATGTAAGTATATATTGGTCTCCATTAGGAAAGCAGAAACATAATACTGAAGTTGAATTACACAAGTAATGAAAAAACTGAAAAGTGGTAAAAGGGATGTTGAGACACCGTACAGATTAGCAACAGAAGCCATTAAGTCCACCGGGAACTGAACCCAGCAAGAAGATAACTGTCACGTAAGATTAAGAGAAGGATTGTCTCAGCTTTACCTTGGCTTCTACTCTCTAATCTCACATCAGGGCCATCTCTTTGTTGAACTCAGCCAGAGACCAGCTAAAGTGAGTGGGAAATGTAGCCAATCTGCTGAAAGAGAGATCAGGGTGGTGGCAAGGAGGAATGAACCCAAGAGCAAACAACACAAAGGCACATGTGGGTATAAAAACAGTACCTAAAGTATGACCTTGTAAGAATTATACAATCTAAACCATACAAACCACTTAAATGGCACCGTATGCCTAGAATATAGTATGTAAAAATTACAGTTCACTATTGTTATCATTTCTTTAATAATGTAATTAATGAATAAAATTGATGACTAAATTGTTCCCCAAATTCCAGGATTATAAACCATTCTAAAGATTTTCAAATTATTATTGTTTCATGTGAAAAGAGATGATCAGTGTGTTGAACTTTATAGCATAACAATGTTATTAAATTATACATCAGAGAGAAATTGATGAAGGGAACACAAGCTAAGCACGAAGTGTGCAAATGCCACCATATCTTCCCCTTGCTAGGTTATATAGTCTTACTTTGAATGCATGTTGGTGAACTGTGCAAGTAACTCTTAAATAATCTTTTAGAAAAAAATCTCAGAAAGTTTATTTAATAAACTTATCTACTATATTGTTAGCATGGAAAATTTAATATCTTGCCAAGTAAAATATACATACAAGTCTCTGGAAAAGTATTTCATTTCTGTCTTGTTGCACATACAATCAAAGTTCTTCAAAGTTTGTGGGAAATTTATAGTATTAAAATTATGTAAGGATTTAAAATTTTTTGTATCAAAATAATTTGATTTTTAATTCCATTGTTTGAAAACTTTTTGAAGTCCATTCATAAGTGCAGTTTTTGTAAGAAAGAAGACATCTACTTAGAGTTCTTTAATTTCATTCCACTTGTCATCCTTTATAAAACATTGACTGTATACCTGAAATTGTAGCTTATTTTAAGTTGCAAACAAATGTTTTGTTTGTATGCTGAGTATTTTTATCTCTGAATCTCTGCTGAACTCCAAACCTATCCATGGTGTATATGGGTTTTTATACTTTATTTTCTAGTCAAAAATATATCTAAAAGACAACACATCATTGTTAATCTCAAATCTGCTATTGCTCTTATGATTCATATTTTGGTGAATGGAACCATCTTTGTCCTCCCAATATCAGAAATGAAGACTAATAACAATGTGGTCCATTAATTTTTTCTTGGTAATCTTCCCTGGCCATATCTAAATAGTTGCTAAGTTGTGAGTCTGCCTTCTTCAGAGGTCTCCAAGCTACTCTACATCTCTATTCCAAAAACTGCTGTTAGTCCAGTATCATAACACCTTTTACCTGGTTTATTGTCCAAGATTTTTATATGTTCCCCATGACCCTTTTTCTCATCTAAAATCTACTGTATGATATCACAACTTATCCCCTTTTAAATGTATTTATTTCTTCTCCTGGTTTTAACTTAAACTTGCAGCATGGCATGCAATGGAATCTGTTATTTATGAAT
Source organism: Oryctolagus cuniculus (assembly GCF_051225735.1). Taxonomy (NCBI): domain Eukaryota; kingdom Metazoa; phylum Chordata; class Mammalia; order Lagomorpha; family Leporidae; genus Oryctolagus; species Oryctolagus cuniculus. The sequence goes on along the minus strand of NC_142870.1, from coordinate 18,767,060 downwards.
TCTTTAGCATTATGATCTTCCTGTAGCTTGTATACCAATAATAAAAAATTATTTTCAATGGTGCAAGTTAGCACACCATCCTCGATAATGTCTTTCCTGCAAATGCAACTTTATGTACATACCATATTTTTGGTTAGGCAAATCTTTATCACTGATATTATCATTCAGTGCTCTCCTTGTTTTTCTTTGACTATGAGTTATTTTGGGACCATGTATTACCACTTACCGAATTTTATATTGCAATTGCCTAGAACTGTGGCATCTAACATGACAGCCTCTAGTCATGCATCTATGAGAACTTGAAATGTGGCAGTCCAAATTGAAAGATAATGTAAGCAAAAAACACCCACCAGATTTTGAAGATTTGGCATGAAAAAAAGTAATGGAAAATAATTCACTAATTATTTTTATATTAACTATATGTTAAAATGATAGTTTCAGTAAATTAGAGTAAACGTACATTATTGATAAAATTAATTACATCTGCTCTTTTTGCTTTATTTTAGTGTGCATTCTAGAAAATTTAAATTACCTATGTGGTTCCTAGTAAGTTTCTATTAGATGGTACTAGTGTCAGTATAGGGGCTGGAGTTTTGGAGTAACAGGTGAAGCCTCGACATGCTATACTGGCATCTCATATGGGCACTGGTTCTGGCTGTTTCATTTCTGATCCGGCTCCCTGCTAATGGCTGGGAAAACAAAGGAAGTGTTTGGGTCCCTGCTACCCATGTGAGAGACCTGGAAGAGTCCTGGTTCTTAGCTCAGCTGGCTCAGGTTTGGTCATTGTAGATATCTGGAAGTTAACCACCAGATGGAAGATCTCTGTCTCTCAGGAAATCTGATTTTCAAATAAATAAATACATCTATTAAAAAGATAGTATCAATATCATTAAGAAACACTCACAAGTGAAAGAACATTTTTAAAATAACTTTATGAAGAAACCCTAGGTCATTGTGTGAGATCAGAATATCAAGTGAAATAGAAAAGACAAAGAAAAATAGACCATTCACTCAGCTAAGTGATGGGCCTCAGTTGCCAAGGTAGAGCTGAAAGGTCCATATAAATTTTTAAAAACTATTTGTTTGAAAGCCAGAGTTACAGATGAAGGGGAGACAGTATGTATGTGTGTGTGTGTGTGTGTGTGTGTGTGTGTGTGTGTGTGTGTGTGAGAGAGAGAGAGAGAGAGAGAGAGAGAGAGAGAGAGAGAGAGGAAGAATCTTCTGCTGGCTAACTCCCCAGAATGGCCACAATAAGCCAGAAACCAGAAACTCATTCTGGTTTCCCACATGGGTGGCCGATGCCCAGGTACTTGGACCATCTTCTACTGCTTTCTTAGGCATATTAGCAGAGAGCTAGATTGAAAATGGATAGCTGAGACTTGAATTGGAGCTCATTTAAGATGCCAGCATTGTACGCTGTGTCTTAACCTACTGTGCCACAATACTGGACTTCACATAAATTGTTTAAATCTTACCCACACTGCAACAAGATATAAATTTGAATTCCTGAGAGCAGGAGAATAGTTTTTGAGACAAGTATATACAAATTGGTTAAACATGAGGGAATGTATGCATAAATTGTCCTGTAGTCCCTTATAAAGGCTAAAGAAATAGTAGTAAACTGATTTTTTTGAAAAATAATAAATCTAAAAAAAAAACCAAAAGGAATACAATAGCGATAATATTCTAGAAAAGGAAATCACAGGTAAATGATAAAGTAACAATGTGTAAATAGAAGAATTATCTGAAAAATAAAATTAATACTGTAAGAGGTTATAACCAAGCATGAACAAGGAAGCATTTATTATGAAGCATTTCAGAAAATACAAAGAAATTCTTGGACGTTAAAATTATAGTGATAAAAACGAAAAACTCAGTAGAAGAATTGGAAGGTAACATTGAAGAAATATAGATATTGGAGTAAAAGAATTAGGGATATAAAATAAGATAAAAGGAAAAAATGTATTATTAACAGTTTTGGATTTTTAACACTCCCATGTAGGAGTTGTTTGATGGAAATGTAAACTAATGCACTCATAGTGGAAGACAGTACGGAGATACCTCAGAAATCTGAAGGTAGATCTACAACATGACCCATAAATCTCACTCCTGGGAATTTACCTGAACAAAATGGAATCAGAACATGAAAGAGTTATCTGTACCTTAATGTCCATTGGAGCTCAATTCACAATGGCTAAGATATGGAATCCAGCAAGATGTCTATTAACTGATGACTAGGTAAAGAAGCAACAGCTCATACATACTACGGAATACTACTGGTGGTAAAAAAAAAAAAATGAAATCCTGTCTTTTGATATAAATTGAATGCACTGGAAACCATTATACTTAGAGAAATAAGCCAGTCCCCAAAAGACAAATACCATGTTTTCTCTGATTCGTGGTAACCAATAGAGTACCTAAAAGGTAATATACAGTAGTGAAGTTGACATTTTGAAATTTGATTGTTGTTTACAGTCCTTGTCTCTATTGTTGAAGAATAGTGTTTTTTAAAATTTTTTCCTTAATACCATTTGTTGAACTCTTTATTTAGTCTAGGGTTAACCTTATGTATATAAAGTAAACTGAAAATAGATCTTTGGAAAAATAAACAATGAGAAAAAGAGATGGAGGAAGAAGAAGGGTGGGAGCATTGTAAGAGAGAGGGTGGGGGGAAAGTATCACTGTATTTCTAAATCTCTATATATGGAATACATGCAATTTGTATACTTTAAATAAAATTTTAAAAAGAGGAAGAAGGGAATTATCAAACAAATGTACTTTTAAAATAATTTTTTGCATTAATGAATAATATATTTTTATTACTCCAACTGAAATAACTGAGAGGAGCAACTTAACAGGGAAGAACATTTATTTTGGCTTATAGTTTAGAGTCTCACAGTCCAAGATTGGGTGGCCCCAATAGTCTGGCATCTGGTGGAGGCTGGCAATGGTGGAGCGGGTGTGGAGAACAAGCACATGGCAAGCCAGGAAGCAAAGAGAGCCATGCAGTACACTCAGTTTTTACAACCAGTCCCCTCAGTTGAGAGCTAGGTTCTAAGTATGAGCCCCCAACAACCGAAAGACTTCTAACTTGGCTCACATCCCAGGTGCCATAATTTTATAAATTCTCCACCTTTACTGCATTAACATTAATCCATTATGGTTAACATTAAAACCTTGGGGTTTAAATATTTGCATGAGTTTTAAGAGCCAACCCCTATTCAAACCATAACAATGGGTTTCCTAATTATAAGCATCTTTCCAAGAATCCTATACAATGAATTAAAATAGAACTGAGCTGAGAAATACAACTGTGATTTCAGAGAACTTATAGCATCCAGAAAGTTGTACACAAGAGATAAAATAGCAGAGGGTAACCAAATTCCTTAAGAGCATGGGAAGCCAGAAGACACAGGGGAAATTCTTATAAATTCTTGGCAAAAAATGATCCATCACCAAAGTTGTAAATGAAATGCTTAGTGTGAGTGTAGGGATAAAATTCACAGTAAGTATTTTCCACACCCACAAAACCTTTTCAGGAGGTTTTGTTCTGTTAAAATTGGGAGAAAACCAAGAAACAGGAAGCCACCAGATCCAGCACAAGAGGGAGGCAAAGAAAATTCTTAGGAAGATGGAAAAAGGTCTTCAGACTGTGGTTTTGTCTCAAGGTTAGATCAAATAGTTTCTTCTTGGAGCCCAATAGAATGATTGAGAAAAACTCTGTTAAGAATAAAATTTTAGGACACTTAGTGCATTTGAGAGGAAACTTGCATATTTGAGAAACTTATCTCTAGATAAATTAATGACAACAGCTCTAAATTTAGTAAGCTATATTAAAAATCAAGAGAAATATTAATTTCAGGGAAATAAAACTGTTTTTTAGGAAAAAATTTACTTGCTACATGGCTCAGAAACCTACATATATAGTACACAATACTGCTCTAAACAAAATTACAGAACTGTCAGATTTATCATAGACATAAACACAAAAAATTTCATTTAAAAGATCTTCATATGCATAAAATGGAGAGTAGAAAATATTATTTATTCTTTTTTTCTTTTCTTTAGATAGGCAGAGTTAGACAGTGATAGAGAGAGAAAAACAGAGAGAAAGGTCTTCCTTTTCTGTTGGATAACCCCCAAAATGGCCACTACTACCGGAGCTAGGCAGATCTGAAGCCAGGAGCCAGGTGCTTTATCCTGGTCTCCCATGTGGGTGTAGGGCCCAAGCATTTGGGCCAACCTCCACTGCCTTCCCAGGCCATAGGAGAGAGCTGGACTGGCAGAGGAGCAACCGGAACAGAATCCGGCACCCCAACCGGGACTAGAACCAGGGGTATTGGTGCCACAGGCAAAGGATTAGCCTAGTGAGCTAAAGGATTAGCCTAGTGAGCTGTGGCGCCGGCCTTCTTTCTTTTTTTCTAATAACCAGTCTTATAGAACACCCGGAGTATGAAAAATTACTTAATGTACATCATCAGATATGACTACTTAATAAAGTCTGTGCGTAGCATTGGCAGAAATACCTCACAGTTAGAACACAGAGACAGTTAAGTCAGGACAAAATCTATAGACAATGTTTGGTTCATAGCACACAACAATGGATGCAAGTCCCAATACAGCACATGGTGACAGGAGTCCCTACCTTCAGATTTTAAGGAGAACCCTGGTTTTTCTGTCAAAACTTGATGAGTGGAGTTCAAAACGTTCTCTTTGAGATATACTATAAATAACTGAATATTTTGTGCATGATATTTGTGAATCCTGACTGCTAACAGAGTAGACCTTAAATAAAAATGCTGCAAAGCACTGATTATCAAATAGTAGGGAACATTATCAAATGCGTTATAGGTGTGAGGTGCTGTTACAAACCAATAATATGTATTATTAAATACAAAAGAATAAATAAAATAAATAAATAAAAGCTTTGAAAAACAAATTGAACAAATTAATCAAGAGCAATGCAAAGAATAATACTGAAATGAGAATTCACTTATATGTATTACTATTTTGCAATTGTAGCAGTATCAATGAAGAAATTGTTACACCTCTTAAAATGATTACTGGAGAAAAAGTTGTTGCTTATTTAAAAGATTCAAAGTTCAGAAATGCCAAAGCATGTGGAGATCCTTCGGCAAATTTTACTTGCTGAACTTTAATTTCTTCCTCAATAATCACCCACACACCTCATTCTATTATATAAATAAAAGTTAAGAAAGACTCATTTTTAATTAACTTTATATACGGATGATGAATGCTATTCTAAGATTTCAATAGGTTGCACACACACACACACAAAACATAAAAAGCACTATTTGAGAACAAGTTTTGCAGTTAATTCTCATAGTACAACTAATTAAGAACAGAGGTTTTACATGGAGAGTAAGTGCTCTGTGACTTGTGTTGTTAATTTAACAATTAACAATCTTATTTATGACATCAGTGATCACCTGAAGATCTTGCAATGCACTGACAAGACTATGGAAGCTTTTTGTGACCACAAACTCCTTCAGTTTTGAAAACGCCATAAGCAAAGTGGAAGTTCTCTCCTCCCTTTAGAGAAAAGTGCATCCTTCTTTCCATTGGGGTCTCACTCACAGAAGCCCTTCATGTAGAATATATTTTACCATAGTGTCTTGGCTTTCCATGCCTGAAATGCTTTCATGGGCTTTCAGTCACGTCTGTATGCCTTAAGGGCTGATTGTGACGTCAGAGTGTTATTTAAAGTGATTGTCAGTCTATGAGTCGTGTGTGGACTCCTTCCCATGTTAGACATTTCTTCCTTTTCAATTATATTATTATTACCAGGCAGTTGATGCTATTTACATAATCTCTTTAACACTTAATCTTATCTATATATTCACATTAACACTTAATATGATCACTTTAACTATTAAGATAACATTTTTACCACCAGTTTTAATGGAATTTGGAGTCACATGACAAGTTTTTAAACTGTACCCTTAGAAGTAAGTCTATAGGGCTGTATGCAGAGCTATACAGCTTTACAGTTACAGTCTTCCTCCTCCTTCTCTTATTTCCCCTCTTTTGTTTTACTGAGACCTATTTTCAATTGACTTTATATACATATGATTAAATCTATGTTAAGCAAAGCATTCAACATATAGTATGAAGAAGCAGAAAAAAAACCAAAACTGTTCTTTAACAGTCACGATGAGTACTGATCAAGTCATTGTTTCTCAAAGTGTCAATCTCTTACAACTTTCATTTTAGGTGTGCTATTATTTCTCACAGATCAGGGAGAACATACAGTATTTGTCCCATTGCGACTGGCTTATTTCACAAAGTATGAGTTTTTCCAGGTTGATCCATTTTGTTGAAAATGATAGGATTTCATTTTTTACTGCTATATAGTATTCCATAGTGTACATATCCCATAATTTCTTTATCCAGTTTTTGGTTGATGGGCATTTAGGTTGATTCCATGTCTTAGCTATTGTGAATTGAGCTGCAATAAACTTGGAGGTACAGATAGCTCTCTTGTTTACTAATTTCATTTCCCTTGGGTAAATTCTCAGGAGTGTGATGGCTGGGTCATATTGTAGGTCTATATTCAGATTTTTGAGGTATCTCCATACTGTCTTCCATGGTGGCTTTACAAGTTTACCAGTTTATATTCCCACCAACAGTGGATTAGGACACCATTTTCCCTACATCATTGCCAGCATTTGTTGTTTGTTGATTTTTGTATGAAAGCCATTCTATTGGGGGTGAGGTGAAACCTCATTGTGGTTTTAACTTACAATTCCCTGACAGCTAGTGATCCTGAACATTTTTTCATGTGTCTATTGGCCCTTTGGATTTTCTCTTTTTAAAAATATCTGTTTCATTTCTTCATCCATCTCTTAACTGGGTTGTTTGTTTTGTTGTTTAGAGTTTCTTGATCTCTTTGTAGATTCTGGTTATTAATCCTTCATCAGTAGCATAGTTTGCAAATAATTTCTCTCATTCTGTCAGTTGCCTCTTCATTTTCCTGACTGTTTCTTTCATTGTACAAAAGCTTCTCAATTTGAAGTAATCCCATTTGTTAATTTTGGCTTTGACTGCCCGTGTCTCTAGGGATTTTTCCAGGAATTCTTTGCCTGTGACAATGTCTTGCAGGGTTTCCCCAATGATCTCAATTAATTTTATGGTGTCGGGTCATAGATTTAGATCTTTAATCCATGTTGAGTGGATTTTTGTGTTATATAGGGATCTTGCTTTATACTTCTGCACGTGGAAATCCAGTTTTCCCAGCACCAGTTGTTTAAGAGACTGTCTTTGCTCTAGGAATTTGTTTTAGCTCCTTGGTCTAAAGTATAAGTTGGTTGCAGATGGTTGGATTAGTTTCTGGTGCTTCTATTCTCTTCCATTGGTCTTTCTATCTACTTTTGTACCAGTAGCAGGCTTCTTTGCCTTGTAATATGTCTTCAAAGCTAGCATTATGATGCCTCCAGCTTTGTTTTTTGCTGTATAAGATTGCTTTAGCTATTCAAGGTCTCCTGTGCTTCCATATGAATTTCAACATCATTTTTTTCTGGATCTGAGAAGAATGTCTTTGGTATTTTGATTGATATCACATTGAATCTGTAAATTGCTTTTGAAATAATGGACATGTTGATGATATCCATTCTTCTAACCCATTAACATGGAAAATTTTTTCATTCTTTTGCATCTTCTTGTATTTCTGTCTTTGATGTTTTGTAATTCTTGTCATAGAGATCTTTGACATCCTTGGTTAAATTTATTCCAAGGTATTTGACTTTTTTTGTAGCTGTTGTGAAGGGGATTGAACACAAAAGTTCTTTCCCAGCTGTGGCATTTTGTGTGTATACAAAGGCTGTTGATTTTTTGAATCGACTTTATATCCTACTACTTTACCAAAATCTTTTATGAGTTCTAATAGTACTTAGAGGAGTCCTTTGGAATCATGCCATCTGCAAATAGGGATAGTTTGACTTTCCTCTTCCCTATTGTATCCCTTTGATTTCTTTTTCTTGTGTTATGGCTATAACTTTCAGGACTGTTTCGAATAGCGTTGGTGAGAGTGGGCATCCTTGTCTGATACTAGATCTCAGTCTGAATTCTCCCAACATTTCCCCATTCAATGTGATGCTGGCCATGGCCTTGATCGTGTTGAGGGATTTTCCTTCTAATCCCAGTTTGCTTAGAGTTTTCATCATGAAAGGGTCTTGTATTTTGTCTGCATCTATTGAGATAATCATATCATTTTTGTTCTTCAATTTGTTAATGTGATGTATCACATTGACTGATTTGTGAATGTTGAACCAACCCTGCATACCAAGATACCCACTTGGTCTGGGTGACTGATCTTTCTGATGTGTTGTTGGACTCAACTGGCCAGAATTTTGTTGAGGATTTTTGCATTTACGTTCATCAGGGAAATTGGTTAGTAGTTCTCTTTCTTTATTGTACCTTTGCTGAGTATAGGAATTAAAGAGATGCTGGCTTCATAGAAAGAATTTGGGAGGATTCCCTCCCTTTTAATTGTTTTCAATAATTTGAGAGTTGGAGTTAGGTTTTTTTTTTTTTTTTTTTTGACAGGCAGAGTGGACAGTGAGAGAGAGAGAGAGAGACAGTGAGAAAGGCCTTCCTTTGCCGTGGATTCACCCTCCAGTGGCCGCCACGGCCGGCGCTCTGCGGCCAGCGCACAGCGCTGATCCGATGGCAGGAACCAGGTACTTCTCCTGGTCTCCCATGGGGTACAGGGCCCAAGTACTTGGGCCATCCTCCACTGCACTCCCTGGCCACAGCAGAGAGCTGGCCTGGAAGAGGGGCAACCGGGACAGAATCTGGCACCCCAACCGGGACTAGAACCCTGTGTGCCGGCGCTGCAAGGCAGAGGATTAGCCTAGTGAGCCGCGGCGCCGGCCAGTTCTTCTTTAAATGTCTGGTAGAATTCTGCAGTTAGTCATCTGGTCCTTGGCTTTTCTTTGTAGGGAGGGTCTTTATTCCTGATTCAATTTCTGCTTTGGGTTATGGGTCTATTTAGGTTTTCTATGTCTTCATGGCTCAATTTAGGTAGGTTGTATGTGTCTAGGAATCTATCCATGTCTTCTAGGTTTCCCAGTTTGTTGGCATACAGCTCTTTGTAGTGGTTTCTGATGATTCTTTTTATTTTTGTGGTGTCTGTTGTTACATTTCCTTTTTCATCTCTAATATTATGTTTCGGGTCTTTCTCCTGTTTTTGGTTACTTGGGCCAATGGTGTGTCAGTTTTGTTTAGTTTTTCAAAAAACCATCTCTTAGTTTTGCTGATCTTTTGTATTTTTTTTGTTTCAATTTTGTTGATCTCTTCTCTAGTTTTAATAATTTATTCTCTTCTACTTCTACTAGTTTTAGGTTTTGTTTGCTGTTGTTTTCCTAGATCCTTGAGATGCATAGATAGTTCCTTATTTGATGCCTTCTCAGTTTCTTGATGTAGGCATCAATTACTATAAGCTTTCCTCTTTACACTGCTTTTGCAGTATCTCACAAATTTTGGTATGTCGTTTTGCCATCTTTATTTGATTCCAGAAATTTTTTGATTTTGCTTTTGATTTCTTCTATGACGCACTGTTCATTCAGAAACATGTTGTTCGTTCTCCATGTGTCTGCATGTGATATAGAGATTCTTGAGTTGTTCATTTCCAGCTTCATTGCTTTATGGTCTGAGACGATGCTTGGTATGATTTTGGTTTGTATCCCCTCTGCTCACTATCTATCTGTTTTTCCCAGCATGACTTGGAATGTTTCACTGCTATACTGCTATCTTGGCCCCTCTTTTCCAATAACTAATTTGTTCAATCTGAGTCAAGCCTGTTGAACTAATTGTTATTTAATTTAGAAAGTTTTATATTTTTTTTGTTCAAATACTTCATTTGTGACTAGAAAGTATGTTTTGTGATTAATACATTTTCTTAGATGGCAGTTTCCAAAGAAAAGTTTCAAATTTGAATCTTTCACAAAAATGTATATGACCTGTTGTGGCAAAGTTTTGAATGATAATATACATATTAATATCTATCTATTCAATCTATCATCTTTCTCTATCACACTATCATGTATCTATTCATTCATCTATCTATACTTAATGAAAATTGATAAGGAAAAGTGAGGAACATGAATTCTAGGGCATGGGCACCACGACATATGTCAGTAAGGCCTTGTGTTAGTGCAATATATAGCATTCCTTTCCAGTCTTCTGGAAAACAAGTTATTTTCCTACTTGTTTGCCTTGCATTCCTTAGCACTCAACATTATGCAATACCACATCATTGATAAAGGAATGTTTGGTGCGCTGAAGAAAGCTACTATGACAAGCACTAAAGTATTTCATACTTGAACTAAAAATATACTAAAATATTAATAAATCATTGTTGACCCCCTTCAGTACTAAACAGACCTGAAAAAGGAATACAATTGCATCCCAGAATGTATTCCTCAGAATCTGGACCTCCTGATTGCTTATAGCTTCCAAAGGTTTTGTTAAAAACAATTCGCTGCTACATTTTTTCACATTCTAGACTAGAATCTTATTTTTGTAGATTTTGGGTTTTTTTTAACTTTTTTTCCTTCAGAATGTGGTCCACCAGCCCGTAGATTGGCCCATCCCTTCCTAGTTTTCTTTTCATTAGAAACAATGCAAATAAGTTCCTTTGGGTTTCGAGAAATAAGAAAAGAGCTAATATTGTTATCTCTCCTATTTTCAAGTTTCAGTACAGATTTCCAAATTATGCTTAAAGGTTTTAAGCTCTTTGATTTGTGTTTTTGTTATTTCTTTCCATAACACATCCTTATTTCAGAGTAATTTTGTGATCTCTTGTCTTAATCAGATACTGAATAGCTGAGAAGAAACCTTACCTATAGAATAAAATTAACAGGTAAAGGAAAAGTTTTGATAGAAAGAATAATTATTCAATAAAGGTAGCTGTTCTTAGTTCCCTAGCTTCATCAGTCTGACTTAATTTTGCACCTAATTCATTAAACCTCACAGATTCCTTCTTTTGTATGAACAAAGATGTGAACAACTTCTCAGAGAATGCCATATGGTTAAAAGAATGAACTCTTGTATCCTGAAACGTGAGATAAAAATACATAAAAAAAGAAATAAGTATGTCTAAGCTACAGATGAATCATTAGTGATATGAGTAAACTGTTCTGTCCTCAAAGTAGTTTAAAGCCATTTTTGAGATAAAATTCTCTTCTTATTTATTTCAAAGAGAGACTCAGAGAAAAAGAGAGAGAGAGAAAGAAGGAGATAGAGGAAGAGGGAGAGAGGGAGAGAGAGAGAGAAGGAGAGAGATTGATTCATTAGTGCACTACCCAAATACTGGGAATCTTTAGCCCGGAATTCAATCCATGCCCTCCACATAGGAATGCAGTTACTTGAGTCATCACCACTGCCCCCAAAGGTTTTTATTACCAGGAAGCTGAAGTCAGGAGTCAGTGTCAGGTATTAAATCCAGGTACTCTGACATAGGATTTGACATTTTATCCAGTATCTTAACAACTAGATTAAATGCTCACTTCCCCAATAATTTTTGTTTTGATTTGTTTTAGCATTTTGCTTATTTGAGAGGCAGAGAAAGTGGGAGAGATAGGGAACTCTCATCTGCTGGTTTATTCCCCAAATGGTTGCAATGGGCATAGCCATGCTGAGACCTGAGCCAGGAGTGTGGAAGTCAAATCAAGTCTCCCATGTGGTTGACAGGAACCCAACTAACTGAGCCAGCACTATTGCAAAACAGCTGGAGTCAGGAGCAAAAAGTGGGAATCTACCCTAGGTACTCCTGTGTGGAAAGTAGATGTCTTAATCAGTAGGCTACAGCTTTTATTAAAAATGGATACAAAAAAGCCTTAAAATTTCAGAAAGAATATAAGATACAACAGAGGCTAGCCTTCTGAAAAATGCTCAAGAGAGACATGATCTTATCCTTCTCCCCCACTTTTTCCACTAGCAGTCTTCCCTAGCCTTTGCCTTTTATCAGCAAGGGACTACATATATGTAAATGACATGCTATAACTCATATGGGCTCAAAGGTTGTGAGCATAATTCATCTCAGATTTGTTTTAGATAAATAACAGAATTTTTAAAGACCTCATCCTACATAAAAGGTAAGTCAAGATACATTTTAACAAAGTCAAGTATATTTTTGCTCAGGAGTTTATTTTATTTATACATTTTGTATATTAAAATAGAATCCAACAACATACCTGAAAGCTCATTCACCCTAATAAAGTGGGATTTATCGCTGATATATAAGGATGGTTCAACATATGTGGATCAATAAATGTGATACATCATAGTCACAAATTAATGAATTAAAAACTATATGATTATCTCAACAGGCATAATGTAGAGAAATCATTTGATAAAATATATCATCCTTTCATGATAAAAACCTTAAGGAAATTCTGTATAGCAGGAACATTCCTTTACACAGTCAAGGCAATATATGACAAATCCACAGCCAGTATCATATTGAATAGGGAAAAGTCAGAAGCATTTCCACTAAGATATAGAACCAGACAAGGTTGTTAACACTCACCATTGCTATTCAATATAGTTTTAGTAGATTTATCCAGAACCATTGGACAAGAAGAAAAAATCAAAGGGATAGAAATTTGAAAGGAGGGAGTTAAGTTAGCCCTGTTTGCAGATGGCATGATTCTATATATAGGGGATCAAAAAGACTCCATTGAAAAACTATTAGAACTGATAAAAGGGTTTGGCAAAGTGGCAAGATACAAAATCAACACACAATAATCAATAGTTTTGTATATATACACACAATACCATGGATGAGAAAGAACATTTAAGATTAATTCCAATCACAATAGCTACAAAAAATTAAATACTTTGGAATAAATTTAGCCAAAGATGTCAAAGATTTCTACAATGAAAATTACAAAATACTAAAGAAATAAGTAGAAGAAGACATAAAAAATTGGAAAAATCTTCCATGTTCATGAATTGGAATCAATATCATTAAAATGTCTATACTACTGAAAGTAATTTCAGATTTGATGTGATCCTGATCAAAATACCAATGACATTATTCTCATATATATAGAAAAAAATATTAAAATCTACATGGAAACACTAGAGACTCTGAATAGCTAAAGCAAACATATACAACAAAAACAAAGCCAGAAACACCACAATACCAGATTTGAAGACAAAATATAGGGCAGTTATAATCAAAACAGCCTGATACTGACACAAAACTAGATATGTAGACCAATGGAAGAGTAGAAACCCCAGAAATTATTCCATGCAGCTACAACCAAATAATATGTGAAAAATGAACTAAAATCCATCCCTGGAGAAAGACAGTCTCTTCAAAAAATGGTGCTGGGAAAATTGGATTTTCATGTGCAAAAGCATAAAACAAGACCTTAACAATATACCTTATCACAAATCAACTCTGAATGGATCAAAGATCTTAATCTATGACTTGATATCATCAAATTAGTAGAAATAAACATTGGGGAAAATCTGCAGGACATTGACATATGCAAAGACTTCTTGGAAAAGACACTAGAAGCATAGGTAATAAAAGCAAAAATAGACAAATGGGATTACATCAAGCTAAGAAACTTCTGTACTTGAAACAAAACACTGAATAAAGTCTAAAGGTAACTGACAGAATGAGAGAACATATTTGAAAACTATGCAGCTGAGAAAGGATTAATGTCCAAGATCTATAAAGAGATCAAAAAACTCAGCAACAAGAAAAAAATAGTCCATTCAAAATATGGGTAAAGGATAGGAACAGGAATTTTTCAAAGGATAAAATTCAAATGGCCAACAGACACAAGAAAAAAAATGCTCAGACTAACTAGCCATCAGGGAAATGCAAATGAAAGCCACAATGTTTTACCTCACATGTTAGTATGGTTATCATCCAAAAATCAAAAAATAATTAGTGCTGGTGGGGATGTGGCAGAAAACGTACCCTCATCCACTGTTGGTGGTAATGTCAATTAGTACAACCTTTATGGAAGACAGTATGGAGTTTCCTTAGAAATCTGAACATAGATCATACCCATCCATGCCACTCCTGGAAATTTACCCCCAAAATGAAATCATCTTATGAAAGTTATTTGTAACCACATGTTTAATAACAGCTCAATTCACAATATCTAAGATATGAAATCAACCCAAATGTCTACCAACTGATCACTGGATAAAGAAAATGTGGTAAATATACAATATGGAATACCACTCATCCACAAAAATGAATGAAATCTTCTCCTTTGCAACCAAACAGAAGGAACTGGGAATCTGTTACACTTAATAATATCAGCCAGTCCCCAAAATACAAACATTATGTTTTCCTGATTTGTGGTAGTTAATATACAGATCACAAAAAATGTAATGTATGTGAATGAAATCGACATTTTGAGGAGGAATTATTGCTTGCAGCCTATGTCTACAGTCTGGAGGAACAGTCGTTTTTCTACTTACTACATGCTGAATTCTTTGGTGGAGGATTATGTTTGGTGTTATAAAATAAACTGGAAGTATATCATTATAAAAATTAAAAGAAAATTAAGAAAGGAATTAGAAGGAATGGTGGAAGTGTGGGCCTGAGGGGTGTTATGGTGGGATATATCATTATGCTTTTTTTTAAAGATGTTTTATTTATTTGAAAGGTAGAGTTACAGATAGTGAGGAGAGACAGAGATAAAAGTATTCCCTCTGCTGGTTCACTCCCTAAATGGCCGCAACGGATAGCTTGGCCAATCTGAAGCCAGGAGCCAGGAATTTCTTCCAGGTCTCCCACACATTTGCCGGGGCCCAAGCACTTGGGCTATCTTCTACTGCTTTCCCAGACTATAGCAGAGAGCTGGATTGGAAGAGGAGCAGCTAGGACAATAACCGGTGCCCATACAGGATGCTAGTGCCACAGGTGAAGGATTAACCTACTGTGCCAAAGCTCCTGTGCTCATTATGCTTTTAAATCTGTATATCTGAAATACATGAAGTTTGTTCACCTAATATAAAGATAAAACTTTTTTAAAAATCCCACAGAGACATTCATTAAACATCTTAGTTTTGCTTTCAGATTATAAATTATTCCAGCTGCTTTTTATTGTTTTCTAAAGTACCACAATGGAGTTAACTTACTAGAAACAACCTACCCTTTACAGCCATTCCTTTGAGAACCAAGAACACAAAGGAAATAAAGCTTGTGGTCTCTTTAAGAAAGTTACTTGTGCAAGTTATTTTCTTATATTTTTATCTCAGGAGGGTTTGGAAATCACTGGAAAATTGCTGTGTGGTTTAATGAACAGTGAAAAGCTTTAGTACTTAAGGAAATGAAGAACTGAATTCCAGCTCAACCTCTATCTGGCTTTGTGATTGTTTTCAGTGTGAATGCTGTCATCTGTAATAAGAAGGCAATGGAGCCCTCATAGCTAGGTCCTTCTGAGCATCTTCCAGCAGACAGAATTTGAACTTCACCTGCAGCATCAGTTCTTCCATGGGTCTCAGACATGCAGGTCGATCACTTGCAAATCCTCATAACGACATGAGCCGAATCCTGAAAACTGCATATACTCTCCACATCTTACTGGTCTGTTTCTCTCAGGAAACTTGATTAATATAGATTTGGGAGTAGGACCTCCGATCTTTGAAGGGTCTTAACTAAGCCTTCATTTTCTTACTGTATTCTTCCGTGAGAGGATGACTGCTGCCTTTTCCCCCTTGTTCATTTTCATGTTCTCAGCTTTCATCAGAGAGGTGGGGATGTTGCATGAATGCTAAAACTCACACAAGAGTTAGCTGTCAAGAATGAAGCATAAGAATGATTTCTTGGACAACTGCCAAATGTCTGATTTTTTTTCTTTGGCCTAGAGATTATATTGATTTGCCTATTGATTCGTTGATCTGTTTATTCGTTCGTACACCCAACAGGCACTGTGTGAGTCACTATTATGTGCCAGAGAGTAGGTTACTCATAAAGTACACACAAATGATTCTCTTGTGAAAAGATCCACTCATAAACCATCATGATAGTCATTGTAATTAACACTTGATGAGCTCTTACTAAGTGTTCTGCACTGTGCTAATCCTTGTACATGAATTATATTATTTACACCTCAGAATGTCTTTATGAGATAGATGTTATTATATCATTTTTACAAGTGAGCAAATAATATGCAGAGATTAAGCAAGTCGTTCAAGGTCAAATGGCTGGCTTGTATTACAGCCAAGACTCTGAAGCCTCTGAGCCACTTCCATGTCTTCTGGGGGACATGGGACATCTGAGCAGTTCTAAGTCTAATAAGAGGAATCCAGTTTCACAGATGAGATCATCTCTGAGCTGTAAGCATGGGAGAAAATAAGGAGCAAAGATTAATAGGGCCCAGGTCAGAAAAAGCTTTATTTGCTCTACCTTCTTGTAGGATTAGAAGACATTGCATCTTATTTAAAAGGCAAATTATGTGACCTAATTTGCATTTGATAAAAGTAATTCTGGTAATAATAGAGAAGAATTGGAGAAGAAATAGAGCAGAGACAGGAAAGACAAGGGAGGGAACTCAGAATTGTCTGGGCAAAGTCAATGAGATGGAACTGAGGAGCAGAGCTGGGACGAAGGTTGCATTATGTCAAAAGGAGGGCTGGGTGGCTTGCATGATTTATTGATTCGCCTGGAGAAAGAGAAATTTTGGATGTTGCTCAACAACACCACCCTCCTACTCCCACCATATTTTTCATGTATACTGATGAGAGAAATGATGATTCCATGTTCTGTAATAGTGACTAAGAACAATACAACCTCTGGTATTGGGCATAGGGACAGGAGGATGTGTTTTGCTCTGACTTTGTCACCTTTAAGTAGCCCCTGGGCACTGAGATGAAGAGTATCCTAGTGTGCTGAATATGATGATCCAGACCTTAGAGGAAAGGCTGGGGCTGGGGACAGTCAGCAGAACTTAGGAGGTGATTGAAGCACTTACAGGGGCTATCTGGCCAGGGAGATTGAGGACAGAGTAGAAAGGAGTTATTTAAAGTCAGACCCCTGTCAAACCTTAATATTTTAGGAAGAAGCAACTAACAAAGCAGGTATGAGAAAAAGAGGGGACTTATATCTTACTTTATTTTTAGGACATATTTAGAAAGGCAGAACTATGCAAACTAGAATGCAATTAAAATACTGACAAAAGAGGAAACTAGTTCAGAGGAGATACTAACAATTTCAGGAAGTTGAATGTAGGTAGAAGAGGAAATATGAATGGCACAACATGTCTTCTATGAGAATCCATATTAATTTTCTTTTGCATTTAAATATTAGTTGAATATTAAGAAGGACAATCAGGAGGTTTGGCCACTTCAGTATTTTCTTTTTTCCCTCATGATTATTAATATTCTGAACACTGATATGTGTGACTGCATTTTTATTATGATGATTTATCCATAAAATATCTTGTATTGCTTAGTTGGTGTCTCTGAAATGAAATTTCTGTACATGTAAGTGTGCTAGTAGTTTTATTATACTGGAGAGGTCTGTGAGTTGACATCTTTCTATCAAAAGCTTAAAGACTATTCTCACACTCAGCAGTTTCAATTGACAAAGGAATTTCTTTTCCTCTTAAAAGTTTTCCCAACTGCTCAGGACTTTGGAATGGCTGTGTGCAAGAAACAAGTAACGCTTCTGACACTGAACTTTGAATGGCTTTACTTTCTCACACATTCTTGGACCATGTAGTGTTTTTCTCGTGCAGGACCTGTGACCTACAGATCGCCGTGGCATATTTAATACATTGAAAACAACACAAAGATGTTCATTATTTCATTATTCTACATGTTTCCTTCTCTTCTCATGATATTATTTGACAATGGCTAAATTTAGTGGTCAGCATTTTCCACAAATGCTTGCTAGCTTAGAAGCTTGGCTTACAGAGCTTTATTTCAGCAGAAATGATTTGACAATATCTTTCTCCTCTTGGCAGGCCATAAATTTTAGCACAGCATTGTCACCTATATACCTCAAAGATATTTAAGATAAAAGGTGTTGGAAAAGTTCTAAATTTGAAGATGAAGACATACAACAAAATAATATTTTAATCAAATAAGTGAGAAATCATATCCTTAAAATGTTGACAACTCTAGTAAGCAAGTATAAAACACATTCATATTATTTTAATAGCACTGGGTAAGATCATTTTAATACATACATAGAAATGACTTATTAAAACTGTTCAATTGTGGAACAGAGAAAAATACTTTAAAAAAAAACCTGACATTTTTCAAAAGAGCCAGTATTGAGAGTGCTGTGTTGTCTTTTATATTTTGATAAATGATAAAATATTATATCACTGATATTCATGTGCCTAACACAATATTTCATTCCTGTTGAAAAGTCACCTATAAATTTTAAGCCAAGGATTTTTTAATGATTTTCCCTTGGTTTTGGGATGCATCTTGTCAGCTAAAAGATATGACAGGGAAAGAATGACAGAAAAACTAATTTCCTAATCAGGAGAAATATCGGGAGGTGAAGTAGCAGTTAAAGTCAAGGACTTAGGAGTTCAATAGACAGCTTTAAATCCTAATTTTGACTGAATGATCTTGGGAAGGCTTTAGTTTACCTTTTAAATTTTCCAAGTGTTGCTTTCTTCAACTGAAAATTGCTGTTTTAAAATTCCAAGTACTGAGGTCTACCACCTTAGAAAGTACTCAGTCAGTGGGAGCTTTGGGTCAGATGAAATTTGTCACAGCAGTGGAACTGTGTTCATGGAGCTGCTTGTGATGAGTTCCTAGGACCGGGATACACATGACCTGCTGTGGGAGATAGAAGGGCAGGTGGCACAGAGTGGGGATAAGCACTTGCACAAGACAATCTTTTTTTTTTTTTTTTTTGACAGGCAGAGTTAGACAGTGAGAGAGAGAGAGAGAGAGAAAGAGAGAGAGACAGAGAGAAAGGTCTTCCTTCCATTGGTTCACTCCCCAAATGGATGCTATGGCTGGCACGCTGCCCTGATCCGAAGCCAGGAGCCAGGTGCTTCCTCCTGGTCTCCCATGTGGGTGCAGGGCCCAAGCACTTGGGACACAGTAGAGAGCTGGACTGGAAGAGGAGCAACCGGGACAGAATCCGGCGCCCCAATCGGGACTAGAACCCGGGGTGCTGACGCCGCAGGCGGAGGATTAGCCAAGTGAGCTGAGCCACACAAGACAATCTGTGACTGTGTGGTGATAGGTAGAGAATTGTTAGTGGAGTGCTGATTGTTAGAGAGGCAGCTGTTAAATAGGAAGCTCTTGTCTAGTTCCAATGATCACGAATGCAGAGATGACAGGATGAGTGAAGATGCTAGTATGGGGAGAATAATAAACAGAATATAAAGTGTGGATAAATTATTTGGAATTACTATGGTAATGAAAGCAACTTCCTACTGCATACCATGGGGAAGCAGGTAGGTGTCAACAGCTGTGAGCTTGGCATTTAGAAGTTATGCACTGTAAAAATGTATGTTACAAGTATTGTAATGTGGAGGAATAGAGGAGAATAAGAAGCTTGTGGGTCATCCTTGTGAGAATACAAACTGTGTAGTTTCATAAGATCTTGTATTTAGAAGGATCTGGTGCTTGGTTTAAGTTTGTTTGGAACTCTCACTACTTTTTTGAACAAGAAACCATATGTTTATTTTGCACTGGGTCCCAGATATTTTGTGCCAGTTTTGTGTAGCCTATTTTAGATACATGGTTTTCAACCAGAGTGATTTCATCACTTCCCCCTGGGACAGTTGGCAATGTCTGGGATTGTTTTTTAGAGTTGTGCTAGCTCTCACCTATTAGACAGAGCCCAGGGGAACTGTAGACATTCTACAATGCACAGGTGAACATCTTCATAACACAGAATTGTCTGGTTCAAAATGCCAATAGAACCAAGGCAAAGACACTCTGATTTACTCGGATGGCAGTTTTATACTAAAGAAAGAGTTATCTGTGGATCCCTGGACAGTATTGTTGCTACCTAAATTTGGAAGATGCAAAGTTAAATGGTAAACTTCAGAGGAATTAGACTCTACACCGTGTTGTGTTGCACTTGGTGTGCATTTTGTCCCTGCTAATGAAGGAATATATTTTTATGACTGAGTCAAGGAATCATAAAGCTGAACCAGAATGATGCCAGAGAAGACTCATTGAACTTGGCAGCTATAATTAGCCCACCAGCAGCACCTGTGTAACTCTTACGAGTTTTATTTTTAAAATCTGGCAATGAAAAGATGGATTCTGGCTCAGTGGTCAGAAAAGCTTCATTTCTAAGTGCCAAATCACGCTTCTTGCTATAGTTCACTTCTGGGTCAGTTTCCTGTGAGCTTGGAGAAAACATCTCCTTCTATTACACTCATCGGTTAAAACAGTACCCTGTGTAGTGTGAGGTTTTCTTTTACTGTACTGTGTAAACAGGGCCTTTTCCTCTCTTTGCTCTGTTGTTTTGTTCATTTGTTCTTGTGGATGGTAGAGGCTCAGCCAAGAAGCTTTGCACACTGGAGATAATTTTGCATGGACCAAAATTGCAGGCTTCCTCCCTACGTAAGCGGGATTGCTTTAGCCACAGGGAAAGTATTTTATGGCCACAGATCTATCACCTATGTTTAAAGGTCATGTTAGAAATGTGGACAAGTATGACTAGGAATGTAAAAGGACAACAGATGACGGGAAGTGGATACACTCATCAGAATGACTGGGAAAACAACTTGAAATGCATGCTCGAATTACTTTGGGACAATCACAGTCCATTTGTGTAAAGAGAACCAGAGTGTAGTTTTAAATTTTAATTTTGGACCATGGAGTTTCCCTTTACATTCCTCTCCCAGATGTTTCTTCCCATTTGACATGATAATTCTTTTATCACTTTCCTGGAAAGACTTATGGATTAACTGCAATTAAATTACGTGAATTCTATAGGAAGTTTAAATGTAGTTATGGATTCTAAGTCTCGTGTGTCTGGTTTCAAATTATTTACATATTGCTTGCATGGACTTTGTAATCAAATTTGAATTTTAAAAAGTGATTTCATGATATTATTTTAACTACTATATTTTATGCACAGCCTGAAATTTGAGATCACAGAGAAAGCTGCAAAATCTGGAGTCTCTCAGGCACTTCAACATCTGAAATGTTTAACTTGAGAGAGATTCTACATGTCAAAGACTCTTACCATCCCTGATGAAAATCCTAGAATGTTTATCTTTATATTGGGAGGAGCAAGGGTGTTTTCAAAGTTCATAGGAATGCATATTATAAAAAATGCATAGGTTTCAATTTTTTAAACCAAAGATAAGTTTCTTTTAATTTCAATCATCCATTTTTTTTAATGTACCCTCATATAGTACAAACTAAAAGGGACCTAATCAATCCTGTTAAACAGAGCGAATTTAATGTATTACTTATGTTTTTTCTATGTGGACAAGTGAAAGATTACTTACAAAAATTATTTTACATGTTGATACTTTTAATAGTATTTTTGTCCTACATGTATTAGTAATAACTTACAATATAGTCTATCATATTTTTTCTGAGTTAATTATAACTCGGTCATTCTGGTCCAGAGGAGTTATTCTTCTTTCCTATGAAATTGTTTCTCAAAAAATTGAAAATAATTACAGATATTAAACTGGAAGAATAACTTGTATAAATCATTCCATGTAAGTCAATTAATAGGAAAATATATATTTTCCAAGACATACTATGTATTCATTTGTTTTCTTTCCAGATTCCTATGTTGGAATCCTAACCCTCATGGCTTTGGAATATGATCATGTTTTCTTTTTTTTTTTTAAGATTTATTTTGTTTATTTGAAAGACAGAGTCACAGAGAGAGATAGAGACAAAGAGAGAGGTCTTCCATTGCTGGTTCACCCCTCAGATGGCCGTTAATGGCCGGAGCTGTGCCAATCCGAAGCCAGGAGCCAGGAGCTTCTTTTGGGTCTCCCATAAGGATGCAGGAGACCAATGACTTGTGCCATCCTCCACTGCTTTCCCAGGCTACAGCAGAGAGCTGGATTGGAAGAGGAGCAGCTGGGTCTCCAACTGACGCCCATATGGGATGCCAGTGCTTCAGGCCAGGGCTTTAACTCGCTACACCATAGTGACAGCCCCTGACCATGTTTTCAAGAGGGATTTTTAATGAAGTGATTGAGTTCAAATGGTTTCTTTGTAACATCCATTATGATTGATGCATGCAAAAAAAAAAAAGAGAAGCTTGGGGGTTAGCATTGTGGTGTAGCAAACTGCTGCTGATTGTGATGTAAGCATCCCGTATCAGAGTACTGGTTGGAGTCCTGGCTGCTCTGTTTCTGATGCACCTCTCTACTAATGTTTCTGGGAAAGCAGTAGAAGTGGTCTAAGTCCTTGGGTCCCGGTCACCCTGTGAAAGACGCAGATGGCGTTCCCGGCTTCTGGTTTTGACCTGGCCTAGTCCTAGCTGTTATAGCTATTTGGGGAGTGAACCAGCAGCAGGAAGAGCTCTTGCTCTGTTTCTCACTTTCTTCCTCTGTCACTCTACCTTACAAATGAATGCACATTTTAAAATTTTATTTAAAAAAGAGAGGAGGAGGAGATCAGGACAAAAACACACATGCACTGAACAGACTCAAGGAAAAGATGGCCATCTGCAAGATGAGAAGAAAGGCCTGGGGCTGCAGGGGAAAAGTTCCTCTTGGTTCTCAGGAGAAACCAACTCTATTGGTGCGGGGCAAGAGTGCGGCCACGGTGTAGCTCGCCGGGAAGTAGCGGGACTGGCCCTGGGGAGGGCGGCATGGCCATGGCCCGGTGATGGCGCTGCGCCTGCATCGCGCTGTTGCCCTCATGGGCCTGCACATGCTCAGGGCTCCGGAAGGACTCCCCGAGCTGGTCCCAGGCCTGGAGTTGAGGCCCTTTGAGCGGCGGGCCGGGCAGCCCCGACAGAAGGCAGGCTGCGGGACGCCATCGTCCTGGCCTCTTGGAGCTGCAGATGCTGTGGGCGGTGGCTACTGGGCGAGGCCTGCGGAGAGGACTCCCAATGAGTCCACTCCCTATGCGTTCACTCTCGACCAGAGCTCAGTCTGGGCGCGCGGCCCCCTCCGGGACGAGGGTTAGCTTTTCTGGGGGCCACAAGGCTGCTTAGGGCATGCTTAGAGGAAGTAGCAAAGGGGAGCCGGCGAGCAGCTGCGGTCGCTTTGCAGGGAGTGTAGGACTTGGAGGGCCCGGACCCCTGCCCGCTGTCCTCGGATCGCCTAGCGTCCAGGACACAGTTCACCTCCCCCTTCCCCAACATCGAAGGAGGGCTGTCATCTGAGGAAACGTGGTCCCTTCAGCCATGAAGGCAGAGACAGCGCTCCGGTCCCCGGAGACACCACCCGAGTCCAGCGACAGCCTCTTCTTAGGCACAAGAGGCAATCCAAAGATGGTGCCCAAAGCAAGCAAGGTGGGCAGAACCCAAAGTTGTTTACCACCAAAGCTAACTGGCCTTGCGGCATCAGGGGAGGTGACCATGACTGATGACAAGTGTATAGACGTATGGCTGGTCCTATAAAAGAATTGCCCCGTAAAATGATCTTTTAAGTGATTGGTTTGTCTTTATGCCTGCCCCAATAATCCTGTGGTTTTGTGCTTGAAAAGGCCTTGCTAAGCCCGCAATAAATGGGTTCCTGCTTGACTCGAAGCCCCGCTGCGTCTGATTGTCTCTGGGATCAAGGGAGGCTGGGGAATGGGCAAGTGGCGCACTCACCTTTCCTCGGACCCAGTCCATCCTCGTTCTGGTGGACTAAGACCCCGCATATCGGCACCTTATTTGGACTCCAGTCTCCAGAACTGTGAGAAAATAAATTCATGTTGTGCAGATCATCTAGTCTGTGATGCTTTTTATAGCGGCCCTAGGAAGCTAATACAACATGTAACCACTGTTTGACATGGGCCTTGGCTTTTTCCTTATCTTTGATTTATTTTACCACTTATGGCAGCAGCTTGCAAAACAGTGTATGTCTAATCAACGTCTCTGTTGTTGCACATGGCCATTGGAGTAGGGAGGAGGATGGATTTACTCTTTGAGCATAGGCCACCAGGTGACCAGCAGCAGTTCACATGTCATCTTTCACAGACTGTATGTCTCCTCCAGTCCCCATGCATCTAGGTGAACCATTCTCCTTATCAGAGTATGATACTGAAGGGTTGATAGCTGCCTAGCCTCAGTCAAAGGTGGAGGAAGTAAATGTGTCTTCTCCGTTCTCTTTTCTCTTCTGCCTCCTGAATGTCCCCACATTAATAGCCTCTTACAGAGAGTCACTGTTACTTGAGTGAACAGTAAATTCTGCCTTGTCAATCCACGAAGATCGTGGGTCTCATTTGTTGAATAACTAACATCACCCTTAGTTGTATCAAAATTGGTAAGAGGGGTTTTCAAAAAAATTTACGAAGAATGCCTATTGTGGAAAACTATGCACAGATTTCAAAGATGTTTTGCACCCAGATAAACTTATCTGTTGATTCC
Organism: Oryctolagus cuniculus; assembly: GCF_051225735.1. NCBI lineage: Eukaryota > Metazoa > Chordata > Mammalia > Lagomorpha > Leporidae > Oryctolagus > Oryctolagus cuniculus. The sequence goes on along the minus strand of NC_142870.1, from coordinate 18,742,576 downwards.
ATTTGCCAAGAACTTTTAAAGTAGTCATACACGCTGGGTGTTGCTAAAGCAAAAACCCAAAATATATGGCACTGGCATAGTCAGGCAGAAATCAAAGTAGAAACTTATGTTGCAAAGAGAACACATTCTTTAGAGGCAAACATTTGTTAAAATTTTGCCTGCAATGTTGGAAGACTGCTAGTTGTTTACTAAGACAGTAGGGGAAGGAGGGTGGAAAAAGTCAGATATTAATAGCTGATGTTGGTTGTCATTTGCTGAGTTTAGCAAGTTATTGCAAGGAAAGAGCAATAATTGGTATGATTGAGAGCAGACCACGATGAAAATAAAACTGCAGGCATTTGGGACCTTTCAGAGTTGGAAAGATTCCATTGCCAAATTGGAAAGAGATAAGGCCTAAAAAGGTTTTTGTCTCAAAGATCCATTAAGCATTAGGACTCAGCACTGTGTCAAAGATCGTATCATCCATCTGATTGTTACAGTGGCAATGTAGTTACTATAGACTTGAAAGGGAAAGCTAGCGCACCAAGAAATCAGGGAATACATAGAGTATGAGGATACTATATGGAAGATGTTTTTTGGATATTATTAGTGAAACATAGATACAAAGAATTCATGGAAGAGTTGCCAAATTTAGCAAACAAAAATTACAAGACACCAGTTAAATTTGAAATTCAGGTAAGTGACAAATGTTTAATACAAAGATGTCCCACATCTTGCATATTTTATTTACTCTAGAATATATTATAAAGGCTACACTTACACTGAAGAAGTATTTGTTATATAGCTAAAATAAGAATTTGTTTAGGGTATCCTGTATTTTATTGGACAGTCCTCATTGAAGTACCCTTATTCTTTTTAAGAGAATTGTTTTCAACAAAGCCCAGACAAAAATCTTTGTTGGAGTTTTTAAACAACATCTAGTTCCCCCAAATTGCAAAAAATAGGAAGTGGTCTTGCACATCTGAGAAGTCCAGTAGGAAAACATTATTACCTAATGACTGCTTCACATGTGACCATATTTAAGGAAGAACCTTCCAAGGGTTAGGACTGGGGGTGACTGAGAACAGTGGACAAGGACATTATCCCTGGGAGCATAATCAGAGTCTACTCAAACACTCTCATCCTCAGAGCATTTGTACATAAATATGATTTTCCTTTATTTATGTATATGTTGCTTCTGAATATCCTATTTTATCTTGACATGGATGATGCTTTTTTTTGCACCTGTCTCTGCTCCAACATTTTATCTTTTTTTTTTTTATTTGACAGATAGATTTAGACAGTGAGAGAGAGACAGACAGAAAGGTCTTCCTGCCGTTGGTTCACCCCCAAGTGGCCACTACTGCCAGAGCTACGCTGATCCGAAGCCAGGAGCCAGGTGCTTCCTCCTGGTCTCCCATGCTGGTGCAAGGGCCCAAGCACTTGGGCCAACCTCCATTGCCTTCCTGGGCCACAGAAGAGAGCTGGACTGGAAGAGGAATACTGGGACTAGAACTTGGATCCCATATGGGATGCTGGCGCCGCAGGCAGAGGATTAACCAAGTGAGCCACGACGCTGACCCCCCCAACATTTTATCTTAATGAGGACGTGATTGGAAATGAAGAGGTAACTTCTGTTTTATTATTTTCTAGATCATAAGGATCCCTATCTTGACTGGAGGACAGAAATTCTAGACTGTGAGTTCGATATCATAACTGAATAACAGTTAAGGTAAGTCCTTTAGGGATTACTGTAAGGGTGCTCTGTGGAAAGGAGTCTATACATGGCAATTTGGGGAGTAGAAAGGCTGAATATTGCAGCAATCTTGCTTCCAAATCAGGTTTCATACGCATAGTATAGGCAAGTGTCAGCCAAATTCCAAGGAATACACATTTGTTGCTTTGCAGGCCAAGAGGCAAAATAGAAGGCATTATGTAGGCACTTGAATAGCAAGTATTTCAAAATGTAAAGCACAGCCTCAGCTTGCTGGCCATACGAAAATAAGCATCAGGCTGAATTTGACCCAAGACTACTCTGTGACCCTTGACAAGACTGGATTGAAGGAAGCACCTGCCTATCTAGGGATTTTTACTTCTCAGGCTATTTTGCATGTTGGTGGGATCCTGGGTATAGTTGTTACCAAAGGGATATGAGCCACCTAAGTGTGGTCAATTCTGTCATGAAAGCATGTGCCATCTCTGTATTTTCTAATTCCTAAGACAACCTGAAAGACTTATAATTAAGAATGCAGAACAGAAATCAGCTGGGCCTCTAATGAGAGGATGGAGCAGATGTCTACAACCCCAGGAACACGTGCATTGGTGTTTTAGTGAAAAAGTAATAAATTTGTATTACATTAAGCCCAAGGAATCTTGTGTTTTATTCATGACTGCAGCTGGTGTTATTCTAATTAAAACACTGTTTCATAGATATGTTTCAACACTGTGAATGCATATTTAAATGCAATATTTCTCCAAATCCTAGAATTCCTCTCATTTAACAATGTTCTTCACAACATTAATTCTGAGAGAGCCAATGTTCATTATTCTCATCACTCATATACTGGATTTATTTTCAGTCCATTAGGTTAACACTTTATTTTAACCGACTTTAGTTGTAGTTTTTCAAAGCACATATTAAGTTACATATTCAAAAATATTTTAATGATAAAATATTGGCTCAGTTACTATTAAAGGAAGAATTTATGAACTATGCAAATTTTAAGCATTTATTTATTTGAAAGGCAGGGAAAGAGAGAAAGAGAGGAGAGAGAAAGAGATAGACAGACAGAAAGAGAGATATTCTCTATCTGCTGGTTCATTCTCTAAATCCCTGTCACAGCCTGTTTGGGCCAGGCTGAAGCCAGGAACCAAGAACTCAATTCAGATATCCCAGGTGTTTTGTTCCCAGTTAGTTGAGCCATCAAGCGCTGCCTTGCAGCATATGTGGCTTGACCTCAGGTACTCTGAGCTGACATTGTCCAAGGCAATGGATTAGCTGCTACACTAAACACCCACCCCTGTAATGTGCAAACTTCTGAAGCTGCGTTTGGTTCCTTGATTTACATATATTCACCTGATTACTCAAGCACTGAGAAGTTGGTCAGATTAAAATATCACACTGTAAGGTAAGCAGAAAGTATGAAGTTATAAAGCATTAATATTATTTTTCTTTAACTTTATAATTCATACACCGTCGAGTCACTAATTCAGTGAGAGGTGAGGATTTTTTAGTGAAGCATCTATTAACAACCTCTTTTTTCCTTTATAAAGGAAATAAAATCTGATGATTATTTAAATAATCAAATGTTGGTTACAATGATTGGAAGTCATTGAATCTTCAAATGGGTGTAGAACAGACACAGAAAAAAGTAGAACACTGAAGGCAAGGAACTGAGTGCTTGCATTGTCATTTTTCATACTTGTTGTGCCAGTAATCAAAACATACAAAAAATTAAGAAGGTCTTAAGGCTCATTCAGTGCATATGGCAAGATAAGACCCACAAAGAGCTTATAAGTACTCTGTGTTAGAAGTAGTTTCCAGGCCGGCACCGCGGCTCACTGGGCTAATCCTCCGCCTAGCGGCGCCGGCACACCGGGTTCTAGTCCCAGTCGGGGCGCCGGATTCTGTCCCGGTTGCCCCTCTTCCAGGCCAGCTCTCTGCTGTGGCCAGGGAGTGCAGTGGAGGATGGCCCAAGTGCTTGGGCCCTGCACCCCATGGGAGACCAGGAAAAGCACCTGGCTCCTGGCTCCTGCCATCGGATCAGCGCGGTGCGCCGGCCGCAGCGCGCCGGCCGCGGCGGCCATTGGAGGGTGAACCAACGGCAAAGGAAGACCTTTCTCTCTGTCTCTCTCTCTCACTGTCCACTCTGCCTGTCAAAAAATAATAAAAAAAAAATAAAAAAATAAAAATAAAAATAAAAATAAAATAGAAGTAGTTTCCATTCACTTCCTTCAGCTAAAAAATCACCCTCCAATTGCAAAATCAGAGTTTGCTACTTGTAAACATTTAAAATGTAAATTAAAGTTATGATCTTTAAAAATATAATATAGTTGGATGATTCTGCTATATAGAGTAAGTCACAGATTTTGTGTTAAAAATATTTTTCCATCTTCACTAAAAACTATAAACGGATAGATTTTTTTAAAAAATCATGAATACGGGTAGATTATGATTCATAATTATATAGAAATTCATTGATATGATAAATGAGATTAGGTACTTAAATCATATATATCATAACATATTTCTTTTTAAAAAAGATTTATTTGTTTATTTGAAAAATGGAGTTGCAGAGGTAGAGGCAGACTGAGAGAGGTCTTCCATCCACTGGTTTATTCCCCAAATGACTGCAATGGTCAGAGCTGTGCTGATTTGAAGCCAAGGGCCAGGAGCTTCTCCCAGGTCTCTTAGGCCTGTTCAGGGGCCCAAGCACTTGGGCACTTTCTACTACTTTTCCAGTCCACGGCAGAGAGCTGAATCAGAAGTGGAGCACTGGTACTTGAACTGGCACCCAGATAGGATGCCGGTGCTGCAGGAGGCGGCTTTACAGGCCACACCACATGCCAGCCCTCAGTGTATTTCTTAAAAGGTAGGAAAATTCAAACAAAACTTGAACTTGTTACTTCACCACCTCCTCTACCTGCCTGTGACTTCACTTTATTTTTTATTTATATAAAAAGTAGAGAGAAAGAGAAGGGGTGAGAGAGAGAAAGAGAGAGTAAACCACCGATTGGTTCACTTCCCAAACAGTCACAATGGCCAGGACTGGCCCAAGCCAAAAGCAAACCCGAAGTTTGATCTGAGACTCCCACTTGCATGGCAGAAGCCCAATGATTTGGGCCATAATCTGCTGCCTTCCCAAGCACATTAACAGGAAGTTGGATCAGAAGCAGAGCAGCTGGGCCTCCAACTGGCTCTCCAATATGAGATGCTGACATTGTAGGCCATGTAGTTTAGCTCACTTGGCTACAGTGCCAGACTCGGTGACTTCACAGATTCTTTAAGATTGGATTATGGAAGGACACTGTGGGCTCAGCTGTGCACTTTCCATTGTCTGCTAATTCAGACAACATTTGGTCACGGACTTTGCAGTTTCTTAAATTATGTTATTGTTTTATCCTCATTCACTTGTTTTACCTTTTTGGATGTAAAACCTTTTCTTGGGAAAAGAAATGATTGGCCACTTTCAGATTTCAGAGGATTGGAGAACCTACCATTCTAATCTGTAAGTTCAATAGTTCTAACTTCCTTATTTGTGAGTTCATAGTATTCTTAAAAAACAGAATGAGTGGAGTTTGATGTTGAAAACTAGGCTGCGAATGTGGGACACAGTCTACCTTTTATATAAACAATAACAGATCTCTCAGGAGCAAACAGGCTCTGTCCACCAAACAACAGTGGCTAAGTCACTCATGTTATGAAGATAGCATGGGAATGGTTGACAGAATCCTCTCAGGTTTGTTTGTTACAAATAAGTAAAATCTTCTATTGGGAATTCTTTTTTTTTTTTTTTTCAAAAAGTGTTTCATATTGGAAATTTAATCTCATTTCCTGGAATTCAAATCTTGTACCAATTTACTCTAGGGTAGGAATGTACTTTTGTTTTTCTCCTAAGGGGAAACACATGAAAATGTGATTAGACAATTTGTTCTTGGATAGGTTGGATTTGGTGGGATCAGCAAACTTTTTCTCTAAAAATCCAGAAAATTTACTTGGCTTTGTGTGCCATGTGGTCTCTGTTACAACTACTCAGCTCTGTCCTCACTCAAGTGCATCCATAGACAATAGGCAAACAAATAGAATACTTGGGATGCATGGATATAGCTGGATAGGTAAGGCTTCATGTGGACCAGGGATACATTTATTTTCTTTTTTTTTTCTATTTTTTGCCAGGCAGAGTTAGACAGTGAGAGAGAGAGACCGAGAGAGAGTTATAGACAGTGAGAGAGAGACAAAGGTCTTCCTTCCGTTGGTTCACTCACCAGGGATATATTTCAAATGAGACATTTCAATAGCTCAGCAAAGAAAGGAAGCAAATTGTTATTCTTGTGACCATCACTGCAATCCACCAAACAAATATCAGTTCCTGAAAAGTAATTTTTTATAGCTAATTGAGAATTTTTTTTTACCCAAGAGATCCATCCACTGATGTTAAAACACACTTACAACAACTAACTGTATTAGGAGGGACAAAATGAGGAAAAACAGGTTATACTGATGTTTCCTTTGTGTTTTTTTGTTTCATATTTTCTATAAAATAGTCATAGATCATTAGAACTATAGTAGCTTCATGGGATATTGTAAGGCTGGGGATCTCAAACTTTAACATGGATAAGTATCACCAGGAAGGCTTATAAAATTACAGATTGCTGTACAATATTACAAGAGATCTTGATTTGGTACCTCAGGCACAGAGCCTGAGAATTTGCGTTTTCAAGTTTCCGTGAGTTGGTATTTCATCAGGATCATCCGGTGAAATCTTCACTCAACATCTACAGAAGCAGAGTCTAATAAGGTCTGGGTGTAAAAATGACTGAAAGTTTCGATTTACAAGATTCAGTATTCAACTGGATTTGAAATCAGTGGCTAGAATATATAAATGTGTTTTTGCTTCTGGGTACTTTGTAAAATAGCTAATTTTGAAATCTTTCTATCAGTAAATCTGATTCTCTTTTCCACACAGGGTAGTAAGTCATTCGAAATGGATTTCACATAGTGAAATATGTTTATTTGAAAGTTCTCAAACATTGGGCAACTCTCATGACTACAGAATGTGAGACATCTGCCTTTCTTTTTCTATCTTTCATGATTAAGGAAAATTATAAGGAAGCCTGTCTTTTAAGTTCTCTTCTAAGTAGTGATTATGATGGTGATGATGAAGATGAGAATGATTTCAAAAGAAGGAAAAGGACATCTTTCTACATTTGTGTTTACCAACACTCTTTCATCTATTGCAATACTGAGTTCCGGTTAAAATATATCACATGCTAGATTTTAGAATACTGACACTCTGTATTAGAGTTTTTGAGTTCAATATTTTTTTTTCTATGCTAACCTAACTGGGAAGACCAACTATGATTTTAAAGTCAAGTCACAGAGATTGGGTGTTTCATTCAGTAGTTAAAAGGCCTGCATTCCACTTCAAAAATCTGTGGGTTGGATTCCTGGCTCTGGCTCCTAACTCCAGCTTCCTGCTAATGTGGACCCTGGAAGGCTATGGCTACATATTAAATAGTAGGGTTCCTGATATGTATGTGGGGGACGTGGATCAAATTGCTGGCTCCTATCTCTAGCCAATCCTACTCCTTCCCCTGCTGGGTAACGGGGGAATGACTCTCTAGATCAGAGTTCTTTCTCTGTCTCTTATTTTGTCTCTTTGTCTCTCAAATAGTAATAAAAATTATAAAATTCACAGCAAAAAATCACATTCTAATGCCTGTGTAATTATAAGAACTGATAGAACAGTAGAATATTTCATAAGACTGGATTGTGCAATTGCATAATTATTCTTAGAAAACAGCTATAATTCTTTTTTGACTATAAACATCATACAACTTTTAGGGGGCTTTAGAAACTATAAATTATTTTAATGTTATTTTGTAAGTTACATTTTTAGAACAAAATGTTTGGTCTTTTATGAGCAAAGTAATATGTACTTCAGGGAAATTAACTGAAAAGAGCAAAAGCAAGCATTCTACTTGTTCTGTTTTTCCTTCTTAATCACTCTTTTGAATGAGTTTGACTTTTAAATGTTTTATTTGCAGTTCAAAGTTCATTCTTCAAAAAGTTGCCTTTACTTTTTTCCAGCTTATTTTGTCTATGATTCAAATCTGAGTGGAAATAGACAAGTTTTTCTTTTTTGTAGGACTTTTATTTACTTATGGAAAGGCAGAGTTACAGAGAGAGGGAGATACAGGGAGAAAGCGATCTTCCATCTTCTGGTTTACTCATCAAATGGCTACAACAGCTGGACCTGGGCCAAGTCAAAGCCAGGACCCAGGAACTTGGGCCATCTTTTGCTGCTTTCCTAGGCACGTTAGCAGTGAGTTATATTGGAAGAGGAGCAGCTGAGACTAGAATAATTGTCATTTGGGAAACTTATATCACAGGTGGCAGTTTAACCCAGTGTATCCCAATGCCCATACAGGGGGTTTCTATCTACGAGATGCATCGCCTTCTTATCCCTTTGAGTTTGCTCTGGCATTCCAAAGTAGATTTATGAGAATCCCATAAGTAGATTGATGAAAAATGATGAGAAGCTTTTGGAATTTTCATCTAGAAGTTTCTGGTTAGCTCTAACCCTTCCGTATACTGTGACAGGTGGTTGCAAAAGACAATAAGAAAGCACTGTGTGCAAATTACTTAATTATGACTTTCAATGATCATGAGCTGGTATCTTCTAAATTTCTTTTTATTTTATTTTTCTGACAGGCAGAGTGGACAGTGAGAGAAAGAGAGACAGAGAGAAAGGCCTTCCTTTGCTGTTGGTTCACCCTCCAATGGCTGCCGAGGCAGGCGCGCTGCGGTCGGTGTACCACGCTGATCCGAAGGCAGGAGCCAGGTGCTTCTCCTGGTCTCCCATGGGGTGCAGGGCCCAAGCACTTGGGCCATCCTCCCCTGCACTGCCGGGCCACAGCAGAAAGCTGGCCTGGAAGAGGGGCAACCGGGACAGAATCCGGCGCCCCAACCAGGACTAGAACCCGGTGTGCCGGCGCCGCTAGGCGGAGGATTAGTCTAGTGAGCCGCGGCGCCGGCCAGAAGATTTTATTTATTTATTTAAGATGTAGAGCTACAGATAGACAGAAAGAAAGACAGAAAGAAAGGTCTTCCATCCACTGGTTCACTCCCCAAATGGCTACCAGCTGGAACTGGGCTAATCTGAAGCCAGAAGCCAGGAGATTCTTCCAGGTCTTTCACATGGGTGCAGGGGCCCAAGCACTTGGGCCATTTTCTACTGCTTTCTCAGGCCACAGCAGAGAGCTGGATAGGAAAAGGAGCAGTTGTGACAGGAAATAGATGCCATATGGGATGCCAATGCCACTGGAGCCAAAGGTGGAAGTTTAGCTTACTATGCCACACCGCCGGCCCCAAAACCATGTGATTTTCAAGAATGTGGATGAAACTGGCGAACATTAGGCTAAGGGAAGTAACCTGGGTACTGAAAGACAAATGCTGCACAGTCTCACATGTGGACTCTAGAACAGCTCAACTCACAGAATCAGAAAATAGAATGTTGGTCTTCAGGCATGAGAGTGAAAGAAACACTGAGATATTGGGCAGAGAATACAAAGCTTCAGTTAGGAAAGATCAATAAGTTCTGGAGACCTAACATACCACATGATGACTTTTAATCATATTGTATGGCATACTTAAATTTTCCAGGATATGACATTTCAAATATTTTCACAAAAACATAACTATGTGAAGTGATGAATGTATTTATTACGTTGATGTGGTAACAATTTTACAGTGTGTACATATAAAAAAATCCTGCTGTGCATCATAAATATTCTGGATATAATTTTTATTTCTCAATAAAGCCGGATTGGTAAAGCTTTCCAAGAAAAAGAGAAGAAGAAGAAAGGAGAGAGAATTGGATCCAGAGACAAATAACTTGACATAGTCCACAGCAAGCTCATGCACACTAATTACATCCATTTCCTCAACTCTAAATGAATACAATCTCTCATGCATGTTATTGTGGTGATTAAATTCCATAATGTTTTAACGTGCTTAGAATGGCTGTTGTATCATTGAATTCCTGTTTACTCGGATATGCAGAAAAATGTAACTTTTTTTCCCAAATGCTACAATCTGTAGACTACATCTTGTATAGAAAAAGATTTTGTCTAAGTCCTGTTTATCTAAGAGACATGAGTTTTACTACCTACCACAGCACAGAACTGCATGGAATATGGGAGTTATAGAAATAAGGCTATAATATGCATCAATTAAAAGGAGGAAGAAAGAGTAATGGTGTAAAACTTCACTTCCCAGGCAGCTAGAAATGATGAGGGTGATTATATCCATCTGTATAGTTTGCTCCAACAGGGAGTAACTGACTGGTTTCTGCAGACTATATCACTTCACTGTAATGACTAGGAGGCGGTAGGATGTGAGCCACCACCTTCAGAAAGAGATTTACCCTGCTTAGTGTTTGCGAGTCTTGGAGATGTAGATTGACAGTGTTCATCAAATGTAGAAAAGTTTAGCCAATATTTTAAAAAGTACTTTTCTGACTCCTGCCTTTCTCAAAGACTTCAATGACCAAATGCCAATATTTTCCAAAAGCTATTAAGAATATATTCAATTCTATTAGACTCTTGTCTCCCTTGTATCCATATTTTATTTTGGATTGATTCTATTCCTGTTTCTATTTTTAAAATAATTTCTGCTCCTCACTTATGCACCCATTTCCTCTTCTGACTATGCTTCTGTTCTCCTTTTAAATCTGAAGGATTTAAATACACTTATAAAAACTGCTTTGGCCTGCTTGACTGCTAATTACATCATCCCTGACTTTGTTTAAAATTTAGGTTTTATTGTTATTTAGATGGGGAAAGACCAATATGTCCGGATGTGCTTGTAATAGGAAAGATAGGTGGCTGCACTGATAGATCCCCAGAGGAGGAGGGGGTGCCTACCCTGAGAGGCCACATGGGGAGGCTCCAGGTTTGAAGCAGAGGCCTAGGGACCAAGGGGAAAATGTGAAAAGAATTTTTATTGTTTACATAGGAGAAGAATGGGAGAGGCCAGGTAAACAGGTGTAGAATTAGCTAGTTTGAATAATTTCAGTTCTAAGTGGGTCATAAGAGTTGTCCTTGGGTGGGTTTAACCTAGGAGGATTGGGCAGAGGAATAGTGATCCTGAGTCAGGCACTGTGAAAGCCTGATAGGGAAGGCAGTTGGGGTGCTGGCTCTGCAGTGGTCAGTTTGCATGTTTAAGGTGTAATTGTAGGTGAGTCCCATCACTACCTCTAGGAGCTGGCTAGTCCTGGGAGTGGGGGTGCTCTTTGAAGGAATGTGGGAATGCTGAATTTAGAGTGCTGTATGTCTGGATTCTGTTGTGTTTCCTTAACGAGTGTGAAGTTCTGAAAGGCAGTTAAGATATTTTCAGATTAGTTTGTGTAAGGCCACCACAAAACACACCAAATCCCAGAGTTAGAAGAAAGATCTATTGGCATTGTCGGGTCAGGTAAGCCAGCGGGTTGGAGGGAAGGCTTCAAGAAGAAAGAGATCACCTATATGGGAAGCAAGTCCCGTTATCCTTTGTGTGGTGGGGCTTGGGGAGGTGTGGGTTGGGGGGATAGAGGGCATTGGAGTGGAGGGCGGGGCGGGGGGGTGATAACTAGGAGCAGTGAATACCATTAGGGTGGGGGTGGAGCTGACACCTGCGGTTGGGCCATCTGTCACCTGGCTTACAGCAATGGTGGCAGAGGCCAGAGCTTTCAAGGGTATCCAGAGCATAGATGATGCCATGGATAAGACTGTGCCATTTTACTAACAGTTTGGTTCTTTAATATGTGTTTTAAGTACTGCTACAGTGAGTTTAGAATAGACTTCATTGCAGGGATATTTCAGCACTATTTCCCAGGCACACATTTATATTTTTATGGGATCGTTTTTTCCTTCTTATTAATGAATATCATGAATGCTTACAAAACACCAAGAATTGCACTAAAGGTGCGCAATAGAACATGAAAAAGTAGAACCTATACCTAATTCCTCTTTTCTGGTAAGAGGAATTAGGCATGTAAATTGTTTATATTAACTAAGTGGCTTATGAAAAAATATAATACACACAGTTTTGGCAAATAATAAAATATATGAAAGTGATGGTATTAAGTTGCAATAGATTCAAATAGTAGGGTGTGGAAAAGCCTGGTAGACCTTCACGAAAGTGCACATGATTTTCATTTAAGCATATGTATTATGTGCAGCTAGCCTAGCATGTGCTCAGTTGTAGAGATACAGTGGAAAATAAAACACGTCCTTGGTTATGAGGCAATTATCATATCTTGAAGTACAAAGATAAGTAAATGGTGTTTCTAGAAGGACATGCTTTTTTTGCTATAGGAGCAGAGTTATGGAAGATAGTCACTATGCATCAAGGCAACATCCTAACGGAAAGCTGTATAAGCAGATATCAAATGACTACTAAAATTTAGTCAAAAGAGCAAGGGCATTAGGAGAGGGGTTGGAAATGATTCATGGTAGAAGAAAAACTGTGTAAAATTTTAGAGACACAAGAATAGTGATCATTTTTGGAATGAAAATTATAGTAGTTTGCTTCAGTCAGAACATGAAAGAAAGAATGGACCGTAGTTCAGGGGAAGACTATATAATAGACAAGCTATGGCTATATCATGGGGTGCTTGCAATGAAATACTGAAGTGCATAATTTATCTTGAGAGCAGTGGGATGTCTCAAATCTTTTTTTAAAAGATTTTATTTATTTATTTATTTATTTGACAGGTAGAGTTACAGACAGTGAGAGGGAGAGACAGAGAAAGGTCTTCCTTCCGTTGGTTCACTCCCCAGATGGCTGCAATGGCCGGAGCCAAGTGCTGCTTCCTGGTCTCCCACGTGGGTGCAGGGACCCAAGGACTTGGGCCATCTTCCACTACCTTCCCAGGCCATAACAGAGAGCTGGATTTGAAGAGGGGCAGCCGGGACTGGAATCAGCGCCCATATAGGATGCCGGCACTGCAGGTGGAAGATTAACCTACTGTGCCATGGCGCTGGCCCCTCAAATCGTTTTATAGACATGAAGCTCAAAAGAGAGAGAGAGAGGAGTTGGCAGCACCTGCTGGAACTTGAAGGATAAGTAGAAGATTCGTTAGTGTATTATGTTTCTGAGGAGCGAATAACAAACTTGGCGGTTTAATTAATAGAAATCAATAAAAAATAGTTCTGGAAGCTAGAAATCTCAGATTAATTTTCACAAGGATGATTTCTTTTGAGAGCTGGGAGAGCATATCTCTTCCCTTGCTCTTTGCTTGGATTTTTAAATATCTGTCTTCTCCCTGTGTTTTCACATCATGTTTCCTCTGCAAATGTCTGTGCCCACATTTCTTTTTCTATAAGAATACTGGTTATTCTGAATTACAGCCCAGAGAACAATTTCATTTTAACACAACTACTTCTATAAAGAAATATTGCCTCAAAGGGTCAGATTCTAAAGTATAGGTGTTAGGATTTCAACATATGAATTTTGGGTCAACATGATTGAAACCATACATGATGCTTCTAAGAATTAGGCACAAACTTCTTGGAAATAACTAACATTTTACATGGCTTCCACATCTGTTATGGAAATAAAACATAAAAATTGCTATAAGACAAGGCTGACAGTGGCTATAACATAATATGGATTCGTCTTGGCAAAATTATGAAGTTGAAAAATGTTAAATTGAGGCATTGTCTTTGGTTACACTAGAAAATTTAGAGAGTTTAGACTTGTCCACCCATTTTGACTTATAAATCCTCTAAGAAAAATAAATTATGGTCTCAACCCTTGAGGACTTGTTTAATAGGCTATAGAATTACCTATATTTTTTATTATCTTTTTACAAAATAAGAATAATGATCATCTTAATCTTTTTTCTTCCAGCCATTAAGTCAGTGTATGATTAAGTGGAATTCCATGAATAACTTGATCACTATGAAATGAAGTTTACCTCACTATGTTTGGCATTCAGTTAGTTACATCAGATGCTGTTTCAAAAATCTTTTCTCAACAACTATAAAACACACAGGCTTGATATTCCCATTGAGAATAGAACTAATTCTTTTGACCTAAAACTAGAAGTAATGGGAAAATGGTATAAAAATCACACCCATGTTTAAACAGATACATTGCTCTTACCTCTAATAAGACAAATTCTGGAAGCATTATTACAAGTGAAGTAATGTTTTAATATATTTTCAGCTCAACAATTAAGTGCTAGTTTATATCTTCCTTGAATTTGTTGAAAACTATTTTTATAGCTTGAAGTACCCTCCACAAAATCAGAATTCTGGAATTTAACTGAAAATAATACCATTTTGTATATTTTCTTGGTCTTTGGCTTCACTGTATTTTCAAACAGCTGACCAGTTTTCTGCCAAAAACAGGCAAGTCAACATATTTGGGGCCTAAGCAATCTAAACCCACAGGAGGAGAGACTGATTACCTCTGTTTGCGATAGTTCAAAATATTCTAGTTTAGGATTGATACCCACCCTTGAATAAACAATTGTGTACAGGAACAAGATCTTGAAGGAAGGGACTGTTGAGAACGTGACAGTCATTATGGACAAGTTCCTTATGATCATATAATAGAGAACTGATCAAGTATATCAACACTTACATGAACCATATCTATGGGTGCAAAATGTGAGATGGAATATGGAGGAGAGAAGAAATTTCCAGAAAGAAAAAAAGTACCAAGTACATCATTTATTTTTTAAATTTATTATTAAAATTATTAATATGAAAAGAAACAGATTTCATGCATTTCATAGGTAAAATTTGGAGAAGATAGCCATGCTTTCTTTCCTCCCTCTGTTCCTCTCTCAATTCCCCTCCTTCCTTCCTATTTTTTCTTTAATTTTTGTGAAAACGTAATTTCAGTCCACTCTAGAATCACAGGCTTAAGGAACTGCTAACAATAATACTCAGCAAGTAAAGCATGTAAATACCACAGTTCCATAGGAGTATAAATAAAGACTAAAAATAGCAATTAAATCTCAAGATGTCCATTCTGTTCATACACATTTTTTATATTTTTGTTTACTATTATATACAAGAGAAAGTGTGTGATATTTGTCTTTCTGGGCTTACTTCACTAAGTATAATGGTTTCCAATTGAATCTATTTTATTGCAAAAGACAGGATTTCTTTCTTTTTTATAGATGCATAGTATTCCATACTATATATATACCGCCTTTTCTTTATCCACTCATCAGTTGATGGGCATCTGGGTTGATTCCATTTCTTAGCTATTGTGAATTGAATGGCAATAAACATAGGGGTACAAATATAACTCTTTAATATACTGATTTTATTTGTTTTGGGTAAATTCCTAGGAGCAGGATGACTGCATCATATGGTACATATATTTTTAGATATCTGAGGAATCTCCACACTGTCGTCCATAATTGTTTATGCTAGTTCACATTCCCACCAGCAGTGGGTAAAGGTACCTTTTTTCCCCAGATTATTGCCAACATTTATTATTTTTCTTTTTACTTTTGGTAATAGCCATTTTAACGGGGGTGAGATGAAACCTCATTGAATTTTGCATTTCCCTGTTTTTTTTTTTTTTTTTTGCATTGCATGTGTCTGTTGGTCATTTGCATTTCATCCTTGGAAAATATCTGTTCATGTCCTTTGCCCATTTATTTTCTTATTAATATAAAGAGAACATATTTCATGTATTCCATAGGTAAAGTTCCAAGAAAACAACCTCACATACCTCCCTCCCCCTGAAACTCCTTCCTCCTTCTCTTCTTTTCCTTTCATCAGTTTTTGCAGACATAAATTTATTCCACTCATATATTCACACTAACCACAATATTAAACATGTCAAACCTAGGAAGACCAGAGTTCTACAAGAGTGTAAAAAAGGGTTAAAAATGAGAAAAATAATCTCAAAATGTCTGCTATGTTCCTATACATTTTTTTTTGGTATTTTATAGTAATTGCCATGTATCAGAGAAAACACAATATTTGTCTTTTTGAAACTGGCTTACTTAACTGAGCACAATGGTTTCTGGGGGCATCCATTTTGTTGCAAAAGACATGATTTCATTCTTCTTTATGGCTGAGTAGCATTATGTGATGTGTATAAACCACATTTTCTCTATCTGATCATCAGTTGATGGGCATCTGAGTTGGTTCTAAATGTTAGCTCTTGTGAATTGAGCTGCAATAAACATAGGGGTACAAATAACTTTTTCATATGCTCATTTCATATTCTCTGGTCAAACCTCCAGAAGTAAGATGCCTTTGTTGTATGGCACATCTATTTTCATATTTTTGAGAAAATTCCATACTGTCTCCTATAATGGTTGTACTAGTTTACATTCCTACCAATAGTGTTTGAGGGTAACTTTTTCCCCACATCCTGCCGGCATTTAGGGTTTTTGATTTTTGGATGATAGCCATTTTAACTGGAGTAAAGTGAAATATTCTTGTGGTTTTCACTTGAATTTTTCTGATGGCTAGTGATCCTGAGCATTTTTTCTTGTGTCTGTTGGCCATTTGCATTTCATCCTTTGAAAAATGCCTGTTCCTGTCCTTTGCCCTTTTCTTTTTTTTTTTTTTTTTATTTGACAGATAGAGTTAGTGAGAGAGACAGAGAAAAAGGTCTTCCTTCCATTGGTTCACCCCCCAAATGGCTGCTATGGCCAGCGCCCTGTGCCGATCTGAAGCCAGGAGCCTAGTGCTTCCTCCTGGTCCCCCATGCGGGTGCAGGAGCCCAAGCACTTGGGCAATCCTCCACTGCATTCCTGGGCCACAGCAGGGAGCTGGACTGGAAGAGGAGCAATTGGGACATCCCATATGGGATGCTGGCACTGCAGGCAGAGGATTAACCAAATGTGCCACGGGCACTGGTCTCTGCCCATTTCTTAAGTACACTGTTTGTTTTGTTATTGTTGAGCATCTTTAAAGATCCTGGATATTAACCTTTTATCAACTGTATAGTTTGCAAATATTTTCTCCTGTTCTGTTGGGTGCCTCTCCACTTTCTTGAGTGTATCCTTTACAGTGCAGAGGCATATCATCTCATTTATCATTTTTTGCTTTTATTTCCTTTAAAATTTTTAAATATTTTTAAGTTGCTTTATTTAAAATAATTTATTAATACATTAGATTCCAAGGATCACAGGAAATGCATGATAATTAATACAACAGATTCTTGTATTAATGTGAGATTAACAAAGAATGGATTCAATGTAGTTCCTACATAAAATTTTATTATATAATGTTACTTTCCTCCTTTTCTCTCCCTTCCTTCATTCTTCCCCTCTTCTGCCTTCCTTCCTCTTTCTTTCTTTACTAATTTTTGAGATAATATATTCTTAATTTATTTTATACTCAGAGGTGACATAGTCCACTAAATAAAGAGTGCAACAAGTTAAAAGAAAGGGGGATTATAGGTCAGCAGGGATATAGGCAAGGGCTATCATCAGTAACCAAGTGAAAAGATGCCCATATCACTCATGTGCAGTAAATTTTAAAGTAATCACATATCATCAAAACTATCATGGTTTTCTGATTTTCTTATAATGTAATGTACTGAGATTTTAATATAAAAATAGCAAGGTGATGATATTTGTTAGGCAGTCAGCTGACACAATCACCAGTCCTGCAAGAGTTTCTGAAAGAAGCAGAATAAATCCCAGCTGTTAAAAGTAGTAAAAAAAGAACAGTGAGCTAGGAGAGTATCTAGATTTGTGTCTCAGCATGGAAACTTCAGGACAGGGACCATGTCATTTGACAGTAAATTTATCATCAACACAAGCACAGCTGCCACTGGCCAAACCTCCATTTCCTTATCTGCAAGTTGAGGTATGATGAGTACTTATGTACTCATCCATTTTCAATTATCTTCTCCTTTGTTGAAGATGTGAGAGTTATACTATGTTATACCTTTTATTTAGGTGGAGTTGAAGTCACGTGTGACACATGTAGGAAGAGCCATTTAATTGCTGGTCTGGGACCCTAGGTATGTCTTAAGAATTGTACAGGAGTGCATATGATAGTAAGGAAGCAACCCAGATTCCTGGAACACCAGAAGGAGATATGTTGACTGGGAAAGTTATGGTGGCCTTCTTTAAAATTGAAATGAACAGGAAATAAACTAAGCTTTGAACCTTGTAGGCTGGATGATGTTTTGCTACCAGAACATAATTCAGAATTTTGTGATTAATTCATATCTTGTTTCCAGAATTAAAATGGTACCACAAAAAGCCTGTAAGCCATAAGGTGGTTAATTCATTGCTGGGCAGTGTTCAGCTTCTAGGAATACGGTGTCAGATTCTGGAAGTCTGACAAAAGGCTTTATTATTCATGACACAGCCAACAGCATGAACTCTGTGTTTATGCTGGTTTTCTTTATACCCCAGTTCCCTGTGATTCAGAGCGGCCCAAGTGAGTTCTGAACATACAATGAGTTTGCTTTGTACCTGAAGAAGACCAAGTTTAGAAAACCCAGATATTTTTTAATGGGGGGAGGCAAGTAAATCAGTCTGAACTTCTCCCAGAGGGAGGCATTATTTTTATTAGCTAGAAAAAAAAAAAAAAACAATTTGCCTTCTGACCTGTAGGGAGATGCTGTATCTTCCAAGCTTCCAAGCTGCCTATACTTCCAATACTGGCATCCTTGAAAAAATTGTCTGTAACAAAAATAGCCAGTACCTCTGTACATAAAACATATAGATATGTAAAAAACATATGTGGATTATTTTCCAGCACAGTATTTCTGCATCCTTATTCAGTGTTTCATAATCCAACCCAAATTCTATATTACTTACTTGGACTCCACAAGTGAAGTGAATTTCTTCTTAATTTTACTATATTTTGTGGGTTTTTTTTTCTTGTGACATACTGGCTTGTATTTTTTCACTGTTTCTGTATTGCTTTATCACCATATACTCCAAGGATAGAAAATTTCTTGATAAAAGATGTTGATAGGTGTTGTTATATCTTTAGTCAAATCTATCTTTTTTTCCCTTGAAACCATTTTGCCAATATAATCTCACATAGAGTTTTTCTCTATGAGTCAGATAAGCAACAATTCTATAGCAAGAAATGACCAAAGGACCAGATAAAGCAAAACTCCTAAAATGTCTCTTAAGTACAGTTACTCTCCCTTGTGTCATAGGATTACATCTTGATACATTCGTTGTAAATTAGAAATGGTTTTAAAAAAACACATTTAATGCACTTAATCTGCCAAATATCTGACCCATTTTAAGCGGCCCAGAACACTCAATGGAAGCTTACTGATGGCAAAGTCATCTGACATGGATCCTATTTTTTAACTAAAATGTTGAATATCTTATGTTCACTCACAGCTGGGCATTTTATAGATATAATGATATGCAAAAATTGAAAGCAGAATCTTAAAAATAATCCCTGGCACTACAGCACAGCATAGTGCATTGGCTATTTTCACTGAAGATAATGGGGATGATCAAGAGTTGCCACTGCCTAGCATTGTGAGAGAAAATCAGATTGCCAAGCAATTAGTCTAATTTAGATTAGTCTAAAATCACTTTTATGTCATTGTAGAGTCAAAAAAAATCACAAGTCAAGCATCACAGTTTGGAGATTGTCTGTCAAATGGTATCCCAGAAATACTCAATAATAAGGGAAGTTTTTGATTTATAATATCTCTGCAGAAAATCTAGACCACTTTGTAATTATAATGTAATTATAATTAATTGTGTAAGTATTTTTACTATTACTACATTTGCTAATAACAGTTCTATACACTCATTTTGTACTGTTACTTTCTTGAAGGTGCTTATGCTATGGAGTTCTGGGATGTATGTTAAGAACTTCATAATATTTTTGCTTATTATCTTTCAGAATCCAATGATATAGGGATTTTTGTCATTCCAATTTTCAGATGAACAAATGGAAATATCTAGAGTAGCCTGTGCAAATTCACATAGCAAACGAGGGATAGGGTTAAGAATCAAACCCTCTTTTATTTCCGGACCAAAACTCAGTTTTTAATCATTTTATAATCATAATGGTCCAGTTATGAGTTTGTAGAGATTTATCAGTAAGTACACACTCAACCAGCTAGGGAGAATTGCCTCATATTGATTACATCTTTTAAAGACTTATTTATTTATTTTAAAGGCAGAGTTACAGAGAAGCAAAGGCAGAGGCAGAAGCAGAGAGAGGGAGAGCTATTTCATTCACTGGTTCACTTCCCAAAATGGCTGCAAGGGCTGGAGCTGTGCTGATCTGAAGCCAGGAGCCAGGAGTTTCTTTTGGGTCTTCCACATGGGTGTAGGAGTCCAAACACGTGGGCCATCTTCCATTAACTTCCCAGGTGCACCAGCAGGGAGCCGGATCAGAGGTGGAGCTGCCAGGGCTCGAACCGGTGCTCAGATGGGATGCCTGCACTGCTGGCGGTGGCTTTACCCACTATACCACAGGGCCGACCCTAAATGTGTGTGTGTATATATATATATCTATTTTTTTTTTTTTTGGACAGGCAGAGTGGATAGTGAGAGAGAGACAGAGAGAAAGGTCTTCCTTTGCCGTTGGTTCACCCTCCAATGGCCGCCGTGGCCGGCGCGCTGTGGCCAGCGCACCATGCTGATCCGATGGCAGGAGCCAGGTACTTCTCCTGGTCTCCCATGGGGTGCAGGGCCCAAGTACTTGGGCCATCCTCCACTGCACTCCCGGGCCACAGCAGAGAGCTTGCCTGGAAGGGGGGCAACCGGGACAGAATTCGGCGCCCCGACCAGGACTAGAACCCTGTGTGCTGGCGCTGCAAGGCGGAGGATTAGCCTAGTGAGCCGTGTCGCCGGCCCCCTAAGTATATTTTAAAACAAATATTCAAACAACCAAATATTCAATTCAGTTCAAAATACTGCAGTACTGGATTTTATTATCAGCCACTGAGAAAGGAGCTCATAAGATTTGTGAGTATAAATTTCCTTCATGTTTTTGCTGCTTCTAGGAGGGTATATAAAGTAGTAATTTATAAATCTATTGTGAATTAGCAAAGCAGAATAGGAAGTTATTCACTGATTCCCAGAAGCAGTCCAACCTTCTGCTCACAAAGCAATGAATATTTTTGGTAGGTTTTTCCAATTGTGAGTACAGATAATGATGTTTCTAAGGACTTTGATAGGTAAAGTCAGAAATTAGGATGTGAAACAGACATCACAATGATATCTGACTCTCACCTAATGCTCTTGGGAAAAGTCTGTGGAGAAGGTAACTAGAGACCATTTCTTGGTGTGAGGGCTTTTGGGCATCATAACTCAAGTGTTCTGGTTTGTGTGATCACAATCAAAGAATGCTAACCCAAGACTTCTAGTGCATTGCCATTCACAAGATGTTATAAATGGAGATAACCTTCTTTTTAAGTGGAAAAAAACAATTCTGTTCCCTTTCATGTCAAGACATGCTATTTAAATCTGAGTGACTTTTAAAGTATGAGGCAGCTTTTAGTCAGATTTGGCTTTCATTGCATTTTTCCTTCATCAGGATCTCACAGTGCCAAGTTTTGAAGTCTGCATGTTCAGGTTATTGGGGGTTTTGTTTTTCTAAGTCAAATAGAGTTCAAGTTTCTTAAAATAGGGAAAATCACTGCTCCCCCACCAACTTAAAAATGCTTATGGTTCAACACATTTGATTTAGGTTAAGACTAAAAATAAATTCTTTCAATTTGTGGCTAAACAAGGAAAATTTCCCAAAAGTGTTTTTTTTTTTTTAAGTCATAATTGAGTGTAAAGAAGGTGTACAAAGAGTGGCTTTTGCTTTTGAAATTTAATTTTGATAAAATATTGTCTTCTGCAAAATAAATACAAGTCCAAAGTACCAGTGTTATCAGTGAGTCTCATTAAATGTTGCTTTTAGGGGTCAGTGTTGTGGAACAGCAGGTTAAGCTACCACCTGCAGCACTAGCATCCAATATGAGCACCAGTTCTAGATCTGGCTGTCCTACTTCCATTCTTGCTCCCTGCTAATGTGCATTGGCAAACAGTGGAAGATGACTCAAATACTTGGGGCACTGCACCCTTGTGGGAGACCTCAATGAAGGTCCTGACTTCTGATTTCACCTGGCACAACCCTGGTCATTGCAGCCATTTGGGGAGTGGACCAGTGGGTGGTGTATCCCTCCCTTTTTCTCCCCCTTGATTTGTTCATCTGTCTCTGTAATTCTGCCATTCAAATAATTAAATAGATCTTTAGAAAAGATTTTTTAAAATGTGTTTTTGTTGCCAATTTACTAAAACGTCAGTGAATCAGATTTTCATTTGCAAGTATTCAAAATAGGGTATTACTTGCCTTCCATAAATTCCAGAGAAAGTAAGGAATCAAAAAGTGTTGCACAAAGAATACAAAATTCCATTTGCAGACTACAAGACAACACACCTCACCAATAAAAATAGATATAGATGAAAGGATGGAAAAGGTATTCTGTGATAATGGAAAGCAAAAACAAGCTGGGGTAGCTATCCTTACATCAGAAAAAGAAGACTATAACAAAAACTGTTCAAAAGAGACAAAGAAGGACGTTATGTAATAATTAAGGAATCAATTCACTGGGAATATGTGACTATAGTAAATGTGTATGGACCCAGTGACAAGACATCTGACTATTTAAAACAAATGTTAATGGATCTAAAGTAAAACATAGACTCCAATACACTAATAGTGGAAGATTTCAACACCTGACTTTCATCAACGGACAGATCAACTAGACAAAAAATCAACAGAGAAACAATAAAGGTAATGGATCAAATGGACTGTATTGATGTTGATGCATAATACACATTCTTTTTCTCAGGGCAGGAAACTTTCTCTAGCATAAGCCATAAAGCAAATGTCAATAAATTATAAAAAAAATCAAACTCATACTTTGTATTTTCTCTGTTCACAAAGGAATGAAGCTGGAAAACAACTTTAGAAACTCTAGAAAGTTTGCAAACACACGGAGACTGAAAAACATGCTCCCGAATGAACAGCAGTCATAGAAGAAATCAGAAATAAAATTTAAAAAAACCTATAAATGAATGAATATGACAATACAACATATCAAAACTTATGGGGTATAGGAAAAGCAGTGTTAATAGAAAAGGTTATACAAATTAAAACCTACATCAAAAAATTGCAAGGCATCAAATAAATGATCTAATAATGCATCTCATGGGCTTATAAAAGAAAAAAAAGAGAGAAAAAAAAAAACCCTAAATTAGTAGGAGGAAAGGAATCCAAAGGAATACAGATTGGAAGAAGAAAGTCACTTTATTCCTGTATGAGAAAACTTAATCCTATATATATAGGGGAACTGAAACACACCACTAAGAAACAATTGAGGCTCATAAAAAAGTTTGGCGAAGTTGCAACAAAGAAAAGTTCAACAGAAAAATCAGTGAGTACACACAAACAATGCTATGGCTGAGAAAGAACTTGTAAGGTCAGTACAATTCATAATAGCTACAAAAATTTTTCAATATGTTGAAATAAACTTAACCAAGATGTGAAAAAGATATCTACTATGAAAATTGCAAAACATTGAAGAAAGAAATAGAAAAAAGACACAGAAAAGTGGAAGAATCTTCCATGTTTGTGAATTGGAAGAATTAATATCATCCAAATGTCTATACAGGAATCAGGAATCAGAGTCTGGAATTGAATCTAAGTACACTGATGAGGTACCACTATGCTTAATGTCCTCTTCCACCTTGAAATTCTTCACAGTTCTCTTCCTTGTACTTGTGTTTTTGAAGAGAGATTTGATTGCACTATAGAAAATATCTTCCACATTTTCATTTTTCCCCAACTTCCAAAATTTATGTGATTTACTCCAATTGGACCACTCACATCATATATCTGTGATCATTGATCTCTTATGACCATAATTTGTAATATTTTGTTATTGCCACTAGAATATACAAACAGTGTAAATATCATTCAGGCACTAACAACTTTGAAGTTTTTAGCAGTGAGATAAGCATTGACATTTACAGGATGTTAAACGACAAATAGAATATTTTTCTTTCTTGTAAATTGTGGTTAAGCCTATCTTAAAATAATAAATCTTTTATAAAGTTGTGCTGCTAAATATTTGTGCTTTTAAAACTAAAGTTGCAAACTAAGTGTCAGTGGGTCATATCCAACCCGCAGTTAAGATTTGTTTGACCAGTATAGAGACTTAGAGGATTGGAACATGAATGCTTTTAACTGGGGCCCGAAATTCCAGAGGGCCATAGCCCTAAACATTGAATTGTATTTTACAAGAGAGTGTGTTTACTCTTCCTGGTATTTGACCACATCTTTGTTTACAATGCTGAGCTCTAAAATGTAAAGTTCTATGAGTGTTTTCCGAGCTTTAGTGTCAATCTAAATCATTTGGAGAGTTTATTAATAGACAAATTCCAAACTCCACTCCCAGAGTTTCTGGTAGAGAAGATTTAGGATAGGACCTGATTAGTTCTAGTAAGTTCCCAGGTGGTGCTCATGTCATTCATCCAGAAGCCATACTTTGAAAATTATTGGTCTAAAATAGTAATTTAGTTATTTGCTATTAATTATAATAAACTTCACCTAATCAGACATGAATGAGCTTATGAAAATGAGCATGCATACTTTAATTAATTGAATTAGCACTTTAATTAATTGAGAAAGTTAAATGGAAAGTTTAGTTCTAGCAGTACATATTAACTAAAGAAACGAGTTTGTTGTTTTTCTCTACTAAAAGAAGACCATCCTGTAGTTCACTAGTAGTATCACAATTCTATTTCATTTCACTAACATGCTTTACTTTCCCCCCAAATAGTAACATAGCATTTAAATAATCCAATTTAAAATGTTGTGAACTTTTCTCACCCTCAGGAAATATCAAAAGCAATGAGGTAATGGCAAAAGTTTGTTGGGGCTGTTGATGATGGATTCACATTGGACAGGCTCTTATCCTACTGTCAAGCAGTTCTAAGAGCCCTGAGCCCACCATGCCAAGATTTTCCTAGATAGTTAAGCACCAGCAATATTCTTTAGATATGTGCAACTTAAGGCTGGAAACTGTGTGGCTTTAAACATTCCAATGCAATGCAGAGTTCAACCTTGGGTCACTTTCCAACTCAGTCTCCTCTTTGAGACGTAGAGCGTCAAGTCTATCAAGTGGGATTGCCCAGTAATCATCATCAGCCATCATCTTCTCAAACCCACACCTTTTAGAGGATATGTGATACTGGAACATGTGCCTAAACTGGTTTCTGTGAAGCTAATGTGTCCTAAAACCCCTCTTGAGGTCTGCTTTCCATTTATGTAATAACTTCACTTGGGTAATGGAATGGGAGATGGCTTTAAAATAAATTAACATCTTAATTTTACCTTTTTCATTTTTTTTTTTGGTGAAGGGGTAAAGGGGAATTATTAACGTACTTTTTTTTGAAGCACCAGTGGAATTTTCTCTAAAGCTTGCCTTTAATGGCTTCATTAATTTTACTATGCCTTTAACCCCCATCAGGCTTAACAACAGTTCATTTAGTTTTTATATTCAGGCCATCCATTTTCCATAATAATGAGAGATTGCAAAAATGTGGATAAATTAAATCCACAGTCCTGTAATTATGTGCATAGTTCTGTTACCCTCTGAACTGCAAATCACTTGAGTTGGGACTTCATTTATCCTTGTCATACAACAGTGAACCTAAATTTGCTATGTATACTAGTAGATATCCAATAAAGGCAGATCAAATTGAAAGGATCCCTGAAATTCTTTTTGCTTTAGTTTATTTTTTATGAAAGAGGTATAGGCCTGCGCAGCGGCTCACTTGGCTAATCCTCCACCTGTGGCGCTGGCAGCCAGGTTCTTGTCCCAGTTGGGGCACCAGATTCTGTCCTGGCTGCTCCTCTTCTAGTCCAGCTCTCTGCTGTGGCCCGGGAGTGCAGTGGAGGATGGCCCAAGTGCTTGGGCCCTGCACCCGCATGGGAGACCAGGAAGAAGCACCTGGCTCCTGGCTTCGGATCCGTGCAGCGTGCCAGCCTATGGCCATTTGGGGGGGGGGGGGTGAACCAACGGAAAAGGAAGACCTTTCTCTCTGTCTCTCTCTCACTGTCTATCTCTGCCTGTCAAAAAAAAAAAAAAAG
This sequence comes from Oryctolagus cuniculus, assembly GCF_051225735.1. NCBI lineage: Eukaryota > Metazoa > Chordata > Mammalia > Lagomorpha > Leporidae > Oryctolagus > Oryctolagus cuniculus. The sequence continues at coordinate 18,716,758 of NC_142870.1, read as the reverse complement.
AGGTATAATGTTCTATATTGCACAGGTATATCAAAGAGAAATAGTAAAATAATGTCAGTAAAGCACTTAACAGTGTGCAGGCAAAAAAAAATATGTGTATACAAATCATGCTGGATTAATGGATTAAGTTACTGATAGCCCTTACTGACTTTATGGTTACTTTTTGTGTGAAATATCTTAAGCTCTCCTATGGTAAAGGCTGCAGTGACAGTTTCATCTACTGTGCAAATCAAATTGGGATGCTTTCTGTATTCCTTTATTCTGCCTGATGTATTATTAATTCATAATACTTTAGTTCAGACTGATAATAAATCCTGATGTCAAAAAAGCACTAATCTGGACATATCCTTAATACTCAAGGATCTGAAATTACAATAGAGCACATTACAAATTACTATTAGAACACATAGTTGAAAAAAAAGTTGCTGGGGGCCGACACTGTGGCACAGCCAGTGAAAGCCCTGGGCTGCAGTGCCAGCATCCCATATGGGTGCCGATTCAAGTCCCAGCTGCTCTACTTCTGATCAAGCTCCCTGGTAATACACATAGGAAAGCAGTGGGGCAGGCCCATGTCCTTGGGATCCTGCATCCACATGGGAGACTGAGAAGAAGCTTCTGTCTCCTGGCTCTCAGATCTGCTCAGATCTGCTCAGTTGGGGCCATTTGAAGAGTGAACTAGCAAATGGAAGACCTCCCTGTCTCTCTGTCTCTACCTCTCTCTGTAACTCTGTCTTTCCAATAAATAAAAAAGAAGAAAAATAGGCAAATACTCTTCTTATTTAAAAGATAGTTTCTTTGAGATGAGGGAGGGCTCATGGCCATGGGTGGTAGCTGGTCCATGCATATACTGTAGCCTGAAAGAGATTAATATTATGTACACAATCATATTTTAGTCACTTAGGAATAAAAATCTGCAAAGAAAGTAATTTGACATTTATTAATTTATATTAATCCTCATTACATATTTTACTAACATGTGATACTTCATTAACTTTCCTTTTCTCAAAAAGTTTTGCCACAAAATAATGCCAGACCAAGAATAAGATGCCCTGTTTTTTTCTACTCTGGCCTTTTTTTTTTTTTTGGACAGGCAGAGTAAGACAGTGAGAGAGAGACAGTGAGAAAGGTCTTCCTTTTCCGTTGGTTCACCTCCCAATGGCCGCTGTGGCTGGCGCACCGCACTGGTCCGAAGCCAGGAGCCAGGTGCTTCTCCTGGTCTCCCATGCAGGTGCAGGGCCCAGCACTGGGCCATTTTCCATTGCACTCCCAGGCCACAACAGAGAGCTGGCCTGGAAGAGAGGCAATGGAGACAGAATCCGGCGCCCAAGCAGGACTAGAACCCAGTGTGCTGGTGCCGCAGGCAAAGGATTAGCCTATTGAGCCATGGCAACAGCCTACTCTGGCCTTTTTATTGGGCTAGCCATTCAACTTTCTTTGGATTTCATTCATCTCTTGCTTAAACGGAGTAAATCCTGACTTAGAAATGATGCTGGCTGCAGGAACTTAATAACTTCCTTTCCAACACTGCCCAAAAGACTGCCTAGGTTGTGTAACACACAACTTAGGGATGCAGTTCACAAAGATGTACGACAGAGTTGATCATTTCCTTTACCTCTTTTCATCCATATAGGTGTGTTACAAATCCATGTGTTGGATTTATGGGAAGTTATGTTGTCCCTTCCCTGATGTGAGAAACATGGCTTATTACAGAAATTATGTGTGCACATTACCAAAAAACAACCATGAGAACAAGGAAGCAATAACCATATTTAAATGATTTGTTTTCTGTTTTTAACCACTTATTCCTTAAATGGATAGGTTTTGAGTATTCTGTAGAACTGAGGATTGACATGAAGTCATAGAGTCTATTTAGGGCAGGATTATAAAACTAAACATATTATCAAAAATCTCATACATCAAAATATAGTTTTTTTAAGTTTACCTTGACATGCAAATGTATCTAGCAGGTACAAGAAAGCCATATGACTGTTAGCAGCTTGTGAAACCTTGTCTATGGTAGAATATCGAGCTGTGTTACAAACACAAACCTGCACAGCTGTTAGCAATAAGGGGCTAACTATGGAATTCAGTAGTGAGGCCAGCTTTGCCTCTGTAGCACATCTTGTTTTTTTTCTTTTATTTTTTTAAGTTCATGATTCCACATTTCATTTCTGGTTGATTTCATAGAATTCAGAAATTACTACAGAAAAAAATGAAATAATCAACTCTTGCTATTCACTAGAATTGTGCCAATGAAAAATTAATGGAATTTTTTCTCTCTAATTATTGCACAGTCTCAGTTGATGATTTATTGGACACTTGGTGATTTCATTTGAAGAGATCTATATGGTCACAAAACTTGAAATTCCTGAAAGATTTAGGTGTCACCCTGTCTGTATCTTACCTAGTTTGAGCACACATGCTTGCAGCTCTTCCTGGCTCTTTCACCCTCTGAAAAGGGTCTTAAATTTGCCTGCTCTTGCTGAGGCTGGCTCAGTCACCCAAAATGCACCCTAATCTGAACCAACTGCACCCACATGGCCTTTCCTTCTTCCATTCACTTCTGGATTCAGGAGACTCAGCACGGAGTCTAACTTCTGGCTTCCCTAGCAGAGACCTACAGGAACTGGAGAAGAGAAACTGAAAGTATGGGAGATTAACGCTCCTTGGGCCTAACATTCACCAACAAGAAGCACAAAACTCGAGAAAGCTTTCAGGTAGCAGATATAGTCTTCTCTCTGCTCTACATGTTGGATGTTCTGAAATGTAGAGATCTGACATGATTTCCCAGAGACACTTTGGTGCCTAACGAGCACACTGTGATCTTCTTTTAAAACTGTGACCAGTTTAGTGGCTTGTGTTGTGGTCCGGAAGGTTAGGACTCAGCCTGCAAGGCTGTATCCCATCTGAGCACTGCTTGCAAGAACCAGCTGCTCGGCTTTTGATTCAGTTCCCTGCCAATGCACCTGGGAAAGAAGCAGAAGATTGCCCAAGTACATGGACTCCTGCCACCCACGTGGGAGACTTTTGCCTGGCTTAGCCCTGGCCATTGCACGCATTTGTTTGTGAACCAGCAGATGGAAGATCTCCTTCTCTTGCTTTGCCTTTCAAATAAAGAAATAAAATGTGGCCAGTTCAATAACTCACCATTTTTTATTGCTTTCCTTCCCTGTTGGCTTTCCTTCATTTGCATACTTACTGCCTTGAGACTGCATCTTCACTTTGTTCCCAAAATATTAGAGTCTAAGTTTCACAACAGGCTCTATTATTTTCAGATCTCAGACAAGTCTTGTTTTCTACAAAACAGGAAATTGAGATTCAGAACAATTAAATTACTTTTAATTATCAAAGTTTGCAAAATATATTTTTTTAAAAAATTTATTTCCTTTGCTCTCCTTCAAGTACCTGTAATACATGTAGAAGTATGAAAATAGACCCATACCCTACAACTTACACAAAAGTCCACTTAAAATGGATCAAAGACTTAAATCTATGATCCGATACCATCAAATTTCTAAAGGACATTGGGGAAATTCTGCAAGACATTCAGAGACATTTTGGAAAAGACCCAGAAGCATAGGCAATCAAATCCGAAATTGAAAAATGGGTTCACTTCAAGCAAAGAAGCTTCTGCACTGCAAAAGAAACACTCAGCAAAGTGAAGAAGCGGCTCAGAGAATGGAAGAAAATATTTGCAAACTATACAACTGATAAAAGGTCAACATCCAGAATCTATAAAGAGCTCAAGATATTCAACAGCAATAAAACAAACAATCCAGTTAAGAAATGGCAAAGGAGTTGAACAGGCATTTTTCAAAAGAGAAATTCAAATGATCAATAGACACTTGAGAAAATGCTCAGGATCACTAGCCATCAGGGAAATGCAAATAAAAACCATGGTGAGGTGTCACCTCATACCAGTTAGAATGGCTCTCCTACAGAAATCAACAAATGACAAATGCTGGTGAGAATGTGGCAAAAAGGTACCCTGGTCTACTATTTGTGGGAATATAAACTGGTTCAGTATGGAGATATCTCAGAAATCTGAATGTAGACCTACCATATGATCCAGCCATACCACTCTTGGTAAATTACCCAGAGCAAAAGAAATCAGCATATGAAGGGACATCTGCACCCCCATGTACATTGAGGCACAGTTCACAATAGCTAAGATATGTAATCAACTCAGGTGTCCACCAATGTTAACTGGATAAAGAAATTATGGTGAATATACACTATGGAGTATCACTCAGCTGTTACAAAAAAGAGAGATCTTGTCTTTTGCAGCAGGATGGGCACAACTGGAAACCATTCTACTTAATGAAATAAGCCAGTCCCAAAAAGACAGCTCTCATATGTTTTCCCTGATCTGAGGTAAGATTTGTTGAACTATTTATTTAGTGTAGAGTTAACTATACGATCATTAAGTAAACTGAAAATAGATCTTTTTAAAAATCAAGAGTATGAGTGTGAGTGGGAGGAGGAGGAAGGGACAGTGCATGGGCAGACGATAGGGTAGGAAATGTCACTATGTTCCTAAAGCTGAACATATGAGATACATGAAATTTGTACGACTTAAAAATTTTTTTAAAAAAGTTACCTGAATCCCGTTAATAAAGTAACTGTGATAAAGCAACCCTGTTATTAGCATCCAACTTATTCCCTTGGAATATCTTCCTCCTCCTTGTAGGTATCATGCTGAATGCTTTCTTTGTGGAACAAAAGTCACACTTTTTGATTTTGCTCTTATTTGCTTGTTTTTATCTCATGATATCAGATAGCATATGTCTGAAATTCATGTGAGATTCCTTGAGAAGAAAGAATTCGTTTTGAATTGTTTATTTCCCGGAGTTAAGAGTATAGTGAAGGCCCTTTAGGAAGGTTTTATGAAGAGCTTGGCTACAACTGACGAGGAAATTCTCTTTCCAGTCACTGCAGAACATCTGAGAAGTCCTCCACAGGCGCATGTTAGAAATACTAAATGACAAATGTGTCTTGTCCTCTAATCCTCCATCAGGTTTGCAACTTAGCTTCCCCAACATCATTCCATATGTGGTTTTCTTTTTTTCAGACCTGCACTAATTCTCTCCAACAAGGAGAGGAGGAAATTCTATTTAAAAGCCAAATCGTGTAAGAAAACGTTGTTTCTACTGCACCTTTAAGGAAACTTATAAAATCTGGTGCATTGAGGATGCACATTAGATATTAAGGTATATTGAGTACCTTTAATAATTAGAGTGAGTTTTCTCTAGTTTTATAAATAAAAGATAGAGTATAGTAGAAAAATGATTAAGCATTAATGGATTAATTAAAAAAATAAAAGCATTAAGAATGAGTAGTTCATTATTTAAATCTTAACACTATAATAGTAATTATATTTACTGTGATTGATTGTATAAGATTTATTTGCCTGTCTTACAATGTGAGGAAGGTACCTCTTGGACCCAAATCAGAATTTTTTTAAGTAACATAGAACATAGGTACAAACATGTAATTAAATAATTTTGAAGAAAAAAATGAATGTAGTGCTTTCATTCCAAGCATAACTCTCTGAAATGGACAAATAAGGTAGTACCAATTTGAAAGATTATTTTGGAGCATATGACTGTCGAGTTTTTATACCCCTTAAATATGTTACCTCAACAGCAGGACATCAGTCTTCCTTTGTATCTTTGCCTTTGCAGAGTTTTTATGACACTCTCTAGTCATGAATCATGAACTCAGTCAATTATTTTCCTTCTACCATAAAATCTACTAAAGGGAACAAACGTGTTACAGACTATGGCAATAAGATAATGTCATAATTCTGTGACTTCTTTTCAGCTCCAATAATGGATTATTTTTGTTCAGGTTTGGAATTCTATTATGTGTGAACAAAGGAACCAAAAGGACCTTTACTAAGATGAGTGTCCTGTGAGATAGCTCAGGCAGAGAAGTTAGTGTGTATGAATATTGTGTTCTGGATGTATGGAGGCTCAAAATTTCAGTAGCCACTGATACATTCTGGTATATTAACATCTGAAAATCCTCTTTCCCTTTCATTTGGCTGTTCTGTAGTTTAGTTGCGTTATGAGGACATTGCCTGCCCTCAGTATTTCTCTTTCTCCACCGCCCAACCCCCCCAATATTTAGAAGGACAGTAGCTCTGGGTTGATCACCTCCATCACTATTTTCAGTTTAGCACATCCTATCTAAATAACTCCATAAGCTCTTCATAGCCTTGAACTCACCCGGCAAAAGTCAGACTATTAAATTTCATTTGTGCTTATATTTTTTTCCTATGAAAAATTCTCAAATAAAATGGGATACTTCAATGTTTGCCCATATGCAAATTCTCATCCCAAAGTACAGTCTTAAACCATATTCACATGGTTTTGGTCTTAGCCTTTGATGCCACAGTAAGATCTTCTATAGTTTTTGCTTAATGGGGAATAGTACAAATGATCTTCCTAAGGCCTGAAAGAACCCACTGAAATTTAATTTCATGCTACAATTTGGGCACAAATTGTAAGTAAATATAGAACTAAATTATACTTAGGTGAGGTAAGCAGCAGAAAGCAGAATATCATATAAAATAGGTCAAGTACAATTAATGCATTGTTTTAAGACGCTAGAAGTTTGGGGACAGCACTATGGTATAGTAGGCTAGGCTTCCACCTGCAGTGTTGGCATCAAATATGGACATTGGTTCCTGTCCCAGCTGCTTCTCTTCTGATCCAGCTCTCTGTTGATGGCCTGGGAAAGCAGTGGAAGATGGCCCAAGTACTTGGGCCCCTGCATCTACATAGGAGACCCAGAAGAATCTCCCCGCTCCTGGCTTCGGATTGGCCCAGCTCTGGACTTTGTGGTCACTTCAGGAGTGAACCAGTGGATGGAACACCTTTCTCCATGTCTATCCCTCTCTCTGTCTATAACTCTGCCTCTCAAATAAATTAAAACAATAACAACAACAACAAAAAAAGAAACTAGAGGACTAAATATAAGGATTTTCTTGAAGGTTGGTGAATATTTTGCTAAATTTTTTACAGTTTTAAATGGAAAGGAAATGGGCTCAATGATTTTATTCTTAAAGATATAGTAATATAAATTTGAAAAGGTAGCTTAGTAACCAAATAGTTTATTACATATTGCTAGAATTTTGTGCTTTCCTGTTCAAACTCTATATGCTTTAATTTCAGAGATCAATGATTCTCATTTCAAGTATCTATTCAAAAATCACAATTTTTGATATATGCATGTATTGGTGTCTAAATTTGTTGTAATTATTTGAGTGAGATTATATTTTACCTTTTATATCATTTTTAATATAATGGTATTAATTTAAATTTCTAAACATAATAATAATTTATACTTCCTTATTCAATGTTTCTTTTTCCTTTTTCACAGAAATTTCCTGTTTATTATTATCATTAATATTTCAAATGTGAAAATTCAATGACCATATTGGAGAACAGCCATGCTTTTAAAAAAACTTCAACTTTTCAGTATTTTCAAGTTTGATTGAAAATTATATGTTTTTATTTTATTTCAAAGGGAAAGAAAAAGAGAAAGAGATCTTGCACCTGCTGATTTAATTCCCAATTGCCTCCATTTACTTGGTTGTGTCAGGCTGAAGCCATGAGCCCGGAAGTTAAAAAAGGTCTTCCATATGGGTGGCAGTTTTGAGGCATCATCTGTTACCTTCTAGGGTGCACATTAGCAGGAAGCTGGACTCTGAGGCAAAGCCAGATCTTGAACTAGGCACTCTGAAAATAGATACACATGTCTCATATGGCATCTTAATCGCTGCTGCAAGCACCCATCCTTTCAATCTTCAGTTTTTGAGATGAAAGAGTACTGACACTGGAAACAGTTTCTACATCGCTCTAATCTCTGCTTTAAGGAATGAAGCAATATTTTCCTGCCAACTTCCCCACTCCCTACTGCTAAACTAAGCTCATTTCTTTTTCTGGAACACATGAGAATTTCACTGTCCTAATTTTGTTTCAATCCCTAGACTAAGCACAGACATTCTCTTTTCCTAAATGTGTCTTTTCTGATTAGTCTGCATTTACCAGTTCATTTAAATTACTGGCCTAATAGATAAAATGCTGACAATGTAAGAATTCTGTAGAATGATATACAAAAACGATATGATCTCAGACTTGTTTTTTTGTGTATAGATCATCTGTTGTTCTAATCCATGTAATTACAATAATAGCTTTTGAATTTGGGACATTAGTCTTCCCTGATTAAACAAAGAAAATGCATCAATTAAGCCATGAAATAAATATTTCATGTTATTGAGTATCATGGGATTCCATTAATATTCCATAGTTCATAGAGGAAAATATCTGACGTTCACTCCATTAACTTGAATAAAGAGGGAAAAATATAGCATCTGTCATTAAGCCATCAACTAAGTATTTGTGCTTATGTTTTTCATGTTTGAAACAACCTATAACAATAGATAGGAGATTCCTCATAGTTCAGTATTTCACCAGGACAACTGACATTTTTACTAGGTTCTGAACAGCCCTGAATAGTTAACTGATCAACGTTGACTGAAGAAAAAAGAGAGACCATTGGCTTTTATTTTATCTTGATTTGATACTTTGGCCATCTATGGCTATTAACATAAGGTATGACAGATTTCCTGGAATTATTAGCAATAACATTTTGAAAGCATCATATTTATATAGACCAAGTAATCTTTCAAAATCAAATCTGACAAGGATTAATTATAGACTCTTGAGTGAGGTTTGAAAATCTTGATTGAGCTCATTTAGAAAAGGAAGCATTTTAGAAAAATGAGACATTTTGAGTAGCTTTGTTAACCAATTTACCCAATGAATTGAATCAAATGAGAATACATGGATTCTTAATTTAGCTTTCAGTTCCAGAAAAACTTTTTACTGATAACTTGTTTTATATAATGTGTTTACATGTAATCCAAAGGCATTTATACTCAATTCACCAGTTCCTTGATATCATCTGAAATTTAATCAATGTAGAGCTTGTTTCACTTGCTGAATAATTTTGTTTCTTCTTTTCTACATTACATTTATTTGAGCAAGCCTGAAAAATGATCTGTCTGCTCTTTGAATGATTATTTTTAGCCTTTTCAATATATAAACTTCCTACTCCATGATTCTATTCTTGCAATTCATTAAATAAATAGATTCATTTGATCTGTAGGGATTTCCTAAGTCTTGTATTTTCTGATGTATTATGGATAGTCATTAATGCGTCTTCCCATGTTTCCTATAAGCTTCTGGTTAGAGGTAGGTGTGTGGTCAGTTTGGTGACAAGAATCCTCTCTAGGTCATCTTGAGACTTCTATCCAAAGGCACATAATCATTGTTTGGTGATTTTACTCTATTAAAGTTGAACAAAATGATGATTTTTTAATTTCAGTCATCCTTTTTGTTTTTACTAATTGAACCCTTTTTATGAAGACATTTACCCAAAGTTATTAATTAACTGTAGGTACAACTCATAAAGGAAAGAAGGTTGAATATTTATCTTTGCCATTATTGGTCAGTTAGAAGAAGAGTTGGTTCTTGAGAAACTTCAAAATGTGATTAAGCAACTAACAACTGTTTTGCCTGAAATATCATTAAGAACTTACAGACTTTAGCTTGCTTGATGCATTTGATTCCATTTCAATTTTTAATTATATTGACGATCAATTTGACAGTGGAAAATTTAATTGTTTCATTTAAAAAAAATGACAGTTTCTTTGCTTTCTCTTAAGCAAGATGGTGTGGGCTCCCTTGGTGCATTACCTTCCGAAGACTTCAATTAGTTATTTAAAAAAAAATCCATTTTATTATAATGTGAGATTGCTATTAGAGACCACAATCTGGATATAATATAACAAGTTTTAAACTTAGAAATATTTACTGTGAATATACTATTAAGCCAATGTTTTCTGTTTTCCTCTTCGTAGAAAATGGTTCTCTCGGGCCGGCTCAATAGGCTAATCCTCCACCTAGCGGCGCTGGCACACCAGGTTCTAGTCCTGGTCAGGGCGCCGGATTCTCTCCTGGTTGCCCCTCTTCCAGGCCAGCTCTCTGTTGTGGCCAAGGAAGGCAGTGGAGGATGGCCCAAGTGCTTGGGCCCTGCACCCCATGGGAGACCAAGATAAGCACCTGGCTCCTGTCTTCAGATCAGCGCGGTGCGCCGGCCACAGCGCGCCAGCCGTGGCGGCCATTGGAGGGTGAACCAATGGCAAAAAGGAAGACTTTTCTCTCTGTCTCTCTCTCTCACTGTCCACTCTGCCTGTCCAAAAAAAAAAAAAAAAAAAAAAATGGTTCTCTCTGTGCTTTACTATTTAGTTGAGGACATGAGAGTGAAGAATCAATTTAGAGGTTGCTACTGATTGTGACACTAGACATTTTGAGGACAGAATGGTTAAGAAGTATAGAATGTTCCTTGGGCCATACCATTACAGAGAATAGAAATGATATATTCAAAATCAAAACCTGTTGATGAAGTCTTTTTCAATCTGAGTGACCACAAACAACATAGCCACCCCAAATGATCCACATTCATTATATTGTTTACATGATACATAATTCTTTGCTGTCTACACCTCTGAGAGTTTTGAGGAAGAGATAACCATTGCATATCCCTGATGCATACAACATTTTTAAACACAAAATGAATGTTATGTCAATATTACATCTTAGCTTAATTCCCTAGCCTAACATCAACTAATAAAGTTAAATTTCTATTCTCCACCAATGATAATTAATTCTCTCATGACTTGTGGGATATCTGCATTTTTTCCTGACATATGGTTTACTAAATTCTAGTAAAATCACCATAAGTACTGAATGTCTTGATCATTCTCAGCAATTACTGGTTTGAGATTTTTTTCTTCTGGTGCCAGTCTGTGAAATATTTATATGTATATATATATATATATATATACACACACACACACACACATATATATATATATACTTTTTTAAAAAAGATTTATTTTATTTATTTGAAATACAGAGTTACAGAGAGAGGTGGAGACAGAGAGAGAGGTCTTCCATCCACTGGTTCACTCCCCAGATGACCACAACGACCGGAGATACACTGATCCTAAGCAAGGAGATGGGAGCTTCTTACAGGTCTCTCATTTGGGTGCAGGGGCATCTTCTACTGCTATCGCAGACCGTAGCAGAGACCTGTAAAAATACATAGGAAGAAAAAGTAGCGATGTTTTTAAACTCAATATATGATAAATATTCAATTCTTGTTCTATAAAATTGATCTCCAAAGCAGAAAGGATAACTTTTCAATGCTCTTCAACTTAATTTCAGCTTTTTTGTTGTTGTTCAGTCAAGGAATTCTAAACCAAGTAATATAATCAACTCTCAATCCATGGAAACTGAAAATGATACGAAACCTCTTAGAAATCGCTTCTCGGCCTTTTGGCTACGATCAAGTGTGAAACCTCTTACAAGAGTTTGAGATCACAGAGAGTATTCAAAATGAACTTGCTTTCCCTTCCAATTGGGGAAGACCCAGGAAGAAAGAATATCAATACACATTTTAAAAAAATAGATGTAGGGGCTGGCTCTGTAACATAGTGGGTTAAGCAACCACTTGTGGTGCTGGCATCCCATTTGGCGACGGCTTGAGTCTCAGCTGCTCCACTTCAGATCCAGCTCAATGCTGATGGCCTGGGCTGGGAAAGCAGCAGCAGATGGCCCAGGTGCTTGGGCTCCTGTACCCATGTGGGGACCCATAAGAAGCTCCTGGCTTCTGGCTCCTAAATTGGCTCAATACCAGCTGTTGTACCATTTGGGGAGTGAACTAGGGGATAGAAGACCTCTCTCTCTCTCTCTCTCTGTCTGTCTGTAACCCTGCCTCTCAAGTAAATAAATAAATCTTTAAAAAAATTTAAAAATAAAAATGTAATGTGGCATTTTCCCCCAAGTCACAATATGAATATTTATTCTTGTCCCATTGAGATGGATTTCGGAGGTAGAGTAATGGGAGTACCTTAAATGGACCCCAAACCCCATGCCTGGGATGGTAATATCTGTCTGATTGTCTGCAAAACTGATAATTCCATAATACCTGGGCCAAAAGCTTGTATCTTTTTAACATACTCTTGGTGGTTACTAAGAAAGGCCCGTTACTTCAATTTAATGGTTTGGCTGTGAATATTGGAAGACTTTGTAAAATCTTGTTTGGGATTGCTTGAGAGGCTTCTCATGGCTCCTAAGGAAAACAAAAATTTGAATTGAGGACTAGTGAGCAGCAAGCATGAAACTGCAAGTTGTATTGTTAATTAGATTGCATTGTGTGACAATTACAGACAAGTTTCTTGCTAATATTTAGTTCATTGAGGTCTGTTTAATTGTTGTATTCTCTTTGTTTAAAAAGGAAAAAAGCAAATGGAAGTGGCAAATAGACCATTGAAACCTAAAATGGAAAAATGCCTGTAATTGTTATCTCTTTAACTTGCTAATTGCATCATTTAGTTAATTTAAATGTTTAAAAACAAAATATCTGAAGTTGCACTGATTTCTAATAAAATAGTTTCTTTTTTTTAAAGACACAGCTTTGAATTTCATTGACTCTTCCAATGAGGTAGAAACTACAGAAGCTAGTCAGAGTGCTTCCTGGAATGTTTAATCCCTCATTCCTTTATAGCTAATTATATACTTTTTAATATATCCATTTAAAAGCATATTTCCTGATAAAATTTGTGTTATACATTACATTATGTGTTTCCCAATATAATTGAATGCTTTGTAGTCTATTCCAGAAGTCAGCAAACTTTACCCAAAGAGGGCTGGCTTCTTTGTTTTGTAAATAAAGTATTATTGGAACACTATGTTAGTAATTTGCTTCCATACTCTCTATGGCTACTTCCACGCATAGTTGACCAGTTGCCACCATTTTCCTAGTAGCCCACAAGACCTAAAATATCCACAACTTTCCCTTTACAGAAAATGTTTGCAGATTTCTAATGTAGTCCGTAACAGAATATACAATATATTTTACTACCTGTATTACAGACATTACTATTTTCTATATAAAAGACCTTTGTCCTCATCTCTACTCCCCTAGTAGATATAGAAGCACATATATGTATAGAAAGCAAGCAAGAAAGGGTACTTTGTATTTATTTATTTGTCACTTGAATCAATGCCTCTTCTATGTAGAGGATTGTAGTAATAGCCAAGACTGCCAAATAACTGGTGCTGAATTGGGTCCTGCTTTGCCAGTTCCTGAATGGTGTGCAGACGGAGCTTAAGGCAGGTTCCATATGATGTTGCAGAGTCCTCAAGTTGGAAACTTGAATTTCTCTAACCTTCAAATTATATTAACACACTTTGTTTCCATTGAGCAAAACCTGAGCATTGGGGCCAGTGTTGTGACATAGCAGTTGAAGTCTCTGCTTGTGACACTGGCATCCCATGTAGGCAATGGCTCAAGACCTGGCTGCTCCACTTCCCATCTAGCTCCCTACAAATGCACCTGGGAAAGCAGTGGAAGATGGCCCAAGTGCCTGGGCCCTTGTTCTCATGTGGTAGATCTGAAAGAACTCTTGCCTCCTGACTTCAGCCTGGTCCAGCCCAGCTGTTACAGCCACTTGGGGAGTGAACCAGTGAAGGAAAGATCTCTCTTTTTGTCTTTGCTCCTCTTCCTGTAACTTTGCCTTTCAAATAAATTAAAAAAACAAATCTTAAAAATCCTGACCATTAAAATAATATATTGAACTTGAAATCACTGTTCTATATTTGTTGAGTATATAAGTATAAATATATATGATAAACATATAATACAAACTTTACTTGGCATCCAAAGAGGATTGCTTGTGAGTGGCCCATGGATATCAAAACCTGACGATGCTTTATACAGTGTCATAGTATTTGGATATAACATATGCACACCCTAGTATTTGAATGGCCTTTACATTGCTTCACATATGTAATACAGTGCAAATGCTATGCAAATAGTTGTTATAATTATTTTACTTTAATTTTTAAAATTTCATTTGAAAGGCAAAGAGAGAGAAGAGAGAGCTCCCAACCACTAGTTATTTCATCAAATTCCCATGAGCACCAGGGCTTAGCCACACTGAAGCTGGCTGTTAGAAACTTAATCCAGATCTCTCACATGAGTGGCAGGGACTCAATTACTTAAAACATCTTCTGCTGCTCCCCTGGGTTTCCATTAGCAGGAAACTGGAATCTGGAGTGGAGCTTGGACTCAAACGTAGCCACTTGCATGTGGAAAGCAGCCATCCTAACTAACAGCTTAATCACAAGACCAAATGTCTACCTTTGTTGTACGACACTGTTTAGGGACAAACAGCAAGAAAAAAAATAACTGTGCATATCTAGCACCTATATATGTTTTTCTGAATAACTAACAGCTATGGAATGCCAACTGTATATCAGTAAAAATTAAAAATTAGAAAATATATAAATATAAATTACAAACATATTAATTTTAGTTTAAAAATACCAACAAGGCATTTCTGTTAGGAATTTTAGACTATAGCAACATATTAGAAAAGTGATCCGTCCGAAGAAAATATTTATATGGCACCAACTATGAATGCGATTCTTTACGTGAAAATTACATAAAGCAGTTTTCAGTTGGGTGGTGGGAGTTGTGTTAGAGAAACTGATCTCAATTGAGATGGTTGTTTTGGAGGGGAGAGCCTTGTGGTGTGTGGTCATTATAAGAGAAGAAGCAAATGTTTTAGATGTAATTCCAGGAAAAGTCACAATTGTGAAGGTCAACCAGTTCTGTGGGCAGGTCATTCCATCCAGGAATGCAGTCAGTGTGTGTGAGGTCAGGATTCTGGGAGGTCTGTCCAAGCAGGAAAAGAAAGCCAACCAGTAGGTTTGAACAGGCGAAATATTGGCCCTGGGTGGTACTTGGAAAGGAAGAGTCAAATTATATATCCAAGCATTGGTTTCTCATCACATGGACTGGGCCTGGGGCAGGACTCCAGCCTACAGAGGGATCAGCATACATAGGGAATGGCAGTCTTTCGAATTCCAAAGAGAATACAAAAGCATTTAACCTGAACCTTCAGGAAGTTAAGGAATGACTGTGGAATGAAGAGTAACCCCAGACAGCCAGCCCAGGGCTGAAGGGCAGTGAAGTGCAGAGATATTTGAGGGAAAGTGTGCTTGTTTCTAACTTCTAGAGGTAGTATATGAAATTCTCTCTTCCTCTGAAGGTTGACAAGTTCTTCTCAGAGAACAGGTTTGTCACTGTAGCTGGTCTAAGTTTTGGAGCTGATCAGAAAACATGGCAGGACCTGATCCTCATGGGGTTTCCTTTGGGACCATCAAACTCAAGCCAGTTCTAATTGAACTTAATCCACTCAGTTTGAGAAAGAGAGGGTGATGGGGATAGTTCTTTGACAAATTCCCAAATATACTTTTGACCAAGAAGTAGTAGCTAAAAGGTCCTACCATGAGATTATTTTTGTCTTCCTCAGATTGGAGTCAGAAATTGTAAAATCCCCATAATGACTATTTTGTCAGTCTGATGTTTATTTCCTGTGTTTGAGATTTTAATTCCTTCTTACTGCATCTCCTTCATACCAGACTGATTTCAGAGTATCTGACACCAGCATGGTAACCCTCAGATTATCCTAGGAACAGACAGTTTGGTATGTGTTCCTGACCTGTGGTGTTCTTTGGCTCCAATTAACTTGCTTTAGTGACTCAGCTGGAAAGACTCAAATCCCTTCCGCATGCAAAATGATGACTGTGCTATTTCTTCATGGTATTTTGTTCTGCATGAACAAACTGGGTCTGGCTGCGTTACTGCCAAATAGCATGCCAATGCCACCTTGAATAGAGGATTTGCTTAGATGAAAGGTGTCGAGAATATTTGTTTATTGAATTATGATCACAACCAAAATCTTTTAACAATTATTATTAGACTAACATATCATACTAGGAAATTATAGTAAGAGCATGAGCTCTATCTATAGCTATCTCTCCATTTATATCTAACTACATACATAGATGGTTAGAGAGAGATCCTTATTTGTAATTCTGAGAATTTATTTATTTATTTAATACTGTCTATACGTATTTTAAAACAAGTAAAATAGCTTTCTAGAGGATGAAAAATTAATTGTATTTGCTTATTTTATTTATTTGAAAGAGAGAGAAAAAGTTAAAAAGGCAGAAAGATCTCCCATCTGCTGGTTTACTACCCAAATTCCCACAACTGCTAGGGCTGTGCCAGGTTGAAGACAGGAGCTAGGAAGTCAATGCAGGTCTCCACATGAGTTTTCAGGAACCCAAATACTCAGTCATCAGCTGCTTCCATCCAGGGTGCACATTCATGGGAATTTGATATTTACATCAGAGCCAGTGCTCCATCCAGGTACTCCAATATGGCATATGGGCATCCCAAGTGATGACTGAACCTCTATGTCAAATGCTCACCCTAGAGTTTGGTGAAACTTTGACCGGAAGAGAAAGAGAAAGAGAGAGAGAGAGAGAGAGAGAGAATGAGAGAGAAATCAATTTATTCCCCATTGGATTAATCTCTAGGTGCCTACAATAGTCAAACTGGGCCAGGTAGAAGCCTGGAATAGGGAACTCAACCCATGCCTCCTATGTAGGTATCAGGGGTCAAATTAATTGAGTCATCACCACTGCCTGTCTGGTTCTGTATTAGTTTGAAGTTAGAACCGAGAGCCTGAGTTGAGATTTGGAGAAAAAAGGCACTTCCAGTGTGTGACATGGAGGTCTTCACTGGCATCTAAACTGCTAGGCCAAATGCTCACCCCAGAAATGTAGTTATGAATGCCTTAAAATGAGAAATTAATGAGGTTGGTGTTAGCAGTGGCTTATACACTCCTGTTTCAAATTGAAAAAAAGCTACTGAGTATAATAGATGAATACCACTTCTCATAGCCTTATTTAAGATAGTTGTATCTCTTGCAAAATGTTGAGGAAACATAGACACTTGCTTGCTTTTAGATTTACATTTGACTTGTCAAAACACAAGCTAAACAAGTCTGTTGAATTTAATTTTTCCTGAAATCATAAAGTCACCAATTTTGAAAATAAAGACTGATCTGAAGCATTATAGAAAAGCTGGAGATATGTGGCTACTGCAAGAGAAATCATACAAGGGGATAGTTTGGGAAGGAATAAAATAAGTAAAATGAGATCAGATAGTTCTTCTCTGCATAATAAAATTACAAAACATTTTTCAAAGCCTGAGTAAAAAACAATGTCAACGTAATTGACAGAAGAGAGACAAAAATACCCCTGAAGGATGGTTGTTCAGTTTCAACTTGGAAGGATGATTGAGTTCCAACTTGATCACAGTAAAGCTCTATATCTAAACTTTGCAGAAGAATAAGCTAAATTTGGCCTCACATTTTCAGATTTTTTTAGTTTTTTGATAACTCTGTGACACTAGATCCTTACATAAGTGACTAATGATGGATTTGGTGCTTTAGCAGCTAGTTCTTAGGATGATTAAAGATATATTGGTGAGCATCACAAAATTTTTAGTTACATAGTAAATCTGAATTTGTAAATTACAGCTGGTATTTACAAATTGTGATTTAGGTTGTTACCCAAAATATTTTTTTTATTTTTATTTTGCCATAACTTATATAAGTTAAAATGTGAGAGTGAAGTGAAAGTGAAATGTTAAATATATAATAAATTGTAGTAGCATGTTAAATATATAACAGATCATGGTGAAATATCTGTATGTGATGTGAAATTAACCATTGTTTTGGATGCCCTAAGAACGTCAATGAGACAAGAACTTTTCCGGGACTGAAATGCTCCCATTCACCAAGGGGATACTTGTTTCCTGATTAAGACATCTGTGCAGCAAAACTGGACATCAGACTTGATTTGGAGGCACAGATTCAACAGTGAAGTATTTGGTTAGTTTTGAAAAGCCCCTCAGCGAGGTCATTTAAACTCTGAAATCCACTCGAGAACACGGTGAGCAGGCTCTATGATGTTGCAGCTACCATGGATAGTTATAACTTTCAAGAGTTCCCTGCATTACCGAGAGATGGTTTTTATAAAAGGCTCATTCTTTAGGCGTCTAGAGCAGGTCCTACGATGTTAAGATGAACATTACTAGAGAAAATGCTGTTTGTGTTAACTTCTAAGGAGGACAAAAGCTTTGGGCAGACAGCACTGCCTCTGAGGGAGGAGCGGCCAAGCAGTGCAATCCCGACAGGAAATACCTGATTTCAGTCCATGGAAGGCACTTCTGCAGAGTATGAAATAAGGTCCTATGCCATTTCCTCTCTCATTTCTTAACTCTCTGCTTCCTAGTCTGTAAAATAAAGTGCAGAGTTTCTGAGAAGAGGAAACAAAATAAAGTCACATGGCGAGCACTCAATAATAATATTATGGTTATTTGCCTTGAGAAGCTGGTCATGTTTTTTTGGTGAGAAGGGTGATTGTGAAATTGAAAAAACCATGGTACTTGAAGGGACATGTGGGGAATGTGGGCAGCGTTAAGTATAGACCTGAAATCACTCAGAGGGAAAACATTCTTTCCACTGTGGCACACGGGCAGGAGCGGCCGCTGTGGAGTAATAACAGAAGTCCTGGAAGCAGCAACATTGCCTGGCAGGGAAATGATGACAAGAAGGTGAGTGAGGAATACCTTGAACTTCTAGTAGTGTCTGGGACAGAAAGAACCGGTGACTTACTCTCCAGTATGTGACCTTTTGCTTTTTAATTTTATTTATTTTTCAAATTTATTTGAAAGGCAGAGTGGAGGGAGGGAAGAAGGGAGGAAGGAAAGAGAGTGAGAGAGAGAGATCTTTTTATCCTCTGGTTCACTCCCCAAATACCCCCAGCAGCCCAGGCTGGACCAAATCAGAGCCACGAGCCAGGAATGCGATCTGAGTCTCATGTATGTGGCAGGGACGAAATCACTTGAACGATCACCTGCTGCCTTCCAGGGTGTACATTAACAGGAAACTGGATTTGGAGTGAAGCCGGGATTGATCCCAGGAACTCCAATATGGAATGCAAACATTCCAGGAGGTATGCTAACCACAGTGCAAGATGCCTGACCCAACACAGGGTCTGGAGGGCAGTGTAACATGATGAAATTAATGGTAGATTCTGAACTTCAATAGTTTCAACGCTGCTCATGAGGCCTTGGGCAAGTCATTAAATTGCCGGCAAAGTTCTCTTGTCTGTCAGGAGGAGGCTGCTGTGGATGTCTCCCTCAGGGTCCTGCTGAGTACTTAAATCAGAAATCCAGATAAAGTGCTCCATCCAGTAAAGACCAACTCAGAAAGAAAACACAACACATTTTAAAACACACTAAAACAAAATCTCGGTTTGGTCAGTACATGCTACTTAAAGTTCTTGAAATATCACACTCCATAAATATGCACAGTTATTATATGCTAATAAAAATGTACAAAATCCTCAAAGAATGCAAAAAAATGAACATTACAAACAAAAAAAAGCAAAGCACCTGGATCTCCTGGACGACAGAATGGATTTTTGTAACTGGATCATTAGTCTTGAGTCTTTTTTTTTTAAGATGTATTTATTTATTTGAAAATCAGAGTTAGAGAGAGAGAGAGAGAGAAAGAGAGAGCGATCTTCCATCTGCTGGTTCATTCCCCATATGGCTGCGATGACCAAGAGTGGATGAAGACAAAGCCAGGAGCCAGGAGCAAAGAGCCAGGAGCTGGTGCCCATATGGAATGCCAACATAATGTGGCTGCATTACCTGCTATGCCACAAGGCCGGCCCATGTCCTGAGTTTTGACTTGCACACTGCAAATTCATGATAGCATCTACATAATGTGTGTGCTTTCTGTTTTCATTCCAAAGCAATATGTTCATTTTGATTTTGACGTTTGCTATAAAAAACAGCTGATGTCTGCTGACCACATTTAAGATTATTAATTTTCCACTTTTGGAGTATCCTTTGTTACAATGTCAGCGAATTCTATCTCTTTCAGAATAAAAATGAGCAGCTTTCCTTCTTAAAATTTGAAATAGAGTGTCATTTATTTCAAGGGAATTAGCGACAAGCTGTTTATGAAAATATCTACCCAAGCCTATTTTTCAATGTTTATTTATTTAGTTTGATCTACTTGCAAGCAGAGCTGTTTGGGTTGGGGGAGAGAGAAAGAGAAAGAGAAAGAGAGAAAGAGAGAGAGAGAGAGAGAGGTCTCCCACGCGGGTGGTAGGGGTCCAAGCAGTTGAGCTGTCATCTGCTTCCTCCTAGGATGCATGACCATGAACCTGGAATAGAGGCAGAGATGCTGGACTTCAACCAGCGCTCTGATATAGGCATCCCAAGTGGTGACTCATATGCTTTGGTGCAATGCACACCCTTGCACTAGCCTATTTATTGCGATGCTCAATGGCAATGGGTGTATGTATGAGCTGCTCAGAAATGTTTTAATTTGAAAGCTCTGTGCGCTGGGGAGAGGCCACTGGGATGACACTGAGCTATCTGAAGAATGACTTCACTAGGAGCCCGATGCCAAGATCATGGCCATGGGTTTGATTCTCACCACAAAAAGGGGTGAATTGTTCAGGTAATGGATATGTTAATTATTAATTAATACCATGTCTATGGCATAGACATGGATCAAAACATACTATTGCACCCCCCTACATACACAATTGTTACTTGCAAATCAAAAATAAGCACACACACACACACGCACACACGAGCACACAGCAGACTGTTCCTCACTGTTTACTTGAAGGAAGGTTATAAATGAGAATTTTCCCATACTGAGGTCCTCATGGAACAAATAAGCGATGCTGAAATGTTGACACATCAGGGGTGTGTACCAAAATTATAATTTTTCTGTTTCTGTTTCTAGATTCTTAAATATTGAATTATGGTATTTTCAATGTAAAAATTAATCCTTTGGTTATGAATGACAAATTTGACTTCAAGAGTACAAAGACAACCAGAAAAAGGAATAAGTCAACTAAAAAAGAATTAATACATGAATATGTTAGTGTAATTGGCTTTTTTAAATTTATTTATTGACAGGCAGAGTTAGTGAGAGAGAGAGAGAGAGAGAGAGAGAGAGAGAGAAAAGTCTTCCTTTTCTGTTGGTTCAGCCCCCAAATGGCCGCTATGGCAGGCGTGCTGTGCCGATCCGAAGCCAGGAGCCTGGTGCTTCCTCGAGGTCTCCCATGCGGGTGCAGGGCCCAAGCACTTGGGCCATCCTCCACTGCCTTCCGGGCCACAACAGAGAGCTGGACTGGCAGAGGGGCAACTGGGACAGAACTGGCGCCCCAACTGGGACTAGAACCCCGGGGTGCCGGCGCCGCAGGCTGAGGATCAGCCTAGTGAGCCGAGGTGCTGGCTGTAATTGGCTTTTTTAGAAAATCATTTTTAATCATGATACATATCCAAGTGATACACAAATATTTATGAAAATTGTAGGCTCTCCTTTTTTACATTTGTTAACTCTGCTGTCACTGAAATTACTATCCAAAAGGATGCTTTAAGCCTTGAGGATATGATGCAACAGTATTTTCTAGTTCACATCATTCTCTCATTCATTAATGACACAATAAATGAAAGTTCATTCCGAGGTTAAATAGACAAAAAAATACATTCATCAGTATTCTCCAGAAAAAGATGCTTCAAAAATCATGGGACATGGAATAATATCTGTGCATTAAGAAATGGGAAAGATAAATGCTACCACTGTGAATTGGTGTTGTGACACAGCAGGGGAAGCCACTGTCCAGGATGTTGGCTTTCCATATGAGCACCAGTCCCAGTCCTGGCTGCTCTACTTCCAGTCTAGCTTCCCTGGGAAGTCAGCAGAAGGTGATCTCAGTGTTTTGGGCCCATGCTATCCACACAAGAGAACTGATGGAGTTCTGCACTCCTGGCTTCAGCCTGGTCCAGCCCTAACCATGGTGGCTATGTGGGGAGTGATCCATGGATGGAACATATCTCTCTTTTGTCTTTCTTTCTGTGGCTCTGCCTTTCAAATAAATAAATATATTTAAAACATAATATTTAATAAGTTTTAATACATAAATCTTTCAAACTAACTGGAAAGGTAAGAATGAACTTTCTGAAGGTCCTGAAACACTATTCAATGGCAAGAACCAAAGCAACTTTTGGCTTCACATGGCCTCTGTTCCAGCAAGACCTATTACTTGCTAACCTTTGAGACTTTGATCAAGTAACATAGTATCCTGCATCTTTATATCCTCACTTCTCAAAAAGTAATAATAATAATAGAATAATGAAGTAATAATACTTCATTGCTTAGAGATATAAAGTAAATCACCAGGTAGAAAGTGCTTAAAACATTACATGATAGTCAACTCTACTTGACTGTTAGTGATCATTATCTGAGAACAGCCAGATTGTAAATTAGACATTTGTGCTCATGTTTCCCTTGTCTAAACTTGTTTTCTGACATTGTAATTCTGAGACTACAGTTTTGCTTATGGCCTCCTTCCAATGGTATACACATTTGTAAAGATGCAGAGCTGTCTTGGCCGCCAGCTATGACACCTGGCTCTAGTGGTTGAGGAAACAGATGCAACTTTGACGACATGGAATTTTTAAAAGATTTTATGGATTAGATATACAAGAACTACTGACTTCTGAAACAAATTCTGAAAGTTTATATACTTGGGATAAAAATAGCTAAGGATGTTTAAATGTGGACATTTCAGAGGTAATCCTTTTTAATTGTGCCCTTCCTATAATGTAACAAAATAAAATATTGAGACTAATTTAATTTTGATAGCCTATATTTCTGTGCTGTTTTAAATATAGCTTAAGCAAAGCTTGTTAAGGACATCTGTGGTGTAATGGAAAGTTGATTGAATTTGGAATTGGAATAATGCTTTCCAAACCATTGTCTGTAGGAAACTGGTCATACAAGATGTTTCCAAGTGTTCCCTGCAGACAGATTTTTCTTCAGCCAAATAAAGAGAAACATGTTAAATCTGCAAACCTGAGTTCAGAGTTCCATTCTGACATTTAAATGATACCCAAGTTAGAAGAAGTTACAAGTTTTCCAAATTCCAGTTGTGAGAAACCAAAAATGGAATCTCACAAGTTTGTAGAATTTTTTTATAGAATAAGATAATGTATATAAAGCACCCAGTATATATTGATGGACTCAGATTTTAGAATCCACAATGACATAAACTTGAAAATGGACATCATTTTCGTATAATTAAGATTAAAGTTTATAGAGAAAATGTGCATAATAACTAGAAACATTATCTAGCAGACAGGAAGAGTTTTAGCTGCTATTTCAAATTCAGATAAAAGTGGAGAAATTTATGTTCTTAAAGTTTTAGGAATATTGTTTGTTGCAAGGGCATATTTGTCTTTGATACTCTTATTCATATAGTATTTCTATAACATATTACAAATATTTAAAACAAAAACACAAGGAGAAAGGAAAAACAACAGACTGGTATTTAGATAATATCTACAAAAATATCTAACACTTTGTGATGTTAAACCATGAGTTAAGACTACATTCAGTTGTAAAAATAACTTAAGTGTCTAAAGGTATGAAAAGCTGCTAAATATGGTAGTTGGGAAACGACCATGTGTTTAGAAAAATCTGAAAAGTAGTGACTGAAAAACTACTGTTCCTCTTAAAGACCAATGCAGATAACACCATGTATTGGAAAGAGTATAGAACAAGCAGGTGTCTCAAATAGTGCTGATGGGAACCTACAGAGATACAGCCATTTTGAAAAAGTATTTGGGAGTACACACAGAGGCTAGATGTAGGTACGCCTAATACATAACATATGCATTAGAATCTTAAGAGAAATTTACAATATCCCCAAAGTCATAAATTATTCAAATGGCCATAAACAGTTATAATGGAGCAATAGGTTATGGTTGGCTCATGCAATGGAATATTACGGAGCAAGAAAATGATCAACCTATAATTTCAAGCCATAATGCAAGTGCATCTCAGAAACTTGTGAGTGAAATCCTCTTTACCAAAAATAGTACATCTTGCATGATTTTCTTTATGCATATTATTTGATCAAATATAGAGGCATAATCTATATTTTGAAATATTCTCAAAGTATGAGAGGTTAGAGTATAAATAACTTTAGGAAAGCAATGACTGAAAGAGTAGGCAGAACACCTGTTTTGGAAATGAAATTGATTTCTTCCCTGATCTGCTGAAATGGGTGTGATCCATTCGTAAAAATGTATTAAGCTACAAACAGGCTATGCATACTTTTCTATGTTTATTTTACTTCAGTAAAAAATAAACAGGGGAATTATTATTTTTAAAGATTTATTTGTTGTATTTGAAAGGTAGAGTTAGAGAGAGGGAGAGAGGCAGAGACAGACAGATCTATCCACTGATTCTCTCCCCAAATAGCCACAATTGCCAAGGCTGGGCAAGGCTGAAGCCATGAGTCAGAAGCTTCTTCAGGGTCTCCCAAGTACCTGGACCATTTTCTATTGCTTTCCTAGCCACATTATCAGGAAACTGAATCAGAAGTGGAGCAGGGAGATTCAAACCAGTGCCCAGCTGGGATGTCCGTGTTGTCGGTGGCAGCTTTACCTGCTACAGCCCAATGCCAGCCTCAAGAAATTTGTGTTAAATATTCTAGCCTTAGACTGTATTTCCAGCTTCAAAAGTAAAAGTTATTTCTTGGTGTTGTCTGAGACACTCAGTATGATTGGTTTCTGCTTCACAAAAGTTGCTTATGTTTTATTTATTTGAGAGAAAGGGAGAGGGAGACAGGTAGAGGCAGGCAGACAGACACACACAGTGGGAGAGAGAGAGAGAGAGAGAGAGAGAGAGAGCAAGTTCCCATCCACAGGTTCCCTCCCCAAATGCCTGCCAACAAAGAGGCTGGAAGGAGAGCATGAGTGCGACAAAAGCTGGTGCCTGGAACCCAGTCTGTATCTCCCATGTGGGTGGCAGGGATCCTGTCACAGCATTACAGCTGCCCACCCAGGGTGCACATTAGCAGGAAGCTGGAGTCAGGGGCCTGAGCCAGGATGCCCACCTAGGCATTGTGATGTACGACATTGTCATCTTAATGGGTAGGCTGGATGCCTGTCCCAAGATGCTTATTTTTTGTTTCTGTTCAGCATTAATTTTTAAGGTGATATACAAAAATTACACATATTTATAGGGTAGATATTTATGGAGTTATCCTTCAATATGTATATAGATTGTGCATTATTCAAATCAGGGTAAATTTATTTCCTCAAACATTTATATTTTCTTTATGATGGAAACATTCTAAATTTTTTCTTACAGCTCTTCAACATTTATTATACTTATTGTTTGCCTCCTTGTTCACTGGTATATGCTTAACATCTACGATGACCACGAAGACAGTAGCATGAGCTCCATAAATATTTGTTGAATAATGAAGGTAATTATCCAAATATTCTTCTGCATGCATGCATAACTTTAAGGCTATCTCTTGTGCTAAGTAGTAGAGTTGGTAAGGAAATTAAGGTGTCATACTGATGAATGAGAGATTAAAGTTCACCGGATCTAGTATTAGCAGAATTAAAAAAAAAAAAAAACAAAAACAAAAACAAAAAACAAAACAAAAAACACCACACAAGGTCTTTTTTATCACTTGAAAACCATCTAGCAATTCCAATTCCTTTCTTCATGATTTTCATATTATAGTTTTTGGTTCTGTGTTCAGGAACAAGTTCATTTTGGAGTGACAGATGCTGTCCATCCTTTGAAGTGGGGCAAGATCCTCAGTAGAGTGGTAAGAGAGTGGTCAGTGATTTTTAGAGAGAATGCAAATATAGTTTTGATGCTGTTGGAAATCAGTTCTGAGAAAATTTGTTTGAACAGTTTTTGTAGTCCCAGTCATACTTGTATGAGGATTAGCAGGGTGGCAGCTTGCAGCGGCAGCTACAAGAACTGGCTGGTACCCCAGCTGCTGTTGAGATCCATTTGAAGTCTGGCAGGAAAATCAAAGTCCGGTTCTTTCATCCCCTTTCTTCTGCTGCTTGTTTGCTTTGGAAATTTGCACTACACTCATTAATAAGTGTTAACAAGACCTTTTAAAAGGAACAAGTAGTAAGGAGAAAAATAATAAGAGAGAAGGACGAAGTCAAACAAGAAGGATGAATGGAATGGAAAGCAAAACAGAAAGGAGTAATTGAAAAACTTTCCAAGTGATTGTACTCGGATAGAGATGTATATGATGACCAGGTTCTTGGCCAAGCCACGGAAATAGCATCTTCCAAAAACCCATCATTTCCTTTAATGTAATTTCCCCAAGGTGCAAGTTACTGAAAGTGAAGTCACAGAATCATAAATGTAATAAAAAACCGGATTCAGTTACCCAATAGTGGATTCATCCTGACTGGTAGCATCATTGAAATGACTGGAACGATGACCTTCTCATCATTTTTATTTTCTTAAAAATACAAATAACACTGTTATTTGAAGCACTTCATGTTAGTGACTAAAAATTTACAAGCAGTCAAATGTTTGGTTTATTTTATGTGGCTATCGTTGGAATAAACAGTTATTAGAAAACACATGCACTTTTTATTTGGGTTCCACTTAAAATCCTGAATAATGATTCACCGAATATGTTTAAGTGACCTGAATGAGGTTAAATAGTTATGTAAGAATCTAATTTAATTCTAGGACATAGTTCGTGCATTAGGTAATGATTAGGTGAGAACTAAGAAGTTAATTAAGGGGTCGGTGTTGTGGCATAGAGGTTTAAGTTGCCATCTGCAATGTCAGCATCCCATATGGGCACTGGTTCTTATACCAGCTGCTCCACTTCTGATCCAGCTTCCTGCTCATACAACTGGGAAAGCAGCAGAGGATGGCCCAAGTCCTTGGGCCCCTGCACCGAATTGGGAGAACTGCAGGAAGGTCTAGGCTCCTGGCTTTGGCTTGGCCCAGCCCTGACTACTACAACCATCCAAAGAGTGAACTAGCAGAGGGAAGATCTCTCTCTCTCTCTTTCTCTCTCTGTAACTCTGCCTTTCAAATAAAAAAAATCTTTAAAAGAAGAAGTTAATTTTTTAAAAAATCCTCCTCACTTGCTCATTAATTTAAATAACATTTATTGAACAACTTCCATTTGCCAAGCACATTTAAGGTACTTGGGATAGCGCCAGTCAGCTTTTACTAGGGCAGTTTTGCAAAATACCAAGTGGGTTAGTTCTCGCTCACTGGCCTGTGAGCTGACTAAAGCTCTGATTATGGATGTAGATTTGTGTAGAATGTAGAGTCTATCATCTTAGGCATATGCTCAGGGAATAGCAACTGCTTTGGATGTGTTCTTTTCTTGAGAGACAGCTTCCATTTGAAAACGGTACATTGACCTTTCTTCTCACATTGTGTTGACCACAGCAAGTGACAGAGCCATGTAAAGTGTACTTTTCCTATGGAGAAGGAACAGCACATATTTACCAAACAGTTTGAAAATATAAAGAAAGTTATGGAAGTATAGTAATAGAAGCTGGCATTATGCCTCTTCAGATTAACCTGCTATGTTGCTGGAATGCTATACAGAGTACTTATTTGAGTCTGGCTTCTATGCTTCTGATCCAGCTGCCTGATGATGTGCCAGCAGTGAATGGTGACCCAAATACATGGGCACTGCCACTCATTGCCGGCGGGGAGGTTGGTGGAATGGAGTTCCTGCCTCCTGGCTGCAGCCTGGCTCAGTCCTAACCTTGTGGCCATTTGGAAAGTGAATCAGTGTATGGATGATCTCTTTCCCTCTCTCTCTCTTACTATACCTTTCAAATAATTAAAAAAAAATGGTAATGAACTAAATATGTATCTAAAATGCATGTATTCAATTTTGTTTACATTATGTGGGGATAAATAATAATAATCAATCAACAGAATAAATACTATATTAATTATCAGAAGATACAAATTTAAATAAAATGGTGAGCATAGCATTCCTCAAAACTGTGAACTTTAAGCCAAGATGTAAGAAAAGGATGCATTTAGCCATGAGAACATTTAGAAGAAAGTCATTTCAGGTGGACGGGATAGCCTTTGTTCATACCTAAGCTGATAGTGTGCCTGGCATGTCAGAGGAAGAGCAAGGAGCCAAAGTGGCAGCAATGAAGTAGACTAGGCTGTAGAAGCAGTGGATGAGGTTAGAGAGATAATGGGGGTAGGAGTCCCGAGGGATTTGTTAAGTAGGTACTTCAAGGCCATTAGAAGGACTTTAACTTTCATTCTGAGTTAGAGAGCCATTGAGACAGAGAGCTTAGATCCTGAGATAAGCATTCCTTGGAGTCTAATGGTATTTGAAGTCATGGGACAGATGAAATTACTAAGGAGCTAGTGTGCATCCTAAGGAGTGAAGGCTGCATACAGAGCCATACGGTACACAATATTCCTGCAAAATTAGTTTCCCTTCTTCCTTCCTTCCTTCTTCCCTTCCTTTTATCCTTCCTTCCTTTTTTCCTTCCTTCCTTTTTTCCTTCCTTCCTTTTTTCCTTCCTTCCTTTTTTCCTTCCTTCCTTCCTTCCTTCCTTCCTTCCTTCCTTCCCTCCCTCCCTCCCTCCCTCCCTCCTTCTCTCTTCTCTTCTCTTCTCTTCTCTTCTCTTCTCTTCTCTTCTCTTCTCTTCTCTTCTCTTCTCTTCTCTTCCCTTCCCTCCCCTTCCCTCCCCTCCCCTCCCCTCCCCTCCCCTCCCCTCCTCTCCTCTCCTCTCCTCTCCTCTCCTCTTCTCTTCTCCTCTTTTCTTTTCTTTTCTTTTCTTTTCTTTGAAAGTCAGAGTAATACAGAGAGAGGAGAGGCAGAGAGAGAGAGAGATCTTCTGTCCGCTGGTTCACTCCCCAATTGGCCGCAACGGCCAGAGATGTGCCAATCTGAATCCAGGAACCAGGAGCTTCTTTTGGGTCTCCCATTCAGGTGCAGGGGCCCAAGGACTTGGGCCATCCATCCCCTATTGCTTTTCAACACCATAGCAGAGAGCTGGATGGGAAGTGGAGCAGACAGGATTCAAACTGGTGCCTATATGGGATGTTTACACTGCAGGTGGCAGCAGAACCCGCTACACACAGAGCTGGCCCCAGAATTATTATTATTTTATTAATTTGATTATAAAAGTTTCCTTTTATGGAATGTGGCTTAATCATAATAGGCAAATTATATAAAACACTCAAAATAATAGTTACTACCATGAAAATAAATAATAGAATACTTTGGTTTTTTGAACATTGCTTTATTGTGCTTCACAGACATTGTACTTCTTACAAGTTGAACACTGTAGGCTCTTGTTTCTTGTAAGTATATTGGCATCATTCTTTCCAATAAATAGCATGTGATCACTTCCTTTCTCTGTGTCATATTGTGACATACAAAATTTAAAATTTTTCCATTTTTATTTTATTTGTTATGGTGATGTCTGATCAGACATCTTTGATGTTATTTTGCAACTCTTTTGGTGTACTGTAAATTTTGGGCATATATGATAGTGAAGTCAACCCATGAATGTTGTGTATGCTCTAATTGCTCAACTAAATACCTATTCCTCTTTCTCTTTCCCTCTCCTTGTGCCTCCCTTTTCCTGAGACAAAACAATATTGAAATTATATTGATTATCAACACAACAATGGCCTCTAAGTGAGAGGCAGAATAATATTTTAAGTCAAAAGCACAGTTAATTAATTAGCAATTTAATTAGGAAAGCATGTCAAAAGCTGAGATAGTCCCCTTACAACAAATCATGAGATAAATTTTGAGTGTAAAGAAAAAGTTCTGAAAGGAAATTAAAAGTGTTCCTCCAGTGAACACAAGAATATGGTAGGAGCAAGTTTTAATAGCATGGATAGAACATCACACCTGACACACAATTTCCTAAAGCCAAAGCCTAAACCAGAATCATGCCATAACTCTTCTTCAATTCCTTGAAAGCTGAGAGAGGTAAGGAAGCTGTAGAAGAAAATGTTAAAGCTAGTTGAGGTTGATTCATGAGGATTAAGAAAAGAACCCATCTCTATTACATAAAAGTACAAGGTGAAGTTTCAAATGCTAATGCAGAAGCTACAGTTATCCAGAGCTAGCTCTGCTAATTAAGGAAGGTGATCACACCAAACAACAGACTTTAAGTGTAGATAGAACTATCTGGTACTGGAAGATGATGCCAGCTAGAACTTTTCCGGTGAGAGAAGACAAGTCAATGCCTGGCTTCAAAGTTTCAGAGGACAGGCTTGATTCTATTTTTAGGGTTTAAGGCAGCTGGTGAGTTCACATTACACTGAATGTTCATTTATCATTTGGAAATTCTTAAGGCCTTTGAGAATATACAAAATCTACACAGACATTGCATTACAATTACAATTGGGACAAAATCTGGAAGACAGCACGTCTGCTTTTTTTTTTTTTTTTTTTTGACAGACAGAGTTAGCCAGTGAGAGAGAGACAGAGAGAAAGGTCTTCCTTCCATTGGTTCACCCCCAAAATTGCCACCATGGCCGGCATGCAGTGCCGATCCAAAGCCAGGAGCCAGGAGCTTCTTCCTGGTCTCCCATGCGGGTGCAGGGCCCAAGAACCTGGGCCATCCTCCACTGCCCTCCTGGGCCACAGCAGAGAGCTGGACTAGAAGAGGAGCAACCGGGACAGAATCCAGTGCCCCAACCGGGACTAGAATCCAGAGTACCGGCACCGCAGGTGGAGGATTAGCCAAGTGAGCCATGGCGCTGTCCTGACAGCATGTCTGTTTACCACACGGATTACCAATATTTCAAGCTTACTTCTTAGAAAAAAAGATTATTTTCAAAATACTGTTGTTCATTGATGATTCACCTCATCATCAATGAGCTCTCATGGAAATCTGCAATGAGATTAAAGTTTTCATAAAACACAAAATCCATTAGGCAGCTCATGGTCAAACTAATGTTTACCTTCAAGTCTTTTTTACAAAATACATTTTATAAAGCTGTATCTGTCATAGACAGTGATTCTGCTGGTGGATCTGGGCAACATAGATTAAAAATATTTTGGAAAGAATTCACCATTTCAGATGCTTCTAAGAATATTCATGACTGATGGAAAAAGTTCAAAACATCAACATGAATAGCAGTTTGGAGTAAGTTGATTTCAATCATTATGTATGAGGTGTTCAAGTCTTTGATGGAAGAAGTAAACATGTTGTGGAAACTGAAAAAGAACTAGAATTAGGAGAGGGGTTTAATGATGTGACTGGATTTCTACAGTCTTGTGATAAAATTTTAGGATGACTTGAATCTTAGGGATGAGAAACAAAAGTAATTTCTTGAAATGGACTCTATTCCTGGTGAAGATGCTATGAACATCCTTAAAACAACAAGAAACGATTTAGAATATTACATAAAATTAGTCGATAAAGCAGCAACAGAGTTTGAAAGGACTGGCTTCCATTTTCAGATGAGTTCTACCGCGGGTAAAATGTTATCAAATAGCATTGCACACTACAGGAAATCTTGAGATAGGAAGAGTTCATCAACATGGTGAACTTCTTTGTCTTATTTTAAGAAACCACAAGGCATCTCCATCTGCAGAAAATTCTCTTCTGACTAGTCAGCAGCCACTGACATTAAGACAAGCCCCTCTACCAGCACAAAGATTACAACTCTCAGAAGGATAAAATGATCATTAGCATGTTTTAGCAAAAGCATATTTCAAACTTAAGAAATTTACATTATAGACATGATGCTATTGCTCATGTATTAATTAGCAATAATTGTAAATATAACTTTTATATGTACTGAGAAGTTGACAAAATTATATGATTCTATGTTGGTATTTGCATTATTGTGGTGGCCCAGAACTTAAGTCACAATATATTTTTTTATTTTTTACTTTTTAAAAGAAGAATTTTAACAGCCTTATTATATTTCATTTTTTTAAAAAAGATTTATTTATTTATTTGAAAGAAGAGTTACACAGAGAAAGGGAAAGACACACAGGTAGAACCTCCATCCACTGGTTCACTTCCCAAATGGCTGTGCTGGCTATAGGTGAGCTAGTCTGAAGCCAGGAGCCAGGAGCTTCCTCTGGGTCTCCCACATGGGTGCAGGGGCCCAAGTCCTTGGATTGTCCTCCATTGCTTTCCCATTAACTTGGCTGCATGAGACTGCAGTCAGGAACTTGGACTTGTCCTGTGAACAATAGTGTTATCTCAAACTTTCAAAGCAGAGGGGAAATCTAAATATCTGTGAATTTAGAGATATCTCTACCAGTTTTATCAAAAGTTACAAAGTGCCATAAAAATGTATGAAATAAATATCTATCTTTAAAAATGTTAAGTTTTGAGTTTTTTTTCATTTAGTAAGGAGTTCTTTTCATTTTGTAAGTTAAAAAACAAAACTGTTCTAATCTATATCTCATACTTAAAATTATCATCTGGATGACAACACTCTGACTGTGTAGACCAAGGATCTTTGTGACCTGTCTATCGGCTAGTGTATTAGACAGTAGAAGTGTGACTATTGGCAAATGAGAAAATTAGCAATGCCTCCCGGAGGCTGAGACTTTCAAACCAGGGCAGAGAACGTGCAAAGCCTTGAGAACTGAGAACCTCAACATTTAACATGTTTAGATTAGAGGCCTAGTGTAAGTGGAGGTTGAGGAGGGATCCAACTTGGGAGTGCCTTGTCTATCTTCCCACACTTAAATAGATCCCAGTCAATAAATCTCAGCCATAATGCAAGCTTGGGTATCAAATGAAATCCCACTGATCTGATACTGATCCTGTTAGCAAACTAAATAAAGAAATAAATGAATAACATTTTTTTAAAAAAGTTTAATTCTTTACTTATGCAGTAAATGTCAACATTAAAGAAAAAAAAATCCCTTCAGTTTGAGGTTGTTGCTAAAACCACCAGCCCAATCTCTCACTTTCGTAGTTATTTCTTACTTTGAAAGGCAAATTTACAAATGACAGGGAAACTTACAGGATTAGCTAATTTTATTTTTATTTTCTTGGGTCTACCTTTTCAGACACCCACACTAAATGCTTGGATCGTACGCTGGCAAAAGAGAGTAAAATGTTCATATTCAATGGGAGTTATAGGTAGAAAAGAAGAATGTTGAGAAATGTTTGAGCATTTAGTTTCCTTTTCCAAGATATTATTTCAGATACTCATTTATTAGGAAAGGCAGTTACTAATGTCTTAGCTACCACTACAGACTTCTGACTTTCAGTTCACAGAGGACAAGTATTTAAATATAGACTCCTGGGCAGGGACAAAGTGCCTTAGAGAGAAGTCATTCATTTTTCCTTGTGGTAACTTACCCTTCTTGTACTTTTCCAACTGAGTAGTACATAGCAGTAGTCCATGATTGCTGGACACTGTGCCCAGCAAGCTGTACTCAGGAATGTTTGCTAAGTTTACTTTGTGAGTGTTAAGGTTAGCTCTATTTTCATTTAATTTTTAGAAAAAAAAATTGCAAGACCATGTAACTTCCTCTAGCAATGAAAAATCAATGTTTTCTCTATCAAATGAGTGTGAGAGAAAGTTACATGGGAAGTAATCAAATATCCTTTTTTCATCTTTTTTTAAGCTTTCCTTCCATACTGAATTGGAATTTAAATGTGTTTATATTAGTAAACACATTGATTTTTGATGCTATTAACTACACATTCACATTTTTTTAAAGATTTATTTATTTATTTATTTATTTGAAAGGCAGAGTTACAGAGAGGCAGAGAGAGAGAGAGAGAGAGAGGTCTTCCATCTGCTGGTTTACTCCCCAGGTGGCCACAACGGCCGGAGCTGGGCTGATCCAAGGCCAGGAGCCAGGAGATTCTTCCAGGTCTCCCACCAGGGTGCAGGGGCCCAAGGACTTGGGCCATCCTCCACTGCTTTCCCTGGCCACAGCAGAGAGCTGGATCAGAAGTAGAGCAGCAAGGGCTCAAACTGGTGCTCATATGGGATGCCAGCACTGCAAGTGACAGCCCTACCCGCTACACTAAAACACCGGCCACCACATTCACTTTTCTTCCTCTACTTTTCTCTTCGAAAGTTGGTTTCTCCAGTTCTCCATTTTACAATATTTTCTCTCCAATGCTAATCTTATTTCTCCAATAACCTGTAACTAAGAGTTTAAAATTTAGGCACAAGGAGGGCACTTAACCATGGGCATAGAATATGAAACCACATCTTGCTTGAACTTTCTTTACAGAGGTTGTGGAAAACTTATCTCATGCCACTGTACTAAAAGGGGGACAGACCACGATGGATAAGGAAAGCTCCAAGGAGCCAGAATGAGTCAGACTGTTGACTACACAATGTATGAAGATGTGTATTGCACCTTGAAGGGGTTTCCTAGATCCTGGATACTTGCCTAATTCTTACAGCCTTGGCAAGCAGCTTCTTAGGAAAGTAGTTTCTTTAGGGAACCCCACCTTCCTCCAGTATGCTTTACTTGTCATAACACAATAAAGTTTCCTTTAAGCAACTCCTGCATGTGACCATTTCACAGCACCCCAAGAGTGAATTGTGCACTCCCCATATTTTGTCACAAAACCATAGTTATCAATTTGGCTAACTCTTTTTTTTGTTTGTTTTTAAAGACTTATGTATTTATTTGAAAAGCAGACTCAGAGAGTCACAGAGAGAGATGGAAAGACAGAGAGAAAGAGATCTTCCCTCTACTGGTTTTCTTCCCAAATGGCCTCAAGGGTCAGACTGAGCCAGACCAATGCCAGGAGCCAGGAACTCCATACATGTCTCCTACATCGTGGAAGGGACCCAGATACTTGGTTATCCTCAATTGTCTTCTTGGGCACCTTAGCAGGCAGCTGAATCAGAAGTGGAGCAGCTGGAAATTGTACCAGTGCTCATACCACTGCACTACAACCATGGCCCCAGAATTGCCTAATTCTTATGTGAAGTTTGTGTTTCTTATTGTTCTGTACAAACTTGCCACATACTTAGTGGTATAAAATAGCACAAGTATATTATCTTATGATTCTGAAAGTCAGAAATGCATAATTCAAGGTGTCTGCAAGAGTTGTGTTCTAGATAGAGCTTCTAGGGAAAAATTGGTCCTTCTGCCTCCTCTACATTCTAGAGCCTTCTTCCACAGTCAGGGGTGACTGTATAGGATCTTCAGTCTCTCTATGATCTCTGT
This sequence comes from Oryctolagus cuniculus, assembly GCF_051225735.1. NCBI lineage: Eukaryota > Metazoa > Chordata > Mammalia > Lagomorpha > Leporidae > Oryctolagus > Oryctolagus cuniculus. Next base: position 18,681,683 of record NC_142870.1, on the reverse strand, counting down.
GTTATGCTCTGATACTATTGCTTCTGTATTTCCCTATAAGCACATTATGATTATGTGTTGCCACACTGATAATCCAAGACGACCTCATCTTAAAATCCATTACACCAGCAGAAACCCAACTGGCATAGAAAGAAGTCTAGTCACAGCTTTGAGAGGTCTCTAAAGAGCAGGGGTTAGTCTGCCTAGCCCAGTGACAACTCTCAGCCCCTGTCTCTAGCCACAAACTCTCACTTGGTTTTCTAACTACATGTGTGGACACATGTGTACCATACACAAAGGCCCAAGGATGAATGTTTCTTTTTGTTCCCAAAATTGATTGCTTCAACATCATTTTGTTCACCATGGATATAACTGGAGATTGTCCTAAATTCAGCATTTTGCTCCTAACCACCATATCTATATTTTTCCAATTCCTTCTGTTTTGTGAGTCTTTGCATTACCCCAAAATTCACGTCCTGAAATGTAGTCCCCTGTTGTTGCATTGAGAGGTGAGGCCTTTGGGTGGTTATGGGATCAAGAAGGTGGAGTCATAAATGAAACTAACACTCCTAGAACAAAAGCCCCACAAGAGTTTGCATGCCTCTTCTACCATGTGAAGCTACAATGAAAAGGAGCCATAATTGGAGCCGAGAGTAAACTCTCAGCAGACATTGACTCTGCTAGAAACTTGATCCTGAACTTCCTGATCTCCAGACGTGTAAATAACAACTTTGTGTTGTTTATAAATTGCTTAGTGTAAGGTATTTTGTTATAGCAGCCCATGTAATCACACAACTCCGAAATTTTTTCAAATGCATGTCATCCACTTCATTCTTTCTATCTCTTTCCTGGCTCAGAAACTGGGCCTGTACTCTCAGTCCTCAGACCTGCTCCCTCAAATAGATTCCCTAGAGTTCCATCTAAAATGCAAATACTCATATGTTCCTACTGTTGAGCCCTTTGAAGTCCTCCCATTGCCTATTGCAACATACATGCCTCAACCTTGCACGTGAAACTCTCCCTGATCTTGTGTCCAATCATCTGTTCAGCTGTGTGTTTCACAACTTCCTGTTACACATTATGGGACTCTTTCTCCTGTTTGTGGTTCTTTGTGTACTCACTGTTGTTGTTCAGCTATCTGTTTCTTCCATTATAAGCCTGGTTATGCCTTGGTAATAACATCTGTTGCACTTTGCTCTAATCATCTGTGGAAGTGTTATTCTAAACTATTAGTTTCTAGAGGATATTTCTTATTTGGTTTTATTTCCCCATCATTCAGCTGAGTCCTTAACACGATGTGCATTTGTTACTATGAAGTCTGTTTTTGTTTTGTGGTTCTGTAAATGCATGAGCAAAAGACAGTTAAACCCCTTCAAACTACAAAAGAAAATTAATTAAAATGTTCTGGTAGATTTAATAATTCATGTGATTTTTTTGATCTAATGCGTTCTGTTTGGAGAATGTGGGAAAGTTGAGAAGTATTGAGTTTTTGAACAAAGCAGGAATTTATGTTGACTACCTGCAAAATATGTGAACTTTTGGCGTAAGAAATATGTAAATACACTTTAAATAAAATAGCATTATCTAAATATCCGTGTGCTTGAAATGTACGTCATGTTAGTCTCTGTCTCTATTTGTCTTAATTTTCTTTATTTTCGCTTCTTCTATTTTTCAACAATGCACTTTACAAACACTGTAAGTCACTATTATAATCAATGGAATGTTCTGGGTGATTTCTGGGACAAGAATCTGGTTCTAAAAGATCCCTTTACACTCTTTCTCACTTTTCCTTCTTCCTCAACCTGGATTTAGCATAACTGTGACCTAAACAATTTTCAGCTGCAGCTCTGCTGGCATCCCTCACATAAACTTTTTTTTTCTCCTTCAAATGTTAAAATGTGGGTTATTCAGTTAGGTAGAGGGTGATCCAAAATATCTTACTAACTTTAGTTTTATTTGGGTAAAGAATTTATACAATTTATGAAACAATTGCCTCTGACAGTTAGGTTTCTTCCAGGTTATTTAATATAGAGAGGAAACAAAAATTGTTGGGTCGGGAGCTATGGCATAGCTGGTAAAATCGCCACCTGCAGTGCCGGCATCCCATATGGGCACCAGTTCGAGTCTCTCTGCTGTGGCCTGGGAAAGGAGTAGAGGATGGCCCAAGTGCTTGGGCCCCGCATGGGAGGCCTGGAGGAAGCTCCCAGATCCTGGCAGATGGAAGACCTCTCTCTCTTTCTCCGTGCCTCTGACTCTCTGTAACTGTGCCTTTCAAATAAATAAAACTGAATCTAAAAAAAAAACTTGTTCACTAGTGGAGAGCCTGTAAAATAGTTCTTACCTTAAGCAGTCCCTGCTGTTTGTATATACATATATATATTTACTTGTATAAGTGTACAGTCTTGCTATGTGTATTTAAACCAAGAAATCATGTTAGATGGTTTTGAATACAAACAATATTTTCACTGGTATATATATATATATATAATATATATATAATAGTTTCACTAATATTTCACTAATATAAAAATACACAGATTTTCACTAATATCAATGTGCTATCTCATATAAGATCCATTAGATGTCAAGTCCTTATGCTAGCCAGTGGCTACTATGAAAATAGAGGCCCTTGTCTTTCTTTCACTCATCATATTCTCACCTGAGAAGTGTACTGTACTTGATCCATGGCTCCCCATCTCTCTCTTTTTCTCTTTCTCTCCCTCTCTCTCTTTCTCTCTCCAATTCTGCCTTTCAATTAACTAAAATAAATCTTTTTTAAAAAAATAAATTTTTTGTTCCCAAATAAACTTACTTTTTAATTCCCTTTCCCCACAAATTTTTTGAAGTACACTTGTAGTGACAAAAAATCAGTAGAACTGTGTTTTGAAGTAATACAGAAATTTTTCCCTGATTTTTGGTTGAAGGAAAGGTCAGAGAGATTTGAAGCACAGATCTGATGTGCTGTTGACTGTGCAGTGATGGACGGGGCCACATGTCAGGACCATTGGAAGTCTTATATTCATTACAGACTAGATGTTGGTTTCTTCCACAGCCTTACTTCTGGGGTTATAAAGAGAGTTCTCTTCTCCCTTTATCTTTTCATGGTCTTTTCTGTATACATGTCTTTATCTAGATTCCCCCTTCTTTTGAGCACCTAAGTCATGTTGGATTAGGGCATGCCATTATGACCTCATTTTACTGTAATTCCTTTTTAAAGACCTTATCTTCAAATGCAGTTACATTTTGAAATACTCTGAGTAAGCACCTCAACATGTACATTTTTTTAGGATAAAACTCATTTTAATAACAAATGTCTGGTTGCTAAGAGCAGCCTTTAGATAAGAGTTTTTAAGAACATGAGGGTGTCAGTCACATAACTACAGCAAACAGGATTCTAGTCTAACAAGCTGAGTAAGGTCATAGGAAGTTGTTTTCCTCATAGCCTCCTGGTAAATGTTCAAGTTGCCCAATACTTTGATTTTGGCAGCCTTCCTGGCATTTTGACTTACAGAATTGGTAATTACAAATTATCAAGTAAGTGATAATTTGTTATAACAGCATAAATCTTATACAGTCACAAAACGTTGGTGGCCACAAAAAATTTCTTAAAACAAAGCCAAAAAATCATGCAATAGAAAGGTTGTCTTATACAACTATGTTCCCTAGCACCTTCGTTGATCCCAGCATCCTAATTTTCCTCTTCCAATCATCAACTCTGGACTTCTGTGCCCTCCGACAATACTTTCTTTATATAATTTACTTTCTTAAAGGATTGGGCAAGAAATCCAGCCAAGAGTAGGCAAGTATAGAGGACATGATTCCCATGACACTACCTCTGATTCACTCTCTTCCCTTTGCTCATATCACTAAACTTTAGGGGATTGAGAAGTTCAGGTGGAAAAGAAGAGGGCTCTCCATCAATGGATAGATGGAGAAAGAAAAGACACAGACCAGCTGAATGGTTGGCCAGCTCAGTTTGTTGGTAGAGGCCAAACAGACACCACAGATTTGAACTGAATGGTCATACGCCCTTCCCCAAATCCTATGTTGAAATCTAAATGTGATAGCACTAGAAGGGGAAACCTTTGAGTGATGATTAGGATTGGATAAGTCTTGATGGTGGAGTCCCAGGATAAGATTCATATCATTATAAGGAAAGGAAGAGACCTGGGAAGTTTGTCTCTCCATCACAAGAGGCTACAATAGAAAAATATGTGACAGCAAGACAGGGAGAGGGCTGTAACCAAGAAATGAATCTAATGGCACTTTGAGCTTGGAACTTCCAGCTTTCAAAGCTGTTAAGGCTAAGTCACTGTTACAATGAGTGAATCCTAGGCCAAGTGTCCAAGGTCACAAGTATTTCCTATGAATTTAGTCCCTTGGCCCAAGGTCATGTTATGCTGCTATACAGAATCCCATAATTTTCATTTGTCTTTGTTTCTTTTTTAAAAGATTTATTTATTTATTTGAAATCCAGAGTTACACAGAGAGAGGAGAGGCAGAGAGAGAAAGAGAGGTCTTCCATCTGATGGTTCATTCCCCAACTGAGCACAATGGTTGGAAATGCGCGATCTGAAGCCAGGAGCTTCTTCCGGGTCTTCCACATGGGTGCAGGGGCCCAAGCACTTGGGCCATATTCCACTGCTATCCCAGGCCATAGCAGAGAGCTGGGTTGGAGGTGGAGCAGCCACCTCTAACAGGCGCCCACATAGGATGCCAGCGCTTCACGCCAAGGCATTAACCCACCACACCACAGCGCTGGCCCCCTTCATTTGTCTTTGAATTTTGATTTTGGCCAAGGTAGTATAAGCATAAAAGGCAAATCCATATCCAGATCAAATCAGTCCTTTTAATGGCAAATTTCTTTTCCCCGCATCCTCAGGTTGAAGTATTCAAACATTTTCTGTCTAACATCACCACTTACCAGAGAGGACTAGTTGTCCTCTTCAAAGGTTGGTGTTACTATCCTGGATTTTTGTTAGTCTTCTTTTGTAGATTGAACACTTAGTAACAATAGTAAGTGCTTGGTAAAAAGGATTCTATGTGGGCCCTGCATGCCTTCCATCTTTTTCATCTGATGAATGAAGAGCTGATTAATGAAGAACCAATTTTATAAACATTGGGGTGCCTGATAACAAGTTTTATCAGACTGTGGGTCATACTGCTCACTGTTTTTCTAGTGCCTTCCACGTTTTTCTGCTTCTAAGCACCTGGCTTTGTCATCAGCTATTAATCACTGCTCAGAATTTTATGTATATCCTCAATTGAGGCTGCTACTCTTTCAATGTGAAGTTCATGGTCACATGAACTTTTCAAAATTCGGCTCACTGGCGGTTTTCCCCTTAATCAATATCTTTCAGGGCTACTAACTAAGGCTGTAGTATCCAGTTTTTGACTCTAAACAATCCATTGTATGGATCAAAGCAACATACTGAATTTCTGTTCATGCATCTGAACCAGATTTCCCACATTCTGTTTCACCTGGGGATGGAGAACCTCCCCTCCCCCAACACACAATACTATAGACATAAACTGAAGAATGGGTGTCAGATAAAGAACTGTAAGGGGCTGGCGCTGTGGTGCAATGGTTAAAGCCTGGCCTGAAGCATCAGCATCCCATATGGGTGCTGGTTCTAATCCCGGCTGCTCCTCTTCCGATCCAGCTCTCTGCTATAGCATGGGATAGCAGTAGAAGATGGCCCAAATCCGTGGGCCCCTGCACTCACTTGGGAGACCAGGAAGAAGTTCCTAGCTCCTGGCTTTGGATCGGCGCAGCCAATTGCGGCCATCTGGGGAGTGAACCATCAGATGGAAGACCTCTCTCTCTGTCTCTACCTCTGTCTATAACTTTGTCTTTCAAAGAAATAAAATAAATCTTTAAAAAAAGAAAGAAGCAGAAATTAAAAAAGAGATGCAGGTGACATGAAGTCAACCACCTATTTGTGTAATATATGTTCTCAAGAATTTATCAGATCCAATACCAAATGTGCTACTTCTATTGTATAACAAATCTTTCTGTGCTGGACCTAATTTGTGTTTGGTGCATCTAACAGCGTCTAGTCCATAATGGATATGTCTTATAATCTGTCACTCAGCAGTCTATGTTCTAGCACTTAGTCTTTGGCGGGACCCAGGATCATATAAAGAGCTACTTTTCAAATGGTGACTACCTCTTTAGACAGTATCCTTTTCTAGCAAAATGGTACCCAACATCATGAGATCTGCTAAATCATTTGAACCCAGTGGTGGAGTTACTGAAATTACTGAAGAACATTGAGCTCTTGGCCACATTATAAACGGGCAGCCATGCAAGTCACTCATTACATGGAAGAAAGCCATAGCATCAAATGTAGAATGCTGTTTCCAGAATTGAAATGAGTCAACACACTCATCATCAATCTGCCTGCAACAGCTGTAGTAGATTGAATACAAATGAGAGGCAATGCATTGGTTTGTAAAAGTGCCCCATATGGAAATATTTGAGGTGAAAAATAATAATAAAGTTTGTGAAATCAGTTAGCTGCTATTATAGCCATGCAAACTCTGAAGGAAGAAATATTGGCTATCAAATAAGGTTACAGAGTGAAAGATAGAAGCTCTTTGCAGCATTTAAAGGGGCTTACATTTCCTTCATATGAGGAAAATAAGGCTTATGATTTTACAATAAGAGAGTTAGACTGAAAAAAAAAAAGGTTGAATTCATATTTCCTGCAAATTCTTCTACCCAGGATTTTAGCTTTGACAGTGGAGAAGTGGAATAACTGAGACTGGCTGGAAACATTAGGCAGGATGAACTTGAGAATATTGATCACCATGATTCAGCAGGAATCATAGTACCTTGCTCCTTCTTGACAGAAGGAATAAGTTGCCCATTGCCTAACACAAAGCAAGAAATTTACCCAAGACGGGTCCCTGGTAAGTGATATTTAATCATCTCACTGTCTGCTCCTACTTCCCCTAATTGCTAGTCTCAGGAAGCCCCAACCAGGAAAATAATGATCCAGATTTGGGAAGAAAGGGAGTATTCAACATAGACCTATAAGCCTGGCTAATATGTCAGATGGGAACTGGACAAATCTTCCTAGCAATGGATATAAATGGTGCTGGGTTGTGGAGTACAGAATAAAAGCCTGGAGACTGGTGTTTATATTTCCTCTCTCTTAATACATTTGTGCTACTCTTGTGGCAAAGACCCTGGGGAATGTGGCAGGGGCTGCTCTACTTAGGTTGAAAACAACTGGCTAGAGGCAAAAATGATATAGGCTTTCAATCAGGGGTTTTTCCAGAATAGGGGGATGTAGGGATTTTTCTGAGAAATGCCACAATTCAACTAAGTCAACTGAAGTGATACAGCTAGGTCAACTGCAGCGATTTGGTTGCATGCATGTTTGACTTTGTGTAATGGTTGTGTGGGAAGTACTATAGAACTAAAATATCCAATCAAAAGATGTCTAACCAAGTATATATTAGGAAACTTACAGTTGTTTGTACTAGGGTATATAAGACAGCCCCCTTCCTTGTTCGAGTCCCAGAATTTGACCTGTGGGTCAGCCAGCAGAATAGAGCTTTTCTTCCTGCTATGAGCGTTGGTGTGTCCTACCTCTCTGAGTTTTCTGCTACACTATAACAAAATACCATAGATGGGGTAATGTATAACTTACAGGGATTTTTTGCTCATGTTCTGAAGACTGAGCAACCCAAGATCCAGGTATCATCAAACTTGGTGCCTGGTGAGAGCTTTCTTCTTTGTAGGTGGGACCTTCTCACTGTAACGTCACAGGGTAGGGTCAAGAAGAATACCTCATGCATCTTTTCTAAGGGCACTAATCCCATTCATGATAGCAGAGCTTTTATGATCTGATCACCTCCCCAAACCCTTACCTCTTAATATGATCTCCTTGAGGTTGGGTTTCAACATACAAATTTAGGGGTGACAAAAATATTCACATCACTGCAACCAAAATCATGAATAAAAGTACTGCTCCATTAAGTCTGCAAAGTTTTTGTTTTTAATCTGGTGTGTGTTTATGCACGCATGTGTAAATGCACACGTGTGTCAATTTCCCCCTAAATTTCATGTTTGCCTTCGTGCAAGAATATAAATCATTTATGACTCAGGATACAATTGTGGATGACCTGTTTTATTTGTTCTACATGTGTATTGAATAAACAATATAGGAGTCACACACAATAAAGCAGTAAGCACTGGAAAGTAGTATGGTATTATGATAAGCATGTCATTGATTCTGATTTGCACCAGTTATGTCTGAAAGTAAATGTTTTGCATTATGAGCTAGTTTTTTACAGGGTAACTGTAATGAGATTCTGGAAGGGATGATTACATTCAAGTTGATTTATAGTTTTGGTTGGTGATGACAAAGATTTCATTAAACTTAGAAGTTTCATCTCATATTGTAAGAATGTCAGATGATCAAAGAGGGTGGGTGCTAACTGAACTACATGCTAGTAGAGTGTCACAGTTGAAAAATAAGGAAAATACTCCTGGATTCTAGAAATAATTGACAACTTGGCAAAATTCACAAGGCCAGCTAGCTTTCTTCATTTTGCAAACATGAGCAGCATATTTTCACTATAAACTTACAGCCAAAACGTAAACTTATGCAGAATCCAAAGACTAAACTCTCAGCTGCCTGTAATCACTTGTGTGGGCAGAGACTGCTATGATTGGCTGGATTTCAGATTTCACCGTCTATGTGGACAGATCCATATCCAAAATATTAGATCAGACCCAATCTCCTCACACACCTCAGAGGGACCCTGAATTGTGGGGTTACATGTTTCTTCATTTGGTTACACTATCGAGCCTTCTTCCCAATGGAAGCCACAGTACTTGACTTCAGAGACCCCCTACTCATGAATAAGAACAGATACTCCCCAAGAGCCTCACAGAAAAAGAGAAAGAATTGCAACCTATGGAATAATGCCCATTTAGTCGTGGGTGGGAACTGCACTATTTTTCAGGAAGCTTTATTCATTTTCTTTGTTCTCACAATTTCTCATCTTGCTAAATCAGCTCTTTAGAAAACCTTACCAGTTAAATTCTAGTTTTCATGTAGAGTAACACCCACGTATTTCTCCTCTCTCTTTCTCTCTCTCTCTCTCTCTCTCTCTCTCTCGTTTTCTCTCTCCCTCTTACTCTTTCCCTTTAAAATTTTTGTTATGCGTCCATGAAAGATTGTTTCCAAGACTTCCCATGGATATCCCATGGATATCTGCAGATGCTTTAGAGCTATAAATAAAGTGACAAAGTATTTGCCTATAAACTATACACATCCTCCAGTACACTTAAGTCACTTATAATATCAAACACAATGTAGCCACTATAGTTGTTATCTTGTATCATTTAGAGAATAATAACAAGAGAAGTACATGTTCTATATAGATGCAGCTGTTTTTTCCTGAATACTTTCCATGTGCAGTTGGTTGAATCCACAGGTGCAGATCTCATGGTTATGGAGAGCTGACTGTGTGTGTGTGTGTGCATGCGCGCCCATGTCCCATGTACATGTGTGTGAGTATGCTTTCCCTATCAGTATGTCTTCTGCAAATCCAAATTAACAAATGGAAGGAAGCAAAGCATTCTGTTTCTTAAGCTTGCTTTATCTTTTAAGGTATTTATATACCTGAATCTGAACTGGAGCCACATATCATTAGCGGAAAAGAAAAAAAAAAACAGAATCAGCCTTTAGACTGTGAAAGACAAATCAAAAAATACACCTTATTGTGCTGTTTTCTTTAAAAAAATTATTATAGCATGATCTGATGCTAAAATATAAGTGCAACACAGACTGTTATTTTTAATTTGTTTTAAACTTGTTTGAGATATTGTGTGGTCTGAATTCTTGCTCAGTCACTTCTGTCCTGGTCCTGGCTCACCTGAAACCCAGCCTCCACCTACTCCCAGCCCTTCTAAGCAGGTCCTGAGGGTAACGTCACACAGGAAAAACAAGATTTTGAAGAGGCTACATTTTAAGTGTTCCTTAAACAAGCCCCTAACTAGAGACTTCTACCTTTATTGGGTGTTTTGTGGTCACTTTGTATCACTTAATGGACTCTTGCTACTTTTTTTTTTTTTAACAGGCAGAGTGGACAGTGAAAGAGAGACTGAGAGAAAGGTCTTCCTTTGCCGTTGGTTCACCCTCCAATGGCCGCTGCAGCCAGTGCGCTGCGGCTGGCGCACTGCGCTGATCCAATCGTAGGAGCCAGGTGCTTATCCTGGTCTCCCATGGGGTGCAGGGCCCAAGCACTTGGGCCATCCTCCACTGCACTCCCTGGCCACAGCAGAGAGCTGACCTGGAAGAGGGGCAACCGGGAAAGAATCCGGCGCCCCGACCTGGACTAGAACCCTGTGTGCCGGCGCTGCAAGGCGGAGGATTAGCCTAGTGAGCCGCGGCGCTGGCCTGCTACTTTTCTTAAAGAAAAATTACAGTATCTAAATAAAAAATTCCCACTTTTGTTGCACAGCTTGTGATGTCACTAAAATCTATTATATTTTTATTCCCCCATAACTTAGTCCACATACATTTTTCTCTTCCTCTCCTCTGAGAGTTTGTTTATACCTGACTCCAGAATTATTTCCATCGGGGAAATGCAATGTCATTTTTATGTTGTTAAAAATAAACGTTTCTCCCATTTCATACAGGACCTCTTTCAAATATAAAAACCTTAAATATGGGCTCTTTCTACTGAGTAATTCAAATAGACAATTGAAACCTTTGGCTGACTTTTTGTTTTATCATTTAAATGTTGAAATTCTCAAAATAGAACTTCAGTGCTTAAAAAGAGGAAACACAAACTCTTTAATCAGGAGTGACATGATCTGTCACTGTCAGAGATGATATAAAAGTAAATTAGGAAATGTACAATGCCACTGTATAAAACATCTCCTTATTAGAATTAACATGATATGAACTTGATATTCAGATTCTATTCCATTTAAACATTTGAAGCAGTTTGAAAATAAAAATTGTTAAAGATTTATTATATTTATTTGAAGGAGTGATAGAGGAAGAGATAGAGGAGACATACACGCACATAAACAAACAGAAAGAGAGAGAGAGAGAGAGGGAGGGAGAGAGAGAGAAAAAAAAATCGAAGATATCCACTGGTTCACTCCCTAAATGGTAGCAATAGATGGTGCTGGGCCAGGTTGAAGCTAGGAGCAAGAAACTCAATCCAGGTCTCCCATCACGGGTAGCAGGGACCCAGTACTTGGGCCATTATCTGCTGCATTAACAGAGAGCTGGATCAGAAGGGGAGCAGCCGGGTGACCAGCCAACGCTCCAATACAGGATGCTGGCACTGCAAGCAGTGACTTAACTCACTAAACCAAAATGCTGGCCACTAAAATAAATTTTAACTATCTCAACTGATGTTTTTTCCAGATCTCGCCACTATAAACGGAAGTCAATCGTAGTTTTATTAGAGATGAATTCATCTCAGTAGAACTTTGGTTCTCCTCCTTTGAATGGCTTGTTCGTATTAAAATAAAAGATATTGTAATTATTTAAAGGTCATTTTTGAATTAGTTTTTGTCTTAAAATAAAACTTAGGTTTTACATAAGTACATGTGAGAAAACTGAAATCCAATAGTTCCACAGTATCACCATAGAATTCAGAAACAATCTCTCTTAATGGAAATAAAGAATTGGTTAAAAGTGCTTTCACTAAATCCTATAAAATTACAATGGTTTGGATGTTTGTTCCCACTCCCAAATTCATGTTGAGACTTCGTCACCAATATAGCATACAACACCACTGTTTTTGACCTTCTTTCACTTTGTAAAGATAACAGCTTCCATTTTGGAAGCTGAGACTAGATTTTCCCAGATACCAAAACTACTGCTGCCTTGATCCTGGGCTTTCAGACTCCAGAACCGTGTAAGTTAATTTCCATTCTTTATAAATTACCAAGTCTGAGGTGTATTGCTATGGTGGCAAGGATGCACTCAGACAATAATTATAAGAAATCATGTGTCTTTGTCAGGCAATGAAAGAACATGGTTGAGGACTCTATGTAATTAATAACTTCATATTTACTGACAAAATATTTTTTATTAGTGGGACCTATGTGGAGCATTTTTTAAAGGCAGGTTAAATAACACTATGCCATAGTAAGTAACATTTGAGTAATTTTCTAAAGCTTAACATGTCTGACACAAAAACAAGTAGATGGACTCATCTAATCCTAAGTGAAAAATAGAGGAAGAAAGAATCTGACCCTTGGAAGTTTGCAAGTTAGAGAAAACCTGAGACTAGCAAGTTTAACAGAGTCTGGTCTATTTTTCCTGGGCTGTACAAAGCTACATATGGAAAACACACATTCAGTAGCATGGTCTCACTTACATAAAGTAGGATGAGAGCTTTCAAAGTGTAACATAATACAGTTGGCAATGAGGGAGGATATGGTTTCTCCTTCATGATTGACTATGCCAGGATGCTGATGCCAGAGTCCCAGAGGAATGGCCAGTTATCTGGTTCATACATAATTGGGCACTGCCCTCCTTGGACCATATACATAAAAGTTAAGTCACTAGAGGGATAAGATCTCATATCAGTTTATAAGGATGATAACTAAGGTAACCCTACAGTCAGTGTTCTGAAGGTAGATTTCTTTATTGTTTTAAAGATTCATTTATTTATTTCACGCAGAGTTATAGACACAGAGAGAGAAAGAGAGAAAGGTCTTCTATTCATTGGTTCACTCCCCAAATGGCCACAATGGCCAGAACAGGACTGATCTGAAGCCAAGAGACAGTAACTTTTTCCAGGTCTCCCAACTGGGTGCAGGGGCCCAAGTACTTGGACCATCTTCTACTGCTTTCCCAGGCCATAAGCAGAGAACTGGATCAGAAGAGGAGCAGCTGGGAGATGAACCAGCACCCATATGGGATATTGGTGCCTCAGGCGGAGGCTTAGCCTACTACTCCACAGCGCCAGCCTCAGATTTACTTTTTATATGATGTTTTCCAGCCACTCTGTTTATAAGAATTCAAATTAATGCTAAAATAGTAAGTCATAGCAGATTTCAGGAAATGAACTTAATTTCTGCCAAAAGAAGCCCTGGAGCTCCTAAAATGGCCAGATTTCATGTGGAATACTAACTCCCTCCATCTCTCAATTTAAATGAATCACTCCTAGGACTTGCACTGAAAATTTCTATCTTCCATTCAGGATTGCTTAATTAGCCTATTTTTACTTACAATTCTCTTTTTTGTTAAAAAATAAAAGCTAAAATATTAAATTACAAAACTAAGTGAATTTAGAACATTTGGTAGATGCTCATTGGTTGATTAAATTTACAGTTTCATCATAAATCTATTCACTAGGGACTCTAAAAATGAAATACTAAATCTACCTAGGAATTTGTTTCTCACAAACCTGCACTTCTTTGCTCTTTCTAGTGTCACCTGTGTTGTCGTTGCCTTCATGGTACCTGAGTTGAGTGACTACAGCACGAAGCTGCTGCCTACGTACATGAAACTCCCCTAATGGCATCTCTATGTCATCTGAATCATATCAGTGTACACATGTACACATCTCTCATTGATCTAGGTACACATTGATCTAGGTAGTTTTCCTCCTGAATCAGAAGTACAAGAGACATTTACCCCAAATAAACCTTGAAGATTTGTACATCATCCTTTTTGATTATACCACTCACATCAGCATCTTTTTAGCTTGTTTAATGTTTCTTTGGATTTTTTAAGATTATTTATTTGAAATGCAGAGTTACACAGAGAGAGAGGTAAAGAGAGAGAGAGAGAGAGATCTTGCATCTGCAGGTTTACCCCTAAGTGGCCACAATGCCTAGGATATGGTCAGGATGAAACTAGGAGCCAGAAGCCACATCCAGGTTTCCCCTGTGGGTGGTAGGGGCCTAATTCATTGGGCCATGTTACGCTGCTTCCCCAGGAGCTTTAGCAGGGAGCTGGATCAGATGTGAAGCAGCTGGGACTCAAACTGATACTCATATGGGACGTTAGCATCAAGGCAGCAGCTTAACCTGCTCTGCCACAATGCCAACCCCAGTTTGGGCTTTTTTTTTTAAACTTTTATTTAATGAATATAAATTTCCAAAGTACAGCTTATGGATTACAATGGCTTCCCCCCAATAATGTCCCTCCCACCCACAACCCTCCCCTTTCCCACTCCCTCTCCCCTTCCATTCACATCAAGATTCATTTTCATTTCTCTTTATATACAGAAGATCAGTTTAGCATACATTAAGTAAAGATTTCAACAGTTTGCTCCCACACAGAAACATAAAGAGAAAAATACTGTTTGAGTACTAGTTATAGCATTAGATCTCAATGTACAGCACACTAAGGACAAAGATCCTACATGAGGAGCAAGTGCACAGTGACTCCTGTTGTTGACTTAACAAATTGACACTCTTGTTTATGGCCTCAGTAATCACCCTAGGATCTTGTCATGAGCTGCCAAGGCTATGAAAGCCCCCTGAGTTCACTGACTCTGATCATATTTAGACAAGGCCATGGTCAAAGTGGAAGTTCTCTCCTCCCTTCAGAGAAAGGTAGCTCCTTCTTTGATGACCTGTTCTTTCCACTGGAATCTCACTCGTGGAGATCTTTCATTTAGTTTTTTTTTTTTTTTTTTTTTCCCAGAGTGTCTTGGCTTTCCATGCCTGAAATACTCTCATGGGCTTTTCAGCCAGATCCACATGCCTTAAGGGCTGATTCTGAGGCCAGAGTGCTGTTTAGGACATCTGCCATTCTATGGGTCTGCTGTGTATCTCACTTCCCATGTTGGATCATTATCTCCCTTTTTTATTCTATCAGCTAGTATTTGCAGACACTATTCTTGTTTATGTGATCTCTTTGGTTCTTAGTCCTATCATTATGATTAATTGTGAACAGAAATTGATCACTGGGACTAGTGAGATGGCATTGGTACATGCCACCTTGATGGGATTGAATTGGAATCCCCTGGTATGTTTCTAACTCTACTGTTTGAGGTAAGTCAGCTTGAGCATGTCCCCAATTGCACATCTCTTCCCCCTCTTATTCCCACTCTTATATTTAACAGCGATCACTTTTCAGTTAAATTTCAGCACTTAAGAAGTATTGTGTATTGATTACAGTATTCAACCAAAAGTATTAAGTAGAACAAACAAAAAAAATACTAAGAGGGATAACATATCAAGTTGCTCATCAACAGTCAGGGTGAGGGCTGATCAAGTCACCGTTTCTCCTAGTGTTCATTTCACTTTAACAGGTTTCCTTTTTGGTGCTCAGTTAGTTGTCACCTATCAAGGAGAACAAGTGGTATTTGTCCCTTTGGGATTGGCTTATTTCACTCAACATAATGTTTTCCAAATTCCTAACAGGGATCACTTTTCAGTTAAAATTTAAACACCTAAGAATAATTGTGTGTTAATTACAGAGTTCAACCAATGGTACTAGAACAAAAAAAAAATACTAAAATGGATAAAGTATTACATGGTACATCAACCGTCAGGACAAGAGCTGAAGCAAGACCCCTACCTTTCACCTTACACAAAAATTCACTCAACATGGATTAAAGACTTAAATCTACGACCTGACACCATCAAATTATTAGAGAGCATTGGAAAAACCCTGCAAGATATAGGTACCTGCAATGACTTCTTGCAAAACACCCCAGAAGCACAGGCAGTCAAAGCCAAAATTAACATTTGGGATTGCATCAAATTGAGAAGTTTCTGTACTGCAAAAGAAACAGTCAGGAAAGTGAAGAGACAACCGTCAGAATGGGAAAATATATTTGCAAATTATGCAACTGATAAAGGGTTGATAACCAGAATCTACAAAGAAATCAAGAAACTACACAACATCAAAACAAACAACCCACTTAAGAGATGGGCCAAGGACCTCAATAGACATTTTACAAAAGAGGAAATCCAAATGGTCAACAGACACATGAAAAAATGTTCACGATCCCTAGCAATCAGGGAAATGCAAATCAAAACCACAATGAGGTTTCACCTCACCCTGGTTAGAATGGCTCACATTCAGAAATCTACCAACAATAGATGCTGGAGAGGATGTGGGGAAAAAGGGACACTAACCCACTGTTGGTGGGAATGCAAACTGGTCAAGCCACTATGGAAGTCAGTCTGGAGATTCCTCAGAAACCTGAATATAACCCTACCATTCAACCCAGCCATCCCACTCCTTGGAATTTACCCAAAGGAAATGAAATTGGCAAACAAACAAGCTGTCTGCACATTGATGTTTATTGCAGCTCAATTCACAATAGCTAAGACCTGGAACCAACCCAAATGCCCATCAACAGTAGACTGGATAAAGAAATTATGGGACATGTACTCTATTGAATACTATACAGCAGTCAAAAACAAGGAAACCCGGTCATTTGCAACAAGATGGAGTAATTTGGAAAACATCATGTTGAGTGAATTAAGCCAGTCCCAAAGGGACAAATATCATATGTTCTCCCTGATCGGCAACAACTAACTGAGCACCAAAGGGGAAACTTGTTGAAATGAAATGGACACTATGAGAAACAGTGACTTGATCAGCTCTTGTCCTGACGGTTGATGTACAATGTAATACTTTATCCATTTTAGTATTTTTTTTTTGTCCTAGTACCATTGGTTGAACTCTGTAATTAACAGTTTGGGCTTTTTTAAACACGGAATCCCTTCATACAGTTGGTGATGAAGATAAACTTTTAAACAGTATTGTAATCAACACTTAGGGGTTCATTGCAATGTTTTAACTCATAACTTAGCATACATTTTTAATGAATTGAGGTCTAATAACTCTAGATTTCAGATTCTAGAATAATTTTGGTCTAGTTACTACTATTCATCTCTCCTTTCTATACTGTCTAATTCAGAAGTCACTTTCTATAAAAATCATAGTGCTAAGTATGATTATTTAATATTTTCAAAGAGGTAGGGAAGTCTTATTTGTAGCTGTCATCAGGATTGCTTTACAAAAAGAAAATATATTTGCTCAGGGAAAATTAAATATGAATAACTACAATGTATTGCCAAAATGATTGACAATAGAAGATTTCATTTACAAGGAAGTTGATAGAAACGTTCTAGGTATAAATACAACATATTTATTAATCTTATTAATCTAGAGAGAGGAAGAAGGGGGTGCAGGTAGTAAGATGGTAGAAGACTTTATAAAGGAGCTGCAAAAATTCATATGCACATTAGTGTTGTGGTGCAATGGGTTAAGGTGCTACACTGACACTGGTGTTCATATTGGAGTACTGTATTTTTTAAGATTTATTTTTATTTTAAAAGCAGAGTTGCACAGAGAGAGAGAGAGAGAGAGATGGGGGAGAGAGAGAGAGAGAGAGAGAGAGGGGAAGGGACAGAGAGAGCAATCTTCCATCCTCTGGTTCACTCCCCAAATGGCTACAATGGATGGGGCTGGGCCAGAGTGAAGCCAGGAGCCAAGAGATTCTTTCAGGTCTCCCACGTGGGTGCAGGGTCCCAAATACTTTAGCCATGTTCTGCTTCTTTTCCCAGGCATTATCAGAGAGCTGGGTCAGAAGTGGAGCAACAGGGACTCAAACCAGGGTCCATATGGGATACCAGTGTCAGAGGCAGTGGCTTTACTTGCTACACCACAACGCTGTCCTCTGGAATGCTGCTTAAGTTCCAGCTACTCTGCTTAACTTACTGCTAATGTGCCTAGGGGGACAGAAGAAGATGGTACAAATACCTGGGCCACCCACATGGGATCTAGTCTGGAGTTCCTGACTTCTAGATTTGGCCTGGCCCAGACCTGGCTGTTGCAGCCATTGGAGAGTGAACCAGTACATGGAACATCTCTCTCTCTCTCTCTCTCTCTCTCTCTCTCCTTTTCCTGTCTCTTCATCCTCTTTCTTTTGCTCTGCCTTTCAAATAGAAAAATTGAGGTGAGAGAGAGAGAGAGAGAAACAGTTCATAATGGGCCAGGAGTTTTGGCATATTGGGTTAAGCCATTGTTTTGGACACAGGTCTCTTATATTAG
Organism: Oryctolagus cuniculus; assembly: GCF_051225735.1. Classification (NCBI taxonomy): domain Eukaryota; kingdom Metazoa; phylum Chordata; class Mammalia; order Lagomorpha; family Leporidae; genus Oryctolagus; species Oryctolagus cuniculus. Next base: position 18,663,687 of record NC_142870.1, on the reverse strand, counting down.
AGTGCTGATTTGAGTCCTGGCTGCTATACATCTGACCCAGTTTCATGCCATTGCACCCTGGGACATGGCAGATGATGTCTAAAATGCCTGGGTCCCTGTAACACATATGTAAATTCTGGATGGCATTCCAGGGTCCTGGCTTTCTCCTTGTCCAACCTAACTCTGTCTCTCTCTCTTTGCTTTTTAAGTGTACAAAAAATAAAAACATAAAAAAATTCATTATTATATTTAAAAGAAAATAAAATTGAAATAATAATTCCCTTTTCCATGGGGATAGGAGACTGACCTAGAGGTAAAGATTCCCATGTCCCCAATCAGAGTACCTGGCTTTGAGCCTAAGTTCAGCTCCCAATTCTGGCTTCCTGCTGTTGACTTAAATGGGGCCTATAAAGTCACCCAGGATGCTGTCAATGTTGTGAAAAAGCCTTGAAGTTTGTTGCCAGATAAAATAACCTTTCAACAACCCTCTGCTGAGAGAGATCTTCTATCTGCTGGTTCACTCTACAGCTGGCCAGATCTGCCAGAGCTTGGTCCATCCAAAGCCAGGATGACCTCTCTGTCTCTCCTTCTCTCCCTCTCTCTAACTTTGCCTTTCAATTAAATTAAATATATATTTTTAAAGAAGACAACATATGCATAAAAATTTGTGTTGTGTTTTAAAATAATTTGTTGTGAAAAAAATTAGTTTTATAGGGATTATATATGGTATAACATTCAGATATGATGTTTAATGTATGTGCTATTAAATATGATTGTATGCATGTATATTCAGAATAACTCTGCTGTGAAGAATACGTTATTTCATTCATCCTAGTACCCACATTATATTAGAGTACAAGATCTTATTTAGAGGCAGGTGTTGTGGTCCAGCTGGTAAAGCTGCTGCCTGTAATGTAGGCATCCCCTGTGGGAGCCAATTTGTGTTCTGGCTGCTCTGTTCCTGGAGCTCGGCTTCCGCCTGGCACAGTCCCGGTTATTGTGGCAATCTAGGGAGTGAAACAGGACATGGAAGTGCCCTCTCTCTCTCTCTCTGACCTTCACATAAATAAATAAATATTTGTAAATATTTTTTGAAAAAATCCTATTTATACTTTTACAGGTAAAAATCTTAAATTCCTTCAGTGTTGTGGTGCAGTGGGTGAAGCTGCCACTTTGGATTGTGACATCCCATATCAGAATGCTGGTTCTTGTGTTTTGGCTGCTCTGCTACTGATCCAGGTTCCTGCTAATGCGTCTGGGTAGGCAGCAGATGATGGCTTCCTGACACCCATGTAGGTGACCTGGATGGAGCCTCAGGTTCCTGGTTTCAGCCTGGACCAACCCTGGCTCTTGCATTCATTAAGAAGTCAAGCAGCGTGTGGAAGATTTCTGTGCTTCCAACGGGGCACTCTGCTATGCACTAGAGATGTCTCAAGCAGCAGCTTGATTTTCTGTGCCACAACACTTGCTAAAAATATATTTTATGATCCTAAATAGTCAAGGAGAAATCAGGGTTAAAAGGAAAGAGGAAACTGGTTATGGAAATATATATATATATATATATATATATATATATGGCATGACTCATTAATTAATCAAACAAGAATTTGCCAATAGCAATCCCAAGCCCGGTCTGGTGCTCATCTATTTTCTCATTTTTTAAGGTAAACAATTTTCATACATTTCATATACAGATTTAAGAGCATAGTGATACTTCCCTTTATAATCTCCCTCCCGCTCTTGCTCTCACCTTCCGTCTTCTTTCATTTCTCATTCCTTCTTTCAATTTTTATAATTATCTACCTTCAGTTTATTTTATACTTATATGATTAACTCAATAATAAGTAAAGACAAAAAAATGTTCCTTAACAGTAGAGTCAAGAGCTATAAACAATCATCAAATCTCAAAATGTCAATTTTCACTCATATACATTACATTTTTGATACTCTACTAGTTACCACAGATCAGTTCAAACATACAGTATTTGTCTTTTCAAGACTGGCTTATTTCACTAAGTATAATGGTTTCCAGTTACATCCATTTTATTGGAAAAGACAGAATTTCATTCTTTCTTTTATGGTTGAGTAGTATTCCATACTATATATATACCACAATTTCTTTATCTGGCTATCGTTGATGGACATCTGGGTTGACTCCATATCCTAGTTAATGTGAGTTGAGCTGCAGTAAACATGGGAGACTGATAGTTCTTTTATGTGCTGATTTCATTTTGTTTGGGTAAATTCCCAGGAGTGGGATTGCTGGGTCATACGGTATATGTAATTTCAGATTTCTGAGGTGTCTTCATACACTTCATACATTCCCACCAGCAGTGGATTAGGGAACCTTTCCACCCACATTCTCAACAACATTTGCTATATTTTGATTTCTGTGGGAGAGCCATTCTAACATTGGTTTGGTGAAACTTCATTGTAGTTTTCATTTGCATTTCTTTGATGGCTAAGTGATCCTGAACATTTTTTCATGTGTCCATTGGTCATTTGACTTTCCTCTTTTGAAAAAAATGCCTGTTCAGGTCCTTTGCCCATTTCTTAAGTGAATTGTTTGCTGTATTGTTGCTGAGTTTCTTGAGTTCTTTATAAATTCTGGATTTTAACTCATTATCAGTTACATAGTTTTCAAATATTTCCTCCCATTCTGTTGGTTACCTTTTCACTTTGCTGAGCTGTATTTTTTTGTTGTTGTTGTTAACGCAGAAGTTTCTCAGCTTTATGTAATCCCATTTGTCAGTTTTGGATTTGATTCCTTAAGCTTCTGGGGTCTTTTCAAAGAAGCCTTTGCTTATGCCAATATCTTACAGAGTTTCCCCAGTGTTCTATTCTAGTACGTTGGTGGAAGATTTAGATCATTGATCTATTTTGAGTGGATTTTTGTCTAAGGTATAAGGTATGGGTCTTGTTTCATATTTTCACACATGGATTTTCACACATGGAGATCAAATTTTCCCAACACAATTTGTTGAAGAGACTGATCTTTTTCCAAGAATTGATTCAGGATCCTTTGTCAAATATTAGTTGATTGTAGATGGATGGATTAATTTCTGGAGTTTCTATTTTATTCCATTGGTCTAGATGTCTATTTTTGTGCCGGTACCAGGCTTTTCTGATTGTAACTGCCCTGTAGTATGTCTGAAATCTAGTATTGTGATGCCTCCTATTTAGTTTTTGTGGTTTGTGTTAGCTATTCAGGGTCTCAAGTATTTTCATATGTACATTTTTTTTCTAGACCTGAGAAGAAAGATATGACAAAGAAAGAGAATTATAGACCAATATTACTGATGAACAGAGATGCAAAAACCCTCAATAAAATGCTAGCTATTGGAATCCAACAACACATCAGAGAGCATTCATCTGGACCAAGTGGTATTTATTCCTGATTTGCAGGGATGGTTTAAAATATGCAAATCAATAATTTTATAAATCACATTAACAAATTGAAGAATTAAAAACCATTATCTCCATAGATGTAGAGAAACCCTTCAATAAAATATAATGTGCTTTCATGATAAAAACTTTAAGTAAATTGTGTGTAGAAGGAATATTCCTCAGTACAATCAAGGCAATTCATGATAAACTCACAGCCAGTATCATATTGAATGGGAAAAATTGGAACCATTTCCACTAAGATCCTGAACCTAAAAAGGATGCCCACTTTAACCATTGCTGTTTAATATAGTCCTGGAAGTTTTAGACACAGCCATTAAGCAAGAAAAATAAATCAAAGAATATAAATTGGAAGAAAGAAATCAAATTATCTCTGTATGCAGATGTCATGATTCTATATCGAAGGCCACCAAAAGACTCCACTTAGATTCTCTTGGAACTCATAAGAAAGTTTGGTAAAGTTGCCTGGGAAAGAACTTGTAAGATCAGTATCAGTCACAATAGCTACAAAACTTTAAATACCTTGGAATACATTTAACCAAGGAGGTGAAAGATCTCTATGATAAAATTACAATACATTAAAAAAAATAAGACACAAGAAAATGGAAAAATCTTCCATGCTCATGGATTGAAAGAATTAATATAAGCAAAATGACCATACTGCTGAAAGCAATTTACAGATTCAATGCAATCCCCCTCAAAATATCATAGGCTTTATTAAGGCAAATGTTTAACAAATGGGAGGAATTTAGAGAAACAGGAAGTTACTTCATTTGTGTGTGATTGTACATTCAATAGCTCTTAGTTTTAGAGAGATCACTAAGTGGCTAAATATACTCCTGTTTCTTATGAATTCTCTGCCTCTCCTATGGGAAAATACAGAATTAACCTTTGTTCCAAAATATTAGCATTTAACAGAGTTAAAATAATGACCTGTTCCATGCTTAATTTCATGTTTACAATTCCAACTAGTGTAGAAGTTTCTGTTTAAGTTTCTGGACTTTTTTTTTTTCTAATTCATTGGTTATGATTTTTTGCTTGCTTTTGATGTTACTCATTTGTTTTTGGACCAAGTTTCAACCATGTGGCTGAGACTTTTGTTTCGTAATAGTACAAAGCTATATCAGAGCACTTCTAAAAATGTAACTGGGTGTAAATTAAAAAAAAAAAAAAACTACCATGTTTGATTAATATTAGACATCTAACTTGAACTGACAGGACAGCACATTTCTTGTATCTGGTTGTTTATGTCATAAGCTCTGGATTACAAAGTATTGGATTTTCTTACATACTGAGCTTATATGCTTATACATGACATCAGTCTTGATATGGTTGTTAAATACCAACACTACAATGAAATCCCAATTTGTAAATGAAGTTAATTTTGCTAAATTTATAGCTTAGAGTAGAGAATCAATAAGCTCTAAGTAAACAAATAAGAGGGTTTTAACTTCTTAGAGGGACATATTAGATGAGATTAGCATGATATTGAATTTTCCTGTTAATTCTGTCTTTAATTAATGTTCTAAAAAAGTTATGTTGTCATTTTCCTATAAGTATTTAACTCTATAAAGCACTCTCACTGAAAAATGCAAATAAATTCTGACATATATTTGATAGTTTGCCTTTATAAGGGAAATCTGACTGAAAACTTAAATGTTACCATGAAATGAGTATTAATGTCACAAAAATCAAGTTTCCCAGAACATGAACTTAAGAGCTGTCTTTTGTTCCCTCCCGACCAGCTCCAGAAAGAAGTAGGAATGTGTTCGTTTTACTAACAACAAATAAATTTTAATCAGTGCCCTGTTGGTATTAAATGGGATTCACATACAAATAACTTGATCTTTTTATTTTGATTATTAACTCTTTTTCCCTTCACATTAAAGCGAAAACAATCATTTCCAATTTAAAAGGGTATGGAAAAAAAGCATTCTATTTTTTTTTTTTTTGCATTTATGACCTTTATTAATCTGTGAATATTTTTTTTTTATCTTTTATTTAATGAATATAAATTTCCAAAGTACGTCTCATGGGTTACAATGGCTTTCCCCCCCATACCGTCCCTCCCACCCACCACCCTCCCCTTTCCCACTCCCTCTCCCCTTCCATTCACATCAAGATTCATTTTCAATTATCTTAGTATACAGAAGATCAGCTTAGTATACCTTAAGTAAGGATTTCAACAGTTTGTTCCCACACAGAAACATAAAGTGAAAAATAGTAGATGATTTTTTTTTAAATGATGATGAAATCAGATCAGACCTATTGTCATGTTTAATCCCAGTGAGAGTCAAGTTGGGAATTGATAGTTTCTTTTCTTTCTTTTTTTTTTTTTTTTTAACAGAAGATCAGTTTAGTGTACATTAAGTAAAGATTTCAACAGTTTGCACCCCCATAGAAACACAAAGTGAAATATACTGTTTGAGTACTCGTTATAGCATTAAGCCTCAGTGTACAGCACATTAAGGACAGAGATCCTACATGAGGAGTAAGTGCACAGTGACTCCTGTTGTTGACTTTACAAATTGACACTCCTGTTTATGGCATCAGTAATCTCCCTATGCACCAGTCATGAGTTTCCAAGGCTATGGAAGCCCCTTGAGTTCTCCGACTCTTATCTTGTTTAGACAAGGTCATAGTCAAAGTGGAGGTTCTCTCCTCCCTTCAGAGAAAGGCACCTCCCTCTTTGAAGACCTGTTCTTTCCACTGGGATCTCACTCACAGAGATCTTTTTGCCAGAGTGTCTTGGCTTTCCATGCCTGAAATACTCTCATGGGCTTTTCAGCCAGATCCGAGTGCCTTTAGGGCTGATTCTGAGGCCAGAGTGCTATTTAGGACATCCGCCATTCTATGAGTCTGCTGAGTATCTCACTTCTATTTTTATGACAAAAATATTTTTACCAGAAACTTTTATTGAATGCCTAGCAGGTAAAATATAATATGGATCTAATATAGGAAAGTTTAAAACTAATACTGTGTACAGAGGATCTTAAAATCAAAAGAAATTTTAAATTAACAATACCAAGCAGTTTTTGATAAAAATATTAAGTTTACTTATCTTAACAAAAGATATGATTGCCTAGGAGGCTAGATTGTTCAGTGGAAATGTCATTGAGTTTTGAAAACAACAAAAAAAATGATCTCTGAAAGTAACGAAGCCAAAAATATTTGATGTTGAGTTTTGCTCATGGTTCACACCCATGCAATAGCTTTGTCATGATTTTATATTGGCCAGCATCTTACCAAGATCATTATGAGGTAAGGAGATAGACATCGTGAACTGTGTGAACCTTACTAGCCACGTTTTTCTTTTCTTTTCTTTTCTTTGAAAGATTTATTTATTTATTTGAAAGTCAGAGTTACACAGAGAGGGGAGAGGCAGAGAGAGAGAGAGAGGTCTTCCATCCGATGGTTTGCTCCTCAATTGGTTGAAATGGCTGGAGATGCGCCGATCCAAAGCCAGGTGCCAGGAGCTTCCCCCAGGTCTCCCACGCGGGTGCACGGGCCCAAGCACTTGGGTCATCTTTTACTGCTTTCCCAGGCCACAGCAGAGAGCTGGATAGGAAGAAGAGCAGCTGGGTCTCGAACCAGCGCCCTTATGGGATGCCAGCGTTTCAGGCCAGGGCATTAACCTGCTGATCCACAGTGCCGGCCCCACGTTTTTCTTCTTTCTTTCTTTCTTTCTTTCTTTCTTTCTTTCTTTCTTTCTTTCTTTCTTTCTTTCTTTCTTTCTTTCTTTCTTTCTTTTTTTTCAGGCAGAGTGGACAGTGAGAGAGAGAGAGAGAGAGAAAGGTCTTCCTTTTGCCGTTGGTTCACCCTCCAATGGCCGCCGCGGCCGGCGCGCTGCGGCCGGCGCACCGCGCTGATCTGATGGCAGGAGCCAGGAGCCAGGTGCTTTTCCTGGTCTCCCATGGGGTGCAGGGCCCAAGCACTTGGGCCATCCTCCACTGCACTCCCTGGACACAGCAGAGAGCTGGCCTGGAAGAGGGGCAACCGGGACAGAATCCGGCGCCCCAACCGGGACTAGAACCCGGTGTGCCGGCGCCGCTAGGCGGAGGATTAGCCTAGTGAGCCGCGGCGCCGGCTTGTTTTTCTTTTAAATAATGTAATTTTGGAAAGTCGTATCAGAAAATTTACAAATAGTTTAACATTCTCTGCACATATTTGCCAATTACAGAATTTTAGTTAGAGAGTTGACACAAGACTTTTTTTGTTTTGTTTTGTTTTCTTTTTCTTTTGATGTTTGCAAGTTATTGGTTTTCAGAGAACAAAACTGCGATGTGGTGAGATGCTTTCTGAACATTCTATACTTGAGGTCTCATGGCAACTCTGGGTAGGTGGATTTATCCTCTGTGCATCACAATTGCAAATCTCAAAGCTTAGAAAAGTTGAGCTATGTGCCAGACATCATACGATGTGTTGCACTATACAAATTAATGGTGAAACCAGTCTTCAAACAGTACTCTATACTTTGTGTGTCTGTGTGAGTGCAAACTGTTAAAATTTTTACTTAGTATATACTAAGTTGATCTTCTGTATATAAAGATAATTGAAAATGATTCTTAATGAAGAATGGGATGGGAGAGGGCGTAGGAGATGGGATGGTTGTGGGTGGGAGGGTGGTTATGGGGGGAAAAACTGCTATAATCCAAAAGTTGTACTTTTTAAATTTATATTTATTAAATAAAAGTTTTCTAAAAAAAGAAATTGCTGTGGAAAAAAGTATATGCACTTTAAATTGTAATCATAATATTTAACATTTATTGATGTTCAAAGAAATCAAACCCGGAGTCATACTTTAAAGGCTGTACCTTTTAAGTTTTGCAATCTCAAATATAATTAAATTAAAATATTCTAACAAACACTGAGGAAAGGGATCTTGGAAATAAATGAATAATTCTGTATTTCTAGAAATTAACTTTGGTCAAGTTTCAACTTGTGCATTCTCTTTGCTATGTTTTTCCTACCACTTATGTTTTCATTACAATTCATGGAATACAAGCTCTACATAATATAATTACTACATCTATGTGCTTTCCTGAATGAAATTTTAAAAATATAACAAATTCTATGCCTTTTTGACTCAAGGTTATAGTCACAGGATGCTCAAAATTTGACAAATTTGTTTCAAAAATGAAAACAACTTTGAATTTTCTTTTGGGTGGTTTTGTCACAGATATATTGCATAATACTGTACTCAGTTCAAATTATATTTATTAAATTTCAGTGCTTGAAAGCCTCACTATGCAGCTGCAAAGACTAACTACTCAGCTGCTCTGATGAATTCATGGGAGTTGCACATGATGAGGTAGCCTGCCAAATGGATTTGTAAGGATCTGCAAAACAACTAAAATAGACTTGATTCTTGATTGATTAATTATATCTCACTTGCCTATTTCTTATTTTCAATCATCTCTCCTGGCTCCGATATGTACTCCTAATAAGTACTTGGTTCAAGAAGAAACTGAATTATCTTTAGCTTAAATCTTTATGCACCAAACAAGATTCATTATTCAATGGGTGTGTATCTTACCTTGATTTCCTCGTGTACAATAGGCAGATCAGAGAGCTACCTCCAATTAGTAGTTTACATTTAACTATCAATTTGTTGTGGATTTGAGGCTAAGCAGTTTACTATAATTAGGTACTGTCATAACAAAAACTGTTCCCAAAACTATCACAGTCTTTAAAATTAATGAGGACATCATAGTGCTTTTATTTTGTGTGGATTTTATGTATCAATATTCTCAATTTAGAAATTAAAACTGAGAGGTGAAAAAAAAGCATCTATAAGTTTGAATGTTTGGTGAAATGGTTAAGACATCACTTGGGACACCTACATCCCACATTGGAGTTTCTGGGTTTTTATCTCAGCTCCACTTCTGACTCCAGTTTTCTGCTGATGCGCACGTTGGAAGTCAGCAGATGATGTCTGAAGTAGTTGGGACCTGCCAGTCATGTGAGAAACCTGGATTATTTTGGGCATTGGGGAGTGAGCCAGTGGATGGAAAATCCTTACCTTTCTTTATCATTCACATAAATGAAAATAAATAAATTAAAAAGATAAATACACAATGCCATTCTCAAAAGAAAAAAGGCTGGGTGGGGAAGAGGTGGTATTCAATTACATATTTTCAAATACCCAAAATGAGTTTAATAGAAAGAGCCTGAAATCTTCAAATCTTTCTGTGTTTAGTTTGTCAATATATTGATTTTATTAGAGTATTTGAAGAAAATATGCCTCACAGAGATATGTAGTTGGAAAGGAAAGCAATATTTTAATTATGCTCTTTGATGCTTGTGAATATTCTTTGATATTATAAAATTAGGAAGTGTTCATTTCATAAAGGATAGTTGCAATCTGAAATCTGAAACCTTATCAATTAACATTTTATTCTATGTTTCCTTAAAATCCATTCATTTATCTTGCACCTCCAATGATTTATTTACTCATGCATAATTTTGTAACATCATGTATTGATCGTTTGAATACTATTAGTTCCTTAAGTTAGGCAAATTGCCCAAATGTTGGGACATTTCATTATACAGTACCAAAAAAACAGCCATCATTAATTTCACCACTGATCTCATCTGAAGTCAAACTCACTGTAATGGATACTAATTCTTAAAGTTCTAATTTTCACCTGGAAATTTGGATTTTAATAAATAATGCCTGTTGTTTTCAGTTGAGTTACAGTCTCAATTTATTTCTGAGAAATTATCTCCTAAATATCCTAGCATAAATAACCATAGTTCACCCAGCCGTCTTTCTTTTAAGTAAAAGTAGCATTCAAGGAAGAAGATAGCTCATTAATCAAGCAGAAATTTATTTTCTTTTTAACAACAATTATGTAGAAATATGTGAAGTGTTTTGTGTGTGTACTCTCTGTTCCTTCCTACGGAATACTAAAACAATATGAGCATGATTTAAAAAGATTTTATTATCTAACTACTCCACCACATATGGTTTTAAGCAGATAACATATTTTGTCTGTATTATCTTTTACATATATACCTTATTAAATATCTGTGTTGGTGCACATGCATAAGTGCAAAACTTTCTAGTAAGTCAGAGTCATTTTGACTTTGCACATTTCTAGCTTTACTAATTTACAGTTATTCAACTTCTTCTATCTTAGTTTTGCCAATAAGAGGTGATTGACTAAATTACAATATATAAATATAGAGAGATAATTAAAGATAACATGGTGAGGGGCTGGTGTGGCAAAGATGGTTAAATCACTGCTTAGCAGCATTCCATATTGAAGTGCCATTGTGAGTCCTGGCTTTTCTACTTCCTATAACTTCTTGCTAACGCCCCTGGAGAGGTAGCAGAAGATGACCAAAGTATTTGAGTCCCTGCCACTCATGTGGGAGACCTGGCTGGAGTTTCTGGCTCCTGGCTTCTTCCTGACCCAGCCCTGTCTGCTGTTGTCATTTGGAAAGTAAAGCAGATTGATATCTCTCTCTCTCTCTCTCTCTCTCTCTCTCTCTCTCTCTCTGTTGGTTTGCCTTTCAAATAAATAAATCTTTAAAAAGGGATAACATGGTTTGTGTCATATTGTTACTGTGAGAATTATATCAATGTATAAAATTATCCTCATAGAAAACACTCAATATATAGTATTAAAGTTACAACATTAAGATTTAAGTTATTTGCCCAGAGACCAAACCCAGTCTCCTTCTTTCATGTTCAAAGATCTTCCCACTGGGCTAGGCCATCTTTGAGTTTGTATGGCAATTATAAAAAGATAATTCCTATTTCAGGTTGGCTAATGGCTTCCTTTCCACTGATCTGAATTTTCTGTCAACTAATATGAGTTTGTTTTGAATGTGAAATTAGATCTTCCCTTATCACTTTGATCATGGTACTGCATTTTGAATGGGAGAGAAATGCACTCTAAGATGTCTTTTTAAGCATAATTGACTGCAACTTTGGGTCCATTAGGCACATCGCCTGTCTGCTAAGGTTTTAGCAAATAGCTCACTCAAATTATCTGCTAAATAATCTCGCAGGTGATATCCCCTTTCTTTGTGTTTTTCCTGTACTGTTTCTCTTTCTCTATCATATGCTCATGTAGTCATTCTTACTACCTTAAGGTTAAAAAGTCAATTATCCTTTATACTCTTTTTGATATCCAAAATTGCTTGAAATTGTACTCAGATGCATTTAGATATATATAGACCTTTTAGATGGAGTTTTTCCACCAGATCTGATTATAGTGGATGCTTTTATTTTTTCATCCTGGTCAATACAGAGACATGTATTTTAACAATCCTGGTATTTAGCATAAAATGATTAACAGAATAATGACTATAGAAACATAAGCAGTAGCAAAAGCAATAGTATCAACAGCAATAAAAATGTGCCTTTGAGTTTGCTTTTTAAATTGCTTTCTGTATTTTTTACTCACTCAGACTACGTACTTGAAAATCTTATGATGCAGAAAAAGAGCCCTGATCATGTATGTGAACATTGCCAAATTATGTTCATTTTAATTGGATTTATATGTTGAAGGTGCTTCACTGAAACTGCTATCAGTTTTGGCTTTTATCATTAGAAGTTTTTATCAAAATATTCTTAAAATGATGATGATTTTGGCCGGCGCTGCGGCTCAATAGGCTAATCCTCTGCCTGTGGCGCTGGCACCCTGGATTCTAGTCCCCGTCAGGGTGTCGGATTCTGTCCCGGTTGCCCCTCTTCCTGTCCAGCTCTCTGCTATGGCCAGGGAATGCAGTGAAGGATGGCCCAAGTACTTGGGCCCTGCACCCGCATGGGAGACCAGGAGAAGCACCTGGCTCCTGGTTTCAGATCAGTGCGATGCGCAGGCCGCAGCACACTGGCCACGGCGGCCATTGGAGGGTGAACCAACGGCAAAAAAAAAAAAAAAAAAAAAAAAAAAGGAAGACCTTTCTCTCTGTCTCTTTCTCTCTCACTGTCCACTCTGCCTGTCAAACAAACAAACAAACAAAAAATGATGATGATTTTAACATGCTGTTTACAGCCAAGGGGGAGTAGCTGTGAGGGAAAAAAACTAGCTTGCTCAGCACAATATCTGCTCAACAAAAAATTTGTTGAATCCATGTCTTTGAACATTCTCTGTAATGTGTGTTAAAGAAAATTGATATTTTTTGTTTTCCTTCCCTATGTGATCTTTGAGGAAAAGTGAAAGATATAATCTCTCTTGTTTTCCCCCATTTTTTGCTTTGTTGTGAAGAGAGTAAGTTCTGAATTTATTCCATGTGCTCATTTTTATGTATGTAAGAGATGAACTAGACAAAGGAACTTAGTCAACCAGTTCATGTGGGCCTGAAATGCGACAGATTTGTGATAGAAACTGTCTTAGAGACAAGCGCGTCTTACACTCCTGAGTCAACAGGCACTGTCAGACATGCAGGGAAATCTCGGGTATCCAGTCTGGTGTAATTGCTTTTCTGTTACTGCAAGGATTCCCTTTGCTCTTTGTAGCATCTGCTCTTCTGTCTATGCTGGCATTTGTTCTGTTTGTTGTAAAATAACCATGACTGGAGAGAAATGAAACATATTTGAATGGGGGTTTCTTCTATAAGAATTTTTTTTTTTTTTTTTTTTTTTGCTAGCCAGCATTTGTCATAGCAGTTAAGATGCCTGCATCCTTTATCAGAGTTCCGGGGTTCAAATCCCAGATCCAATCCCAGTTCAGCTTCCTGCTAATGCACATCCAGAGAAACAGTAGGTAAATACTTAAGTAGATGGGTGCTTCCCATCCATGTGGTGGACCTGGATTGGGTTCCTCGTTCTGTGCTGCAGTCTGGCCCAACCTGGGCTGTTGTCAGCATTTGAGGAGTGAACTGGTAGATGGGATGTCTTTTCTCTCTACTTCATAAATAAGTAATTTAATTATTAAAAATATTCTTGAAAATTCTCAAGTCTTAGCAATAAATTTTAATAGGAAAAAGAAGACAATGAGTTTTGTTTGCTGTCAAATGCTTCCTCATGAGATAGAAATTTCTATGATTTCAAGATCAGCAAATAAAAGGTGACTTAAGAAAGACATTGCTATATTACTATTCCCTTTAGATTGTTATTTTTATCTAAGCATGATTATTATATTAAACATTGTTATTACATTTTATTAAAACATACACTCAGTAGTAGAAAATGAATAACAGCATGCAGGATAGGTGAAATTTTGACAAGAATGTTGATCGCAAGTAACATCAACAGCGTCATGGAGTATAAATAGCCAAGAGAGTGAGCTGAAGTCAGATGAATGAGTATAGACACGTGCAGGAAGACCTCCTCTTCCCTAATCTCAACAGTCATCCTCCACAAGTCAGTCTTGTTTCATTTTCATTTTAATGCAAATGACTTGTACTCATAGTCAAATAAATAAAGGGCTGTATTAGAGGTATAATGGATCTTTCCTTCTGCATTCTCCCAAACAGGTGCTTTATGGAACTTCTTTACATATTCCTTCTGGTTTTACAGTAAACAAGACTTGGATCTTCCACATTATCCACCTTTATCATGAACACAAAGGTTAACATTGAAAATATTCTTAAATTTTTATGACCAGCTCACATAATCCAACACTGTATTTTGCAACTTGGCTAGCTAAAAATTACAAGTCCAGTGCATATAGAGTTGAACTCCAGATCATAGCTTCCAAACTTAGATCCATTCAGACAGGATTCTCTAATTCCATGAAGGAGTTTCTACAGAATAAAAGCCAGACATTACACCTGATACCACACTATCTTATATCCTATATCTAATATATCAAGTTCTACTGTCTTTGCCTTCTAAATTTCTTTTTCTTTAAAATGCATTTATTTATTTATTTATTTGAAAGTCAGAGTTGCACAGAGAGAGAGAGGAGAGGCAGAGAGAGAGAGAGAGAGAGAGAGAGAGAGGTCTTGCATCTGATGGTTCACTTTCCAATTGGCCGCAATGGCAGGAGCTGTGCCGATCGGAAGCCAGGAGCCAGGAGCTTCTTCCGTGTCTCCCACATGGGTGCAGGGACCCAGAGACTTGGACCATCTTCTACTACTTTCCCAGGCCATAGCAGAGAGCTGGATTGGACGAAGAGCAGCAAGGACTTGAACCGGCACCCATATGGGATCCCGGCACTGCAGAGTGCTGGCCCCTCTAAATTACTTTAATTCATATTTTTCTCTCCATCTGTTCCATCAGCATTATGTTAGCCAAACTAGTCTCATTTGATGGCTTCATTGGCTTCCTATTGTTCTACCCACGCCCATGATATTTCTTTAATCTATGCTACATGTACATAGTTGCTTGTAGATATTAACATTTAAATAAATGATGTCATTTCTTTGTATGAAAGAAATGTTTGTAGTTGTATTAGAGTTCCCCTAATATAGGGAATGGAATACAGTGATGGATTTATTACAGAAATTGACAGGTGGGGCTGTCACTGTGGCTCAGTAGGGTAATCCTTTGCCTGCGGTGGTGGCATCCCATATGGGTGCTGGTTCTAGTCCCAGCTGTTCTTATTCTGATCTAGCTCTCTGTTACGGCCTGAGAAAGCATTAGAAGATGGCCCAAATGCTTGGACCCTTGCACCCAGGTGGGAATTGCAGAAGAAGCCCCTGGCTCCTGGCTTCGGATCGGTCCAACTTCTGTTGCTGCCATTTGGGGAGTGAACAAGCAGATGCAACATCTTCTTCTCTGTATCTCCCACTCTCTTTAAAATAAAAAAAAAAAAAGAAATCTACTGATGTGATTACCGAGGGTAGGTAGTGCCATGGTAATATGTTAATATGCAAACTAGAGAATCAAAAAGCTAGTGTTTAATTCAGTCCAAGTTGAAAGGCCTAAGAACTGGTGGGCACTGTTATCTGAAGACAGGGGAAATAGGTGTTTCAGCTTAAGATCAGAAACCCAATTCACCTTCTTCCACATTTTTGTTCTCCTTAGGATCTCAATGGGTTAGATGATGCTTGTGAGCGCAGGTGTTCTTTACAGACTCAAATGCTAATCCCTTCTGCAATTACCCAGAAATAATGTCTTAGTAGGTATCTGGTAACCCAGTCGAGGTGGTACATAAAATTATTTATGAAAATTACCCTTGGCATAAAAATATAATTTTATTAAGTTTTATAACAGCTTCAGAAGAGACACTGAATTTGCCTGTTTGTAGCTGTCCAACCATGTTTGCATAGCTCTCCACTTCTCGGCTATAGCCATGTGATCAGTCTTTCTATTCCCCACAGTGTCCTACTTTTCCTGCATATGGCCTTGCTTGCAGTGTGCTGTCTGCCTGGAAAGCATAAGTCCTGTTCATTCTTCTTTACTTCTTCAAAAGACAGTTAAAATAATCACTGGATTTCTTTCTTCCTTCTTACAATTATCACAGCTTGTAACTCTATTTGTACCTATAAAATCATTTACTCTTGAATATATTCAATTTCTACAATGTAAAAACTTAGAGTCTACTGGCTGAGAACATGAATTTTTGAGCCAGAAACAAAGTTCAAGTCCCAGTTCTAGTGCATAGCTCTGGACAACTTACTCTATGTGTTTGGCTCCTTGCCTTTTTATCCAAAATATTTAATTTTTGGTGAGAAATGTGTGTGTTTATGTGAAACTCCTGGAGTTTACAACACATAGTAAGCACCATATAGCTATTAATTATTGTTTGGATTATAATTATGTCTCTGACACTGACAGAGTTCCTGGGATAGCAGGTGTTAAATGAATTCACATTTATAATACTAATACAGGAAGTTTATGATTATAACAAAGGAAAGATAAGATGGATGAAATTATTGCTTGTACAATATTTAGAAAAAACTTTGAGAATGAAAAATATGAAGTATAGGAAAAATTTTAATATTTCTTTTATTTTTTGAAAAAGGTTCTATTTATTTGAAAGTCAAGGAGATAGACAGAGAGACAGACAGATGTCTTCCATCCACTGTTTCACTCCTCAAATGTTCATAACTGCTGGGGTGGGTCAGGCCAAAGCCAGGAGCTGGAAACTCAATCCAGGTGGCTCATGGGTATGGCAGGGACCCAAGTGTTGCCTGCTGACTCCTTGGGTGTGCACTAGCAGGAAGCTAGGATCAGGAGAGGAGCTGGGACTTAAATCCAGGAACTCCAAAATGACATGCAGATGTCCATCTGGCTTTTCAACCATTTTAAAATGATTGTTGTGCCAAATGACAGCCCAGTATTTCTTGACTGGAAAATTAATTGTTGGGGTTTGTTGAGAGTGATATATTTGGAAGTAATTCTGATTTAGAGGAGAAGAATTCATAAGAAATTGATTTGGAACTTACTGATTTTGAAATTGCAGTGAGAAATCAAATGTAAATGTAAAACTGACATCTGAAGTTATGGGTCTGAGATAGAAAGATCTCAATATTGGTGGACAAGAGCATAGATGTTTAATGACAGTTGCATGAATTTGTGCTGTGATGGAAACACCTAACTCTGAAGAAGCCTTCACCCTCTTTCTTGAATGAGACTGGAAACTCCCTTGAGAAGTAGGCAGGGAGAGAGTTGATGTGGAGGAGCTTAGGTCACCAGCCCCTCCCTGCAGATTCACCTAGACCACAGCCTGAGTTTTAAACACCTTATCCCACTGAAGACTTACAATGAAACATTGAGATTTGTAAAGATATTATCCAACAGGCCGGCGCCCAGGCTCATTAGGCTAATCCTCCGCCTTGTGGTGCCGGCACACCGGGTTCTAGTCCCGGTCGGGGAGCCGGATTCTGTCCCGGTTGCCCCTCTTCCAGGCCAGCTCTCTGCTGTGGCCAGGGAGTGCAGTGGAGGATGGCCCAAGTACTTGGGCCCTACACCCCATGGGAGACCAGGAGAAGCACCTGGCTCCTGCCATCGGATCAGTGCGGTGCGCTGGCCGCAGCGTGCTGGCCACAGCGGCCATTGGAGGGTGAACCAACGGCAAAAAAAAAAAAAAAAGGAAGACCTTTCTCTCTGTCTCTCTCTCTCACTGTCCACTCTGCCTGTCAAAAAAAAAAAAAAAAAGAGTAAAGATATTATCCATATTTTAGAAAAGTCAAAGCTGATTGGGCAAAGTTGCATAATTTACAAAAGTTCAAGGCAGCTGGCATTGCCAAGAGCTGGCATAGGTCTGTCTGATATCAGCAAATGTTTGCTACAATGTCTAGTATTACCTGGCTGCTTTCTCTGTGTGTGTGTGCTTATCTGCCCATTTTGAGCCTTCTTCTAGTGTTCCTGTGCATAGAACATTACCCTGGGGGCAGACAGTATAATTTCTTTCTTGGGTTGTATATATCCAGATTTGGTCTCCTTGAGATTATGCCAGCATTTTTTTTTGTAAGTCACAGTGCATTACTAGATTAAATTACAGACTTACGAGATGCAACAGGAATCTGGAGTATATTACAGGCAAACACCCACCAGGAGTTTGTTCTATGACCTATACATATGAGCCTCAGCTCATGACATTTGATCCCCTTTCAGAGCACAAGAAAAAAATTAAATTAGGAGTACCTGAAGGATAAATTATGGACCTCAGGTATGATGCTGGTGAGAATTTTAGCTTTAGAATATTGATATGTTAGGGATCTAGCTTCTTGAATGTTCAAAAATCATTGATGTTTTGGTATTTTGTGCTCTATTTTCCTTCTGGGGAACATCAGACAAAGAATAATAACATCAAGTCAAATAATTGCCTAGTATTTATCAGGTTGTATTTCATATTCTTTATATGGGTTAATCATTTAATATTCAAAGAAACACCATGGAGTACAAAACTCATTACTATTATTCCTGTTTTGAAGAAGAGTTCCAGGGCAACACAGGCACAGTTTACACAAGTGGCACAGCTTGTCTCTGGGTCAGATACCCTGACTCCATGAATTTGTGGATTATGCTGTGGTCCTTTATTTCAAAAGGTTTATTGAACAGTTGATAAAATTTTTGATCAGGTAGAATGAGAGAAAGAATCAAATTGGTGATAATTATATTAATTTAATTAACTTAATGTTATCAATTAATTATGTTAATGAATTTAATTTACATTGATGGCTTACAGAACTAAATAAAAACAAATAGATTTCTTTCTTTTTTTTTTTTTTTTTCAAATTTTTTGACAGGCAGAGTGGACAGTGAGAGACAGAGAGAAAGGTCTTCCTTTTGCGCTTGGTTCACCCTCCAATGGCTGCTGCGGCCGGCACGCTGCGGCTGGCGCACCGCGCTGATCCGATGGCAGGAGCCAGGTGCTTCTCCTGGTCTCCCATGGGATGCAGGGCCCAAGGACTTGGGCCATCCTCCACTGCACTCCCGGGCCACAGCAGAGAGCTGGCCTGGAAGAGGGGCAACTGGGACAGAATCCGGCGCCCCGACCGGGACTAGAACCCGGTGTGCCGGCGCCGCAAGGTAGAGGATTAGCCTAGTGACTGCGGCGCTGGCGACAAATAGATTTCTAAAAAGCACAATTTGCAGTGCAAAACAAGAGAAGATTAAATTGCTCTCCTTATGTTGAATAAATAGATTCTAAAACTCCTGACCCAGAGAACTATGCTTGTGAATTATACTCCATAGAGGAAAAAAATTACATCATTCTTTTTTAAATCTTATAGTCCACAGCTTCCCTTTTTAAAACAAAAGAATTTATTTTATTTATTTGAAAGTCAGAGTTGTGTGACCGTTGTGGGGTGGTAGAGGAGAGAGAAAAAACTTCCAAATTCTCTGGTTCCTTCCCCAAGTGACCAGAACCTGGCCAAAGCCAGGAGCCTGGTCTCTCTGGTTCTCCCACATGGCTTTAGAGGCCCAGGTACTTGTCCTCTGCTGCTTTAGCAAACCTGGGTCAGGATTTGAGAACTGTAGTTCAAACCAGTGCTCTGATATGTGGTGTCTGTGTCCCAAGTGGTGGCTTAAACTGTTGAGACCCATCAGCACCATACACCATTCAAAAAATCATTTCCATACCTTAGTTTTATTAGAAACACAAACACAGAGAAAGAGACAGACACGAAGAGAGACCTTCCATCTGAAGGTTCACTCAACAAATGCCTGCAACAACAGGGGCTGGACTAGGCAGAAGCCCAGAGCCCAGAACTAATTCAGTTCTCCCATGGTAATGGCAGGGACTCAAGTATTTGAGCCCTCATGCCATTATTAGTAGCCTCCAAGGGTGCAAATTAGCAGCAAATTGGAAGAAGAAACAGGGCAGGGACTCAAACCCATGCACTTTGATATGTGATGTAGGTGTCCCAAGCTGTCAACTGTGCCAAACTGGCTCCAGAATTCACATTGTTCCACTTTTGAAACTTTCCATCTAAGCAATATGGTACACAGTTCTGGAATGTATGTTAGTATAAAGCATTTGGAAGATTGGTAATATTGCTTAAGTTCAACACAGCAGTAATGATCCAGTGACTCCACAGATTGTGGGAAAATGTGTTAAAATATGTAGATAAGTTCACTAAAATAAATGCACAAGAATGTTTGTTGCAGAATTACTAGTAATAGCTCCAAAGTGGAAAAATAATCTATCATTAGTAAATTCTGATACTGTTTGACAATGAGGTCATTTTCATATAGAAAAAATATTAGCTAAATTTCCAAAGAAGCAAGATACAAAAGAATACATACTATGTGATACAGTGTATATGAAGCTTATAAGTAGATATGGGGATACTTCAAAAAGATAATGGAAAATAGAATTAAAATATGCATATTATGGTAAAATTTTTTTTGGAATTCATTTTTTTTATCAAATGTATTTGCATCAAATTTTGATGATCCCTGTTTTAATTAAAGTAGCAGAATTTTAATAGAGATCTAAAGATGAAGACTTAAAATCAGGCAAGATTAGTCAGAGTAGATGGCATTTGAGTTCAAATTTGAAATTTGAGTTGAGTTAATTAAATAAAGAGGGAAGAAATTCCTGCTAGAATGAATGTAACATATGTTTGCGAGTAGAGGCACTGACTGCTTTTCTGGTCTGTAATTTCAAGGATCTTTGTATAGAAAACAGTTGGTAAATAGAGATCCCCTTTCCAATCAGAGCAAAGAAAATGTATGCTTAGTGCCCATTATAAAAGATTCCTTTGAAACATTCTTCTGTAATGCAGCCCACTGCTTCTACAAACATCCACATGATCCTCTTTTTGTGCTGCTATGTGAGATTTGAGGCACAAACACGACAGTACTGTCATTGTTGTGAGTAATAAATTGTCCTTCATCTCTGTCCCAGAAGTCTCATGTTGTCCTGCAAAAGACAGAATTCCATTACTTTTTATGGCTGACTAGTATTCCATCATGTATATGCGCTATAATTTCTTTATCCACTCATCAGTTGATGGACAATAGGGTTGATTCCATCTTCGCTGTTGAGATTCAAGCTGCTATAAAGATGGAAGTACTGATAAGTCTCTCATATGCTGATTTCATTTCCTTTAGGTAGATTCCCAGGAGTGGATTGGCTGGGTCATATGGTAGATCCATTTCCAGATTTCTGAGGAAACTCCAGAATGTATTACACAATGGTTTCGCTAGTTTCCATTCTCACTAATAGTGTATTAGGGTGCTTTTTCTCCACATCCTCACCAGCTGTTGTTATTTTTGATTTTTGGTTGATAGCCATTCTATTTGGGGTGAGGTGAAACCTCATTGTGTTTTTATTGTTGTTTTTCTTTTTCTTTTTTATTTATCTATTTATTTGACAGGTAGAGTTTACAGAGAGAGAGAGAAGGATGAGAGAGAGAGAGAGGTCTCCCTTCCATTGGATCACCTCCCAGATGGTCGGTGCTGAGCCAATCCAAAGCCAGGAGCCAGGTGCTTCCTCCTGCTCTCCCATGTGGATGCAGGTGCCCAAACACTTGGACCATCCTCCACTGCATTCCCAGGCCACAGCAGAGAGCTGGACTGGAAGAGGAGCAACCGGGACTAGAAGCTGGTGCCCATATGGGATGCCGGCACCGCAGGATGAGGATTAACCAAGTGAGCCATGGCACCAGCCCTTTTTTTTCTTTTTTACATTTCCTTATGGGTAGTGATCCTGAGCATTTTCACCTGTGCCTGTTTGCCACTTGTATTTATCCTTTGAAAAAATGCCTGTTCAAGTCCTTGCCCATTTGTAGACTGGATTATTTATTGGGCTGTTGTTGAGTTTCTTGAGCTCCTTATATTCTGGATATTAATCCTTTATCAGAAACATAGTTTGCAAATATTTTCCCTCATTCTGTTGGTTCTTTCTTCACTTCGTTGAGGGTTTTCTTTGCTGTGCAGAAGTTCCTTAGCTTTATGTAAACCCATTTGTCTATTTATACTTTAATTGCCTGTGCTTCTGGTGTCTTTTCCAAGAAGTCTTCTCTTATGTGAATGTCTTGCACTGATTCCTCTGTGCTTTCTTCTAGTAATTTGAGGGTTTCAGGTCTTAAGTTCAGCTCTCTGATCCACTATGATGTGATTTTTGTAGAGTATATACTAGGCGTCTTGTTCACAGTTCTTCGTGTAGAGAGCCAATTTACCCACCATTTATTGAAATTTTTCTTTTTCCAGCAAGTTATTTTAGCTCATTTGTTAAAATTAACTATTTGTAGGTGCATAAATTAATTTCTGGGATCTCTAACTCTTTGATTTGCCTGCATGTCTATTTTTGTGCCCATATTAAGCTGTTTTGATTATAAATGCTTTGTACATTTACTTGAAATGTGGTATTGTTAAACCTACAGATTTGTTGTTACTTAAGATTGCTTTAGCTATTTGGGGGTCTCTTGTGATTCCAAATGAATTTTTGTATCTTTTTTTCTAGATCTGAGAAGAATATCTTTGCAATTTGGATTGGAATCACATTGTATATGAGAATTGCTGTGGGTAGCATGGACATTTTCATGTTATTAATTCTTCTATTCTATGAACATGCAAAATTTTTCCATTTTTTGTGTCTTCTATTTCTTTCCTTAATATTTGTTAATTTTCATTGTATAGATGTTTCATATCTTTAGTTGTGAATGGTACTGATCTTACAAGCGCTCAGTCATTACATTGTTTGTGTATATAAATGCTGTGACTTTAGTGTGTTGATTGTATATCCTGCAACTTTAGCAAACTCTCTTATGAGTTCAAATAGTCTCTTAGTGTAGTATTTTAGTTACCCTATTTATAGAATCATGTCATCTGCAAACAAAGATAATTTGACTTCCTCTTTTCTAATTTATATCTTTTTTTAATTTATTTTTCTTGTCTTACAGTTCTGGCTAAAACTTCCAGAGCTATATTTAAAATTAATACCTAAAATGGCATCCTTGTCTGATTCTGGATGTTGATGGAAATGCTTCCAGCATATCTTCACTCAATATGATGTTTGCTCTGGATTTGTCATAATATTGCTTTACTATGTTGAGGTATGTTTGTCCTATTCCCAATTTGCTTAAGGTTTTGCAATGTAAGGATGTTGTATTTTATCAATTTTTTGCATCTATTGAGATAAACACATGGTTTTATTCTTCAACCTGTTCATGTGATGTATATCATTTATTGACTTGCATTTTTAAACCATCCTTGCATATCAAGAAAATATATGCAAGGATGTGGAAATAAATAAAATTGAAATTTGGTGTGTTGTTGGTTTGATTAGCTAGTATTTTCTTGAGGATTTTTGCACTTATGTTCACCAGGGATATTGATCTATAGTTCTTTTTGTTTTATAATTTTCTCGCTTTGTAATGAAGGCAATGCTGGCTTCATGAGAGGAGTTTGAGAAAAGTCCCTCCTTTTCAATGTTTTTGAAGAGTTTAAGAAGAACTGGAATTAGTTTTTCTTTAAACCTTTGGTAGAATTTAGCAGTGAAGCCATCCATTCCCCAGATTTTTTTACTGGTGGGAGGGTCTTTATTACTGATTCAATATCTGTTTTAGTTAGTGGTCTATTTAGGTTTTCTATGTCTTTGTGTCTCATTTTTTTGTAAACTGTATGTGTTCAGAAATCTATATATTTCTTCCAGATTTATATATATATATAGTTGTATATATAGTTGTATATAGTATATAGTTGTTAGTAGTAATTCTTTTTTAATATTTATTTATTTATTTTTTTGACAGGCAGAGTGGACAGTGAGAGAGAGAAACACAGAGAAAGGTCTTCCTTTGCTGTTGGTTCACCCTCCAATGACTCCAAGGACTTGGGCCATCCTCCACTGCACTCCCTGGCCACAGCAGAGAGCTGGCCTGGAAGAGGGGCAGCCGGGACAGAATCCGGCCCCCAGACCGGGACTAGAACCCGGTGTGCTGGTGCCGCAAGGTGGAGGATTAGCCTAGTGAGCCGCGGCGCCGGCTAGTAGTAATTCTTGATGATTCTTTTTATTTCTGTGGTATCTCTTATACATCTCCTTTCTGATTTTTGATTTTATTAATTTGGGTTTTTCCTTTTTTTGGTTAGTTGGGACAATGGTTTATCAATTTTGTTTATGTTTTCAAAAAACCAGCTATTCTTTCACTGATATTTTTTATTTCAATTTTGTTTATTTCTACTTTAATTCTTATTTCTTTCTTTCTACTAATTTTGGGTTTGGTTTGATCCTTGTTTTTCTAGTTCCTTGGAATATATTGTTAGATCACTTATTTGATGCGTTTCCAAGTTCTTGATGTATAGAGTAATTGCTCTAATTATTCCTCTTAGCGCTGCTTTTGCTGTATCACATGTTTTGATATGCTGTGTTGTCATCTTCATGTTTCAAGAACTTTTTTTTATTTCCCTTTTGATTTCTTCTATGATCCACTGCTCACTCAGGAGTAGATTCTTCATTCGCCCTGTGTTTGTGTATTTGCTAGAGTTTCCTATGTTGTTGATATCTAGCTTTATT
Organism: Oryctolagus cuniculus; assembly: GCF_051225735.1. Lineage (NCBI taxonomy): Eukaryota > Metazoa > Chordata > Mammalia > Lagomorpha > Leporidae > Oryctolagus > Oryctolagus cuniculus. The sequence goes on along the minus strand of NC_142870.1, from coordinate 18,639,493 downwards.
ACCAGTTGCTTTTGAGAATTTTCCAAAAAGATATGGCTGTATGAACAACTACATGGGCATGTGGATTCACTGCTAGGCTTCTTCTAGGTGATGGAAGAGACCTGCTATATGACTACCCCAGAAGCTTAAGCTGTATTCACTTTGCAATCTCTTGGCCCACCTCTGTTTTTGTTCAACCACAACAGCATACTCTCTCTCTCTCTCTGTTTCTCTCTCTCTCTCTGTCTCTGTCACATACACACACAAACACACACACAGTATTTACACTATTTTGAACAGTACTTTTTGTGCTTAAGTAGAATTTCTTGTTTTAATAAAACTAACACTAGTATTGTACGTAATAAATGAGTAAGAGCTGACCTTGAAATGGAATCTTTAATTAAAGTTTTTTTTAAATGATCAGTCTATAAATTCAAGTTTACTTCTGGGTTGAAGAAATGGAATGAGATGAGAAAACTGGAAAATTTTCTGAAATATCAACCAGGATGTGGGTTTTGATACCACATTAGCTTTAGAACTTACTGGACATGTGCCCAGTAAAACAGAATAGGTGAGCTTTAATGGCCTGAAGCTCTCATGGAAGTGGCCATTAAGAACAGCCAATTTTCTAAGTCCCATTTGCCTAAGCCTCTCAGGCTCCTTGGAAGCCAGCCAATCGGAACTCTGTAAAGTGAGAACCCAGTGTGGATATAAAGGAATATGGCCTGAAGTAGATTGGCTCAACAAAGAGATTATTCTAAAAGCACTAGAATGTCTTTTCTTTCTCATTTGTTCCTAATGAATAAGTTAGTAGCGTGGTTAATGTGAAAGGGAACGTAAGGTAAACCACTCAATAAACATGTAACTCAGGAGGCCACTTATGCCCCTAAGAGCTTGGAGAAAGTTGGATAAATCACTTAACCTTCCTGAACTTCAGTTTCTTCATTTGTAAGGGGGGATTCTTACATTTGATACCAATAAGAACTTTCTGGCCATAAAATTTCATTTTTCATAATGTGAAATCCCTGTTAAATGTCTTCACTTGTAGGAGGAAAATCAACTAATGTTATTCTCCACTAATGGTCTCTGTGTGCTGTTGAAAAGCAGTTTCAGGATTGAAATAACAGACGTCTTGCAGGTTTTTTTTAAAACTGTTATGATTAAATATCTACATTGGTATGATGGGGATTAAAATTTCACATTTTTATGAAATACAGAAAGTGAGCTCAGTAAGCTTAACTGGGACTGGGCAACTCTCACATTCTACATTTACATCAGCCTTATAGGACAGGTGCTTCCCTTCGGGGATAGGGCAGAAGGTCAGGGAGATAAAATAAATTATGGGGTGTTGTTTTATGAATTAAAATATGACCATACATGTTAGTCACCTCTTCTGATCTGCCTTTTATCAGTATTGACATCGTCATATCCCCACATGCTTGTTGATTGCTATGCCTTTTTGGCTGTCTCCAGACTTGGTGAGAAAAATAGAAAAGTTATCAATCAGCCACTCAAAATCAAAATGGATTCCCTATTGTTAATTCTACTTTTTTCCCACTCAAGGGTTACGAAGACACTAATAAACATGATCTATAAATTTCATAAACCAAGTTTTGCAAAACTCCATTAAAAATTTCAAGAGAACAATCTGAAATTTTAGTTGTAGACAACTTTTCTTTTTTTTTAACTTTTATTTAATGAATATAAATTTCCAAAGTACGGCTTATGGATTACAATGGCTTCCCCCCCATAACGTCCCTCCCACTCGCAACCCTCCCCTTTCCCATTCCCTCTCCCCTTCCATTCACATGAGGATTCATTTTCAATTCTCTTTATATACAGAAGATCAGTTTAGCATACATTAAGTAAAGATTTCAACAGTTTGCACACCCATAGAAACACAAAGTGTAATATACTGTTTGAGTACTCGTTATAGCATTAAGCCTCAATGTACAGCACATTAAGGACAGAGATCCTACATGAGGAGTAAGTGCACAGTGACTCCTGTTGTTGACTTTACAAATTGACACTCCTGTTTATGGCATCAGTAATCTCCCTATGCTCCAGTCATGAGTTTCTAAGGCTATGGAAGCCTTTTGAGTTCTCCGACTCTTATCTTGTTTAGACAAGGTCATAGTCAAAGTGGAGGTTCTCTCCTCCCTTCAGAGAAAGGTACCTCCTTCTTTGAAGACCTGTTCTTTCCACTGGGATCTCACTCACAGAGATCTTTCATTTGGTTTAATTCTGTAATTAACACACAGTTATTCTTAAGTGTTGAAATTTAACTGAAATGTGATCCCTGTTAAACATAAGAGTAGGGATAAGAGAGGGAAGAGATGTACAATTTGGGACATGCTCAAGCTGACTTGCCCCAAATGGTAGAGTTAGAAACATACCAGGGGACTCCAATTTAATCCCATCAAGGTGGCATGTACCAATGCCATCTCACTAGTCCAAGTGATGAATTTCAGTTCACAATTGATCATAATGAAAGGACTAAGAGTCAAAGGGAGCACATAAACATGTCTAGTACCTGCTAATACTAACCGATAGAATAAATAAAGGGGAGAGTGATCCAACATGGAAAGCGAGATACTCAGCAGACTCATAGAATGGCAGATGTCCTAAATAGCACTCTGGCCTCAGAATCAGCCCTAAAGGCATTCGGATCTGGCTGAAAAGCCCATGAGAGTATTTCAGGCATGGAAAGCCAAGACACTCTGACAACTTTTCTTTAGTGTGAAATATACTTGAATAGAGTCAATTCTGTTTCAAATAACTTTTTAAATATAAATATATATAAATATATGTGTATTTTTAAACTGAATATAAGGTTCAGAGATGTGACATAGTAGGCTAAGCCTCTGCCTGAAGAGCCAGCACCATATATGGGCCCCTGTTTGTATCCCCGTTGCACCTCAGAAGATTACCCAAGTGCTTAGGCCCCTGTACCCACATGGAATACCTGGAGGAAGCTCCTGGCTCCTGGCTTCAGATTGACCCAGCTCCCGCTGATGTAGCCAACTGGGGAGTGAACTAGCAGGTGGAAGATCTTTCTTTATATCTATCTCTTTCTTTCTCTGTAACTCTACCTCTCAAAGAAATAAAAACAATTAAAAAAAAAAGATGTCATTTTCATAGTTTAATGTGTTATTGTTGACCATCAGAATTTGAAGCAAGACTAGTCATTGATCAATGTAAGCCAAAGAGGAAGGGCAGATAAAGGCAAAATTGTTCCATGGGTTTGTTTGTTTTTTCTTAAATATTCAGTAAGATAACCACTTCACTGATTTGAAACCATTTTAGATGTAATTAAAACCTGGAAATATGATGAGTTTGGTTTGGTAGTCTTAGAGGATACTTCTGATTTCCAGTAAGTTTATTGCAGATCTTTTCTGATAAACTCCAAATTCAGACAAACAACTGAATTAAACAGAAAGCCATCAAAAAATATATTTTTTGTACTCCTCAGATTTTTCACATCTGTGCAATGTTTTTCAACAGGAACATTTCCTGTGCAGCATAAAAATATAAAGCAATGGCTTCCTTGTGTTATGTCCCACTTTGTCAGTAGATTCAGTGACTGCCAAGACCACATTGGTGGGCTCATGAAGGCGATATCCCACACTCCACACCCATGGTGAGTCATTCTGTGCTGAAGTTCCTGAAGGGTGGGGGAAATCAGCATTCTGAAGCCTCTGGAAAGAAAACATACTTTGAAAGTACAAGTCTGCTGTCTTATAGACAATCCTTAGTTTGCAAGGATTTAGCAACATGTGGTTAGGACATCTTGAACTCGTTATTGGAAAACTTGAAAACAAAATAGTATGGTTTCTGCTACACACTGTTTTTCAAAATATGATTAAATCTATGAATGTTTGTGTTTATGCACCCTTTCAATTTTTGTAATCTTTTTAATTTGTCTAAAAGAAAAGTCATGTATTCTATTTTCCAGTAGAAACATAAAATTCCTAAGGGCTCTATACTATACGTCTTTACATAGACCAGAAATGCCACTTGGAATAATGGCAGTCAAGTGGTACGGAGCAGAAAATTGTTAAGTGCACAATCCTTTCCTTTTTGTTTTTATCATTCTCTCTCTCTTTCTATCTCCCTCTCCCTCTTTCTCTCCCTCTCATTTTACCTCAATCTCATTTCTGCTACAACTTAGAAACAGTTAATAATCTTTATGTTTTTTTTTTCTGAGTGACTAGCCATAAGTAAAAAAATAATAGAGTTGAATTTATTTAATTTTCAAAACATTTTTGGGCTGGCACTGTGGCATGGAGAGTAAAGCTGCTGCCTGCAATGCCTGCATCCCATATGGGCATACAGTTCGAGTCCCAGATGCTCCACTTCTGATCCAGCTCTCTGCTGTGGCCTAGGAGATCAGTAGAAGATGGCCCAATTCCTGGCCCATCTGGCTGCTGGCTTTGGATCAGCTCAGCTCCAGCCCTTGCAGCAATTTGAGGAGTGAATCAGCGGATGAAAGACCTCTCTCTGTCTCTCTCTCTTTCTCTCTCTCTGCCTCAGCCTCTCTGTAACTCTGCCTTTCAAATAAATAAATAAATGCTTTAAAAACATTTTAAGGTTTATTTGTTTGTGGCAAGGGGATAAATATTTTAATTATTTTTGAGGAATACTTAATAGAATAGTAGGTCATCTTGATTAAGTTATGTGTGAACTGGGTTCTAAGTACCACAAGTTGGGTTCCTTGAAATCATCGGTAGGTACCTTTTTTTTTTTGACAAGCAGAATGGACAGTGAGAGAGAGAGACAGAGAGAAAGGTCCTCCTTTTACCGTTGGTTCACCCTCCAATGGCCGGTGTGGCCAGCGCGCTGCGCTGATCCAAAGCTGGGAGCCAGGTGCCTCTCCTGGTCTCCCATGTGGGTACAGGGCCCAAGCACCTGGGCCATCCTCCACTGCACTCCTGGGCCACAGCAGAGAGCTGGCCTGGAAGAGGGGCAACCGGGACAGAATCCGGCGCCCCGACCTGAGCTGCTATTGAGCTGCAGTGCCGGCCAGTAGGTACCTTTTTATTTCCATCAGATATGTTTAATGACTACATTATATAATAATATAGATGTTTACATTAAGGAAAATTTTCCTAAAGACTGTTTATCAGTTCTCATCAAGTTCTGATATTCTATGTGCTATGATTTGAATGTCCCCTCCAACATTCATGCAAAAGAAGCTGATTGTCAGTATGACAATATGAAGACATGTGACCTTTTCAAATTAACATTTTTAATGTGAATATTTATTTATTTGACAGGTAGAGTTATAGACAGTGAGAGAGAGACACAGAGAGAAAGGTCTTCCTTCCGTTGGTTCACACCATAAATGGCCGCTACTCCCGGAGCTATGCCGATCCGAAGCCAGGAGCCAGGTGCTTCTCCTGGTCTCCCATGTGGGTGCAGGAGTCCAAGCAGTTGGGCCGTCCTCCATTACCCTCCCGGGCCACAGCAGAGAGCTAGACTGGAAGAGGAGCAACTGGGATTAGAACCCCATGCCCATATGGGATGCCGGCTGCAGGCAGAGGATTAACAAGTGAGCCACAATGCCGGCCCAAATTAACATTTATTATGGTGGCTCATATTATGGACTACAAAACAAGTTTCAATATATTTATAAGGGGCCGGCGCCGCGGCTCACTAGGCTAATCCTCCGCCTAGCGGCGCCGGCACACCGGGTTCTAGTCCCGGTCAGGGCGCCGGATTCTGTCCCCGTTGCCCCTCTTCCAGGCCAGCTCTCTGCTGTGGCCAGGGAGTGCAGTGGAGGATGGCCCAAGTGCTTGGGCCCTGCACCCCATGGGAGACCAGGAAAAGCACCTGGCTCCTGGCTCCTGCCATCGGATCGGCGCGGTGCGCCGGCCGCAGCACGCTGGCCGCGGCGGCCATTGGAGGGTGAACCAACGGCAAAAGGAAGACCTTTCTCTCTGTCTCTCTCTCACTGTCCACTCTGCCTGCCAAAAAAAAAAAAAAAAATATGTTTATAAAAAGTTTTCTAGTCACTGTAAAATTAAAATAGAAATCAACAGTAGAAATATACATAGAAAAGCCTCAAATATTTGGAAGCTAAATTACACATTTACATATATTTCATAAGTTAAGGAAGAAGTCACAAAAGAAATTAGATCATATTTAGGATTTAATGCAATGAAAAAAATAGTGTCCTGATCTATTTCGTCATGCTTTAGCCACCAACTGGGTAATGTATGATGAACAGAATTTTACTGGCTCAGTATTAGATGCTGCCAAGTCCAATTTCAAGATGTCATCATGAAGGGGTCTGATTAGGGCTATCATGCTGTATCATCACACTGTGAAGAGGAAGAGAGAGAAGAAAAAGGAGGTATAACTTCCTCTTGTGCAAGTAAACTGCTCTCCTGGAAATGTCATCAATCTTCAATAATCCATGAGGTCAGAGACCCCTGTCAAACCCACTGTCAAAGGTTCCACCTCTCCAAATTGTCACAATAACAATCAAATTTTAGCACGAGTTTTGGAAAACACAAAAAATCAAATTATAGTACATAGAATATCAGATTTTGGTCAAAACTGCTAAACAATGTTTAAGAAATTGTCACTAATATAAATGTTTATATTATTATATAATGTATTAATTAAATGCATATTAGAAGAGATGCTCAGATCAATGACCTCAGAATCCACCTTAATAAACTAGAGACAGAGGGAAAATTTAATGTAACAAAAGTAAAGAATAAAAAAAAAATCAGAGGAGAGAATCAATGAAATAAAAACCAGAAAATTATACATAAAATCAATAGTACCAAAAGCTGGGTGTTTGTAGAGATCAGCAAATTCACAAACTTTAGCCAAATAGTTTACGAATGAAGACACAAAATACAGTTATCAGGAATGAGCATGATGAAAGTTCTACATACTCTAGAGACATAAGGAAGTTAATAATGGTCTATAATCAGGAAGTTTCTGACAATGAATTTGGAAAGTTAGATAAAGTGAAGAACTTAGTGGAAAGACACAAACTGTAAAAGCTTACTTGAGAAGATAAAAGCTAAAACAAATTTCCTACATTTAATAAAAAAAATTGCATTTGCAGGTATAAGCCATTCACTAAGAAAATGCAAGGCTCATATGGCTTCATTGGTGAATTCTACCAAATATTTACGGAAGAAATGAAAATCATTCAACATAAATTCTTGCAGAACAGTGCAAAGGATATGACCCTATTTCACATAAATTACATCTTTAAAGGCACTATCTCCAAATTCACATTCTGAGGCATTTGGGCTTTTAGCACTTCAGCATAAACATTTCGGCGGGGGTGGGGGGTGGGGGGTGAGGTTCACTGTTCAGTGCATAACAGCCAAATGTAAAAAAAAAAAAAGAATGTCATCTGTTTCTCTCCCTCCCTCATTTCCTCCCTCTCTCCCCCTACCTCCCTCATTCCTCCCTCCCTTCCTTTCTTCCTCCTTCCCTCCCTCCTTCATCCCTCCTTCCCTCCCTTCCTTCCTCCCTCCCTCCCTCCCTTCCTCCCTAATTTTCCTTGAGTCTGTAGTTGGGATTTCCAGGACTACCATTTTTCTTAACCTTTTCTAAGTATAATCAGCAACATTTAAAGCAAAAAACCATATTTTATAGCATGCCAGAACAGGACAGGGAATTGGACTTCTCATCAAAAAAAATTGTTTCTTTACTCAATATTTAAAACATATTTTGTAATACACCACTTGGAAACATTTGAGTTCCTCCAGTTACTGGCAGATTTACTGCATTTCTGCTCTTTTAGGTACTGTATAAGAAGGATTGGGTTTTATATTTATGCATCTGTTATTTTTTAAAAATTAATAGGAATTGAATTTCATACATATATCATTTATTTTTGTTCAAAACAACTGAGAAAATAATTGTGAATTCAATGCAGTTCAGGTTCTTAATGATCATGATGCTTAGGTCAGATGCAGGAAGTCATGAACTCTACCTGGAAGACAGGATTAGGATCGTGGTCTCAAAAAATTTTGAGGAGATGAAAATTTTTATGCTGAGTTCTGGAAACTGAGAGATGTTTTACAAAATGGAAGGGGGCAGAAGGAGAGCAATGGGAAAGAGGAAAAGTATTACAATGGGCAGAGGGATATTAGAGGATTGGCTGTTTCAGTAGCAGTTAGTGACTCAAAGTGAGCAGAGTGCAGCCTATTGGATGGGACAGTGGTGTCTAAGCAAGAAGAGAACAGATCAGAAATGGACTTGTCGGCAAGGATAAAATATTTGTAACATGCACTATGTGGCATAAAGACTCACTGGAAGAGTATAATCAAGGGAATGAAAATGAATTTCAGGATATGCTCTTTGTGAAATGAGAAGGAAAATTTGCAGCACCTCCAGAATGAAAGCAGGAAGGACAAAAATAACCCACGGTTATTTCAGTGATCTTAAGAAAATCTGGCAAACTGATTTAAGATAGTACCAATGAGAATGGACAATACAGCCTGGACCTATGGTTTGCAGTGGGTTGGATTGCTGGAGCAGTAGGGGATTGAAGACCTTGCTAGGAATAGAAGTGACTTAAGCATGATTCATAGTTTACTCATTATGAATAATAGGTATAGTTGAAATATATAAAGTATAAAATTTAATTTGAAATTTAACTGAAATGTGATCCCTGTTAAACATGAGAGTGGGAATAAGAGAGGGAAGAGATGTACAATTTGGGACATGCTCAAGCTGACTTGCCCCAAGATAGAGTTAGAAACATACCAGGGGACTCAATCCCATCAAGGTGGCATGTACCAATGCCATCTCACTAGTCCAAGTGATCAATTTCAGTTCACAATTGATCATAATGAAAGGACTAAGAGTCAAAGGGATCACATAAACAAGCCTAGTACCTGCTAATACTAACCGATAGAATAAATAAAGGGGAGAGTGATCCAACATGGGAAGTGAGGTACACAGCAGACTCATAGAATGGCAGATGTCCTAAACAGCACTCTGGCCTCAGAATCAGCCCTAAAGGCATTCTGATCTGGCTGAAAAGCCCATGAGAGAAAAAAAAAAAAAAAAAAAAAAAAAAAAAAAACCTAAATGAAAGATCTCTGTGAGTGAGATCCCAGTGGAAAGAACAGGTCTTCAAAGAAGGAGGTACCTTTCTCTGAAGGGAGGAGAGAACCTCCACTTTGACTATGACCTTGTCGAAACAAGATAAGAGTCGGAGAACTCAAAAGGCTTCCATAGCCTTGGAAACTCATGACTGGAGCATAGGGAGATTACTGATGCCATAAACAGGAGTGTCAATTTGTAAAGTCAACAACAGGAGTCACTGTGCACTTACTCCTCATGTAGGATCTCTGTCCTTAATGTGCTGTACATTGAGGCTTAATGCTATAACGAGTACTCAAACAGTATATTTCACTTTGTGTTTCTGTGTGGGTGCAAACTGTTGAAATCTTTACTTAATGTATATTAAACTGAACTTCTGTAAAAAAAAAAAAAAGAAATTATCAATTCCCAACTTGACTCTCACTGGGATTAAACATGACAATAGGTCTGCTCTGATTTCATCATCATTTAAAAAATCATCTATTATTTTTCACTTTATGTTTCTGTGTGGGAGCAAACTGTTGAAATCTTTACTTAATGTATGCTAAACTGATCTTCTGTATATAAAGAGAATTGAAAATGAATCTTGATGTGAATGGAAGGGGAGAGGGAGTGGGAAAGGGGAGGGTTGCGGGTGGGAGGGACGTTATGGGGGGGGGGGGAGCCATTGTATTCCATAAGCTGTACTTTGGAAATTTACATTCATTAAATAAAAGTTAAAAAAATTAATTTGGTTTATGTTATTTTATTGAAGATATTTTATTTTCTTCACTAATTTTGTATCATAAATATACACTACATGGATAAAAAACTTAAAACAGAAGACATATATAAAGCTTTCAGTACACTCACAATAAAATTCCAAGCAAGTTGATTTGATCTGCCAATATGTAGTTCCTATTTGTCACTTAATTTGTTCTAGGCTAGAGTTATTCTTTACCTCAATTCTGAATATTTTTGTATAATGTTATGTATACTAACATTACAAATATGCAAATATTAACTTTGTGAGCATTAAATATGTTATGTGAGTTTCCGAGCTGTTTTCTTCTATAACCCCAACTTTAAGCACATGCTTTTTCAGATAGCAAACAAGCACTCCATGTTGTTGAATCAATGATTGAACAACAGATTCAAGGCAAAATTGTTAACAAATTTCTATCAATAACTTAATTTACCCAGGATTATTTCATGGCTAGATTTCTTTAGGTAATATCATAATGGCAGAATTTCAGTTCAATTTGATTGGTTATCATATTTGGATGCCTAGCCACCAATATTATGGTCTCTAGAAAAAAATTAAGTTCCATCTGTAACTTGGCACTCTTTATCCATGAAGTATTGAACATATTGAAAACCAGTTTGTAGATGACCCAATGAGTATACCTTAGAATTACTCTGGATAGGACTCAGTATAAGAAATATATATGATAATTTACATGGTACGTGTCCTGCTTGTTTTATCCTGTCACCCATGGATTTTTGTCTGACTTGGTTCCAAATTCCAGCATCCAGAATTTTTTGTGAAACTTACTTAGGACAAATGCTTTTTTGTGTTTTTTTCAAAGATCACTTACTTTTGCGGCCTGGCACTTAAAATATGTAGACTTTTCTCTTCTCTTCCTGAATAATGGATTTTAAAACCATATGAGACATCTCCAGCATAATATAAACCTAGGGAGTATGTAGTTGAATATCTTAGGAATGCCCTGCCAATAAACACCAAGAATTAATCAGCCCACACTTTTGTTTTATTGGCCTACCTTCCTCCCATGAGATGCAGCAGTAGTAAAATTAATTCCTCCAGTACTTTAAGACTTGCCAGATAAGAAGGGCTACTTGCCCCCACTTCAGTGACAGGTTGATAGTTGTATTTTGGAAATGCTTGTCCAAATCCAGGAGCTCAGGCTCAGCACAGTTTATTTACTTGGGAGATGGCTGGCAGAAGGTATGAAATGCTTACCTGGCAGGAGTAGCCTGGGTGGGGGACTTCCTTTCATTTCAGTGCTTAATTCATTCTGAAGGAAAATAACTACAGAGCCCAAATAAGAAAGAATATATACAAATCTACAAGGAAGGAAAGTAAAACTAGTGTTACAATTTAAAAAAAAAATCTTCACCTCAACATCTAAGATGACATCTCATCTTCCTCTGTACCCCAAGGATGTCTTCCTTCAACTTTTTAGCATCTTCCCAGTGCATTCTACACTTGTCTTGGATGCCCCAGATGTTGGCTTACATTTCTTGCCTTGAGTACTTCTTTTTTATTTATTTATTTATTTTGACAGGCAGAGTTAGACATTGAGAAAGAGAGACCGACAGAAAGGTCTTCCTCCCGTTTGGTTCACCCCCCAAATGGCCGCTAGGGCCAGAGCTATACCCACCTGAAGCCAGGAGCCAGGTGCTTCCTCCTAGTCTCCTATACGGGTGCAGGGGCCCAAGCACTTGAGCCGACCTCCCTACAGCAGAGAGCTGGACCGGAAGAGGAGCAACCGGGACTAGAACCTGGCACCCATATGGGATGCAGGCGCTGCAGGCAGAGGTTTAACCAAGTGAGCCATGGTGCCGGCGCCTTGAGTACTTCTTCGATGCTGTGACCTGTACATTTATGTTTCAGGCAGGTCCATAGGGCTCCAAGCAGTCATCAGGGATGTTCTGTAGACCTAGAGAAGACTTCCCTGTACCTTATCTGTGTTGTGGTGGATTTCTGTTTCTGGACAGTTCTCTAAGGTTTCAATGCCCCTTGCTTTACATTGTCTAGGTTCACTGTCTTGACAACACCGATTTTTACCATACCATGTTACCACCAGGCCAGATTGGCAACTTGGAAATGCACTACTATTCGTAGATTGTATGTCATAGACTAATATACAAAGCCATCCCAGAGGAATCCCTCCATACACTAAGCAATCCAATCAGCCAGAATTTAACACTAAATCAGTAGATCTTGACCTTTAAGAAGGTCAAGATATCCACGTTTGAGGCTTTGGGGCTTCAACCCTTCTTTAAGTACTTTGTAGGATAGGTATAGATAGAAACTAAAACTCAAAAGGCATTAAACACAAGTAAAAAAAATGGCTCTAAATGATGGAATACTTCAAGTTCACAGTAGCAATAGATTAAAGCTAAAACGTAAAAAGTATAGTCAAAACAGCAAACAAAACTTAAATACCTTTGAAAATCAGAAACAGTAGAGAAAAACATAGAAAATATCTGAATCTATATACATTTTAGGATCTGAATAGAGAAACAAAAATAATCAGCTAAATAATGTTTTTTTTTTTCATCTGTCACACTTCATATTTGGATTCGAATTCAGGTTGGTAACAGAATGACTATAGCAGTTCCATATTCTCAGCAATAAAAGGAACATTTCTTTTAAGTCTCCTTAGAGAAGGGAAAATCTTTTTCTGAAGGCTCTCAGTGGAGTTCCCCTTATATCCTATTGGCCAGAATTGTGTCAAATTCCTATTCCTTATCTGATATTGCCAAGGAAGAGGGAAGTACCATAGTTGGAACAAAAAAACCTCTGGTGCAATACAGATGTTTTGAAATAGTCTGCCCAAAATGTCCAACACAATTCTTCCTTTCAAATATGCTAAAATATAGTAGCATCAAAATGAAATATACTCAACCCTTCTCAAATGGAAATAGCTCAGAATCTCAACTGTATTCAAATTCAGTATTTTGGGTGATGTATAATTCCTATCAAATATCTGTTTCATTTTCCATGTTCTGTATCAGAGCTTAGCAAGATACAACCTTCTCACCAAATCTGGCCTGCCGGCTGTTTTTTTTTTTTTTTTAGGGCACAAAGTTCAATTAGGTTTTAGTAATGCTTATATTTTAAATAGATATCTATTTGTCTGTCTATCTATTTATCTATCTATCTATAGAATTGGATCTGTTATTTCCCATACCAAAATCCACAGTTGCTCAAATTCTTTATAAAAAATGATATAAATGCTGTTTTTGTATATAGTCTACATATATCATCCTATATACTTTAGATCATGCTTAGATTATTAGTAATATTTCATATGATATAAATAATTTCATACTGTTTAGGGAATGACAATAAGGAAAAAGTCTGCACATGTTCAATACACACTTAAGACCTTTTATCTGGATATTTTCAGTTGGTGTTTCTCTGACACAAAGCTTGTCATTCTGATGACTTCTCCACTTCTTCATCTGCCTCTGAGTCAAATGACAACAAAGGAGATGTGGCTGTTTTTCAGGGACCAGAAAAATGTCAGAATTACAGGCTTAATCTACAGGAGAAGTTAATTTGTTAATGACTGTATTACTTTTACTCATATCTGAACTTCAGATTTCCAATTTGAAAAGCAGGAATTATGTTATCTACTTCTCAGGTTTGTGTACTCATTTGTTTTTCCTACATCTACCAGTAACTTACATTAACATGGTCTGATTTTAACAAGTTGTAACAAATCACATATTATCCCGATTTCTCTATGTCCTTATTCAGTGAGTACATTTGCGAAAACCTATTATTTTAAACTGAAAACAGTCATTTTTCAGTAGATTGCCTAATTTCAATTATTTCTAAAACAAATTAAATTTCCCAAGGCTGGGAATATTATCTTTCTTGTTGTTGCTTGTAAGTGCCTGAGGATATAGGAACAGCTATATGGATCACTACTACTTTCCAGTGAGCTCATTTTAGAATATTAGAGAGAGAGAGAGAGAGAGAGAGAGAAAGTGATAGGCATCTTCAAGGATGAACTTTATTTTAAATCTTGAGTTCTGTTGACACATTTGGTATAATCTGAAGTCATCTCTTTGAAACAAGACACTAACTAACAAAGCTATTATTTTATAATAAACAAATAAAAAGCTTTGCTGCAAGCATAGGCATTGTAAAGAAGAAAACTAGTTTCCAAAAGGATATGTCTAGGAAATATAATCTTCAAGTGTCAAGAATTCATTTTAAAATAAAACATGGCAGAGCTTACTATTCACTGATTTTCTAATAATTTCAAACACTTTATTTCTATTTTCTAATTCATATAATGCTCTCATTTCTAGTCTTGTGACATAAATCTTATTCTATGTGTTATATTTGAATAGTATGATACATGAGAAGAAGATATCATGGAATTAAAAAGCTGAGGACAGCCACTGATTCTAATCCAGGAAATCTCCTATAAAATGAATGGGATTGAACTCTTCCTATTAGGCATGAACTTGACATTCAGTCTTGTAATTTAAGGGAAGCAGTATTCTACTACTCTTATTTTCTATGCAACAGTCATGTTATAGTTTTTTCCTTGAATAATTGAATAAAATTTCTATTTTAAAACAACTTTTGCTTCCCTGAAATGAAATCCACTTGATGTATTTTATTGCATTGTTACGTTCTGTATTTGGCCACATCTAACAATACAATATGTATTACATTTACACTGGTGTCCATTGTGGTCTTATGTTATACCAATGAGATTATGAAATTGGTATTCCAGAAGTCTGCAAGGAGATGTGGTTGCATACACAAATGCTTCCAGCTAGGAAGAGCAAGAAGTTGAATAAAGGTGAGGCTTTTTTTCCCTCAAATTCCCAAACTCACTCCAGTCCCAACAGGAGCTCTGGGCAGAGCAAGTCATTTTGCAGGACCAGAAAGCCTGTTTCTCTTCCAGGACCAGTAAGCTTTTTAGCTATGGGGCTGCTCAGGAGTAACCAAGTGAAGAAGACAAATTTCTAGACGTTTCTGACTCAAATAGGCCCAGAGGTTCAGAAATTCTCTGAAGAAAATCACAGAAACCAATTGTTAGAACAAAGCTCCCAGAGTGGTCATGGGAGTGTTGGGGTAACTGGAAGAATTACAAGCAGTGCCCAAAGCCAGGGACAGACCCCAGAGAGAAGCTTGTGTGTATTTTAAGGTTGGTAGTCTGAAGAATGTTTCTGAAACCACAAAAATTAAATTGGCCCAGGACAAATACAATAGATTACTGGGGAGCCTGGCTCTACTTTCTGAAGTCAATCCCTAAAGCTGTGTGTGTTCTCCCTGTGTTTAGCAAAACTCTTCTCCACACCCACACTAGATGTTGGTTGAATTGTTTCAGGAAGTCTGAAACATAAAACTATGGGTTTCACATATAAAAATGTGCTTTTGAGAAGGATTTTTAGAGTAACATTGGTTACCTCGGGTTTTCTTTCCACTTTGTTCATTATTAGCTCAAATATTTTGGCACAGATGCAGCATGGAATTTCTGTGATGTCTTATTGAAGGAACTAAATTTATTTAGACACAGGCATTTTAAGGTCTTTAAAATTAGTAGGAGGAAGGAAATTTTTTTAGAACTATGCAAGTGTGATCAAATGTCAATATGTAACAAATAAATACAGCTTCTGTTTATAAATATGGTTTCTGTTCTGAGGTTTGGCATTAATCACACAACTTCTTTTAATATGATGCCAAAAAAGCAAGTGTAAAAAATTGTAAGTAATATGCATGTAATTTTGGGTTGTCTTGCTAAATGCCTTAATGTACGTAAAACACCTATTAGAAAATTGATCAATTTAATGTTATTTGATATTTTTCTCCCCTTCTTCCTATGTTAATTATATCAGAATTTATTATTGCCATTGTGTTAACAGAATGATTACATTTTCCAATTAACAAAATCTCTTCACTCTTAAACTCTTCTTAAGTACCTATTGACATAGGTACTAGAGAACATACATTTTCTGAAGTATTCTGATGCATAAAATAATGCCATAAATTAGTCAGTTATTTAATCACTTTTAACAAGAGGGCCATAACTCTTAAAGTGTGTAACTCAAAAAGGATGCCTGCATTTCTTAGAGGTAGTATTTTTCCTACACCTTTGAACTGATGCTTTCACGTTGTGCTGGGGACAGCTGACTCCCTGGCCTCTGCTCTGTTGCAATACCAGCACTTTCTGGGAAACTGCCTCCTCCAGTTCACCCACGTGCTATTTTCCCAGAATGCTCTTCCTGTGTTGACCCATATCTTTACCTGATATATGTTCTGTTCACATGTGAGATAACTCAAACTTTTTTGATGTTGGCTATTTATTTTTTCTTTCTTCTCTCTTTTTTTTTTAAATCTTGTTAGGATTATCTTGACTACTAACTTTCAAATATTCAGGGAGGGCTAACTCTTAATTAATACAGGATTAGTTCCATAAGTTCATGAAAAGTGAAATGAAAGGAAATATATTTTGTTGCAAAATGTTTTGAAATACATGAATGAATATTTTTGCATAATACATTTTTACATGGACTTTTTGAAGTTCTTTAATATGTCTGGTCACAAAAATGGACTAGTATATCTTCACAGGGAATCCATTTATTTTTATGCATGTGTTAGGGGAATCTCACATGACACCCTGAGACCAGAGTGACTGTTTTATAAAATGGGAAAGAAGTGTTACTCTTAGATGTGTTCACATTCTCATATTTCTTTTACACCATAAACATTTTCATTTTGACCTCCATTATGTAAGAAGTCATCCCTTAGGACTACTTTTGGCTGGAAGAGATTTCTTACCATCTTCTAAAATGTTTGAATTGTGGTGCTTGGAGTAGAGCTCATATGGAGACTCATTTTTAGACACTATCAATAGCAGCAGAATAGCCAACCTGGAAGTGGCTGAAAGCATAACCCTTGGATTCATTAAAGGACCCTTTATCGGGCAGGTGTTTAGCCTAATGGTTTAGTCGCCTGTGTCTCACATTGGAATGCCTGGGCTGACACGCAGCTCTGGCTCCTACTTCCAGCTTGCTGCTAATGCAGATCTTTGGAGGCAATAGTGATGGCTCAAGTAGTTGAGCCCTTGCAATACATGTCTGAAAGACCCAGGACTGACTGTGGCCTGGCTCCGCCCTGGCCAAGCTCTGGCTGTTGCAGGCATTCATAGAGTGACTTAGTAGATAGGAGTGCTCATTCTCTCTCTCCTCTCTCTCTCTCTCTCTCTTCATTTAAAACAAAACAAACACAAAAAACAGCCTTTGTTCCTCTGTTGCAAAATAACTGTACGAATGGAGAAGAGTAGGGAGCCAAACAAAATCTTGCTTGATTTTGTCTTCTAAGAAACCACACCCCTGGCTACTTGCTAATGGTATCAACACCCAAAACATGGGCAGGTTTGACGTACTTGTAAAGCCACAGCTTGGAATGACTGCATCCTGTGTCATATCATCATGCCTGGGTTTAAGCCCTGGTTGCAATTCTGATTCACCTTCCTGCCAATGCACACCTAGGAGGTAGTAGATGATGTCCCAAGTACCTGGATCGCTGCCATTTCCATGGGAGACTTGGATGAAATTCCTGGCTCCTGGCTTTGGCCTGACCCAGCCAAAGCTGGGTTTTGGTTGGAAGATCTCTGTTTATTTCTCTGCCTTTAAAATAAATGAATTGATATGTAAAAATCCAGTGTCTTCTGAATTGTAAATTTATGAGTGTGTGCAGAGTTAGACCTAAACTATGTATCAGTTATGCTCAGGACAGATGCCTCTGTTAAGCTTCATTCTTCAGCTGAATTCAATTGTAGATTTGGGGGAAGATATAAAAGGAATTCTCTAATAACACAGTGGTGGTACCAAACAAAACACACACTCAAGATTGCCACTAATGTAGCACATTACGAGAAGCTTTGTAAAGATTTCTGGATGGTTTTAAACCTCCCAAGATAAACATCTTTGCTTTAAATTATTATGTCAACGCCTTTGGCTCAGCTGTCAGTTTTTCTATCAAAAAGACCAATGAGAGAAATTTCTCCACATGTAAATGTCTATGTTTTGGGAATAGCATTTAGCGTTTAGAAAGTAAGGTGCATTAATAAAATGAGCTTGTGTTTTTGAATTGCATGTAGCTCTTTGTTCATATGGGCAACTCACATTTATAATTTCTTATGGATTGGATCTGAGAGTGTTTAGTTTCAAAAGAGTGATCTAAACTGTGTAAGTTTCTATCTCTGTGGCTATATAATAGATATCTAAAAAAAATTCCCACATCAAGCTGTCATAGCAAGAGAAGCCTGGCACCTAAGGAGAGACAATAACAAGATGAGACATGCTTCTCTTGATGGGATCCTGGAACAGAAAAAAATATTTTAGACAAAAATGAAGAAAATCTGAATAAAACATGGATTTAAATTATCAGTAGTGCATCAATGTTTGATCACTAATTATAACAAATATGTCATATTAATGTAAGGCAGCATTGAAGACTGATTTGGGGTTGTATGAATTTTTTGTACTATCTTTGTAGGTTTTGGTAACTCTAAGACTGTTCAAAAAAGAAATATTTGTTTTCAGAATGTCTCACAACTAAAGTACTTTGAGATATCTAGTAAGTGCAATTTCTTATTTTAAAATTATATAATAGGAATGAGTTTATTACAAAATGTGTTCCACATTATACTTATCTCTGCTAAGATGAAAGTTAATACATATTTTTGATACAGAAAGGATGCTTTTAGATCTGTTATCATCCCTTTTTATGCCATTCTCTACTATTAATAACAAAAGTACTTTCAAGCATAACTCTCTGATGAGCTGATGGCTGTAAAAACATTACAGTTGTATGGTCAAGATTCAAATCTTATCTTGCTCAAACTAGTGATGTACCCCTATGTATATCATTAGTATTTATGTGCCAGGGGATTCCAATTCAATCCCATCAAGGTGGCATATACCAGTGCCATCTCAGTAGTCCAAGTGAAAAATTTCAGTTCACAATTAATCACACTGATAGATGTAAGAGTCAAAGGGATCACAGGTATCACACAAACAAGACTAGTGTCTGCTAATACTAACTTTTAGAATTAAAAAGGGAGAGAACGATCCAACATGGGAAGCGGGATACACAGCAGACTCATAGAATGGCAGATGTCCTAAACAGCACTCTGGCCTCAGAATCAGCCCTTAAGGCATGCGGATCTGGCTGAAAAGCCCATGAGAGTATTTTAGGCATGGAAAGCCAAGACACTCTGGCACAAAAATAAAAGAAGACTTAAATGAAAGATCTCTGTGAGTGAGATCCCAGTAGAAAGAACGAGCCATCAGAGAAGGAGGTACCTTTCTCTGAAGGGAGGAGAGAACTTCCACTTTGACTATGACCTTGTCTGAATAAGATTGAAGTTGGCAAACTCAAAAGGCTTCCATAGCTTGGCAACTCATGACTAGAGCCTAGGGAGATTTCTGACGCCATAAACAAGAGTGTCAAGAATCAGTGAATTGATGCCCTCCCAACCTCATAATGTATCAATCTCTAACTCTAAGCCAATCAGGAACATGAGGTCACAGACACTAATTCCAAAAGAAACCCCACTACCCTATTAGGAGATTACAGAATAGCCCAGTACTACTGATATACAACCATCCTGGGGAGATAGTCATGAACCTTGCTGTTATTTTGACCATATGGTGTGCAAAAGAAATAACCCAACTGTGAAGAACATTAAGCAGAGTGAAGCACAAAGCCCTAGAGACTGACTGAGAAGACATGACCCTGCATTCCCAATCATATAAGAAAATACGTTCAGCTTCCATTGAAGAACCAGCCATTGAATTCTCTTCCCACCATGCTGTTTTCCTTGTGTTAGAACATAAATCCTAAAAAAGTTGACTGGGTTGAATGTTGGCTTCTTATCAATTTCTATTTACAAGCAAAACAAAGAACCCTGAGTTGGTAAACAAAATCAGCATATGAAAGAGCTTTTGGTACCCCCATGTTCATAATAGCTATGATATAAATAGAGAATCAACCCAGATGTCCATCAATTGATAACTGGATAAAAAAGGTGATACATACACACACATACACACACACACCTGATCGAATACTATTCAGCCATACAGATAATGAAATCCTGCATTTTGTAAGAAAATAGATGCAACTGGAAACCATTATGCATAGTGAAATAAGCCACACACAAAAAGACAAGTATCATACGTTTTCTCTGACATATTGTAATTAATATAGAATGCAAAACTGTGTAGGAATGAAACGAACATCTTGTGATTTGATTGCTGTTTATTTAATCCTTGTTTATACTGTTTCTACAATTTACTTTTTACTTACTTACTTCCACATAAGGAGTAAGTACACAGTGACTCCTGTTGTTGACTTAATAATTACTTTTTATACTGTTTCTACAATTTACTTTTTGAATATTATGGTTAGTGGTACGTTAAGCCTGTGGTTGTAGAGTAGATTTAAATTACGTTTTTGGGGCTGGTGACGCTGCTCAATAGGCTAATCCTCCACCTAGCAGTGCCGGCAGGCACACCGGGTTCTAGTCCCGTTCGGGCCCCAGATTCTGTCCCGGTTGTCCCTCTCTGCTATGGCCCGGGAGTGCAGTGGAGGATGGCCCAAGTGCTTGGGCCCTGCACCCCATGGGAGACCAGGAGAAGCACCTGGCTCCTGCCATCAGATCAGTGCGGTGTGCCGGCCGCAGCACGCCGGCCACAGCGGCCATTGGAGGGTGAACCAACGGCAAAGGAAGACCTTTCTCTCTGTCTCTCTCTCTCTCACTGTCTACTCTGCCTGTTAAAAATTTCTAAAAAATTACGTTTTTGGAAAAATTAAAGAAGAAAATGAAAGGAATGAAGGAGTGGGTTTGAGGGAGGGAGACAAGAGAGGATAAAACTACAGTTATCTTCTTAAAATCATACCTATGAAATACATGGAATCTCTTCCTTTATATTAATAAGGTTACAAAGAAAAAGAAAAAAGAAAAAAGTAAGAATGAAGAAACATCAAAGATGGAAAACGTTGATGAGGAGTCACTATAACATGCATGAAAGGAGACTGAATGATTCACCCATATCAGTCTGCATAATCTTTCCAACACCTTTGTGAGAGAGGTATAACTAGTAATCCTTTTGTCGGGTTAAGTAAGCAATGACTATGAAAGCTTCAATCACTTGTCAAAGGACCAAAGCTAATAGAGGGAACACAATTCAAAACTATGCCTATGACAAAATCCACCAACACATTGTTTCACCAAAGGGCTCCATCCTAACGTTTTTCTTTAGTAATACTATTTTTCAGTCTAGAAACCAAGCCTTCAGTTTTGGAATTTATTTTGTTTCTCTGTCAGAGAAGGTAGATCTTCCTCCTGACAGATATATCATGGTGGTACATAACTAGAGTGATTTCGCTACATTCAAATGTGTTTTCTAAACAAATCAAAACAGCCACCAATGCTGCCTCACAAATTTTTGTTCACTGAATCCTAGCCTTGTTTTTTCTGTATTCTATAAGGTAGATTTGATCTTAAAAACATGATTATCTGAATAGATGCAGAGAAAACATTCGATAAAATACAATGTCTTTTCATGATGAAATCCTTAAAGCATTTGGTATTCTATACATCAACATAACTAAGGAAATATGCAACAATCCCACAGCTAGCATTGTAGTGAATGGGGAAGAGCTAGAAGTATTTCCACTAAGATCTAGAAGCAGGAAAAGATGCTCACTCTCACAAGTACTGTTCAAAATAGTCTGGAAGTTTTAGCCAGAGCCTTAGGCAAGAAAAAGAAATCAAAGGCATACAAATTGGAAAGGAGGAAGTTAAATTATCCCTGCTTGCAAATGACACAAGCATACATATACAGGGAACAAAGAGACTCCACTTAGAGACTGTTGGAACCTGTAAGAGTTCAGCAAAGTTGAAATCAATAGCATCCTTGTATATCAACAATGGTCTAGCTCAGAAAGAACCGTTCAGGATATCTATATAAACAAAACAAAACAAAACAAAACACTTTAACAACCTTGAGATGAATTTATTCAAGGGTGTGAAATATCTACAATTAAAACCATGAAACATTAAGGAGAGATGTTGAAATAGACAAATAAAAAATGGAAGAATCTTCCATGTTCATGGATTGGAAGATTTAATATCATCAAAATGGCCATACTACCCAAGGCAATTCACAGATTCAATGTGATCCTAATCAAAATACCCTGTATATTCTACTCAGTTCTAGAAAAAAAAAACAATGTTAAAATTCATATGCACTCACAAGAGATCCCAAATACATAAAGCAATCTTAAACAACAAAAGCAAAGGTGGAAGTATCACAATACCAGATTTCAAAACAGACTACAGGGAAGTTATAATCAAAACAGTCTCATACTAGCACAAAAATAAATATGTGAACAAATGGAGCAGTATAGAAACACCAAAATATAATACACGTATCTACAACCAATGAAACCTTTGACAAAAAAGCTAAAATCACTCCCTGGAGAAAGCACATTCTCTTTAACAAATGGTGCTGGTAAAATTGGATCTCTGCAGGCGGAAGTGTGAAACAAGAACCCTATCTTACACCCTATACAAAAATCAACTCAGAATGGATCAAGTATCTAAACCCAAGACCTGAAATCATCAAATTACTAGAGGAAAACATAGGGGAAATGATACAAGACACTGGTATAGACAAAGATTTCTTGGCTAGTATTGCAGAAGTGCAGGGGTCTTATATAAGCAAATAAAGAGTTATAAAAAGCAAAAATAGATAAATGGGATTACATCAAGTAAGAAGCTTCTGCACAGCACACATGCAATAAAGTGAAGAAGCAAATGACAGAATAGGAGAAAATATTTGCAATCAATGCCCCTGATAAAGGTTTAATATTCATAATATATAAAAGATACAAGAAACTCAATAATAACAAAACAAACAATCATGTTATAAATGGGTAAAGGACATGAAAAGGGATTTTTAAAAGTATGAACTACAAATGACCAACAGACACATAGTAGCATATTTTTTAAAAAAATATTGAAAATTCTTTATTTTTTAAGGGAGAGAGGCAGAAAGAGGGAGGGACAAAGAGAAAGACAAAGAGTGATCTTTTTTCCATTCACTAACTCCTCAAATATCCTCAATAGTCAGAGCTAAGTCAGGTCTGAATCCAGAAGCCAAGCAAAAGCTGGTAGCTTAGAACTCAATCAAGCCTCCTACGTGAGTATCAAGGACCCATGCACTTGAGTTTTCACCTGCTGCTTCTCAGAGTGTGAATAGTATGAATTAACAGGAGGCGGGAACAGAAGCAGAGTGCAAGAACTTGAACCAGGTACTCAGATATGGAATGTAAGTGTTTGAAGAAGAGATAACTGCTACAACATACAGCCACATCCAGTGCTGGGTATTTCTTTTATTAATTATTTAATTTAAAATCATTTTTGATTAACATGAAATATTTGTGATAGGCATTTGGCCTAATAGTTAAGATGCCAGTGGGGATGTTCATATCTCATATCAGAGTGCCTGGGTTTGAGTCTCATATCTGCTTTAAATTCCTGTTTGATTCAAATGCACAGACTGGAAAGTAGCAGGTAATAGCTCAGATAGTTGTATTTTGAACCCCCCATGGGCAATAAGCATTGAGTTCCTGGCTCTAAGCTTCAGCCTGGCCCAGCTTTTGAGGGATTTGGGGGAGAGAACCAGTAGACAGGACCTTACTCCATCTGTCTCTCTACACACTCATCCTCATAAATAAATGAATACAAAATTTAAAAAATCATGTAACATTTCTAATTTCTGTGGTGTACAGTGTGATATTTAATATATATAAACAGTAAAAACTTGTCAAACAGGCAATCTTTCCATTGTCTTATCTTTTTTGTGTTTTTTTTTTTTTTTTAGCTTAGCAGCTCCTCTCTTTCAGTTCTTCATACAGTAAGTAGTACATTATTGTAAACTATGAAGTCAATGAACAATGACTAAGATGTATTTTAACAATTTTCCAGAGGGACTCAGGCATGAGGTTTTTAAAACATTTTATACTATCGATTCTATCCTAAAATATGAATTTTGAAGAATAAGCCAAGAGATTTTATAATAAAATTTCCTAACGTACCCACGCTGTGTTTACTATTCATAGCACAATGATATAAGTGTGTTGAACTTTCTGTTTGATTTTTTACTTCCTTTTTCCTAAAGAAGGGAGAGAACACTTCTTTACACAACCACATTTGAATGCCAGTATAGATATTAAAATGTAGTACATCTGTTCCACACATTAGGAAGCTTCTATTGGGTCTATAAATAAGATCTCCACCAGCTTTATTAAATCCCCCTGGATGAATGGGCCTCCTTATGCAAAACACGATTGAAATAGTACTTCCATGGGTGTGATAAAGAGGGCTGATACAGTCTTGAAGCAGAAATTGTTGGTAGATTTTTTTTTTTCCATGCTATTGGACCTAATTTTCTTAAAAACCAAAAGTTAGAATCCCTTTTGTTCCAGGAAATCCTTTTTGTAACAGAATTGAAGGGGCCATTAGCAATTTGTGTGAAACATGAGTGTGTATTAATATGTGTAAACATATATTTATATGTGTGTATATATATATATATATATATAATTGTAAAGGCATCTTTTGGGGACAGACGTTTTAATTAGCTAATGAAATTGGGGATTAGAATAAAATTCTTTTTAGTCAGAAAAGTCTTGGCATTTATTTTATTCTTTAAGCAATTATAAAAGATTTTTGTCTAAAAGATCTACAAACTTCCCTGTAAAATACCCAAAAACAAAATAAAACACCTTGAAAGGATTTGCAAAAAAATTATTTCTTTGAATTCTCTCTCCCTATATATGTGTGTGTGCATGAGTGTTTGATGTATGTATTTATTTACTCTGTATATAGCTTCTACATATTTTAAAGATCTAGAAAGTGAATTCAAAATACTTTCGTCTTGATTCACGTTTTACTAATTAGTAAATTAGTAATTAGTTCCTTGAATAAGTAAACAGTATCAACATAAAAATATAAGCATGACTTAATAAGTGTATTAGTGTGTGAAAGGTCAGAACTGAAGAATACACCAAAGGAAAAGTCCCACTCCTTGGAATTTACCCAAAGGAAATTAAATTGGCAAACAAAAAAAGCTGTTGCACCTTAATGCTTATTGCAGCTCAATTCACAATAGCTAAGACCTGGAACCAACCCAAATGCCCATCAACAGTAGACTGGATAAAGAAATTATGGGACATGTACTCTATAGAAAACTATACAGCAGTAAAAAAAAAAACAATGAAATATGGTCATTTGCAACAAAATGGATGAATCTGGAAAACATCATGCTGAGTGAATTAAGCCAGTCCCAAAGGGAGAAATATCATATGTTCTCCCTGATCGGTGACAAGTAACAGAGTACCAAAAAGGAAACCTGTTGAAGTGAAATGGACACTATGAAAAACAGTGACTTGATCAGCCCTTGTCCTAACTGTTGATGAAGAACTTAATACTTTATCCCTTTCAGTATTTTTTTGTTCTATTTAATACTATTGGTTAACTCTGTAATTAACACACAATTATTCTTAGGTGTTTAAATTTAACTGAAAAGTGATCTCTGTTAAATATAAGAGTGGGAATAAGAGAAGGAGGAGATGTACAATTTGGGACATGCTCAATCTGACTTGCCCCAAACGGTAGAGTTAGAAATGCCAGGGGATTCCAATTCAATCCCATCAAGGTGGCATGTACCAATGCCATCTCACTAGCCCAAGTGATCAATTTCAGTTCACAGTTGATCATAATGATAGGTCTAAGACTCAAAGGGATCACATAAACAAGACTAGTTTCTGCTAATACTGACTGATAGAATAAAAAGGGAGAGAATGATCCAACATGGAAAGTGTGATACACAGCGGAGTCCAAGAAGGGCAGATGTACTAAATAGCACTCTGGCCTCAGAATCAGCCTTTAAGGCATTCAGATCTGACTGAAGAGCCCATGAGAATATTTTAGGCATGGAAAACCAAGACACTCTGGAAAAATAAAACAAAAGAAAAAAAAACACCTAAATGAAAGATCTCTGCGAGTGAGATCCCAGTGTAAAGAATGGTGCCATCAAAGAAGGAGGTACCTTTCTCTGAAGGGAGGAGAGAACTTCCAATTTGACTATGACCTTGTCTGAATAAGATTGGAGTTGGTGAACTCAAAAGGCTTCCATAGCCTTGGCAACTCATGACAAGAGCCTAGGGTGATTACTGACGCCATAAACAAGAGTGTCAAATTGTTAAGTCAACAACAGGAGTCACTGTGTACTTACTCCTTATGTGGGATCTCTGTCCTTAATGTGTTCTACAATGTGAATTAATGTTGTAACTACTACTCAAACAATACTTTACACTTTCTATTTCTGTTTGGGTGCAAACTGTTAAAATCTTTACTTAATATATGCTAAATTGATCTTCTGTATACAAAGAGAATTGAAAATGAATCTTGATGTGAATGGAATGGGAGAGGGAGCGGGAGATAGGAGGGTTACGGGTGGGAGCGAAGTTATGTAGGGGAAAAACTATTGTAATCCATAAGCTGTACTTTGTAAATTTTTATTTATTAAATAAAACTTAAAAAATTGTTCATTTGATTATCAATATAAAATTATTTACACAGAAATTCTACTTGACTTCATTGGTTGACTTCATTGGTTGGAGGGATTTTTTCCATTCTCTACTCTTTCCATGTCTTTGGCACAACTGTATGTTCAAGGAGTGACAGGAAAACTCTCTTTGAATATCATCCACTACCCAAAGAACATTCAGTTTTTTTTTATGGTGATTCAAATGAAATAATGTTCAACTTGTGATAGTTATCTTTTAATTCCAACGTTAATACTATGTAAAACTATCCAAAAATTTTTTCATTGAAGGTATTTGGCCTCATCATTCTTATGTAATAAGTAATGTAAAAAAAGTAGCACGTCTGCCCATGATAATGTCAGTAAACTTCTAGTGACTAAACACAACTAAGAGTTGAAATGATTGTGAATGTTGAGAAGCCCATGGGAAAAACGTGAATCCACGTGCCAGAAACACGGATATCTATTTGTTATAGCAAATATGATGAATTTTCCCCTATGTGAATTCCAAAAGGAAAAGGAAAATCTCCATTTCCTTCATTGAAACTAAGCTATATTTAAGTCAATTATTCATAAATGAGCAGGTCCCCAGATACAACTATCTTAAGTGAAACACTTAAGATAAATTTTAGGATTTAGAGCAAGTGTCAATGTTCCATGAAATGTCATTCTCCTGAACGTCTCTGAGAGGTCAGGCACATAATTCTTTTCACACATGGTACACTTTTTCTGTGTTGAATTTCTGGTGCACCAGATACTAATGGAGTTAGCTTGCACTAACAGGGCTCCCCAAATATTATTACTCAGCATGAATATGTGATAAAAGCTAATCTCATTTTTTACTGAGCATTTGAGCTGTATTTTGTAGAAAGCAGCTGTGGCTAATTCAGTCACATCTAAGAGTAACTCCCACCTGTCAAACGCATTTAGACCCATTTATTCCTCCATAATTAGAACTTCAATTGGCTGATTTTTTTTCTATTTAAAGTATGCTATAGTTCTCCTTTCTTTTAAGACTTAGATTATTAAAACTACATTTGGAGCTATTATTATAAAATTAATTTCACCATATAAATATTTCAAGAAAAATAACTTTCCTCACAAAAATAATTACATTTCTTATATAAATATGATAAATATGTGGATATATGTATATCAAGCATACACATTCACATTTTAGAGTAAAACGCAAATGAATTATTTAAAATTACTAAAACACATCCATAATCAGTATTGCAACACATTCAGAAGCCAACAATACACCCAGAGTTGAAGGAAACTACTGTTGCTGGAAAAGAAAAAAACACACAGCACTCTACTTGATGATTAACAATGAAGTCATCCAATTTATCCCTCTTCAGAAATGATGAGAAGCCAGAAAGGTACCCAAAAGAGGAAAGGAAGGAGGAATATTCAGGCTTTCTCTCAATAGTCAGTCATGGAGAAGCTGGTCAGGGAGCAGCATTATTTATCAGCTTACTTGTGGACATGCTACCATCAGTGGTCAGGGTCCAGGCAGTTGAGGTACAGGTGAGGATATCCATTTTTGAAAAGGAAATGGTCACAATCTGGAAAGGAAAATGGAATTTCTACTTAGGAGACAAAGAGATATTAGTGTTCTAAACCTCAAAGTTCAAAGCAATATCTTTGTTTTCTAAGGACAATTCAAGTTCTGAATAAAATAACTCCCTTTTTTCCTTCTCCTCTCTTCGAATCTGATTTTGAGAATCATTACTGCTTATCTTTACCCTCTCTTCTTGGAAGACCACATCCCTCATGCTTCACTGGGGATAATTAATGCCATCAGATTGAAGTTACTTAAACTTCTCTATGAAAATAGCTACACTGGTAACCATCTTGTGATCCCAAAAGGGGCACTGTGGCCTTTGATTTATTCAAGTCTGATCCTTAACTTGTCTCATTCCCTCTTATTTTTACAGTCATTATGATATGGATCTAGGTCCTTCCTTTTACTCTCCAATCTATTGGGGGTTCATCAATCTTCAAACAATGAACATCTTCCATCTTAACATTTCATACCTTAATCATCATCTACCCGTGCTTTAACTACCTCTCTCTTTCATTCATCCTTTTAAAAACATGTATATATGCTTATTGCCTCTACTGTTTAGTCTAATTTTCTGGCTTATGCCAGTATACAAATGGTATTACAAAAGTTTACATGGAGCCCATGCTGTGGAGCAGTGGGTTAAGCCTATATCAGAGCAATATTTTGAGTCCCTGTTGCACTGTTTTTGGTTCAAGTACTTGCTTTTTGTGCCTGGGAAAGCAGAGGAAGATGGTCTAAGTGCCTGTGCCCCTGCCATTCAAGTGGGAGACACAGATGGAGGTCTAGTCTTCTGGCTGCAGCCATTTGGAAAGTGAACTTGAGGTGGATCTCCCTTTATGTCTGCTCTGTCTGTCTCTCTATCATTCAAATAAATACATACAATATTGAATACAGTTTATGGGAATGTATATTGTGAAAAAAACTACAGGTAGATTTCACAATTTTTTCAACTAAAATAAATTTATCTTTTTAATTCTATTTTTCATAGAGGTTGAAAAATTTTATGGGTTTATTGTATTATTTGAAAAGCAAACACACATACACACACACACATACATAGAGAGAGAGAGAGAGAGAGAGAGATGAGAGAGAGCTCCCACCTCCAACAGCTGGGGCTGGGCCATGGTGAAACAAGGAACTGAGAACTTGGCCTGAATCTCTCAGATCAGCAAGAGTCAACTACTTGAGTTATCACCTGCTGCCCGCCTCCCCTATGGTGTACAATAGTAGGAAACTAGAATCAGAAGCAGAACTGAGACTTGAGTGCAGGCACTCTGATATGAGATGCAGGGGACCCAAACAGTGTCTTAACAAATGCATCAAATCCTTGCCCCCCACAGACTTTTTGAAGTACTCTTGTATCTCCTGCAATTTACCTAATAGGAACTACTGGTCCATGAACATTCCACTGGAAACATTTTTAGAACTAGCTTATTGGAAACTTTTTAGAATTAGTTTATTGAATGTCTTATTTATCTCTCTCTCTTTTTTAAAAATATTGTCTTCTTGTGGCTTTCTTGGCATGTATGAAAAAGGAGTTTTACTCCTGTCCCTTTCAAGAGAAGTCTTTCACCCTTTCAAGATCTTTTATGGCAACTTGTCTTCCTGTTACACAGCTATTCAATCTTGGATATCCTCTTAGACTTTTCTCATCTCTTATTTTAATCCCTACTTCTGTGTTGTCTCATCCTTTCACATCAATAAGACTATTATGTGTGTGCCAACAAATCCCAAAGATACATCCATCAGTTTGATTTCTGTTCTTAGCTCAGGGCTGTATAAATGCCTACTTGACCTTCCTACATGTTTATTTCATAGATACCACAAACTTAATATATAAAATACTAGTTTCATGATTTCTTTTGAGATTCATAACTGTTAATATTTTTTCACATTATATAACCAGAAGATACCAGTAATTCAGGCCAGAATTCTGTGTCATCATTTATTTGTCTATTAACATAATGTCCCATACACAAAGAATACATACTATTAACTTATAGCAAAATATCATTTTAAATCACAATTTGTCTCTACTTCTACCATCCTTGTCCAGGCTAATTTCATTTGTTGTCAGGACTATCACAACAATATTTTTGTAACTTCTTACCTTATATCAATCTTGTCATCTTTCAACTTACTCTGTTCTTGTGGTCAATGATTTTACAATGTACAAAATTTGCTTTTATCATTCTCTTGCTTTAAAAAAAAATTCATGGGGGTGGGTGGGTGTTTGGCTTAGTAGTTAAAATGTCACCTGAGATGCTCACATCCCATATCTGAGTGCCTGGGTTCAAGTCCTACTTTCATTCTGGGTTCCAGCTTCTACTAATGCACATCCTGTGGAGATGGGTTTCAGGTGAAAAATCAAGTAGTTGGATCCCTGCCACCCACTTGGGGTTCCTAGATCGAGTTCTTGGATCTTGGAAGTAGCCATTGCGGTGTTCAGTGGGTGAGCCAGCAGATGGGAAAAGTGTCTCTGTCTTCTGTCTGTCTGTCTCTTTCTCTCATTCACTTTGCCCTTCAAACAAGTAGATAAACAAACATCTTTTTAAAAGGAAGTCATAACCCTAAGTATACCAGACCAAAACCGAACAATGTAAGTGCATGTGGACTGCTGATTATGAGGCAGTTTCTACCATCTCTAAAAAAGCAGCATTGCTCAGTCTTGGCTGGTTGTTTGATAAGAAAAAGTAGGACCACTCTTTCCTGGCCATCAATTTTTTTTCTTGAGAAGTTGTACTTGCCCTTTTCTAAGAGAATTATACCATCAATTGTATGTCTAATATTTGTGTACCCTGCTGGATTGAATCTGATCCACCATCTTTTTTATTGCTGTGGACATAGCAGATATTCAGAAAACATTTTTTAATGAGTGAATCAAAACAAGAGAAGAATAAAGAAGTGAATTGCTATATTTAGAAAGGGCAGAGTTAAGGGAGATGTTGAATAACATAACCATATCTTGAAAACTGAATAGGGTTATTAGCTCCACAACGGCAGGAATTATATTTCAGGCTTGAAAAGAAAAGCAGTGTGAATTCACATGACCCATTAAGATAACTCTAAGCCATTGCCATTGCTAAGGTATGGTCCAGAGGAGTAGCTGTAGATTTCAACAGCAAAACAACAAAGAGCTCTAGTAAGGACAAGATGGCTGGCTGTGTCCTGCCCCAGCAATATCTGGAGATTTGCATTTAAGAATAGCCTAGCACCATGAAGAATAAATTCTAGTAAAAAGAAACCAGAAGAAGGAAAGTGGGTAAGAAACTGCTACAAAAACTCATGCAGAAAATGAGAAATTGAAGAAAAAGCACAGACTATGTAGGGGTGGATTTGAGAGATGATTAAGAATAGAATACAACAATTCCACATGCTACCCAGTGAGTCCAACAGCCACAGTTATTTGCTGTTCCTAAACAAACCTCACTTTTATTGTTTCCCTGTATTTTCTCAAGCTACTCTCTACACCTGGGCTGAATTTATCTTACCCAGTAAGAGTAATAAATCTGATTTTATTTATTCTTTCAGCTTTGTTCCTCACAGTGTGATTTCAGAACCCGTAGCAAAGGTCTCACCCAGGAGCTTATTAGAAATGCAAGATCTTAGTCTGGTAGATTCACAGACCTCCTGACTTTGAGTCTGCATGGTAACAGGACTTGCAAGAGATTCATAAGCCCACAAGAGTTTCGCAAGCTTGGCTTAAACCATATCTCAAGCAAGAAATCTTTCTGGATTTGCTCAGGCCCTTCAGTCTATTGAATTAACTTAAGTTTACTTTTATTACCTCACATGCTTCTCCCACAATCAGATCATTTATGTCACGGTCATTAATACACGTTCCTTTTACCCCTCCCTAAAATGTCAGCTAAAGTAGGCAAGAAAGAAATCAAATAGCCTTGGGGTTGCCCACAGCTCCTGTGTAGAACTTGAATCTCTGTAGGCTTTTCCCATGAGGTAGCGATGACCTCCTGTTGATTTTAGAATTATTCCTGGCCATCCATCCCTTAATAATGATCAATAGGTTCCAACAAAGCACTATCTGTATTTAATTATGTCACTTTATTTATATTTTGTAACATTAAAGCTACAACATCTGTTCATTCTAAAAAAGGTTTGGTGACCTGATGACGGACTTCTTTAGCATTAATCTTCAAACTATAATATTTTCATAAGTTTTCGGAGGACCAATCTGAAAGTGAGCTCTTTCAGAGATTATCGTATTGATAGAAATTCTAAAGAAAATGAACAGATTTCTGTATTACAGAAGCACTTTGTTTTCTACCACCAGTCCTTTCTATAACCATGTCCTTACTAATTTTTCTCTATTTCTTTATTTGTTTTTTGTTTGTAACCTCAGGAAAAAGGACAGCATTCTAGACTAGACTATTTGCATGTAATCCTAAAAAAGTTTCCTTTTTTGGGTAGAAAGTTTAGTTAAGGTTCTTTAAAAAGTAGGTCACTCAAAACATCATTCTCTCTTAAGCAGCAAAGTATACTTGAATGGTTTGGACTAAGTGTTGTAGATAAAGGAGAGACTTCTAAAATAACACGCAGAAAACAGCTGGAAAAGAAGTAGTGAAGCGTTAAACTGTCCATTATGCTTAAAGAATAACTTGGCTAAACTCCTACTTTCCCCTTAAAAGCACTGAATGTACCTTTAGAATTTATGTAACTGTACTTAGAGTGTCTGTAAAAGAAATTTATCATTTTTTTCATTTATACTCCAGACTAAATAATTAATTCATGTCAATTTAGGGCCCCCTCACTTTATGAGTCAGACTATTTTTAGTTTCCATGAGAAAGTGGTACTAATGATGTTTCAGAAAGTAAAAACACTGAAGCTTTTTGGAAGAAACTACTAGACGTTTTACAAGTTAGTAAGGTGTATTTTCAGTATAAAATTATTCCATTGGATTTGTTATGATATTTCCAAACAAAAATAAGGTAAACTCTCAGGTGATATTTAAATTTGAAGAAGGACACGAGAAAAAGAGGCAATGCCTTTTAATGCACATTTCAGTAGTTCTGTGACATGGCTGTGTTACCATCTCTTCTGATTTGATGGCCCGAAAGCAAAGTAAGGCCCCCAGACATTTTTAGTTGACTGAGTTTTACAATTTAGAAAAATTTGTGGTAAATTACAGTGATAGCTTTAAAGTAGGATTTAAACTCAAGTCTGTCTATAGATTCATCATCAAATTCACTCCAGTCATAAGTATTTATCATTTTTCTTGAGCAATCAAATACTTATTTCATTGTTGCTCTTTGAAGATAATGAAATATTTCATCTACACTGCTATTTTCTATTTATCTTCTTGCGCTCTCAAACTTTTATCATTTTCTTAAGTACCCTGAATTTTTTGATAAAAAAGTCAAAAAAATCAACCAATACTGGCAAAGCTGCTGGGGAAAAGGTACCCTAATCCACTATTGGTGGGATTGCAAACTCATACAGTCATTGTAGAAGACATTATTGTGATTTCTTAGAAATCTGAAAATAGATTTACCATATACCCAGCAACCCTACTCTTGGGAATTTACCCAAAATAAATGAAATCTGCATATGAAAGAGTTATCTGTACCCCCATATTCATTCCAGTTCAATGAACAATAGATAACATATGGAATCAACCCAGATGTCCATTATCCAATGACTGGATAAAGGAAATGTGGTATATATACACTATGAAATACTATTCAGCTATAATAAAGAATGAAATCCTATCTTTTGGAAAAAAATGGATGCAATTGGAAACCATTATACTTAGTGAAATACGGCAGTCTCAAGAAGACAGATATCATATATTTTCCCATATTTGTAATAATTAATAGAGTATGTAATGGATCCATTGTAAATTTCAAAGGTAAGGGAGTTGATTATAAATATAAATTTCTAAAAACTATTTTTATGATTTGATAAATAATTGTGTCTCATAAAATAATACATGAAATAGGGTTGATTTCATGACTTGAAATACATGTAAATATAATACTTTGTATTTCAGAAAAAATTTCAATTTTTTGAAATTTGGTGTGGCATAAAACATGGCAAGCAATTTTTAAAATTTCATGCTATTAAAATTCAAATCAAGGGTATGTAATTTTCAGTATATTCTTAGATTAACAAAAATTTTCATAATAATGGTTTTCAACATATAGCTAGCAAACTGATTACTGGACAACACTTACTCTCATTTCATTTGTTTGTACTTATGTCAATTTTTGAGTGAAAATTTCTGATAATATGTGGTTTAACTTTTGTTTGTAACCTTTTATTTATTTAGGGTAAAATACAAATTTATTTCTTGAAAGTAAATATGTCAAGTCATAGACTACTTTCACACAAAGAAATATATGTAGCAAAATTAGTTTTTCTTAATTATTAACATTTTTATTCATAAAAGTAATTGCATAGGTTGAGAAAGGCAAACTTGTGGTAATTGTTGAGGGTAGATGGAAGTACTGGCAGCTTGGGGCCGGCACTGTCGCGCAGTAGGTAAAGCTGCTGCCTGCAGTGCCGGCATCCCATATGGGCTCCAGCTGGAGTTCCAGATGCTCCACTTCTGATCTGGATGTCTGCTGTGTCCTGGGAGAGCAGTAGAAGATGGCCCAAGTCCTTGGGCCCCTGCACCCATGTGGGAGACCTGGAAGAAGCTCCAGACTCCTGGCTTCAGATC
Organism: Oryctolagus cuniculus; assembly: GCF_051225735.1. Taxonomy (NCBI): domain Eukaryota; kingdom Metazoa; phylum Chordata; class Mammalia; order Lagomorpha; family Leporidae; genus Oryctolagus; species Oryctolagus cuniculus. The sequence continues at coordinate 18,604,795 of NC_142870.1, read as the reverse complement.
TTAGCAGCTCTGGCCACTGTGACCAACTGGGGAGTGAACCAGCAGGTTGAAGACCTCTCTCTCTGCCTCTCCTCTCTCTGTGTAACTCTGACTTTCAAGTAAAATAAATATTTTTTTAAAGAAATATTAGCAGCTTGTTAATTTTAATCTACCCTTTACTTTCCATAACACTTGAAATGCTTAATGAAATTAAGGATCAATTTCCTGATAAAATGTGAATAATGCTTTTTAATTTGCAACATTGATGTGAAGATGGGAGTTAGCACATGTGAAGATATGATAAAGAGCCTGCATTGTACATGCAAGTGCTTTGCAGATTACTACTCCTAATTATTTACATAGCTATTGTGAAATTTATGAACTTTGCACAAACTTACACAATAAAGAAAACAAAATTAAGTACAACAAATATCCTACTTTAAACTTTTTTTTTTTTGACAGGCAGAGTTAGACAGTGAGAGAGAGAGACAGAGAGAAAGGTCTTTCTTCCGTTGGTTCACCCCCCAAATGGCCGGCACGGCTGGCATGCTACGCTGATCTGAAGCCAGGAGCCAGGTGCTTCCTCCTGGTCTCCAAGGATTTGGGCCATCCTCCACTGCCTTCCAGGGCCATTTTAAGCATTGCAGCAAAACTACTAAACCAAATACAAATATATTCTCACATAAAGGTGACACATTTCCTTTTTAAAATTAGGAGAAGCCGTATCAGAGATTGCATATGAATTTAACCTTTCTTGAAAAAAAATAATTTTTAAGCTTAATTCATTCCAAAACTTGTTATTGTATTATAAGATTTATGTTAGGAAAACTTACTATTTTTAAAAAAATATTTTCAACACTTTTTAGCTTAGAACAATTACTACTGAATTCCAACAAATTAGGTAATACGTATACATTGATATTCAGCTCAGAGTTTATAATACTAAAGGTTAAAGAAAAATATTATTCTTCTCAAATAATTTTATATTTATCTGAATATAGATCTTATTTGAAATAATGGAAGAGAGTACATCATAAAATGAACTAAAATATCATAAAGAAGTATTCGAATGTCTATAATTATAAATATTTAAGATCTTTAAGGTATATGAAATTCAAAATGCTTCATTTGAAAATTTTTGGGCAAGACTTAGGAATAAAGTGCTTAAGTCTTATTTGTTTTAATGACTTTTAAAATAGAGTTTAAAAAACACATGAAAAATAGCATATAATACTCTGCATGGCTCTTGAAATTATAGAGCAATTTTCCATTTTAAACAATTTAAAAAAGTTTGTCAAGATATAAAATGGTAGAATAGAGTAATCATGAAAAAATGTACCTGTATGTGTATGTGTGTGTGTGTGTGTGTATGTTTGTATGGGTAACTGAATTAATATAAAAGTGGAATTATTGCTTCACCTTCACAAATTAAATCAGATAAATCAATGTTTAGGCTATGATTTACGTTTTATATTCATTTACTTTGTACTTGTCATTAATCACTTTTACATAGAATATATACTGAAATTAATTCATTTTTACATCTTAAACTTCGTAACTCAGCAAAGTTTTGTGCTACTTAGCATAGGATTTTGATGTATTTATTGGTATTTGGTTTAACTTTAGTTGTTGTTTTGATTTTAATGTATTAAATGAAACAACTTGCTTTTCCAAGTTCTGCTTTGAGTTTATAGGGCTCATAGCTATGACGTGAGTAATTCAACAATTTTCCCTTTAAACATTCTTTTCATTGAAATATCTTTCTTTAAGTCTCCAAGCAGAGGAAAAAATAGTCAATTATAGGATTTTTCTTGTGTTTACATTAGAGGAAAGTATGAACAAAATAAATATCTTTTGTCATGTGTCTTTTCTTTGTGTATTTAAATTAAAATCTTCTATGTCTTACAATGTTAGTACTAGTTTCCTTAAAAAATCATTAAACCTCCCATAGTGATGATATTTTATTTGTTTGTTTTGTTTTGTAGTCACTCCCCAATTGTGGAGGGAATTCTAATTTCTGATAGAATGATGATGATGGCATTGGTTTTGCAGTAGAATATATATTTTCAAAGACTCTCTCTGCCTTAATTAGGAGGGAAGGGTGCTAAGAGACAATTTATTCCAATACTTATGCTAATATGAGCAATAAAGCAAAAGTAATTTTAGGGCTTCAGGTGGCTTAGCAGGTAAACCCACTGCCTGCAATGCCGGCATCCCATAGGGCACTGGCTCTTGTCCCAGTTACTCTGCTTCTGATCCATCTTTTCACTAATGGCCTGGGAAAAGCAGCAGAGATAATTCAAGTATTTGGGGCTCTGCCACCCATCTGGAAGACCTGGATGAAGCTCCTGGCTCCTGGCTCCTGCCTGGCTCTGTGCTGGCCATTGGGGCCATCTCAGTAGTGAAGCATTGGATGGAAGGTTCTCTCTCTCTGTCTCTCTGTCTCTGTGTGTGTGTGTGTGTGTGTCCCTTTTTCTCTGTAATTCTGACTTTTAAATAGATAAGTAAATCTTAAAAAAACAGCAAAGTAACTTAGAGTAAAAGAGTGATTGAAACAGAAGGAAGAGGACAGTGATACCAAATGGAATGCCTTCTATTCGCTAGGTCCCATCTTAGTGCCCAAAAATTTACTCCTGTAAATCTCTTTTCTACAAGTCAGATTCTTCCCATTTTACAAAGTGAGAAAACTGGATCTCCTATATAGGTAACATGGTGATAAAAAATGCTTATTGTTTCACTGATGTGAAATGTCTAATTTTTTCTATTTATTCATACCTTTTATTGTGGAAACTTCCACTTGTAAGTAAGCTTAAGAACCCATGGGAGGGGCTGGCGTTGTGGTGCAGCGGGTTAACACCCTGGCCTGAAGTGCTGGCACCCCAAATGGGCATTAGTTTGAGACCCAGCTGCTCAACTTCCGATCCACTCCCTGCTATGGCCTGGGAAAGCAGTAGAAGATGGCCCAAGTCCCTGGGACCCTGAACCCACGAGAGAGACCTGGAAGAAGCTCCTGGCTCATTGCTTCGGATCGACGTAGCTCCAGCCATTGTAGTCATCTGGAGAGTGAACCAATGAAAGGAAGACCTCTCTCTCTCTCTCTCTCTCTCTCTCTCTCTCTCTGCCTCTCCTCTCTCTGTTTAACTCTGACTTTCAAGTAAAATAAATAAATCTTAAAAAAAAAAGAACCCATGGGAAATGCACTGGTTAAGAAGCCCATGTCACATATCAGAGGGCCTGGGTTAAGTTTTCAATTCCAGCTTCTTGCTAATGTAGATCCTGGGGGGCAATGGTGATTGCTTAAGTAACTGGGTTTCTGTCACCCACATGGAAGACCTGGATTGTGCTTGTTCTTTAGCTCCTGGCTCTGGCTCTGGATCAATCCTAGCCAATGCTGGCATTTGGGAGGGTACTAGAGAATGGGAGCTCTTATTCCTCCACCTCCCCCATGACCCTATTCTGTCTCAAAAACATAAACTTAAAAAAAAAAAAAAAAAACTAGGAAGATAGGCAGTAAGCATTAGTGTGCATCATTGGTTGCCTGAATCAGATCCACCAACCGATTTTGATGCCACTATATTAGCTAGTGGACAGGTAAGCATTGTCATCATAGTGCATTAGACAAAGTGAATTTTCTGGAGAGCTTTATCAATTATTAAGTTTCTATATTCCTTGAACCTCATATGATAGATATTTCAGTCTCATTTTCTGCTTTGCTCCAAGGAGTGCCAAATTCTGCTAGGTCTTCTCCCTCCAGTGCTTTCGTGCAAATGCCAGCGAGGCTCCCGTATTTCATGCTTGGTCATCTTTTGGCTAAAATTGACTGTTGGTCTCTTCTCAAGCTGACTCTTTTGGTCTGCAGACCAGCATTTCCAAACAGTCTCTGCTCTTTCCATTGTAGCACTTCGCCCACATTGTGGATACTGACCTTCACTTCTCACAAGTAAAGCAGGGATCAGTCATAAAATTCAATATGACTTTACTGTAACTGACAGTATTTAAAATCGGTTACTGAACATGCTGATTTTGGATCCCAGGATCCCAGGTAGGAATCCCTGCAGCTGGAGCTGCCAGGCAAAATGTAGCATACCCATTTCCATTTTAATTTCAGTAAAACAGGGGAACATATTCTAGTAGATAAATGTCCAAAATATTAGTCAGATTTATACTAATAGTTAGATAGACTTGTAATAAAATGCTGGGACACACACTATTTTTTTTTCTGAAATTCAAACTACACTGGATATCCAGTGCTTTTTATTTTATATTTTCTTTGCTAATCTGACAACTCTGGGTTCTGTTCCAGGTTTCTTCAAACACAGGAGAGTTTTGGTGTCCTGATGAGGCCTGAAGTTCTCCTCTTCCAAATTCCAGGCCTCTAATTTTCCCTGAATTTTCTTTTTATTCTTAGGTATATCATTGACAGAATCAAGATTTCTGTTATTGTTGTTGTTTAACTACATATAGAATACATGCCACATATATAATACTTGAGGAACTAGCTTTAGAACATCTGGAGTCTCATTCTTGCTCCATTTTGGGTCCTTGGGCTTGAGGATGACCTCTGAACCCCTCTCAGCCTTTTTTTAAATCCATGTTAGAAAGCAGTTTAAACCAGAAGCCTTGCTTTCCATGGAGGTTGTGATAATCAGGTGAGCGAACAAAGGAGGAAGCCTTCACAAGACACAAATTCTATGAAGAAATACACATGACAAGTCTTGGCTGCTCCACTTCCAATCTAGCTCTCTGCTAGTGTACCTGGGAAAGCTGAAAAAGATAGACCAAGTGCTTTAGCCCCTACCCCCATGTGGGAGACCCAGAAGAAGCCCCTGGTTCCTAGCTTTGGATTGGACCAGCTCTGGGACCCTTGCAGCATTTGGGGAGTGAACCAGCGAATGGAAGATTCTCTCTCTCTCTATCTCCCTCTTACTCTCTCTAACTCTGCCTTACAAATAAACAAATAAATAAACCTATAAAAAAGAGAAATGCACACATCTCATATTGTTTATTAGGATTTGTTTTACAGTGCTTTGTTCCACAGGAATATGATGGGGGGAGAACCTGCAAGTCACAGGGAACAACACAGAAACCACCACAGAGGATAAGGAACTCAGTATTTGTTCCCTATTCTCTCTGGATGACTTTCTGTGTGACTGTCAGTTTGCACCATGATGACTTTTCTGATTTGAGTCTCAAATACTTCCCATTGGAGTTCTCTATCCTACATCTTCCCACTTATGTTTCTGTCCTACACTGATAATCTAACGTCTAATTATGTCTTTAGCCTTTTTCGGTTACTAGAATGAAATACCTGAGAGTGTATATTTTGTAAATGAAAATGGTTTATTTAGCTCAAAAATTCCGGAGGCCAAAGCTCCAAATAGCCTGACACTGACTCTGGTGAGGGTCTCACATCAGATGGCATCATGACAGGAGCATGATCAGAAGAGAGAGAGAGAGAGAGAGAGAGATGTCACATGGTTAATGGGATGCCAGAGTGAGGGGAAGGCAAGGTTTCCATTTTTATTACCACTCACTCAAGTTAACTAACTCAGGATCCATGAGAAGAATTCTAACGCCGTCAAAGGGCAGTGCCCTCAACAAGACCTACTCATCTCCCACCAGACTCCACCTCTTAAAGGTTCCATACCACCTCTCAACAATGCCACAACGGCGTCCAAGATTCCAACCCATGAACTTCTGTGAGACAAACCGTATCCAAGCCGTAGCAGACCTTTGTCCTTAATCTCAGTGTTTGGCATCACCTGGCTTTAATTCCCATTTTCATGGTGATTAGATTCCTATGTCTAGGGATGTGTGTGTGTGATTGCTTTTAATCTAACTTAGTGTCTATTTCATTTAGACAGCTCAACCCCCCTTTTATAATGGCATCAAAAGAAAGATCCTCTCTGCTTTTTCTGATGTTGAAAAAGTTTTTCCACATTTTGCTTCTGTGAGTATTCGGACTATTTCCTCTCCTTCTGGCACGGTGATGCATTTCTGGAGCTAACTGATATCAGATTCTATATAAAATCCCTGAAGGTTGCTCTTAGAAAGCAGGATTTATAAACTCTCCAGAAAGATGGAGTCTGAGGTGAAAGATTATGTAATAGCTCTATTGTGTTCTTTCCATCCCCATTGTTCCCATGTGATATTTTTTCAGCATCCAAGATAGAATTCCAAACGTAACCATTCACTTGGGTCAAGAAATGTGTTTTCCTATGATGTGAATGTTGCCAAAACAACTTGAGTAAAGCATTTGATTGAGTGCTGCTATGAGAACATGCCCAAGGAATATAACATTTATGTGATTCCCTCCTTTTCTTAGAATGGCAACATCTTCCAAGACTTTGAACTCCCACTTCTACCTTCCAAGGTTGTTGTCAGGGGATAAGCATATTTTCTAACTTTGAACACTAATAAAATTTGTCAAGTAATTTAATTATGTTCCTCAAAATCTATGAGGATAATTTCTTTTGTTGTTACTGCAGATACGTTAAAATTGGAGCTATTATTTTAGAAAAAAAATAATAGCTCAAGGACCAAAGAACTGTGAGAAATTTACTTCTTTGGCAGACCTGCCTCCCTGTTGTTGAGTGTTTGGCACACACATCATGCTATCAAATGCTGTCATTCTCCCATGCTGAAAAAGTCAGTCAGACATCAAATAAAGTCATTTGGCAAACTCAGCTTATGTATTCTGTGAAAATAAAAGCAGTTTCCACAATCAATTACTTGAAAGGTCACTTCAAGAAAGCTATTCTTTGTGAACTGCTTCCTTTTTGTTAGACAGGAGGAAGGGGAATCTCCATGCTCTGCAGACTTTAGAACATAAAGTGTCAGTGTATGTTTTAGAGCCACACCTACCCAATTTGGTTTTACTTACATAAAACTTGACTCTATGGTAATAGAATTTTATATATATTTTGAAGTCCAGTTAAAATAATGTGTATTATATATCGAGTCACTCTTCTTTGGCATAATTAGAAAAAAGAATATGCTTGCCAAATATAATGCAACGGTTAGATTTGAATTTCATATAACCAACAATTATTTTTCTTTTTGTCAGTATTTCCCATGTTGTATTTGAGACATACCTATAGAAAGAGAAAAAATCATTACTGATTTGCAGTTCAAGTTCTATTGGGCATTCTGTATTTATGTTTGCTAAATTTGGTAACTTTAGAAAGGAGATAAAGCAGATGGCAGAAAAATATAATTAGGCTATTATCAATGAGGTTTTGGAGAGTTTACTTGAAAATTACATTAGAAATCTAACAGTAATAGCTGCAAAAGGAGGAAGAAATTTAAATTCCAAGTGTTTCCAAAGGAAGCCACCGCATTCCAAAGATACTGCCAAGATTCTGCTTGAATTTTGTTGATAGAAGAGACACATAGAGATAAAAAAATATTGTCTAAGCTGGCACATGGTACAGTTAAAACTACTCTTTCTAACCAGTCTGTCATTCTCCAAAAACAGCTCCCATCCTACACTCTGAATGTTTTATGCCCAGGGAGGGCATTGCCCAATACCAGAGAATTGTTCATCTGCAAGCTTCTTCTCCACCAAGGAAACAGGAGAAGGACAATCTCGCAATTAATTGCACAACACAAGTCATAGGAACTTCACCCAAATGTTTCCTTTGTTAAGCACCTAATTTTTTCTTAATTGCTGAGATTATCAGGGGATTTAGAAAATTGACCTTGGAATAAAGAAATAGAAAGAAGATATTGTGCATGATTATCCAATAATAAGGTATCCAATAATCAGTTAAAAGTGAAGAAATAAGGAAGAAAATGCATTGTTATATAAGCATACTACACATATCCATGAAAAACAATTTTTTGGTTTTATTTTGTTTTGTTTTAAACTTTTATTTAATGAATATAAATTTCCAAAGTACAGCTTATGGATTACAATGGCTTCCCCCCATAACTTCCCTCCCACCCACAACCCTCCCATCTCCCGCTCCCTCTCCCCTTCCATTCACCTCAAGATTTATTTTCAATTCTCTTTATATACAGAAGATCAGTTTAGCATTTATTAAGTAACGATTTCAACAGTTTGCACACACATAGAAACACAAAGTGAAAAATACTGTTTGAGTACTCGTTATAGCATTAAATCTCAATGTACAGCACATTAAGGACAGAGATCCTACATGAGGAGTAAGTGCACAGTGACTCCTGTTGTTGACTTAATAAATTGACACTCTTGTTTATGGCATCAGTAATCACCCTAGGCTCTTGTCATGATTTGCCAAGGCTATGGAAGCCTTTTGAGTTCACTGACTCTGATCATATTTAGACAAGGTCGTAGTCAGAGTGGAAGTTCTCTCCTCCCTTCAGAGAAAGGTACCTCCTTCTTTGATGACCTGTTCTTTTTACTGGGATCTCACTTGTGGAGATCTTTCATTTAGGTCATTTTTTTTTTCCCCAGAGTGTCTTGGCTTTCCATGCCTGAAATACTCTCATGGGCTTTTCAGCTGGATCCTCATGCCTTAAGGGCTGATTCTGAAGCCAGAGTGCTGGAAAAAACAATTTTTCAGCTATTTCATGAAAACATATTTTTGATGAGGAAAGATCAAGCATTTATGCTAATAGGTATAATGTTACTGATTTTAGGTGTTTATATTAATGTTTGGATTATACTATTTTCAACATTGCATTTTCATGGCTCTGATAGGTTTATTCTAGTAGTATTTCCTAAATCTCTATAAGTACCCAGAAAAATTAATAATAGCTATCATTATATGAGAAATTCTGTACAAGTATTTGATCTGCTTTAGCTTATAAAACACACAAAATGTCTCTATTAGGGGCATTTTGTCTGTGTTATTATTTTTCCTAAATAGGTCAGTGAGTCCTGCAAAGCACTTGAGGTCTTGCTGTGAGCCAGGGGAGGGGCCAAGTCGGAACCCAGAAGCCCTCTCTCTGCTTCTGGTCATACCTTCAATCCATTAATCATTCTGATTAATCATCACCTGTGTCAAATTGTCAAATCAATACTGAAAAAACTTAGCACTTAGCCTATGTTTAGGAGCAAATTTTTTCTATGAAATTTCCAACCCTTTGAGTATTTCAATTTTAGAGTTTCCTAGGTGCTCTGTCTTATTTTTTGTGACAACTATTTTCATAGCCTTCGAGATTTAGATTTAAATTTAGTTTAATTTTACTTACATGGTTGAGGAAACACTATTTCGGACTTGAAGTTTTTGGAATTCTTGGTGCAACTGGTCCTCATGTGATTTTTGAGGAGAAGTTAGCATCTTATATGAAGATGAATGGAAAGACCACCAGTTGGAGTGACTTCATCAGAATGCAATCTAGAAAGAGGCCTCTGGATGTGAGGAACAAGCTTCAGATCCTCACAGAGATGGGTCAAGGGTCATTTGTGTCTGATCTGGACTCGTGCTCAGTTTGGCTCTGCTACGAAGTTTTCATAAAGCCAGTTTTGTTAAGTTGCTGTAAAATCTTGCTCCAACATGTTTGTAATACAGTATAAATGGTAAGCATTTGATAAATGATAGTTATTTTTAGTGGTATGCTCAGAACCAAGTCCTTGGAGTTCATTTTGTGTTTTCCACCGAGATAGGAACTGATTTTTTGACAGTGTTTGCACCTGTTGTTAAGTAAGCTGACAAGATGGTGTTCACACACTTCTTCAGCACAGTGCCAGCCACTCTGAAATTTACATAACAGGAGACTGGGGAAAAGTATACCTGGGTAGCCAGGAAAAAGAGAAACATTTCACCAAAAGTTGTCTTTCAGACTCATAGAGAAGAAACAGGGAGCTTCAACCCAAGAGATAGAGGTAGGCGATGTGGCTTTGACCAACCCCTGATTCTAGCCACAATGTCCATGTCCGCAACCAGAGTAACTGAGCATGTACCAGTGTCTAAAATGTATCTGAGAATGCACTTTTCCTTAATTTTAACACTAAGATTTCTGCCTTAGGAGGAACTTAAAACTTATTGACATAACATGCAATATGTGTCTAAACGGGTTTCTAATTAGTGCCCGTGTGAGGTTGTACCTACTCCCACTTGTGAGGATAAGGACTTTTCCTCTTGCAGATTCATTTCTCTCAAGATAAAAGATATCCACGTATTTTGCTCCAGGAACCACAGCTTAGGAAAGGATTCCCCATGTTCTCCATATCTGCTGCAAGTAAACTCTTTGTGTGACAACTACTTCTGGGGGAAGTTTTGATATCTACCCACTGAGAAGCAGACCCACAACTTGGGTGGATAACAACTATAGTTCCTGGACAGTACAAATTTTATTTACACCAGACAGAATTCTTGTTTTTCTGCATTAAATTATCATCCATTCACTTTGTTTTCATCTGATTTTCTTGTTCTTTCTTTTGTAAAGATTTACTTTATTTGAAAGGCAGAGTGATACACACACATACACACACACATATTTTCCATTCATTCATTGGTTCACTCCTCCAAATGTCCAAATGAACACAATGTCTGGAATTAGACCAGGATCCAGGAACTCTGTCCAGGTCTCCCATGTGGATACAGAAGCCCGAGTGTTTGGGCCATCCTCTGCTGCTTTCCCAGGTGCATTAGTAGGGATCTGAATCCAAAGTGGATCAGTCAGGTGGAACTAGCACTCTGACACAGGATATTGACATCAGAAGTGGCATCTTAACTTGCTGTGTCACAATATTGGCCAATTTAATTAGCTTTTCAATGCAGAGATTAGTTGGACAGGTTGTTGTCTCCCCCCCTTTATTTATTTTTTTGGTTTTCACTTTTAGAAATCTTCTTTAATTTTTGAGATTATATATATATATATATATAAAGATTTGAAAAGTCAGAGTTACACAGAAAGAGAAGGAGAGGCAGAGAGAGAGAGAGAGAGAGAGAGAGAGAGAGAGGTCTTCCATCCTCTGGTTCAATTCCCGGTTGGCCACAATGGTAGGAGCTGCTAAGATCCGAAGCCAGGATTCAGGAGCTTCTTCTGGGTTTCCCATGCAGGTGTAGGGGCCTAAGGATTTGGGCCATCTTCTACTGCTTTCCCAGGCCATGGCAGAGAGCTGGATCCGAAGTGGAGCAGCCGGGACTCGAACTGGCGCCCATATGGGATGCCAGCACTGTAGGCGGTGACTTTACTTGATACTCCACAGCACCAGCCGTGAAACAATATATTTTTAATTTACATTATAGTCAAAGACTTAATGCTCCACCAAGTAGAATTCAACAAATAAAAAGTAGAAAGACCATAGTTCAAACAGAAATATATAGACAAGGGCAATAAGCAATAATCAAATGAAAAGACAATTTGCTTTCTAACACTTAAATTTTATGACCACTTGGTCACTGAAATAAAAGAAGTGCAAGCTGAGAAATTTTAACCAATCTCTAGTATTCAGCCACACTACAACTTTCCAATTTAAACTACTGTCAGATATGCTGTGTATACCCAGTACTGCAGAATTTGGGAAAAAGAATTTGTTTTTGTTTAATCTAAAGTCTACAGATAGAAGTTCTGTTGCAAGTACATACAGAGTTTTGTTGTATAATAGGTCAGAGGATAAATGAAAAATACACCAAAAGAAGCTCTAAGGAAAATAAATTAAAAGGAATTATGGAACCAGGTTGTTTTTCCTTCTGTCTTTATGCAACTTTGTGAATGGTCATTAAAATAATCTGACCACACTGCAGATGATGGTGCAATTTTTTAAATAATTCTGGAAATCATGGAGTTTAAAACATAATAGTTAATCTTTCAGTAAGAAAAACAATTAGGTCAGGTCATTATTATAATGGATAATTATTTTGCATTCTTTCCTTCAGAAACTTGTAGCTTTCCAAATTTCATTAAACATTAAAGCCTTTAAGGAAATGGGCTGTTTGTATGTTGCTTTTCTGACAAGACATCTCAATGGGCTATTTTATTAGTGCAATTTCAACAATTGCTCCTTGATTCATTGAACGTAGTGAAACTAGCATTTTAATTTTAGTTATTTTCCCTTTTTTCAGCATACCAGAAACTGTTGTAATTATTATGATTATGATTTATGGGTTTGAATTCCCCACCACCAAAGGACTTGTTGAACTTGATTTATTGTGCAGATATTAAGGTGGGTGTTTCACTATTCACCTATGTCCACAAGTTTAGTGGCAACTGGTATTATTCACTGATTTCCAAAGCCTTGTTCTCTGTATATGAACTGACCCTGGATGATCTCTTTTGGTTTTTAAGTCTATATCAGGGGGTACTAGAAATGGCTGAAATATCTGTTAATTAATATGTTCATTATTTGATGAACAAAGAGTTACCAATTCAGAGATACTTTCCATCTGCTAGTTCATTTGTCAAATGCCTGCAATAGCTGGGGTTGGGCCAGGCTAAAACCAGGTGTCAGGAACTCTAGCTAGGTCTCCCATGGTGTGCCCATTATGGGAAAGTTGGAACTGGAAGCTGAAGCGGGACACAAATCGAAGCACTCTGATTTGGGATGCAGGAATCTTAACTAGCCTCTGCAGAGTCATTAAAAAACTCACAAATGTGAAATTGGTTTTAGTAAATTATACGAAATTCTCATTGGGAGGCTTGCTGTTTTTTGTTGTTGTTGTTGTTTGTTTGTTTTATTAATAGGAACCTACAACTTGATTTTGTATAGCTTATATTGAAACAAAAAAAAATTCTGTAGTGTTAAAATATGCTTTACTGGTATACTGGATATGATGGATTCCCACTCAACATCTATTTTTTAGGGACTGAAAAATTAATGTTTACCCTTCGCAGGAGCTTGTGCGTCAGAGTTCTAGAAGGGAATTAAGTCTCCACTTAGATTTAAGCCATTTCCTGTTGCCAGATTCCAGATCCCTGTGTTGTCACTCTGATAGTATGTCATTAACCACATTGAACATGCCATTTGTTTGTGGCCAGATGGTGGCTAAGTCACCACTCCACAAGAGGAGTTCCCCTGTTCTCTGAGCGTCTTCCGAGGATTTCTGATGGGGGTTTGATGTTCCAGGCCTTCCCATGTTTGATCATCACCCAATTCATCTTACTATTTACGTCAGCTTAAAACACATAGGGTGGTTTGTTTTTAACCAGCAGTTCCTAAACAACTCAAGCAAACTGCTTTTGCACTATTTTCAAATGTGTTCTGAAAAACAATTATACATAGGAAGACAGCACTGTCAAATAGTTAAAATGTTGGAAAACAAGAGGCTACTTATTCATACTGTTATGCTTGTGTGCACTACTATAATGCAGTTTGTGTTTTGCACTGTGAATCCTAAAATATATTATGTTAATTTTATCAACTCCAGTTGCCAACATAAAGCCAATATAAACTGGTTTTACAGGAGTTTACCTATAATTTTTAACAGGTGGGTTTGAAAATAATCCAGATTTTAAAGCTGGAAATATCTTCTGTTTTACCAGGTAAAGAAATAAAAATCTTAGAGGAAGGATTAGGTGATGTAATTTCTTCTGTTTGATACCAAAATTCCATAAGACTATATGTGAGAAATATAAAAATATTACTGAATTGCACTTTACTGGATCTTTGAGAAATGTGGGTGACAGAATACATTTTATGGACATTTTCTATGCCTTGTAAAAATAACACTAAATATACATGTTTAACTCTACATAAAAATGAACTTAGTTTCTCTCTGCTTTTTATATTCCTTTATGGTTTACTACTTTAGGCATTAAATCAAGAATCTCATATGTTGGGGAAAAGGATTGCCTATCAAAAGCTTCTTTCTTTAAGAAAATATTTGGTGGATTCCCACATGTCTACTGAAATAAAAGCTAGGGGATACAACACATGTGTACACAACCTTCTCTCCAAGATTTTGGCAGAAGACTTGTTGAAGTTCGTCATTCCATCTTGAAAGCCAACTATGGGTTTATGAGGGGGAGGGGACTATATTCATAAATTAGTTCTTGAAAGTTTGAGAAGCTTTGGGAGTGAGGTCTGGTAGTACTAATTAACATGTTGTCATTTTCAACAAAAGTAGTGTGGTGCATTTATTTTAGTCAGGGTCCAAGTGGAAGGAACATTGTTTCTCACCTCATCTCGCGCTTATCAAAGAGGCCAGTCACATTGGCATAGACTTGATGCATTTAAGCAGCATAATGCACAGTTAATTACCATTGACAAATAACCTGTGAGTGCTTTGCACAGTGGGCCTACTGGTGTGGAATGGTGTCAAGATAGTGCCTGCCAGGAGCCAGATTTGCTTTGTGATTTTTTTTTTTTTTTAGCACATGGGATCTGCAGACATGATTATCCAGGCCTATAACCTGACTCCAGATTAACTATTAACTCTTTTATTCTGGGCATGTCACTGAGTTTCAGCTTAAGTTTTCTATCTAGAAAATAATGATTATAATTGAATCTACCTCATTTGATTGATATGGGAATTATATAAAAAGATTCATGGTGTTGACTCAAACTCTCTGAAATAAGGAATTCTCCACCATTAATTGATTCCAAAAGCTGGAGAAACAGTGAATCATTTTTTCCAATGCATAGACCCATGAAAATGACAACCTACTGAAATACTAGATATAAAATATTAAAATATGAGTTTAATTATAAATAACATATGAGATAGTCCTTTAAAATGCTGTTTCTGCTCGGAATAGCTTTCCTAGATCATAGGCAGCAGGCCAGACTTCTGTGCACAGATTTGCCCTCCTACGCTTCTGAATGGCGGAGCAGACACACAGTAAGCAGCAGGGATAGCCTTTGCCACATTCATGCCTTTCATATTATTGTCAAATCCATTAGGATTGCTACAATAAAATGCCGTAGTGGAATAGCTTATAAACTACGGTTTATTTACTACAGGTATAAAGTGTGGGAAGTTCAAGATCATTTGGCATTTTCTGGTAAGGGAGGCTTTCTGGTTCAGAGATGGTACCTTCTGGTTGTGTCCTCATATGCAGGAAAAAACAAGACAGCTCACTTGGGAGTCTTTTATAGACATTTATCCCCATTATTAGGGATTAGTGCTCTTACAACATAATGGTCTCTCTTCATAATTGAATTACTTCCCAAAGGTCCCACATTCAAATCCCATTGCATTAGTGATTAGATTTTGATTTCAGAAATTGGTGCAAAACACAGACATTCATTCCATGACATGGAGGACTAAAAGAAGACTGTGCTTTGCTAACCTGGGATGTAGTCTACAGGCTTGAATCTCTCTCTCTCTCTCTCTCTCTCTGATTTCACATTTTGAATTAGACTATGTCCCCTAAGTAAATGGCAAATCCTCAGATATGGCACTCTCAAGCTCTGTACGTCTTGTTGCTGATCAAAGTCTCATTATTTACTTAGGAAAACTAGGTAACGTTATTTTACATAGAAGGGCTGGTGGAGATGGCAGTTGTTTTAGGTTAACATAGATGGAATTTATTTATTGAGAAATCATGCAAGTTCATAACAATGAGAGTTCTTCCAGCCAAAATTTGGGCATATATTAATAAAAAGTGATGACAAAGATAGAGAATTTCATTTTATAAACTGCTAAAATCACTTGACCTCCCGAGTTTTGCAGTGATGATAAGAGTGTCAGTTTCTCATCTTCCTCCCAGTGGCATGTTGTGTTTATTTTCTGATATTCCATACATGAATCTCATCTCCACCAAAGCAGAGATTTTGTCTGTTTTTCTTTAAAGATTTATTTTATTTATTAGAAAGAGTTACAGAGAGAGGTAGAGACAAAGAGAGAGGTCTTCCATCTGCTGGCTCACTCCCCAGATGCCTGTAATGGCCAGAGCTGCTCTGATCTGAAGCCAGGAGCCAGGAACCTCCTACAGGTCCCCCATGCGGGTGCAGGGCCCAAGCACTTGGGCCATCCTCCACCGCTATCCCAGGCCATAGCAGAGAGCTGGACTGAAAGAGAAGCAGCTGGGACTAGAACCGGTACTCACATGGGATTGCCAGCACCTCAGGCCAGGGCTTTAACCCACTGCGCCACAGTGCCAGTCCCTTGTCTGTTTTTCAGTTCTTTAGATGCAGTGTCTATAGCTGAGCTTAGCAGAGTAAATTTCCAATAATATGTAGATGGATGAGTATATGGGCTTTTACTTGTTTTCTTGTTATTTGAGAATAAACTTTTTTTTCTTTCTTTTTACTTTTTGCTTTCTGACTTAAATAAATGGAACTTTGTTTAAAACTTTGAAACCTCAAACCTACATTAACTATATTTTATATATAACTGTGCATTCAATAAATACTAGTAAATGAATAGAATTGAATGAATATGCCAATAAAATACCATTCTACAAGCAATTCAAAACAGGATCTAGAGTCTATTATTGTTAATGTGACAGCCTAGGTATCTCTTTATATTGAGTAAGTAAAAGTTCATCAAACATATATTACTATATAATCAACAGGATATTAAATTTTAGTTTATCTTTATGTGATTATATAGTTGGGCAGTCATACTTTTGAAATGGTACTAAAGAAGCCAGTGCTGTGGCATGGTGGGCTGTCTTCAGCTGTGGCACTGGCACCCCATGTGGGCACCAGCTCAAGTCTCTGCTGCTCCTCTTCTAATCCAGCTCTCTTCTATGGCCTGAGAAAGCAGAAGATAACCCAACTGCTTGGGTCCCTGCACTCACATAGGATTCGTGGAAGAATCTCCTGGTTCCTGGCTTTGGATTGGCCCAGCTCCTGCCACCGTTGCAGCCATGTGAGGAGTGAACCAGTGGATGGAAAACCTCTCTCTCTGTCTGTCCCTCTCTGTGTGTGTAACACTAGTTCTTAAATAAATAAATAAATAAATCTTTAAAAAGAAATAGTACTGTAAAATTTAGTGCTTAAAAAGGAAATGAAATTTTATATCCAAGTATACAAAATCTTAAAATAAAATGGTATACAAACTATCATATGAAGTAGCATATAATCTTACTTTGAAATAATTCTTCAAATAATCAAAAATGAAAAAAGATATTGTTGTAACTAAAAATTGGGTCACTGATTTTGAGATTACTATTGCCATTACATGAAAATTACATACACACATGCACATATTGCATATCGGTTGTTGATTTATATCTCTATTTCCAGTAGTTATATACATAAATAAAATCAGACAAATAAAATCATTTTTTCCTAAATATTTTATGGGATTTTTGATATTCCACGCAGAATCTTACCACGGTCCATCTTTGGTTTATCTACAGTGACTACTTTTGTTTGGTAGACTTTACCAAACCAATCTTTCTCCTTTATAAGTATTTATTTTCTATACAATGCTATGATTGTATCTCCTATCTGAAAATTCTTTCCCTTGAATTATTTTTTTGTTAATGAAACATGTCTCATTTGAAGAGAGGAAATAAATTTGTTCTATGGTTTTCATTAAATAAATGCTCCCCAGCCATCTACACAGGACTCTGGCAGGATAAGAGTCTACCTAATTAATGTACATTTTTGTACACAGATAAAATTTACATTGGGTGGTCTTATTAAAGTTCAACAGTAGTGGCAAAGCCAAATCATAAACACATTATGCTTATATAAAACATCAGAATCAAGCACTGGGATTTCCTAATGTCTCAACTATCATTACATATTATATGTCTAGATTAAATTATAGCTTACTGTAAGATGAGAGAGAAGATATGTTATCAATCCCCCCAGTGTGAGTTTAACATTACTTAAAATTCTGCCAAAGAGTAAGAGAAATCTAATAAAATTTGGGTGGCCTGTATTTTATGGCATGACCAAGTGCAAATATAGAAACCATATAGACATAGATGTGTAGGTCAAGATACTGATCAAAATAACAAGTCACCTTGGCATCTCAGCCTTATAATACTTTTTTTTCTCAACAGGGTGATCCTTTCCATTACCTCTTTCTCTTATGGACATTGTGTAACATTAAAAAGTCAACATAGAAATAGAGTAAATAGAGTAATAATGAAACATGAAATAGAGTAATAATGGCTAATGCATGTCTTCAGAGATCCTTTCCATTATGTATCTGCTACTGTCTTGCTTTTTCTATGCATACTTACATTTCTTCTTACTCTGCCCATGATATATTGTGATGCTAAGAACACAGTTGCAGGGACTCAACAATCAGGATGTGAATCCTAAACATCCCTGAACTTGATAAGTCATAATCTTGGGAATTATGGAACACAGCAGGTGTGGATGAGTGAGAGTGTCAGGTCACTGTGTGGGATATGAGGTTTGCACAGTATACAACTTTGGGGAGGCATCACTATGGTGCAACTTCCGTGAAAGGTAAAGTAGGAGCTGAATACATACAAAATCAGAGTCGTGCAGTTTTTTGGTTTCATATTCAGAAGCTGGTTCGAAAAGAGTGTTTTGGGTCATAACTTACATATGCTCTTAGAGACAGAAAAGGAAAATTTGTAAAAGGAAATGATTTGCAACAAAAATATTAAAACAGAATATTCCCATAGTTTGTCAAAAACCAGAGGTTATATAAATTTAATTTCTATTGTTAATTGTTAAAATCACCTTGTCTCCTATGAACAAGAGAAAAAGAAACAGTTCATGCGGTGGCTGTCATATTGGAAGTTTTGTAGGAAAAGACTTCAGTGTTTTTAGAGAGCTCATGCTTTTCTGAAAGTCTGCACATGATTTATGTAAAAGATAAAGCCTCAACTGGAGTGAGGCGGATTGAAATTGCACTAGGAATTTCTGCCAAGCAAAGCAGTAAGCAAAGCAGTAAGGAAATGCCATAACTCCTTAAGGTTCTGGCTGCATTCCATCTGAGTATATTGAGAAACAACAGATAGCCCTCACTCTGAGAAGACAGTAACTTGGACACTGGTTGCCTTAATTTGTTGGAATAGCATTAATTGTAGTGAGTTTAAATGTTCCTTTAAATAGTGTATTTAAATGATGTAGATTAGAAAATACGACATTTATTAAATATTTCTGTGTATAATGTTTGCAA
This sequence comes from Oryctolagus cuniculus, assembly GCF_051225735.1. Taxonomy (NCBI): domain Eukaryota; kingdom Metazoa; phylum Chordata; class Mammalia; order Lagomorpha; family Leporidae; genus Oryctolagus; species Oryctolagus cuniculus. The sequence goes on along the minus strand of NC_142870.1, from coordinate 18,585,884 downwards.
AATAATGATCTCTCATCTGCATTTGGATTCTACTAGCCACTGAGCTATTAACATGTTTTAATTAAGCCCTTAGTGGCTTCTCTTTATCCTGGAGTTCACCATTCTCCAGTCCCAAAAGCACAGCCTGTAACAAGGGCTTGAGTGCAGGTAGCTTATTTTGGCATGGACTGGAGAGAAGCAAAGCCAAGCCAGGAGGCATTTTTGCATTGAGTTCTGCCACTGTGAGCAACTGGGCTTGGATCCTGCTGGGCAGTTCTGAGGCGCTTCCTGGAATATGCCTTGCAATTGCTCATTCAACTGTCTTGGAGTGGAGGAGGCATTAATCCACAGGCTCTCGTTCCCCCTCTGTCAAAGACTGTCTCATAAGGTGTTATCTCCCTTGTAACCTCAACTGGCAAAAAGATAAAAGATGAGAGGCACGGAACACAGCTGAAATGAAGGTTGCCAATTGCATTTAGGCAAACTGGGGGGCTGTAGCAAAGACCGGAAAGGCAATGTATGTGAATGTAGGCAAGGGATGAAGGTTTCCTAGATAACTTGATATTCAGGCAGGAAGCAGAAAAAATAAGTAGCATAATTTTCTAGGCATTTTATTTCACTCTCATGATAAAAAGACCTGTTTCCTAAGCACAATGATTGATACCCCAAACATGTTGTATTTGCCATATAGATGCTTGACAGGTGCTTTTTTTTTTTTTTTTTTTTGAAAGGCAGAGTAGACAGTGAAAGAGAGAGACAGAGAGAAAGATCTTCCTTTGCCGTTGGTTCACCCTCCAATGGCCACCGTGGCTGGCACGCTGCCAAAGCCGGGAGCCAGGTGCTTCTCCTGGTCTCCCATGGGGTGCAGGGCCCAAGCACTTGGGCCATCCTCCACTGCACTCCCAGGCCATAGCAGAGAGCTGGCCTGGAAGAGGGGCAACCGGGACAGATTCCGGTGCCCCGACCGGGACTAGAACCTGGTGTGCTGGCACTGCAAGGTGGAGGATTAGCCTATTGAGCCACGGCACTGGCCAACAGGTGCTTTTATTATGGAATGGACGAGTCATATTTGCTAACTCTCTCACTATATGATAAGCCCTTAGTCATTATTTATTATATTAACTCATCACAGAAATTCCAGAGTAAGGTGCTTTTTATGTTTTTAAGATTTATTTATTTATCTGAAAGGCAGAATTCCAGAAAGGAAGAGTCAGAGACAGAGAGAGAGAGAGAGAGAAACACAGAGAGAGAGAGAGGCAACAATGGCAGATGTTGGACTGATACAGAGCAAGGGGCCAGGAGCTTCTTCTGGGTCTCCCATTCTGGTACAGAGGCCCAAGGACTTGCGCCATCTTAAGTTGCTTTCCCAGGCCATAGCAGAGAGCTGGATCGAAAGTGGAGCAGTCAGGACTCAAGCCAGTGCCCATATGGTTTGCCAGCACTGCAGGTGGTGGCATTACCCGCTATGCCATTGTGCTGGCCCAAAGTAGGTATTCTTTATCTCCTATTAAATAGTAGGAAATTGAGAAGAAGTGAATCTAAATAACTTTGCCAAAGTCACTTTGTAACTTTGTCCAAAATGGAACTACACACCTCCCTTTTTGTTGTTGCGTCATACCAACTCTCCTCCAGCACCGCGGTGCTTTGGATGGAGGAAAAAAACCCAGATTATAAGAAAAGCATCACAATGCTCATTAGCATGTCTCTGGAGTTTTATTCCTCTTGTTGTGTAGTTTCACATGAGGTTCAGGTCCACTAGTCTGTTTCCATATATTATGAAATATTCAGATATCTTAGGTTTTTAACATTATGAATTCACTTTAATTCATTTAAATGTCTAGTCTCCATTATTCAGTATTGTTAGGTATTGCGTGACAGCCTTTTTTTAGTTTGTTTCATGTTAATGTAACAGTAATACAAAGATTGTAGATTCAATATAGTTTGTAGAGAACAATTCTAACAATATAATGATATTCCCTTATTCCCTCTCTCCCTCTCCCTCCCTCCCTCTTTCTTTCTTCCTTCTTTTTTCCTTTCTTCCTTTTTTCTTTTCTTCCTTTCTTTTTCAGTTTTTGAGATAACATTTTTTTAAAGATTTATTTACTTGAAAGTCAGAGTTACACAGAGAGAGAAGGAGAGTGAGAGAGTGAGAGAGGGAGAGAGGGAAAGAGGGAGAGAAAGAGAGGGGGGGAGGGAGAGAGAGAAAGAGAATTCTTCTATCCTCTGGTTCACTCCCCAGATAGCCGCAACGGCTGGACCTTGGACCGATCCAAAGCCAGGAGCCAGGAATTTCTTCTGGTTCTCCCATGCAGGTGCAGGGACCCAAGGACTTGGGCCATCTTGTACTGCTTTTCTAGGCCACAGCAGAGAACTGGATCAGAAGTGGAGCAGCTGGCACTTGAACCGGTGCCCATATGGGATGCTGGCACCGCAGGCAGTGGCTTTACCTGCTCCACCACATTTTTTATTTATATTACATGTGACAATCTTTTTAGAGCTATATTAAAGACTGAAAATGAAATGTAGGTGTGTTAAATTACTTTTCTACCAAATATTTCCTGCTTTATACATCTTTATACAAGTTTTTACAAAGAGTACACTCCAATTCCAGCTGAGTGTTATACCTAAAACTTACATTAAGGATAATATACGCAGGGTCGGAGCTGTGGCATAGCAGGAAAAGCCACCGCCTGCAGTGCTGGCATCCTATATGGGTACCGACTCAAGTCCCGGCTGCTCTACTTCTGATCCAGCTCTATGCTATGGCCTGGGAGAGCAGTAGAAGATGGGCCAAGTCCTTGGGCTCCTGAACCCATGTGGGAGACCCTGAAGAAGCTCCTGGCCCCTGGCTTTGGATCAGCACAGCTCTCTCTGCTGTGGCCACTTGGGGACTGAACCCATGGATAGAAGACCTCTCTCTCTCTCTCTCTCTGACTCTGCCTCTCTGTAACTCTTTCAAATGAATAAATCTTTAAAAATAAATAATATACAAGGGCCAGCATTGTGATCTAATCAATCAGCCACTTTGAACACCATCATCCCTTAATGGAGCACCAATTTAAGTCTGGGGATTCTCTGCTTCTGATCCACTCCCCTGCTAATGTGCCTGGGAAAGCTGTGGCTAAAATGCTTGACCCCATATGGAAGACAATGGGTGTGGTTCCCAGCTTTTGGCTTTGACCTTGGCCAGCTCTGGATGTTGCAGCCATTTGAGGAGTGAACCACTGCATGGAAGAGCACTTTCTCTCTCTCTCTCTCTCTCCCCTTCTCTCTCTACATAATAAGTAAATGAATAAATAAATATTTAAAAGAAAAAATATTAATTGATATCATGCCATAATTGATTCAGTAGCTGATTTTATTAAGCACAATTAATAATTTAAATTTAAAAGTACTTAATTATCTATTATTTCCACGTTTTCATGCATTCATAATTTTTATTTTGACAGCACTATGACAATACTTTGTAAATAAACTAAAATCCAGACATACAAAGATAATTAGATATAAGCTAAGATAACAAATTATGCCATTACTGAGAGCAGAGCTATTAAAGAAAACTTTAACCAAACAAGAAAATTTTGTTTTAAAGGAGACAAAATAACAATAATAGTATCCCCTTCTAAACAAAATTGTATTTGAATATGTACAATCTATCTCTAGGACACTCTCTTTCCTGGGTTTCATTTTGTAACTTTAAAATTCTAGATATTTGCAAACTGTTTGTAATTTATGCTATTGACCTAATGTTTACAAAGCCCCATATCTTCAAAGGAAATACACAATGAAAGCTATAAAGTGATAGAAAAGTAATATGCATTAAGGCAGAATCCAAAACATGATTTACAACAGTGTTTAATGCCATATTTAGTCTCTGTAGTAATGCTAAATTAGAGCTGTTTGGAAAAATAGCTCAACAAGATGCATATGGCTATGAGAATGTTGTTCTCTTCAGAGTGGCTATTCCTAAGGTCTATGATTATTGCCTCACTCTGAATTTTGTTTGAAAATACATTTGCTGTGAAATCCATTTGTTATTTTGTAACCTCCTCAGTGATTTGCCCTGCACAAGCACATTCACACCTGTTATCGTTACCTAACTCTTGCACAGCAAGGCTGCTACAAAGTCATCGCTTTATCAAGAAAGACTCAAACACCTTGCTATGTCTCCAGAGTCATCTCTCGCCATGTACTTGATTTTTTTTTCACTCTACTTCAGTGAACTCCCTGCTCTTTCCCTGAACTGATAACACCCAAGCATACCTCTCTATCTCAGAGATGAGCCTTCATTTTGCTTTCTTATTCTTGATCCTCTCCTAAATGTTCTTGAGGACTCAGCTCAAAGATGAATGCATTCTTCCTCTAACAAAAAATAGTAATAACAAAATATCCTCTGCTCCTCAGCCTAAGTGAGTTGAGTGATGGAATGTTCAGGTATAAATAATCTAGATTCAATATGGACTTTAATATAATTTGACAGTGGAAGCACCAGTTAAAGGAAGATTAAAAATTATTACTTTAAGAAAGTAACACTTTTTTTTTGGTTTATTTTATTTATGACTCTATCCTGCTGTCATCTGTCAATAGGATTTAAATGTATATTTCTGTTACGTTTTCCCCTGAACAAGCCACTGTGGATTATAGATTGTGAAATAATGTTGTCTGTATTCCAAGATCATTATTTCTACATTTCTGGTAAATGTTTAAATAATCCAAAGTTGAGTTTATTGAACACAAAAGCAACATAATTGCATATTGTTCAAGTAGGAAATAGAAGTATTCATTTTCATAGTCAATCTTCGGTTTATAATTTATAATACTTTATAAAAATCATAAAAATACAACTTACTAGGAATGAAAGGAAAAGTCATATTTAATACAAAATGTTTAACTTATTTCCAGAGAGTAAACAATAGTATTTCATTAAATTTTATTTCCTTTGGGGTGAATCACCTGACTTCAATACTTTTAAGTAATGGCTGTTCTTTTGAATTATTTGCCTTTCTTTTCATCTTCTTCCACATTCATTGCCCTGGTTAGCTGCTGCCCTTTCTCACCTGGAATTCTGTAGAGTCGTTCTGGGTGCCCTCTTTTGGATCTTCAGGGTCTTCTAATCCTTTTCCGTCTCTTAGCATTTATAGTCACACCCCACAAAATTATATTTCTACCTTATAATCTTATGCCTCTCATTTTTTTCCATCCTTACCTACCTTTTTCAAAAAGTCCAATTCTACGATTGTGTGTAGTCAATTCCAAAATCCACGCCCAACCTTAGAACTACATCTCTGCCTCACCCCTTCACATTTCACATAACCAGTCTCCAGACCACTCATAATTTCATCAATACCTGGTAATTTTACTTATATGGTGCTTTGTTTTATTGTTCTCATGATTATATCCTTGCTATCAGATTAAATTGAAATGCTACTTTGTCTATGGAATATTTCTATTTTCCTTAATCCAAAATTAATTATTTGTGTGTGTGTGTGTTTCTGTTTTATGAATCTTTGTCGCAGATTGCCTTGTAAACCATTCATATACCTTCCCTCAACCTGGAGCTGTGAACTCTGGAAAAAATAGTCTATATAGTTTTCATTTATTTTATCTAAGTCCTATAAATATGGAATAGATGTGTACTTGTTTGGTGCATGCATCTAGTAAATAAGTACTGGTGGATATTCTCTTCACAAATGTGTGAAGTATTCTGTATCCTGTCCCTCTGAAGCAACGAAGCCTCCACTGAGTACTGGGCTGAAGCCTCTTCCAGCACATGAGAATCTTTTTGTTTTGTTGTTTTTATTTTACATACACCCAACACTGGGAATTATCTTACTTCCTGATAAAAATCACCTATTCTGTAGTCTTCTATTTCAAGTTCTACTGTGTTTTGGAGAATCATTGGATAAAATAACTGCAAGTAACTTTGGATACTAATCTGATGTGATATATCTGGTAGTATCTTTCCAAAAGTAGCTCCCAGGAGTTGGCATTCTAGAATAACGGGTAAAGCCACCACCTGAGATGTCAGCATTCCATGTGGGTGTTGGTTTGTGTCCCCGTTGCTCCACTTCCACTCCAGCTCTAGGCTAATGGCCTGGAAAAAGCAGTAGAAAATGACCCAAGTGCTTGGGCCCCTGCCACCCACTTGGGAGACCTGGAAGAAGCTCCTGGCTCCTGGCTTCAGCCTGGTCTAGTCTTGGGAGAGAACCAGTGGATGGACGATCTCTTTCTGCCTCTCTTTGTAAACCTGACTTTAAATTAAATAAATAAATCTGTTTTAAGAAGTAGCTCACATGGGGCCAGCACTATGGCACAGCAGGTTAAAGCCCTGGCCTGAAGCGCCAGCATCCCATTTGGGTGCCGCTTCTAGTTTCGGCTGCTCCTCTTCCCATCCAGCTCTCTGCTATGGCCTGGGAAAACAGAGGGAGATGACCCGAGTCCTTGGGCCCCTTCATCCATGTGGGAGGCCCAGAAGAAACTCCTGGCTCCTGGTTTCAGATCAGCTCCAGCCATTGCGGCCATCTGGGAAACGAACCTCCTCTGGGAACTGAACCAGCAAAATGTAAAGTAGCTCACAGGAAACATATAAGAATTACCAAAAAGAAAAAAAGAAGAAATGTGATTATAGGATACTTTTTTACAGTAATTATTTTTTACATATGAAGGAAGCTGTTTTTTGCTAGTAGGATTTCGCTTGCTCCTATTTTTATTTAACATTTCCATTCTCTATTCCATGTAACCTTGTAGTTCCTTAAAAAAATACTGAAAATGTAGATGAGTAAATGTCCACCAAAAAAAAAAAAAAAAAGAAAGTGAACCTTCAGCATGTTTGAGAAACAGAATCAGAATCCAGGTTCATTTATATTACCGTTATTTTGATGTAGGTTGATAAATCTCAAAACTAAGATGGGAAAGTGACCACAGTTCCCCTCTATGAAAAGCTCAAGTACTTTTCTATTGCAGAATACTGTTATTGCAAAAATATCCAGGCGGTATTAAGATAGCTAACGGATTTCAGCACAAGAACTGTTTTACCTGCGGAGAGAGTGAACCAGTGGATAAAAGACCTTTCTCTCTGTCTCCCTCTCTCTCTGGCACTCTGCCTTTTAAATAAATAGAAGTCAATTTTTTTTTTATTATTTTGGAACAAAAAATGCATCCAGTTGATATATTCATTGTATTTTTCAATCTGTGTATGCCAGAATCCTTGCTCCTCTCAGTGTTCACTGAAGACTCATGTTGATGTAACCAAGAGATTTTAATCATGAGGAATCTCTGAAGAAAAAAGTGCATCTGCTAAAACCAGATTATAAGAATTCTTAATTTTTATTTGCTTATTTTTATTATTTGAGAGACAGAGAACTAGATACATGGATAGAGACAAAGAAAGAGAAAGAGAGAGGGAGAAAGGGAGAGAGGGGGAGAGAGAGAGAGAGTGATTACTATACAATGGTTCACTCCTTAAATTCCCGTAATGACCAGAGCTGAGCCAGTGCAAGCTAGAAGCTGTTAGCTCAATCCTGGTCTCCCATGCCATCACTGCTACTTTCCAAGATCCACAGCAGCAGAAACCTAGAATTGGGAGAAGAGCCGAGACTGGATCCAAGTTCTCTGATTTAACTCAAAAGCATCTTAAGGAGTATTTTATCTGCTGGCCACTCATTCTGATTGCAATCTTTCAATTGGCTCAAAGGAACTGAATGAAAGTTCAGGGTTGTGTAAAATCATTTCCAAAATTTAAGCTCAATCATATAGCTGTATCTCTGTCCAGATATATATATATATATATATATATATATATATATATATTCTATATGTAATCATCCATGAATTTTGTTAACAGTAAAATATACTAATCTCAAAAATGATTGAATGGAAGAAAACAACAAAAAACCAAATCTGAGGTTATTGAAGGAATGTTCTAGTATTTTTAATTCCAAGGTAAGAATGATTGATCATTAAATATAGTCAAAATGCATTGTGTATGGGCCTGCATTGTGGTGTAGCAGGTAAAGCCTACAATGCCAGCATCCCATAGAACCACCAATTCAAGTCCCACTGGCTCCAATTCTAATGTAGTTCTCTTCTATGGTCTTGAAAAGTTCTTGGGTTCCTGCATCCGTGTGGGAGACACAGAAGAAGCTCCTGACTCTTGGCTTCAGATAGGCCCAGCTCCTGCCATTGCAGCCACAGGAGGAGTGAACAAGCTGATGGAAGACCTCTCTCTCTACCTCTTCCTCTATGTAACTCTGCCTTTCAAATAAATAAATAAATACTTTAAAATTTTAAAATGCATTGCATATATATTTGGATGCTTATGTCACACATTAAAATATCTACCCTGGTGGTGGTTGTTTAGACTGGCATTTAAGATATCCAAAACCCACATTGGAGTATCTGGCTTTAATTGTCCGCTCTAGCTCATTACTTCAATTGCTTGATAATTCAGATGCTGTGAGATAGTGGTGATCTTTCAATAAATAGACTTCTTGCTACCCATAGAGGAAACCCTGAGCAACTTCTGGTCTTTCAGCTTCTGGACATTAAAGGAATAACCCAGCAGATGAGAATCTGTCTCTCTCTCTCTCTCTCTCTCTCTCGCGCGCGCGCGCTGCCTCTCAAATAAACTTGGTAAACTAAAAAATAAAATAAAATAACTATCTTGTAAATTACCGTATTTTCTTGCCTGAAATTTACTTTCATTTTTATCATTGCTATTGTTCACTGTGAAAGCTGAATGCTCACTCATGTTCACATGAACATTTAGAAAAGACACACTTGCAAGCGCTAACACAATGGACCTTTACAGTAGCACTCTTTTAATCATATTACTTTACAGAATTTTATAAAGAATACTCAAAACATTGCTTTTTCCCTAATAATGAATGACTAATTGATTTTCCTATCTTATCATTAGTGAGAATAATAAAGAAGTAGGAGAAAATTTACTTATATTTGCAAGTCGTTTAAAAGTATTATTATTCTCTTTTATAAAACAAAAGAAATCAAGTTAACAACATTTAATTAGTTTTAAAATAAATACTTCTTGGCTGAGCTAAGCAAAAATTTCTTAGCATTCCAGATGACTTGTGTCCAATGCTATATATACAACTTCCACGGCTGTAATATCACATGGTTAAAGGGCGTAGCTTGCACAACCTCCTGTTTTAATGTGTGGAATTTTCCAGTGGTGCTTCTAGATTTTAGGTTGTTGTAACCAGAGTCCCCTAAAGTCAGATTTCATTGGCCTCAGAACGTTTTCTTGCATGTTTACCATCAAGAGTCAAGCCACTGTCGCAAGTAGTAACCATACTATTTTACTGAAGGCAAATGATATAATTAACTGTAGTTAGCTCATAAATAAGTGTTTTTAATTGTTTGGAAATAACTGTGGCAATTTTGGTGGTAGTACTTGAACATTTATGTCTACTTATGTCCACAAGGATTGAGGAAACTACATAGTTATTTAGATATTATAGGAATCCATCCATCAAGAGATTTAATAAGTGATCAACATTTAAGTATTTGGTCCAAAGTATAAATTTAAGCTTTCTTAAAATAAAATGACTCTACCCTCAAATAATTTTGTTTTCAAAGGTTGCATCTCTGGGGCAATGACTAATTTTCTCCTGGTGATTAGTAATCACAATTATGTAGAGTGGCAGTTCTCTATGATTTTTTTTTTTTTTTTGTACTGAGTGAAACAACATATTTCAAAACTGAGACTCTGGGACATTTTCTAAATCACATTTTTCCCCCAGTGAAGTCAAAGTTATATGTAAGTTTATTAAAGCATTATACAAGAAGAAATTGACCAATGTCAACAAGGCAGCATTTGCTTATTAGTATTTTCTTTAAATGTCAAAACTAATTACAACTTAAAAATATTTTTCAATTACTTGGGTTGAGTAAACATTAAAATGAAAACTATATTTTTCTTTAGTGATTTGGACATCTGTATCAAACATCTGGAAATTTGAGTCAATTGTGTTTTTCCCCTTAATCCAGTTTTCACCCAGCTGCATGGTGCTTTAAATATATCACATGTTAAGCACATCAAGTTTGCATTCTTATCACTTTATGCACATCTGTTACTGACTTGAATTTCAGCCAGCTTTTGTGTAGGCAGAAGCCAATTTATGGGTCTATTTCAAAATCTTGAGTTACTTTGTGGTTAAAGAGATGCAAAAAGAAATTCACTGAACATGGAAAGAATAATAATCCTATAATGCATTGATTTCCTATTCTGCTCCAGGCTCTTTGTGGTGAGTAGTTTGTTACATATTGTGTGCTATTGTCTTGGTTTTGAGATCCATTAGATATTCAATGTAGGAAATGGCACTTAACTTTTCTGGAATTTAGTCCCCAAATTTACAAAATGCAAGGGTAATATAGCTCATTTTTTGTATTGTGGTGATAAAATAAAAGTATGAGATCTACCCTCTTAACAAATTTTTATGTATTCCTCAGCATTGTTGCTTATAAGCATGTTTTGCAGTAGTTATCTATGTTTTTTCATTTTGAGAAACTGAAAATTTTACTCATTGAACAACACTTTTTCCCACAGTTCATTTTCAATTATCTTTTCCATCTAAATTTCATTTTTGACAATTTTACACGAATACTTAAATATTATAATCCAATAATATTTACTTATCATACACACACACACACACACAAACACACACACTACATGTGATACTGCTCAAAGCAAATGCAGGAATGCAACTTCCAGAACCAGAGATTTCTCAAATCTTAAACAGCTGATTCTCATTTAAGCAAAAAAGGAGAAGTGTACAAATACAGGCAAAACTGAACAGCTAAATCAACTAGAAAATAACATAACAGACCTTTTTCAGCCCATAATAAATACAGCTTTTAAAACTTTGGTGTCTGAACATTTTGCTTACAAGAACATTCTTTTTCTTTACTAGTTTGGGATAGGAACTTATTCCACTTCTACTTGTTTATGGTAGTATAAAAAGTGTGAGGTTACAACTTTAGGGACTAAGTGACAACAATACATTTTATTTATTGGTAAGAAATAAGACTTTTATATTTTTATTTTTAATTTTGATTTTAGTTTTTTTTTACTGATTCGGTGTGATTTATAGATACAATTCCAAGAACACAATGATATTCCCTCCCTCCCTCCTTCCAACTGTCCTCATCTCTCCCTCCTACCCTCCTTCACTTTTTTCTGTCTTTTCTTTTAGTTTTTAGGTAACATATTTCCAATTTACATTACAGTAAAAAGCTTTATACTTTTTGGTTGTTAAATTTCTAATTTGGTGAATTATTAAACCACACTTTAAAATAGATGAAAAAGTCAAAATAATTAATTTATGATCAACTAAACCTGAACACCTTTGGATACCTGTAATTGCCTTAATTGTTAATAATAAGAAGATGGGGTTGTAGTTGTGGCATAGCACATAAAGCTGCCACCTGAGACTCCAGCAGCCCATATGGGTGCTGGTTTGTGTCCTTGCTGCTCAACTTTCGATGCAGTTCTCTACTAATGGCCTGAGAAAAGCAGTGGAAGATGACCCAAGTGTTTGGGCACCTGCTGTCCACACAGGAGACCTAGGTGAAGTCCTGGCTCCTGGCGTATGACTAACCCAGAACTGGCCATTGTAGCCACCTGGGAAGTGAGTGGGTGGATGGAAGATTCTCTCTGTGTCTCTCCCTATATATGTAACTGAATTTCACAAACATAAACAAATCTTTAAAAAAGTATAGAGGATAACTCCCTGCTTCTCTTCCTTTCTTTACATCGATACACACACACACACAGTGGGAGAGGCATTTTCTATTTCTATAACTTTGTTCTGCTATCTCAAGTTTCTTTAATTCAGCAAATTGACATATTGGAGAAAAACAGAGCGATAATATAAATAGGGGGCACAATGGGAATGCAGGCAGTCTGATACAATGGCTAAAAATATACACTCAAATGGCCAACAACATGGATCTGAAATCTGACTTGTCTGTCTCCTAACTATGTGACCACTGAGAAAGTCATCTCTTTGCCCTATTCTTTGGTTTCTCCCTGAGTACAATAGGTCATTACAATGATAAGTGAGTTAATAAAGTGTTTGGAATAGTTTTTAGCCTCAAGAAGAGTTTTTTTTTTTTTTTTTACTATGGCATTAGATATACTTTATAAGATAGGATAAATATTGAAAGAGGAAAGAAAAGAATATTCTAGTTTGATTAGTATTGATCATGAAGACATCTTTCTTGGTATGACAATCTTTCAATGATCTCAGTCATGTATTTTATAAATTTATAAAATGAATCCAGAAAACTTAATCAACTTTCTATTATTAAATGACTGTTTAGGGCTGGTGCGACGGCACAGCGGGCAAAGCCACCGCCTGCAGTGCCAGCATCCCACATGGGTGCCAGTTCAAGTCCCAGCTTCTCCATTTCTGATCCAGCTCTCTGCTATGGCCTTAGATAGCAGTAGAAGATGGCCCAATTCCTTGGGTCCCTGCACCCGCATGGGAGACCTGGAAGAAACTGCTGGGTCCTGGCTTCAGATCGGCACAGCTCTGGCCGTTGAAGCCAACTGGGGAGTGAACCAGCGGATGGAAGATTTTTCTCTCTCTCACTTTCTCTTGCTCTCTCTCTCTCTCTCTCTCTCTATCTCTGCCTCTCTTTCTTTCTCTGTGTATCTCTGACTTTCAAACAAACAAATAAATAAATAAATAAAAAATGACTATTTAATTTGAAAGAAGCTTTATACCATTAACTGGATATTTAATCCCAAGCTAAGATTAAAATACTTTTTTTTTTCCAATTAAAATTCTAAGGTAATAATCAGCCCCTGAGTTTTAAGATAACATAAAAGATGCAAATAGTTGGAGTAGGACAAAATGAAAGTTGGGGTGGACAACGACTTTGGGGTTTGAGGCTATAGCATAATGCTCTGTTATGAGAGTGTTCTGTACACACAATTAGAATTAAACAGACTCCAATCCCTGCAACAAAGTTGGCAAATGAATGCAAGTGTTAGGTCTTTCTTTTTCTTTTTTTTTTTTAAAGATTTATTTATTTACTTTGAAAGCCAAAGTTACACAGAGAGAGAAGGAGAGGCAGAAAGAGGGAGGGAGGGAGTGAAAGGGGGAGAGGTCTTCCATCCACTGGTCCACTCCCCAGTTGGCCACAACAGCTGGAGCTGAGCTGATCTGAAGCCAGGAGCCAGGAGCTTCTTCAAAGTCTCCCACGTGGGTTCAGGGGCCCTAGGGCTTGAGCCATCTTACTGCTTTCCCAGGCCATAGCAGAGAGCTGGATAGGAAGTGGAGCAGCCAGGTCTCGAACCGGTGCCCATATGGGATGCCAGCACGGCAGCCTGCGGCTTTATTTTTCCAATAGGACCTGGACAGATATACTGGTCCTAAGTAGAGAAACAAAGAGAGGAGTTAATTAAGCGTCATAAGCAAGAACAAAATAACCATTTCTATCTAGTCTTACACACTTGTGTTGGATCAAGTTCAATTATATTGAGCTCTAGTTGTTCACAGTGAAAATAATGGGGGTGGGAGGATTGACTTAAAAAAAAAGACTTCTTTATTTGAAAGGCTGATGGAGGGGTGGATTTTCCATGTCCTGGTACCCTCCCCAATTTCCTGCAATGGTCAGGGCTGGGGCAGGCTGAAACTAGAAGTCTAGTACTCCCACATGAATAGTGGGAGACCAAGCACTTGGAGCATATTCTACTGCCTTAACAGGTACATTAATGGGTAGTTGAATCCAGATTGGAGTAGTCAGAGGTCAAACCAGGGTTCAAATGGGAACCTGGACTGGCAGTGGCTTAACCAGCTGTGCCACAAAGCCAATTCCAGAGGGAACATTTTCTTTCTTTCTTTTTTTTTTTTTTTTTTTTTTTTTTTTTTTTTTTTTTTTTTTTTTACAGGCAGAGTGGACAGTGAGAGAGAGAGACAGAGAGAAAGGTCTTCTTTTGCCATTGGTTCACCCTCCAATGGCCGGCGCACCGCGCTGATCCGATGGCAGGAGCCAGGTACTTCTCCTGGTCTCCCATGGGGTGCAGGGCCCAAGCACTTGGGCCATCCTCCACTGCACTCCCTGGCCACAGCAGAGAGCTGGCCTGGAAGAGGGGCAACCGGGACAGAATCCGGCGCCCCGACCGGGACTAGAACCCGGTGTGCCAGTGCAGCAAGGTGGAGGATTAGCCTATTGAGCCCCGGCGCTGGCCTGAGGGAACATTTTCAAATATTTTCTGTCTTGATGCCACATTGATAATATCACTGGCCCTTTCTGAGGAGTTACTTGGGGGAAACTAGAAAAGGGTGATGGATCACTGTTCGTGTCCATTCAATAGTTAAGACTGTGGTGTCATCCTAGACTCTTTGGTATATTAAACCTCCTCCCCACTTCCTCCCCTCTACACACATTCAGAAGCTGTACTTAAATAGCTATTTGTTAGTTTCCTGAACTCCAGTTTTCACTGTAATCATCTTATTGTATCTAACTGAATCACTTCTGCTATTTAAAAACAGCAGCACCAATAGCACTTTGCTTAATAAACCCCTAAAGGTCCCATGCATATCAAAATTGCTTAGCTATATAAAGATTTTCCCATTATAACAAAAATTCACCTCAACTTTTTTTTTTCTGTTCTATTTCATTCAGTATACCTTTATCAGTTATTGGTTGTTAAATTCCAAAGAACAGCAATGCTCAAGATAAGAGGCTTGTAAAGTATTGTCAGGTCTCATGAGTGATAGGACTAGAATTAAAAGCCATCATGACCAAAGGAAGTCTATCTTTCTGCAGCTGGGAAGTATGTAGCCTCTAGGTACTGTCTTCCATTCAGGCTCAGAATCATTGCAGGTGGTCTTGTTGAGCCATATTTTAGATACATTTGCAGATGACCCAGCATGTCAGCACTAAAAGTATGCTATCATCCTAAGATTCTATGTATGTATTTGTATCAGATATCTTGTTTACAAATAAAGCACTACAGGCTCCTTATTCAAAGATGATCAGCTCAGAAACACCAGCTACCCCATGCAGCTTCATTAGTCATCAAAAGAGTTGGTCTCGCGGTAGAAGCTGTTGCAGAAATGTATCATTGGGGACTGGTAGATAATAGATTGAGTGGGAATCCCCAAAGAAGTCTACTATATGTCATCTCTCCTAGACACTGACAGTCACTAAGATATACAATGGGCTAGATTCTGGCTTTTGGGTTCCCCTAGTATTGTTTTTATTTTTCAACTTTGCTCCTAGCACTAGTTGTAACATACTTTGT
The DNA here is from genome assembly GCF_051225735.1 of Oryctolagus cuniculus. Classification (NCBI taxonomy): domain Eukaryota; kingdom Metazoa; phylum Chordata; class Mammalia; order Lagomorpha; family Leporidae; genus Oryctolagus; species Oryctolagus cuniculus. The sequence continues at coordinate 18,570,625 of NC_142870.1, read as the reverse complement.
TTTATCTGGCTTCATGTGTCTTCATCCCATGTCTTCCTATTCTATTTGCTTCCACAGTTGTGTTTCCAATTCCCATGAAGCCTTCATCATGGTTGAACAGAAACTAGCATTATACCCTTGACACCTCAGAACTGTGAACTAAATGGACTCATTTTCTTTATTAAGTAGTCAGCCTCAAGCATTTCATTAGAGTAACAGAAAATTCACTCAATCAAAACCCTATAGAGAATCCTGATCTAAGAGTCTATGAAAAGTGAACAAGGGGATCAAATGAATGATTATGTGCCACCTACACCATTAGTGGGAGAAGTGTTGTAGTTCTGTAAAGGCAGAAATCAATTTCCAGGGACATGTAGGTGAAAGTTGATAGGAAATACTAAGTAGGAAGTTGGAGGCAAAAAAAGGGCTTAACTGCTACCCAGGGCAACTGAGCTGTTCTATCATTTATAGTTTTCTGAGACACCAATTATGCCTTATCTAGGCCTAGATATACATATGCACATGCCCTTATTTAAAATGCATTATATTAAAATGTATACACAGCACTTGGAGAAATACTTCAGCCCATATACATCAGCTCGTTTTGGAATACTAGAGTTAAGCTTTTAAAAAGAAAACCAAAAAAGCTCATCCCAATGTATGGGAAGTGGCAAGTTAGAAATAGAATAAAGAGGAGACAATGAGAATTCAGAGAAAGGAGGGAGGAATTGCTCTGAGCAGTGCCTATCTGAGAATGACAGTCAAGACAGATTTTATCTGGAATCCATAGGTTGATAAAATTTCAGTAACTGGAGAGGAAGGAGGAGGATGTTTCTGAGTTGGTGATGAATGTGGTCAAGTGTGAATGCTTGATTTGTAAGGAGTGTTTTTTTTTAACAGGCAGAGTGAACAGTGAGAGAGAGAGACAGAAAGGTCTTCCTTTGCCGTTGGTTCACCCTCCAATGGCCGCCGGGGCAGGTGTGCACCGTGCTGATCCGATGGCAGGAGCCAGGTACTTCTCCTGGTCTCCCATGGGGTGCAGGGCCCAAGCACCTGGGCCATCCTCCACTGCACTCCCGGGCCACAGCAGAGAGCTGGCCTGGAAGAGGAGCAACCGGGACAGAATCCGGCGCCCCGACCAGGACTAGCACCCAGTGTGCCGGCGCTGTTTTTGAGCAAGACAGCTGAAATATAGAAAAATGACTCACAGAGCAATACATGATGAGGTAAAAAGGGAAGTGAAGGTCAGACTGCTAAGTGAAACCTTGATTCTATCCTACAGAAATAGGAACATCGAACATTTATGAACAATGAAAATATGACAGGAAAATGACGGTGGATGATGATCAATGGCTGGCAACGTGCACCATAGATAACATAAAAGGGAGATCTTAAATGAAGAGCTTGCAAAAATGAACAGTTTTCTGCCCCTCAGCCTAGATTAAAATATTCAGAGCAAAGACCAGGTAAGAAGGATGACCCAGGAAAACAATATTTAAAATCCACTTAAAAAATCAAAGTAGGAAAATTGAATAAAAGATTTGTGACTTGATCAGCATTTGAGCATATGGATTAGCGAATTTCTAGAGTAAACCTAATTAAAATCACATTCTGGAAAGGCCTGGGGATAATTTTGTGTTTGCAGATAGATTTGGAGTAGAACAAGCAATAGAGACTGAGCCCTTGCACTTTTTAGGGAGGAAATCATATCAAGCAATACTCCAGTGTGACTGGGACTCTCAGATTCCTCATTATCTGATTTTTCTACACTAAATCTTATTCCTTGCTTTTTCCATAAAGTCATGTCTTTCAACGTTTCTACACATATGATTTAATACATTTTTTCTCATCTTAAGACAGTGTCAGGCTCTTCTTCTTATCTTTTCCTATTAGAATTACACATTTCCCCTCCTCAAATATGGTTTCCTACTCATTCATCCCTAAAATAATGTTTTCTAGCACAGGACCGGATGGATTCACTGCTGAATTTTACCAGACATTTAAAGAAGAACTAAATTCAATTCTTCTCAAACTATTCAGAACAATCAAAAAAGAGGGAATGCTCCCAAATTCTTCCTATGAAGGCAGTATCACCTTAATCACTAAGCCTGAAAAAGATGCAGCATTGAAAGAAAATTACAGATCAATATCCCTGATGAGCATAGATGCAAAAATACTCAATAAAATTCTCGCCAATAGAATGCAACAATACATCAGAAAGATCATCCACCCAAACGAAATGGGATTTATCCCTGGTGTGTGGGGATGGTTAAATGTTCGCAAATCAATCAATGTGATACACCACATTAACAAACTGCAGAAAAAAACCCATATTATTATCACAATAGATGCAGAGAAAGCATTTGAAAAAATGCAACACCCTTTCATGATGAAAACTCAAAGCAAACTGGGTATAGAAGAAACACTCCTCAATACAATCAAAGCAATTTATGAAAAACCCACAGCCAGCATCCTATTGAATGGGGAAAAGACAGGGATGCCCACTCTCACCACTGCTATTCAATATAGTTCTGGAAGTTTTAGCCAGAGCCATTAGGCAAGAAAAAGAATTGAAGAGATACAAATTGGGAAGGAAGAAGTCAAACTATCCTTCTTTGCAGATGATATGATTCTTTATTTAGGGGATCCAAAGAATTCTACTAAGAGACTATTGGAACTCATAGAAGAGTTTGGCAAAGTAGCAGGATATAAAATCAATGCACAAAAATCAAAGGCCTTTGTATACACAGGCAATTCCTGGGGTGAGAAAGTACTTCTAAGATCAATCCCATTCACAATAGTCACAAAAACAATCAAATACCTTGGAATAAACTTAATGAAGGACGTTAAAAATCTCTATGATGAAAATTACAAAATCTTAAATGAAATAGCAGAGGATACCAAAAAATGGGAAAATCCCCATGCTCGTGGTTTGGAAAAATCAATATCATCAAAATGTCCATTCTCACAAAAGCAATTTATAGATTCAATGCGATACCAATCAAAATACCAAAGACATTATCTCAGATATGGAAAAAATAATATTGAAATTCATATGGAGACACAGGAGATCTTGAATAGCTAAAGGAATCTTGTACAACAAAAACAAGCCAGAGGCATCACAATACCAGATTTCAGAACATACTACAGGTCAGTTGTAATCAAAACAGCATGGTACTCCTACAGAAAGAGATGGATAGACCAATGGAACAGAATAGAAATGCCAGAAATCAATCCAAACATCTACAGCCAACTTATATTTGATCAAGGATCCAAAACCACTCCCTGGAGTAAGGACAGTCTATTCAATAAATGGTGCTGGGAAAATTGGATTTCTACGTGCAGAAGCATGAAGCAAGACCCCTACCTTTCACCTTACACAAAAATCCACTCAACACGCATTAAAGATCTAAATCTATAACCTGACACCATCAAATTATTAGAGAACATTGGAGAAACCCAGCAAGATATAGGCACCGGCAAAGACTTCTTAGTAAAGACCCTGGAGGCACAGGAAGTCAAAGCCAAAATTAACATTTGGGATTGCATCAAATTGAAAGTTTCTGTACTCCAAAAGAGACAGTCAGGAAAGTGAAGAGGCAACCAACAGAATGGGAAAAATATTTGCAAACTATGCAACAGATAAAGGGTTAATAACCAGAATCTACAAAGAGATCAAGAAACTCCACAAAAACAAAACCAACAACCCACTTAAGAGATGGGCCAAGGACCTCAATAGACATTTTTCAAAAGAGGAAATCCAAATGGCCAACAGACACATGAAAAAATGTTCAGGATCACTAGCCATCAGGGAAATGCAAATCAAAACCACAATGAGGTTTGACCTCACCCCAGTTAGAATGGCTCACATACAGAAATCTACCAACAAAAGATGCTGGCTAGGATGTGTGGGAAAAGGGACACTAACCCACTGCTGATGGGAATGCAAACTTGTAAAGCCACTATGGAAGTCAGTCTGGAGATTCCTCAGAAACCTGAATATAACCCTACCATACAACCCAGCCATCCCACTCCTTGGAATTTACCCAAAGGAAATTAAATTGGCAAACAAACAAGCTGTCTGCACCTTAATGTTTATTGCAGCTCAATTCACAATAGCTAAGACCCAGAATCAACCTAAATTCCTATCAACAGTAGACTGGATAAAGAAATTTTGGGACATGTACTCCATAGAAAACTATACAGCAACAAAATCAATGAAATCAAGTCATTTGCAACAAAATGGAGTAATCTGGAAAACATCATGCTGAATGAAATAAGCCAGTCCCAAAGGGACAAATATCGTATGTTCTCCCTAACCAACCACTAAAAAGGAAACCTGTTGAAGTGAAATGTACACTATGAGAAACATTGACTTGATCAGCCCTTTTTCTGACTGTTGATGTACAGCTTAATACTTTATCCCTTTTAGTATTTTTTTGTTCTACTTAATACTATTGGTTGAACTCTGTAATTAACACAGTGTTATTCTTAGGTGTTTAAATTTGACTGAAAAGTGATCTCTCTTAAATATAAGAGTGGGAATAATAGAGAGAGGATATGTACAATTTGGGACATGCTCAATCTGACTTGCCCCAAATGGTGGAGTTATAAATGCCAGGGGATTCCATTTCAATCCCATCAAGGTGGCATGTACCAATACCATCTCAGTAGTCCAAGCGATCAATTTCAGTTCACAATTGATGATACTGATAGGACAAAGAGTCAATGAGATCACATAAACAAGACTAGTGTCTGCTAATACTAACTAATAGAATTAAAAAGGTGAGAACGATCCAACATGGAAAGTGGGATACACAGCAGACTCCTAGAAGGGCAGATGTCCTAAAGAACACTCTTGTCTCAGAGTCAGCCCTTAAGGCATTTGGATCTGGCTGAAGAGCCCATGAGAGTGTTTCAGGCATGGAAAGCAAGACACTCTGGCAAAACAAACAAACAAACAAACAAACACACACCTAAATGAAAGATCTCTGTGAGTGAGATCCCAGTAGAAAGAACGGGCCATCAAAGAAGGAGGTACCTTTCTCTGAAGGGAGGATAGGACTTCCACTTTGACTATGACCTTGTTTAAATAATATTGGAGTCAGCGAACTCAAAAGGCTTCCATAGCCTTGGCAACTCATGACAAGAGCCTAGGGGTATTACTGACACCATAAACAAGAGTGTCAATTTGTTAAGTCAACAACAGGAGTCACTGTGCACTTACTCCCCATGTTGGATCTCTGTCCTTAATGTGTTGTCCAATGTGAATTAATGCTATAAATAGTACTTAAGCAGTACTTTACCCTTTGTGTTTCTGTGTGGATGCAAACTTATGAAATCTTAATATATACTAAATTGATCTTCTGTATATAAAGAGAATTGAAAATGAATCTTGATGTGAATGGAATAGGAGAGGGAGTGGGAGGTGGGAAGGTTGTGGGTGGGAGGGAAGTTATGGGGGGGGTGAAGACACTGTAATTCATAAGATTTACTTTGGAAATTTATATTATTAAATAAAAGTTAAAAATAATGTTTTCTTACATTTGCTTCAGCTATTTTGTATAAAGAATAAACAGCATACATAGTGATTTTTCAACATTCATCACATCTAATCTAAGAATACTAAAATTACAGTTCTTAAAATGGAAAGCTAAATATTAGTCACTTTATTGCCATGTTTTTTTATTTTAAAGAGATAATATTGTACTTTACTTAATTTTCTGTGCATTTTAATGCTATTATTTGAAAGCCAAGAAAATTGGAATCCTTTTCTTTCTGGAACAAAAATTGAAATGTGACTTTTACTGATTGGAGAAGTTAGATAAGGGGTATGGAGGCAGGAAATACCTTTTAGTCAGAGGAAACTACTGTAGAAAGATTCATAAAATTTCTGTAAAATATAAAAAATCACTATGGGATAAAAAGCTGAAAGAATTTAGGGAATGGAAACACACATTGATGAAATAACATTGAAACATTTCATTAATTGCATTCATTTTTTTCCTCATCTTTCCAAACCTGACCTACTACCACAAATAACTTATCAAATTTTGTTTGATACCAATGTCAGTATCTCTCAGAAAAATAATTTAACTGTTATCTTCTTTGCTTCCAAACACATCTTCAAAAGGTATAATGGGAAAGTACTCATCCCTATTGTAAATATCTTTTTCAATATGTGACATATTCAGTTCTCTAGAATTGGAAATCCAATTTGGCCACCAGTAACTCATTAGTTCTTAAAACTTTGTGTTGGTTTTCCTCTTGATTTACCACATAAATATAAGTAATGTAAAAAATAAAGATATTTTCCTTAAAATTTTTTTAAAAATTTACCTATCTGCTTTCCATGTATGCATCCTATTCAAAATTTATTTATAATACCATTCAGAATGTAAAAATGTAGAAATAATATACTTTTGGAAATCTTCACATCCCCAAATATAAAATACTCTTAGTAAAATAAATTTTCAATAGTAAAGAGAGTTGTCTTTTAAACACAAAAAATCAATTATTTTTGAGATCTTGGTAGTTCATTTGTTCATAAATTATCTATATATCAATATTTTTCCCCAGATTTAAAATTTAGGATACCTAATATCCTAAGAAAATGGGTGATGGATGAAAATGACACACTAAGTGAATGTACCAGAAATGAAATGACAAGTAAGAAAATGCAGGCATGACCAACAATATATGCATAAATCATAGACTGAATCTTGTACTACCCGACATAAATAACATATCTGTAGTTTATGCATTTGCCACTGCCACCTAGTTGCAAGACCTGGATGGGGTTCTGGGCTCCTGGTTTCAACCTGGCTTAGCCCTGGCTGTTGCTGGCATTTAGAAAGTGAATTGACAGATGGAAGACTCTGTCTGTCTCTCTCTCTCATAGATGACAATAAGGAAACAAACATTTAAAATAATGTGCAATAAGGAATGTCATTGCATAGGTAAAAACTGGGTTGACTACCAGAATACCAGTTCTGGAAGCTGAAAATCTGAGGATGTCAGCTTTCTGAGGCCTCTCTCCATAGTTTGTACGTGGTCACATTCTCCTTTTGTCATCATTCAATCTTTCCTCTGTGTGTATTTGGTTCTTCTTACTGAAAAGGGACTGGTCACAATGGATTAAGGACGACCAATATGACAACACTTTAGCTTAGTTACCTCAATAAGCTTCTTGCCACCAAATGTTGACACATTCTGTGATGCCAAGGATGAGGAATTCAACATTTGAATTCTGAGGGTCCACAATTCAGTCCACAATGATCATATTGTTCATAAAATTACATTTTTTTCTGTAGATTTCTATAGAAGTTACTAGAATTCAAAGCTCAGTGAGAACAAATTTTATGTGCTAATAATATTTATTCAATATGCAATATAATAATTATTCAAAAATGTTCAAATATAGGGATACCAAAATTTTGAGACTATTGAACCTGGATTGCAGCAACTATAGCTTATAAAATATTACGCATATATTATAATTGGGGTTTTTAAAATGCATTTATTGTTCAGAAATGCCAATCTGCAGCATTATAATTATTAGCAGTGTTCTTTCTTGATTTAAAAAATTTAGAGTATAAATATATGATAAGTCCAACTAGAACCCTCAATGGATCTCCAACATAAATCTGAAAAAAGGGCAAGACTTAATTGTCTACAAATATGAAAATTTATGATTCCAAAGCCATTTTTTCACATATTGAGTGAATATTATCTGAAGATATACTAGAAGTCATATAACCTGCTAACTACTGCAAGATAAATGATTAAGGGGACACAAGTTTGGCCCGGCTCTGTGGTATAACAGGTAACGTGACTGCCTGTGATGCCAGCATGAAATATGGATCCTGATTTGAGTTCCAGCTGCTCCAGGCCCTATCCAGCATCCTGCTAATGCACCTGGGAAAGCAGAAGATGGTACAAGTCGTTGGGCCCCTGCACACATGTTGGAGACCAGAAGAAACTCCTGGCTTCTGATAAGCCCAGCTCCTGTCATTGCAGACATTTTGGGGAGTGAACCAGTGATGGAAGATAAATAGTTAATAAATCACCTTGTAAACCCTGTTAAGAAGTTCTGACTTTACTCATAGTCAGTGAAGGTGGGGTGGGGGGGGCGGTATGGGTAGCAGGGAATTATAGCTTTTTCCTATACTTTTCATTATTTAGTTGTCTTCCCATGAGAAACTAATAGTGTCCGTGCCCTTCGTGCTTTCACAAACTTCTTTTCCTGGAGTATTTATGTAATGTATTCAGTGTGCTGAGGACTATTAAACACATTGAAAGCATTATAGATTTGTATGTGCCAGTTTCAGTTTCTGGGAGGCAAATGGGTATTTGAGCAAAACAAGTGGTTAGTCATGCTTAATACAAGCTAAAGAATATGCAGTCAATCAACTTATTAGATCATCTTGCAGGTCTTTCCCTGCCAATTTGGGATGGATTTAGCTTGGTACTGGCTATTTCCTAGTGGTTTGTCTAGTCTAATTCTAAAATAATCAAATGAGGGAACTTCAATTCTGTGGGGAATTTATTCTGTTCTTTAATAGGTTTTGCTTCTAGGAAATGTTTTCCTGATTGTTTGACCAGATTTTCCTTTGACATTTTTATCCCAATACTCGGTACTTGTTGGTTCTGATTTAAAACCGTTGGAAGACCCTCTTTTCCTTTTAAATATCACACAGTTGCTGTATGTTGAGACCAGGGGTGTTGCTTTTCCTTCCATTTTTAGATCCTGATTTTTTGACGCATGTTGAGCTTGAATTTTTTTTCTCCAGATTCATTTGCTCACGTATTTTAGGGCCATTTCACTCTATTTTCGTCTAGATTTTAAGCATTTATAAATTCTTTTTTATTATCATCTTCCCCAGTGGTGTTTGCATCACGTCCCTGGTGAGGGTAATTAGTGAGCTGTCTGTTCCCTTTTCGCAGCTATGCATAAAGATGTTCTGGACAGTCAAGCTCTCATGCTGATCTTTTTCTGTGTCTCTGGGGTACTTCCTCAAGGCGATGCGCTCTGATATTGTCATGAGTGACTTTTTACTTTTCTTTCAATGTTCAAACTATATTAGCAGCAAACCATGTACATGTCCTGAAAAGTTGCGAATCTGCATTAATGAAATATTCAGTAAAAGTGAACCAGTTAAAATGTGTTTTTCTATTTAGACATTACAGGATTTTAGTTTTATGATTTATGGTTCTTAATGGGCCTTCCATAGAAGATTATAACTTCATGACAAATTGAACACTAGAAGAACTGTTGAGGCTGGCCCTTGGTAATTTTTTGATAATGGTGAAGAAATGCAAACAGATTTTACTTTCTCCACTGCTTTGGATTTTGTGCTAGGAGTTGAGGCAGGAGGTGTTAGATAAGTGTCTTTGTATTTGTTTTACTACTCTTGAGAGGGGAAATTATTCTAGGGTGATGATGAACTCATTTGCTTTGCCCTCAGGGTAGTATTGTTAGTCATCCTTTGGTCCCAAAGAATATTTTCCAAAATTGTTTTTCTTGTGTGATCTTGTGAGAAAAAAAAGTGTTATGGGGAAGGGCGAAGATGACGAAAGGAAGAGGAGGGTGCAGAGTATGACCAAGTATTTATGACACACATACATAATATCTATAGATTCCATGTAAATACCACCATGAAATGTTAGAAATGGGGAAAATTCAAAATTTGAATGAGGTGATTGTATTAAATAAGTTTCTTCTGTCAAAAGGACAACTCAGTGAGGTAGAATCAAAGTTAGCCCCAATTCCCAGATTAGGAATGTAAGAATCAGAAAATTTAACTGCCTTGTTAACGGTCACTTATGAACAAATGCTGTAACTGAAGTCAAACTCAGAGTCATCAGGTTAACTGAGCCAGATTTTAACTACTCTCTATATTGCACATAAAAGAGCCAATCCATGTACAATGTCATACCTGGCACATAGTTAGAGCTTATAAGGCATTGGACAAATGCTGTGATTTCTTGTTTCCAACTCAAACCCAAGATTCTAGAAAATAGTATCTGTTCCCAAAACATAAAGAGAAAACTTTTGTAGAAGATAAATGAGCAGATCTGAAATTTTTTATGATTCAAATAAATTGATTTTGTTTTATGTAAGAGTAAAAAAACTGTTTAACATGTAGTAGTCTTGTATTGCACTGATTAGCTTTGTGATGCCTCTGAGGATTTGTTTCAGTTGATCATTGTAAAATGAAGACCTATAATAAGTTATGAAATAAGAGGACCCCAGTGAAAACAGTTTGAAGTCCATTAAGAAAACAGGGATAAATATGAACTTTCTTATCAGTACTATAAACATTCCATCTAGACATTTATATGTTCAATGATGGTCCTAAAAAGGATATTTCTGTGTGTTAATTCCCCAAACCTTGTAAATATATTAAATGTATTTAATATTGGAAAAGTGAGTTTTGTAGATGTGATGATATTAAAGTATTTTTATATGAGGTCTTCCTGAATTATGAAGATGGACTCCAAATCCAAATGTCATCATAAGAAACACACAGGGAACACACACACATGAAGGTGATGTGGACAGTAGTTCTTGTACTGAACATTTAGGAGTATCAGCCTGCATCACAAATTGAAATAAGCTTCTGTATCTTCTGTATAGCCCACAGAAGGGTCATATCCCTGCTCATAGCTTAAGTTTAGATTTTTGTTCTGCAGAACTGTGAAATAATAAGCTTCTGTCGTTTTTAAGCCTCCTCATTTGTGGTAATTTGCTTCAGCATTCTCAAGAAAGTAATAAAAGACCAAAAATAGTATGATTCCAATTCTTTAACTTATTTAATTTATTTTTTGACCAGTAAAATGACAAATTGGAATGTATGAGTCTTTTTTTTTAAAGACAGAGTTACAGTGCGAACTAGAGACAGAGAGGGAAAGGTCTTCCATATACTGGTTCACTCCCCAAATTGCTGTGATGGCCAGAGCTGAGCTGATATGAAGCCAGGAGCCAGAGCTTTCTCCAGATCTCCCACACGGGTCCAGGGGCCCAAGGACTTGTGCCAACCTCTACTACTTTCCTTGGAGTATTATCAGGGAGCTGGATTGAAAGTAGAGGATCCAGGACTTGAAGCAGCACCCATATCTGATGCTGGCACTGCAGGCCAGGGCTTTAAAATGCTTTGCAACAGCACCAGCCCCATGAAATGTATGAGTCTTAATTTGTTTCTAAGGGCTATCTTTAAAAAAGTGAGAATTTTTTTTTAAATTTTCCAAAGTACAGTTTATGTATTACAATGGCTTTTCCCCCCATAACTTCCCTCCCACTCGCACCCCACCCATCTCCCGCTCCCTCTCCCATTCCATTCACATCAAGATTCATTTTCAATTATCTTTATATACAGAAGATCGATTTAGTATATATTAAGTAAAGATTTCATCAGTTTGCACCAACACAGAACATAAAGTGTAAAATACTGTTTGAGTACTAGTTATAGTATTAATTCACATTGGACAAATGAGAATTTGACCAGTGTGTTTTGGAAATGTAACCATTTTTTGAATAAAAGTAGAAGAGATAATAAAGAGAAATTTGGAGTGGCTAAAAATGTGCAGGCCTCAAAACAAGCGATGTTCAAGTAAATTAAAAATGTGAAAGAATAGTTCTAGTATTTAGTCAATATTCAGGAGGAAATAAGAGTTTGTGGGCTGTAGAGAGTTAGTCCCTATTTTCACATTTCATCTCATCAATTTAAATTTAATTCAAGGTATAATTTTATGATAAATGTTCCTATTCTTTGTATAAGTCTCAAGTTTTTGCTTTACTATAATAAAATACCCAAGACAGATTATAAAGAAAACACATTTGGTTTTTTTTCCAAAGAAACCTTTTATTTAATGCACACAAATTTTATAAGTACAACTTTAGGAATATAGTTATTCTTCCCACCATAACTGTCCTCCCACCCAGACTTCCACCCCTGCTCCTCCCTCTCCCCTTCCCAGTCCCAATCTCTATTAATATTCATTTTCAATTAACTTCGTACACAGAAAAGCAACTCTATACTAAGTAAAGATTTCAGCAATCTGCACACGCACACACACACACACACACACAACTGAGAACAAATTTTACAGTTAACTTTCATAACACAACTCATTAAGGACAGGAGTCCTGTATGGGAAGTTAGTCCACAGTGACTCCTGTTGTTAATTTCACAATTAACACCCTTATGTGTGATGTCAGTGAACACCTGTGGCTATTGAAATGAGCTGCCAATTCTATGGAAACCTTTTGAATCTACAGTCTCTGTCAATATTTATACAAGGCCATAAGCAAAGTGGAAGTTCTCTCCTCCCTTCAGAGAAAAGTACATCCTGTTTTGATGGCCACTTCTTTCCACTGGGATCTCACTCACAGAGATCCTTCATGTACAACATTTTTTGCCAAAGTGTCTTGGCTTTCCATGACTAAAATGGTCTTGGGCTTTTCAGACAGATCAGGTTGCCTTAAGGGCTGATTCTGAGGTTAGGGTGCTACTTAAAGCATTTACCATTCTATGAGTCTGCTGTGTGGACTGCTTCCCATGTTGGAACATTCTCTGTTTTTAAACTCTATCTATTATTATTACCAGATACTTGATCATATTTATATGATCACTTTAACACTTAATCCTATCTATGTGTTCACTTTAACATTTAATATGATCACTGTAACACTTAAGATGGCATTTTCAACACCAAGCTTAATGGGATTTGGGGTTCAATGGCAAGTTTTTAAACTGTACCCTTAGAAGTAAGTCTATAGGAATGTCTGCAGAACTTTGTAGCTTTATAGTTACAAACTTACTACTCTCTTCCTTATTCCCACTCTTATTTTTTAATGAGACCCATTCTCAATTGACTTTATACAATATGATTAATTTTATGTTAAGAAAACAATTCAACAAATATGAAGAAATAAGAAAAAAAAAAAACCAAAACTGTTCCTCAATAGTCAAGACAAGGACTGCTCAAGTTATCTTTTCTTGAAGTGTCAATTTCACTTCTACGGATTTTGTTTTAGGTGGTATCTTAGTTTTCACAGATCAAGGAGTACATATAGTATTTGCACCTTGGTATTAGCTTATTTCACTAAGTATGATGTTTTCCAGATCCATCCATTTTGTTGCAAATGGCTGGATTTAAATTTTTTTTTTTTTTTTTTTTTTTACTGCTATGCAGTATTCCAGAATTTCTTTATCCAGTCTTTGGTTGACAGGCATTTAGGTTGATTTCACATTTTAGCTATTGTAAATTGAGCTGCAATAAATATGGGATGCAGATAATTCTTTTTTTTTTTTTTTACTGATTTCATTTCCCTTGGGTAAATTCCCAGGAATGGGAAGGCTGGATCATATGGTAGGTAGGTAGATTTCTGAGGTATCTCCATACTATGTGCCATTGTGGCTTTACCAGTTTACATTCCTACCAACAGTGGATTAGGGTGCATTTCCCCCCATATCTTGCCAGCATTCATTGGTTTGTGATTTCTGTATGAAAGCCATTCTAACTGGGTTGCTGTGAAACCTCATTGTGGTTTTGATTTGCATTTCCCTGATGGCTGGTTACCCTGAACATTTTTTCATGTGTCTGTTGACGATTTGGATTTCTTCTTTTGAAAAATATCTGTTTAATTCCTTGGACCATCTCTTTTTTTTTAAGATTGATTTATTTATTTGCAAGTCAGAGTTACACAGAGAGAGGCGGGGCAGAGAGAGAGAGAGAGAGAGAGAGAGAGGTCTTCCATCCGAAGGTTCACTCCCCAGATGGCTGCAATTACCAGAGGTGCGCCGATCCAAAGCCAGGAGCCAGGAGCTTCTTCCAGGTCTCCCATGCGGGTTCAGGGGCCCAATAACTTGGGCCATCCTCTACTGCGTTACCAGACTACAGCAGAGAGCTGGATTGGAAGTGGAACAGCCAGGTCTCAGACCAGTGCCCATATGGGATATTGGCACTTCAGGCCAGGGTATTAACCCACTGTGCCACAGCGCCAGCCCTGGCCCATCTCTTAATTGGGTTGTTTGTTTTATTATTGTGGAGTTTCTTGATCTCTTTGTGTATTCATGTTATTGATCCTTTATCAGTTGAATAATTTGAAAATATTTTTCCCATTCTGTCAGTTGTTCTTCACTTTTCCAATTGTCTATTTTGCAGTGCAGAAACTTCTCAATTTGACATAATCCCATTTGTTATTTTTGTCTTTAATTTTCTGTGCCTCTGGGGTCTTTTCCAAGAACTCTTTGCCTATGCCAATATCTTGAAGGGCTTCCCCAATGTTCTCTAATAATTTGATGGTGTCATGTTGTAGATTTAGATCTCTATTCCATGTTGAGTTGATTTTTGTGTAAGGTGTAAGGTAGGGATTTTGCTTCACATATCTGAATGTGCAGATCCAGTTTTCCCAGAACCATTTTTGTTGAAGAGACTGTCCTAGCTCCAGGGATTGGTTTTAGCTCCCTGGTCAAATATTAGTTGGTTGTAGATGCTTGTATTGATTTCTGGCATTTCTATTTGCTCTATTGATCTATCCATCTTTTTTTTTTTTACTAGCACCAGGCTGTTTTGATTATGTAGTATGTCTTGAAATCATGTATTGTGATGCCTCCAGCTTTGTATTAGTTAATATTATAAGATAATTATATTATATTATATTTATTTTTAAATATTTTATTTATTTATTTGAGAGGTAAAGTTACAGACAGTGAGAGGGAGAGACAGAGAGAAAGGTCTTCCTTCCTTTGGTTCACTCTCCAGATGGCCACAATGGCTGAAGCGGTGCCAATCTGAAGACAGGATCCAGGTACTTCTTCCCAGTCACCCACATGAGTGTAGGGCCCCAAGCACTTGGGCCATCTTCCACTGCCTTCCCAGGCCACAGCAGAGAGCTGTATTGGAAGAGGAGCAGCCGGGACTAGAACCAGCGCCCATATGGGATGGCGGTGCTGCAGGAGGAGGATTAACCAACTGCGCCACGGCACTGGGCCCATACCAAACTCTGCTATGAGTTCCAATAGTCTCTTGATGGAGTCTTTTCAATCCCCAAAATTCAGAATCATGTCCTCTGAAAATAGGGATAGTTTGAATTCCTTCTTCCCAATTTATATCCCTTTGATTTCTTTTTCTTGTCTAATGGCTCTGGCTAAAACTTCCAGGACGATATTGAATAATAACGGTGAGAGTGGACATCTGTGTCTGGTAGCAGATCACAGTGGGATTGCTGCCAACTTTTCCCCATTTGATAGGATGTTGGTCATGTGTTTGCCATAATTGCTTGATTGTGTTGAGTAATGTAACTTGTATATCTAATTTGCTTCAGTTTTCATCATGAAGGGGTGTTGTATTTTATCAAATGTGTTTTCTGTGTCTATTAAGATAATCATATGGTTTTTCTTCTGCTGTATGTTAATGTGATGTATCACCTTGATTGATTTTCAAATGTTGAACCACATCTGTACACCAGGGATAAATCCCATTTGGTTTGGGTGGATGATCTTTCTGATGTGTTGTTGGATTTGATTGGCTAGAATCTTGTTGAGGATTTTTACATCTATGTTCATCAGGGAAATTAGTCTGTAATTCTCTCTGTTGTATCTTTTTCAGGTTGAGGCATAAGGTGATGCTTGCTTCATAGAAAGAATTTGGGAGGACTCCCTCTCTTTCAATTTTTTTGAATAACTTAGGAATAATTGTAGTTAGTTATTCTTTAAATGTCTGGTAGAATTCAACAGTGTAGCCATCTAGTCCTGGGTTTTTCTTTGTTTGGAGGGTCTTGATTACTGATTCAATTAATATCTAGAAATGGATCTCTTTAGATTTTCTATGTCTTCATGGCTCATTTTAGGTAGGTTATATGTGTCCAAAACACTATCCATTTCTTCTAGGTCTCCCAGTTTGATGGCATACAGGTCTTTGTAGTAATTTTTGATGATTCTTTTGTTTCTGTGGTGTCTGTTGTTACATTTCCCTTTTCATTTATAATTATATTATTTGGGTCTCCTTTCTCATCTTGTTGGTCAGTCGGACAATGGTGTGTCAATTTTGTTTACTTTTTCAATAAACCAGGTCTTCATTTTGCTAGTCTTTTGTATTTTTTTGGTTTCAATTTTGTTGATTTCTTCTCTAATTTTAATTAATTATTTTCTCCTGCTAGTTTTGGGTTTAGTTTGCTGTTGTTTTTCTAGCTTCTGGAGATGCATTGATAGCTCATTTATTTGGTGTTTTCCAATTTCTTGATGTAGGCACCAATTGCTATAAACTCTCCTCTTAAATCTGCTTTTGCTGTTTGATATGTTATATTTTTAACTTTTATTTAATGAATATAGATTTCCAAAGTACAGCTTATGGATTACAATGGCTTCCCCCCTTCCCCCCATAACTTCCCTCCCACCCGCAACCCTCCCCTTTCCCTCTCCCTCCCCCCCTTCCATTCACATCAAGATTCATTTTCGATTCTCTTTATATACAGATCAGTTTAGCATATATTAAGTAACGATTTCAACAGTTTGCACACACATAGAAACACAAAGTGAAAAATACTGTTTGAGTACTCGGTATAGCATTAAATCACAATGTACAGCACATTAAGGGCAAAGATCCTACATGAGGAGTAAGTGCACAGTGACTCCTGTTGTTGACTTAACAAATTGACACTCTTGTTTATGGTGTCAGTAATCACCCTAGGCTCTTGTCATGATTTGCCAAGGCTATGGAAGCCTTTTGAGTTCACCAACTCTGATGATATGTAGACAAGCTCGTAGTCAAAGTGGAAGTTCTCTCCTCCCTTCAGAGAAAGGTACCTTCTTTGATGAGCTGTTCTTTTCACTGGGATCTCACTCACGGAGATCTTCATGTAGGTTTTTTTTTTTGTTTGTTTGTTTTGTTTGTTTGTTTGTTTGTTTGTTTTTGGCTGTCTTGCAAACTAACTTGAAGTCTCAAGAATACTGCATAATTCCTCTGTGGGCATTGCCTCAGGGGCTAAGGACCTACCAGCACTGCCATCCTGAGAACTAAGCTCCCAACACATGAATCCTTAGGAAGTGTGGCTTGGCAGGGCATGAGTTGGAACAATTAGCCAAGGCTCATATTGGGGTTTTTGTACAGGAAAATATGAATGTATGCAGAATATTTTGGGAAACTCGTGATGTGATCCCGACAACTAAAAATTAACCACTGTGTAATAAAATGTTATATTCATGATTTCATTCCCCTGCATGTAGTGTCAGCACCACAAGAAAACAGTGATCTTAACTAGACATGCTAATAAAGGCTAGCGGTTCAAAGGTAAGTTGTTGGAAAAGAAAACCACACACCATCAACTTTCAAAAGAATGTGTGCCTTATTTTTATTATTTCTGTAAACTTCATTCATTAATTTGATGTATCCATTATAGTTGGTGAGAAAGTAGCGTTTTTCTTTCCAGCCATGCCATTGGTCTCCTGTGTCCAAATAGGCATATTCTAGAGCAACTGGATAGTAACTGACCAGTTATCTGACCAGAGCAGATATATCCCAAATCCCAGTCCAAAATGTACCTTGAATATGTGTTGACTATTTTGGCTTATTAAAGAAGCTCTGACTCTTTCTGTAAGAATTTGATAACTGATTATAGAAAGTATTGAAGCACTTAAGTCTGTCAGAAAATCAAGTTTTTCTAGGGAGAATGGTAACCATACTAGGTAGAGGCTCATCTGTCATGTGCAAATAAAATATTTTTAAATCAACTTAAAATAAAAGATTTTTAAGTCAACTTAAAATGAAACCATAAACACATTAACTTTTTCCCTTGAAAATCTAAGTGTTCTTAAAGAGTTTTAATGAAATTTTGCTCATCTAAATTTCTTTTTCTTTCTTTTTTTCTTGTCACACTCACTCACTGAGGTGTTGTTTTGTTTCTAATAAATCTCTAATAAAACTGTGGAACACAAATGCTGATATGACGCCCATTAATACACGGTTTCATCAGCATATGATGAAAGATTCATTTATTTATTTGAAAGTCAGAGTTACACAGAGAGAAAATGAGAGGCAGAGTGAGAGACAGAGGTCTTCCATCTGCTGGTGCATTACCTAATTTGCTGTAATGGCCAGAGCTACACCGATCCGAAGCCAAGAGCCAGGAGCTTCTTCCGGGTCTCCCACGTGAGTGCAGAAGCCCAAAGACTTGGGCATCTTCAATTGCTTTCCCAGGCCATAGCAGAGAGCCAGATCAGAAGTGGAGCAGCCAGGACTGGAACCGGTGCCCAGATGGAATGCTGGCAAAGCAGGCGGCAGCTTCACCCACTATACCACAGTGCCAGCCCCTCAATGAACTTTTTGAAAACACTTTGTACAATAATAAATAAGAGGTGAAGGACATAGAAAAGAGTCCTCTGTGGTGATTTTTGGCTAAATTATACACAGGAGCAGAGAAACCCAGTAGTCGGAATTTACAATTTATGAGAATCCAGAAAAAGTTGAAGTTTTTAAAATTTTTTTTTCAAAGTCAGGGTTACAGAGAGAGGAGGGGAGGGAGAGAGAGAGAGACATCTTCTATCTGCTGAGTTACTCCCCAGATGGTCACAATGACCAACACTGGGCCAGGCCAAAGCCAGGAGCCAGGAGCCTTATCTGTGTCTTCCACGTACCTGGTAGAGGATCCAACACTTGGGCCATCTTCCACTGCTTCTCCAAGCTATTAGCAGGGAGCTGGATTGGAAGTGCAGTAGCTGGGACATGAACCAGTCTTCATTTGGGATGTCTGTCACAGGAGGCAGATTTATATGCTGTCCCACAATACCAACCCTTAAGATGAAGTTTTAAGAGAGAAGAAAATGCTGTTGAGAGGGCAAAGAAGAGCATGACTGAGAAAATGTGAAATTTGTTCAAAATGACTTGTAATACATTAGTTCCAGTGGGAGATTTTGGTGGAAAAGATGGTGAAGGGGACTCCAGTCATAAGGACCAGAAATTAAATATTTAGTTGAGTCCCAGGTTATTTACCTAGTTTGTGGGTGGAACCAAAAACATACATTTAAGAGAAATATAATTAAAGCACATCTGAACATATCTATGAAAAAAGACTACAAATCCAATAAAGACTGAAAATACATAATATATACTATATAATGTATAATGAATATGTAATTGATAGAATATTGTTGTAAGCAGGAAGGTATAAACTGAAAATATGTATCCCTCTGACCTTTGGCATATATAAAAGCAAGAATCATTTTCCAAGGAAGCTGAAGTGAAAGAAGAAAATACCTGTGAAAACACGAAGAGATACTTGGGAGAGGAAGGAGGCTGCGAGATCACATCCCAGGTGGTCTTGATAATATCAGTCACTTGTCAGTGAGCTCATCGGTCCATGTGTTAAAATTTGTGCTCCCAAGGAGGATTTGGGACTTTAGGCTGTTGAGGAAGGTTTGGGTCCATTGCAATAGGCAGTTAAATAGAAAATTTTAATAGCCCAGTTTGGATCACTTGCATTTCTGATTAAACTGGTAAGTTGAAAGCCATTTTTCCCTTTGCCATGCACTTTTATACATGAAGGAGTGAAGAAAATAATGATAATGTTCCAGAGTCACAATGGGGAAAAAGAAGAGGAGACCCTGCAAGAGAATTATGGATAAATTGCATCAATATTCTGAAACATTTACTAAGAAGTTGTAAACTGGGTAAACATAAAAATAAAATCACTGTTTATTGCAGTAGTATGAGATATTAATTTTAGGGGGAGTAGTGTGTGGTTTACAGATTATGACAATACCAATATAAGATGTTAACAATGATAGAAACTGGATATGGGATACATGGGAACTCTTTGGACCACTTCACAATTTTTGCTTTGCAAATGTAAATCTACCATAAAATACAAAGTTTAATAAAAACACAGTAAAAATAAAATAAAATTGAAATTATTTGAGTATGGTGAACAGCATACTAACAAAAGCCATGCAAATTAGCACCAAGACACAATTTAGGGTATGTGTGCAATATGGAGGGGCAGGTGTTCTGGTGGAAACAGAGATTGGAATCTGAGGTTTGAAGAGACATAGCCGTAAGTGTTGACACAGCTAGAGTATGAGTTTACCAGTAAATGGTTGAGATGAAGCAGAAATGGAGCTCACTGGAGTTTAGCAGTTATAACTGTGAAACCATAATGTGAGAGCGATGACAGGAAATATGTGATGAAGTCAGTGAAAAATTATTCATGATGGTTCACTCTAGAGAGAGAGAGAGAGAGAGCGAGAGAGTGAGAGAGCTATTTAATTATTGCCATTGGACTTTAAAGTGGGGACCTTATTCAAGAAATTTTTAATCATGTGTAGTGCCAGTTTGATGATTATGGTAAAGGCTAGTTCATGATCTTTACACAAACTTAGGCCTATTCAATGTGCTTTATGGAAACACAGGGTCATAAATTATAATATAAATGACCACTTGCGTTCATGTCTTGGTCCCTCAATTTTAGATAGAACACATGCTGAAACACTCAGTACAGAGCACATAGGACAATGGCAGGAACTTAAAAACCATTACTGCATCAGGGATCTAATTTTCCAGGAAAGAAATAACTCAAGGGAGGTAAGTTTCATGAGTGTAATATTTCAGGTAAAAGAGAAACTGGACATTGTAATTGTGATCATGAAGGTTGGAACTGGGTTTAATGGATGGAAAATGTTGGAAACAACTTTTCATTTAATGCAAGGAGAAACAGATTGGAGTGTTCTCAAACTGAAATTGCTTCTTCTTGAAGAAATGAGTTCCATGCCAGTGAAAAGTGTTTTCAGTAGATAATTCTTGCATATGTGAAGTCCACTAAAGAGCAGATTGGTATAGCTTGGGAGCTTATAGAAAATGTAGATTCTCAGGACCCATCTCAAACCTCTATGTTAACAAACTGCATTTAACAACATCCTCAAGGGATTCCATGTACATTACAATATCAACTGAAAGCATGTCTCTCCATTGGACAGACCGGCTACAAACTAGAGTCTCTTCCTGTTCTGTGACTTTTGTCATTATTCTGATGTTTTACTTTTTCATCCCTTTTTTGAAGTTTCCTTTTAATTCACACATAAAAATTGCAGGTATTTATAGATTACCATTATGATGTTGAGACATGCATATATTATGTATTGTTCAAGTCAGGGCAAACATATCTATTTCCTCAAGCATTTTTCAATTCTTCATGGTAAAAACATTCAAAATTCTTTTGTATAGTTTTCTTCCCTTAAGAAAAATACGTTATCTTTGTCTGCAGTCACTGAACTGTGAAAGACTAGCAGAACTTCTTTCTTCTATATAACATTTTTCTGGATTTAAAAGCAATTCTCTCTTACTTTCTTTTTAACTATGTCTTTCAAAGGACAATCCTCAAAGTCAAAAGCCTAATAGACTTTGCTTCATAATATTTAGTTTAATTTTTTAACATTAATTTTAGATGGCAAAGTAGAAACTTTGAAATGCAACTTTTTGAGAATAAGCTTGTATCTCATGGATACTATGACTAAAGTCATAGTTAACAAAGCATTGGAAATAACAACAATTAGAAGCTCCTGTAGTATCCTTGCTGTATCACAGCCTTTTCTGACTATTCAGTGTTAAGTCTTGGGATAAGGATAGTAGATTTTTCTTTCCTGAGAATTCAGTTTAACTGACTGGTGAGATATAATTCATAATCAATGGATATAGGAGAAGAATTGCTGCTTTCTTGCTTTTGTCTTGCTTTTGCTCTAGTCCCTCCATTTAAAAGCAATTTCACTGTCTCTTATTTTTATTACTCAGCTTTGTCTAGCATTTTGGAATTTCCTTTCTGAGACAACTTAAGCCTTGTTTCACTTTTAAATGCCTGCTATAAGTAAGATGGTGATTCATTTTTCAACACAGAAAAGAAATTGATAATTTCTAGTGGTAATTTTTTTTACTTTTTTCTCAGAAAATGCATTCTTTCAGTTTTTTAGACTCCGAAGGGAATGTTTTTTAAGTTAGCATAAATGTGATACAGTCCCTCTGTAGCAGAGAAATATAGAAACATGTATGGCTTTGAGTTAACAAATCTTACTCACAACCTAACACTTGTGTGTGTGTGTGTATGTGTGTGTGCAGTAACCAGACTTTATAAAAACATCTGTACTGTCAGCAATGGGACATCACAATTTACATCGTCTCCCTTCCAGGAGTCTTATCACAGCTGAGAAAAGTAGGTGATGTATGATAAGCGGGGACAAGCAAGAAATCACAGTTTTTATAGCGGAAAACTGTGGCAGATTTCACTGTAAAGTCTCTCTTCCTTGAATTGGGGAAAGATTTGCTATTTGTGATGACTAATATGTTTGGCAATCTAACTGGAGACTTGCTAAATAAAACTGTCTTTTGTCTAACAGCAACTGCATTATGGATAAAAATATTTGAAGTATGTTTCTCCTTGTTTGTAAATATTTTAATAATAATTTTATGGGCAAAGCCCAAATATGGATGATGCAAAAAGGTTATTTTGTGACTGTTAGCCCTCCTGATTATTTTGCTTCGTTTTCCACTCACTCCCTGGACCCTCCTTCCCTTACTGTTCCTACTGACATATCTTTAAATGTTTGGTTCTCAGCTTCTTAAAAATATGAGCCTAGTCTTTTTTTTTAAGACTAGGAAAGAAATATAAAAATAAATTTCTCAGCAGCATTCTAAATTTCTGGAAAACAAAAATATGTTTTAAAAACTTGCTGCTTCAACTGCCATTCCTTTGGATTCCTGAGAATTTAAAGCATTTTTGTCTTTGTTTACAAATGATATTTTCTCTGGGGTGAAACATCTTTTTGTAATTGTTTCTTATGCAATTCTTTGGATTTGCTACAGGATCATTCTGAGCGATCTCATTCCTCCCCCTCCCTTGCGTCCCTCACACTCCAGTTTCTTGGGGCTGCTAGATTATAACTCACCTACTGGACTTCTTAACCTCAGTGCCATCGTTGGCAACGCCCCTCTTCATCACTTAGCCACAGCATGGTTTCCTTTCTATGCCCAATATGGGCCCTTTTTCTGCCTATTTCAGTGGCATCTCAGCTACAGATTCTCTAATTTCAGGACTAATAGTGATTGTTTCACTTATTAGCACTGAAAACAAAAAAAATCAATTGATCCTCTCCAGCCCTTCATCCATAGCCTTTTTGTACATTCATTATTGTATCTGTTATCATACCTTAGAAGGCTGAGAACTTTCAGTGACTTTCTAGAGGAGAAGAGAAGCTTTTGTCCAAGCTATCCCTGAAAAGTGTAGTGAATGATATGGTAGAAAAATGCTGTATAATTCCTACAGGGAATTCTAAAAGATTCAATGAATGGCATATAAGCATATTTTACAGACATCAAGAGGATAGTTCACATTATTTGAAAGATTATAAAACTATGGCAACCAAAAACATATGATGTTTTGCCTATCAGTAATTTTCTTTGTTAATAGTAGTGATTTTTCTTTTGCTAAAAAGAAATGAGAGAATATAAACCAAATCAAAAATGTAATATGAGAAAAATGAACTCAAAAAAGTGCCAGATACCATCCATTTGTACTGTATTATTTGTGATCTGATTCCCTCAGTGTGCTACAAACATGAAGCAGGTGGCCATGACTAAAATCAATGATAGTTTGGGCTTGGTTTAATGGTGAAAGACCTCATAGGAGATGGCAAGTGGTAAATGGACATCTCTCATTGCTTGGGAAGAATGGGCATGAGCCAAAGGCGCAGCATTGACCTGGCCCTCTGAAATGTGAAGATGTGGGAGCCAGCGCTGTGGTGTAGCGGGTAAGGACACCACCTGAAGTGCCGGCATCCCATATGGGCATTGGTTCAAGTCCCAGCTGCTCCACTTCCAATCCAGCTGTCTGCTATATCCAGGAAAGTAGTGGAGGATGGCCCAAGTCCTTGGGTCCCTGCACCCGCTTGGGAGATCCAGAGGAAACTCCTGGCTCCTGGCTTTGGATCCGTGCAACCACTGCCATTGCAGCCAATGTGGGGGTGAACCATCGGACGAAGACCTCTGCCTCTCCTTCTCTCTCTGTGTAACTCTGATTTTCAAATAAATAAGTAAATCTTTAAAAAAAAGAAATGTGAAAATGTGTCAGTAAAGGATCTAGAGGAACCAAAATTTTACAGTGCGTTTTGTATTGATATCATTTTTTCTCATCAATAGGTGCTACAATATTTTAATATTCTATGATTTTTCAACTAGTGACACATAATCATAAAAATAATAACTTTTATTGAGTTCTATATATTTTGAACCATTCAGTGATCTCCAAATTGCACTTCAACTCTGAACACTAGGTATTACTATTACTATTTTGTATATAAGAAAGTAAAAACTTAGAAACTTTATGTAGGGGTTGGCATTGTGGTGCAGCAGATTAAGGTGTTGTTTGTAACCCTGGCATCTCATATCAGAGTTCTAGTTCAAGTTCTGGTTGATCTAGTTTCCTGCTAATGCATTTGGGAATGCAGCAGAAGATGGCCTAAGTGCTTGGATCTCTTCCATCCAGATGAGAGAATCAAATGGAGCTCTGGTCTTCTTTACTTAGGTCTGGCCCATCCCTGGTTGATGCAGCCATTTGGGGAGTGAACTGTGGATGGAAGGTCTCTCTATCTATCCTTGTCTCTCTGCCACTCTTTCAAATAAATATAAATAAATATATCTTTTTAATTGAAAAGATAAAAAAGAAAGGTGGTATAATTTGCCAAGGACCATATGGTAAGAAAGCTGATTAGGAGGCCTAAGGAAGGAACTAAACCTGTATAGGGGCATTGAGAGTACAATACAGTTTACAAGGAAAATGTGAGATCAGCATCTGTGGCAGTTTTACAATTTAAAAAAAATATTTTTTATCGTAGCTAAGGCTTATTTGTAAGAAAGCTATTTCCTCTGACTTGCTGTATTAGCCTATATTGTGGCGTGTGTCTAGAATCTGATATGATCTTATTTTCCTTTAGCTCCTTGATATCCGTGTTCTTTATCACAAACCAAAATCAAATCTGTGATAATGTTGCTTGTAGGATAATTGTATTCCTGTTGATAGTAGAGTTCATCTTATGCATATAATAATTGACTTGTAACACCAGATTAGCTTATTGTGTATATGTCTAATTTATTAATTTTATTTTATGTAAAGGGTCCTTATTTGTTGTTCATCTCCCAAAACATTTGAACTTTGTTCTTAAAATTAAAAAAAGGAACTGAACTATTGTCATTCTCATCATAGTCGGGCAGTGGGAATACAGAATTGAGCCACTAAAATGTAAAAAATAAGCAATCTGTTCATAAGCTAAGCAGACAATGTAAGAATTATGGGACCCACAATGACTAAATAAGTAGGTAAGTCATTGAAAGTGTTTTTTAGCCAGAGAGGCCAATAAGTAGGATCTACATCAGAAACAAGATTAAGGTCCAGCTAAGGATTTCCTGTGTATTTTTGACTCAGAAAATAATGTCTCCTCATGAGTGGACAAGGCTATGGAAGCCTTTGAGTTCACCAATTTCAATCTTATTTTGACAGGGTCATAGTCAAAGTGGAAGTTCTCTCCTCCCTTCAGAGAAAGGTACCTCCTTCTTTGATGGAGCCCTTTTCTTTCCACTGGGATCTCACTCATAGAGATCTTTCACTTAGGTCTTCCTTTTTTTTTTTTTTTTTCCCAGGGTGTCTTGGTTTTCCATGCCTAAAATACTCTCATGGGCTCTTCAGCCAGATCCGAATGCCTAAGGGCTGATTCTGAGGCCAGAATGCTATTTAGGACATCTGCTATTCTGTGAGTCTGCTGTGTATCCTGCTTCCCATGATGGATTGTTCTCTCCCGTTTTGATTCTATCAGCTAGTATTAGCAGACACTAGATTTGTTTGTGTGATCCCTTTGACTCTTAGACCTATCAGTGTGATCAGTTGTGAACTGAAATTGATCATTTGGACTAGTGAGATGCATTGGTACATGCCACCTTGATAGGATTTTATTGGGA
This sequence comes from Oryctolagus cuniculus, assembly GCF_051225735.1. Taxonomy (NCBI): domain Eukaryota; kingdom Metazoa; phylum Chordata; class Mammalia; order Lagomorpha; family Leporidae; genus Oryctolagus; species Oryctolagus cuniculus. The sequence continues at coordinate 18,544,654 of NC_142870.1, read as the reverse complement.
TCCCCTGGCATGATTCTAACTCCACCATTTGGGGCAAGTCCGATTGAGCATGTCCCAAACTGTACATCTCCTCCCTCTCTTATTCCCACTCTTATATTTAACAGGGATCACTTTTCAGTTAAAATTTAAACACCTAAGAATAATTGTGTGTTAATCACAGAGTTCAACCAATAGTACTAGAATAAAACAAAGAGAAAATACTAAAATGGATAAAGTATTACATTGTACATCAACAGTCAGGATAAGAGTTATTAAGTCACTGTTTCTCATACTGTCCATTTCACTTCAATAGGTTTCCCCTTTGCTGCTCAGTTAGTTGTCACCGATCAGGGACATAGCCTTGGCAACTCATGACTAGAGCCTAGGGAGATTACTGATGCCATAAACAAGAGTGTCAAATTGTTAAGTCAACAACAGGAGTCACTGTGTACTTACTCCTCATGTGGGATCTGTGTTTAGTGTGTTGTCCAATGTGAAGTAATGCTATAACTAGTACTGAAACAGTATTTTACACTTTGTGTTTCTGTGTGGGTGCAAACTGATGAAATCTTTACTTAATATATACTGAGTTGATCTTCTGTATATAAAGAGAATTGAAAATGAATCTTGATGTGAATGGAATGGGAGAGGGAGCGGGAGATTGGAGGGGTGTGAGTGGGAGGGAAATTATGGGGGGAGCCATTGTAATCCATTAACTGTACTTTGAAAATTTATATTTACTAAATAAAAATTAAAAAAACAAACAAACAAAAAAAGAAAATAATATCTCATAATTTGCTCAAATATCAGAGTAGAGAGAAAAGGATACTGAATATTTCAAGAAGGCCACGGAAACTAAGTCCCATGTTCAGAGGCCTCAATCTGATCCTTATTGTAAGCCCACCAGAGACCTAGCATACACATAGAAAAATGTCAAAGTTTTATTTAGAAGCAGTATGTGACGGACACTCACACCATGACACTATGGACAGAACTTGCACCTCCAGTAGGAAAATATAAATGGAAAGTCAAATTATAACCATAGAGTTGATTGAATACATTGGTCAATAAGACAGAAAAAGAATGACCTCATTTTTACTAGTAAAGTAGAATGACAATAGAACAATGTATTTTATCATGTAAACATGATGGGGTAATGTAGAAAAATTTAATTCTGAAAGAGGATTTCCTATTTTAATTCCCCCCCCCTTTTTTTTTTTTTGGTCTGTTTTGTAGAGAAATCTTCTCTGAAGAATGTCTTTTACCTTAGACCTGAAACTTGAGGTTAGCCAGATTAAGAAATTCTAAATAGGAAAAAGATGTATTTGAGGTCATATGGAAAAGGAAGAATACTGGGACAGCATAAGCAGCAAATTCTCACCCACAGGAGTTGGTGTTATGATCTGTCTCTCAGAGCTTTGAGAGGACGTTTCTGGTATTCTTAACATAAGTTGAAAAAAAAAAAAAAAGTAGATCCTATCAGATACAGGAATTTGGGGCAACTGTTAAGATGCAGGTTGGGTTTCCCAAATCGCATGTTAGAAGACCTGGGCTTGAGTTTGGCTCTGCTTCTGATTCCACATTCTTGTTAATTAGCACTTCGTCAGGCAATGCATAATTGCTCATGTACTTGGGTCACTGTCCCACATGTAGGAGACCTGTGTTGAGCTCCTGGCTCTTGCTTCTGACTGGCCCAAACCTGTCTGTTGTAAATATTTGAACCAGTTAGACTAGTAGAATTCACTCAGAAACCAGAGCCAATATATCAGGTTTATTATCTGTTAGCTTCATACATTTATTTAACAATGGAGACTTTTAGTGTCTTATGTCAGAAAAGTGGAGGCTGCCTACTGAATTCTTAAATTTTAATGTCTATGATGCTGAAACTGATGCTAATCAACAAAAATTCTGGAAATTCAGTTGGGTGTGGTTGGATAACATTACATTTTGTGTGTTCCTGCTGTGTATTAGAGTGTCCCATTTTCATTAGCATTTTAACAAGAAAAACATAATTTATTTGTGAACTCAAATGTTATTAATAAATTTTCAGTTTAACATAATGGTATAAACACTGAGAAGTTAGCTAAAGGACTTTGAAATTAGGAGAAAGAACAGAAACAAGCTGCTTAACCAAGTTAAATAAAATTTTGTTCACTTAACAGGATAAAAGGTATAATACAGATCATACAAAGATTTTGGAAAACATTATTGGATATAGGAATATAGAATTAAAAAGAAAAATAATAGTCTATGAATTGTAAAATATTGCAAGGCAAAAGTCCTATTAATTTAAGAATAGAAATAGCATGTAATAAAGCTCCCAAATTTTTAATTGATAACCTCCATAATGAAGAGAACAAGAAAGCCAGCTTTAAGATATATGAAGGGATGACAGTGACTTCTGAATCTAGACGGCTATTACAAAAAGATTCTTTTACTCTCAAAATATCCCCCATCCCCAACCAATGGTTCTCACAGCTAAGCAGTACTTTGAAGTTAAAGACACTATGTGTCAGCATTACATGTGAGGAATTATACTGTGATTGATTCTCACCATTTTTTCAAAAAAGAAACTGGAACTGTATAGCCAGGGAGTGCCAGGGATACAACGTGGATTTAGATAGAATTAGTTCAGAGCCCTTACTCTTAAGTTTATGATTTTGTTTGCTATATTTGTAGTTTGTGATTATTGTGCATTTTAGTGAATAAAATCAGTTTCTCAGTTTTGCTTAATTTTTGCAAAGCAAGGATTTATTAGGGTGTGTCTTGGGTGGACTGCTCAGGGAAATCAAATATCCCTTGGCTATAATATTTGGGCTCCAGAACCCATTGAAGGAGAATTTTTTTTTTTTCTTTTCTAATGAGTGGCTCAGAGCATTGCTCTCTGGGCTGACATTCTGTTCTGAATGTATTGGAAAATCTAGTTAATTTTTCAGTTGTTAACATTTGGATACAAAAATATTATCTCACCCAATGTCTTAATATTCCCAGAAGTTCTAGCATCACCGAATAAGCAATTCTGTTAAAATGTGTTGATCTTATATGTCATTCAGTATTATCTTTATAGATCACTCACATTCATTTAGGGTTACTTGGCCAATCAGTTCTGTACTTTTTGGATTCATTTTTCAGCATGAAGTGACTTTAGCTCATAACAACAGATACTGAAATAAATATTTTTAGCCCTGCATATTATCAAATGTTCTACTTTTGATTGTTTAAACTTTCACTGTAACATAACTATTGTGATCATAATTTGTACTGCATTGCACAAGCCAATAAGCACCACATTTCTTTCTTAATATATACTTCTAGTCATAAATCAACTGAAGAATGTTAGATGCAGATGCTCCTTAAAAATCATTTGGCGCTAACTCTAATTTCCAAACCCATAAAACCATGTCACTTCCTTGGTGATAATAATAATTTCTTTACTGTGAATATGATAGCAACACCATGATTACAAAAATATTTTATTGTTTAACTCACAAAGTAATTTTATATTATTATTTTGAGGATCTTGACAATTTTTTAAGTAGAAAAGATCTGATTATTATAAAGGGACCAGCAATGTGGTATAGTAGGTTAAGCATCTCCCTGAGGTACTGTCATCCCATATGGGCACAGGTTCGAGTCCTGGCTATGCCTCTTCCAATGCAGCTCCCTGCTGATTGGGAAGGCAGTAGAAAATGGCTCAAGTGCTTGGGACCCTGCACCCATGTGAGACACCCTCAAAAAGCTCCTGGCTCCTGGCTACGGATAGGCCCAGCCCCGGCCATTGTGACCATTTGGGGAGTAACCCAGTGGATGGAAAATTCTCTCTCTCTCTCTCTCTCTCTCTCTCTCTCCCTCTCTCTCTCCCCTTCTTTTTGTATCTGTCTTTCAAATAAATAAATCTTAAAAATAAAATAAAAGAATGTCTTCCAGTTCCATCCAAAAAAAAAAAAAAAAAAGAGTGGGAAAAGACAGACTTTCAGAAAGTTGTTGATCTTTCTCACATTCCTAGAATCTATAATTGAAGATGGATTCAAATTCAGAATTCCTGGATTTCTCTTGTGTACCATCAGTTCTCTTCTTTTGGGACTAATATATAAACATCACTTATTGGCCCTTCAACTGAAATTGCATTAGGAAATTCTGAGATTTCTGTTTCTCTTCCCCTCCTCGTCATTTCCTATCCCTTCTCAGTTTTTTCTTCCCCCTTCTCTTTATCCTATGACATGATTTTGCTAAAACAATAATTAACAAAACTAATTTTATTACAAGAGGTAATATTAAAAACCCTGAATCTACAAACAATAATGCTAACATTTCTATTCATTATGTAGATCCAGGTTCTTAAAAAAAGAAAATAAAGAATATTACCTCTTGTAATTAAATTGGTTTTGTTAATAATAATATAGTTACAGTAGAAGTATTATTTAACTTACTATTTAGAAATAAATATATACTATTTTTTAGCTTAGTGAGAATGTTTTACAAATGCCATTGATCTAAATACCTTGGATTTTTTATTATTAAAACTTTTTATTTACAAAAAGGAAATACATTTCATGTATTTCATATGTACAGTTTTAGAGCATAATGTTTTCCACCTTACCTTCCCTCCCTCTCCTATCCTCCCTTATTTCTTTTTATCATTCTTTCAATTTTTGCAGTGACATACTTTCAGTTTTCTTCATAATCACAAGCTTAACACAAGTTAACAAGCTTAACTTTACTAAATAAAGAATTCAACAAACAGTAAGTAGAAAGAGAACCTATTTCCTGTATTTCATGGGTAAAATTCTAAGATGATAAGACTCCCCCCTCCCCATCTTCTTCCCTTATTCCCCCTCCTTCCATCCTCTCTTTTTTTTTTTAATTCTTGGAAAGACTCTTATTATTTCAAAATTATGCTTTTCATATATTCTGAACTTGATTATTTCAATGGAGCTCTAATGGTGTTGCTTTCATTAATTCTTACTTCTGGACACACACATCTTGTTGAAACTTCAGGTTGCCAGTCCATGTTTTGCTGAGCATTGCCATTGGAATTCCTGGGAAAACTGGCACGAAGACTGATGCATCCAACAGAATTTCCATTAGTTTTTGCCAATTAAGTCAAGGTTTTAAAGATTTAGGGCCCATGATTTTTTGCCTAGGTGTATCCCAGATGATTTAGCTACTTTAAATAAAATTCCAACTCTGAGAACAGGCTCTGCTTATGAATTAACATTATAAGCATCAGTTGAGAATGTAATAGACAAAATTTTTTGTCTTCATTTTTCCTATGTGAATGCTTTTCCTAACTTGTGTTCTTACTGATAATATAGTGCTCTAAGAATGTTCACATTGTATAGGAGAATCAATTCCTACCCTGACTAGTGGAATCTGCAGCCTAATCCAGTCATCACCCAGCCAACACATCTAAACATTATTTTATTTAATCATAGCAATTATTTTTAGTTGTTATATATATATATTTAGAAACATTCACAGATGGGATAAGAAATTATTTAAATAATTACATAAAGTATAAAATTCACAGAAGTTACAACCATTTTTTCTGAAATGCTTTTGCAATCATATTGATGTTTTTTTTTTTTTTTTTTGACAGGCAGAGTGGACAGTGAGAGAGAGAGAGAGAGAGAAAGGCCTTCCTTTGACGTTGGTTCACCCTCCAATGGCTGCCACGGCTGGTGCACTGCGGCTGGTGCACCGCACTGATCCGATGGCAGGAGCCAGGTACTTATCCCAGCCTCCCATGGGGTGCAGGGCCCAAGCACCTGGGCCATCCTCCACTGCACTCCCTGGCCACAGCAGAGAGCTGGCCTGGAAAAGGGGCAACCGGGACAGAATCCGGCGTCCCGATCGGGACTAGAACCCTGTGTGCCGGCGCCGCAAGGTGGAGGATTAGCCTAGTGAGCCGCGGCGCCAGCACAATCATATTGAATTGTAATATGCCTATATATCTGTGAATGTGCATAGACATAGACATGTACACTTGTGTATAATTTTATCTATAATACAAAACAAAAACCATTAAACAGAAAGTAACTTTGCATTTTATTGTGAATGGACCATTCTTTCTAGCATTTCTAGAATTGATATTTTACTACATAATATATGCTTTCATTTGTTTTTCTCTATCCAGTTGTTAACCTGTTTTATCTTTGATTCATTGCAATGTAAATTAAATAAATTGTAGGCATTAATATTCCTTCTAATTGCTCCAAAATGCTGTTTTTCCTTCATATTTCACTTCATTTCTTTATTTTTTAACTTTAATTTTTGATCAGTTTTAATATATTCAATTTCATTTGATCTACTAGTCTAACAGCATAATGATATTCACTTCCTCTCCTCCTTCTACCTTCTCCCTCTCTATCCCACCCTCTATTTTTTCCTGTTCTTTCTTTTTTTTTCTTTTAGTTTTTGAGAAAGCATATTTTAAAATTACATTACAGTAAAAAGGCTTAATACTTCATCAAGCAAGAAGTTTAACAAGTAAATAACAAAAAGATCTTAGTTTAGTGGGAAAATAGACAACGGCTATAAACAATAATTGAATAGAAAAATGACCATATTTCACCCACTTACAGTAAATTTTAAAGTAATCAAATGTATTAATACTGTAGAAGTATAATATTCTTAATCACTGGTGAACAGAAACCAGGAGTCAATTTGCTGAATTTTGGCAAATGCATAAGGAATACTTTATGAAACAGTGATATCCTAGTTCAGAGGTCATGCAAAGTTTATTGATATCAACCTAATTTCAGAACATATGCTGCCAAAGCAAGTCCACATATATATTTTTTAATTTTCTCTTTTTGTATTCTGTCTGTTTCTAAGAGGATCTGAGGTTGCTTCAAGAACACATCAAATATAGTATGTCTTTATGATGGACTGGGAAAAAGCTTAGGAAATCTTGGAGGTGATACTGTGTATGGAGTGGAGTCGGGGAAAACACTAACTGCATGTCAAAGTTTTCCATCTAAATACTTAACAAATGTTACTACTCGGCCGGCGCCGCGGCTCACTAGGCTAATCCTCCGCCTAGCGGCGCCGGCACACCGGGTTCTAGTCCCGGTCGGGGCGCCGGATTCTGTCCCAGTTGCCCCTCTTCCAGGCCAGCTCTCTGCTATGGCCAGGGAGTGCAGTGGAGGATGGCCCAGGTGCTTGGGCCCTGCACCCCATGGGAGACCAGGAAAAGCACCTGGCTCCTGGCTCCTGCCATCGGATCAGCGTGGTGCGCCGGCCGCGGCGGCCATTGGACGGTGAACCAACGGCAAAAAGGAAGACCTTTCTCTCTGTCTCTCTCTCTCACTGTCCACTCTGCCTGTCAAAAAATAAAATTAAAAAAAAAAAGAAACAAATGTTACTACTCATAATTGGTAGCAGAGTAGTAGACTTGGGATATTGTGGAATCATGCATTTCTCTCAAAACAAACAAAAAGCAAGGCATCCTCATTGCTGGCCTGTTTTTGAAAATATTTTGTGAATATTTATAAATATGATAATTGTCACAGCACTGTATTCATTCTTCAGAGTAAAACATGGCTATGGTATTTCAAGTGGAGGAATCTGGGGTATCCTTTTGATACAGCAGTTAAGACACTGGTCAAGACAGCTGCATCCCTCACCAGAGTGCCTGGGTTTGCTGCGGATTCCAGCTTCCTACTATTGAGTAACCTGAGAGTCAGCAGGTGATGGCTCAGTAACTTGGTCCTTGGCACCCATATGGGAAACCTGGATTAAGTTCTCAGATCCTAACTTTGGCTTGGCCCAGCCCCAGCTGCTATAGACTTTGGGGAGTGAACCAGCAGATGAGAATAATCTCTCTTTGTACTCTGGGTCTCTGCCTTTCAAATGAAATAAAATAATTAATTACAAAGAGGTGAAATTTACATATTTTAACACATATAGAAATTTCAACAAAGGGGGACTTTTTTGTGTAATAGTGTTATTTTTTGCAGCTTCCTTCCAGAAGATTAGGATAAGCACCTTGGATCTGTCTAGGCCTCCTCACTGTTTTGGTAACCCCAGGCCTGACATCTGGTAGTCATAACGCATTTTTATTTTTGGACCAATTCTCATAGCTGTGCTTTTTTTCCCTTCTTTTCAAAAATCACTGGTTTTCAGTCTTGAATACTGAAACACTTAGTCGTGGTTTTGGCCATGGAGCAAGACTTGGAAATTGTGGTCTGTCTTTGAGCTACATTCTTAAGTCCAAATATTCACCCAATTCACCAGTTTTAGATACTAAGCTAAAATGCTCATCAAATATCATAATTTAATTTGTCTAAGTGTAAAGTACTGAAGACCTTTAAGATCATAGCTATAGTTAGGGAGTTTATTATTAACATATAGACAGGACTGAATTATATTACTAATTAAACATAGGAAGATCTTTATTTTGATGCCAACTGCCAAGTTATCATAAGCATACCAGCTTAAAACAACAAATATTCATATATTCATTGCCTCACAGATTCTGTAGTCTCAAATCTGTATAGGATTGATTGGGCTTTTTGCTTCAGTTCTCCCAGTACCACAATCCTGTTGTCGAGATTACAGCAGTCCCTGTATAATAAATCTGCTTCTTAGCAATTTGAAGGTGATGGTTGAGTTGATTTTCCTGTGGTTATGGGACAAGAGCACTTGCTTACTTGCAAGTCATGTCACCTGAGGATGAGGCTTTCCTTGCAGATGATGCTAACATTTCTATTATGCTATCTAGGTGACCCATTGAATAACACAGTCCAAACCTTTTGCCACTTTATTTTCCCCTTCCATCTTGGTATCATAAAACTAGTTTTTTATATTCCTTCACCATATTTTAAGAAATGCTTCTCTATTTTAGTGGGTTTTTAATTTTTTTATTATTTCTTTATTTGAGAGACAGAAAGAAAGAGAATCTCCCATGTGGCAGCTCACCCTTAAATGCCTTCAACAGCAGCTGGGACTAGTTTAAGCCTAAGCCAGGAACTTGGAACACAATCCAGGTCTCCCACATGGAGTCAGGGGCCTTACCTATTGCATTCCAGGGTGAGCATTAGCTTGATGCTTTGTAGGATGCTGAGCTGGGACTTGAACCCAGGTCTTTCAGTAGGGGAAGCAAGCATTCCAAGTGATATCTTAACTGATACACCAAATAGCCACCCCTATGTAAGAGGTTTCTAACCTTGTGAATATTCTAGATTTTCTCTTTCATTTCAGTATCATATCTATTTAATATCATATCTTTTATTCCAATATCATATCTATGCAGTTTATTAAAATTCAGGTTGCCAACTAGCATTTTTACTACTAAATAACTTGCATTGTGTATATGCATCATAGAATAGTTATTTATTCTGCCCATAGAAGTTTAGATTTGCAATTTTATTTTAGAAATTTACTTGTTTTCCCACAAGAACACTGCTAGGTTATTCATATTTCTCTCCACCCACATGTGTGAGAGTTTCTTCAGAATAGAGTACAGAAAAGGAAACTTTACTCAAATGGTTCTATAGTAGACATTTTACAAGATGACCTCAAAGTATTTTCCATAGTGTTGATATCAATTCACATTCCCAGCAGTGTACATGATTTCCTGTTCTCCCACCTCATTGCTAATTTGCTCTCGCTATCTCTTTTTTAAATTTTCACAATTTTTGATGATTATGTCTTATAAATTCTATATTCAAAAATATTTCAAATCTACCAAAAAACTCTGATTTCTTGCTTGGGTGATAAAACATTAGACACTGCCAAATCAGTATTTTCAATCTCAATGCAACTTTTCTCAACAGTTCCTTTTGAGGTCTTGTTCCCTTGGCATACAGAACAATCAAAATAGAACATGAATATCAATCAATTGAGTATTCTTTCTAAAATCCCTTGATGTCTTTTCATTGTTACACTTGTGTCAAACTTGAAAACCATTGTGTCTGTAGCTCAAAATGATGAGCTCTTTCCCTTTTTGTAAACCTTACCTTTGCTGTCAACATCCTTCTTTCAGTTCCTTGCACTGGACCAACTCTCTCTTACCTCAGGAGCTCTGTCCAGATATTTCCCTGTTCTTAGGATACTACTCCACTTATTTTACCTTAGCAAGTCAGAGGCAGAAAAAAGGACTAAACCATCGGAGTTACTGAATGTGCAACATAAAGTCTGGAACACTGAAGAAGACTGATAAAAGCAACAGCAACTATATCTAAAAACCCAGGATGCTCTATTGACTTAATTATTTTGGAAAGGAACAAGTTGTTCTGAATGTTAATGCCTCTAATATCATAACTATTTCTTGGGAAAATAATAATAGACGTCCATCCTGATATTTCAGATGATGAATAGCATGCAACATAAAATTTAGTTAAACATTCCTGTTATATTTCTAAAATAAAGAATTTTGTGAATTGAAATACAGTACATAATATTACTCAGCTATAAAAAAGAATGAAATTCTGTCTTTTGCAACAAAATGGATGCAACCAGAAGCCATTATACTTAGTAAAATAAGGCAGCCACAAAAGACAAATATCATATATTTTCCCTAATCTGTGGTAACAGAATATAAAAAAATATATATAGGAGTGAAATTGACATTTTGATATTTGATGATTGTTTATAGCATTTATCTCTACTGTTGAGAAACAGTGCTTTTTTGTTCTTAATATCTGTTGAATTCTTTACTTAATGATTTACTTATGATAATAAAATAAACCAAAAGGATGTCATTTTAAAAATTAAAAGTAAGAATAAAAAGGAAGGAAAAGGGAGGATGAGAGCATGGGTGGGAGGGAGGGTAGGGTTGGAAGTACCACTATGCTCCTAAATCTGTACTTATGAAATGCATGAAATTCATGCAAGTTATATAAATTATATATATAAAAGGTAAATTTTCCTATATGGAAACTCTTTACACCTGAAGCAATTTGTAGGGATGATGAAAAAATAATGGGGGGTGTGTCAAATAGAAGAGAAATGATCTTTATTGTTTGTATTTACAGCACTGCCTTCAGTTCTAGATAGTAAGGTAGAGATATATTACATTCTCATTTATGAGAAGACTTCAACAAATACATAAAATTGAATTAAAGAATAATGTGAACTTTTCATGAACATATTTTTGAGAGGAAGGGAGAGAGGGTAGGAGAGAAGGAGGGAAGAAGAGGGAGAGAAAGAAAGAGAGAGAGAGAGAGAGAGAGAGAGAGAGAGTTTTCATTCATGGATTCACTGATTCACTTCCCAAATGCCAACGATGTCCACAGTTGTACTGCTCCCAAAGCCAGGAGCCAGGAATAAAATCCAAGTTTCCCATGTGGGTGGCAAAAACTGAATTGATTGCGCCATAATTGTTTTCCCCCAGGGTTTGCATTAGATGAAAACTAAAATGAGGACCTGGAGGTAGGTATTAAACTCAAGTGCTCCAAATGACAAAAGCATAGTAACCAGGTGCTAAATCACTAGGCCTAATGCCCACCTCTTGTGTACTTTTTGAAACCCCCTCATAAATAATTACATTGCTAAATATACAAGCATACACATACACGTACATATGATACATGATACTCCTTTGAATAAAAACTCTAGTCCAGTGTACAATATCTAATGTCTTTTTCCCACCATTCCCTAAACTGATCAATAATTCACTCCTGGCAGGTTCACATAGTTAAAATAAAGGGAGTCTCAGCCTCTTTTACTGGCTGCCCATCTTCCTCTAACTAGGTTTGTCTTGGCCATATTGGCTCTGATAGAGTGGGGTTTATATGGAGTTTCTCTGCTTTTGATGTCCAGTTTTTCTGAAAATTTTTGCCTTATTCTTAGATTGTTTTAGCTGTGAAAAAACTCCTTTCTGCCAAGTTGTGGCCAGCAGAGCAGACATATACAAATAATGGAGCATCATATCCAACTGCCAAGCTATACTTAATGTCCATCTTGGATGTGGTCCCAGCCAAGATGCAAACCATAGTCATGTGTTCCACCAAGTGAGCCAGTAAGGAATCTCCCTCCAACGTTCTCGAAATGGGACTAAGTTTGCATTAACTCAAAATTGCTTTTAGTGAAACAGAGCAAAATTTGAACTGAGTTTACATCGTTTTCCAATAGAGGTACTGGAATGGTTTACCAGATATAAAGAACAACTGGCAACATGATGCTAGAATCCACTCCACCATCCTCCCTCTCTCAGTCCCAGAATGTTTCCACTTCAGTCTCCCTCTCCAGTACAGACTTTTGTGGTTGAAAGACAAAATGTATTCAGTCTTATTTAACTTTGTTCCAGAGTTCACTGAGCCAATATATGTGTGCATAACTTGAACAAGATCACAATTAGAATGCATATTTATTTTGTTAGAAAAGGAAGACTAAATAATTATAAAATTCTTTGGAAAGCTATTGTTGGGACATCCTATGGATTTTAAAGTGTAAAAAACAAAATAAGGAAAAAAGGAAGGAGGAAGGCAGGCAAGGTATAAGGAAGGTTAAAAAGATAGAAACAGAGAAGGGAAGGGAAAATGAGGGGAGGGGAGGAGAGAAGAAAAAGGGAGGGGAGGAGAGAAGAGAAGAGGAGAGGAAAGGAGAGGAGAAGGGGAGATGGAGGGGGGAGGGGAGAAAAGGAGAGGAGAGGAGAGGAGAGGAGAGGAGAGGAGAGGAGAGGAGAAGGGGAGATGGAGGGGATGGGAGGGGAGAAGAGGAGGGGAGGTGAATGGGAGAGGAGAGGAGAAGAGAGGAGAGGAGAGGAGAGGGGAGGGGAGGGGAGGAGAGAGGAGGAGAGGAGAGGAGGGGGAGGGGAGGGGATGAGAGGAGAGGAGAAGAGAGGATAGGAGAGTAGAGGAGAGGGGAGGGGAGGGGAGGGGAGGGGAAAAGAGGAGAGGAGAGGGGAGGGGAAGGGAGGAGAGGGGAGGGGAGGGGAGGAGAGGGGAGGGGAGGGGAGGAGAGGAGAGGAGGGGGGAGGGGAGGAGAGGGAGGAGAAGTCACCTGAGGTTGTAGGAATTGGTCTAATCCTCCACTAAAAAATAGGTATCAGGTTATAGCCATTTTCTTATAAAAATATTTATGTGAACTTAACCGCATTCACTCTCTATACCAGGTTAAGCTAATTGAAACATAGTCTTGAGACTTTAAGAAAGAAGGTTCCCAGTCAGAGACTCATAATAGAAATATCACACCATTAGGAATATGATATCCATGCGTTTATTTACTAGTTAACAAGATCTTCAAAAAATTACTTAATCTTTCTGCTTCTTATTTACATATCTGTAAAGTGGAGATTTAAAAAAGACTTTATCATAAGACTCATTAAAATCAATTGGGTGGTATGCATAAGTACACTGAAAATGGCACATTATTCATGCTGAAAAAATTTTTATTCCTATTTTTTCCTCTCCTCTGTAACTGTGTGATCTTTTTTTTTTAACTTTTATTTAATGAATATAAATTTCCAAAGTACAACCTATGGATTACAATAGCTTCCCCCCCATACCGTCCTTCCCACCCACTACCCTCCCCTTTCCCACTCCCTCTCCCCTTCCATTCACATCAAGATTCATTTTCGATTATCTTAATATACAGAAGATCAGCTTAGTATACATTAAGTAAGGATTTCAACAGTTTGCTCCCACACAGAAACATAAAGTGAAAAATAATAGATGATTTTTTTTTAAATGATGATGAAATCAGATCAGACCTATTGTCATGTTTAATCCCAGTGAGAGTCAAGTTGGGAGTTGATCATTTTTTTTTTTTTACAGAAGATCAGTTTAGTATGCATTAAGTAAAGATTTCAACAGTTTGCACCCCCATAGAAACACAAAGTGAAATATATTGTTTGAGTACTCATTATAGCATTAAATCTCAATGCACAGCACATTAAGGACAGAGATCCTACATGAGGAGTAAGTGCACAGTGACTCCTGTTGTTGACTTTACCAATTGACACTCCTGTCTATGGCGTCAGTAATCTCCCTATGCTCCAGTCATGAGTTTCCAAGGCTATGGAAGCCCTCTGAGTTCTCCGACTCTTATCTTGTTTAGACAAGGTCATTGTCAAAGTGGAGGTTCTCTCCTCCCTTCAGAGAAAGGTACCTCCTTCTTTGAAGACCTGTTCTTTCCACTGGGATCTCACTCACAGAGATCTCTTGGCTGAGTGTCTTGGCTTTCCATGCCTGAAATACTCTCATGGGCTTTTCAGCCGGATCCGAATGCCTTTAGGGCTGATTCTGAGGCCAGAGTGCTATTTAGGACATCTGCCATTCTATGAGTCTGCTGAGTATCTCACTTCCCATGTTGGATCACTCTCCCCTTTATTTATTCTATCGGTTAGTGTTAGCAGGTACTAGACTTGTTTATGTGCTCCCTTTGACTCTTAGTCCTTTCATTATGATCAATTGTGAACTGAAATTGATCACTTGGAATAGTGAGATGGCATTGGTACATGCCACCTTGATGGGATTGAATTGGAATCCCCTGGTATGTTTCTAACTCTACCATTTGGGGCAAGTCAGCTTGAGCATGTAACTGTGTGATCTTATATATTGTGGGGTTATGAATGGATTATATTTATTTCTTTCACCTTCCAATGGATCTCTCATCCCTTCTTTGATATTTTTCTTTCACTTAAAAGTGGACCAAGAACTTCTACTTGGTTTACTTTTTACATCACATATTGTAACATTTCTTTCACATTATTGCTAGTTAAATTTTATAGATTTTCAATATTGATTGCTACAGCATTTTCCAGATCCAGGAACTATATGGAACTTTGACAATCCCAATGTGCCTACAGATTTGTAGGTGGGAGAACAGATTCTTTAATGATTGAGGGGTTGCAATAATTTATTCTTAATTTATTCAACTTTCAGGTAGTTAATGATTGAATGAAGTAATTGAGGAAAGATCAACTTTATCTGCATGATTTAACTCAACTAAGAGTTTCCTAAACACACTTTAACAATTTTGTTAGAATTGTTTTCATAACATAAATGTACATAGTCCTAAGAAATGTGTAATATTGGAAGTACAATTTTTATGAAAACTCACCAAATAATATTTTCCCTGTGATGTAGCCCCTTTAGCACTCTTGTAAAAAGTAGAGTGAATGTTCTCTTTATTTCAAAAGGATATTATCCACAAATCAGATTACATATAAATAATTAAATATACCTAAAACATAGCAATAATTTAATTATGCAACTCAGTTTTGGTTTGGAATTGTTATGAGTAATGATGTCATTTTAAGACTGAAGAAAGTTAGGGGAATACATGCAGACAATTCAAGAGGGAAAAAAGCCAAGGTGTAAGAAATCAAAATCAACAGGCTGAAAATAATTTTAAAGAAATGTGTTGTAGTTGACTGTTTCCTGGCTAATGTAACTAATGGGAATAGGTTTTATAGCACCGAACTTGACTAAGAGTACTTTTTCCTCATGATTGGTTTTATATTTTGCTACCTTTTATGAAGTAAAGGGATTTATTTCTACCAGTTTAATACAGTTGCTTAACTCAATTTCACATACATGAACATCTTTGGAAATTTAATTGTTTTTCTTTACAATTGTAAGGTGATCCAAGTGTTTCACTCTTACTCTTATTTTAGTTTTCATTTATTTTAATAAAAACTAATAACACATAACATAGCTTCATTTCTCTGGAGAATGTATTAGATACTGACACCTTCTTAATGTGTCTGCATCAATCTTTACAAGAAATAATAATAGTCTGAGAAAGTTCTGTAAGACAGTGAATCTTCTGGTCCACTTAGTAATGTACTTCAGTGCCCCATAAATACAAGTTAAGCCAAGTTTGAGCAAAATTGCTAGTGATTCTATTTTTATTTTTCTTTTTGGCCTAGACCCAAGCATCTCATATGAAATAAATATAATACTATATATATATACACACACACACCTAATCCCAACACCTGGCTGTTTGTGCTTTCTTATTTCTTCTTCACCTGCCTATCTGTTTTCCTTCATCTTCCCCCTCTTCCACTCAATCTTTCTAAAATATAAGTGTCAGAAAATTATGGTGTTAATCATTGGCCATTGTTGATTTGCAGTTAAAATGAACAAGTACATACCTCAGACAAATCAAAACATTTATTCATCACTTAAATTAGTATGAAACTTATTTCTTAAGAATGATGTTAGGAAAATACTACTTTTTGAAAATAACTGAAACTAAAGTTGTTTTACTTGATCAGTAATGATCTATTTTATTAAAAATATACAGCAAGATCATTGGATATTTTTTACTTTCCCTTCTACTTTCACCGGTTAATCACCTTTGCATCCCAGGAGGAAAATAATTTTGTTAAGATCCAGGTCAAATAATATATTTTACTCTATGGAATGCCAACACTTATGCTTGAAAGATTTATGTATCCAAAGAAAATAGAAAAAAAATGAAGTGTTGTCATCACTTGGACCTAATGGAATTTGTGTATTTTTTCTTTGACATGATTCTAAGAATTCATTGTGATCAATGGTGTGCCTTACAGTAACTGTGCTGTGTTCCAAGAAAATGTAAGATATTCTTGAAACTGGTAAATCAATTTGTTCCTTTGGAAAAATAATATAAGTTCTTCTAACACCTAGAAAGTTTGTGTGTGTGTGTGTGAGTGTGTGTTCAGTGTGAAATTACTTTTTTTAGAGATTTATTTATTTGAAAGGCATACTTATAGAGAAAGAAAGTGAAAGAGTCGGAGAGAGAGAGACAGAGAGACAGAGAGAGATCTTCATCCCCTGGTTCACTCACCAAATGGCCACAATGGTCAGAGCTGGGTCCATCTGAAGCTAGGAGCCAGGAGCTTCTTCTGGGTCTCCCACATTGGTGGAGGTGCCCAAGTACTGGAGCCATCTTCTATTGCTTTCCCAGGTGCACTAGCAGGGAGCTGTATCAGAAGTAGAGCAATTGGTGCCCATAGGGGATGCCGGCACTACAGATGGTGGTTTAACCCACTACGCCACAGCGCCAGCCTGGAAATTACTTCTAAAGTCACACATTACTGGTTTATTGAAGATTCAGTTTTAACAGCTAATTTTACTATATATTTTTATGAATCATTAAAATATTTATTTAGGAAAACTGAAATTCTTTGGTCTTATGATTTAATGGTAACATAATAGACATGAAAAATTTGCATATTCTTGATAACTTTGTATACCCATGTTTTGTGTTTTTGTTTTTAAAACTGATTTACTTTTTTTTTGAACTTTTATTTAATGAATATAAATTTCCAAAGTACAACCTATGGATTACAATAGCTTCCCCCCCATACCGTCCCTCCCACCCACAACCTCCCTTTCCCACTCCCTCTCCCCTTCCATTCACATCAAGATTCATTTTCTATTATCTTAATATACAAAGATCAGCTTAGTATACATTAAGTAAGGATTTCAACAGTTTGCTCCCACACAGAAACATAAAGTGAAAAATAATAGATGATTTTTTTAAATGATGATGAAATCAGATCAGACCTATTGTCATGTTTAATCCCAGTGAGAGTCAAGTTGGGAATTGATCATTTCTTTTTTTTTTTTTTTTTTTTACAGAAGATCAGTTTAGTATGCATTAAGTAAAGATTTCAACAGTTTGCACCCCCATAGAAACACAAAGTGAAATATATTGTTTGAGTACTCATTATAGCATTAAATCTCAATGCACAGCACATTAAGGACAGAGACCCTACATGAGGAGCAAGTGCACAGTGACTCCTGTTGTTGACTTTACCAATTGACACTCCTGTCTATGGCGTCAGTAATCTCCCTATGCTCCAGTCATGAGTTTCCAAGGCTATGGAAGCCCTCTGAGTTCTCCGACTCTTATCTTGTTTAGACAAGGTCATAGTCAAAGTGGAGGTTCTCTCCTCCCTTCAGAGAAAGGTACCTCCTTCTTTGAAGACCTGTTCTTTCCACTGGGATCTCACTCACAGAGATCTCTTGGCTGAGTGTCTTGGCTTTCCATGCCTGAAATACTCTCATGGGCTTTTCAGCCGGATCCGAATGCCTTTAGGGCTGATTCTGAGGCCAGACTGCTATTTAGGACATCTGCCATTCTATGAGTCTGCTGAGTATCTCGCTTCCCATGCTGATTTCATATCTTAGCTATAGTGATTGAGCTGCTGTGAACATGGAAGTAGCTATAGTGAATTGAACTGCAATTAACATGGAGGTACAGAAAAATCTTTTATATGCTGATTTAATTTGTCTTGGGTAAATTCCCAGGAATGGGATTACTGGATCATATGGTATATCTATTTTTAGCTTTCTGAGGATTCTCCACGATATCATCCAAGATACATCCAGTGGCTGCACCAGTTTACATTCCCACACACAGGGGATTAGAGCAATTTGTTTTAAAGATTTATTTTATTTTTCAAAAGGCAGAGTTAGAGAGAGACAGAGGCAGCAAGCAAGAGAGAGGTGTGTTCCATCCGTTTGTTCACTCCCGAGAAGGCTGCAATGGCCAGAGCTGCACTGATCCGAAACCAGGAGCCAGGAGCTTCTTCTGGGTCTCCCAGATGGGTTCAGGGGTTCAAGGACTTGGACCATCTTCTGCTTCTTTCCCAGGACGTAGCAGAGAGCTGGATCAGAAGTGGAGCAGTTGAGATAACCCAGCGCTCCTATGGGATGCTTGCTCTGCAGGTGGCGGCCTCACCATGTATTAAAGATGCTGTCCTTGCTTCAGTAATTGATTTTAGCTCCTTTGTCAAAAACAAATTGGTGTAGATGCATGAATTGATTTCTGTAGTTTCTATTCTGCTTCATTTGTCCACACATCTGTTTATGTGCCAGTACTAGGCTGTTTTGATAATAACTGACATGTATTATGTCTTAAAATCTGGTATTGTGATGACTCCAGATTTGTTTTTGTTGTGTAAGATTGCTTTAACTATTCAGATCTCTTGTGTTATATTAATGTTAGCACTATTTTTCCCTAGATCTGAGAAGAATATCACTGGGATCACACTGAATCTGTAAATTGCTTTTGGAAATATGGACATTTGATGATAGTAATTGTTCCTATCCTTGAACACTGAAGATTTTTCCATTTTTGTCTATTTCTTTACTATTCTGCAATTTTCATTGTAGAAGTCTTTGACATCCTTAGATAAAAATTATCCCAAGGTGTTTAATTTTTTTAGCTATTGTGAGTGGGATGGATCTTAAATTTTCTTTCTCAGCCATGGCCTTGTCTGTGTATTCAAAGGCTGTTGATTTTTGTGTTTTAATTTTGTATTCTGTAACTTTACCAAACTCTTTTATGAGTTCCATTAGTCTCTCTTTTTAAAAAATATTTATTTATTTACTTGAGAGGCAGTGTTACAGAGAGAGGGAGTGACAGAGTGAGAAAGATCTTGCATCTGCTGTTTCACTTCCCAAGTGGCCACAATGGCTGGAGCTTGGCAGTTCCAAAGCCAGGAGCTTCTTCCAAGTCTCCCACACAGATGCAGGTTTTGGGTCATCTTCTACTGCTTTTTCAGGTCATCAGCAGACAGCTATCAGAAGTAGAGCAGCCAGGACTTGAACCGGCACCAATATGTGATGCCACTGCCACAGGCGGATGCTTAACCTACTATGCCACAGGGACAGACCCCCAGTAGTTTCTTAGTGGAGTCTTTTTGTTCCCTTATATATAAAATCATGTCATCTAAAATAGGGATAGTTTTATTTCCTCCTTTCCATTTTTGTGTCCCTTTGATTGCTTTCCCTTGCCTAATGGCTCTGTCCACAATTTCCAGGACTATATTGAATGATGATCTTAGTTGGAGTGCTTCCAACTTTTTCCCATTTTATAAGTGGCTAGATGTGGGTTTGCAATAAATTACCTTGACTGTGTTGAGTAATGTTCTTTCCATACCCAATTTGCTTAAAGCTTTCATCATGAGGATGTAGTATTTTATCGAATGCTTTCTCTGTATTTATTGACATAATACTACAGTTTTGTTATTCAGTTTGTAAGTATGATATATCACATTTATTGATTCGTGAATGTTGAATCATTTCTACATATCAGGGATAAATCCCACTTGGCTCAGGTAAATGATCTTTCAGATGTGTTTTTTGTTTTCAGTTATCTAGTGTTTTGTTTAGGATTTTTGTGTCTATGTGCATCAGGGATATTGCTCTATAATTTTCTTTCTCTGTTGTTTCTTCTTCTGGTTTAGGGGTCTGGGGGATACTGGCTTCAGAGAAGGAGTTTGAGAGGATTTTCTCCCTTTCCATTATTTTGAATAGCTTGAGAAGAACTGAAGTTAGCTCTTCTTTAAGTGTCTGGTAGAATTCAGCAGTGGAGCCATCCATTCCTGGGCTTTCCTATTGAAAATAGAGTCTTTATTACTGATTCAATCTCCATCTTTGTTATTGGTCAGTTGAGGTTTCTTACATCTTCATGACTTAAATTTTGGTAGATTGTTTGTGCCCAGGAATCTACCCATTACTTCTAGATTTTCTGATTTGTTGAAATACAGCTCTTTGTATTAATTTCTGATAATTTTAATTTATATGTTATATGTTGTTAAATTTCTTTTTTCATCTGTAACTTTATTCTTTTTTTTTTTTTTTTGACAGGCAGAGTGGACAGTGAGAGAGAGAGAGAGAGACAGAGAGAAAGGTCTTCCTTTGCCGTTGGTTCACCCTCCAATGGCCGCTGCGGTCGGCGCACTGTGGCCGGCACACCGCACCGATCCTAAGGCAGGAGCCAAGCACTTGGGCCATCCTCCACTGCACTCCCTGGCCACAGCAGAGAGCTGGCCTGGAAGAGGGGCAACCGGGACTAGAACCCGGTGTGCTGGCACCGCAGGCGGAGGATTAGCCTATTGAGCCACGGCGCCGGCCCATCTGTAACTTTATTGATTTGGGTCTTCTCCTTCTTTTTTAGATTAGTTGGGCCAATGTTGTATCAATTTTGTTTATTTATTTTTTTGCAAAATCAGTTATTCATTTCAGGAATATTTTGTATTGTTTTTTCTTTTCAATTTTGTTTATTTTACTCTAATTTTAATTATTTATTTTCTCCTAATAATTTTAAGTTTGGTTTATTATTGTTTTTCAAGGTCCTTGAGACACATTGATAGCTCATTTATTTGGTAGATTACCAATTTCTTATGAGTCATCAATTGCTATAAAATTCCTTCTTAGCACTACTTTTGCTGTATCCCGTAAGTTTTGACGTGATGAATTGTCATCTTCATTCATTTCCAGAAATTTTTATTTCTTTTATGACCCTCTGTTTATTCAGGAGCATGCTGTTCAGTCTCTCAGTGTTTGCATATATCCTACAGACTCTTGAGTTGTTAATATCCAGCTTCATTTTATTGTGTCAGAAAAGATGCATAATATGATTTTGATTTTTTTTTTAATTTGCTGAGACTTGCTTTATGGCCTAGAATACGGTCTATTCGAGAGAAAGTTCCACACACTGATGAAAAGAATGTGCAATCTGCGACTGTAGGATGAAAGGTTCTGTAGAAATAAGTTAGGTTCATTTAGTCCATTGTGTCGATTAGCTGTTTTTCTTTGTTGATTTTTTGTCTAGTTGATCAGTCCATTGATGAAAGTGGAATGTTGAAGTCCCCTACTAGTATTGCATTGGAGTCTATGTCTCCCTGTAGGTCCATTGACATTTGTTTTAAATACCCAGGTGCCCTGACATTGGGTGAATATACATTTATTATAGTTACACCTTCCTATTGAATTGATCCCATAATCATTGCATAGTGTTCTTGGTCTCTTTTATCAGTTTTGCATTAAATGGCTGCACCACTCATTTCTTTTCTGTTAGCATGGAATATCTTTTTCCATCCTTTCACTTTCAGTCTTCAGGTATCTCTGTTGGTGAGGTGTGTTTCTTATAGCCAGCAAACAAATGTATTTTGCTTTTTAATCCATTCAGCCAGCCTGTATCTTTTAATTTGAGAGTTCAGGCCATTTTCATTATAAGTTACTATTGATAAGTAATGACTTGGCTCTGGCATTTTTCCAATAAGATTCCTATTTTTGCTTTGGATTTCCTTTGCACATTAACTTGGATATAGTCTACCTTCACATTCTTTCATAATGATGACTATCTTCCTGTGCTTCTGTGTTCAGCACATCATTAACTGTCTTTTGTAAGGTTGGATGATTGGTGACAAATTATTTCAAATTTTGTTTATAACAGGAGGTCTTTATTTCACTTTCATTCACAAATGAGATTTTGTAAGGTAAAAAATTTTGTGCTGACAGTTTATTTATTTTTTTGTCTCAAGATGCTCACTGTGTCCCTCCATTCTTTCCCAGCCTGAAGAGTTTCTGATAAGTCAGCTGTGAGTCTAATTGGAGTTCCTCTGAATGTAATCTGGTATTTCTTTTATGCACATTTTTGAATATTTTATTCATGTTTTATCGTTGAAGGTTTGAGTAAAATGTGTTGTGTTGACAATCATTTCTGGTCATATCTATACAGAGTTCTATGTGCCTCAAGTATTTGGACATCCTTTTTTTTCTCCAAATTAGGGAAATTTTCTGTAATTATTTCACTGAACAGGCCTTCTAATCCATTCTATCTTCCCACACCTTCAGAAACTCCTAAGACCTGTATGTTGAGTCATTAGCTATTATCCCATAAATATCCAATACTATCTTTTATTTTTCTTGTTTCCTCCTCCTCCTCCTACTTCTTCTTCTTCTCCTTCTCTTCTTTTTTTTTCTTTGATCTGATTGAAGAACATCCATAGATTATACTCTAGCTCAGATATTCTTTCTTCTGCCTCAACAGTATGTTGTTATGGTGTTCCACTGTATTTTTATTTGACATACTGAATTCTTCATTTGTAATATTTCATTTTGATTTCAATATCTATTTCATGGGAAAATTTTTCATTCATGTCATGTATGGATTTATTTAATTCATGAATTTCCTTCTTACTGCTTCTGAGTAATGCTATGATTAATATTTGGAATTCCACTTCAGGCATTTCATCAATCTCTTCATCTTGACATTATAATATTTAAGTGCTGTTGTATTTCCTTGATCTGGTCAAGTTGTCTTCTTTATTTTTGTTTCTTGAATTTCTGCATTTACTTTTAGGCATTTGTGGAAATACTTGGTCTTTTTTTTTCCCTCTGGTGGCTTTTTTCTTTGAACTATGCTTCTGTAGTGCTGTGGAATGTCTCCTCTTCCAGTGAAGACCAGAGGCCTGTGCTGCTTATGGCCAGGAAGCTCTGGTCAGTGTTCCAGGGTGGGGTGTTTCCAGGGTGACATGCAAGCCGGGCATGGTATATCTTCTTTGTTTTCAGCAAGGGGTAGTTTATAATCACCTCTGTTGGCATAATCACACGCTCACCTCCTCTCTTCGAAGACAATCAATGCCTGGGTGTTAGCCCACATCGGATGTAATACTCATCTGCACTGCCATATTAACCATACCAAGGATCTGTGCAGTCCTCAGTGTGAGCAGGAATCTTGTTGCCATGGCCCACCCCAGGCAGTCAGGGAGCTCTGAACATGCGGAGCCATTCACAGTAAGTGACCCAGCTACCACCCTGCATGCTCTCTTGCGGTCATACATCTCCCACGGTCTCAGTACACAGGGCTCCCACAATCACAAGGTACAGAGGATCTGCTCCGCTCCATTATTCTGTCCCATCCACCATGAGTCAGAAACTTTCCCAGGGCTAGGTGTGCTGCCTGTGTGTGCTCCGCCAAGGTGGTGTGAGCCCAGGAGCCTGGGATATGTTGAGAGGCTGGGGACTCCTCAAAGTCTTATGTGGGTGCCCAACCCCCTTGTCAATCCTCCCAGCCAGACTCAAAGTCAGTGGGGAACATGGAATTTTTTCCTCTGATAAAATCTCTGGATCACATGCGTGCACAACAGCTGCCAGGCACAGCCCCTGTTTGTTTCACAATGGTGCCTTCTCCCTGGTGATGCTGGCATCAAACTGCTGTCACCACTGCTACTGACAAGCTGGCTGGGCGCGTGCACGGGAGCTGTTGCAGCTGCTACTCATGTCCAAAATGGTTGTCCAAAGCTGGTTGCTGGGTAACATTGCTGGGGAGATGGGAATAGAGAAACCCGTCTGCCTTTTTTTTTTTTTTTCAGCTGAATTAGCAGGTACCTTATCCCCTTCAGAGCTCCAGGCCGGACTCACACCAAGTTCTCCCTTCAGCTGTATCACCAGTGGCATAGGCTGGAGCAGTATGATCTCACCTCACTTTCCGAAGTTGGTGCTTTCACTGGCTCTCGGTTGCTGAGTCACGTGTTGTCCCCATGCTCATGCAGCAAGTCCACACCTTCTACACAGATCTACAGAATCCCTCTTCCTTCTGTAGAATTTCCACTGCAGTTCTCTCTCCGCTGAGGATAAACTTCCTCCACTCACTTATTTTTTCATTATTTTCCCGTAGCCTAAAGCAGTATACCCTTTCCCTTTTCTACCATCTTGGAATCTAAACTCTTGTGGCTTGTAATAAGGCCTTTATATGATTCCATTTACTTCTTTCAGTTATATGATACATGTATCATTATTTGTATTGTTGTAATTTTACATTTGAGGTATCTAAATCTCAGGTAATTTGGTTTTCTATCCCCATGTAAATTATTCCACAGAGAAGAAAATCTTAGCATTTTTATTTCATGATTTTGCATTTATTATTTCTCTAAATTTAATTCATAAAGATATAACCACCTTGTTTATTATCATTTGTCCTTTCTTTCTTCATTTTCCTGTTTTTACTGACCCTTTAGCAATGTGTCTATTACCATGTAACTCTGCTCTTTAATGCTTGTCTTAGGATACCTATTCCTTTCAAAATCAAGGTCAAAGTCATTAAAAGGACCTACACATTCATGTGAGGTTTTCTCCTTCACTCTAGATCTGAAATTGCCTATTACCTCCTTTCACCTGATCTGATATTTTCTGCTTTCTAGTTATTTTGTCTTTTACTAAGTTTGGGGGCTTTCAACAAATAATTTCCAATGCTGTAGTCACACTTTCTGGAATTCTACTTCTGCCTGTTCTCACATTCTCAACATTGTCTTTCAAACTTCTTTCTGATTTCCCATTAATACCACTTCCCAACATGCCCACAATTTTCTTCATGCATCTAGAGTATTCCTATACATAATTGGTGGTTTCCTTGCCCGTGTAAACCACAACATGGTTTATTCTTTCTACAGAGTGAATTTTGAAGATGATATAATCTAACTACAGCCTCCCTTCTGATGTTTTGTATTCCAGTCTCTCACCTCAACTCTTCTGCCTACCACCAGTCTCTGTCTTGAAGAGATGTAGTAGCACACAAGCCAAGAGTGTACTATAGACATGGGGCTGTGCAAGGTGCAATGAAAACACTTGTTTTATAAGCCAACAGGATACACCATTTGCTCTGCTCTGTCCTTTTGCTTAGATGACAAATTTTATCTAGTAATTTGAATGTCAGATTTTTTTAAAAGTTAATTATTTGGAAGACAGAGTGACACAGAGAGAGAAATACAGATAAAGAGAGAAAAGTCTTCTATCCTTGGGTTTACTCCCTGAATGGCCACAACCACCAGGGCTGGGCCAGGGCAAAGTCAGTAACTCCATCTCTGTTTCCTACATGGTTTGCAGGGTCCCAAGTGCTTGGAGCAACTCCTGCTGGGTTTATAGGTGCATTAGCACAGAGCTGGGTCAGAAATGCAGCATCCAGGACTCAGACTAGATCTCTGACATGGGATGCCAGTGTTTCAAGTGGTGATACAACTCCTGCCAGAAATTTTTGAAGTTCTGAAAAACTTGAGAGATATTGTTTTTTGTTTGTTTGTTTGTTTTTGTTGTTTGTTTGTTTGTTTTTGTTCTTTTTTTTTTTTTTGACAGGCAGAGTGGACAATGAGAGAGAGAGAGACAAAGAGAAAGGTCTTTCCTTTTCCGTCGGTTCACCCCGCAATGGCCGCTGCAGCCGGCGCACCGCGCTGATCCAATGGCAGGAGCCAGGTGCTTCTCCTGGTCTGCCATGCGGGTGTAGGGCCCAAGCACTTGGGCCATCCTCCACTGCACTCCCGGGCCACAGCAGAGAGCTGGACTGGAAGAGGAGCAACGAGGACAGAATCCGGCGCCCCGACCAGGACTAGAACCCGGTGTGCTGGCACCACAGGTGGAGAATTAGCCTATTGAGCCGTGGCGCCAGCCAAGAGAGATATTGGTTTTTAAAAGCACTATGAAATTATGATATTTAATGAAAATATTTATACTCTATAAACAATTACTTTGATGGCCTACCTATTTCAAGTGGCTACTGCTGCACAGAATGAACTTATATGTGATTTATACTGTTTCATAGTGCAACCGCCTCTTGTTTGTGAATTTCAGTATCATTTTCTAAACCCAGTAGACATTGTGTTATATTTTCCAAATGAGTTTCCAAAACTTGTTGACTTTAACAATATATCTTTCTAACAACCTTTTTCTGGAAAGAATATTTCCTTTACCATTAAAAAAGTATGTATTTGCTGTTCTCATCTTGGCTGATTTCATACGGGGTTTTCCCTATTGTAGAATGACTACAAACCTCAAATATGGCCAAGGGTAAATGAATACTGGCCAATTTGGTTAGCTAAAATATAACTTCATGTACAAAACATCAACTTTTTAAATTGGTTTTCAATGATTCCTTCAGTAGGATGTGTGAATATTCAACAAACGCCATCAGTATTATGGGTATAGATCACCTGGCACATTGTAAGTGGTAAATGAACTTTGCTGAATGAAATACCCAGGATGTTATGGAGGAACCTCACAGGCATAATGCAACAATGTAGAACTAAAAAGAAACTAAATAAAAAGAGTTACAAAAAGTTACAAAAAGTGTAACAATAAGTAAAAGGAATCTATGCTGTAAGAAGCCACTATGGCAGTCAAACTTATGAGGCAGTAGGTGATGGAAATTGGAGGAAGTGATGGTGGTCTCTGTAGATGGAATCTTCTGCTTCTCAAGCATCACACTCAGGACACAGCTGTGCTCAATTTATAAAAATTCAAACTGAACATGTGCAATTTATCAAATAAATTAAGGCACGGTATTTTCTATAACTGTAATATCAGTAATATACATTCAACAATTTTTAAGGATCAAGCTAATTATAAAGAATCAAATAAGGGTATCTTTGCACACTTGCAAAATACATTCAATTCTTGTATGCTGCCAATCTTTTAAAATCAAGTATGGAGATATATTACAACTTGGTCTCTTGACATTTGATAAGTGTTATTCTTTCTGTTGCACAATAGTTTGGACATGAAAATAGCAAGAAAAAACATAGAGCACAACTATATTTTTTTCATCTTTTCTGCAAATATCTATAAGATCATATTGACTATTAATCCTTGCTCCTATATTTCTTGATGTCAGTAAATTGTAGAAAGAATAATCTGACATCAGCACCTTGGGCAATGTTGTATTTATGTTTTAGATAAGAATTATACAAAAATATGAATTTCTTTTTAATACTATGCTATCTGCAAGAATAAAATTTTTCCATACTTCATAACAAGAAAACAATTGCCCATATAGTATAACAAAGACATAGAAAGTAAAATTTATTAGAAGTTAATTTGTTTAAAGCAAGTAATGGGTGTTAATCATAATAATGTGCATAGAAAAAAGGCTACGACCAACTCTGTTAAAGCAGCCATATGGCCAGGTAACTAGGGGGCTGAGATATAATTCAAGAAGAAGAAAATCTGTGGGCTCAGTTGTGGCCCAGACTCCCCATTCCAGATGGAAGCACTCACTCCCCTAGCTACTGGGAGTGTTGTCTGCTGAGGGCTCTGCACTGGGTTGCTCTTAGGAATTGCCCTCAGCCTAAAAGCTCTGCTATGTCTAAAGTGACACTTCCTCCTAGAAGTGGAACAAATCTTCATCAATGACTGCCTGACAAAAGGACTGAAGGAGGTTAAAGGGCCTTTCTCCCTTGGCTTAGTGAATGTCAGTTGTGTAGGGTAGTTTATGGCTGGAGTGTGCCGCAAGATTGATGTGAATGCATGACTGTTCGTTCCTCTTCACCTTCTGCCCTACCCTGTTTCCTTCACTCCCCAGCACGTGTTATTCTTACAACCATTGCCTCATTCAGTGGTTGCATCCAAGTCTCTAGTTCAGCCTCTGTTAAACTGGATGCTTGGTATAAGACAATTATTAGCACTCAGAGTGCTTTAAGCATGAAGATTCTAAGGTGAGATTTTGGATCTGAGTCTTTTTTTGACTATTTGCATCCAAAAACCTCAATCACAGGTGTATGCAGAACATGGATCATCCAAGCTGTATGGGTATAATGAATAAAATGTGTCCCTTTCAAAAGGGATGAGATGGTGGTGGAAAAGAGTGCACTGTCAGGGTAAATAGGCTTTTAAGAAAAGCAGGTAAAAGGGCAAATTTAAGTACTGAAGAGTTCCATGGCTGTTGCATAGCCCAATACTTGCTGGTTAATGAGGGAAATGATTCAATGATAAGACATAGCTGACATTTAAAATCCTAAGTAGCATTTAAGAAGTATCAACTTGGTAATAGCATAAAAAATAAAAACTAAGTTTAAACTCTGAAACCTGTAATTGAATTTAATGGGACGTCAACTGCACTATGTCATCATAATACTATTTACCTAGACACTACTAGCAATGGTCTGATTTTGTCCACTGCCTTCCAAATGCAACTCAGTGTGACAACCACAGTGGCTGTCAAGTAGAAGACATACACAAGAGCCACATGCACCTCAATTTTGAACTGCTTGGGGGTATTCAGTAATTCTCTTTGTGCCAACAGAAGGATGGTTCTGGGAGATGACCAAGAATGAAGTTCATTTTCTCAAACTAGCAGCAGGGGAAGACATAGCCCTCATGTTCTGGTAAATCTTGCCATGTTTGGAGAAAATTTCTAAAATTGTGATTGTGAGAGGAATTAATTTAAGGAAAAAGCAAACTCAATAAAATGGCAGAGGGAGTCTTCTCATGCTCAGAATAAATTATCTATTTTAAAATATCTATTTGTAAGGCAGATGGCAAAAAGAGGGAGAGAGAGAGAGAGAGAGAGAGAGAGAGGCAGGAAAGTTTTTCATTGGGCCACTCTTTAAATGCTCATAAGCCAGGAGCCATAATCCACAACTCCTACATAGGTAATAGGAATTCACTGACTTAAGCAATCACTGATTACTCCCTGGAATCTGGAATCAGGAGCCAGAACTGAGACTTGAACACAGGTATAAAGGTATAGGATGTGAGCTTCTTAGCAGCATCCTAACCAGTAGGTGAACTGACCCTGAAAGTACCTATTGTAGCAGATCTGTTGACTTTTCATGGAACCCAAATCACTCTGAATGCTGCATCCAACACCAGGTCATCAGATAAAGAAAATTACATCTTTTAAAATGGAGGTGAAGGCTTTTAACATTGGTAGATGAAGGGGAATTGACAGAGGATGGTTGACAGTATAGGGCTGCAAATAGACAGAAGGAATAATTTCTAATGTTCTATAGCACAGTAGCAAAACCATGATTGGTAACAATTAATTGTATGTTAAAAATAGCTATTAGAGATGACTCTGGTTGTTCTCAAAACAGAACAATGATCTGATCATTACAACTTGCATATATACACTGAAATGTTATACTCTACCCCATAAATATATACAAATATTGTGTCAAAAACAAAATAGGAATAATTTCACCTGTATGCTCCAAAACATTGGAATTTTTGTTGATTCAGCAATTGTGAAAATACAGCATGTTTTCTTTGACACATTATTTAACTTAGGAAACAAAAACAAAACTTCCCGCATTGCAGCTCTTCCACCAAAGTTTTGGAAGAGATTTGTTTGAAAATCCATTGCTTGTGTGTGGGGAGCAAACCGGACTAGACTGTTACTGGAATTGGGACTTGTTCTATGCATCTGCTCTCCCACAATATGGCGTTGGGAGAGAAGTAAACAGCTTCCGCACAGCTGCCTCCAGTTCAACTGATGGACTGTAGGACTTGCTCCTGATTGGAGGAGAGTGGCGTGCTCGGCGTGTGGGCAGCCGAGTTGGGATTGGCGGAGGAGGACTATAAAGGAGGAGAGAGACGGCATGCATCAGGAACATCTATGGGGAACATCTAAGGGAACCCGTGCAGCCCCCGAGAGACCCGGCCAGCGGTGTGCTGCTCCCCTGCGGAAGTGGGGAATGCGGCCAGGGGGAACTGCCCTTCCACGGAGGTGGAAGGGATAGTAGCCAACCCGGGAAGAACCATCAGCAAACCCGGGGAGGGCCGAGCAGACGAAAGAACAGCGCAGGGTCCTGTGTCGCTCCTCCACGAAGAGGGGGAGCGACATAGTGGTGCCGTGACTCGGATATGAAGCCTAGGCAGGGTTTAGAGTAGTTCCTCCATGAAGAGGGGGAGCGACATAGTGGTGCCGTGACTCGGATATGAAGCCTAGGCAGGGCTTAGTGTCGTTCCCCCATGAAGACGGGGAGCGACACTTGTGGATATTTTTCTTATGAGTAAACTATAGTTTTCTTAAACTCTATGGGTGAAATAGGAGTATGCTACTTTTTTTTTTCTCTTTAGAAAGAATTGTATTTTTTCAATATAGGAAAGTCAAGCTATAACATTGAAAATAATTTTTAAAAAACTCTAATACTCCATATGTCATGCAATTTAATAAATTGTTTAAATTTTAGCATGGTCTCTATTTTGATAGTGGAATTTTATTCATTATATTTTGGTAGATTACCACCAAAAATTAATATCTGTAGTGGCACAGAGTAATAACAGATACTACAAACTGTTGAAATCTTTACTTAATATATGCTAAACAGATCTTCTGTATATAAAGAGAATTGAAAATGAATCTTGATGTGAATGGAAGGGGGGAGGGAGAGGGAAAGGGGAGGGTTGCGGGTGGGAGGGAAGTTATGGGGGGGGGGGGAGCCATTGTAATCCATAAGCTGTACTTTGGAAATTTATATTCATTAAATAAAAGTTAAAAAAAAAAGATAATCAAAAAGAAATCCAAATCAAAACTTATTTAATTCATATGATTCTACCTCAACACAGCATAAAATACACTCCTTTGTTTTCAATGATTACACTTACAATTAGATAAGCTATATTAATATAAAAACAGTCAGGAATGACCATCAAGGGTAGGCATTGTGATACAATAGGTTAATCTTCCCTTGATAACTCTACATCCCCTGATGAAGTTCCTGGTTTAGTTAGCTACTCTGCTTCTGATCCAGTTTCCTGCTAATGTGCATACTGGGAGGTAGTAGATGATGGCTCACGTACTTGAGTTTCTGTCACCACATGGGAGATTCAGATGGGGTTCCAGCCTGGCCCAGCCTTGACTGTTGCAGGCACAGCTGATACAGGCACCTGGGGAGTGAACCAAAAGTTGGAAAATTCTCTCTCTGCCTTTCAAATAAATAAGGGTAAATAAATACGTAAGCATTTTTAAAAGAATGTCTATCATAAAAAGATGCATAGGAACAAGGAAAAAAGATCTATTCACAGGTAAATTGGTTATCCTTGGAACCAGCATATGTGTCTCACATTGGCATTAAACAGATATCTTTCATATGTTTTGCCATAATCTAATCACAATTCAAAACATGAAATGGAGTGATATTCCTTATGATCCATACAAATTTTGCTTCTTCCAATAAACGTAATTGTTGATTGATCACATAGAGTATTAAACATAACCAAGAGCTCCACTGGAGATTCTTATTAGGCATTTCTAGAAATATTTATTCTCATTGTGAAAGCATATTGCAGTATTTTTGCAATGCATTATATATGCAGGAGCTTAGATACTTCTTTAGGTACAAGCAGTGATGTGCTTATAAATCAGACACTGAAAAGCATACACATGTATAACCAGTTTCCTTTGTGTAAATATAAGGAGATCTCAAAATTCTGGTAGAAAATTGGAATTCAGGAATGAATTCATTTTGGTGCAAATGAATTTTGAAATTAAGGGCAGACATTTGGTCTAGCACTTAAAATTCTGATTAGGATGTCTTTGAGCCACATCAGAGTATCTAGACTCAATTCCCAATTACACTCCTGACTTCAGTTTCCTGTAAATACATACCTTGGAAATCAGCAGCAATGGCTCAAGTAGTTGGATTTCTGCATCCCAACTTGAGAAACTGGATTATTCCTTTGCCTTCTGGCTTTGGCACACTCCCATCCCCAACTTTTGAGGGCATTTTGGAAGAGAACCAGCAAATGGGAGTTTGCCTCTCTGTCTGGGCTCTGTTTCTCAATTTTTTAAAAATTGAGATGCATATACAATTTGTTCAATACATGCACTTTTCATGAATTTGTGAAGACTCTCTTCTTTAACAACAGTCAATTCCAAGCCACCAACTAGCTTGAAAATTTCTTAAATATTTAGCATTTGATTCTCATAAAACTGTATGAGATTATTACAGTATACCACTGAACTGGGCAGGGATCTTAAGAAGACCACAGGATTATCTGTCCATCATTCCATGTCAGGAGGTACTTAGGGATTCACCCCCATCAGCAACCATTATTGCTTCCCTGTGTGTTGTCTTATCTGTATTTTTCTGACTATATTTGGGGATAAAGAGCAACATAAATTTGCTTTTAAACATGAAAATTTAGAGATTTGAACTGATAGTCCCACTTTCCTCTCAAAATTGAAACACATTCAAGTGGAAATAGCAATACTGCTACCATTTGGGACCTCTTTTCTATTCTGCCACAGGAAATGTTAACAGATCCCATTACTTTGGTGAAGTGTAGAATCTGGGAAGAAGCTTAATATTTCTCCCTAGAGACAGTTAATAACTATTGTGTTTAGTATCTCGATTATTGAGTAACAAATTTTTATTTCCATTCCCAAATTGAAACATTTATAAAATATTTTGTAAATGGTAGAGGAGCACTGTCAGTTGTATTGTTTGTTTTCCACTCTCCATTCTCTGTTTGACAGATTCCCCTGTAAGATACCTGATACTTGTTTTGTTCTCTCTTTGCTAATAGTTGAGCATCCATCAAGAATTGCTAAAACCCCAAGTGCTATCACATTCTAGTGTCACTTGGTTTCATCGAATGTATGTGTGGAAAAAGTTAACTTAAATTATTCACTTTCCTGACTTTATAGCTTTTAAATGGGAATTATATTAGCTATTGTTCACATGAGCTGAGAATTATAAAATAGCTGGATTTATTCAGGCTCTATGTTGAAAACATCTTCCAATCATCATCTTTGTCCTTAATTAAATTCAGTTGTTTTCAAATTTTTCAGCCAACTATACTTAAGTTGAAGTTGAAATCTGTTTTTATTTTTATTTGATGCCAAGAGAACAAGATATCAACATATGTCAGGTTTAAAGGGAAATACATCTATCAATACATACATGTGATTTTACAACATGTCCCAACTGTGCACATTCCTCAAGGGGAGAGAAAAGAGAATCTACAAAAATGACTTTTGCTGCAAGAATATAAACAAGTTGAAATCCCTTCATGATAACAAAAGTCTCACAAAAAAAGAGACTGGACTTGGTCCATGTTTTAGGAATGTGCAGATAGCAAGAGTTAGTTATCTTCTACTTTGGTTCTGCAACATGTAGTCTGAAAATACTTGCTGTCAGAAAAAAAAAAAAAAAAAGAAAAAAAAGATAGAAATG
This sequence comes from Oryctolagus cuniculus, assembly GCF_051225735.1. NCBI lineage: Eukaryota > Metazoa > Chordata > Mammalia > Lagomorpha > Leporidae > Oryctolagus > Oryctolagus cuniculus. The sequence continues at coordinate 18,511,050 of NC_142870.1, read as the reverse complement.
TTGGAGTGTATAGATTTCACTGACAGGGAAATCCCATGAAACTCTTCTCTTCTTTATATTTCTGAGTTTTACTCAGTGCCTGGGACATGACAAAAGCATTGATTTTATCCATAACTCCATACTTTATTTGAATCCTGCAAGTATTTTGTCCCCTTGGCATCAAATTCAGTATTAAGACATGTTGTAGGGGTTCTGCTTGCCTGAGTTCATAACACTAAGCAGTTTGATATAACATAGCTGATAGACTACTCTTTTTTCTTCTCCCCCTCCCCCCAAAATGTCATCAAGTGTTAGGCAAAGAAGCACATGAGGTAATATAACACATATGCCAATGGGATATTAATTTCTAAAGAATGCATCCCAAACATTTGAGAGTTACAGGAACGCATTCTCAGTTAACTCCCCAAAGGGTGTAACAAAAACTAAATGTGTCTGTAAAAAGAAGTTCATAAAAGAAGCATTACATTATGTTCAGATGAATGTAGTTTGGGGAGTGTTTTTGCACATACTGTGCAAATCCAACTCTCACAATCTCTGTGTTTGTCATGAAGGTCCACTCCTTAAAAGAAAACATTTCGAACACTCAAATTTGTATCACTTAGGTAGTTAGAGTTGGAACTTAGAAAAAATGTGTCAACAGAAAAATAGTTCAGCTCCATTCTTTAGCTTTAATGAACACAGCTTTCTCAGCATTGTTATTAATTCTTTTATGAAGATATAGGAGCTTAAGAAAACATACAAAAGAGAGGTTGGAAAATCTTGACTCCATTAGACAAAGCAATTGGATAAGCAGACGCCTGGTTGCTTCTTAACTGCATTCCATAGTACATGGATTTTTAACTTTGAGAATGGAAGGATGGGTTAAAACCACAGATGTTATCCAGTGCGAAAACTACAAGGAGCAACGGTGAGTGGAGAGGATGGGTGGGAGGGAACTGGAATTGTCCACTGCTGTCTACACAGACAAGTAAATGAAAGAAATGCTCTACCAGTACGAGAGTAGAAATTTTACTTTCTAGCAGAGTCCAGAGAAAAATTGTTTTCACACTTTTTTATGATATTATTATTTACGCTCCCATTAAATTGGAAATTTCCTCTCATCTCAATGTGCAGCTCTTGTTACCTGTCCTAATATTTTTAGTTTGTGAACACTTCTTCATGGTGATGTCGTTTTGTATGTGTTCCAAAAGGCAGGGCCGACATGACATGCAGTGCATTGAACTGTCCTTGTTTAATCCCCAACCCAAATAAATCTACACTTATGTGAACTCTTTGTCCTTTGAATTGTTGCTGTTCTTAATGAAGTTCAACCAAAGAAGGACTGACTGTTATTTCTTTTTTTTTTTTTTTCCATAGGCATTCAGAGTTCTTGACTGATCTCTAAATTGATTACCTTGAACTGGATGCTTTCTTTTGATTCAAGTGGACGCTTTTAGAGAGAAGTTGGTTCATAGGAACCAATATCTCTGCTGAAAAGATCTCCCTTCTCCAACCTGGCAATTTCCCAGGCAGAAGAGTAGGTGAGGGGCCGGATTGTGACACAGTGGGTACCACCGCTACCTGCAACGCCACCATCCCATGAATGTGCTGATTTGTGTACAGACCACACCACTTCCAATCCAGTTCCCTGCTAATGGCTTAGGATGGCAGAGCAAGAGAGCCCAAGTGCTTGGGCCCTGCCACTCACGTTGAAGCCCCAGATGAAGCTCTTGACTCCTGGTCCCTGGCTTCAGGCTGACCCAGGGCTTGGCCATGGCAGCCATCTCTAACAAGTCTCTAATGCAGTGGTTAAGCCACTTATTGGGAAGCCCACATTCCATATCAGAGTATCTGGTCTGAGCAGCATCTGATACTAGTTTCTTACTGATGAGTACTCTGGAGGGCAGCGAGTGACAGTTCCAGGGGTTCAGTCCCTGCCACCCACTTGGCGGGTACAGATTGAATTTAGTTCTGGCTTCAGCCTGGCCTGGCTCCAGCTGTTGCAAGCATTTGTGGAATACTTCAATGGATGGAAGATCCCTGTCTCACTGTCCTTCTGGTAAATAAAAGAAAGATTTGGAAATATAGTCATAAAATATAAAAGTAAAATATGCAATAAGTCGGCATGTATCAAATAATTATTTTTGGTAAGGATATGGTAGTATGCAGTAGCTGAACAGGTTTGTCTTGTTTCCTAATTCTAAAAGATTTCTTTATAGAGTTCCTTAATTTAATAAGGTAGTTTCTAGATAGGATTAAGATACTGTACTCAGATATCTCCTTTTCAGAGAATACTGTCTGTATATTTAGTCTGTAGTAATGTATTTATATTTGAACAGTATGTTTCCAGCTTAGGAATAAGGGAATTAGAGAATTTTCTTTGAAAACTATTATATGTAAGGCTGTATTTTAGGATATATGACATGAGAGCATCAGAAAGTTCATGGGCCATCACTTCATAATGAAATTATGCATATATTTCAAAATTTTTGCACCAAAACAAACAACATTAAATATGATTTTCCACACATTTAATGCAGTTTCCTTATATTCTACCTTCCATTTCTAAATTGATACCAAATCTTATCACTAACATAAAAATGCATGATTCACAGAGTACTTTAATTAAAGCCACTTTTGTACTTTTTTATTTTTGAAGTTAATAACATTTTTAGGAGCACAATAGCAATAACCATGGTATGCATACAGTTTTCACTTTCATGATCAAAAATGTAATTTTTAAATGATCTGGATAAAGAGTTTCCTTGTAGTACTTAAAAAACAGTATTGCATGAGGCATTTATAACTGTCACACATGGAAGGTTACTTTTGAAAAACTGATACTTCTTATAAAATCGCTGCTTCTGATGATGAAAAAGATGAAGGCTTATCAATCCCAATGCTCTACATAAGATTTTATTTATTTGAGAGGCAGAGTTACAGAGAGAGGAAAAGACAGAAAGAAAGGTCCATTGTCTGCTGGTTCACTCCCCAAATAGCCACAATTGCCAAAGCTGGGCCAGTCAAAAGCCAGGAACCAGGAGTTTCTTCTGGGTCTCTCACGTGCATACAGGGACCCAAGCACTTGGGCCATCTTCTACTGCTTTCCCAAGCCATAAGCAGAAAGCTGGATCCGAAGAGGAGCAGCTGGGACATGAGCTGGGGATGTTGGTGCCGCCACAGGTGGAGGCTTAGCCTATTATGCCAGAGCGTTGCCCCCCCACCCCGGGATAATTAACATTAAACATCTACATAAGTTGTCAAATCTCAACTGAAAAATTTGGGAAACTTTGTTATCTTCTACTTTCTTTCTTTCTTTTCTATTCTTCTTTTTTTTTTTTTGACAGAGTTAGTGAGAAAGAGAGACAGAGAGAGAAAGGTCTTCCTTCCGTTGGTTCACTCCCCAAATGGCTGCTATGGCCGGCGCGCTGTGCAGATCCAAAGCCAGGAGCCAGGTGATTCCTCCTGGTCTCCCATGCGGGTGCAGGGCCCAAGCACTTGGGTCATCCTCCACTGCCTTCACCAGGCCACAGCAGAGAGCTAGCCTGGAAGAGGAGCAACCGGGACAGAATCCTGCACCCCGACCGGGACTAGAACCCGGAGTGCCGGCGCCACAGGCGGAGGATTAGCCTAGTGAGCTGCAGTGCTGGTTGCTATCTTCTATTTTCTATGCTAAAGATGTCAATGACTTTCAGATATTTTCATATATATTTATTCTGTTTTAGAAACCCTAAAATATTTAACCCTGAAGAATACAATGTAATTTGTATATTCATTTCATTCATTCATAATATTTCCATTCATAGAATCACAGTACAATCTAAGGATCCACTCTAGACGGGGAACTGTCATAAAAATGAGGTCACAGGAATCACTAAATGGCATTCATCGTGATTAAGGCCCTGTCAGAGATGGGGAAAACCCAGAGGTAGGGGACCCATCATGTCACAATTTGTGATATAAAGGAAGTGAGATGATACATTAGCCATTCTCCTGCAGTAACATAGTATGGAGGGAAGGGATGCATTTCAGAGAACGCACTGTTACTAAACCATGGAAGCATGACCTGTTCTGAGTATTGAAAACAATGTATTTTCCTGGAACCTAGAGTATGTGGGATGGAATGACAGACACAGGAGTGGAGAGAATAGGTGAACTCAAATCCCAAGGGTCTTATGTCAAGCTATGAACAAATGGCAAATTAAAGGTAATTCTCTGGCTGCATTTCCTTAGGTGTATGACCAATGCTTGGAAGGAATTACCTGGGCATGTTAAGTATCAATTCTAGCTAAAACTGTGTACCATATGTAGTTCACAGTCACCAAAAAGACCAGCAATTATTTAATAGTGGTGAGCACAGGTAGGCTCTTAGACTGAAACAATTGTTTCAGTGTTTCATAATATTAATGAAGGTTGTCTTATAGAAATATTTTTTTTTTTTCTCAAGTACCAATTCCTTGCTCTGCCATCCTAGAATCCAGAGTCAGTTCTCTTGATTGTTCCTGCTAATGACAAAGATTTTAAGACCACTGGCACTTTCAGATGCATTCGTATAAACCTAATAGTTTATAAAATTGTCTCACCTGCTGAATTTCTGTCTTTGAATCTGGAAGAAATTTAGTGATCTTACAGGTGATCTGTACACAACCTCGATTTTGCCATTCATGTTTTTCTGTACTTGCTTTGTCATGCAGTTATCCACGTGATTGTTTATTTCTTACTTTTTGTCTCAAAGTAAGTGGAGACTCAGTATACCTTAGCCACAAATGTTTCAGTGCTACTTTATAAAATTAATAATTCCTGTTCATTTCAATGCTGCAAATTTTGATATAATTACTTTTTAAAATTAAATTTGTGTTGATAATAATAATGATATGCAATTAATAATCATTAAAAATTCATTTCATGATTCTTAGAAGCCTCATTTGCATATGTTGATTCAGAACACCACAATCACTGTACAGTTTAATGATGACACTTCGTGTTGTGAATATATACCAGACAGCTACCTCCCTTGGCTGTGATGAGATCAGAAAAGGTACTGTTCTGGGTGGTGGTTTTAGTTTATTGAGATTTCACTATTTATTCATTAGCAGATATATCATGAGCTCTGCAAAGATAAGTATCTTAAGGATATGAAAATACAATGAAGAGTGCAATGAGATATCATTATAGCTACATTATTATTTTATGGACCTATAGAATTCATTCATTGTTATTTTATTCTAAGTGTTTCAAATTTACATTCAGAATTGCATTTTCCTTTTATCCTTTTTTCATTTTGCAAGGAATTTACTAATGCATTATTTTTTTAGGGTCACAGAAAAATCATGATAATTAAGGCAAAATTTTCAGCAATTTACATGTTAATGTAATATGAATATAAAAAGAGCAAGATTCCACCTAGCTCTTGGATAAAATTCTAATGTAAAAATACTTCTCTCTGTCTCTTCTCCCTCTTTACTTCCTCTCTTTCTTTATTTCATTCTTTCTACCTTTCTTTTTTTCTTCTCTATCATTTTTAATTTTTGAGATAGCACATTTTAAACTTACATTATAGTGAAAGGCTTAATGTTCCAATAAACTGAGTTCAACAAGTAAAAACATTTGCACATTGGGGTATGAGATGAAGAAACTAAAATTAAAACTAAATTTCTAACTTAATTTAATTCTCATTGAAGGCAGGTACAGTTATCAAGGACTTTCCATATTTAGTGAATCTTGAAAATGGATGGGGTATGATGGGAGAATCCTTCTACCAGGGAGCATATTGTGTTGTTGTCTGCTCTGTATAATTGTTTTTATGTATCCATATGTTTTAACCATGCCAAAATTTTATCTAACTTGTATTTCCCTGTGAATTTTGTCAAACACATCATTACCCACTTTGTGACAAGCCAACAAATAGATAATGAAGCCCCTTAAGCCACTAGCAATATATTCTTGTGGCCAATGGCAATTTTGACAAAAGAGTCCCATAAAAAGTAGTTTAGGCTGGCGCTGAGGCATAGTATGTTAAGCCTCCGCCTGTAGCACAAGCCTCCCATATGGGTGCTGGTTCCTGTCTTGCTTGCTCCTCTTCCCATTCAGCTTTCTGTTGATGGCCTGGGAAATGCTTGGGCCCCACCTCCACATGGAAGACCTGGAGGAAGCTCCTGGCTTCCAGCTTAGAATCAGCCCAGCTCAGGCCATCCCAGCCATTTGGGGAGTGAACCAGTGGATGGAAGACTTCTCTCTGTCTCTCCTTCTCTCTGTCTGTAACTCTGCCTCTCAAACAAATAAATCTATTAAAAACAAAAAGCTTGAGTTTGTGCAGAAGAGATTGTGTCATGAAAGGTTAGTTTGGAAGAGATAGGGTCCTTTTGCAGAATTTGTCTTCAATATTAAGGGGAGAGAGAGACAAGCCCCGAATGAAACAGAAAATTAAAAGAGAAACGAAACAGATAATAATAAACAGAAGAAAAGGGATAATATGTTTAATGGATTGTTCAGCTACAGTGAAACATGCTCATGATAACTTAAGGATCCTGGTTGCACAAATCCAGGTTCTGACATTCACAATTACCTACTCATCATTTACATAAAGTGGTCGTCAATAAAGTTTTCCAGCAGGGTAAAGGAGACTGAGTTGGATAAAAGAAACTAGAATAAAAAGTCTTTAACCAAATGACTAACTTATGACAGTAGATAATATTGTACATATTAAGCACCCAATAAATATAATTGCTTGAATAAACACATGAATAAATGAAGGAATGAAAGAATGATAGTTGGCTTTCTGGATAGTTGGATGGTATAATGGAGAAATATATCAGTAAAAAGGAATTTGGCCAAGTTAGCATGCAGAAGTGCAATTTGAACCACAAATGTTAAAATCAAGAAAATATGAGTATCTGGAAAAATATAAGATCAACTTGTATTTAAGCACAGGAACATAGATTTTCAATATAATAGTTATAAGTTTAATCATTTCAGCATGTTAAATAATGAAAGTGTATTAGGAAATAATTAGTTACAGATCTAAGATCCCATTTATTTATCCATCCCTAATTATTTCTCTGAGGACCTGAAATAACTGTACTTCGTTTCCAACTACTGACTCTGTTAGTAATGCTTAACTTAAAACATAGTGAAACATTTAACATAGTTCAAAATATTTTTATAAAACTTATGCATGTTCACTATAGAAAATGTGTTTACTTTATAAAACCACATATTCTGTAAAGAGGAAACTAAAGCAAGGTCAATCCAAAGTTGAAATATTTTTTGTTGCTAAAATCTTCTCCATAATTCTAATGTCAAGGAATAAGCCAAACACAATTAAGTTTGGTTTCAAGATTTGGTCTCAATTAGCAGCAAGACTCAGACATTCATTGAAACATACTGTGTCAATATGGTACTAAACAGTGTTGTAAATGATTACCTTTTAAAAATACTTTTCTGTGTGTTCTTGATGAAAACAAAAAATAACTCCAATATTCTCTTTCAGAAGAAAAAAATAAATAGATGTGAAGTTGTAATGCAAATAACACTGGTTGTATTGGGAAGTAAAACCTCTTTTAGGATTTCATATCTTACATTTCACTTAGAAATAACTCAATCTGCAAATGTTGATTGAGTGTTGTCTGTGAGTAAGGTCCTCCTATTTTTCCCTATTGACCCATTTAAATGCTATTATTTAAAAAATAGATTATTGAAATTTGATTTAGTTGACACTTAGGTTGCATGTAATTGTACATATCATGAAAAGTTGCCTTATAAAATGGAAATACAGGGGGTGGGTATGTGGCATAGTGGTTCACATGCCACTTGGGATACCTGCATCCCATATCAGAGTGCCTGTGTTCTAGTCCCAGCCACATTTCAGATTCAACCTTCCTGCTAATGCACATCCTGTGAGCCAGCTGGTGATGGCTTTGGGTATTGGATACCCCCCCCCCCACATATGTTAGCCCTGCATTAAGTCCTGGATTCCTTGCTTTAATGTGGTTCAGTTTGGGCTTCAGCAATCAATTGTGGAGGAACCAGTTGATGAAATATGTCTTTCTTTATCTGTTATGTCTGTTTCTCTGCCTTTCAAAAGTAAACAAACAAAAGAAACAAGTAAATAAAAAGAAATTTAAAACAGAGTTACATTTTTCTTTTCCCAAAGAGAAGGGATTGTATAAGAAAACAAACAAACAAACAAACAAACAAAAACAAAAAAATCATGGGGGCAGCCTTGTGACATAGTGAGGGAAAGCCATCACCTGCTGCGCTGGCATACCATATGGGTGCCATTGGAGTACCAACTGCTCCAACTCCATTCCAGCTCCCTACTAATAGCCTGGGAAAGCAGCAGAGGATGGCCCAAGTGGCTGGGGTCCTGGGCCCACATGGGAAACCTGGAGGAGGCTCCTGGCTCCTGGCTTCAGATTGGACCAGTTCCTACTATCGGGGAAAGAAATAGCAAATGGAAGATCTTCCCCCTCTCCCCACATAACTCTGCCTTACAAATGATTACACAATTAATAATCTATATACCTTCCATATTAGAAAAAAGCACAGTCCACTAATACAAAGAATCCTAAACATATTTGGAGAAATTACATTTCAGGGAAAAACATATGCTAAATAGTTGTTTATTTATTTATTTGTCAACTTTTATTTAATAAATATAAATATCCAAAGTACAACTCTTGGATTATAGCGGCTTTTCCCCCCATAACCTCCCTCCCACCTGCAACCATCCCATCTCCCACTCCCTCTCCACCCATTCACATCAAGATTCATTTTCAATTATCTTTATAGACAGAAGATCAATTTAGTATATACTAAGTAAAGTTTCACACAGACACACAAAGTATAGAATATAGAGTACTGTTTGGGTAGTAGTTTTACCATTAATTCACATAGTACAACACATTAAGGACAGAGATCCAACGTGGGGAGTAGGTGCACAGTGATGCCCGTTGTTGATTTGACAATTGACACTCTTATTTAAGACGTCAGTAATCACCTGAGGCTCTTGTCATGAGCTGCCAAGGCTATGGAAGCCTCTTGAGTTCGCCAACTCCGATCTTATTTAGACAAGGTCATAGTCAAAGTGGAAGTTCTCTCCTCCTTTCTGAGAAAGGTACCTCCTTCATTGATGGCCCATTCTTTCCACTGGGATCTCACTCACAGAGATCTTTCCTTAAGGTCATTTTTTAACACAATTTCTTGGCTTTCCATGCCTGAGAAATTCTCATGCACTTTTTTTCCAGATCCAAATGCCTTAAGGGCTGATTCTGAGGCCAGAGTTCTGTTTAGGACATCTGCCATTCTATGAGTCTGCTGTGTTCCCACTTCCCATGTTAGATCATTCTCTCCTTTTTAATTCTATCAGTTATTATTAGCAGACACTAGTCTTGTTTATGTGATCCCTTGGACACTTGATCCTATCATTATGATCAATTATGAACTGAAACTGATCACTTTGATTAGTAAGATGGCATTGGTGCATGCAACCTTGATGGATTGGCACATTTCTAGCTCTACCATTAGAGGTAAGTCTGAGTGAGCATGTGCCAAACTGTACATCTTCTCCCTCTCTTATTCCCACTTTTATATTTAACAGGGATCACTTTTCAGTTAATTTTAAATGCCTAATATTTGATGTAATTGGAAAAAACAATATCATCAAAATGTCCATTTTCCCAAAGGCAATTTATAGATTCAATGTTATACCAATCAAGATACCATGACATTCTTCTCAGATCTGCAAAAAAATGATGCTGAAATTCATATGGAGGCACAGGAGACCTTGAATAGCTAAAGCAATCTTGTACAACAAAAACAAGCCAGGTGCATCACAATACCAGATTTCAGGACATACTACAGGGCAGTTGTAATCAAAACAGCATGGTACTGGTGCAGAAAGAGATGGATAGACCAATGGTACAGAATAGAAACACCAGAAATAAATACAAACATCTACTGCCAACTTATATTTGATCAAGGATCTAAAACCAATTCCTGGAGCAAGGACAGTCTATTCAACAAATTGTGCTGGGAAACTGGATTTCCACATGCAGAAGCATGAAGCAAGACTCCTACCTTACACCATAAACAAAAATCCACTCAAAATGGATAAAAGATCTAAATCTATGACCCAACACCATCAAATTATTAGAGAACATTGGAGAATCCCTGCAACATATAGGCACAAGCAAAGATTTCTTGGAAAAGACCCCAGAAGCACAGGCAGTCAACGCCAAAATTAACAATTGGGATTACATCAAATTGAGAAGTTTCTGTACTGCAAAAGAAACAGTGAGGAAAGTGAAGAGGCAACCGAAAGAATGGGAAAAAATATTTGCAAACTATGCAACTGATAAAGGTTTAATAACCAGAATCTACAAAGAGATCAAGAAACTCCATAACAACAAAACAAAGAACCCACTTAAGAGATGGGCCAAGGACCTCCAGAGACATTTTTCAAAAGAGGAAATCCAAATGGCCAACAGACACATGAAAAAATGTTCAGGATCATGAGCCATCAGGGAAATGCAAATCAAAACCACAATGAGGTTTTACCTCACCCTGGTTAGAATGGCTTACATACAGAAATCTACCAACAACAGATGCTGGCGAGGATGTGGGGGAAAAGGGACAATAAGCCACTGTTGGTGGGAATGAAAACTGGTCAAGCCACTATGGAAGTCAGTTTGGAGATTCCTCAGAATATAACCCTACTATACAACCCAGCCATCCCACTTCTTGGAATTTACCCAAAGGAAATTAAATTGGCAAATAAAAGAGTTGTCTTTTTGCAACTCAATCCACAATAGCTAAGACATGGAATCAACCTAAATGCCCATGAACAGTAGACTGGATAAAGAAATTATGGGATATGTACTCTATAGAATACAATACAGAAATAAAAAATGAAATCCTGTCATTTGCAACAAAATGGAAGAATCTGGAAAACATCATGCTGAGTGAAATAAGCCAGTCCCAAAGGGACACATATCATATGTTCTCCCTGATCGGTGACAACTGACTGAGCACCTAGGAGGAAACCTGTTGAAATGAAATGGACACTATGAGAAACAGTGACTTGATCAGCCCTTGTCTTTACTGTCAAGGAACAACTTACTACTTTATTCCTTGTAGTATTTTTTTGTTCTTCTTAATACCATTGGTTAAACTCTTTAACACAAATAGTTTTTTTTTTAGTTAGGGGATCTATCTTTGGTAAAATAGTCGTATATTTAACAGTATGTAGACAAATTTTGTTCAAAGTCTATAAAATAATTTAAGACTTGAGGATAGTATCCTATGCTACTAAGTTATCTCCGTTGAAGAAAGCATCAAAAAGTATGTGAAATTCTCAAGTGCCAATAATGCTCTTTCTAACGGTTGACCTATTTTCCTTAGGACACTTTAGTTTCCCAAATTGGCATCTGGATTTCGAGAGCAATAAAAAAGTCACTTTTGGTTTCTGCTTGTGGTTAGAAGCAAAACTGATAGCATCATGGATATTTTTTTTCTCTTTTGCATTCGCATTTGTAAAATAATGGTGTGGTAAAAAAACACAAAATTAATGAGGAACAGCTTAGAAGTGTCTGGCTGCATTTTACATATTTAAACAGAGCAAACAATCTCACAATAATGTAAATAGATTCTTGGAAGGAAGGAAAAAGTAAATGTTATCTTACATGATAATGTTTTAGAATTTGACTAAGAACTCTTTCAAAGGCATCACAGTGAAAGATCGGAGAGAGAGATCAGAAAATTGTAGTTCTGGGACATGCATAAAGTGGTAATCTTGAGGAGAGGATGTGAACTCAAAGGGATTTGTAAGGAGTTAATTCACGTATTTGAGTGTGCTCTATTTAAAATTCATGTTCATGATGGTTCACATGATACCAGCTCCATTTTACAAAACTTTCTGCTCTCAATAATAACCGAAAAAATGTCCTCCAGAGATAGATAAAATATTTTTCTACAACTGCCATGATTTTTAAATTTCAAAGCTCATCTATTCATGAATATCACTCTATACTAATATCCAACCCCAACTCTTTAGATTCACACATTTAGAAAAGCCTTTGACAGGAAGCCCAGTGGTTTATGTGTGTATGCACATGTGTGTGTAAAAATACATAAAATATTTTAATTGTGCTATTCCTGGCAACGTTTGTAAGCCTTATTTTTTCAGTTGCTATACATTAGCAATATACACTTAGCCACATTATATGAAATTATTTGGTGATTGCTAGGAATAAAACATTCTAGGAGTAAAGATATATGGATGAACTGGACACCTGTAAGTGGAGTGTGTGGAGAGAAGTGTGCAGTAGACTTGCTGACAATTTTTTGAAAACTCAAATAAAGAAAAATAATAATGGGGATAAAAATAATCAGAAATGACAATAGTGAATAAAATAAATGAAAAATATTCTCAAATAATAAGAATAATAATGGGGCCGGCACGGCGGCTCAATAGGCTAATCCTCCACCTAGCCTCACGGCACATCAGGTTCTAGTCCCGGTTGAGGTGCCGGATTCTGTCCCGGTTGCCCCTCTTCCAGGCCAGCTCTCTGCTGCATCCAGGGAGTGCAGTGGAGGATGGCACATGTGCTTGGGCCCTGCACCCTATGGGAGACCAGGAGAAGCACCTGGCTCCCGCCATCGGATCAGCGCGGTGCGCCAGCCGCAGCGCACTGGCCGCGGCGGCCATTGGAGGGTGAACCAATGGCAAAGGAAGACCTTTCTCTCTGTCTCTCTCTCTCACTGTCCACTCTGCCTGTCCAAAAAAAAAAAAAAAATGGACAAAATTGAACACATGTTACTTAATCGAGTTCCCACTGCTAGCACCAACTATAAACAATTTTTACTTTAAGCTTTAAATCTGTCTTAACTCTACTCATGTTGAAGGCTCTTTAGACTTGTATGTCCTAAAATGCATCCCAAAATGACTTTTTTCCGTATGTGAATTTACCATATGCTCCTAATTAAAGGGAGGTACATGGAAAACTATTCTGTCTTCTATGAGAGACACAACATTGTTACATGTCTTGCAGTACAATTTTTGATATTTTTTCTGAAGATATTTATGTAATCATTTATACTGAGTTAGAAAGAACTCCCTGAATTAGTCAAAAATGTAATTCTAACACAAGCAATAATTGCAAGAGCGTCAGTCAGAGAGCTCTGCTAATCCTTGCTCATCATAATACTCTAAAAGAAATACTTTGCTCTATGGCTAGATTTCTAGATGAACTTCATTTGGGAGCAAAGATCTATTATTGTTGCTTAAAATGGGAGGCGGAAAATATAGAACTCAGAATATGATTGTTTTAAAGGGAATAGTTTGAAGGTTAGTACTAAATGCATTTGAGTTTCTGCCTATTTTCGGAAAGTGGATAACATAGCGAGATTATTTGAAATCCTATTACATAAAACACTGATGGAACATTGAGGAATTAGTACTTTCTTGACTTAACACGCATTTTGCAGTAGTAACTGATCTAATATTGACTTTAAATATGGTTCTTAAAATGACAGCTATTAAAACAGGAAGGATGTGTGTTTTCTCCCAGAGTGGTAATATTTTACTTCCTAATAATCATGTTCTAAATATATTTGTTATCCCTCATGATGCTATTAAAGCATATAGTAGAGACAATATTTTTAATATTTCAGGCAAAAAAAACATAAACACATATGAACACATTGCATAAAAGAGATACCTACACCACCATTTTTATAGTAGTACTGTTCACAGTAGCCAAAATATGGGTTCAACCAAGGTCCAGTCATTAACTACATGTATAAAGAAAATGTAGTACACTCAATATTAACTTTGCTGATTGCCACATTTAAAAATTAAAAATAGTGGCATCCCATATGAGTGCCCATTGGAATCCTGGGTACTCCACGTTCCAATCCAGCTCCCTGCTAATGTGCCCAGAAAGCAGTGGAGGATGGCCCAAGTGTTTATGCCCCTGTGCCCATGTGGGAAACACAGAGGCTCCTGGTTCCTGCATCCAGCCTGGCTCAATCCCAGCCATTGCAGCCATTTGTGGAATTAACCAGCGGATGGAAGACCTCCTTCTCTCTCTCTCTCTCTCTCTCTCTCTCGCTCTGTATCTTCTGTAACTCTGCCATTCAAATAAATTAATTAATTAAAGAGCAAAAACAAAATAAACAATTTTAATAGCACATTTTCATTTATCCAATGTGACCAAGAAAATCTGATTCCAACATGCAATCAATATAAAAATTATTAATGAGATATTGTGCATTCCTTTTTATTACTGTTCAAAATTTTTGCTATCTGTTGTGTGTTTTACAAACAACAGCACATCTCAATTTGAATTTCAAATGCTTTGTAGCCACTTGTGCCTAAAGATTTCTGTATCAACCAGCACAGCTATAAATATTGAATACAGCTCCATGTCTTCCAAGAAGACTATAATTTTAGTTAATGAAAAATAACATTAAATTTTCTCTATTTCAGGGTTGAGCAAAAGGAAAGCTGTAAGGTAAGATTAATATGATTAAATCAAAAGGAAAGAGAGTTTTAATGTAACTACAAATAGTATTTTAGAAAACAGTTAACAATAAATGATTCTCATATGTTATGGGTGCATACTTATGTGGTTATAATTATAACTTCAGAGTAATGTATAAATAACTTATTGTATACTCAATTTGAAAAAAAAGATATATTTCTTACGCATTTTTTTATTTGACAGGTAGAGTCATAGACAGTGAGAAAGAGACAGAGAGAAAGGTCTTCCTTCCATTGATTCACTCCTCAAATGGCCTCTATGGCTGGCGTTGTGCCGATCCGAAGCCAAGAGCCAGGTGCTTCCGCCTGGTCTCCCATGTGAGTGCAGGGGTCCAAGCCCTTGGGCCATCCTCCACTGCCCTCCTGGGCCTCAGCAGAGAGCTGGACTGGAAGAGGAGCAACTGGGACCAGAACCTGGCGCCCATATGTGATGCCGGCACCACAGGCGGAGGATTAACCAAGTGAGCCATGGCGCTGGCCCCTCTTATGCATTTTAATTCTATAAATAGTAGTTATCACCTGCAGGATGTTTGGTCATGATGATACAATGGTGAATAACAGTGATCCTTCCTTCCAGAGACACGAAATCAAATAGAGAATGAAAATATTACGACAGAAACAAAAGTGTTCTGTATTTTTTGTGATGAGTTAACCTGTTCTGTAAGGAGTGGAAGACAGAGCAAGGTAAAACAAAGAACAAAGGCTTAGCAGCCACTGGTTTCTGGAAGTCACTGTATCAGTCAGCATTTATTAAGGTAAACTGCATTATAGATAACGCTTAGATTTTAATTTGTAATAATATACTTTTTAAGGAAAATATAGTACAACTGTAAAAAAAAAAATATATAGCCCTGCCCACAAAATGTTCATTGCCTGGAGTATTCAAAGCAGCCTACATGATCCCAAACTAGAGAGGCTATTAAAACAAAGACTCCTGAGTTGAGTGGGAAGGTGCTTTACATGATACCTAGAATTCTTTCCCACTGTCTAATAATTGCATGATTTTATCATAATGAAATTTCATTAGAATTATTTTTCTAAGGTAAATATATGTCAATTTCAAATAATTTGAATGCAATTAGACAATATTTTATTTATAATATGCTTATTAAGTATTATTTCAATGTCAAGAATTTAAACATACATTAATAGTGTTTGTTAAAAGAAAAAGTTCATTAAAACCTTTTGTTTTCTTTAAAGCACTGTTTACCTTGACTCCAACCATTTGATTGACTGGTTCCCTTCTTTCAAAGAATTGTAGCATTTTTACATACATTTTACTACGAGAGTAGTAAGAAAGCATCCTCTGGGGCTGGTATTGTAGTGTACTGGGTAAAGCATCCCTTATGGTCACTGGCTCGTGCCCTGGCTGACCAATTCCAATCCAGCTCCTTGCCTTTCTGCCTAGGAAAAGCAGCAGATGACCCAAGTTTTGGGCCTCTGCCACCCACGTGGGAGACCCAAATTTTGCTCCTGGTTCCTGGCTTTGGCATGACCCAGTGCAGGTCATTGGGGCCATCTGGGGAGTGAACCAGCATATGCAAGATTTCTCTCTGTGTCTCTGTAACTCTGACTTTGAAAATAAATAAATAAATCTGAAAAAGCACCATCTACTTTTACCAAAAAAAGTCATATGATAGGAAAGTGAAATTTTCGACTACTCAGAGTAAAAAGTCTGTCTTCTCATTTTTTGTTCAAAATATCATTTAAATCCAGGAAATCAGGACCTTTATATATTAGTTTGTATTCAACATGAGTTTGTCAACATATGGACCAGCCCACATCAGTTTCTATTTCATCTCTCAGACCATGACTCCATTAAAATGTTTCATCTGTAAATGTAACCTTCATTGCTACACTTCCTCTGGTTTGCATTATTGAAAAGTTACTGTTACTTCCTCTTGCTTTGTAAAGCTAGGTTTCCATATTGCTGTACCATGGTTTAAAAACGCCCTCCAAAATACATATGCAGAAAATTCAGTTTCCAATAAAACAGTGCTGGCGGTTGGAGCCTTGCTGGCGATGACTAGGTCATGAGGGTTCCATGAATGGATCAATGATGATTTTAAAAGGGCTTGAGGTTGCAAGCTCACTCTCTCCACCAAGTTTTGATGCTGCATTGGGAAGGGTGTTTGATACAGTGTTTAAAATAACCTTGGGGCCCAGCACTCAGGCACAGGGAGCTAAGCTTCCACCTGTGGCTGCGGAATCCCACATGGGTGCCAGTTCATGTCCTGGCTGCTCCTCTTTGATCCAGCTCTCTGCTATGGCCTGAGGAAGCAGTAGAAGATGGCCCAAGTGCTTGGGCCCCTGCACCTCTGTAGGAGATCAGGAAGAAGCTCTTGGCTTCTGCTTGAGATAGGTCTAGCTCCAGCCATTACGGCCATCCAGGAAGTAAACCAGCAGATAGAAGACCTTTCTCTCTGTCTCTCCCTCCCTCTGTCTTGTAACTCTCCCTCTCTAATAAATAAATAAAATATTTTTTAAAAAAATTAAACTTGGGACGCCCACAGCCCATATTGGATCTTTTAATTCAAGTCCCAGCTACTCTACTTCTGATCCAGCTTCCTGCTAATATACACACTTGGAGGCTGCAGGCGATGGCTCAAGGACTTAGGTACTGGACACACATGTGGGAAACCCAGATTCGGATCTGGGCACATGGTTTTCATCTGGTCCAGTCAGAGCTGTTGTGAGTATTTGAGGAATGAAACAGTGGAAGGAAGATCTCTCTCTCTCTCTTTCTGTCTTTCAAATAAAATGAAAATAAATAATTTAAAAGGTGACACATCAAGTGGGCCCTCACCTGAGGTAGCCTCTCTTTCTTTCAGCCTCCAGAGCCATGAGTCAAATAAACTTCTTGTTTCTAAATTGCCAGTCTGCAGTAGTCTATTACAGCAGCACACAAGGACCAAGGCAGTCGGTCAGCCTTAGAGAAGTTCCCTAAGTGGACATCACTCCTCTCCTCTCATGTTTTGATGTTACTTATATGAAATGAGTCGAGCAACGTGTTTAATGGAATATAGTGAGCATTAAGAAGTTAAACTGTTTACATTATAGTGACATTCTAGTAATAGTTTGCTTATGTGAATAGGAAAAGAATGTGGCCAACTGCCTACACCCAGTTGGAAATGCAAACAAGAAGACACTGAGATAGCCAGAGCTTTGTCTTAAAACTAATGGAACTGACTGAATATGTAGTAAGCAGAGGTGTTTGATGCAAAGCACAAACACAGTGGTTATTATTTAGGCATCATAAAGATCACAAACAACCATGAGTATTAAGGTTGCAATGAAGTTGAAAATCGTTTACATCCACATCATTGGGCAATGCCATTGCCTGGTCTATCATCATTATGTGGCCTGAGCTACATTTTTTAAAGATTTTATTTACTTATTTGAGAGATAGAGTTATAGACAGTGAGAGGGAGAGACAGAGAGAAAGGTCTTCCTTCCGTTGGTTCACTCCCCAGATGGACACAACGGCCAGAGCTGTGCTGATCCGAAGCCAGGAACCAGGAGCTTCTTCTGGTTCTCCCATATGGGTGCAGGGGCCCAAGCACCTGGGCCATCTTCTACTGCTTTCCCAGGCCATAGCAGAGAGCTGAATTGGAAGAGGGGCAGCCAGAACTAGAACTGGTACCCATATGGAATCCTGGTGCCGCAGGAGGAGGATTAACCTACTGCGCCATGGTGCCTGCCAAAAGCTATATTGATACATAGAAAAATAAATAAGATCTTGAAGGAGAAGGGCACTGAAAAGACATAGGCAGTAGTGAGATCATTCACTAGGCCTTAATCCAATCTACTGTGTCACAAGTCAAATTCTTCTACAAACCACTGGTAGATCATATTTCCATAGCTGTGTGTGTAAAAAGAAAGGATTTTTATTCCATCTGTAAATGAAGAAATCAGTATTTCTTTTGTTGCTTGGATACGGTATCAGATACTTCAGCAAAGAAAACAACAAAATTTTAGGTATCTGATACAAGCACCTTTTTAAAAAGTTTTATTATATATTTGAAACTCTGAGTTACAGAAAGGGGGGGGGAGAGTTAGAGAGAGAGAGAGAGAGAGAGGTCTTCCACCCACTGGTTCACTCCCCAACTGCCTGAAACAGCTGGAGCTGAGCCAATCTGAAGCCAGGAGCCAGGAGCTTCTTCTGGGTCTCCCACATGGATGTAAGGGCACCAGTATTGGGCCATATTTTTCTGCTTTCCCATGTACATTGGCAGGGAGCAGGATTGGAAGTAGAGCAGTGGGACTGGAACCATCTCTCATATGGGTTGTGGGTGCTGCAGGCAATGGCTTTACCTGCTATGCCACAGTATCAGCACCAGTAACTTTATAAAGCAATTTTCTAAGTAAGTAAAGGCAAACATGTAAATCACTTTTAAAATCCAATATAGGGATGAAAATTTATCCATTTTCGGATTTGCATACATAAATATGACGCACATATGTAAAAATACTAATCTTAGTTTTTCTTAATCTTTCAGCAATTTCTTAAGTAAATATTTATTAAAGTCATTTGTATAGGATTTCATTTTAGGAATTGATTTTATATAAATTAGTATTCTGAAGGAGGTAGGAGGTCAGTGTTTCCCAGTGCCAACAGTGAATTTGCTTAGAGCTTTCTGCTCCATAGTCCATCTCTTGTTCTGTACTTTGATTTCATTCTCATATTTGTGGTCCCAAGATTGCCAGATCTTCACCTTACTTACATTCACATGCTCTCCCCAACAAAGATATGTTAGTTTCTTATTCTGTTTCTGTTTCTGTAACCAAATAACATAAACAGCTTGCATATAAACACCAGAACTCACTTTTCACACCTCCAGAGACAGAGAATGAAGGTACCAGCAGATTAATGCCTCGTGAGGTTCTGTTTTCTGGTTCACAGACAGTGTCTTCCAACTGTGTCCTTACATGATAGAATGGGAAAATGTACTCCCCGATCCTATTTTGTAAAGACACTAATCGCATTCATGAGGGCTCCACATTCATGGCCCAATCATTTCCCAAAAGTCCCTTCCTACCAGTACCATCACCTTGGGATTAGGATTTCAGTTTATGAATTGGGAGCAAGGGCACAAACATTCAGACTATAATGATTCAAGGATCTCAGAATGTGACCCTTTTAAACATAAATATTTTATTCATTTGAAGTGGAGATAGAGAGAAGTTGTCCCATTGGCTGGTTCACTGCCCAGATGGCTGCAACAACAGAAAGCTGGAGTTATGAGCAGAACCGAGGGTGAAAGCTATATATTACATCATGGGATTAAACCAAGTACTACAATAAGAAATGTGGGTGTCCCAAATGGCATTTTACCCACTTCTCGATCTATCTCTCTGCTCACTGATTGTGAATGACAGCTGGGTTCCCTGGCATGATTCATCAACAGAAAAAAGGGATCCTGGAAACATTAGTGGCAGCATGAGTGAAGTAAAGTAAGGAACACCTTACTTGAGATTAAAATGTGAATTGGCTACAAACCTCCATTAAGTTGAGCTTCAATCTCATCAAAGTTTACAACGGATAGCCTTCCCTAAACAAAGAGACTTTTTATCACTATTTTTATATGAAGGAACTACAAAAGTTCATGAAAAAGGGAATTAAAAGCTTAGTGTATTTTAGTGTTACAAATTTTGAAATCATGCATAAATTTTTTAGAAACACATTTTCTTTGAATTTCTTGAAGACCCCTTGTATTCATGGATTTCATGTATGCATCAAAATAAACATATATTTTAGTTTCCTGTTCCATGATCTTCTTGAAGCACCCTTGAAGAAAACTCTAAATGATCAGTTCAGTGTTTTCTGGATCAATTTATAGAACTCCAAGTTGGAGTGTAACTTGTTATCTGCTATGACTAGCATTGCCTATCACTTTGTAATTGCTTGAGAAAAGCTGCATGAATGAACGAAGCAAACATTTAAGAATACAGTAAAAAAAATGTAGGTTTAGTTTTGCCTGACCCATGAACAAACACAGGTTCTTAGATGATGTCTAGTTCTTGTATTTCAACCCAACTAGAATGTTTCCCCTTGTGGCTCCCTGACAGAACATTCCCAGCTGTTTCAATGCTACATAGCAAAGCTCTGACAGCTTTTAGAGCAAGAGTCAATATTAGTTAAAGTTTTGTCTGCAATTGCAACTATTTTATTTCATCACAGTGACAACTTATATTCTTTCTGCCACTATTTCCTTTGGGGTTACTGCAGTTGAACTTTAGTATCAACAACTAGTGTCATAGCTACAACTATAAATCCTTTTGAATTATTCACTGTTAATTAGTACCCAACATATTCTAATTAACTCATAATAAATCCTCCAACTTGCTGTGTATTTTACATGTTTCACTAATATCCCATTGGAAAGAAGTTGTGGCACTTTCCCTTCTGTAAACAAGCCATTTTCTCCTTATGCAGAAGCAAGCATTTTAGGTTGACACGTGCATTATTCAGTGCCATCCTTAATCCAAAGTATATCATTAATTCACTGACAGAACACATTTGTTAATGATGAAACTGCAACTTCAAGAAAGGGAAGGCTGTATACACTGGCCACAGGATGATCCCTCTGGCCTCAGGCATGAGAGTTCGTGTATATGTTTATGTTCAATAATGTGCAGTCTGTTTTGGTATATTGTGTTTGAAAAGCTATCCTGGCTTCTTAATAAGCCTCCTTGTTTCAGATTTTTCATTAGCAGAATGCATTTACTTGAACTCTTTCTAACATAGTTCTTTTGATTATATATTTTTTGCAAAGAATGGGAATTCTACATTAGTTGAAGCAGTGCACAGATGAAGAACATGCACGCTTGTCAATATTTATTTATTTATTTATTTTTTGACAGGCAGAGTGGACAGTGAGAGAGACAGAGAGAAAGGTATTCCTTTTGCCATTGGTTCACCCCCCAATGGCCGCTGCGACCGGTGCAGCACACTGATCCGAAGCCAGGAGCCAGGTGCTTCTCCTGGTCTGCCACACGGGTGCAGGGCCCAAGCACTTGGGCCATCCTCCACTGCACTCCCTGGCCACAGCAGAGAGCTGGCCTGGAAGAGGAGCAACCGGGACAGAATCCGGCGCCCCGACAGGAACTAGAACCCAGGGTACTGGCGCCGCAAGTGGAGGATTAGCCTATAGAGCCGCGGTGCTGGCCACTTGTCAATATTAAGTATTTTGTGTGTTTTAGTGTGTATGTGTGTATATTGTTTTGGAGGTTTGGTCCTTTTGCGTTACTATTTTTTTTTAATTTTTATTGATTTATTTTTTATTTACATAGGAGAGACACAGAGAGGCAAAAGGTGGGGGTGGAGAGGAGAGAGAGAGAGAGAGAGAAAGAATTTCTCATCAGCTGGGTTACTCTCCAGTAACAGTAGCCAGGATTGGGCTAGGTCAGAGACAGGAAACTTGAACTCTTATCCACATCACCCATGTTGTTGGCAGGGACCCAAGTAATTCAGTCATCACTTTCCTGTGTTAGTAGGAAGCCAGATCAGAACTGGAGGGATCAGGGACTCTAACAGAGGATACAGATAATCCCAGATGTCAGTTAATTGCGAACCCAAATGCCCACCCTTGTTATTATTTTTAAAGGAATATTTGTATGATTAGAGAACAACAGAATCTTAAAAGTAAAAGAAACATTACAGCCCAAATAATTACATCTCTCACTGTTGGAGGTATTTACACATGTGTATAAAGCAAAGTAAATTGCCATGCTTCATTCTCATTTGCTGGTATTGTTAAACGGCTACCAGTCTTTCCTTCCTCCTGGGTGAACACTGTCATACTCAGTGATGATCACGCTTGAAAGTAAAGATAAAAGCTTCTAGAGTTATTACAAAACATTCGGAAGAGTTGAAATCATTTTCCAATTTGAAATTTAAAAAATGAAGATGTTTTGAAGTTGTCTGAAGTGTCTTAGAAATGTGTACACCCAAGGTTGGGTATATCTATGGGCAGATGTCAGATGCAGACAACAGTGTCCCTGGCAATCCGTACACTGCATCTCAGCGTTCTGGATCCTAGGTTTTTAAAGTGTGGTAAATAGAAAATTTATGTAGCTGTTAAAAACTTACAACCATTTTTTAAAACCCTTCAGGTTTCTCTAAGAACTCAGAAATCCTGTCATTTTTGTTTTAAGATGACAGAAAAGTGAAAACAATTTATTGTATATGCCATTCACTGATAACATTGATTGATCTTTGATTTGGAATATCATAGTACAGGAAGAACAATGGTAGTAACTGACATATACTCATCTGGGACGGCAAACACTCTCATCTTGTTTGGTAGTAAGAACAAAAGCGGTAAATGTATATGCTAAAAAAAAATCAAGTCTATGTCCAATTGTACAGAAGAATTCAAAATGCGTTGAAATTGAGTTGAAGGTCGAAATCCTTATGCATATTCAGTGTATTCAGTCATTGTGATGTACAGTTTTTAAGAAGGATCATAAGGCAAATGTAATGGTTTCACATCTTCCAAAATAAATGAACTGACAGCATTTCACCAACACTTCTCTTAATCAGTGGGTTTGTGATCAACAGCGTAAGGCTGGCTTTAGAGATTAATGAAATTTGAACCATTGGAGAGGAGTTAAGAGATTTCTAGTAGTAAAAAATGACAGTTGGGGAATGCTTTAAGGAGATTATCTTATTCTTGAAAGGATGGGAATCTAGACTAGAGTGACAA
The DNA here is from genome assembly GCF_051225735.1 of Oryctolagus cuniculus. Classification (NCBI taxonomy): domain Eukaryota; kingdom Metazoa; phylum Chordata; class Mammalia; order Lagomorpha; family Leporidae; genus Oryctolagus; species Oryctolagus cuniculus. The sequence goes on along the minus strand of NC_142870.1, from coordinate 18,487,821 downwards.
GAGAGGAAAGATAAAGAAATGATGAAGCTTCAAAGCTGGAACACTGACAAGGCTTGCAGTCTGACTGGAAGTGGGGGAATGGGGAGAAGTAATGAATTAAAGATGACAAAAAGTCAACTTGGAAAAGAATGAGAGCATCCCAAAGATTGTAGGAAGTTTGACAAAACACTATGCTTTCAGAAAGCAAACTGAAAAGGGGAGCATTTCGCCTAGCAGTTCAGGTTTTCATGTTTTACCATGGAGTGCTTGGATTTGATGATGACTCAGGTTCTGGATAATGTAGACCCTGAGAGGACACAGTAGTGATGCTTCGAGTAGTTGGGCACCTGACACCCACATTTGAGACCTGGGTTTAGTTTCTGATTCCTCGTTTCTGCACAGAAGACATTTGGGGAGTGAACCAGTAGATGGGAGTTTTCTTTATGTCTCTCTCTCAAATAAGTTTATTTTTAAAAAAGCAAGCCACAGCAAATTCAATATTATGTGTCTAGCTAATATTTCTGAAAACATTTTGTAAAGATAAGGAGACTTTTTCACCTTCAAAATAAAATCAACATATGATCATCAGAATTATGTATTATAAGAATTACACATTCCTGGAAAAATACTATTGTCAACAGGTCGTCTGTAGAATCTGGAAAAATTTTGTAGGTTGATTGAATTTGTCATGCTTTTCATAAATTAAAAATTATAGAGAAATTATGTGGTAACTATGCTTAGAATCAAAATAACTACCAATACAAATCAAGTAAAAGCAAACTTTTAATTTTTATATTTTCAACTAATATGAACCTGAAATTTAAGCTCTACATAATTTTGTCTAGCTCATGTGATTAAATTGAGGGACAAATATGTAAAAAAAATATTAGCAATATTTTTAATCTAATACAAGTCTTCCTTTAGAAAATATTTTAAAACAAATAACCACACCAAAAATCTGATTGGTGTAGGCTACAGAGTCTTAGTTGTTAACTACTCCATTTCTCAAGTGTTTTACAAATGGTGTTTTTCACTTCCACTCACTATTCAATTATGTAAAAGAAAATATTGGGGAAAAAGGAAATTAGTGGATGTTATTATGCATAATAAATAAGTTTAACGCATTAACTAAAAGAAAATATGTACTTGTGCAAAAATCCTGTGATTTAGATCAATTACACACTTGGGAGGGGCAAATCCTGCTGATTTTAGTTTGCTGAAATGCTTAAGCCATTTTTCATGTTTTGGGCTGTTTTCTTTCTTTTAAAAATTTTCCCATTATTTGAAAACCCAATGGGACTGTAATGGAACTGGGAAATGTAATCCATATGTTTTGGATCCTTTTACAATTAGATCATCAAAATCCCATCCAAAATATTTTGACCATTTAAAATAAGAGGTCTTTCACAAGCATATATAGCCACATAAGAAAATAATACAAAATTCATAAGATCATTTTTGTTTAAATATTTTGTTTACAAATATTTATTTTCCTTTTTGTGTTGAATGGCATATCAGTCAAGTAAATGATACCAAGATATTATTAGTTATGCAAAGTTTTTAAATTATCAAGCACAATTTATCATCAAGTAGGAGAAACTATTATCATTCAGTTCTCACCCTTCTATCAGCAATTCATAATCCAAGCATGTAAATATTGCTGTATACAAACTCAGGTAGGAATAAATGAGTTTCAACCACATTTAAATTCATTACTATTTTACTGATGCCCTGGATTAAAAATAGTCTTTGTAGGTAAACAATAGTAGCAGCCAAGGTTTGTTGTCTTTATTCAAATATCTATTGGATGAGTTCTTCAAGATATCAATTTGATTTGGAAGAAGAATATTGCATACTTTTATAATAATATTTAAAAGTTGATTATTTTCTTTAATTGAGTGGAACAATCTAGTCCCATATTCATGGCTTTAAAAAGGCTATTTTGGAGGTGATAGGGACTTATATTGTTGGGAAAATTATTTATTTTCTAACTGGCCACAGCACTCTGAGTTATTTCTCTTCTGCGGGTGAAGTCAGTTAAATTCCATTCACCTAGTCAGTTGTACCAGTGGATAGGCCTTTCCAAGGAACCCATTCCTTTGCCTAATTTTACCTATGGGTACTGAAAAGTTTCTTGAAATTTTCTGAGAAGTAGTTTTCCTATTCTTGCTAAAATTAAAAGAATTTTATCAAATATTTCTTTTTTGTTTTTTTTTAACTTTTATTTAATGAATATAAATTTCCAAAGTACAGAATATTGATTACAATGGCTTCCCCCCCATAACGTCCCTCCAACCCGCAACCCTCCCCTTATCCACTCCCTCTCCCCTTCCATTCACATCAAGATTCATTTTCGATTCTCTTTATATACAGAAGAGCAGTTAAGCTTACATTAAGTAAAGATTTCAACAGTTTGCTCCCACACAGAAACATAAAGTGAAAAATACTGTTTGAGTACTAGTTATAGCATTAAATCACAATGTACAGCACACTAAGGACAGAGATCCTACATGAGGAGTAAGTGCACAGTGACTCCTGTTGTTGACTTAACAAATTGACACTCTTGTTTATGGCCTCAGTAATCACCCTAGGCTCTTGAAATGAGTTGCCAAGACTATGGAAGCCCCCTGAGTTCACCGACTCTGATCATATTTAGACAATCAAATGTTTCTTACACTAACGATTATTTATTCAAGTAACTCCAAATTTGAATGCTGCAACAAATTACAAATGGTAAGAAAGTGTTGCAGAGTTTATTATTTTAAAAAAATCATTAATGTTGGCTTGACATTTAAGAAACTATAAATTACAGGGTATAGCTAAGGAAACATTCTTAATCTCAATGCATTTATTCATTTGTGCAAAAATATTGGCATAATGTTTATTATAATGTAGCTTGTAATTGAAGCACAGTTTTTAATGCTCAAGAAATTTGTAAGTTTTTGTCAATCTGACTCTATATTATAAGCAAAAATGTAAAAGAATGTCACAGGTTCTTGCTGACTAGTTGGACCATTATTGCTTTCTGTTGGACAGTAATTACTTCCTGAATCAACTACCCTGTGAGTATAAAATTATACATCTACTGCCACTGTTGTGGAGAGACAACTAATCTGTTTGTGCAAACAAAGAATACAGCCATATGTTTTAGATTCTACAACAACATATTATGAAATCATTTTAGTACTCCCCTGAACTTCTACAGAGGAAAGACAAAAGTCACACAGATGGGATGTACTCGGGTATGGAAGTTTCAAAGCTCTTGGTAGAAAAAATATAAAAGCTTAGATAAACTAATAAGGCAGAAATATGCTTCCTTCCCAATTGTAATTTCTATGTCCTGGAAAACACATAAACCTGGAGTTAGACTTGTGGCATCACAGTGTCCCCACTGTCCATAAACTTATCTATTCTAAAAAAGAAATAAAACTATTTAACTTTTATGTGGGTCTGCCGGAAAATGACTGGAAATTTGTAGGCATACAAAAACTTATTGTTAATGTTTTTTGGTGTCTTCTAATAATCACAGTATCATATATAAAATGGCACTTTAATCTTTTATGCTGTTATACAATAAGTTAATTAAAATCAAAGTTATATATATAATTTCCTTTAATGTGTCAAATTTCTTATTTAAGAAGTCAATATTAACTGTAAGACTTAATTAATTACAGAATGAGAGTTTTAGCTAAATTAATCTCTGTGTATAAGAAAATAAGAAGAATATTACATCTTTAGTGAAGAGTTAACAAAATGTTGATGGTGATCCAACATCATATTCCTTAATATTTAACCAAATTAATTGAAAACTTATGCTTACACAAAACCTGCTCACGAATGTTTATAACAGCCTTGTTCATAGTTGCCAAAATTTAGCAGCAATCAAAACTCCATTAATTAGGAGAATGGGTACATGAATTGTAATACATTGAAACAATGGAATATTATTCCATGAAAAAAGGCACTTGCAAGCCACAAAAAGACAAGAAGGAAAGTTAAATGCATATTCATAATTATAAAAGCAAGACTGGATGGTTACACACTACATGACTATCCTGAAAGGAAAAAACTATAGAGACAAAAAAGAATTGTGGTTTTCAGGGAATTAAAGGGAGGGAGGAGTGAGATCGGAGTATGCTTGCAACAGTTACACTATTCTGTATGATACTATAATGTAGATATGTCATTACATGTTGTCAAAACCCTACAATATACAAATGCTAGGGTGAATCCTATTTATACTATGAGTCCAGTTAGGTTAATGATGTGTTATTATTGGTTCATACATTTCATCTACTTATTTACTTATTAAAGATTTATTTATTTGGAAGTCAGAGTTACACAGAAAGAGAAGGACAGGCAGAGAAAGAGAGAGAGGTCTTCCATTGTTGCTGTGGATTCATTCTGAGAGGAGGAGCGTGGTGAGGGCAAGAGGCACGGAGTCACCACACAGACCCTGTGAGTCGGGTGAAAGCGGGCAAGAGGCGAGCAGCCCGCAGACTCATTTATTTCAGTTGGTACAACATCTTATATAGCCAAGGCAGCCAATCTGGTCAAGGGGCGGTCTATGCCCTAACCAATCACAGCCTGTTGCCAGGGAGGCTCCATTGTCATGTGGTTTCCAAAGCCATCCAATCACAACCTGTTGCCAGGCAGGCTCCATTACTAGGTGGATTTCAAAGCCATTCCTGAATAACTGATGCTCGCTTGCCAGTGGCCCTCTTGGCATGGCTTTCTCATTCCACCACATTCCATCTGCTGGTTCACTCTCCAGTTGGCTTCAATAGCCAGAGATGTGCAGATCTGAAGCTAAGAGTCAGGAGCTTCTTCTGAGTCTCCCACATGGGTGAAGGGGCCCAAGGGCTCAGGCCATCTTCTACTGCCTTCCCAGGCCTTTGCAGAGAGCTGGACAGGAAGTGGAGCAGTCCGAACTTGAACTGGTGCCCATATGGGATGCCGGCACTGAAGGCAGTGGCTTTATCTGCTACACCATAGCGCTGGCCCCAGTTCATAAATTTTAGCAAATATGCCACTCCAGTGTATTCTTTTAAAATAATAATTGTTTTATTTATTTGAGAGATAAAGAGACTCAGAGAAAGACATAGTTCTCATCCACTGGTTCACTCCCCCAGATGCACATAATAGCTGGGCCTAGGTGAGATCAAAGCCAGGAACTCAATTCAGGTCTCTCACATGGTTGGCAGGAACTCAATCACTTGGCATCACCGCTGCTTCCCTGGGTTTTCGTTGACAGGAAGGTGGAGTGAAGAGTAGGAGCCAGGAACACAAGTGCTGTGATAAGGAGTGGAGGGAATTTAACTGGCATCTTGACCATTAGGCCAGAAATTCATATCATGGTGTGTGGTAACGATGATGGAGGAGGTTTTAGATGTGTTGGGACAGGGAGTATGTGGGAATCTTGGAATTCCACTCAATCTTACAGTGCCCCTAACACTGATCTGAAAGTAGTCTATTAAAAGGCACAAAGAAAGTGGACATAAATTATAAAACTTGCTATTTTCACAAGGGAAATCTATTCAGTTATTTCTTCTGGAAGTAAACTTAGTTTAAATTTCTTTTAAAAATCTTTTAAAAATAGCAGGGCCAATGCTGATATATAGCAGGTTAAGTCACAGCCTGTGGTGCTGGCAATCCATATGGGCTCCGGTTCAAGTATCAGTTTTTCCACTTCAGATCCAACTTCTGGATAATGGCATAGGAAAAGCAGCAGCAGATCGCCCAAGTGTTTGGGCCTCTGCACCCCTCTGGGATACCTGGAAGAACCTCTGGGCTCCTGGCTTTGGTCTGGCACAGCCCTGGAGTTTGTGGTCATTTAGAGAGTAAACCAGGTGATGGAAGATATTTCTCTCTCTGTCTTTTTCCCTCTCTGTGATTCTGCCTTTCACATACATAAACACAATCTTATAAAAAGTAATAGCTGCTAGGAACCTGGCGCAGTTTTAGCCAGGTGGCCACATGGCCCAGCTACCTGAGCCAGGCTCCACCCACATCCTAATGGGATTCACTGCTCCTGCTTCCCTGCCTGCCCTCAGGCAAAGTTTTAAAAGGGTCTGTTCCTGAACAGGTGCTCTCTTGGCTTCTCTCCTGCTCTCTTGGTTCCTCTCTCTAGCCTCTTCCTCTGGTCTCTTGGCTCTCTCTTGGCTCCTCTCTTCTCTTCTTTTCTCTCTTCTCTCCTTGCTAGCTCCTCTCCTCTCTGTTTCTCTCTTTCTCTCTCTTTTCCTTCGCCGCCCCTTCACTCCGGACTGTTGGGTGTTCCTCAATAAACCCTTTCCATTACTCCGGTGTTCGGTGTGTTTTGCGACAGCTAACATTAATATATAACATTGGTGCTGTGATTCAGTTAAACTTATATTGGTAATCCAGCGTCCTCCAGTGCTCTGGGGTCCTGCATTTCTGCCAGTCGCAAAACGCACCCCCGGAACTCCTTCCACACCACCGAACGCTCTGCGATCTCCATCCACACATCGGCCTTCCAAATTTTGAGGTAAGATGCGGAACGAAAATTCCTCAAGGCGACTGCTATTTGAGTGGTGGTCTACTGTCGTATACTCACCTGACTCTACTGTCTTATACTCACCTGACTCTCGTAAAGGTCTTATAGCACTGGACTCCAACCACCACGCCTACTTCTCTAATGGGATTTGCACCTGCTTCCCTGCCTGCCCTCGGGCAAAGTTTTAAAAGGGCCTGTTCCTGGACACGTGCACTCTTGGCCCTTCTTTCCCTTCTTCGCTCTCTTGGTTCTTCTCTCTTGGCTTCTATCCTCACTATCTCCTCTCCTCTGTCTCTCTCTTATACTCTCTTTCTCTATCTCTTTCCCTTTGCCTACCCTTCACTCCGGTCTGTAGGGTGTTACCCAATAAACCTGAGGGTGTGCAGGTAGGTGTTCGATGTGTTTTGCGACGGCTAACATTAATATATCACAATAGCTATCAGAGTATAGAGGGGATTATGTATACAAAGAGGCAAGAAGATACACAGAGGAATTTATGCACACACAGATAGTACTGGAACCATGTGGCTCAATATTAAAATGAGTTTATTTAATAAAAATAAGTGACCGCATGTATCAAAGGACATAAAATTCCCCAGCTCATGGTGCTCCAATGTGCTCAGACAGAGCTTAGCTAGAAAAATTAGATGAGGGAAAGAATGTTAGGGAACGCCTGCCCCCCTAGAGCTCTATGTACATAAAGACAAAAAGTCTAGAGAGTAGGAATCAGCCAATCTTGTATCCAGGGGAAGCCTCTCAGGTATGAAACCTGCCTGCTATTGTTTGACCATGGCTTGTCTCCTCTGAAACTCGAGTTGAAATGTGAACCCCATTGTGAGATATTAAGTAGTATGAGCATTAAGAGGTCACTAGGACTCTGTGCTCATGAATATATTCACTCATTTGTGAGAACAGTAGATTAATGGATTACCGTGAGAGGGGGTTGGATACAAGGGTCAGATCAGGCCTCTTGCGTGCCTCCTCTCTCTCATTGTGTGATGTCCAGCACTGCATCAGGAGTCTGCCAGCAAAAAGACCATCACCAGATGTGGCTTCTTGACCTCGGACCAAAACCACAAGACAAAATTACAAACTTCATTTCTTTATAATGTACCCAGTCTGGAAAACAGAAACATGCCTTACTAGAAAGAACTTCCAGAGCTTTTTCCCTGCTGAGGGGCTCAGTCCTTCTGAGCCTGCCCTTCAGGGCTGCTAAAGAGTGCAAGAACTGAATCTCCAGGGGCCACAGCAGTGTCTCACAGCACATGGTATCACAGTGAAAAACAAGATAAAGAAAATTGGGAGCCTGCATTGTGCCAAACACTTATCCATAACACTTCTGTTTACCTCCAGAGAAACCTACGACAGATGAAGAAACACACTTATAGAGCAAGCAAATTCCTTAAGATTTGCCCCAGCCACAAGTCCAACTACCACAATGTCAAAATCAAAATATTTTTTTTTGTCATATGACCTTCAGCAATTAAGCTCTCAGTTAAGTTACTCAAATTTTTGAAATGAGCCATTGCACAAACTAGGTCTTCCTCATTGTTTTTTTTGTTTTTTTTTTTAACTTTTATTTAGTAAATGTAAATTTCCAAAGTACAGTTTATGGATTACAATGGCTCCCGCCCCCCATAACTTTCCTCCCACTCGCACCCTCATTGTTTTAAAATGAAAATCACTTTACTTTCTTGAGACTTGGTTTCCTCATTTGTGAATTGAGAATAATAATACTAACTTTGCAGGGTGGTCTAAGGTGCCTACATCAGTGCCTTTGGCAATAAACCTAAATTTCTATCTCCTGATTCTTAGCATCATATTCAAGCTTGAGAAACCAGTTTGCAACTGTTTCCCTCTTCCCTGATTCCTTGAATCTCTCCTGGTTCAAACATTAAGAATCAACTGAGATTTATGCTGACACACATAAAAGAATCCAAGCATGAATAAGCAACCTTAAAAATAAATTACAATGAAAATTCAACCTATTTGTGATTTCATGAATTCCTTTAGGAAAAAAAAAAATCGAGCAAAAGGAATTTATAAGTCAGATCTTGCTGATATTATAATGACATTTATCATGTTCCTACTCATTACTTAATCATTTTTTCTATTTTTTATCCTTACCAAATCTGAGTAAACTCCAACTTAAACAAATTTTCACCTTGTCATCTGCTGCAGCCACTTCCAGCTTCTACAGAAAAACTCACAAGTGCTATTTTTGCCTTGCATGTTTGAACATTTATATCTTTGTCTTACTTCCTTCCAGAAATAGCATCCTACCTCTTGTCCTTTCCCATTAATTCATTTTTCATCATCCTCCCTTCATTTACTCCTCTCTTGAATTTTCTGCAGTTTTATTCAGTGAGGGAGAGTTGGAAATTGCTGTTGATCTAGGGCACACAGTTCTGTCTCTCTTCTTTATGGCAACTACATTAACATTTGCACTCCTGAGAATGAGCCTCAGGTAGCCACTGGCAATCCCCTTCATTGAGCAGAAAAGGAGCCCAAGGTCAAAATCCCAGAGCCAGCAGATTTTGTTATGATTGTAATCTCACGGACTGATTTCAAACATTGTGTGATTACCTTCTGGTTGAAACTATTCCTATACCTGTAATTATCTGTGCTATCTTCTTATCATCTTTTTGTCAGAGATATTGTAGATACAATAATAATGACAAAAGCATTATTATAATACATCAAGTGCATTACTCTGGAAACTAATGAATATAAAAGTAAAAATTAAATTTTCTTAATTTTATGAGTAGACTCTTCAAAAAGTTTCTGGATAATGTATATTATGAAAAAAATGTTTTAAGTTTAAGTCTATGTATAGTTTTTTTCATAATAGTCAAAGGCTTAATGCTCCACACTGAATAGGCTGCCACTACTTATTATATTTACAGGAGAAAACGCCCAAATATTATTTGATCAATAGCTTATTTATCCATGTTTCAAATTAAATCCTAGTCATTCATTTTGCCTTGTAATTAAAACTTTTGAAAGACTTAGTACAATCTTTCTTATGAAATTATATGATTGTTACCAATCCATAGAAGCTCATTAATGAAAACTTGAGTTTAAGAGTTTTCTTTCTAGTACATATTATTTATTCTCAGGCACTAAGTTTTCTTTGAACTCCTATTGCATATATGAACTTACATATAGGTGTAAAAAGAATTACATGAGCAGCATAGATTATATTTTGGAGAAGAATAAATTATCTGTTAGGCAATCTAGAACATATAGTGCAAACCCTCAGAAATACAAAAGAGTGCGAAAATCAGGAAGACTGTAGCTTCATGTGAATATGATATTTTTATCAAAATCAATTTGCTGAAAGGCAAAATACAGAACAAAGCATTTTGGAATTATTTGACTGTTATTGAAAAAATGGTCTGTCAATACTCAATAATAATAAATTATATTTAGCTCATTTCTTTGAGAGTCTCTTTCAGAGATACCAGATATAATCTTGAAAGTCAAACTTAGTGTGTTTTTTCACCTTTACTGACTTTGTTTTTTAATTTGCTAATTTTATTTATTTGAAAAGCAGTTAAACAGAAAGAGATGCAAAGGAAAACAAACTGAGAGACCCGCTATCAGCTGTTTCATCTCCTTGAACGCCACAACATCAAGGGCAAAGCCAGTCAGAAACCATGAGCCAGGAAACTAATCTGGGTCTTCCAGTGGGTTTTCAGGGAAGAAACTACTTGACCTGTCACTTTTTACCTCCAGGATATCAGCAGGAAGTTAGAATTGGGAGAGGACCTAAAGACTCTAATCCATGCACTCCAAGAGAGAATGCAAGCATTCCTAATGACATATTAACCAGTAGACTAAACACCCACTCCTGATTGTGTTTTAAATTTATTAAGAAAGTAACTGATCCAGCAAGGTGCAATAGTATAAATTTATCATCCTTACCAAACCTCAGCTGTCTGGCCAATTGTTTGTTGCTTTTATTTGCAAATTTGTGTTTTATTCATGTTTTCTCTGTTAAGTGGAAGCTAATATGGAGAGAGTATAAAGTGTGTAGCTGTTATATTAACTTTTTAAAATTTAAGGATATATTTTTCGCAGTAAATATTTAATTTGAAAAGATAGTTAGCATTTAAAAGGTGTCAGTTCCCAAGAGCAATTATAATATTTATTCAAAACAAGTCATCCAGAGAAATAGTAATCCAAATTTACAGTGAAAATTTCCACAAAATGTTTAATATATTAAAATCTATAATATTTATCACATGTTAATTATAAATAATATATAATTAAAATATTGATCAAATATTGAGTTTTGTGTAATATTTTTCAATATTAAATCATAAGCATGTCATTAGCATAAGCAAAATACTTACTTACAATAAATGCTTAGGCCAATGACCTGAAAAGCACAGTTTCTAACATTTTATCTAAAAAATCCTGGAATTATTTTGCTTGATTTTCACATGATGTCAGAAATTATAATGCGTTTACAACATAGTTAGTGTTAGCCATTTGGAATCAGAATGACTTGTTCCAAAGGACTTAAAAAATCTTTTGGTTTTTGCAAATTTCAGAATTACATGTATAATAGTTGCACCTGGAGTGTGATTTTTGGACATTATTCCATTTTTCCTACCAACAGGCAAATTGAAGTAGAATGAAAATTTCCACTGTTTTTTTTTTTTTTGGTTCATGTTAATGTTACAGGAGAATATAACATGTATTTGAAATGAAGCAGTAAGTATGGAAATGCTATTTAAGCTAGTATTAGGGTTTTCTTGGTTTAGAAAGTTACTTCAGTACTATTCGTAGAACTGACTCTAGGTACAGACATGTACTTTCTACATAACAGACTTTTGGGAAAATGGCATAACAAATCCAAAATGGACTAAGAAAATCTAGAATCATTGACAACAATTTTGTTACTTTTTATGAAATACTTACCTGTTGACATTTGTATGGTCAGTGATCAATGATCAGTGACTGCAAATTATAAATGGAAAATAACTCATCACCATAAAAATGTGGCTGAATTTTCATGGAAGCAAATGAAATTATTCTCTCATTTATTCCTTGATGTCTGGTCAATGGAGAAGAAGCTCAATTCACAAATGGATCTCACAGAAGGCAAAATTAAACTTTCTAAATGATATTCTTTTTTATGAATTTAAAACCCATCTGTGTTAGACTGTTTAATGTAACAAGGTCCAAAATATTATGTTTTGGTCATCACAAATCCTTAGTTCTTAAGCTTTGCATGGAGAAAGCAATCAACTGGTTCAGCAGTTTCATCTGTTTGAATCCTTTTGATTTGCACAGTAAACAATCAAAGCAAACGACTTCTTAGTAGAAGTATATTTTTAAAGAGTATAATGATTGCAGATGCATGTGTATACCTGCAATAGTGAAGTATTTCTATTTCAATTTTAATATTTCTTGATATCATTTTAAAATCAGAGTAGAATATCTCTTCCTATTGTAATCCAAAGTCACTGTTAGTCACTGACAGTTAAAAAGAAAATTGAATCAAATGGAACACCACTGTTTCAGATAGATTTTGTTGTGTAAGCATCACCTGGCCTATTGATGCCAAATGGAAATCTAATAAGTTACTTCCAGAAGACAAGAACTCTCAAATTTTGAAAGTTTTGAGGGGAAAGTCTATCATTAGGGCCTTGTTGAGTTTACTAACCTGCTAAGAAGAAGATTTTAACAAATAAAAATTGAACCCTATTCCCACCACTAACAATTTTCTCCATTTCTTCAACAATCCCAAGCAGCTAACAGCTGAAATGGAGAGATGTGCTTCAGGGATCCTGCCCAACTTTGCTTTATTTAATAGGTCATAGCCAATCCTATATTGGAGGGAATCTGCTTACAGAAAACCTCGAATACAAGGTTGAGAAGCACACAAAATAACCATTTCCTAACTAACTATGATATTTTTGAAATATTTTGAGTTAGAAGACATACATTAAAGGTTCCATGTGGATGGACTTAACAAACTGGTATTTGGATGCTAAAAATCAAGATATAGTTCATAGAGTAGTAAAAAACTACTATTCAAGGCCGACACTGTGGTGTAATGAGTAAAATCTCCACCTTTGGCTCTGACACCCCATATGGGCACAGGTTGGTATCCCAGCTGCTCCTCTTCTGATCTAACTTCCTACTATGGCCTGGGAAAGCAGTAGAAGATGGCCAAAGTACTTAGGTCCCTGCACAAAGTACTTAGGTCCCTGCATCTACATGGGAAATCTTGAAGAAGATCTTGGCTCCTAGCTTTGGCCTGGCCCAGCTCTGGCTGCTATGTCCATTTTGGGGGTTGTACCAGTGGATAGAAGACCTTTTCATCTGTCTGTAACTTTATTTCTAAAATAAATAAATAATTTTTAAAAAGAAAAACAAAACTGTACTATCTAGCTAAAGTAGGGCCTGGATTGATTGATAAACAGAATTAATCATATTTTTTTAAAGCGAGTGATAAAGGCAAGTCATTGATTAAACATGTCATTGTATCCTTAAAGTTAGCTCTAAAAAAGCCTATTGTGTTGCAAAAAGAGAAGAATATAAATAATAAGAAGAAAAAGAGGAAGAAGAGGGAGGAGGAGGAGAAGAAGAAAAGAAGAAGGAGAAGAAGGGAGGAGAAGGAGAAGGAAGAAGAAGAGGAGGAGGAGGAGGAGGGAAGGAATAAGGAATACAAGAAAGAAGACGAAAGAAGTAGTTGATTTTGCTATCTGGTATCTGAAGACTGAATCTCTTCTTCAGGTGTCTTTCTCTTAAGACCTTTAGCTGACTGAGTGACTAATCTTCCCTGCCCTCCACCCCTCTTCCCATGCTCTTTATGGAGGGTAGTCTGCTTTATCAGAGTCTACTGATTTAAATGTTAATTGCATCTAAAAATGTCTTGCATCTAGCCTGAGGTTTCACCATGCAACTGAACAAATAGGTCTAGCGAAGTTGACACATAAAGTTAATCATCACTTTCAGGAAATACCTCAGGATAGACCAGTTTAAATGTTTATTGCTGGATGAAAAGAATATATAGAATATATTTCTATCTCGTAATTACGATTTTTAAATTTAAATGACAGTAAGGATGTTAAATGATTAACATGATTAAACAATTATTAAAAATATTCCCTTAATGTGTGATTTACCTCATATAAAATGTATTTTGTAAATTTTACTTTCTGCTATAGCACAGATGTGAAGTGGGCCCACATCTAAAAATATTTACTTTCTCCTTTAAATGCCAGTTTCTTGCTTTATCCCATCATAAACTTCATTCTCTCACATTTCCTCTTAGGGATGTTTACTCTCTCAATTTATCATCATCACTAGTTAATTCCTCATCTTACTCCTAATAGAATTTTAACTCCTAGAAAGCAAGTGTTGTTAAGGCTAGGAGGATAACTTCAGTGTGCATGTTTTAGTCTGTATTTTATGCAGCCTCTAAGAATCCATAAATACTTCTGATTTTTCGCTGTTTTAAGAAAATCTAGTTGACAGTATCCAAGATAATGTTGGTAGTACAGGGTTAAAGCTCAACTTAGAGGTGAATCTCTGAGATGCAATTGTGTTACTTATTTCAAATTAGGATGCAACTGAAGTTGTTAATGTGGATGAAACCATTCTGGAAGTAAGTATGGAATTCTGGAGTTAAGAAAAAATATCTCTTAGTCACATCTACACTGAATGTAAAAGACAGGAGGATAAACAAAAGATCATCAGAATATAGTGCTCTAGAAGGAAAAAGTTGTCTTGAAAATTGGGGTGGTCAACACTTTAGAAAATTAGTGAAATATCAAGAAAGGTGAAATCTTAAATATTGGTTTTAGGCAGACATGTGTGTAATTAATAGAAGGTGGATCAGAATTAGTTGAGAAATACTGAAAAATATACTGAAAACTTGCAATTGTGACTTGTTTTATACTGCACAAAATATAGCTCATGTTGATATTCCTGAATTTTCTCATTGTGATCCCATTCTAGTTTTAACCCTATCTTCTGGACTTCTTCTTTTGACATTCAAAATGTGTCCTGTAATGAAAGGGAAAAGAAAAGGAGGGAGGAAGAAAATGTATGTTCTTTTATTTCATTTCACAATTCACCATTCTGTTAACTCATCCAAAATATTTATGGAACTCTAACTATATGTTAGTACTCTTGAGGCACTAAAAACTTAGCAGTGAACAAATAATTACGGGTTCTCTGCTATACATAGTAAATTAATTTAACAGTAGAGATTGTTTTAGCTGTGCAATAGAACAAATAATCATAAAAGCTCTCTGTGATGTACTTCAATAAAGTCATATGCATTTACTGTTCAAGCTACATGTAGGCTGAAATCATCAACAACCCTAATCCATTGCATTCCTATTCTGGGACCCATATTGAAAACAGAAACAAATGAACTGGGAAAACATATTAGGGCCTTCTGCAGATTTGGCTTCAGTGTAGTATGCAGAGTGCCTATTCATATTCAATTGGCTACAGCACATCCTATGGCAGTGTCAAATGGCAATAGAGGAGACAATATATAATCTGTCCTTTGAGCCCTATGGCAATAAGCACCAATGCATCAATTCCTTACAGCAAAGAAAAAATGAATAACTGTGTGCAATAAAATCACCCAGAACAGATACATCCTCCTGTATTTTCTCTACAAAGTCACCCCAAAGATACGCAAGAAAAGCTGAGTCAGCTTAAGTATCAACAAAAAGGCTCTTTCACTGGTAGTGATTCTTAAAAGCAACTTAATAGGGGCCAGCGCTGTGGCACAGCAGGTTAATCCTCGGCCTGTGGTGCTGACATCCCATATGGGCGCTGGTTCTAGTCCCAGCTGCTCCTCTTCTAATCCAGCTCTCTGCTATGGGCTTCGAAAGCAGTAAAAAAGATGGCCCAAGTGCTTGGGCCCCTGCACCCACGTGGGAGACCGGGAGGAAGCACCTGGCTCCTGGCTTCTGATCGGCATAGCTCTGGCCGTTGCAGCCATCTGGGGAGTGAACCATTGGATGGAAGACCTCTCTCTCTCTCTCTGCCTCTCCTCTCTCTATGCAAGTCTGACTTTCAAATAAATAGATAAATCTTTAAAAAAATACTTTGTAAACTCTTGTTCCATTTCAACAATGCAACTCTGGAAATTGATTAATGCACCACAAGATTCATTAGAACAAAATCTAGAACTGGTGCAGAAAAACCTAATCTCAGACATTGTTATGAATAGAACCAAGATTAGACATGTAAACAATGAAGATATAAGCTATTTACATTCATTTCACCAAAGAATTTTTCAATGTTTATAGACAGAATATTTTCAAGGTGTTTATATAATTGTTAATTATATGAACTCATATTTCACTGTAAATTTTGCTTAGTTGATATTGCTTAAAGGCAAATACTGTGTTAGTGATTCTATATTAACACACTATACACATAGTCTCAATAAACATTATACATTGCCTTGCTAATCATTTTCTTGTCTGGTTCAATTTTTCAATATTCTAAATATCATTGTATAGCATAATATCACTATATTGTCCCTAATTATACATGGTTATAATTCAAATTAATAAAATATTTAAAAATAAACAATTGTTATAGTCACAGAATCATGAAGTGAGTGATATTTTGATTTTTTTTCACTTAGAATAACCCCCTTGAGAACCTTTCAAGCATTCGAGAGATAGAAATCTAGTGTGTTTTTGTGGGAACACAACTAAACTTGTAACAATAATTATGGCTAATATTGGTCGTTAATTTTCATTTTCTGTGTTATTTTTCAGTTTTGATATCAGTATTAGTTTACCTCACAAATTTAGTTGGAAGTGACCTCTAACACTATGTTTCTGAAAAAGTGTGCATATCTTTGTTTTAAGTTTTTACTGTTAGATAAAATTGACCAGTGAATCTTTATGGCAGCTAAATTAATTTTCTCAATGAAGAATAGAATTGCCAGATTTTCCATCTTCATGTTAACTTTTCATGTTAACTTTTATTTTTGCAAGAACATGGTCTATGTGCTCTGTATTGTCAGTTTTTTTTTTTTTTTTGGTATATACTTCTTTTTTAAAAGATTTATTTATTTGAAAGGTAGAGTTACAGAGGCAGAGAGAGAGAAAGAGGTCTTCCATCCACTGGTTCACTCCCCAAGTGGCTGCAATGGCCAGAACAGGGTCAGTCAAAAGGCAGGAGGCAGAATTTTCTTCCTGGTCTTCTACATGGGTGCAGGGGCCCAAAGACTAGGGCCACCTTCCACTGCTTTCCCAGGTCATAGCAGAGAGCTGGATTGGAAGAGGAGCACCCAGGACTCGAACTGGCACCGTTAGGGTGCAGGTGATGGCTTTACTCACTAAGCCACAGTCCCAGTCCCTGGTATATACTTCTTATTAATGTTTGTTAATGTTTGTAAGACCTAACTCCTTAGATTTCACTGCTGTTGTTAAAAGTGCTAATCAACTTGTGTGGCTATGCCACCACCATCTGAATAAAACTTCCCTCCTAAGGACTTCTAAGGACTTCTTCATCTTTTTTTTTTTTTTTTTTTTTTTTTTTACAGGCAGAGTGGACAGTGAGAGAGAGAGACAGAGAGAAAGGTCTTCCTTTTGTCAGTTGGTTCACCCTCCAATGGCTGCCGCGGCCGGCGCACCGCACTGATCTGATGGCAGGAGCCAGGTACTTATCCTGGTCTCCCATGGGGTGCAGGGCCCAAGGACTTGGGCAATCCTCCCCTGCACTCCCTGGCCATAGCAGAGAGCTGGCCTGCAAGAGGGGCAACCGGGACAGAATCTGGCACCCCGACCGGGACTAGAACCCGGTGTGCCGGCGCCGCAAGGTGGAGGATTAGCCTAGTGAGCCGCGGTGCAGGCCTAGAACTAAACTTTAAAATCAGTTGAGTGAAGGATATGGTGAGATGTCCCCAAACCAAATTATAGAATTACTCAGTCCTAAACACTGGGCAAATATTTCCAAAATGCTATTATACCCAACAGCTCATAGAATCTCCCTGATTATCTCATAGCCAGAAAAATCCAAACGTTTGACCATTTGCTGTTTTCTTTACTTGTCTACTAAATCAAGGATAATATTCCCATGGAGCAACGCTTCAACTTTGTGTGAATAACACCATGAAATGTCTTCAAAAAGGAAGACATTCTTTGCCACAATAGCCTTTCTATAAAAGAGTTTAGAATTAGGAAGTAGAAAGCATTAGTGCAGGCCTGGGACAACTTCAAGCATGAAATAAATCTTATATTTGTATTTGTATTTTTGCACTGAACAGGAGGCAGTTTCTTCTCCGTGGGAACAGCTTCAAAGGGTAAGCAGCACTGTCTTTACTTAACAAACATGCTTTTTGAAATACAGCTCTGAAAGTATCACGCAAACTGACTTTTTAATGGTTTTGGGCAACATATTTACATTTTAAACTTTTGAGTTTGCATTTTCCTTTTTTTAATGCTGAATCTGTCAGCTGCTTGGAATTTGTAATTTATGGCTCTGTGGCAATCCAAAATTCTTTATCCTCAAGTGATCCTATTTCCAAGAAAGTTTATGTTACAGTGATAAAAACATCTAAAACTAAAAATTACACTTTGGAGTCCTTATGTGTTTCTAAATGTGTTGTTCTACGTGTGAAACTCCCGCAGTCTTTTTCTGAACGATCTTTGATAGCAGAAAATAGATAAAAAGAAGTTAAAGAATCAATGAGAGAAATATCAAGTCTTTAAGATACCTTCCTTAATACTTACTTTTTGAGCACTTTATTTCATCTTCAATGTTTATCTTGCCTTTTAAACTAATTTTGCTAATCTTTGTTGATTTTTAGTATTTACCAGATGCTTCATTATAACATTAAAATTTCAAAACCAAGGAATAGAAATAACAATCTCTAAGTGTTTATGATTAGCATTATACTAAAAAAAAGCATCTAAACATGCAGTTAAATCTGAAGCTTAAGATGTGTTTTTGTAAATATTTATGAACTATCCAGAGGACCAGAGGGGTTGAAGATGCACAAATACATACAGAAATACGCTGATCACCATTCAGCTGTGTATTATTTGAATAAACTACAGTGCTCTATTTTGTCCACTGTGGAAGTTTATAATGTGCCGCTCTTTGCTTAACACGAAACAATTTCTCTATATGATTTTTGTAGGCTGCGATTTGTTTTCTAAACATTCTAGTGTTAAAATGTGGTTCCCTAGTTACATTGGTAACTTAAAAATGCAGGAGCCAAACATTTGCCAGAACTATAAAACTGCACCTGCTTGCTCAGCTTGAAATCATTTGTCTTATTTCTATCACAAAGTACTTATTACTTCTGTGAAAATTTGCCTTTGTTCCCTGAGAACTAGATTTTATATGTTACTGATACTTCTGTAAATTAACATAGTTATATGCAAGAAAATGCTGGTATTTATATGGAAACATTTGCTTGATTTGGGTTAGCTATTTTTCATGTTCCATTTCTAAGAGCTTGTTGAAGAAAAAAAAATCATGTTCTGTTTCTAATTGGTGTGACTTTACCCCATGGAGAGCACTGGCTCACCCTCACTTTTGGCCTGTGTACTTTGCCCCTGATGGTGAGTCAGGAGCACCAGCATTCCTGGGGTCCATTCTGATGATGTAAAATTTGGCCAGATAATTCATTGTCAGATGATGCACAGCATGGACATGGCCAGCTTCTCGTGGTGGTAGATCACTAGTAGCTACCCAGAATTGGAAAGTTCATGAGTTATCATTATGCTTGTTTAATAGAAGTCAGGCAAGTCCCAGGTTCTGTTGAAGAGGCAGGTTGGTGATGTAGTGGGACGGAGAGGATCTCCCATAAGATGCACATGAGACCTAAAAACATTAGTAATTTTTATTTAAAAATAATACTGAATACCCTTCCTCATGTGTAATTAATGGTTTTGTTTCTCAAGTACTTGCACGAAGACTTTAGACAAGAGCCATCTAAAGTCTTCTTGGTCCTTCCACAGAACCAGCTATATACACCAGTTTAGGCTATTTGTTGTAAGATATGACTTCATAGATAAAAGTGGAGAGTAAAGTCAGTCCTTAATTCTTCAAGTTCATTGTGTAGATTCAGTCCTCAGTGGCGCTCTCTTACTTGCAGGTCCTGATTCTCGCTGTCCGGAAACAAGTATTTCAGGATCCTCTGGGATCTTGGAGTCTTCTGCTGGTTCTCCCATGTCTGATATGAAACAAGAACAAAAGACCCTAGAATGCAGGAACTTACATTGTTTCCATTCACATCACATCAGGCAGAGCTACTCATTTTCCCCTGTCCTCCAATGCTCCATAATTGAAAAGATCTGGGGAGTAGCTAGCATTCCCTGCCACAGTAGCAGGTCCCCCATTATTCCCTAAGAGGATATTGGCAAAAAGACAAATTCTGCCTGCACTGGCGAGAGAGTATGCTGTCTTTATTCAAAGACACATGGTACTCATGCGCAATATTTTTAACTTTCTTCACTTCTTAAAGGATCGGATTTGTTGGTCACTGTAAAGTGATATTCCCTGACTTAAATTCAGTCCCACAAAAATGTTGTCAGGGAAACAATAAACAGGAAAACCATAGTAACAGAAGTAAGAAATGTGCCAAATTCCTCATCTCAGCCCATTCCCCAAAAGCCATATTAGTCAAGTTTGACTTCCTTAATATTAATAAAAACACTAAGTATCCAACCAACTTTTTAAGCACAGAAAATTTTTCTCTAGACACAAAATACATATCACTGTATAGAGAAATAAATTACTCATAACTGGCAGAGTGTTTGGTAGTTTTATATGGAAAACATGATGCCGTGCTATTTATAGTTAGAGCTTAGCACATAAATGTTCAATAAATGTTGTGAATAGTTGTTTGCTGAATAATGCATTTCTGGCTATTTGCGCTCCAATGGTCTGAATATTAACGGAAAACTTTCCTATAGAATGGAGATGATTTAAGATATTCCATCTTGATCCAGGAATGTTAATATAAATATTTGAGACCATGTATATGATTTTTCAGTTAGTTTTGCTGTCAATTACTATACTTTAAGAAAGAAGAAATTCCAATTGCTAATTATATCAATATTCAGTTAATGCTATGACAAACACTCACGTTTGGAGCAAATTGCATTTTCTAAACTGGCCCATTCTTCATGGCCTTGTTAATTTGACCTTGATACTTCTTCCTTCTTCCATTGCATTCAATGATGCGAAAATGTCATATCCCCAACCCCTACACATTGTAGGGCAGTGGATTTTGTGACTACTCCAACCAGTAATGCATGATTGAAAGGATACAACTGAATTTCTGATCATTAATCATAAAAATGCTAGATATTTCACTTTTCTTTTTTTTTTTTTTTTGGATGCTTGCTGTCAGATTTTCTGTTGGAAAGAAGTCAAATTTATAATGTCTACTTGGATAAAATATTTTAGATTCGAATAAATACACATATTTCAATTACAATAAGTGGATTTAGTCTAATTCAAATAGATTATCCTTCTAAATGGACTAAGCATTTTGCTAAGTTTTTAAAATTATTATTGAATTTAAATTGATTAGAAATACATCTATTAGGACACTTCAGGTGTTCCAATCAACAGCTCAATGTAAGCTTCAGGCAACAGTCAGCGTCAACTACCACATGTTTAAGCAAAGATACCTACCGAGGACTCTAGTCACCCAAGTCTTTCTGGTGGTAGCCATGGGTATTGTGGCACTGAGACAACTGTACTGAATCTTAAAGCCATTATGGCAGAAAAAAATATATATAAATATGTAATATAATATATAATAAATATATAAATATAATATAATATATATAAATATAATAGTAACTGAACCATGCCTCGTTCGAACATAACTTTGTATCACAACATGTTATCAGCTTTTTTCCCTGCTTTAGTTGTACCATATATAATACTATTACATATGTGCTTCATCCTCAACTGTTCTACTTGACTTCCACCAAACATGCAGAAAAGAAGCATTCTTCTCTGAAAATTATATACATGTGCTTCTATTCCATCTTCAGTTTGACTCCAATTTTCTTCCTAATATTTTTTCTTAACCTCCATTGCATGACTTGATTATACAGTTCATAAGATAATGTAAATGTAAAGATTATTATTGCCTTTTCCTAAACAGATTTAGTCTCAGAGCATAGCACAGGATTGACATAAGTAAAATGGTCCCTAAATATTGTATGAATAAACACATATAGAGTTTTAATCTGGTTTAAATATCAATACAGAATGCTGTTAACAGTGTGTCACACTTGACGTGTTATTTCTTAATTTAGACTTGCTATTCAACTTATGTGTGCCTTTACAAAATTAATTATTTGATCATTTAAGTATTTGATGACAAAATTGAACAAAGTTGCATTCACTTGTCATCCTATATTACAAAAATTATAGGGACTGGCATTATGATGTAATGGGTAAAGCAATGGCCTGCAACATTGGCATCCTACATGGGTGTTGGTTCTTATCCTGACCACTCCACTTCCAATCCTGCTCCCTGCTAATGGCCTGGGAAAAGCAGAAGAAAATGGTCCACATACTATGGTCCTTGCTACCAATGTGGGAGACCTGGATTAAACTCCTAGATCCTGACTTTTAGCCAGGCAGAGCACTGATCAATGTAGCCATCTGGGGAGTGAACCAGCTGATGTAAGGTGTATCTCTCTGCCTCTCTCCCTGTCTCTGTAACTTTGACTTTCAAAATAGATAAATAAATCTTTTTTAAAAATTGTGGCTATTTACCTACTGAAAGTGTTTTTTGCATTCACTAATTATATTAAGGTCAGTAATAACAACAGAAGTATTTGTTGAATGCTTAGTATATGCCAGAATTTGTTCCTTGTTTGTTTGAGTTACTGAATTACTTTGTTTTACTTGACTTTGTTGAGATATAATTTATCCATTGTCAAATTTGTCTTTGATTTACACCCTTCAATGAACTATGAGAAATGCATAGCAGTGAAAAAATCTTCTCCACAACCAAAAAATAGAACATTTCCACCACATAAAAGATTCCTTTGTACCACATTGTGTTTGAGACCGTTATATAGAAACTGTGTTCTATATAGTTTTGCCTTTTCCAGAACGCTATATAAATGAAAATATATTGAATGCAGTCACTTGAGTTTAGTGTATTTCAGTCAGCATAAGGTGCCTGTGATTCATCAATGTTATTACACTTTTATTCTATTATATTTTTGCATATTTTTCCTACTAATGGACTTTCAGGTTTACTTTTGGGTAATTATAAACAAATGGATACAAGCATCTATGTATAGCTGTTTGTACAAACATATGTTTTCATTTCTGTTTCAAATCTACCTAAGCGTGGGATTCTATGTTATGCAGTGAATGGATACATGATTTTATGAGAATCTATTAAAATGTTCCCCAAAGTGGTGGTGTAATGTGTATTGCCTCCTGAATTGTCTGGGTTCTGAATGGTCTGAATGATACTGTCAGTTTCACTTTAAAGCCGTTCTAATGGATGTTGTAAATAATGGCCTCTTTATTGTGCTCTGTAACACTAGAGCTTCCTCTTCCTGTGTTGCTGTATTTTGGTGCATTATGTGTGCAACCTCCCTGTCCCTGGGCTTATTAAGGAGTGCTCTCAGGAGCGACACCTGAACGAATGAGTGAGGGGTAATATGGATGAGGATGAGCTGTGAGGCAGCTGCACCAGCCCATGGGGAATTCTGAACCTTGCTTTAAAGACCCTTCAGAGATGTTCTGAATTGAGGAAAGGTGTCCATAGCCTCACACTGACTAGTCAGTGGATACTTACTTTCTCAGGAGCAAGGCAACTCTGTTGGGCAGAAGTCCTGTTTTGGAGAAGGTATTAGCAATCAACTGTCAGCAGACCAAACTCCAGGACCTGAAAGATTAAGCATCTCAGTTATGCAGATGGCAATCTGATGGCCCAAGACTGTCTACCTTGCCTATTGTTCTTTAATGAAGCCATGAACCTCCTCACTGCACACACTTACTTGTTGGGCCCTTAAGAAAAGCCACAAACATAAATTAATATTTGGAAAAGGAATTGAAAAAATTATCTCCTGTAGGATCCATGAACTCACTTTTTCATTCAGTTCTCTTAACCCAGTGTTGAAGTTTTGACACTTCGCATGATTGCCATCAATATCATCATGTGCTTCATCATTGGCTCAGATTTGCACCATGGATTCTGACTTCCCTTGTTTCTCTCTTGTGTGCCTAAAAGAATCAGATGTGGGGCCGGTGCTGTGGCGTAGTGGGTAAAGCCACCGCCTGCAATGCTGGCATCACATATGGGCGCCAGTTCATGTCCTGGCTGTTCTACTTCCATTCCAGCTCTCTGCTGTGGCCTGGGAAAGCAGTGGAAGATGGCCCAAGTCCTTGGGCCCCTGCACTCGCTTGGGAAAAATGGAAGAGGCTCCTGGCTCCTGGCTTTGGATAGGCACAGCTCGGGCTGTTGCGGCAATCTGGGGGAGTGAACCAGTGGATGGAAGATCTCTCTCTCTCTCTCTGCCTCTCCTTCCCTCTCTGTGTAAGTCTGACTTTCAAATAAATAAATATTTTTTTTAAATCAGGTGTTCCTAGAGGCCAATATTTTGACACAGCAGGCAAAGCTGCAGCCTGTGATGCCGGCATCCCATGTGAGCACTGGTTAATATCCTGGCTGCTTCACTTCCAATCCAGCTCCTGCTAATGGCCTGGGAAAAGTAGCACAAGATTGCCCAAGTGTTTGGGCCCTGCTGGGTTGCAGACATAGAAGACCAGGATGAAACCTACTTGGTGTCAGTGAGTCTTTAAGTATTTTTTCTGATAAAGAAATTAGGTAGCTAACCTCAATTGAAATTGATTATTGGTAGTATGTTTCATAACAATTCTGGGCCTGCATCACCAGGGTCCAGATCATTAAAGAGTAACTCTAATTTGCTTCTTGCAGGCATATTTATAGTTTCGCATGAATTACTTATCTCCTGACAGTGCTGCCCAAGAAAATTCACTCCCAAAGCATTTGCTAGTGTTCATTAATCTTGAATCAGTTGGGAATTTATGATATTAGCTGTACTTATACATCTACAAATAACCGTGGCTTGGCCATGAAATTGTGTGGAGTGTGACTGGGTTGTATCACACACTTGGATGTTGCCTGGCTGAAGCATC
Organism: Oryctolagus cuniculus; assembly: GCF_051225735.1. Classification (NCBI taxonomy): domain Eukaryota; kingdom Metazoa; phylum Chordata; class Mammalia; order Lagomorpha; family Leporidae; genus Oryctolagus; species Oryctolagus cuniculus. The sequence continues at coordinate 18,463,166 of NC_142870.1, read as the reverse complement.
ATTTAGGACAAAAGTTTGTTTGCTATTGTGGTCTCCTACCATGTGGCAAGCTAATCTTCACTTTTCTTTTTCTTTTCTTTTCTTTTCTTTTTTTTTTTTTTGGCGTTGGCAGAGATTTTTTTTTTTTTGTTTTCCTTTTAGTTTATTTATATGAAGGGAACAAATCTCATGCATTTCCTATATACAGTTTGAAGACTACAATGGTATTTTCAACCCTCCCTCCCTCTCACAATCCTACCCCTCTTCCAGCAACCTTTCTTGTTTTTATTATAATTTTGCGATGATGTACTTTCTTTTTTCTTTTTTCTTTTTCTTTTCTTTTTTTTTTTTTTTTTTGACAGGCAGAGTGGACAGTGAGAGAGAGAGACAGAGAGAAAGGTCTTCCTTTGCCGTTGGTTCACCCTCCAATGGCCGCCCCAGCCGGCGCACTGCGGCCAGCGCACCGTGCTGATCCAATAGCAGGAGCCAGGTGCTTCTCCTGGTCTGCCATGTGGGTGCAGGGCCCAAGCACTTGGGCCATCCTCCACTGCACTCCCGGGCCACAGCAGAGAGCTGGCCTGGAAGAGGGGCAACCGGGACAGAATCCGGCGCCCCGACTGGGACTAGAACCCGATGTGCCGGCTGCGGCGCCGGCCCGCGATGATGTACTTTCAATTTACTTTATAATCACATGCTTAATCCTCCACTAAATAAAGAATTCAACAAGTAGTAAATAGAAAAAACTCAGGAGTAGAGACTGTTTAATCAAATATCAAGATTTCCATTTTACTCATACACATTACTTTATTTTTGGAAGAGTTTTAAAAGAATGAGCAAAGCTATACACAGCCCCGATGGCCTCATCTTGAAATAGGCATTCTATCACATCTGTAGCATTCTATAGCACAGAGCATGTCACAAGGCCAGCATATTTTCAAGCACTGGGTAAGTAGACACCACCACTTCCTCAGGGGCATTTTGTAAAGCCACATGCAAATACTTTGAATACCAGGTAGGAAATAATTGGGGATTTTTTTTTTTTTTTTAGTAATGAATGTAACACAATATAAATTCAGTTTTCCACTGGTGATTTTTCTTGCTCTTATATATTGCATAGTTTGTTTAATCTCTGAATTTTAAGGACTTGTAAATAAAAATCTTACTAATATTTGGGGTTTCCTAATTTTTCTCCCACATGTCGAAACCAAACTAAAACAAAAGTATTCGGAGCTGCTCAAAGCAAGAATAACAAATCTTTGCAAGACTAAAAAATCTAGGCAATGATACAAGCCTCATTTTTCATTTTCCTGTAAAATTTATTTACTTGATTGCTGACCACTAAAATAAATACTGGTACAACTGTGGGATTTTCAGTTCTTTCAAATAGTATTGGAATTAGCAGAAATAGAACAGAGGGGATGTGAGGTCAGCCTGTGATATGTGTTAGGGCTGCTGTCTCTAATGTCCCCTTTGGTTCTCATTTCTCACATATTATCAGGGCTCAGCTTTGCTCTGCCTAGACGTCAATCTCCTTTCATTATTAATTTTCTTTTAAAGTGATTTATGTGACACAGAAAAATGAATTGAAAGGAGTTAAAAATTCAGAGTAATTCATGTAAATTAGGAAACTAGTAAGAAGATTGTGCCAATAAAGACTTTGGTACTTTAAGTCTAAGTATGTTAGACAGAATAATGCATACAAAAAGATACCTAAATAACATATGTTTAAAAAATAAGGTATGTGTATGGCATGTATGGGGAATTTTTTTCCACACACATAGATATCATTAGGTAAACATCTCTAAGATCATTTATGACTATAAGACTGAGTGACTAACATCTATTTGCTTTCCATGTTTATTTCTTATTCTCTAGGCTCATCTGCATAAATGCTTAACCTCTTGAAATTTCAACTCATAAAGGTCAATATTAAAAAAATCCAGATTGTTCCAAAAGTATTCATTTTGTGCTAGAAATATCTGGAAAGATAAAAATTTAATTGCCTAGATTTCATTTAAGAAATCAGTCTACCCTAGTCCTCCACTGCTGATACGATAGCTTGGTGCTTACTCTTATGTTTGTGGGGTTTTTATCCATATTTGTTTATTAAGTGATGGAGTTCATGGACCATACTGTCTTCATGTGATCCCCAATGGAGCTGAGCATTTCTTATCAGTGTAAGCTTGAACCAGTCCCACATCCTTAAGGATTATCATGTAAGTGGTGATACTAAGCATTAACTTGTTGTCAACTGACTATACTAGTAGCCAAAATATTTCTTATGGCAATGCATATAGGGATTTAGCTAATTATTGATGATCAGCAAACAACAGTTCATAGTTCACCATAAAATATTTTAATAGGAAATGCCTTCCCATGGCCTGTGGTGTTATCCAGGCTTACATCTAATGATAATACTGCTATTTTCATTGTGCGGCTATTTTTGTAACCTGATTTGGTTCATAAAACAACTCTTTGAGAGAGTTAAAGATAGCATCCCTCAACTGCACACTTCAGGAAACCGAGATATGTATTACTGAAATAGTTTCCATATCTGGCATTCTTGAATGACAAAGATCATAGCACAGATTTTTTTAAAAAAGCAAATATGCTATTCCATTCAAGCGGAGACAGAAAATAAACAAATAAATTCCTAAGTAAGATGTCGTTAAAGGGCCAGCATCTTAAGAAACTACTTGTGATGCCTGCATGCTAATTCTGAGTGCTGATTGGAATCCCAGCTGCTCTGCTTCTATCCCAAAACCCTGTTCGTGTGCCTGGGACAACAGTGGAAGATGGCCTACATACCTGGGACCCTGTCACCCATGTGCAAGACTTGCTTCTAGTTCTGGGCTCCTAGCTTTGGCTTGGCCCAGCCTGGGCAGTTGTGGCCATTTTGGGCAGTGAATCAGCAGCAGAAGATCTCTTTGTTTCTCCCTCCCTCTGTCACTCTCCCTTTCAAAATAAATAAAAGACATATTTTAAAAATTAACTTGGTCAGCACCGTGGCTCACTTGGCTAATCCTCCACCTGCGGCGCCAGTACCCAGGGTTCTAGTCCCAGTCGGGGTGCCGGATTCTGTCCTGATTGCTCCTCGTCCAGTCCAGCTCTCTGCTGTGGCCCGGGAGTGCAGTGGAGGATGGCCCAAGTGCTTGGGCCCTGCACCCACATGGCAGACCAAGAGAAGCACCTGGCTCCTGGCTTTGGATTGGCCCAGCGCTGGCCGTAGTGGCCATTTGGTGGGTGAGCCAATGGAAGGAAGACCTTTTTCTCTGTCTCCCTCTCTCACTGTCTAACTCTGCCTGTCAAAAAAAAATTAACTTTTAAGTAGGGGTAGGTATTATGAAAAAGTTCAAAGATTGTCATATCATTGAGGCTCCTTCAAACTCTGTGAATAAAGCAAATTATAATGAGAGACACTTTAAGACTGAGATTTTAGTGTTAAGATGTAACTACATGTTGGTGACAAGAGAAACCAACCAATCTAAAAGTCCTTGGATAGAATTCAACGTTATGTGCTTGAAAACCTTGAAAAGAAGACCAGTGTGGCTATGGTGAGAAAAATAAAAGTAGTACAGTATGTAATCAGAGGTATAATCAAAGGTCAAATACTGTAGAGATTTTGACCATAATTGGAAGTAAGTATTTTATTATAAAGAAGTAGATTAAGTAGCTTGTAGGAAATTAAACATCATAATTGAAGTTTTGGAAAATTATGCTATTTGCTACTGGGCAAATGGATTTTGGAACAAGAAATACATTAAGTATCTATGGCACTTGCTCATGTAAGCAATGTGGAAACTGGGCTTGGGTGTGTGTCAATGACAGTGGAGAGTAGTAGACAGACAGAAGACAGAGTTTACCAGAAGTTCCTGGAGATTTGCCTTTAGATTAAAAGTGCGAATGAAAAAAAAAAAGTAGTGAAGAATTAATTCTAAGGCTTTGAATAAACCACTGGTCAGCTAATAATGACATTTACAGAAGTAGGTATAAATGGGGAAGAATTCATATGGTAACATTTATATGTTTATTACACTTAAGTCATAACGGAAGATGTATATGTCTTCTTTTCTTTAATTATATATTTATTGGCAAGACAGTTGAAAGAGATCGCCCATCTGTTGATTTATTCCCCAAATGCCAACAATGGCTACCACTGGGTCAGGCTTAAAGTGGAAAATGGGAACTTAGTCCACGTCTCCCATGTAGTTATCAAGGACTCAGCTACTTGAAACATCACTGTTGCCTCCCCTGGTCTACATTAGCAGGAAGCTAGAATCAGCAGCTGGAATCACATATTGAGGCCAGAAACTTTGATGTAGGACACTGACATCCTAGCCAGTGCCTTCTTCACTGTTTGCCAAATGCCTCTCCCTAATGTACACTTCTGATGTTCAACAAGTTTTATAGATGCATCTTATTTCAAATTGTTCTACTATGTTCAGTCCCTGAAAAAAAAAATTATTTTCCGGTTCAGAAGACTACCCTTAAAGATAAAACAAAGAGGGGCTGGCAGTGTGGTGTAGCAGGTAAAGCCACCACCTGTAGTGCCATCATCTAATATGGGCACTGTTTCAAATTCAACTGTTCCACTTCCAATCCGGCTCTCTGATATGGCCTGGGAAAGCAGTAGAAGATGGTCCAACCCCTGGGCCCCTACATCTGCATGGGAGACCCTGAAGAAGATCCTGGTTTCTGTCTTCAGATTGGTCCAGTTCCGGATGTTGCGGCCACTTGGGGAGTGAACCAGCAGATGGAAGCCCTCTCGCTCTCTGCCTCTCTTTCTCTCTCTCTATAACTCTGCCTTTCAAATAAATCAACAAATCTTTAAAAAAATAAAACAAATAGATATACATATACATAACAATAATAGACATAGTAACACCTCAGCACACAATGCAAAAATTTCGTAAAAGCAACAATAAAAAAGGACAGGTATCCCACTTCCCATGATGGATCGTTCTCTCCCTTTTTGATTCTACCAGCTAGTATTAGCAGACACTAGTCTTGTTTGTGTGATCCCTTTGACTCTTAGACCTATCAGTGTGATCAATTGTGAACTGAAGTTGATCACCTGGACTAGTGAGATGGCACCAGCACGTGGCATCCTGATGGGACTGCACTGGGATCCCCTGGCACGATTCCAACTCCACCATCCAGGGCAAGTGCGATAGAGCATGTCCCAAATTGTACATCTCTTCCCTCTCTTATTCCCACTCTTATATTTAACAGGGATCACTTTTCAGTTAAAATTTAAACACCTAAGAATAATTGTGTGTTAATCACAGAGTTCAACCAATAGTACTAGAACAAAACAAAGAGAAAATACTAGAATGGATAAAGTATTACCTTGTACATCAACAGTCAGGACAAGAGCTGATCAAGTCACTGTTTCACATAGTGTCCATTTCACTTCAACAGGTTTCCCTTTTGGTGCTCAGTTAGTTGTCACCGATCAGGGAGAACATATGATATTTGTCCCTTTGGGACCTCTGAAGGGAGGAGAGAACTTCCACTTTGACTATGACCCTGTCAGAATAAGATCAAAGTCAGCGAACTCAAAAGGCTTCCATAGTCTTGGCAACTCATGACTAGAGCCTAGGGAGATTACTGACGCCATAAACAAGAGTGTCAAATTGTTAAGTCAACAACAGGAGTCACTGTGTACCTACTTCTCATGTGGGATCTGTCCTTAGTGTGTTGTCCAATGTGAAGTAATGCTATAACTAGTACTGAAACAGTATTTTATACTTAGTGTTTCTGTGTGGGTGCAAACTGATGAAATCTTTACTAAATACATACTGAATTGATCTTCTGTATATAAAGAGAATTGAAAATGAATCTTGATGTGAATGGAATGGGACAGGGAGTGGGAGATGGGAGGGGGGTGAGTGGGAGGGAAATTATGGGGGGGGAGCCATTGTAATCCGTTAACTGTACTTTGAAAATTTATATTTACTAAATAAAAAATAAATAAAAACAACAACAACAAAAAAAGAACAAGTAACTCAATTTTTGATGGAAGGACCTTGTGTCTAAAATTATTTTTGTTAATTCCAGCAGATTCACAAGTAGATTAGCTATACTCAGTAGATTTCATGTAGCACTTCTGTGCAGACATAAAAATCCTTGTAGGATTTCACTTATTTCCAAACTAATTCATGTGGGACAAAATTCATGTGGGACATATTTGTGTAGAGAGAATTACTCTGCCTTTGAAGATCAAGAAGGTATAAGAAATGGTAAAAGAGAGGGAAAGGATATGTCAAAAATTATCAAAGTGAATGCAATGCCTTTAACACTAGCCCAGGATCTGAATTCAGAAACTTTGGGATTCATGAAGCCTCCTGAGGAGGGTGCTGATATTAATTTACTTGCATAAAAGGATATTGTAATCACAGAAACATAGAAAATCGTCTTATTCTTAGTAGATACATATGAAAGCTCTTGGAGATATAGTGTAATGATGTCTGCAAAGTATTTTCAAATGCTCTCAAAATACACGTGCTCACACACATATACAGAAAATTTGCCAGAATGTTAGCACATTTCAAACCTTGGTGGGAAGCCTGTGGGTAGTTCTTGTAAGTGCCTATAATGTCATTTATTTTACATTGTTAGTTTATAGAATCAAGTATTAAGGTGGTGCATATTTCAAGTTGACCTTATTATAGATTTGCGCAACCAAGAAAGTTTTTCTTCACCTTTTTAAACTCTCACCTCCAGCTTTTAAGCTTTCCTCGTGTTCTGACAGACCAAAGACTCAATAAACCCACTTGCAGGCAGGCAGTGAGACCATGCAATTTTGCAGAAGCTTTTCCAAGCACTATACTGATGACACTAATAGTGAGGTTTTGCACCATAATTTATTGTGGAAAAGCCAGACAGGAGCTGAGGGCCCAGTCTTTTTTACCTCATTGTGGATTTCTAACCAACTCAATAACTTCTCAGATTAAGAAGGATGCAAATAGAATCCAGTTTATTTGTAGCTCATAGAATCCTGCCATAAAATCCTGAGGTTCACTTGATGTCATACCTCGTTAGTAATTTTCTGAATGTTTGTTTCGTTTTCTATTTTCTTAAGCACTTGCTATACAGTGAAGCTGCCTCCTAGGAACAGATTGTTTTCCATAGCTGAAGAACCAACCGGGCTAATCAAATACTCATGTCATCCACTACCACTTTAAAATGTTTCAGAAAACATTCTTTGAGGTAATCTTCCCTCAAATCCCATTTACAACTGGATTTATATAATGAGTAAGTGGATAAACATCTTGTGGAATTAAATGGATGAAAGGGAAATTTTATCATGCAAAATTGTTGTTATCTTTAAAGGAATGCTTAAGTGGAATTTCTCCTAGAAACTCTGGAACTTCTAGATGGAAGGTCTTTAAAACAAGTAATTCCCAAGACATGGCAGACAGTTGGTGAAGATTTATGGGAATTAAGTTTAAGTGAGAGGGAGACTAGAACATGACAGTGACTACAGAAGTATACATTTTACTCAGCACGGTATGCATGATCCTTTGTTGTTCCATCCTTCCATTTCTTTTTACCCAGTGTTTGCTTCTTTACCTTCATCACAAGAATGATACCTTATGGGAATTTTGAATTTGATTAAACAAGTTGAATTATTCAATGTTTTTGGGGGGTGAAGAAATAAATATAGTTTTGAATCAAATACAAAATATATATAGTGTCTCATATAATATATTCATGTTGTCAACTATAGTAACAATCCAAACATTCCCACTCATTCAAATTGCTCTTGATATTAGGATAATATTAAATAATCCAGATTCCTTAAAATATACTGCTTTCCTCAAGATATTCTGCTCTTGAGATAAATGATATAAAGATGAATTAATAGAATTGTTTGACATAGAAAACAAACTCATTAAGATGCAATCTACTTGTCTTATTTCCTTATAATGTTTGGTCTAGAACGTTTCAATACAAAATGATTTGCAACAAATGAACTGCCTTTCAATGCATTAAAACTTCAAATGTTTGAAATATTAAGCACTCAACTCAGAATTAGGTTCAACACCTCAATTACTTTGCAGGACTATGAAAACTTTAGAGTGTGAGTCGGCATTGTAGGCCTCATGCTATTTTTGTTGTTGTTGTTGTATCTACTCCACATCCCACTCACCTAATACTTACCTTCGATTTCCAGAGAGTACGATATAAAACATAAAGAAGCATTAGACACATACATCCTTTACCCAACCTTAAATCTTAGAATAAAGAACGAAGATTTTTTTTTTCTTAATTTGTTGCATTATTGATTTGTCTATTTCTCCCTTCCTTCTCTTCTTTTTTCTCTTCCTTGCTTTAGGACGGTTATGACATTTAGTTGTTTTAAGATTATTATTTATTTTTATTTGTCTTTGAGAGGCATAAACACACACACACACACACATGCAGAGAAAGAGAGAAAGAAAGAGAGAGAGAGACAAATAGAGAGACAGAGAAGTGGATGGGGAGAAATTTTCCATATATGTCCACAGCAATACATTCTAGGTCAGGCCAAAGGCAGGTGCTCACAACTCCATCCATTTCTCCAGTGTGGATTACATGGACTCAGGTACTTAGGCTATCATCTGCTGTCTCACCAGGTGTGCATTGTCAGAAAGCTGAATTGGAAATGGATTAACTTTGATTCAAACCAGGCACTGATATGGGATGCAGATGTCCTAAATGCAACTTAACTGCTATGCCAAATGCCTACCCTGTAAAATTTGAATGTGAACTAATTTAACATTATTTTTACAAGACTGATATTAATTTACTTGTATAAAAGGATATTGTAATCGCAGAAACATAGAAAATTGTCTTATTCTTAGTAGATACATATGAAAGCTCTTGGAGATATAGTGTAATGATGTCTGCAAAGTATTTTCAAATGCTCTCAAAATACACGTGCTCACACACATATACAGAAAATTTGCCAGAATTTCAAACCTTGGTGGGAATCCTATGGGTAGTTTTTTTTTTTTTTTTTTTACAGGCAGAGTCGACAGTGAGAGAGAGAGACAGAGAGAGAAAGGTCTTCCTTTGCCATTGGTTCACCCTCCAATGGCCGCCGCTGCAGCCGGCGCACCGCGCTGATCCGATGGCAGGAGCCAGGATCCAGGTGCTTTTCCTGGTCTCCCATGGGGTGCAGGGCCCAAGCACCTGGGCCATCCTCCACTGCACTCCCTGGCCATAGCAGAGAGCTGGCCTGGAAGAGGGGCAACCGGGACAGAATCCGGCGCCCCGACCGGGACTAGAACCCGGTGTGCCGGCGCCGCAAGGTGTATGGGTAGTTCTTGTAGGTGTCTATAATGTCATTTATTTTACATTGTTAGTTTATAGAATCAAGGGAAAATAAACAGGTCCTGGGATAGTTATTTCCTTGTCATTTTGGCTAGGCTTGAACACTCAGTTACTTAATCAAATACAAACCTAGATGTGGTGAAAATAACTTGTAAATGCTAATTAATGTCTATAGTCAATTACCAAGTAAAGAATATGATTTAGATTATCTTGGTAGACCTCATTCAATCAGTGAAAAGGATTCATATGAGAATGGAGGTGTTTCTGAAGAAGCAATTCTACTAGTGGACTAAAGCTGCAGCTCCTACCTTAGAATTCCAGCTCGTCTTCCTTATACATAGGGCAGGGCTCCACAATTCATGCACCAGTTCATTGCAGTAAACGCTTTAGTGGATCTGGTTCTTTAGTAGAAACTTAACTGATACACATCTTTACTTCCAGGAGCTTAGCGTATGAATGAATGTGGAGACATGTAAGTTAAATAAAAAGAGAAAAAAAAAAAAAAAACATGTATACATACATCTTATACACAAACACACACACAGTCATACATACAAAATGCAGAGAATTAAATGCTATTTTAGAGATTATTACAGATTACTGTGACAAACCATGTAAGACAAACAAGGGAAAATCACAGAGAAAACTGTAATTTACTCAAGGAGAAAGTGTTACGGCTGTGAGGTAGATATTGGCCTATGTGTGTAAGAGGGGCTGAACTTCAAAATTTTTGAAAAATAAATTTAAGTGCAATAGAATAAGGAAACAAGTCCTGAAAGCAGGATCTAACCTCTTGTTTGTCTCCCAAAGCCCGAAATACCCTTGCCTGTCTTATCAAAAGGAATTCGCTGAACTGAGGGAGTGATACAGATGACCCCACTGGACTGAAGGAGTCATTTACTTGTCCAGTAGATAAGAATCCTGATGGACAGGGGTTTGTTTAGGGGAATTCCACATCCAAAATCCCCCCCGCCAGACTTCCCCTGAAGAGGGAGGAGGGGATAAGAAATGAGGGACCCATAGCCATGTCTATAAAAAGCCCAGTCCAAATGTAATTTGGGCTCTCAGTTCTTTACTGAGACGCCTGCTTGGTCTATCAGGTGTAGCAGCTTCTGTGTCTTCACTTTCACAGATAAACTATGCTAAAATTGCCTCCTCATCTGCTCACTAATTAGCTGTATTCTTCCTCCTCAATAAAACAAGTTCCCAGGGTTCAAATCAGCAGTTACAGAAGTGTTTGAGTGAATATGTGACAACCAATCCATAACTGATAGAATAGTAAAGAAATGTATTTCAAACACATTTTTTTTTTATTTAATGAGCATAAATTTCCAAAGTACAGCTTATGGACCACAATAGCCTCCTCCCCCCCTGTATCTTCCCTCCCACCCACAACGCTCCCCTCTCCCACTCCCTCTCCCCTTCCCCTTCACATCAGGATTAATTTTCAATTATCTTTATATACAGAAGATCAATTTAGCATATGTTAAGTAAAGATTTCCACATTTTGCTCCCACACAGAAACACAAAGTGTAAAATACTATTTGAGTACTAGTTATAGCATTAATTAAACACCTAAGAGTAATTGTGCATTAATTACAGAGTTCAACCAATAGTTTTAAGTAGAATATAAAATGCATCTTTTGTATTGTTGTGCCCCCCCCACCTCCCTCCCTCCCGTGGCCCTCCCCTCACTCACTCCCTCTCCCATCCTGCCCTTCATCACGTTTCATTTTCAATTACCTTCATATACTGAAGATCAACTTAGTATATACTAAGCAGGGATTTCAGCAGGTTGCACTCACACAACCGAACCAGGTATAGGGTATTGTTCGACTAGTAGTGTTGTTTTTGAGTTTCATAGTTAAACATATTAAGGACAGAGATCCTGTGTGGGGAGCATGAACCCAGTGACTCCCGTTGTTGATTTAACAATTGACACTCTTATTTATGACATCAGCAATCACCCGAGACTCTTGCTATGAGCTGTCTAGGCTATGGAAGCCCCTTGAGTTCACCAACTCTGAATTTCAAACACATTTATAACCAAATTAATTTATTAATATAAGACCGGTAGCTATGGGTATGAGATACAGAGACAACAGAGTTACATGAGTTTACTGAATAGCATTTCTTAGGGGAATTTTCTAGTAGCCAATTAAAAGGTGTAAGTTATGGGCCCAAAGTCATCTAAGCACTTTTTTTGAAAACTGTACCTTCTGATCAACACGTTTTATAGGCGAGTTTACTGTTCAGTTAAAGGCAAATACAGAGACGCCTTAAAATTTGCATTCCCTAAGTAGAGTGAATAAACCACTTGCCAAATAAGGTCAGTTTTTCATATTGCTAGTCTACTTAAATTTTCTTAGTATGATAGATTATCTACAGAATCCAATCTTCTAGCTTATTAATTTTCTATACAGATTATAAATCTGCAAGTATAAAAGAAATATCTTTGAATTTAAAGATACAATCACTGACAAGATAAATTAGATTTCCAGATGTCTCCTCTTGGTCCAAAGCAACCAACACAGGAGGACTGAATTGGCAATGTGAAAGTTCAGCAGGATGGTGGAGAGAAAATGATGCACAAAGGCAAAGATGTTTTTATTTATTTTTCATGGCAAAGACTTCTTGTCACGCCCTGATGAAAAATATCATTAATTTATTTTCATGACCAAAATAAATGATTTAACTGCTCACTTAATTGATTTTTGTCAGTAAGGGCCATTTTATCTTACTATTTTCCCCTGTGACATTTAGTTTCAATATATGCCTGCTGCTGCTTCTTTTAAAACAACTGCTACTCTGAATGCAAATTTTTAACCAGTGTAACTTGCTTTTGTGATCTAAACAGGTTTACAAAGGAAAGCTAAGAATTCATATGCATTTTAGTCAAGGAGCTAATTGAAAATTAGGAGAACAGGCTATTACTAAAGTTTACTTTGTCTAATGTACATGCAAAGTAACTCACAATTTTGCTTTTATTGGCTCATTGTTCAGTCATAGGTCCATGGGAACCTAAAGCAAAAATTGCTGAAATACATGTCTGAAAAGAATGAACTCTACATCAATATTGAATTACTAAAAAAGAAAAAAAAAATCGGAGATTTCTGAATATCCTCTCTGAGCAGAATTACTGAAGGGAAGGCAATGCTGGGAAGTAATAAATGAGAAATACATCAACAAAGAAGGGCAGATTTAGTGATCAGGGTTCAGGTTCCTAGGACAAGAAACATCTCAAACTGATTTTTCAAATCTGCTCAAGTTCAAGGGCTGGCAGAGTCCACCCTGCTGTTAGCATTTCAGATGCTGAGTAAAGGCATTTTTAAGACAATACTCAGAATTTGTCAGAGAGTAGTACACGCAAGCTGTTGCCAGACCAAATGGGTAACTGATTTGATCAACTGTGCTTTTAGCAACAATACAACATTTAAAAATGGCCAAATCTTTCTCATAGTGACCACAGGATATTAACCATTAGGAGGGGTTTCTTGAACAACAACAACAACCATAAGCAATATTTGTGTCTTTGAAATGGATACTGTCCTTACTTCCTGCTCGATTTTCAAAGGAAGGTTAAGCCATGATGATTTCAGTTTGCTTGTTTTGACAGAGTGTATGAAAATCTGATGCATATTCAGATATTAAAGCATTTTAAAGAACTAGTGATTCCAAACAGTTCCATCCCCTGTCATTTTCTTCTTCCAGATTGGTCAAAGACGCACATTGAATGTGTTACACACCATGACTTTATCTATGAGGACTTGTCTCATGGGTGTGAGGCAGAAGGAGTAATTGTTGAAGTCGGGAATCCTCAGCGTTCCCCACCCTGTGATTAACTCTAACAAGAAGGGATGTGGCAAGAACAGATCCTGGAAAACGTAAACTTGACATAGAAACTGTGTTCTTGTTTTTCTCAACTGATTATGCTAGAACAGTGCCAAATGATCCCACAAGCTGGGAAGGGTGAGCAGGCAGGCAAAGTGGGGGAAACAACAGCAAAAAGGAGGAAAAATCTCCACTTTTCAATTCTTGCTTTTTTTTTTGTAATTTAGGATATTATTAGAGTGTCACAAAATGAATTAGTTTGTTCAGATTTTTGCTTGATGAATACACGTGTGTGGTTTTGTGTTTTAATTTTTAGGTATTTATTTGGAAGAAAGAGAATCCTGATCTGCTGGTTCCCAAACTGCCTGCAGCAGCCAGGGGTGAACCAGGCCAAGGCCAGGAACTAGGAATTCAATCCAGGTCTCCCATACAGGTGGCAAGGTCCCAACTACTTGGGTCATCATCTGCTGCCCCACAAGGTAAGCGTTAGTAGGAAGCTGGCATGGGGAGTGAGGCCAGGACTCAAATCCAGACACTTTGATATGGGATGAAGGCATCCAACCAGGATTTTAACTGGTAAGTCAAACACTCCGAAAACAATAATGATAGTGAATTAGTTGAAAATAAAGACAGTCAATATGATGTAGCTTGTAAGACATTTGCTAGCATTCCCGTTCCCTTTCTGCTAGACGCCAGTAGCACCACCTCTCCAGGCATGGAGACAAAAAATGTGAGTACACACTGCCAAATGTCTCCTGGAGGGGGATTCTCCCCCACCTCCAGCTGAGAACCTCTGCTTAAGGAAAACAGAACAACAGTGGTGAGAGTAAGAAAAACTAATTAGAACATTATAGAATTATGGAAGAATAGCACAAAGAATGTCAATCAGGAGGTGACACAAAAATGAAAGACAAAAAGAAGAATGGATGAAGATACAGGTTTGGGAGGGGACACACGTAGCTGAAGAACTCTGTTCTTTGTTTATTCCCCTGGAGAAGTAAAAATAGAGCAGCTATTAAAAATGAGAGTGTGATTCAATGTCAGTAGATTTTTAGTGATCTTATAAAGAATATTATTAAGGTTTTTTTTTTTTTTTTTTTTTAAAGGCAGAGTTACAAAGAGAAAGACAGCAAGATTTCTTCCTGAAATGACTGCAACTGCTGGAGCTTAAACAATCTGAAGCCAGGAGCCAGGAGCTTCCTGTGGGTCTCCCCTATGGGTACAGGGGCCTAAGGACTTGGAACATCTTCTGTTGCCTTCCCAGGGGCATGAGCAGGGAGCTGGATTGGAAGTGGAGCAGCCAGGTCTTGAACTGGTACCCACATAGGATGCTGGCAGTTCAGGCAGCAGCTTTACCCACTACACCATAGCACCAGCTACCTGATTAAGGATTTGCATAAATAACTTGCCAAGGAAACAGAGACCAGAGGTGAATTTGCCTAATGATGTGAAGTGAAGCCAATCAATGTATAGCCTCAAGGATCAGCCTCAGGAGGGCTTCTGACAATGATAAGAAAAAAAGAAAAAGAAAAAGAAAACAATAGCAACAACAAAAAAGCAGGATGAAGTTCACTCTTCTTGTCACTCAGTTCCCACCACTTCTGGATGTTATTTCTAATCCCCTGAGGTAGGTGTATGGGAAGAGAAAGAGGTGAAAGGAGGCAGGAAACATCTCTCCCTCCATGGTTCTCCTGCATCCTGCCTTCACGCAGCCTGTGTCCAGCAGGGATGGAAAGCTGTCCTTTCTCTTCCAGGCTATGCTGTGGATTCCTTGAAGGCAACCTGCTGTTTCTTTGGACTGCAGTTTCCATCTGCTGAGCAATGCCTCTAGAGCCCTCGCCTGGTTATTGTGGATGCAGCTCACGTGTGCCACCAGGAGCCACTTATGATTGCCATCCATCGTGTTGCTATAGGAAGCTGAGGTCTGCATAGGATTCATTGTGAAAGACTCCTAGGCCAATGTGCCCCCTGAGCATGTCACACCCAGTACAGTCCTCAGGATGCGTGCACTTTGACCTCCTTTTCCCAATTGGAAGCACAATGACTTTCCAGCTGTGGCTCCTTCCTGTGCTGCCTCCTTCTCAGCCAGGAGTCAACCCCGTCTCCCACTGAAAGGAATGCATGTCGAACTTGTCCAGTGTGCCTGTTACAAATTGTCTCTCTGAGGCACTACCACTCCCATCTCTTTCCTTTGAGGCTGTGAGAATCCTGCACAGCAGTCGTCCTCATAGAATCGCCACTCTCTGCACCCTTCCGTTCTCCCCAGTCTCCAACCTCGATTGTCTTTGCTCCAGCTGCTGAGTGAAAAGCCCACAGACTGTGAAACTAGTTCGCAGATATTTCCATTGAAGAGGTAATTGTAGTATGGTAAATTCAACTGTGTTTTTAATCTTCTACAACTGTCACTTCAGGTGAAACTTCCTATTTAATATCTTGCTTTATATATAAAGGGGGAAATGTATAGAAAGGGTTTAACATTCAAATTAGGCACACAGATGTCACTAAATACAATGCAAAAGGAGAGTAGACACAAGCGGCTAAGCAAATTGTGATCTCTGGAGCTGTCCCCTGTACTGTATTCACAGGGATGGAAGCAGAAGTTGGTCTGGCATTCAGACTTGGGAAGAGGCTCTGAGCGAGACTATATGCTCACTCAGAGTTAGCTTAAGCACCTAGATCCACTTGAGAGTGATGGTATGTCTGTAATTTTCTATCTGGTAACAATCTCACACACTTATACAAAGAGCTTGTTGCAAGTTTGGTTGTGCCGCTTTCTCTACCCTCTCCCCCCCAATTCATATGTCAAAGCTCTAACCCTCCATGTGACTGTAATTTGAGACAGCAATTAAAACGATATAACTAAGGTTTATGAGGATTTAAGGGCAGGGGACTAATCTGATAGAATTTGTGTCCTTGTAAGCATGTGTGCACAGGGGAAAGGCCCCGTGAAATTATAATGAGAATGCAGCCATCTGCAAGCCAGGGAGAGCGGCTTACCAGATGGTAACCCTACAGCACCTTGATCTTGGACTTCTAGCCTCCAGAACTGTGGGAAAGTAAATGTGTGTTGTTAATTAGCCAGTCTGTAGTATTTTGTAATAACATCCCTGGCCAACTAATAGAGGATTTTACCTACATTCACTTAATACTTAATATAGTCACATCCATAGTATGGATTTGAGAGATAAAGAATTTGAAACTCAGAGAAATAAATCCAAACTTTATTTTTTTCCCATTCTGAGCTCTCAGGCCTCTTCTATATTGGTATACTATAAGTACGTATAACTAGCTTCCATGGTCACTGGCCCAAACAGAAATGATATATGGGCTATTTTTAGTTCAATCACAGGCCTTAAATATGAAGAGGAATAAATCACTAATTTTTGCAGGACTTCAGAGTGGTGTTTTGGAGGATTTATCAGTTCTAATTTCACAGGGGTGTGTGTGCTCACACAGATGATGGGAAGAAAGTCATGATGGCAGACAAAATACACATGGATTTGACTGTATAATTGGTTTTAGTTTTATTACATTAATGAGCATTTACCATTCTCGGTTCAAATAGAGCAAGTTATTATCACCATACAATATTCTTTTCTGTGGTTTCTGTGGGTAAACTTGGAGGGAAAGCACACTTTCTTCCTATCACATCAAAAAATCATCCAAAGATGTGTAGGACTAAGTGAATCATGTAATTCATTTCAAGAATATTAAATGAGAGGCACCTGTGTGTCTGTATATTGGAGACATACCAAAACTTGTGAATGCAGTGGTACTCAGTCCATGAGTTCTTTAGGTGCCAGGTTTGCTGGTTCTTGTAGTTCACACTTCTTATTCTGTTTGAAATGTGAAGTCATTTTCATCCAAAAGCTCTTAGTGAATACTTTCTGAAAGCAAGCCTATTTTAATTTTTTCCCCTATCATTTTTTAAGTCTGACTTGTTTCATTTTTTTCTAATGGGCAATGAAGGATTAGCAGGGAAAATATTAATTATCATCCACTAACCTTTAGTATCCATCAACTGATGTGGGAAGTTTCATGAACATTTGATATCTTGACACTTCTTTGAATAACAAATAATAGGAAAAAAGCATAGCTTACTTAGCCTTATATGAGAGTTCATTTTTCTTAATTTTTATCCTGAAGGCGAAACATAATATAAAGATAATTTTAATGTGAAATTATTATTTTCACCTAACTGTATTTAAAAGTGCATTAGTCTTGTCGGCGCCGCGGCTCAATGGGCTAATCCTCCGCCTTGAAGCGCCGGCACACCGGGTTCTAGTCCTGATCAGGGCGCCGGATTCTGTCCTGGTTGCCCCTCTTCCAGGCCAGCTCTCTGCTGTGGCCAGGGAGTACAGTGGAGGATGGCCCAAGTACTTGGGCTCTGCACCCCATGGGAGACCAGGATAAGTACCTGGCTCCTGTCATTGGATCAGCGCGGTGCACTGACCGCAGCGCGCCAGCCGTGGCGGCCTTTGGAGGGTGAACCAACGGCAAAGGAAGGTCTTTCTCTCTCTCTTTCTCACTGTCCACTCTGCCTGTCAAAAAATTAAAAAAAAAAAATTAAAAAAAAGTGCGTTAGTCTTACTTTTTTTTTTTTTAAGATTTTATTCATTTATTTGAGAGGTAGAGTAACAGACAATAAGAGGGAGAGACAGAGAGAAAGATCTTCCTTCCATTGGTTCACTCCCCAAATGGCTGCAACGGCCGGAGCTGTGCCAATCCGAAGCTAGGAGACAGGAGCTTCCTCGGGGTCTCCCATGCGGGTGCAGGGGTCCAAGGTCTTGGGCCAAATTCAACTGATTTCCCAGGCCACAGTAGAGGGCTAGATTGGAAGAGGAGCAGCTGGGACTAGAACCTGCACCCATATGAGATGCTGGCACTGCAGGCAGAGGATTAACCTACTGTGCCACAGCGCTGGCCCCAGTCTTACTTCTTATAAGCATTTTTTAAAAAAATACTTAATTTTAAAATTGACTAATAAAATATATGTACTTACATTTATCTTGGACATCATATTTTGGATATTTATACAGTGTAGAATCATTATTGAGTTAATTATGTATTATGCCACTTCCCTCTTTTGTACTGAAATCATTTAAAAGTTTACTTCTTTAGTAGCAATTTTTAAAACTATAATGCATTACCATTAAGTATGGTCATTCTACTATACAGTGGATCTCTCACATTTATTCCTCCTAAGTTTTTTGTCTTTTGACCAACGTCTTCTCAACCTTGCCCTAGACTCTTGTAGCCCCTATTTAACCTTCTCATTACGTTTGACTTTTTTGATTCCACATATAAGTAAGATCATGACATTTGTCTTTCTATGTCTGGCTTGTTTTACTTAGCATAATGTCCTCCATGCTTATCCATGTTGTCACAAATGACAGAATTCCTTTGCTTTTTAAGGGCAAATAGTATTTCATGTATACACACTGCACATTTTCTTCATCCATTCATTTTTCATGGACATTTAGGTTGAGTCTATACCTTGGCTATAGTGACTAGGGTTTCAGTGAGCATAGGTATGTGGATATCCCTTTGCTATATGATTTTATTTCTTTTGAATATATATCCCAGAAGTGGGATAGTGGCTACTTCTAATTTTTGGAGGAATTTCCATGTTATTTTCTACAATGATTCACCTTGTATGTTCCCACCAAGAGGGTGCGACTGTTCTCTTTTCCCCACATGCTCCCCAGTGCTTGCTTTCTTTCCTCTTTTTGATAAAAGTTATCCTAATGCTGTGAGATGATGTATCATTCTGGTTTTGATTTTTATTTATATCTGATGATTAGTAATGTTTAGCATCGTTTTACATCTCTATTGATCATTTGGACTTCTTGTTTTGAGAAATAGCTATTCAAGCCTTGGTCTATTTTTTAATTGGGTTATTTATTTTCTTCCTACTGAGTTATTTGAGTCACTTATTTCTTTGCATTAACCCCTTATCAGATGTATACTTTGTCGCTCCCCGTCTTCGTGGAGGAACGACACAGGACCCTGCGCTGTTCTTTCGTCTGCTCGGCCCTCCCCGGGTTTGCTGCTGGTTCTTCCCGGGTTGGCTACTATCCCTTCCACCTCCGTGGAAGGGCAGTTCCCCCTGGCCGCATTCCCCACTTCCGCAGGGGAGCGGCACACCGCCGGCCGGCTTTCTCGGGGGCTGCACGGGTTCCCTTAGATGTTCCCCATAGATGTTCCTGGTGCATGCCGTCTCTCTCCTCCTTTATAGTCCTTCTCTGCCAATCCCAACTCGGCTGCCCACACGCCGAGTACGCTGCTCTCCAATCAGGAGCAAGTCCTACAGTTAATTGGTTGAACTGGAGGCAGCTGTGCGGAAGCTGTTTACTTCTCTCCCAGCGCCATATTGTGGGAGAGCAGATGCATAGAATAAGTCCTAATTCCAGTAACAGTCTAGTCCGAGCTGCTCCCCACATACTTGAAGATATTTTCTCCCATTCTGTAGGTTGTCTCTTCCTCTGTTGATTTTTTTTTCCTCCACTGTTCAGATGCTTTTGAATTTGGTGTCATGTCATTTGCTTAGTTTAGCTTTGTTGATTATGCTTTGGGGTTGGTATTATACTTTATTATTTAATCAATTTTTAATGATTTCTAGGGCTTTCATATTTTTTTTTAAATGAGAAGGGCTGATGTTTGGCTGAGTGATTAAGACATTGCTCCTGAAGTTTGAATCACATATCAAAGTGCCAGGCTTTAAGTTTCAGCTCCACTTTTGAACCTAAGTTACTGCTAAGTGCACCCTAGGGACAACAGATGGTGACCCAAATAATTTAGTCTCTGCCTTTCACTTAGGAGGCCGAGATTGAGTTCTAGGCTCATGGCTTAGAGATAAGGCAGTTTTCTCTACTTTGATGTCTACCCCACTTAATATAAAAAGCTAATTAACTTATTTTCAATGCTGCTTTCATGAATATTGTATGCATTCTTGCATCTAACAGTCTGCCTTTCATTTTACATGCTTATTTAAAATGAATTTCATTACTAAGATGATTAGATTTAATTAGATTTGAAGTTGTTATTTTATTATTTATTTTCTATTTTCCATTCTATTATTCACTTCAGTTTTTCCTTTACTCTCTTCTCTTTATATCACTTAAAATTCATTTTTATTCAATTTTAATTTGTTAATTGTGTTTTTAGTGATGTCTCTTATCCCTTCTAGGTTATTTGTAGTCTTTTCTCTAGGGATCACAATACATGTACTTAACTTTTTGTGTTCAAATAAAATCCATATTTTAGTGCTTCAAGAGGAATACAGAATACTTATGAGCATTTAGGACCCTTTATTCTTCTGGTTTTATGTTGAGTTGCCTTATTATTATAACTATATACAATTCAAATTTCACCAACTATATTATAATTTCTTTTTTTTTCTTTTTTTTATGCTTATTGCTTTTTACTTTCTAATTGATTTTTAGATTATATTTTCTTTTTTTTTATTTTTTTAAACTTTTATTTAATGAATATAAATTTCCAAAGTACGACTTATGGATTACAATGGCTTCCCCCCCATACCGTCCTTCCCACCCACAACCCTCCCCTTTCCCACTCCCTCTCCCCTTCCATTCACATCAAGATTCATTTTCGATTATCTTAATATACAGAACATCAGCTTAGTATACATCAAGTATGGATTTCAACAGTTTGCTCCCACACAGAAACATAAAGTGAAAAATAATAGATGATTTTTTTTTAATGATGATGAAATCAGAGCAGACCTATTGTCATGTTTAATCCCAGTGAGAGTCAAGTTGGGAATTGATAATTTCTTTTTTTTTTTTTTTTACAGAGGATCAGTTTAGTATGCATTAAGTAAGGATTTCAACAGTTTGCACCCCCATAGAAGCACAAAGTGAAATATATTGTTTGAGTACTCGTTATAGCATTAAATCTCAATGTACAGCACATTAAGGATAGAGATCCTACACGAGGAGTAAGTGCACAGTGACTCCTGTTGTTGACTTTACCAATTGACACTCCTGTCTATGGCATCAGTAATCTCCCTATGCACCAGTCATGAGTTTCCAAGGCTATGGAAGCCCTCTGAGTTCTCCGACTCTTATCTTGTTTAGACAAGGTCATAGTCAAAGTGGAGGTTCTCTCCTCCCTTCAGAGAAAGGTACCTCCTTCTTTGATGACCTGTTCTTTCCACTGGGATCTCACTCGCAGAGATCTTTTGCCAGAGTGTCTTGGCTTTCCATGCCTGAAATACTCTCATGAGCTTTTCAGCCAGCTCCGAATGCCTTTAGGGCTGATTCTGAGGCCAGAGTGCTATTTAGGACATCTGCCATTCTATGAGTCTGCTGAGTATCTCACTTCCCATGTTGGATCCTTCTCCCCTTTATTTACTCCATTGGTTAGCGTTAGCAGGTACTAGACTTGTCTATGTGCTCCCTTTGACTCCCAGTCCCTCCACCATGACCAACTGTGAACTGAAACTGATCACCTGGAACAGTGAGATGGCATTGGTACATGCCACCTCGATGGGATTGAATTGGAATCCCCTGGTATGCTTCCAACTCCACCACTTGGGGCAAGTCAGCCTGAGCATGTCCCAAATTATACATCTATCCCTCTCCCATTCCCACCACCATGTTCAACAGGGATCACATTTCAGTTAATTTTCAACACTTAAGAATAACTGTGCATCAATTACAGATCTAAACCAGTCATATTAAGTAGAACAGATAAAAAAAATACTAAGAGGGATAATGTATTAAGTTGTTCATTAACAGTCAGGGCTATGCTGATCAAGCCACCGTTTCCCATAGTGTCCACCTCACTCCAACAGGTTTCCCTCTTGGTGTTCAGTCAGTCATCACCGATCAGGGAGAACATATGGTATTTGTCCCTTTGGGACTGGCTTATTTCACTCAGCATGATGTGTTCCAGATTCCTCCATTTTGTTGCAAATGACTGGATTTCGTTGTTTCTTACTGCGGTATAGTATTCTAAAGAGTACATATCCCATAATTTCTTTATCCAGTCTATCGTTGATGGGCATTTAGGTTGGTTCCAGGTCTTAGCTATTGTGAATTGAGCTGCAATAAACATTAGGGTGCAGACCTCTTTTTTGTTTGCCAATTTAAATTCCTTTGGGTAAATTCCAAGGAGTGGGATGGCTGGGTCGAATGGTAGGATTATCTTCAGGTTTCTGAGGAATCTCCAGACTGACTTCCATAGTGGCTTGACCAGTTTGCATTCCCACCAACAGTGGGTTGGTGTTCCCTTTTCCCCACATCCTCGCCAGCATCTGTTGTTGGTAGATTTCTGCATGTGAGCCATTCTAACCGGGGTGAGGTGAAACCTCATTGTGGTTTTGATTTGCATTTCCCTGATTGCTAATGACCTTGAACATTTTTTCATGTGCCTGTTGGCCATTTGGATTTCCTCTTTTGAAAAATGTCTATTGAGGTCCTTGGCCCATCTCTTAAGTGGGTTGTTGGTTTCGTTTTTGTGGAGTTTCTTGATCTCTTTGTAGATTCTGGTTATTAACCCTTTATCAGTTGCATAGTTTGCAAATATATTTTCCCATTCTGTCGGTTGTCTCTTCACTCTCCTGACTGTTTCTTTTGCAGTACAGAAACTTCTCAATTTGATGCAATCCCAATAGTTGATTTTGGCTTTGACTGCCTGTGCCTCCCGGGTCTTTTCCAGAAATTCTTTGCCTGTGCCAATATCTTGAAGGGTTTCTCCAATGTTCTCTAGTAACATGATGGTGTCAGGTCGTAGATTTAGGTCTTTAATCCATGTTGAGTGGATTTTTGTGTAAGGTGTAAGGTAGGGGTCTTGCTTCATGATTCTGCACGTGGAAATCCAATTTTCCCAGCACCATTTATTGAATAGACTGTCCTTGCTCCAGGAATTAGTTTTAGATCCTTGATCAAATATAAGTTGGCTGTAGATGTTTGGGTTGATTTCTGGTGTTTCAATTCTGTTCCATTGGTCTATCCATCTGTTTCTGTACCAGTACCATGCTGTTTTGATTACAACTGCCCTGTAGTATGTCCTGAAATCTGGTATTGTGATGCCTCCGGCTTTGTTTTTGTTGTACAAGATTGCTTTAGCTATTCGAGGTCTCTTGTGCCTCCATATAAATTTCAGCACCATTTTTTCCAGATCTGAGAAGAATGTCTTTGGTATCTTGATTGGTATTGCATTGAATCTGTAAATTGCTTTTGGGAGAATGGACATTTTGATGATATTGATTCTTCCAATCCATGAGCATGGAAGATTTTTCCATTTCTTGGTATCCTCTTCTATTTCTTTCTTTAAGGTTTTGTAATTTTCATCGTAGAGATCTTTAACGTCCTTGGTTAAGTTTATTCCAAGGTATTTGATTGTTTTTGTAGCTATTGTGAATGGGATTGATCTTAGAAGTTCTTCCTCAGCCATGGCATTGTCTGTGTATACAAAGGCTGTTGATTTTTGTGCATTGATTTTATACCCTGCTACTTTGCCAAACTCTTCTATGAGTTCCAATAGTCTCTTAGTAGAGTTCTTTGGGTCCCCTAAATACAGAATCATGTCATCTGCAAAGAGGGATAGTTTGAGTTCTTCCTTCCCAATTTGTATCCCTTTAATTTCTTTTTCTTGCCTAATAGCTCTGGCTAGAACCTCCAGAACTATATTGAATAGCAGTGGTGAGAGTGGGCATCCCTGTCTGGTACCAGATCTCAGTGGAAATGCTTCCAACTTTTCCCCATTCAATAGGATGTTGGCTGTGGGTTTTTCATAGATTGCTTTGATTGTATTGAGGAATGTTCCTTCCAAACCCAGTTTGCTTAGAGTTTTCATCATGAACGGGTGTTGTATTTTATTAAATGCTTTCTCGGCATCTATTGAGATAATCATATGGTTTTTCTTCTGCAGTCTGTTAATGTGGTGTATCACATTGATTGTCTTGCGCACATTAAACCATCCCTGCATACCAGGGATAAATCCCACTTGGTCTGGGTGGATGATCTTTCTGATGTTGTGTTGCATTCTATTGGCGAGAATTTTATTGAGGATTTTTGCATCTATGTTCATCAGGGATATTGGTCTGTAATTCTCTTTCAGTCCTGCATCTTTCTCTGGCTTAGGAATTAAGATGATGCTGGCTTCATAGAAAGAATTTGGGAGGATTCCCTCTTCTTCGATTGTTCTGAATAGTTTGAGAAGAATTGGAGTTAGTTCTTCTTTAAACGTCTGGTAGAATTCAGCAGTGAATCCATCTGGTCCTGGGCTTTTCTTTGTTGGGAGGGCCTTTATTACTGTTTCAATTTCTGTCTCAGTTATGGGTCTGTTTAGGTTTTTGATGTCTTCCTGGTTCAATTTAGGCAGGTTGCATGTGTCCAGGAATCTATCCATTTCTGATAGGTTTCCCTGTTTGCTGGCATACAAGTCCTTGTAGTAATTTCCGATGATTCTTTTTATTTCTGTGGTGTCTGTTGTTATGTTTCCTTTTTCATCTCTGATTTTATTGATTTGGGTCTTTTCTCTTCTTTTTTTAGTTAGTTGGGCCAATGGGGTGTCAATTTTGTTTATTTTTTCAAAAAACCAGCTCCTCGTTTGGCTGATTTTTTGTAATGTTTTTCTTGATTCAATCCTGTTGATTTCTTCTCTGATTTTAATTATTTCTCTTCTCCTACTAGATTTGGGTCTGGTTTGCTGTAGGTTTTCTAGATCCTTGAGGTGAATTGAAAGCTCATCTATTTGGTGCCTTTCCAATTTCTTGATGTAGGCACCTATTGATATAAACTTTCCTCTTAACACTGCTTTTGCTGCGTCCCATAAGTTTTGGTATGTTGTGCTGTTATCCTCATTTACTTCCAGAAAGTTTTTGATTTCTCTTTTGATTTCTTCTATGACCCATTGTTCATTCAGGAGCATGTTGTTCAATCTCCATGTGTTTGCGTATGCTCTAGGGATTCCTGAGTTGCTAATTTCCAACTTCATTCCTTTATGGTCTGAGAAGCTGCATGGTATGATTCTAATTCTTTTGAATTTGCTGAGACTTGCTTTATGGCCTAGTATGTGATCAATCCTAGAGAAGGTTCCATGTACTGCTGAGAAGAATGTAAAACCTTTGGCTGTAGGATTGAAAGTTTTGTATATATCTGTTAGATCCATTTGGGCTATAGTGTCGTTTAAATCTACTGTATCCTTGTTGATCTTCTGACCGGATGATCTGTCTATTTCTGAGAGTGGAGTATTGAAGTCCCCCAGTACTACTGTATTGGGGTCTAAGTCTCCCTTTAAGTCCGTTAATAAATCTTTTAGATAAACTGGTGCCCTGTAGTTAGGTGCATATACATTGATAATTGTTATATCTTCCTGTTGAATTGATCCCTTAATCATGATATAGTGTCCCTCTTTGTCTCTCTTAACAGTTTTTGTGGTAAAGTTTATGTTGTCCGATATTAAGATCGCTACGCCCGCTCTTTTTTCATTTCTGTTGGCATGGTATATCTTTTTCCAGCCTTTCACTTTCAGTCTGTATGGATCTTTGTTGGAAAGATGTGTTTCTTGTAAGCAGCAAATAGATGGGTTTTGTTCCTTAACCCAATCAGCCAATCGGTGTCTTTTAACTGGACAGTTCAGGCCATTCACGTTCAAAGTGACTAATGATAAGTGGTAACTTTGCCCTGCCATTTGCCAAAGATAAGTTCTAATATATGCTTTGAATTCCCTGTGATCTTTTGCTGTGAGGTTTCCTTCCTTGGTTTCCTTCCTTTACCTTCTTTTATATTGATGACCATGTTTCTGTGTGTAACACATCTTTAAGCATCTTTTGCAGGGCTGGACGAGTGGCAACAAATTCTTTCAATTTCTGTTTGCAATGAAAAGTCTTTATTTCACCTTCATTCACAAATGATAGCTAATTTCTTTAAATTTTCCACCACATATTTAAAACTCAAGAGGAAACTAATAGTCTATAATATTTACCTGATATTTATTATTACTTTTGTCTTGCTTTCATTACTGATCATGTACATTTCCATCAGGTACATCCAAAGCAGAACCTTTATCATTTAGTGAATATCTTTTAACAATTAATTTTCTGAAATTTTCTTAATATGAACAAATCTTTAACTTTCATTTATTAAGGATATATTTCCTGGTTATAAAATTTTTGCTGGACAATCTATATATTCAGGACGTATACATGTTCTAAAACACTGGTAAGTATGCAAGGTGATGATATGCTAATTTGCTTGATTATAGTAATTTTTTCATGATGCATATGTATGCCAAAATACAATATTGTATATCTTAAACTTCTTCAAATTTTGTTGTCTTGTATATTTCAGTAAAGCTGTGGAAAATGTTCCATGTGTTTCTGATCTCTATTTTCAAACAAGAAGCTGAGTAGTACTCCATAGTGTATATACACCATAATTTCTTTATCCAATCAAGAGTTGATGGACATCTGGGTTGATTCTGTATCTTAGCTATTGTGAATTGTCCTGCAGTGAACATGGGAGTAGAGATAACTCTTTCACATGCTGACCTAGAACACAGGCAATTAAAGCCAAAACTGACAAATGAGATTACATCAAGTTGAGAAGTTTCTGCACTGCAAAGGAAACATTCAGTAAAGTGAAAAGACAACTGACAGAATGGGAGAAAATATTTGCAAACTATGCAACTGATAAAGGGTTAACATCCAGCATCTTTAAAGAATTCATGAAATTCAATAAAAACAAAACAAACAATCCAGGTAAGAAATGGTCAAAGGACTTGAACAGGCATTTTTCAAAAGAGGAAATTCAAATGGCCAATAGACTCTTGAGAAAATGCTCAGGATCACTAGGCCTCAGGGATATGCAAATCCAAGCCACAATGAGGTTTCATCTCACTTCAGTTAGTTTTTAAAAAGCCCTGATTTCAGAATAGCTAGCTGTAGCTGCTGCATTTTGTTAAAACATGTTTGCAAAAGTAAAGCCAGCTAGAGTACAGTGGAAGAAGCATATGCTCTGTGCCCACAGAGCTCTAAATTCAAATGGACTTTCTGTCTCTGAGCAGTTACTTTTCTGAATATGAAAAGAGGGCAAATTAAATGTGTTCTAAGTGAAGAATGCGACTTGGAAGCTCCTGTGAGGTCTGACATCTATTCAGTAGGCTTTTTTTCTCTTTTTTCCTTTGCTAAAAATGTCACTTAAATAGGTGCCTTTGCAATTTAATTAATTGTGACATCTAATTTACAAATTATTTAATACAATTATTAAAATTTATAAGTAGCTAATTACAAATCAATTTTAGTTTTATTTGAAAGTTCCCATTCAATTAAGCAATATTCATTATATGTAACACTTTTTGCTCTTATCCTAAAATGTAATATGTTGATATATCAAAAACCAAAAGTGATGACACAAAATGACCACGATTTCCAGTTATTATCTCTAAAGGCATGTATTCATTAAGCAGGATGTGGAAACTTTTGACTAAAGGTGAGTAACAGGTCTTAAAACAATAAAATTTCAAGAGGAAAAGCTAAAATTCCTGACACAGCTCTTGGGAAGGGGATGAGTAGGCCTGGAAGTGAGATCGGAAGAACCAGGTAAACTCACCGATTATTCTACGTGTGAGAAAATGTCCCGCACACAATTTTCTCCGTGATTCCTGCATTCAGCATTAATAATATTTTTCTGGTTTTGTTTATCATGCAAATAGAACTCTGGTAGCTCAGACATGTGAACCAAGTGACTGCTCACCTTATTTGAATTGAACACCCCCCCCCCCAATCTCTTTAATCTGTTCATTAGTGCTAGAGGCTAAAGTGCAAGCTGTGATTCTCATATCCAACATTCATGTAGGCCTGACCCAGCCAAGGGTGAAAGGAAGGAAAGAAAGTAAAGGAAGTAAAGAAAATCCTTTGAAAGCCAAGTGACACAGGTTCCAGGGATAGTGGAGAGTTCTGTTTAAGTAGAGGAAGCCTTATTCTGTTCCAATGGAAACGAATAGGTGATTTGCAAATCCTGCCTGTTTTCATTAATATTCTTGTCCCATTCAATCCCTCACATATTTTAAAAGCAGAAAGATGTAGCTGGTATGTTGTCAAGTTTCCTCTTATACTCTTCTCTAATGGAGGACTAGGGCCTGACCTTGTATGGAGTTCCTTTAAAATAACCAGTTTTTGTTTTTGCTTTTTGTGTCAGGCTTCAGGGAGAATGATATGATAAGGCCTGTCCTATTAAAACTATTGTGCAGGACAAGATAGTCTTCCTACACTTTCTTTGTCCATCAACCCTGTGCTACTGTGAACAGCGTTCTGAGTATTCTTTCAATCTCTTTCATGGTTCCATCCTCTGATAGAGACTAAAGACCTCAAGTTCAATATCATCTCTTACTTCTACAGACCTCACCACACATCTTTTGAAAGTCAACAGGTGCATAGAGGAGAATCACTTCTCAGCTTAACTTACAGCTTTCAATATCCAATATATACTGGTTATAATGAGGAAAGAATAATACTATAAAGCTATGTTCCTACTCAGCCTATGATAGTTTTATATATAAGTATGGTAAGAGGTATACTATGATAAAAAAATTAAACAATAGCATAAATCAAAACAGCATAAATCTCTTAAATGCCTTATTCAAGCAAATGATCAACATTTAAAATTAAAAAAATATCTGGGAAAAGAGGCTAAACATACCAATGCGCAAAGTCTTAGTACCCTGTATGATCCCAAGCACTGTACCCTTTCCAGCCACAACTTGACACTCAGAAGAGGCCTGTCTGTAGGCATTTATTTTTTATTTATTTATTTTAAAGTGTGGGGGGGCACTCTCATTTACTGCTTTACTCCCCAAATGCCCACAATGTCTGAGGCAGGGCTGAGCTGAAGTCCTAAACTTGGAATGCATTTCAGGTCTCCTGTGTGGGTGGTAGGTATCCACTTTCTTGAATCATCACTGTTGCCTCCCAGGGCTTGCATTAACCAGAAGCTATAATTGGGAAGCAGAGACTGAAATCAAACCCAGCCACTTCAATGTGGGATGCAGGTGTCTTAACCACAAGGTCAAATTCACACTGCTGAGAATAGATCTTAGAAGTGCTGTGGCCTGCCCCTTTCTGTCTCAGTGGGTGATCGAGATCTTTCTCTTCTGAGTTCTTTCATTTCCAGAAAAGAACAATAAGTAGTTCAGAACTGGATTACATAGTGACTTGTGTCTCCAAACCAAATTAAATCTCTTACCACTGCTGGTCCAGCCTATTCCTCCCAAATAGGCCACTATCACAATTTATAATAAATACAGCTGGTATGTATTTAAGGAAATAATTTTAGTTAAAATCAGTCTTCAATTTATGACATGATTTGCATGTGAGACTTGATGTCATGGACTATTATCTTTGTGTGTTTGTTTGTTTGTTTTTAAATTGGGAGTGCTTTCTGCTTGCCCACTGGGAGAAGAGAAGAATGGGCTTTCAAGTTCCCTTAGGAGGGCACAGTTTCTGTTTTCCTCTTAGGACTATCCTTAAAATTGTTCTAATGTTTCCAATTCATATATTTCTTGTTTTCCTTTAACTTCCTTCAGTATTTGGTTACCTAGAAACCAGATGATGAGTTTGAAATCAAACTGTCTAAATCCAGCATGCAGTTTGTACCCACTATACTAATAAACTTATTTGAAAGTCTTCTGGTATATTGCAAAAACAGATACAATTTTCCCTCTTTTCAGTTTCCATCCCCTAAGCAACTTTAAAGCTATTATTATCAAAAAGTGGAGAGTATTGTCTCAGAGTTGGTTTTGTGACTTACTTTACCCAATGGAAAGTGACTCAGAGGTACTGATAGAAAATTCCTAAACCAGACCTCAAAAGCCCCTTGCAATCCCACCCTCTCCTTGGGACCTCTGTTTTCCCCATGTAATCAAGCTTAGGATATTGCACTGGAGGATGAAACTTTTGTGCCCTGTCCTCCAATGCATTCCCTGCCTACCCAGTAACACTGCAGGTGAATAACGACCAGGCCCAATTGAGACCAGAAATGCTTCCCTGAGCCCAGTACCTATTGCTGCTCCACAAAATCTTTACTATAAAATGGAATTTTTAAAGCCACTACACTTTTGATCAGTTTGCTATGCTGCCAAATATTTGCTGATTTTAGTCACTATATTTTGTGATAGTTATATAGTATAATGTAACTCATATACCTCCAGTAACTCACACTAAATAAATCCCAAATGCTTCAACATTATAGTCAAGAATTTCACAATTCTCGCAAGGCCTATATTTCTACTCTCAATCCTGCTACTTACTTTGCAATATATTCTCAATTCACACTCTGCACATGGTTTATTCATCAAAGATGGTTTTCTGTGACTTTGTATTTCCACATACTATATGTGGTATTCCACTGCTATAATACTCTCACCTATCTGTTCTCCTTAACTCATGTATTTCTCCAGGCTTAGTTCCAATGCAATCTATTCTGTAAGATTTTTCCCAAGTCTCCCAAAAGAAGGAATCTCTTGATGGTCTGTTTTCACAACAATTTTCCTCTATCTCTAATCTACAGTGCTCATCACACAATTCCATATTTTCTATATCTCTAACACCTGTCCAGGTGCTACAGATAGCTTCAGTCAGATCAATCATTAGTCACCACAGTTTGCTCCCTGCTTTCCCTCACCACCACCATAAAGGGCTGTGCTACCCCACTGTAGCCAATACCAGAGTGGAAGTTCTGATCTAGGTTTTATGAAACCTCACTCCCTTGCTCACCATTTTGAGAAAGCAAAGACAACCAGAGTTATCTTCTAAGAAGTGAGCATGAAACTAACCTTTTTTCATAGTATTACAGCCAACAGCTAACAGAGTGCTATGTTGGGCGGCTCAAACCTGAAAACCCAAACTCTGAAATGCTCCAGTATTGGAAACTTTAAATGCCTGCAAAATGCCACAAGTAAAAATATGTTCACGTCTACCCTCATGTGATAGATCGCAATCAAATGGAGTTCAGCAAAAAATATTGTAGAAGGAGAACTCAAAAAGTGTGTAGAGAAATAGAACTAAAAGAGAAATCTGTGATAGTACAAAGATATTTTAAAACCCTAGCATAATTTTGTTATAGAAAGCATTTTCCATTGATCTTTTAAAGATTTTTTGTATGTATGGATTTCAAAATTTGTGCACCACAATAAACTATATTTTGAATTCTGTTTTTCACAATTTTTTTGAAGCACCCATGGATAAAACTACTTTCTGGCTATGAGTTTAATATGTTTATGAAACATAAATGAATTTCTTATTTAGACTTGGAGATCATCTCTAAGATATCTCATTATGTATGTGTAAATATTTGAAAATAAAAAATGTCCCAAATCAAAATGCACAAGCATTTTGGATATGAGATAATCAACCTGTACTAGCTAAACAAGACATTCTGGCATCTAGTAAAAAACTAGACAATTTTAGCTGAAAACAAATCAGTTTTCTATAAAGACTTCAAATTCATGTATATGTCTTCAAAGAAAATTAGCAATAAATATATTTCAGTTCTTTAAATTTAAACATATTTCCATCAGTCTTACTCAAATTTTACCTTAGAGTATATTTATCTTGATTGAAATTTCTTTTTTATTAATCTGATATTTTTCTCATAGTTTAAATGAACTCTAAGTATTCTCAGCTGTTAAGCTTTTATCCCTAGGTACACATAGCTCAGGAATGTAGAAGAGAAGCACACATTTTAAAATAATGGCTTTACTTTTTCCTCACTCCAATTTCTAAAGTAGCAGATTCAAGGTAAACACTTGTCTAAAACACTTAGCTGTATAAATTTTAAGGTGAAATTCTGTCGTCTTGTTTTTTAGACCAACTGTCATTAATGTATTAGTGTTTAATCTCTCCAGTTTACTTTTTCTGGGCATGTAACAACCTTACTTTTTTCAGACAGATATGGATAGATATGTCAGTTATCTGTTGCTTTTCCTTCTAAGAGTAGAGAGTGGATGATTATTATGGAAATAATGGTCAACTATGGGAAACCTGTTCTAGATCTGTAGTAGAAAATATGGAATCATGCTTTGTCTTTTTAATTCCGATTAAGGTCAATGAGGGAAGATGATCCACATTTCTCCCACCAAAATTGTGTACAATGTACAGAATCCTATGATGCTGAGTTATGACTTAAGAATTTAAAAATGCAAGTGTAAACAGTTGGCTTCTTTCAGAAATACAAGTGAGACTTTCCGTTAGCTCTTTCATTTATGAGTTGCGGTTTAACATTCTTACCACATGGTAAACATCTTAGCTTACAAAACAGGGATGGAGTTGGCACATTACATGAATACAATATTTTTGCTAAACCTTTTTTTGATGAAAATATTTTTCTTGGAGAAACAAGGTTGGTATGTTTTAGTGAACTGCAGTCACATGGAAGAAAATTTTAAAATATCTTTATAAGTTTACAAATTATATTGCTTCAAGGGAAATGTAATTTTTTTCATGTGTATCTAAGTTAATATGAATGAAAATAATTAGTCATTCAAAATACATATTTTATGAGCCATCCAAGTAAAATATAAAAATTTATTTGTTCCCTTTGGCAAATTATCTGGTCTTGCCAAAGTGTTTCTAACCTGCAAAGCCATGACTTGTCCTTTGCTATGCAAGACTAAGAGTGACTTCCTTTCTACTTCTAAATTTATTCAGTCAAAGTTTATTATAATCTGCATGAACCATGGTGGAAAAGACAACATATACCCACTGAGACAATTCACTCAATTCAGCAAAAGAGAAAAATAAGGACATATAAATGCAGAGCCCTGGATAAATAGTAATTGCTACCAGTATAAATAAGTTAATAGATTTTAAACTAAAGCTAACATTTTACTTATAAGATGAAAGAAATGGGCCTTAAAATGGTCCATGGAGGGTAAGAATAGATTAATTTTTACTGAGATGGGCATGGAATGATTATTTAGTTTCTGCTCCAAATATAATAGTTAACTCTCAGGAACAAAGAACTAAGTAAAGCCCAGGGAAACTATTTGTAGATTCACATATCTGTGCAGTAATGGACGAAAAATCTGGGTAGTGAATCTAGTGGACAAGAACTTAAAATATGAACCCTGTAAAATTGTTTATATGTAGGAAGTGATTATTATAAACCACAATATAGATATTGGCCCATTTCATCTCAAAGGTATATTCTAGTAGGCATACTGTAAAGTGGCAAAAATGGATAACTATTTTACATAATATGACACAGTTGATCAGAGACAAAATGAAAGTTTGAATAGAAGACAACTATGCCTTGAATCTTTCTCCCAAAAACTTCATGTTAGTAACTGCTTTGCCTATTCAAGATGGTAACTGGGGTATCATGTGAACATCTACATCAACTACATAGTCCTGACCCATGAAATATGCAGAATCTAGAAGCCCCATTTCATTAAGCAGGTTCAGACATTTGATCAGAGAGAAAAATCCCATCCATGAAAGGTGTTAGATGAAGAGAGGAACAAACAAGCACGCGGAGATTTCTCAGCAGACTGTAATTTAGAGACTGAATTTTAGGTTTCATATTTATCCAGGCAAGATTTTTTTTTGCTTGAAATATACCCGCCCATGCCATCTAAGCCACAAAGTAAGCTTATAATTATGGATTCTCTCAATTTCAGAAGCTGACGAAGGAACTCACTAGTGGAATGTGACTGTTTTATGCCATTATTGCATATTCAACAGTAAAAGTAAATCTCAGTGAGATGAGGAGAAGTAAAATTATATCTTCCTAATTTGCATTGACCATGAAATGTTACATTACAGAGAAGTTTATATTATGAATAGAGAGCAGAAAAATTATATACGAAGGATTTTAAAGTAATTCCTAGGTCATTCATAACTCATATGCAACAGTAATTAGGGAGATTTCATCCTCTGAGAATTTACTAATATATACAGTGCCCCATCTCTCTCCTCTCTCTTCTTCACCTGTCATCTCTCTACTCTGACCTTTCCTTTTGCCTTATATACATATGTGTGTATGTAAATATACACATGTTACATGATATAATACATTATATTACATGATACAATACATTATATCATGTAATATATTTATAAATACATACATTGTATTAAATATACATTATATAATATATAATGTGTATATATATGCATTATCAAGTGACATTCACTCTATGATGAATTCACACATAGTGGGAAATCTGTCATGTTTATTATTATGTTCTTTTTTATATTTATATAAAGCAAACAAGTTTCATAAACATAATATATAAAGGTTTTTTTTGACAGGAAGAACTAGACAGTGAGAGAGAGAGACAGAGAGAAAGGCCTTCCTTCCATTGGTTCACCCCCAAAATGGCCGCTATGGCCGGCATGCTACTCTGATCTGAAGCCAGGAGCCAGGTGCTTCCCCCTGGTCTCCCATGCGAGTGCAGGGCCCATAGATTTTAACTATCCCATTCTTACAGGTTCAAAACCAGACATTTTTTTGATTGCATTCAGGATGGATTAGAAGAAAAATTGATATTGAATATGGAGAGGACACAGTGATGGACAACATTACAAGAACCTAACTTTGGTGTGCCTGAATTTTGGCAAATATAATCTCAAAGAAAGGAAATATCAATGATCACATTTGAGTCAATTAAAAGCATATTTTCTAGAGGTCAGATAACTGTTTAGCCTAAAGAATATTACAGAATGGAAAGCACATAATGGACCTATATGCACATAAAAAGAAAAGGGAGAGGTAAAATCATCCATGCAGTCAAGGAAAATCTGGATAAAGTCATGAAGATTTAGTCGAATCTTGAAGGAAATACAAAAAAAAGATATACCAAGAGAATCTGTGTAGGAATTTCCGGGTAGGAAGTCTAAGCATCAGCTACTGCTATGGGATCAATAATTGTCCATCCTGGTTTTCAGAAGCTGCAGTACCATACAGGATGATTGAAGCTAAGTGTTGATACATAGTATCTGTGAGAAGAAAAAAGTTAACATAGACAAAATGTTTAGACATTATTAATACAAAAACTATGTACAGAGACTCAAATGTGATACAGATGGTAGTAAAGGGGTTTTGTAAGTCCCAAAACAAACAAACAAAAAGCCCCCCAGAGAGAGAGAGAGATTCAAAATGAAACCTACATCAGTGTCATATAGAGCTGGGGCTGATGTAGTAGGAGACCCAGGGTTCTATCAGCAGGAAATGAGAAAGCACTTGTGTTAATTTAATTACAAACTTGTGGGTGCCTGAGTAAGAAGAATGTCATAGAAATAATGGAAGGAGAAACCCAAGGCAAACAGGGTCTTTGTGTCTCTTGAGAAAGGAGAGGAATGAGTTGAAGACAGCCAGGCTAGGAGGGGTGGAACAGTCTGGAAGGGAAACTAGGTCATTGTGCACTTACTTCATTTGTGCTGATGACAGGATATTCTATTTGAGAAAGATTTTGGATGCAAATGGAAATATAAAACTTAACCCTTTGTAAGCAGAAAGGGCTAGAGACTTACATCTGAGTAACATTAACACAAAATAACTACACGTAGGTGAATGAGTGATTTTCATAACAACAGCAAAGTGAACAAAGATTAAAATACCAAGAATTGATACTAGGTACACCATTGCTTCTTCTGACAAAGAGAACAGCCAA
This sequence comes from Oryctolagus cuniculus, assembly GCF_051225735.1. Taxonomy (NCBI): domain Eukaryota; kingdom Metazoa; phylum Chordata; class Mammalia; order Lagomorpha; family Leporidae; genus Oryctolagus; species Oryctolagus cuniculus. The sequence continues at coordinate 18,427,394 of NC_142870.1, read as the reverse complement.
CAAAGAAATTAATGGTGATGATGATGATCAACATGATAATGTAATAGCTGTAACATATGTCTGAACAATTACTGAGCAATTATTCTGAGCCAGGGGCGGCTATTATAAGAACTTTTTTTGGGGTAAAGATTTTATTTATTTATTTTAGAAGTAGATTTGCAGACAATGAGAGCGAGAAACAAAGAGAAAGGTCTTCCACCTGATGGTTCACGCCCCAAATGGCCACAACAGTCAGAGCTGGGCCTGTCTGAAGCCAGGAGCCAGGAGCTTCTGGATCTCCCATGCAGGGGCAGGGGCCCAAGTGCTTGGGCCAACTTCTACTGCTTTCCTAGGCTATAGCAGAGAGCTGAAGAGGAGGAAGGGAAGCCTGGACTCAAACCAGCACCCATGTGGGATGCTGGTACCTCAGAAGAAGGATTAACCTACTGAAGCACAGTGCCAGCCAGAAAACTTTCTATTTAACACTCACAATTCCGCCACTAGAAAAGGGTATACATTTTGTAGACAATGCTTCAGGTATCATAAGAGGGCATAATTTCTGGAATATCATGACCAAATTGTACTAAGACATGAACTTGGCTGAGAATGTGTGTCAGGTCTGGCTAAGAGGGGGCAGAATACTGGAAAGTTTGTTAGAGAAGGGCAGTAACTTTAGGGAAGATCTCTCTGCCATTCAGTTACAGATGAGCATTAAAAGGTATCCAAGAATTCGTGTAGAAGACTGATTTTGTACTATACTGCCATGGTGTCTCTATGACTGCTGGAGAGATTACAGATGATTCTCAAAGAGCTGGAGTCTTTCACATGGAAATACATTCATCAGTGTTCTGTGGCGGTTTTCATGGAAATAATAAATTAATAATACTAATTTTTTCTGATACAATAAATAGTACTGAGAATAATTATATCATTTCCTAGGATGTAAAATAACCAATGGTTTATATTAGCCCTAATGCCAACAACCCTTCAAAATAAATTTTATTATATGGTTGCATAGTTAAGAAGATTGTGATCTGGACTCTGAAGTAATTTTTCCATATCATCCAGTCACAAGTGCCAAAGGCCTCCAGACCAGAGCTATGTCACTCATGGCAGCACCTGCTCCCACTATTCCATGCTGCTTCCATCACGATTTTGTATCTACGGCTCTCCTCCTAAATACAGAAATAAAAGACACATGATTAAAATCAACAAAGACCTCATCTATAATTCTCTTTCAATGCTTTTGCCATTAACCTACAATGTTGCATAACTTGCTTCAAAATATTTGGAAGTTTGAAAGTTTTATTCCCTAATAGGTTGTCTATGTTATAAAATTGGCACAGAATAATATGATTAATACCATTCTCCTTTTGAAAGCTATGGTCTCATGGAAAATAAGCAAAGAATGTCAGAAATATGAGTTGTACTCGAATGATAGGAAGATATCAGCTTAAGTTGTAAAGAATGAGAGGTCATCATTGTAGGAAATCATTGATGACAGATGAATTATTTTGATGTTTTTGTAGGATCCTCAAAATTTCCATCTGAGGTCATTTTTAATTTATGCCATGCATTATCTCTCTGGATCCACCTTTTTCTCAAGGTATTCTATGCTGTGGTTTTGTTTTCATTATCCCACCCACATGTTCTTGGCCTGCACAAACGCACACACACCCCCTGCCTGGGTATTTTTCCAACACAAATACCAATGGTATTTACGCTATGAGAAGAGGAGAGTCTTGGTTAAAAGTTGATGTGAAGGTTAATTAATGTGAAACACAAGCTTCTGTTGCATAGCGAAGTGCTAGAAAATGACAATGTTATAGAAAGAATACTCAGAATTTTGAAGGCAAATATACGTTTTCTACCTTGTCACTCAAGGAATATAATTATTATTATCCCAAAACATATGAATAGGGAACAGGGAAAAATACAGCATTAATTTAGGAAGGTAAAAAAATTCTTGTTTAGTACAGTGATTAAGCTGACAGTTGGGGATACCTGCATCCCATAAGGGCTGAGTTCAACTTGCCACTCCTCTTTCAGTTTCAGCTTTGTGCTAATGTGCACCCTTGGGAGCCAACATAGGAGGGCTGAAGTACTTGTGTCCCCACTACCCACATGGGAAACCTGGATTGCATTTGCGGTTACTGTCTTCAGCCTAGCCTACTGCTGGCTATTTTGAGCACTTGTGGAGTGAACCAGATGAAGATCTATCTCTCTTTCCTCCCTCTCTCAGCCCCCTCCTTCTCTTACACACACACACACACACACACACACACACACACCAAACATACCTAATGAAAATAAGTTATCTGTGAATGAATAACATTCAGTTATGGGTTTGTTCACAGGTTAATGTAAAAAATACATGTAGAATGCTTAAATATAAAACTTAACTGGGAAGGAAAAAGTCAACAAGAAGGATAAGTTTCACATATGAGAGTCCACGGGTGCATTCAAAACCAAGGAGTAGCCTGGAAATGACCCCCTTGAAATTAAGGCAGAGCTGAGAGTTGAGAGAATCCTGCATGTGTTGATGGGTAAGAAAGATAAATAATTATAACTACAATGTGGTCCATTAATTCTCAGGCATGTTGAGAGGTGCCAAACAACTTAACATGCCTCCATTCCATTTCTGCTCAACCAGTTGTGCTGTCCTGTTTGTATGTGTTCAGCAACCTCTTCCCAGCTGCTAGTTTTCCTTACACAGCATTACGATCCATGCACATTTACTTTCAAATTCCATGTCCCATCACCCTGAATTCCAAATTCAGTGGCCATAGACTTTCAATCACTTCAGCTGATGACAATCAGAAAAAAAAAATTGGAACTTGTAGAAGAGGAGAAGAAAGGGAGGCAAAACTGTGTAACTAAGGTTATGTCAAGGCAGCACCAGGCAACATGATACACAGGGCCCTGTGCTTCCAACTCTTCCCAAGAAGGGAGCTCATGCTTAGTGCTCTCCTGGAACCAGCTATATTTGACAGAAAGTCCAAGTCCTGAAAGCCTGTCACCACCCAAAAATGGTTGATAAATACCTATTTCTTGGGGCAGACTAGAATGGTTAATAATGGCTCCATGCAACTTTTTTGCCAACTGAAGTATTATGATTGCATTTTGTCTCATGAAATGCAAAACTGAAGTTTTAATCAGAAAGACATTATATATTTCTATGGTAGGTCAGACTCTTAGGAAAGGAAGTTCTTCCTAGCATTCTTAGAGGCAAAGTATCTGCTACAGAGCACAACTTAAAAGCATCTATTTCCACCACTGAGAAGGGAAAGAATAATGACTAGGAGAGAGTTATGCAATATTAATTATTGCCTATGGAAGAGGCATACAATAAAGTTTGTATTATTAACCTATAATAAATAATATTTAATTTTATTTTAATAAATAAAGCATACCTCCACTAAGGAAGTTAACCAGAAACTTGTTTCCCCATCATTCATATGGCAAGCTTAGTAAAGTTCAGTGCATTTCTGACAAAGCAAGGGAACCTAGCCAAATGATGCCACTTAATTGTAGTATGATTAAAAGTGATGAGGAGGAGGCCTGCGCTGTGGTGTAGTGGGTAAAGCCACTGCCTGCAGTGCCGGCATCCCAAATGGGTGCGCGTTCAAGTCCCAGCTGTTCCACTTCTGATCCAGCTCTCTGCTATGGCCTGGGAAAGCAGTAGAAGATGGCCCACGTCCCTGGGCCCCTGTACCCACGTGGGAGACCTGGAAGAAGCTCCTGACTCCTGGCTTTGGATTGGCACATCTCCAGCCATTGCGACCAATTGGGGAGTGAACCAGTGGATGGAAGACCTCTCTCTCTCTCTTTCTCTCTCTCTCTCTCTCTCTCTCTCTGCCTTTCCTTCTCTCTGTGAAATTCTGCATTTCAGATAAATAAATGTTAAAAAAAAGAAAAGCTTATGAGAACAATGTGCCAAGGAAATGAGCCACTTACAAATGCATAACTCATCTTAAGGAAGAGTGAAACGATATTGAAGATGAAGCCTGCCATGGCAGATGATCCAAATAAATTTGTAAGGAAAAATTTAATTGTGTTTAAGGCTTTCATTGAATGCTGGAGCTGTAGGTGGAGGCTAAATCTACTGTTCCACAGTGTGTCTCCCCTACTTCTTCATTTCACTGATGTTTTGTATACTTTTGTTTCAATTTTGTTTATTACTTCTCTATTTCTTTCCTCCTACTCATTTCGATTTCTCTTCAAAAATCCCAATTTTGTGGTAAAATTTTTCATGCATGTTATGTATGGATTTATTTAATTCTTGAATTTGCTTCTCATTGCTTCTGAGTAATTGTATGATTAATTTTATGAATTCCATTACAGGTATTTCATTAATCTCTTCATCTTCACATTTTAATATTGTAGTGTTGCTGTGTTCCTTTGGTGCGGTAGTGTTGTCTTTTTTATAATTTATTTGTATTTATTTAAAAGAACTGCAGAGAGAGGTAAAACAGTGAGAGAGAGAGAGAGAGAGAGAGAGAGAGGTCTTTCATCTGCTGGTTCACTCCTCAAATGGCCAGAGACAAGCTGATCTGAAGCCAGGAGCCAGGAGCTTCTTCTGGTTCTCCCATGTGGGTGCAAGGCCACAAGGACTTGGGCCATCCTCCACTGCTTTCCCAGGCACATTTTGCAGAGAGCTGGATTGGAAATGGAGCAGCCAGGACTCGAACTGGTGTCCATATGAGATGCTGGCATGGCAGGCTGGGGCTTTCACCTGTTGCACTGGCCCCAATCTTCATTATTCTTGTTTCTTGAACTTCTGTATATATTTTAAGGTATTTGTGGAAATGCTTTTTGGTTTTTTTTCCTCTGTGGCTTAGTGGAGTGTCTGCTCTTTCAGCAAATATCACTGTTTCACTCCCCAAACGGCTGCAATGGCTGGAGCTGGGCTGATCTGAAGCCAAAGATCCAGGAACTTCTATGAGGTCTTTCACATGGGTGCCTGAGAACAAGCAATTGGGCCATCTTCACTGCTTTCCCATACCATTAGCAGGGAGCTGTATTAGTTGTGGAGCAGCTGAAACTTGAATCATCGCCCATATGGGATGCCGGCTTAGCAGGCAGAGGCTTAACCTACAATACCACAGAGCTGGCCCCTATAAAAATAAACTCACAATGGATCAAAGATGCAAATCTATGACCCAATGCCATCAAATTACTAGAGGAGATTATTGGGGAAACTCTTCAAACCATTGGCAAAGGCGAAGCCTTTTTTGGAAAATACTCCAGAAGTACAGGCAATCAAAACCAAAATAGACAAATGTGAGTACATCAAGCTGGGGAGCTTCTGCAATACAAAGGACACCTCTCTTTATTTTTTAACCTACGCTTTCAATTTATCCCATTTTAAACATTTTATTTGTTTATTTATATTCATTTTGTTTGAAAGGAAGAGGGACAGAGAGACACAACAATGTATTCCTTCCACTCATTCTCCCTCAAAAGCCCACCACACCAAGGTTGAAGTCAGGAATCTGGAACCCATCTGGGTTTCCCATGTTTGTGACAGGGACCCGGATATTTCAGTCTTTGTCTGCTGTCTCCAGGAGTGCACATTAGGAGGAAACGGATGACATGCAGAGGGGCTGAGATTCAAGACGGACTGATATATGATGTAGGCATCCCAAACAGCATATCAACTGCAGTACCCGTGGTTTTAAATAAAGGTATCTTATTAATCTAGCCAATTGTCATTTCCACTGTGCTATGGTTCTCCACAATACCACTTGGAATAAAAAAACTCACTCATTAAGATAAGCACCAAATAACTCTAGACCCTAGAGAGACCTACAGTGGGTGAGTGTGTATGTGTGTGTGTATGTGTGTTTATTGCTGTGAGTATGCGAGCAAGTCGGAGAGGGAGAGAGTTATGAAAGAAATAAATTGATTGCTAAGAGAAAACTGCAAAATGTTGAAAATTAGGGAATCTGAGTTCAGGAACAGGGGCAGTTATTTTACTCTTGCAACTTTTCTACCATGTTTTAAATTCTTGAAAACAATATGAGTGGAGATAGTAACCTAAGAAATAGATGTCCACTCATATGTATAAACTCCATCACTTTTCATTAAAATATGGCCTAAATAGATCATTTGAGAGGTTGAAATGTTAATGAGAGAAAACTAGGTGCTAGGCTCAAGTTCATGCTCTTTTTTGTGTGTCAGATAGCTTCTCTCTCAGATAGCTTGACCCTGCAAGAGATGTCCTGAATGTGTATTTGCTTTGAGCCAGTAGATTAGCTTAGACATTTAAATCATCTAGTGACTACAATAATGTGTTATTTTTCTTCTAAATGGAAAACTAACAAGTTTGTGCAGCCACGTTTTCTAAACTGGAGGATACATTGCAGAAATTTCTGCTAAGCAGATGTTTTTTTGTTTGCATGTAAAGTAGATCTGTTACAATTTTGTAATCCAGCATTTCATGCTTTCCAAATAGACTTGTTTCAGTGATTTGACTAAAATTTGCTAATTTGCCAAGATAAATATTGTTGTGAGTGCCAAAAGTTTCCATCTTTCTGTGACTGATTCTTGCTGTCACTCTTTCACTTTAAGCACAAATGTCAGGGCCCCCAAATGTTTGCAGTCTTGCTCCTCTTTCTCAGATAGTTCAGAATTACAGCCTTAGTCTAGGGCTGAATGTGCTCATTTCAATAATTTTTCCATTCCCCAAAGAGACTATTATGCTTTTACAAAACGCTTATTAGGGAAGACGTTGGGAATTCAGAACAATTTTATGTTGTACTTATCTTCCAAGGGCCATGAGATCAGTATCCAGATGCTCTGACTCAGCCAAAGGCAGGATTGTTCCCTGGCACAGGAAAATCATGATTCTGCCCTAGGACGCAGAGCAGGCTGGGGATGCACACGCCTGAGATACATACACCAGAATAGCCAACCCCAATGCGCTTGCGGTGGCAGGAAACACGAAGAAGTATTGAAAACCGAAGTGTCCTTTAACTGTAGCCACTGCAAATGCGTATGAAAAATAAACGAAGATCATAATTTGAAGTAAACATTGCAGGGTCATTGAGACAATAGGCTACCCTGCTTCATGCACTTGAGAAGGTTAACTGGGAATAGTAGCCGGGAAGGACTTTGGAAGCACCATGCCTTCTTCTGTGAGTCATCCTTGGCCTCCCTGCTTATTTCATGTTCATGTTCCTGAGGCTCCCTCTTCCTGTTTCTGGGATTTTTCTTTTCCTTTCATCCAAATGAAATATTATTTGAAAATAGTCCTGTTTCTTCCATTTTTACTTCTTTCTTTGTTTCTCCACACTTCCAACGACATTTGCGTAAGCTGAGAAAATCTTCCAGGAAGAAAAGTAAAAATCAGTTTATGTTTTAAATTTTTGAACACTTCATCAAGTGATTGCTAAACACTGACTATATTTTCTAATTAAGTTGCTGAACATCTTCTTCATTCCAGCTCCCTGTATAGAGTTCATCACATTTACTCCAGTGCAATGCCTTTCAGAGTCATCCCTGGGCAACATGGCACCTGACACATGCCTTGAGTCTAGGTACATTGTTTAAGAAAGACGTGCTTCATTGAAATTTCAAAATCTAATACAAAAATAGTATGAATTCAATGGCCTGTGAGGAAAATATTATCCTCAAGAGCAAGGAAAGAACTTCCACTTTGACCATGACCTTGTCTAAAAATTATCAGAGTCAGTGAACTCAGGGGGCTTCCATAGCCTTGGCAGCTCATGACAAGAGCCTAGGGTGATTACTGATGCCATAAACAAGAGTGTCAATTTGTTAAGTCAACAACAGGCACCACTGTGCACTTACTCCTCATGTAGGATCTTTGTCCTTAATGAGCTGTACATTGAGATTTAATGCTATAACTAGTACTCAAACAGTATTTTTCACTTTATGTTTCTGTGTGGGAGCAAACTGTTGAAATCTTTACTTAATGTATGCTAAACTGATCTTCTGTATATAAAGAGAATCGAAAATGAATCTTGATGTGAATGGAAGGGGAGAGGGAGTGGGAAAGGGGAGGGTTGCGGGTGGGAGGGACGTTATGGGGGGGAAGCCATCGTAATCCATAAGCTGTACTTTGGAAATTTATATTCATTAAATAAAAGTTTTTTTTTTTTTTTTTTTTTAAAGTACTCTCAGTTCTCATCACCACTGGGGTGGACTTGATGCACAGGTCTGCAATCTCGGTCCATATGGGCCTACCTGGAATTTGGGTTTTAAATAGCAGCTTGTTAGTGGGGTAGACAATGAGCCTGAGCCCAAGGAGTAGGCCTTTCACCTGGGTGCATAGTAGCCAGTCTGGAGCCTGAGGTGGCAGGATATGGAATGGTGCCTGGGAAGGAGGGGCCTGGTGCTGGGGGTCTCAGAGAAGTCAGGACCTCCCTTCACTCTCCGTCCCTCATGTGCAGGGTGTTTGTCTTGGTGCTCAGCTATATTGGGCAGGCTTGGGGAAGGAGAGATGCAGGACTATGTGAAACTGCCCTTCCTACCCTTGTCAATGCTTTTTTTCTTATTCACAACCCACATTTTGTGATCTTTCACATGAATTACTTAGCTCTAATGAAAAAAAAAAATGTGTATGAATAGTTTTTCAAATTTAGTTTCTGTGAGGAGACTAGCATTGGAAATTACCAGTACATCATGTTATTTGGCATTACTCCTTCAACATTGCTTTAATAAGATGAAGAGCAGAGGTTGAAGATTAATATTGTATTTACTTTTTATATTAGAGATTATCACATTATCCTTGTTCTTAAAAAATATTTGGTTCATCTACTAGGCCAAGAGATAATCAGTGGATGCAAATTCATTTTTTTTAGGGTAGGGATTTATTCAGAATCAAATTAGCTTTGAAGAAAGTTTGAAGGGCCTGGAGGGCCTGGCATTGTCACATAGTGGGTTGAGCCACAAGCTGCCAGGCTGGCATCCCCTATGGGTGCCAGTTAAAGTCCGAGACAGAGAGAAAGGTCTTCCTTTGCTGTTGGTTCACCCTCCAATGGCCGCCGCGGCCGGCGTGCTGCAGCCAGCGCACCGCGCTGATCCGATGGCAGGAGCCAGGTACTTATCCTGGTCTCCCATGGGGTGCAGGGCCCAAGCAATTGGGCTATCCTCCACTGCACTCCCTGGCCACAGGCAGAGAGCTGGCCTGGAAGAGGGGCAGCCGGGACAGAATCCGGCGCCTCGACTGGAACTAGAACCCGGTGTGCCGGCGCTACAAGGCGGAGGATTAGCCTAGTGAGGCGTGGAGCCAGCGCTGCTTCACTTCTGATACAGCTTCCTGCTAATGTGCCTGGGAAAGCAGCAGCAGATGGCGCAAGTGCTTGGGCTCCTGCACCATGTGGGAAATTTGAAACTCCTGACTGCTGGCTCCAGCCTGGACCAGCTAAGGCTGTTGCAGTCATTTGGGGAGTGAACCAATCTCTCTCTCTCCCTCTCTCCCTCTCTCTCTCTCTCTCCTCTCTCTCTCTGTAACTATTTCAAATAAATAAATCTTAAAAAAATAACTTGTAGTAAATTAAAACATATGTGTATTCTAAGGTGAAAAATAACATAAGCTGAAGCAGAGATTGGGTGTTTATACTTATAATGGTGAGTCATTTTAGATAACTAGAATCAGATGATTAAAAATAAAATGTATGTGTGGGTATTTAGCCTAGTGGTTAATACACCATTAAGATGCCTAAGTTAGATCCATGTTTCCAGCTCCTGTCTTCTACCAACACACACCCTAGGAGGAAGGTAATGGCAAAATGATTGGGTTCCTTCTCTTCTATGGGGGACTCAGAATGAATTATTGATTCCTGGCTTTGGCTTGTCCAGGATCTGGCAGTTATGTGCATTTGGGAAGTGAACCAATAAATGGGAGTGCTCTTTCTCTCTTTAGCTTTCTCTACCTGTCTCTCTACCTTTCAAATAAGTTTTAAAGTATTAAGAATGTATAATAATACATACATAAAGATAGCTTCACAAGAAAGGTATGAAAACCTGATGACCACTACAAAAATAGCATTCATATGCATTGTATATGTAGACCATTGTCCCCTAGCTTATGGCTGTTTTGCAATGAAGATAGGTTCTATGAAGTCTGAAATAAAATAGTTGTACTAGAAATGGCGTATATGTGAATCTAAATGTGGTCTTATGGTATTGTGCATAGAATATTATGATTATATTTCAATATGTATGTAACTGTTTTCAAGTATTATTATTCTTTTTAATATGTATTTGAAAGGCAGAGTGACAGAGAGAAGAGGAGAGACAGACAAAGAAACAGCTCTTCCATCCATTGGTTAACTCCCCAGGTGGTCTCAATAACTTGGGCTGGGCCAGGCCAAAGCCAGAAGCCTGGAATTCCACCTGGGTCTCCCCATTGAGTGTCAGGGGCCCAAGTACTTAGGCCATTTTTCAAATGCATATTAGCAGTAAGCCAGATAGAAAGAAGACAGTTGGGGCTTGAGCTTGTGCCCCATTGCCAAGTGTCAGCTTAACATGTAGATCCACAATATTGGCCTTGTACTTTTATTTTTTTTTATTGGCCCTGCGTTATGCCGGCACTGTGGCATAGTAGGCTGAACCTCTATCTGCAGCACTGGAATCCCATATGGGCGCCGGTTCGTGTCCTGCATGTCCTCTTCCAATCCAACAATCTGGGAAAACAGAGGAAGATGACCCAAGAGCTTGGGCCCCTGCACCCATGTGGGAGACCTGGAAGAAACCTCTGGCTCCTGGCTTTGGATCAGATAAGCTTTGGCCATTGGGGCAATTTGGAGAGTGAATCAACAGATGGAAGACCTTTCTCTCTGTCTTTCCTTTTCTCTGTCTGTAACTCTGCCTCTCAAATAAATAAATTGAATATGTTAAAATGCATTAATTTAATTTAATTTAATTTAATTTAATTTTAAGGTCAAAGATAAAGAAAGAGACAAAGAGATCTTGCATCTGTTAATTTATTCTGCAATGCCCACAGGAGCCAGGGCTGGACCACACTGATTTTAAGTATATTTAAATTTCAGTGCTTAAAGTTACTAAAATTAGTTTTTAAGTGTAATTTGGAATAGGAACTTTTTATTCCATCTACTCCTTATTCCATCAACCAAATTAATGTTAATTTGATAGAGTTTCTGTTTTCCCAAGATTTCTGGATATATTTTGTTCATGTTTGGAATTCTTTTTGTTTCAGATAGAATTTTAGATTAGATTTGTACTTGAATTAGCAGTGTATCTACTATTTATAATCTACATTCTTACAGCTAAATAATGATCTTTTATCATGGTTAATATTGAAGAATAGAACTGATAATACATAGAATAATTCCCATTGTAATTAATGTTATGTATTTAAAATGATTTCCTTGAAAAAAGATATTTTAAGGATTATGATTTTGCTTAAATAACTCAGTGCATCTGTTCATTTCTTTTTTAATACCAGATCTCCCAAAGGGGTCAGACGTCCCACCTTGCTTTACAAAATGGAGGAAACAGGCATCTGAACTGGTTAAGTGGCTTTCCCACTTCAACAAACACACTGAGGTTCATTGCTCTCTCTGCTTCATGACACTAACACGGATTTCGAAAAAAATGTTTGCCAAAATATCTTTGGCTTGTCTTCAGAGCCAGCTTTTGGGGAAAAATGCTGAGATGATGATGCATTTCATTTTTCTTTTTCCTGAAATGTTAGTATATGAAGGAGATGAGTTCAAGAATGAAAATGGAATTTTTATTTGAGGAGTTATAGATTGATCCTGTAGAAGTATGTCTTATAGACTAAGCTAACTGTGATGTACCACATATAAAACTATAAAACATTCAATTTTTCTAAAAGGAATGCAATAGCATATTTATGTTTTGGAGTAGTTTCTAAACAACCCATATCCCATGAAAATGCATATATAAGGAGTTACAAGGGAAGAAAAACACCAATGCTGGGTAAGCTTGGCTCAAGTGATTGCCTTTCAAGAGGACCTGTGCTGTGAGCCACATGGTTCAATAAATAAAGTGTAAACAAGGTCTAGTGTATTTGATTTCCAGGAGCAGTTAGGAAAGAAGTAACTTTTAGGGAAAGCGATTGTAAATAACATAAATATTCATCTGTGAGGTGTGAGGTCATGTTTTTCATGTGAAAATTTTGTGAATTATAACCCATCATCTCCATGTTGGATGGTCCTTTCAAAAGGATCTAGCTTTCCCTTAGGGAAAAATGAGGCAGCGGTCAGATTCCATTCTCTAAGTTGCAAGAATCCCTGTCTGTCTTGGTCTCTCCCTTCCTGCGCGAATGAAAGCACTACTAGAAAAGTCCCTAAAAATGTGTTGAATTTGCAGCAACTTTATCAAATAAGGAAATATAACTTGAAAGAACATTTATTCAATTTCCCATGTATCAAACGTTTTTCCTGGCTGAAACAATTCATCTGCCAATTTCAGTTTCAAGCTAAGTGTGATACTCACAGGTGCACTGGGTTTTCACTGCTTGAGGTTGTTTGCACGTTTATTGATTGCATATCCTCTTCATCAGATCAGCAGTGCACCAGTTGATGAAGGACCTGCAATCACTTGGGTTAACACCACACTAAATGGAAGAAAGAAAAAATTTGGAGATGCTGACTGGCTAGGACAAATCCTCCTTGGCTGATGACAGCTGTTGCTAGTATTTGGGGAGAATGAAGCATAAAATGGAAGCTCGCTTTCTCCCTCTCTCTTTCTGTGTGTGTGTGTGTGTGCGCGCACACATGTGTGTGTCTGCATTTGAAATAAATATATTTCAGAAAACATGGAATAAAAGTAAGGACATAAAGATTGTGGTACTGAACATTTCAGTGTTCAACTATTGGATCACAAACCCATCAGAAGCATCTGGGTAAAAAAAAATTTGTGAATCCCCATATAAATATTAATATACTTAAATCAATTTCTTCTCTGATATTTTTAATTGAAAACCAAAAATTCTTTTTATATTTATGATGATTAAGATGATGTGGGCTTTTTAAAGATTTATTTATTTATTTGAAAGTCACAGAGAGAGAGAGAGAGAGAGAGATATTTTCTGTCCGCTGTTGTTCACTCTCCAGTTGGCTGCAATGGCCGGAGATGCACCGATCAGAAACTAGGAGCCAGAAGCTTCTTCCGGGTCCCCCAAGTGCATGCAGGGGCCCAAGCACCTGGGCCATCCTCTACTGATTTCCCAGGCCATAGCAGAGAGCTGAATCAGAAGTGGAACAGCCAGGACACAAACTGGTACCCAGATAGGATGCCAGCATTGGAGGTGGCTGCTTTACCCGCTATGCCACAGTGCCGGCCCCAAGATGTTGTTTTGATGTATGTAATTATTGAAGAATAGATCAGTCAAACTAACTGACACATTCTAGCACCTCATAAACATTTTCTTTATCGTGACAGGGCACAAAATCTCTATTTCAGCAATTTCAACTATATAATATATTGTTATTAATTATTTTCACCATGTGTACAACAGATGCCTTAAGCTTACTGTTTTCTAACTGAAAATCTTAAAAAATCTTTTCTATCTCTTTATCTTTAATTGGAAGCCAAAGAATTTTCACTTGGATTTTAAATAATGTGTGACATGCTCATCTGAAAGACATTTTGCAAGGTCTCGAGAACAGATTAGCCAACAAAACAGCAACCAGGCTCCCTAGTGCCTTGTGATGTAATCAGTGAGGTTGTACTCTCTGGGGACAGAGAAAGAGCAAAGAACTTGTGTTTGGCCCCTGGTTATGCAGTTTTGCTTTGTGGTGGGTATCCTACTGGGACTGACTGTCCAGCCTTCCCTGTGTCTATTCTTTTACATGCTGCAAGCAGTGTAGGAAAGTACAGGGATTCCGTTTTTTACCATCTGAAGATTCTCCATCTTCCATAGGGATGAGGACCTTGTACTGGAGCAGAAAGACAGAGGAATGAGCCTGTTTTGCATTCAGCCTGAGGAACTTGGTGGGGCACACACTTGTGAGGGACATGTGATCCTTTTTTCTGCAGCAACTTGCTGACATTGTTGATGCCAACACTCAGGGTCAACTTTCAGCTTTTCTGGAAATGGCTAGAGAGTGTTCTCTGAGTGCCAAATGGGCACAGTGAATCAGCTTGGCCTCAAAATGCACTCTGCCTTACCCAACGGAGCAGTGCTGAGTGTTCACATCTGCACGTCTCCATCCGCACAGAGTCAGTCCATCTCAGAAGCAGTCTGGAATTTAGACCCTTGAGCCATTCTGCGGCACTGGGGGTGGTGCGAGTGATTATATCCTCTAATCTTTCCCTAAGTGAGAATAAAGTGTTTATGCTCTGTACCTTTTAATAATATTTAACTCTGAAATGATTTGGCTTCTTCTATTTATTTCTCTTAAATATGTTGAGTGGATGCTGCTAAACCCCCCTCCCAATAAGTTGGATCTGGCAAGTATTTATTAATCATTTTCATATTGCAATTTCATGTTTGCACAGCCAAATAACACACATAAAATTCTTTTAACCTCTTCTTATAAAATCAGTGCTTCTTTGCCTTAATCGATCTTCACAGTGCTTTCTGAGTTTAACCAGCTTCCTTTGGCAGAGTCGTGGTGAGAAAGCTGGATCCAGAGACTGTCAGTAGCAGAGTCTTTGCCATGCCATTCCCCTTGGCAATTTCAGGCCTCATCCAGGCTAGAAAATAGCCCAGTGCGTGCTGTCTTTTCCCTGCTTTCTGCCAGTCAACAAATTCCAGCTGTGGTCAACTATGAGCTTTTAGCTGCAGGGACAGCGTGGCACATGCTTTAGGTTTGATTCAGGGCTCATATAATGTTGAGACTGAATTTTCAAGTGACACCCAACAATAACTCAGTTCCCAACCAGATTGTCTCAGAATAATCCAATCACCCTAACATCAATGAGGTGGCTGGGAAAAATTCTTTATCAGAGTCTCAGAATAAAAGCAATGCCGAGATGTTTACTTTTCCATTGCACATTTCCAGAACTTTGATTGCCATGATGAAGTGTTCTTAGCCTGTGCTATATTCCCAGATTTTCCTAGATTAGTGGGAGGTGATTACTCTGGGGGAGAGAAGCCAGAAAGTACAGAGATAGTCACATTTCATGACTCTGTGCTTCATGTTTTCAAATAGGAATGGTGCTGTATGTCATGGTTTTTACATTCACTGTCAAATCATTTATTTGAATATATTTTCTTCCTCTTAAAAACGTCTTTTAAAACTAAGAAAAGAGAAGTTGCATAAATTTCTTCCTTATTGAATACCAACTCTTAACGTTTAGTCAAAGGATCATGAGTGATGAGAGACAGTACACAAAAAGTTAAGTGATATTTTTAAGACACTTGTTCATTTTAAGATTTAGTTTTGGGTTTTAAATGTGCCTAACTGGCCTCCTGTCAGGACTCCAAGATGGGGCTGTGCTTTAATTCTACTTTACCATTTCTTAGGCTGAGATCCTAAGAGGGGTGTGTGTGTGTGTGTGTGTATGTGTGTGTATGTATGTGTGTGTATTCAACTTTCTGTCCTTATATGTCTTTTTGTCATGCTGTAACTCATTACCACAGAATTAGTGGTTTAAGTGCCACAGGTTCTAAATAAAACACAGGTCTGTCTGGACTAAAATCAAGGTGTCAGGACAGTGAATTTGCTTACCTGAGACAGTGGGAAAGAATCAGTCTGTTGGCTGTATTCAGTTCCTGTTGACTATAGGTCTGAAGTTCCCATCTCTTTATTTTGTGAGCTGGGACTGGCCTTGTCTCAAAGAGTCCTTTTGTCAGTCTTTACTGTTGATTCCCTGTAGTTAGGAGCAATCAGGGGCACACTGAAGTCATGTTTGCAAGCCTTGTGACTTTCTCTTATGCTTTCTTCCTTACCAATCTCTGATGCCAACCAGGGAAAGTTTTCTTTGAAGGGCTCATATGATTGAGCTTCTCTGGATATCCAGGTTATTTTCCCCATTTTAATGTCTGGAAACGTGTCTGTGTGTGTGTCCCTCTGTCTCTCTGAATCTCTCTTTCTGAAACAGGATATCATGAGCCAGAAAGAAGAGAAGATACTGAACCAAAAATCTCACTTCAAAATTCCTTCCCCTACAGGTATCCATTAATGTGGCCTGGTAATTTAATCATGGGAACTTTCTTCATCTTTTCAAAATGTTATTTTACCTGTCATGTTCTTATTTATTCAGGTGATTGGGAAATTGTTGAGGCAGTCATGTGCATGTACCTAGGGGTGTGCCTGGTATACAAAACTGGGTGGTGCATTTTTAGTACAATTTTGTTTCAGAAGAACCCTTGCACATCCTGTCTCTTATCAAAACCTGCTACATTACAGTTACCCAGGGTCACAAAAACCAAGCCAGGGCTGTCATTCAGGGAGTGGAGGGGGTGAAGCCAGATAAGAACACAGGGGAGGCACCAGTAAGGGAAGGAAACTGGACACTATGCTCTGCAAGCCCAGCATGTGGGAAACAGCTGGGCGCATTCTTTAACCTTTGTCATCCCTGGCACTGAAAAAGCACATCCAGTTTGCACAGAAAGGATTTCCAAATGGAACTTCAATAAAGTCAGGGTGAAAAACATTAGGAAAGTGTTTTGATTTGATGCATGGCACTTATTATCCGTATCATTTTGTCTACTGAAAGCCATCTGATTCTTATGTCTAACTAAGAAACCTTTAGAAATGTTATGTGCCCTCCAGCAAAAAATAAGGAACAAACAAAATACTACAGTCTGAAAAGTAGGAGGGAGAGATTGCATAATAATAGATTTCTTGCATTTTTTTCTAGTATTTCTTTTAAATGGTGAAAGAGAAGACTACTTGAAAAATATAATGCAACCCTTAAAAATCCGACAGACTATGTGGTAATCATCTGAAAGCCAGTTGCATGCCTTCTTAGATGATGACTCTGAAAATGTGCCCATTGTGATATAATCTACTCTCTGGCTAGATTGTGGGATTTAGGCCATTATAAATACACTAATACATATTTAGCTCCAGTGGGGCCCCCTTTGTACAACTATGGCTCCTGAGTTCATCTCATCTTCTCTCAGTGGCTGTCAGAGATGAATATTGATTTAATCAAGAGAATTCATCTTGTCTTTGAAATTGAGCTTGCCTTGACAATAGTCAATGGAAGATATCCAAAGATTAGTACTGTACTGTAACAAGGTTTGTTTTCCAAAATCATCATATTTCCTTGTTTTCCAGAGCAAGATTTCAATTTTCTTCAATAAAACTTCTTCAGAGATACTAAATAGCTCACTCTAAAGCCTAATAATGAAGGTACTATATTAGGATTTAGGAAATTAAAATTATAAAATTAAAAATATAATTAAGAAATTAACAAAGTAAACATGGTTTTCTTATTTCATAAGCAACATGGATGTTACTTGAGCCATCCCATGCTGCCTTCCAGCATGCACATTTGTAGGAAACTGGAATTAGAAGCAAAGTAGAGTGCTATTTAGGACATCTGCCATTCTATGAGTCTGCTGAGTATCTCACTTCCCATGTTGGATCACTCTCCCCTTTATTTATTCTATCGGTTAGTGTTAGCAGGTACTAGACTTGTTTATGTGCTCCCTTTGACTCTTAGTCCTTTCATTAGGATCAATTGTGAACTGAAATTGATCACTTGGACTAGTGAGATGGCATTGGTACATGCCACCTTGATGGGATTGAATTGGAATCCCCTGGTATGTTTCTAACTCTACCATTTGAGTTTCAACAAATATTATAAAAAAAACCCTGTTCCTTAACAGTGGAGACAAAGTCATCACATCTCAAAGTATCAGTTTTGATTTCAGACTTCCTTTTAGGTACTCTGTTAGTTACCACAGATTAGGGAGGACATATGGTATTTGTCCTTTTGGGATTGACTTATTAAACTAAGTATAATGTTTGTTTTCTGGCTGCATCAATTTTGTTGCATTTTTTTTACTGTTGTTTAGTATTCCATGGTGTTCATATCCCCCAATTTTTTATCCAGTCTACAGTTAATAGACATTTGAATTAATGCCATATTTTAGCTATTGCAAATTGAGCTGCAGTAAATATGGGGTTACAGATAACATTTTCATATGATGATTTCATTTCCCTTGGGTAAATTCCTAAGAGTGTGATGGCTGGGTCATATGACAGGTCTATATTCAGATTTCTGAAGTATCTTAATACTGTCTTTCACAAAGGCTGTACCAGATTACATTCAATCAACAGTGGATTAGGTAACCTTTTCCCCCACATCCTAGCCAGCATTTACTGTTTGTTGATTTCTGTATGAAAGCCATTCTAACAGGTTGAGGTAAAATCTCACTGTGGTTTTGACTTAAATTTCCCTGAAGGCTAGTGATCCTGAGCATTTTTTCAAATGTATGTTGGCTGTTTGAATTTCCTCTTTTGAAAATACCTGTTCAAGTCTTTTGCCCATTTCTTAACTAGGCTGTTTGTTTTGTTGTTGCTGAGTTCTTTGAACTTTTTATACATTATGGATATTAACCCTTTATCAGTTGTATAATTTGAAAATAATTTCTCCCATTCTTTCAGTTGCCTCATTACTTTGCTGAGTGTTTCTTTTGTAGTGCAGAAGTTCCTAAATTTGATGTAATCCCATATGTCAATTTTGACATTGATTGTCTGTGTCTCTTTTGCAAGAACTCTGTGCCTATGCCAATGTCTTGCAGGGTTTCCCCAATGTTTTCTGATAATTTGTTGCTACTGATTAATACATTTATGTCTTTTATCCATTTTAGAGGATTTTTTTTGTAAGTTGTAAGGTAGGGATATTGTTCTTTTTTTTTTTCAAGATGGAATTTTTTTTTAAACTTTTATTTAATGAATATAAATTTCCAAAGTACAGCTTATGGATTACAATGGCTTCCCCCCCACAACGTCCCTCCCACCCGCAACCCTCCCCTTTCCCAATCCCTCTCCCCTTCCATTCACATGAGGATTCATTTTCAATTCTCTTTATGTACAGAAGATCAGTTTAGCATACATTAAGTAAAGATTTCAACAGTTTGCTCCCACACAGAAACATAAAGTGAAAAATAATAGATGATTTTTTAAATGATGATGAAATCAGATCAGACCTATTGTCATGTTTAATCCCAGTGAGAGTCAAGTTGGGAATTGATAATTTCTTCTTCTTTTTTTTTACAGAAGATCAGTTTAGTATACATTAAGTAAAGATTTCAACAGTTTGCACCCCCATAGAAACACAAAGTGAAATATACTGTTTGAGTACTCATTATAGCATTAAGTCTCAATGTACAGTGCATTAAGGACAGAGATCCTGCATGAGGAGTAAGTGCACAGTGACTCCTGTTGTTGACTTTACAAATTGACACTCCTGTTTATGGCATCAGTAATCTCCTATGCACCAGTCATGAGTTTCCAAGGCTATGGAAGCCCCTTGAGTTCTCTGACTCTTATCTTGTTTAGACAAGGTCATAGTCAAAGTGGAGGTTCTCTCCTCCCTTCAGAGAAAGGTACCTCCTTCTTTGAAGACCTGTTCTTTCCACTGGGATCTCACTCACAGAGATCTTTCATTTAGGTGTGTTTTTTTTTTTTTTTTTTTTTTTTTTTTTTTTTTTTTTTTTTGCCAGAGTGTCTTAGCTTTCCATGCTGAAATACTCTCATGGGCTTTTCAGCCAGATCTGAATGCCTTTAGGGCTGATTCTGAGGCCAGAGTGCTATTTAGGACATCTGCCATTCTATGAGTCTGCTGAGTATCTCGCTTCCCATGTTGGATCACTCTCCCCTTTATTTATTCTATCGGTTAGTATTAGCAGGTACTAGACTTGTTTATGTGCTCCCTTTGACTCTTAGTCCTTTCATTAGGATCCATTGTGAACTGAAATTGATCACTTGGACTAGTGAGATGGCATTGGTACATGCCACCTTGATGGGATTAAATTGGAGTCCCCTGGTAAATGCACAGATATAGTTTTTTCACAGCACCATTTGTTGAAGAGATTGTTCTTGCTCCAGGGATTAATTTTAGTTCCTTTTTCAAAGTTAGTTGTTGTAGATGTGTGGTATGATTTCCAGAGTTTCTATTCTGCTCCACTGGTTTATCCATCTCTTTTGTGCCAGCGGCAGGCTCTTTTGATTATAACTGGTCTTGTAGTATGTCCTGAAATCGGTATTGTGAAAAGACTCCAGCTTTGTTGTTGTTGTTGTATAAGATTGCTGAGCTATTTGGGATCTCCTGTATTTCCATATAAATTTCAGCATCATTTTTTCTATATCTGAGAAGAATGCCCTTGGGATTTTGATTGGTATCACATTGAATCTGTAAATTGCATGGACATTTTTATGATATTGATTCTTTTATTCTTCCAATCCATGAACATGAAGATTTTTCCAGTTTTTATGTTGTCTTCTATTTCTTTATTGTTTTGTAATTATCATCATAGAGATCTTTGGTTAAATTTATCCCAAGGTATGTATTTATTTATTTATTTTTTTTTGCGGTTGTTGTGAATGAGATTGAGCTTCCAAGTTCTTTCTCAGCTGTGGTATTATCTGTGTATACAAAGGCTAATGGTTTCTGTGTGTTGATTTTATATTCTGTCATTTTACCAAGCTATTTAGTGAGTCCTGATATCCTCATAATGTCGTCTTTTGAATCCCCTGTATATAGAATCATGCCATCTGCAAATAGGAATACTTTGAGTTCCTTCTTCCCAATTTATATCCCCTTGATTTATTTTTGTTGCCTAATGGCTCTGGCTAAAACTTCCAGAACTATAGAATAGCAATGGCGAGAGTGGGCCTACTAGTCTGGTTCCAGATCTTAGTGGGGATGCTTCCAACTTTTCCTCATTCAATAGGATGTTGGCCATGGGTTTGTCATAGATTACCTTGATTGTGTTGAGGAATGTTCCTTCTGTAGACAAATTCCTTAAATCTTTCGTTATGAAGTGATGTTCTATTTTATCAAATGCTTTCCCTGCATCTATTGAGATAATGATATGGTTTTTGTTCTTCAGTTTGTCAATGTGATGTATCTCATTTATTGATTTGTGAATGTTGAACCACTCCTGCATAGCAGGGATAAACCCAACATGGTCTGGGTGAATGATCTTTCTAATCTGCACTTGTATTTTATTGGCTAGTATTTGTTGAGGATTTTTCCACCCATGTTCATCAGGGAAACTGGCCAGTAGTTTTCCTTTTCTACTGTATCATATTCAGGTTGAGGAATTAAGGTTATTTTGGTTTCATAGGAGGAGCTTTGGAGAATTCCCTTCATTTCAATTGTCTTGAATAGCTTGAGAATAATTGAAGTTAGTTCTTCTTTAAATGTATGGTGGAATTCAGCAGTGAAGCCATACAGTCCTAGGCTTTTCTTTGCTGGGAGGACCTTTATTATTGACTCAATTTCCATCTTGGCTATTGATCTGTTTAAGTTTTCTATGTCTCCATGGCTCAATTTTTGTAGGTTACTTGTGTCCAGAAATCTATCCAATTCTTCTAGGGTTTCCAATTTGTTGGTAAACAGCTCTTTCTACTAATTTCTGATGAATCATTTTATTTCTGTGGTATCTGTTGTTATATTTCCTTTTTCACTTCTAATTTCATTGATTTGGGTCTTCCCCCTCCTTTTTTTTTAAGAGTACTTCATCTTATGGTGTGTCATTTTTTTTTTCAAATGATCCAGCTCTTTACTTTGCTGATCTTTTGTATTTTTTAGGGATTTAATTTTCTTTATTTTTCTCTATTTTTAACTATTTATTTTCTCCTACTAATTTTGAGTTTGATTTAATGCTGTTTTTCTAGGTCCTTGAGATGCATTGATAACTCTCTTGTTTCATACCTCTCCAGTTTCTTAATGTAGGAACCAATTGGTCTAAACTTCCCTGTTAACACTGATTTTGCTGTATCCCATCAGTTTTGATATATTTTATTGTCTTCCTTCATTTCCAAAAATTTTTCATTCCTCCTATTACTCCCTGTTAATTCAGAAGCATGTTGTTCAGTCTCCATGTGTTTTCATATTTTCTAGAGATTCTTGAGTTGTTGAGTTTCAGTTTCATTCCACTTTGGAGAGAGATGTATGTTACTATTTAGATTTTTTTTAATTTGCTGAGACTTGTTTTATGGCCAAGGATGTGGTTGATCCTATAGAAAGTTCCATACACTGGTGAGAAAAATGTGTATTCTGCAACTGTAGGATAAAAGCTTCTGTAGATAACCATTAGGTCCACTTGGTCTATAATGTTGATTAACTCTGAAAGTGTGGTATTGTAGTCCCTCCATACTATTGTTTTGGAGTCTATGTTTTCCTTTGTATCCATTAACATTTCTTTTAAATAGCCCAGTACCCTGTAATTAGGTGCACATACTTTTATTATATCTTCCTGTTGAATTGACCCTTTAATCATGACATAGTGCCCTTCTTTGTGTCTTTTAACAGTTTTTGTTAAGTCTATTTTGTCTGACATTAGCATGATCACACCAGCTCTTTTTTGGTTTCTGTTAGCATGGTATATTTTTTCCATCCTTTCACTTTTAGTCTGCATGTATGTATTTTTGTTGGTTAGATGTGTTTCTTGTAGGAAGCAAATAGATGGGTCTTTTTTTCAAAATCCACTCAGTCTGTATCTTTTAACTGGAGAGTTGAGGCCATTTACATTCAAGGTGACTATTGATAAGTAATGAAGTGGCCATGCCATTTACCCATAAATATTCCTATTCTTTACTTTATATTTCCTTTGTACTTTTACTGGGAGATTTTCTGCCTTTACTTTCTTTAATAGTGTTGACCATGTTCCTGTGTTTCTGTATGTAGCACATCCTTTTGCATCTTTTTGTAAGGCTGGATGAGTGGTGATAAATTCTTTCAAATTCTGTATGTTATGCAAGGTCTTTATTTCACCTTCATTCATAAATGAGAGCTTTGAAGAGTGCAGCATTCTGGTCTGATAGTTTTTTTCTTAACACTTGGAATATATTTTGTCATTTTCTCTTAGCCTGTGTGGTTTCTGATGAGAAGTCCACCATGAGTCTAATTGGAGACCCTCTGAAATTATTCTGGGATTTATCTCATGCACATTTTAAAATATTTTATGTTTTATTGTAGAGATTTTGATTACAATGTATCATGGTATTTTTGCTGGTCATGTCTACTAGGAGTTCTTTGTGCCTCCTGCACTGGGATATCCTTTTCTTTCTCCAAATTAGGGAAGTTTTCTGTAATTATTTCACTAAAAAATGTTTTTAATCCATTCTTTCTTTCCACACCTTCAGGAACTTCAAAGACCCGTATATTGGGTCATTTGATAATATCCCATAAATCTCCAACACTGTTTTTTAGTTTTCTACTTTCTTCTTGTTTTTTTTTTTTGTTTGTTTGTTTTTTTTGTTTGTTTGTTTGTTTTTTTGGGGGGGGGTAGAAGGGGAGGATGTGTGACTTTAAAATTTCCAGAGATTTGTCTTCTAGCTTGTATATTCTGTGTCACCAAGTCTGTTGTTAAGGTTTTCCATTGCATTTACTGTTTGATCTATTGAACCCTTAATTTCCAATATTTCATTTTGATTTCTCTTTAAAATCTCAATTTTATGGGAACAATGCTCACTCATGTCATGTATGGATTTCTATAATTTTTGTATTTGCTTCTGATTCCTTCTAAGTAATCCTATGATCAATTTTTGAACTCTGTTTCCAGTGTTTCTTCAGTCTCTTCATCTTCACATTCTAGTATTGAAGTGTTGTTGTATTCCTTTGGGGGCATCATTTGGTGTTCTTATTCTTGTTTCTTGAATTTTTGCATTTCTTTTTAGGCTCTTCTGGAGATAATTGTTGTTTTTTCCCCCTGGGATGGCTTTTAACTTTGGACTCTTCTTCTGTGGGTTAGTGGTGTGTCTGTTCATTCAGTCAATACCCAGAAGTGTGTGCTGCGTGTGACCAAGGAGGTTTGTTCATTGTTCCATGATAAGAGGAATGTGTACAAGGTGACACCCAAGTTAGCTGTGGCAAATCCCATCTTTTTTTTTTTAATCAGAGGGAAATGTTTGATCAGCTCTGTTGGTGTGGTTTCATGCTCACCTCCTCTGCTCTATGGAGAATAATTTCCCGGCACCTAGCCACAGTGGATGCAATATTCATCTGCATTGCCATTAGAACCACACAAAGATCTGTGCAGTCCTCAATGTGAGCATGGATCCTGTAGCAATGACTCTCATCAGGCAATCAGGGAGCCCTGAGCATGTGGAGCCACCCACAGTGACTATTCAGAGACCCAGCCACACCCTGCACCCTCCCGTGCAGCTACATTGTTTTCACAGTCATTCCTAGCACACAAGTCTCTTGCAGTCTTAAGTGTCCAGCCACCTGCCAATTCTCCTAGCCAGGCTCAGGTGTCTGCTCTCAGCTGGTTGCTCGCTGCAGACACAAGCAGGTACAGTTGTTACGTGTGTTCAGAACGGCACCCACCCTCTCTGAGCTAGTTACAGGACACCAGGGCTGGGTGGTTGAAGAGAGAGAAACATGCCCTCCCTCTTTTTTTTCCCCTTTAGGTTGGCAGGTACACTGTCTCCCACTAATCTCCAAGCTAGACTCATGCCAGGCTCTTCCTGCAGCTTTAGCGCCAGTGGCTTGGGCTGTTGCATTCTGGTCTCACCTCACTTTACAAAGCTGGTTCTGAGGCTCTTGGCTGCTGGGGACTTCAGCTGTGCATATACACACCCTCCACATAAACCCACAGCATCCCTGTCTAATTATGTGGAGTTTCTTCTGCAGTTTTCTCCCTAATTCTTCCCTGAGATTGCACTCTTTCCACTTTTTAAAAAGTATCCTCCCCTGACTAAACAGCAAGCTTCCTCCCTACTCTGCCATGTTCCAATAACTCTTTCTTATACGATTTATTTTCTTTACTTTTATATTTTCAAGATAATTTGATTTTCTTTTGATTGAATTAATTCTGTAAATTATAGTTCCAGATAATATCTGTTTCTGTTTCTTTTGCCTTTATATAGGAAAAATTTGGGAATTGTTACTTGGTCTGTCAAAATACAGTAAATTCTGGCTTCAACTTCAGTAGAACAGGAAACTGTTGTAAACCTAATTTTCTTTCCTTTTCAAATATGCTGGTAAGTTAGCTGCCTGGAAACCTGAAAATATCTCCTTAATCCTTGGAAATCAAAGCTGTTACTAGGCTACAAAAAATACATGTCTTTTTCATTATTTTTTTGTCAGTGATTTTATTTATTTGAAAAGTCTTAGGTCCCTCCCTCCCTGCTCCCCTAACACACATACTCACACACACACATACAGTCTCCCTCTCTCTTTTTCCCTCAAAGATTTGGGGTGGGGGACGGCAAGAGGGAGAGAAATAGAGACAGAAAACACACTCCCACCTACTGGTTCATTTCCAAATATGTCCAGGGCTTGACTGGGACTGCAGCTGAGAACTGGAAATGCAGTACTAGTCTCTTATATGACTGGTGGGAACTCTATTATGTAAACTATCTTTTCTATCTCCCAGGGTCTGCACTAACAGGAAGCTGAAGTCATGAGTCAGAGCCAAGACTTGAAACTAAGTTCTTTATATGGGATGCCAACATCTTAATGCTCTTTGTTTTTTGTTAGGTGTTTATTTTAGTGCAATGAGAAAACATTAATCCATGTATTTGATTATTAATTTACATCCTTTGTTCATTTTTCATTTTATGGTTCTTCTATTATTTCTAGATCAAATCCTTCACAGTGAAAACTTTCATGGCCCAAAGTATCATTAGTGTTGAGGGTTGAAATGTCCAGTAGGTCGAACCGAACATACATTTTGTATGGCGGTTCCTTTTTCCATGTAATAGGCAGAGGAAATAGTGCACACCAAGTAGCTCCAATCCATTACAGATGCTAAGGAATTATTACTTTTTTTAGGGTCTATCCAGTTTTTTAGGAACTTGATGAATTGGCTCCCTGCAAAGAAGGGGATGTCACACTCAACAGGGAACCTCACGGCAGGTCCCCTTGGGGAAGAAGGAAGTCGCAGGGATTTCCGGGGAGATAAAGCTTGCTGCATCTCTGTATGCTGGAGAGGGGAGGATTGACTTGAGAATGAGGCTGGAGTCTTGAAACTGACAAGGTTGAATCCTGTTCACTAAAATAACAGTGCTTTAGTAGCCAAAGCCACTGAAGATTTAATAAATTGGGCTGAGTTATGCTTAAGGAAACTTGTGACCCAGGATGAAAGAGAAGTTTAACAAAGCACTACAGCTAGGAGTTACTGTAAAAAAAAATACTTCATTGGTGCTCAAATGCACCAATAAAATGCATAAATTCAGGTAATTGCCATATAAGGAATAAGGAACTTGCCTACCTGTGTAGTGACCTTTGTACTTGTTTACTCTTTGCATAAAAATGCTGGGAGGGAGACAGGAGAGACAGGAGAGGGCTTCTCGCCTCAGCACTGTGCTACATCTTATGTGCAGGTAGGAGCCCCAGCTAGTTGGTAATAAAATCCTCTTGCTGAAAAAAAAAAAAAAACAAAAAACAAAAAACAAAAAACAAAAAAAAACCTTTATTTATTATAAAAGTATTTTTAAATTTTTATTTAGTAAATATAAATTTCCAAAGTACAGCTTATGGATTACAATGGCTTTTCTCCCCCATAACTTCCCTCCCACCCGCATCCCTCCCCTCTCCCGTTCCCTCTCCCCTTCCATTCACATCAAGATTCATTTTCAATTCTCTTTATATACAGAAGATCAGTTTAGTATACATTAAGTAAATATTTCAACAGTTTGCACACACATAGAAACACAAAGTGAAAAATACTGTTTGAGTACTAGTTATAGCATTAAATCTCAATGTACAACACACTAAGGACAGAGATCCTACATGAGGAGTAAGTGCACAGTGACTCCTGTTGTTGACTTAACAAATTGACACTCTTGTTTATGGCATCAGTAATCACCCTAGGCTCTTGTCATGAGCTGCCAAGGCTATGGAAGCCTTTTGAGTTCACCGACTCTGATCATATTTAGACAAGGTCATAGTCAAAGTTCTCTCCTCCCTTCAGAGAAAGCTACCTCCTTCTCTGATGATCTGTTCTTTCCACTGGGATCTCACTCACGGAGATCTTTCATTTAGGTGGTTTTTTTTTTTTTTCCCCAGAGTGTCTTGGCTTTCCATGCCTAAAATACTCTCATGGGCTTTTCAGCTGGATCCTCATGCCTTAAGGGCTGATTCTGAGGCCAGAGTGCTCTTTAGGACATCCACCATTCTATGAGTCTGCTGTGTATCCCGCTTCCCATGTTGGATCGTTCTCTCCCTTTATTTTATTGGTTAGTATTTTCAGACACTAGTCTTGTTTATGTGATCCCTTTGACTCTTAGTCCTATCATTATGATCAATTGTGAGCAGAAATTGATCATTTGGACTAGTGAGATGGCATTGGTACATGCCACCTTGATGGGATTAAATTGGAATCTCCTGGTATTTTTCTAACTCTACCGTTTGGGGCAAGTCAGCTTGAGCATGGCCCAAACTGTACATCTCTTTCCTCTCTTATTCCCATGGAATTAATCTTAAGAATAGTTACCAGGGTTACACTCATGGAAAAAAAAAAAGAAAGGTAAAGATTTCTATAATTTCCTTTGGCTGTTGCATATGAAGTTAGAATTAAATATGTTTTTATATGTAAGTATACATGCTATATATTATGTACAAGAATAATTTTTAATGTTTGTGAAAAATGGAATTAAAAACTAAGTTTATTTTGGTTCAAAAATATTGAAGTCAGTGTACAATTTTTTATAACATACATTTTCATGAAATTTTTGAATATCCCCCAGTATGGGTTTTTATATATAATTATGTGTATATGCCCTTCATTAATATTCTATTTCAATATTAATATAAAATTTTAGGAAGTAAACCTTAATGAACTAGAAGAAATCTTTGAAGACATGTCCTCAAGTTGAATTTTTACTTCTGTGAAAGCAGCTGCATGTCTTACTTCACAACTATCTATCCTTAGTTAAGGACAGTTGATTCAATCCAAATTTAACTTTTCTAAACCTAAATTTATCACAGTGCCTTGATTGTTTCTTCTAGTTTCTTTTTTAAGAAGATTATTTATCTATTTGAAAGACACAATGACAGAGAGAGTAGGAGAGAGATCTGCCATCTATTCTTTCACTCCCCAAATGGCCATGACTGTTAGAGCTAAGCCAGGCCAAAGCCAGGAGCCAGGAACTCCTTCCATGTCTCCCATATGGATAGCAAGGACTCAATCACTTGGACCATCTTCCACTGCTTTCCCAGGCATATTAGCAGGGAGCTGGATTGGAAGTGGAACAGCTTGGACCCAATCTATTGCCCACTTGAGATAGCAGGAGGCAGAGGGTGTAGCAGGTGGCAGCTTAACCCACTGAACCACAATGCCAGCCCCTCTTCTGGTTTCATCCATTCACTACTTCCTAATTCATAATTGCTTACAATAGTGAACTGTACATGGTATCTATGGTGCCTTCCAGAATTGAATAATTTCTACAAAAGCCCATGAATGAAGGCAGGTTCTATTTACCCTAAAGTTTATATTTTAAGAGTTGTTATTGAATTCTATAAAGGATGTTTTATATCTTCTACCAATTCATTTCATTTGGTCCACAGATTCATTCAACAAATATATACAAAATGAGTATATGATTTGGCCATGTTGTGGTTGTATATCTTACAGTTCTTTAATATATATTGGCTCATGGTACATGTATTCTGCTATTAGAATAGCATTGCATAGCCTCAGAATGAGCCTTCCATTCATGACATTTGCCAGATAGAAGGTCTGAATACATGGATAGAAAGCATACAGGGCTGACATAGTACCCACTTATTAATAAACGCCTGTGATGGCGTCAGCATTGCTTATTGCAATATGTACCTTGTTGTTGCCATTGCAGTATTGGAGGAAGAAACTCCTCCCTAACCTCTAATTGTTGGAGGCTTCTGATGCTGCCCAATAAACAGTTGGGCTCAAATGTGAGAAGTTGATAGAGAGATAGACAGACACAGGCAGAGCTCCATATGTTGGTTCACTTCCTAAATGCTCTCAATAGCCAGGGTAAGCTAGGCTAGAGTGAAAAGCCAGAAATTCAATCCAAGTATCCACTATGAATGGTACAGAGCCGAGTACTTGGGCCTTCGCCTACTGCCACCCAGGTTGCACATTAACAAGAAGTTGGATAAGGATATAGATTTGGGAAGGGAAGCCAGGCGCTCTGATGTGGGATGTAGGTGTGCTAAATTCTCAGCTGAACGCCCACTCCCTCCAGGTTTGTGTAGTAGATAATACATTGTAGAACGCTGTGATCACCCCACTGTAACATAGTAATTTTGTATGCAGACCTTAAGGGTCTTTGATAGTCCTCTGAGTTAATCGAATTCATCATGTGCTTAAGTCTACAAATATATGCCTAGAAAAACTCACTTTACATGAATAAAAACCAGATAAAACTTCACTGAAATGTGGTTAGGGCAAAGTGGTACTAATCAAGAGAGTAGGCTGGCGCCGCGGCTCACTAGGCTAATCCTCCACCTGTGGCGCCAGCGCCCCGGGGTTCTAGTCCCTGTTGGGGCACTGGGTTCTGTCCCGGTTGTTCCTCTTCCAGTCTAGCTCTCTGCTGTTGCCCGGGAAGGCAGTGGAGGATGGCGCAGGTCCTTGGGCCCTGCACCTGCATGGGAGACCAGGAGGAAGCACCTGGCTCCTGGCTTCGGATCGGTGCAGCATGCCGACCGCAATGTGCTGTCTATAGCAGCCACTTCAGGAGTGAACCAATGGAAAATGGAAGACCTTTCACTCTGTCTCTCTCTCTCACTGTCTAACTCTGCCTGTCAAAAAAAGAGTAATTTTTTAATGTGAGTTTTCCTTAACATTTGACTGAGTAAGGAATATTTGCCCTCACTAAGGTGGAGAGGTATTGCTCAATCCGTTGCGAGTGCACATGAATAAAGCAAAAAGGCAGAGAGAGGGCACTTTCTCTCTCTTTGTGGTGGACCATCCATTTTCTCTCACCATTAGACATTTGGGCTCCTGGTTCTCGGGCTTATGGTCTGTAGGACTGACACCAGCAGCACTCAATAGTTCTTGTAACTCCAGCCTCCCACTAGGAGGTACAGTGTTGATTGTGCAGGTTCTCAGGCCTTTGAACTTGGACTGTAGAATCCACCAGCTTACCCAGTTCCCTAGCTTCCAGACAACATATTGTGTGAGTTTTGTCCTAATAATTAGTCAGTTTCCCAAATAAATCTCTTATGTATCTATATTTATGTCACCTATTGGTTCTGTTTCTCTAGAGAATTCTGACTGACACTGAGAGTTCACCATAGGTTTGCTCCATATTTACTCACTCTGCATGGTTCATGCTGAACAAAGCTTCTTTAACTCTCATGTGAAAGAATTTCAAAGAACTTCATGATTTACAACAGGAGTCACTGTGCACTTACTCCCCATGTAGGATCTCTGTCCTTAATGTGTTGTACTATGTGAATTAACCGCATAACTAGTACTCAAATAGTACTTGATACTTTGTGTTT
The DNA here is from genome assembly GCF_051225735.1 of Oryctolagus cuniculus. Classification (NCBI taxonomy): domain Eukaryota; kingdom Metazoa; phylum Chordata; class Mammalia; order Lagomorpha; family Leporidae; genus Oryctolagus; species Oryctolagus cuniculus. Next base: position 18,396,887 of record NC_142870.1, on the reverse strand, counting down.
CTCTGTGGGTGCAAAGTGTTGAAATCTTTGCTTTGTATATACTAAACTGATCTTCTGTGTATAAAGATAATTGAAAATGAATATTGATGTGAATGGGATGGGAGAGCAAGTGGGAGATGGGATGGTTGCAGGTGGGCGGAAGGTTATGGGGGGAATAAGCCGCTATAATTCAAAAGTTGTACTTTGGAAATTTAAATTTATTAAATAAAAGTTAAAAAATGAATTGGGCTGATGTTACAGTGAGCAAAACTTTACCCACTTCTCTTATATTCAAGGCCAAGAAAACCTCACTAGTGATTAGAAATGAAAAAAGATTCTTAGGATTGCTGCATAGTTCACTGACAACAGGTCTGCTGGACTGCCATGGTCCGTTAGTCAGATTTCTAGAATGAGGTCAGTATGCCCTTCTTAAAAATGGAAGCAAGTCAGATGAATTAAATAAAGGCTTAAAGAGAGTTGGCTTGTACACAACACCAGCTGACAGAATTTTGCTGATCATACTATAAAGCAAATCAATGTTTGGACAAAGTGTAAGAAACACTGTCAAGTAATCATTCTAAGAAGGAAATATGGACACGTAATTTTGCATGTCATCATCGGAATGACTAACCTGGGCAAGGGATGGGGAAGCATCTGGCCTGAAGTTTTTGTAGAGAGGTGGAAAACTTAGAAATTTCCCAAAATGAAGTTCACAGAACAGAAAAATGCAATTCCCGTTTGTATTAAATATGACTATGTTGGTTGCAAGAAAAGAGATTTGTCCAGTATTTTGTTTGACCACAAAACGAATATGACATAAAAAAGCAGTGCCACGTAGGGATGGGGATGAAGTTGTGGATCAGAAACAGAATAGAGACAGGGTTCAGCAAACTTCTCTCTCTCCCTCTCCCTCTCCCTCTCCCTCTCCCTCTCCCTCTCCCTCTCCCTCTCCCTCTCCCTCTCCCTCTCCCTCTCCCTCTCCCTCTCCCTCTCCCTCTCCCTCTCCCTCTCCCTCTCTTTCTCTCTGCCTCTGCTTTACTGATTTCTCTGTGGAACACCGTCTAGCTCTCAATGCACAGCTTGAAAAAAACATGGCTGCCAACTTTGATTACTCATGTATTCCTGTTCCCACATTTGTTTCTTATTTTACAATGGAAGAATGTTCCTGTTCCTATCTCAGGCCAGCTCCCTGCTCCTTGCTTGTTTCCTCAATTCTCATATATTTCCATGTATTCAAGAACTGTACTCCTGTAATGATTTTTTTCTCTACCTTAATCACATTTTTTGTTTAATTTTTCTTAAATATTTATTTATTTGTTTGAAAGTCAGAGTTACACAGAGGGAGAATGAGAGGCAAAGAGGGAGAGAGAGAGAGAGAGAGAGGTCTTCCATCTGCTGGTTCACTCTCCAATTGGCTGCAATGACCTGAGATCCACTGATCTGAACCCAGAAGCCAGGAGCCTTTTCCAGGTCTCCCATGTGGATGCAGGGCCCAAGGACCTGGGCCATCATCTACTGCTTTTCCAGGCCATAGCAGAGAGCTGGATTGGAAGTGGAGCTACTGGGACTCGAACTGGAAACCATATGGGATGCCAGCACTACGGGTGGCAGCTTTACCCACTAAGCCACAGGGCTGGCCCTCTGTTTAATTTTTTTTTTTTTTTTTTGGACAGGCAGAGTAGACAGTGAGAGAGAGAGAGAGAGAAAGGTCTTCCATTTCTGTTGGTTCACCCTCCAATGGCAGCTGCGGCTGGTGCGCTGCACTGATCTGAAGCCAGGAGCCAGGTGCTTTTCCTGGTCTCCCATGCGGGTGCAGGGCCAAGCACCTGGGCTATCCTCCACTGCACACCCGGGCCACAGCAGAGAGCTGGACTGGACGAGGAGCAATCGGGACAAATCCAGCACCCTGACCGGGACTAGAACCCGGGGTGCCTACGCGGCAGGCAGAGGATTATCCTAGTGAGTCGCGTAGCTGGCCCCCTTGTTTACTTTTTTAAAATCTTTTCGCTTTTATAAAGTGAACAGATTTCATGTATTTCATATATTCAAATTTAAGAGCATAATAATACTTCCTGCTCTATCCTCCTTCCTGCCCTCTCTCCTATCCTGCCTCCTTCTTCCTTTCTTATTTTTACTTTTTATTTTTACAAAGACTTAGATTTATCTATTTGTGTGAAAGACAAGATGACATAGAGAAGGAGAGGTAGAAAAGAGGTCTTCCCATCTGCTGGTTCGCTCTCTAACAGCCTCAAGGACCAGGGCCTGGTTAGTCTGAAGTTAGGAGCCCGGAGCACCTCAGTCTGTTGCATGGGTTGCAAGGTCCCAAGCACTTGAGCCATCTTTTGCTTTTTTTTCCAGGTGCATTAACAGGGAATTGGATCTGAAGTGGAGAATCTGGTATTTGAACCAGTGCACTGATATAGAATGCTGGCATCACAGGATGTGCCACAACACCAGTACCAGGTTTTCTTTATGTTGGATCATTTCAAACAGCATATAGACACTCTTCACTCTCCCCTTCATGAAAACTAAAAATGTCAAACAAAGCTAATGTTACAAGCAATCCCATGATTCCACAACTCTCTCTACCTACTACCTCAGCCCCAACTTTAGAGCAAACATCTTTTGTTTAACACATCAATATTCAATGATTACCTCCACTTTAGTTTCATACCTACTCTGCCACTGAAAATGTTGTTAAAATTTTCACAATCTTCTATCTTGCCAGCTCCAAAACTTAATTCCTACTTCTCAGTGGTATTTGTTAAAATCTGTCACTTTTTTCTTGAAAACATTAGCATTGGACTTTCAAGAAATGTCAGTCTCTCAGCTTCTTTCACCTTATTGTTTTAAATTTCTCTTCCATTCTCTCCCCCAAATGATCATGTGCCCTAGTATGCAAAATCGGGCCATTTTTGTTCTCCACCTCAAAACTCCCTAGTTCACAGGATACAATTTCATGGCTTGGAAGATCTTCAAACTTAGTCTCAGCCTATCTAGCACAAAATCAATAAATTCATCTACTTTAGAGGTGCACTCATATGTCTATTTAACATTTAGCCTTAACATATTTAAAAGAGAACATTTTATTTTCTTTTTGAAATGTGCTATACTCTCCTTCATACCCATTTCAATGCAAAGCTCTACTACTCAGTTACTCAAGGCATAAAATTACAATATTTTCTGACTCCACACATATCATCCATGAGCTTGTGCTTATTGAATCACCTTCAGAATGTCTCCAAATTCAACAATCTTCAACATTCCATCACTCTCTCAGCTGTCTCATTAGTTCTAAACCAATATCTTTAATCTGATTTTTTACTGCAACAACTTCCAAAATCATGCATATGGTTTGAATATTTTTCTTTTATAAGTCTGTTATCTATACAGCATGAGAAGTAGTGTTTTAAAATGCAATTGAGGGAAAGGCATTTGCGTTGGTAGTTAAGCTTCATGGGAATCCGCATCCCACATTATAGTGCTTGGGTTTGATACCTGGTTGTGGCTCCTGATTCTAGCTTCACAGGTAGTGGGAGGTAGTGGTAATGGCTCTAATAATTTGGTTTCTGCCACCATATAGGAGAACTTCATTCAGTTTCTGTCTCCTGAATTCAATTTCTGTCTCCATGACCATTGTAGGTATTCGAGGAATAGAACAGAGGAATGAAGCAATAATGAGGTCTCTGTCTATTTCTCTCTCTCTCTCTCTCTCAAATAAAAAAATAATAAGTAAATAAATATTTTAAAGTTCAATACTTGGCAGTGTTTCCAGATTACATTTTGAACAAACCCCAAACTCTTCAGCATGCACTTCAGGCCTAGAATAATCTAGTAATTTCCTATATGTGTCAACTCATTTCCTATCATGCTCATCTGATCACATACTTCAGTCATGTCTGCCTTCCTGTAATGCTCTAGCAACGAATATTTCTACCTAAGGAGCTTCACCTGCAATTTTCCTCACCTGGCGGTCTTAATGATTACTTCCTTTATAGCATCCATATCCCAGTTGAAATATCTCCTTGGGAGACTTCCTTGATACGGATTTCCACAATGCTCTTCCCCTAGTCATCTGTTATTCTCTTTTTTTTTTTTTTTTTTTTTTGACAGGCAGAGTGGACAGTGAGAGAGAGAGACAGAGAGAAAGGTCTTCCTTTGCCGTTGGTTCACCCTCCAATGGCTGCCGCGGCTCGCGCGCTGCGCTAATCCAAAGGTAGGAGCCAGGTGCTTCTCCTGGTCTCCCATGGGGTGCAGGGCCCAAGTATTTGGGCCATCCTCCACTGCACTCCCTGGCCATAGCAGAGAGCTGGCCTGGAAGAGGGGCAACTGGGATAGAATCCGGCCCCCCGACCGGGACTAGAACCCGGTGTGCTGGCACCGTAAGCCAGAGGATTAGCCTAGTGAGCCGCGGTGCCGGCCTGTTATTCTCTTTAATTGCCTTCCTAGTTCTCATCACATTCCATGCTTATTTTATTTATTTAACTCCTCATTTTCATGGCTCTATAATCTTCATAGGGCAAGGAATTTGTCTTTCACAAAAACCTCGTTTGCTTCAAAGTAGATGCTTAGAAATAGTGGCTACAAGATAGATAAATAAAAGGCAAAAGTAGAGAAAGGGGAGAGAAATAAATTAGTTTGATCATTTTCAATAGTGATATACAGTGTTTTCTTTAAATTTGAATTTTGAGAGTCCCAAATCTTATCTTGAGTTTCTTATTCCTTTTTTTTTTTTTTAAAGTCTGCATTTATTTATTTGAAAGGCAGAGAGAGAGAGAGAGAGAGAGAGAGAGAATCATCTGCTGGTTCATTCCTCACATGTCCACATGGGCTTGCCGGGACTGGGTCAGGCCAATGCCAGGAGCCAGTAGCTTCTTTGAGGGCCCCATGTGGTTGGCAGGGCCGAAGCGTTTGGGCCATTTTTTATGCTTTTCCCAAACACATTAGCAGGAAGCTGGATTGGAGGTGGAGCTGTCGGGACTTGAACTGGCACCCATATGGGATGAAAGCATCACAGGTGGCAGACAATGCTGGACTCTCATCTGCAGCTTCTAATGCAAATAAACTTCATCATCATGCTTGCTAGTTGAAAAATCAAGGTATAAATTGAAAACAAAGTTCTTAGACTAATAAGGTTTTTAATGAGATTTGTTAATTATTATAAATTGAAATGTGCTTCAGGAAATGCTAATCACCCTGACATAATCAGTATGAATGTATACACATATTGGGATATCACACTGTACCCTAACAGTATGTACAAAAAGAAAATCATGAAGTGTTTATAACAATAAAAAAAGAAATTCATATGGAAAAGTGATTCTGGAATTAATACAAATTAGTGATCTTGAAAAACATTTTGGAAAACATATTATGAAAAATTATCCATGAATAGCATATTTTTACATGAAAATCAGCTTATCTTTTAATCACATTTTCCACAGAATTTGTCAAGTGCCCTTGCATGTACATATTGCTGTGGTTTGAATATGGCTTGTCCTTTCTGAAAGGAGATTAAGTCCCTGTGATGAGATATGAAAAGGCAGGACCAGTAGGATTTGTAAGAGGGATGAGGTCTTTGCCAACAATATTGGATTAATTTATTAATAAGAATAATGGATCAATGTGCTAATGATCTCAAGAGTGGGTTTGTTATAAAAGTCTCTTGTCTGTCTCTCACTGTCTAATGCCCTGTTCTTAGACCTATGCCAGCAGAAATTCATCACCAGATTTGACCCCCTGTTGTTGGACAGAACTTGAGCCAAAATAAATCTCTTTTCTTTGTAAGTTACCTATTCTTTGGTGTTATGTTATTATCAACCAAAAATATAATAATTGTGACATAAAGGTAATATAAAAGAAAGTATTTTGAATCTTTTACTCTTATTCTTGGCTTTTTTCAATGACTGAAAATATATTTATGTTTGAATCTCTTTTTTATATGAGAGGGAGAGAGAGAGAGAGAGAGAGAGAGAGAGAGAGAGAGCGCGCATCCTCATATACTGTTTAACTCCCCAATGCCTGCAATTGCTGAGGCTGTCAAAGGCTGAAAGCAGGAGTTAGGAACTCAATCAGGTCTTGCAAAGGGGTAGCAGAGATGGAACTACTTGAACTATCACCACTTATTCCCTGAGTCTGCATTAACAGGAAGCTGGCCAAAAGCCTGCTTCAACGCTTGAAACTCTTCACCAGTGATAAAAGTTTATTTCTTGTCAAAATCCAGCTCACTTTTGTTTTATCTATTAATTACACACCCTTGTGTGTTGAACTCTACTCAATGAGAATTAGGTTTGTTTCTGCTTACTACAGCTCCTTCTTCAGTCCATGATTCTTTTACCTATTTTATTTTTACTCCAAACTCAACTTCTATTGATAAGTTTTAGCAAACATCATCGACACTTTCCCTTCTAGACCGTAAATGTTATCCTCCAATTGTTTCTCAAGAAGTGGTGGGTAGAATAATCTCATCTTGAAGCTTTCTCTTCTCATTTCCTCTTCGTTTTCTTTGTCCCATTCTTTAGGGAAGAAATGGTGATATGATGCTTTAGATTCCAGGACAGGCGTTTTAGACCTATTCAGATTCTATCTTCTTCTAGGAAATCCACCTCCTTGTTCTGATTCAACAAATTCAATACTGTATTATTTGGGAGTTTCAAATAGTTGCATTGTGAGTATGGATACTGGGGAAGTATACACTGCTAGGTACCTGGACCAAAGTCTTCTGAATTCTATAGTAATTTTACTATGATACTTTATTCATCTTTTTTTTTTTTATTTGACAGAGTTAGTGAGAGAGAGAGAGACAGAGAGAAAGGTTTTCCCTCCATTGGTTCACTCCCCAAATTAGCTACTATGACTGGAGCTACACCAATCTGAAGCCAGGAGCCAGGTGCTTCTTCCTGATCTCCCATGCAGGTACTTGTACTTGGCCCATCCTCCATTGCCCTCCTGGGCCATAGCAGAAAGCTGGACTGGAAGAGGAGCCACCTGGACTAGAATACGGCGCCCACATGGGATGCCAGCACCACAGGTGGAGGATTAACCAAGTGAGCCCCAATGCTGGCCCCTATTCATCTTATTTTAAAGGAAAAGAGAGGGAGAGAGATGGAGGGAGGGAGAGGGAGAAAGAAAGAGAGAGAGAGAGAGAGAGAGAGAGAGAGAGAGAGAGAGAGAGAAATGGTGTTCTGTTGGCTGGTTCACTCCCCAAATGCCCACAACAACCACAACTGGGACAAGATGAAGGCAGGAGATTGGAACTCAATCTCAATCCAGGTCCCCTAGGTGGATGGAAGGAAACCAACTATTTGGGCCATCATGTGCTCTCCCAAGATGTGCATCAGCAGGAACCTGGATCTGGAGTAGTGGTGGGAACTCAGTCAAGACACTCAAATAAGTGAAATCTCAATCTCTGAGTCAAATGTCAGCCCAGAGCATTCTCTTTCAATTCAGTTAACATTCTTTCAGTTTATAGTGTCCCTATATATGTATCACCCTAATATGCGAAAAATAGAGGGGAATACATAATAGAGCATGTTTTGAATATTTCCTAGGCTTTCTATTGTGCCATTCTTTCTTTTTTTTAACTTTTATTTAATGAATATAGATTTCCAAAGTACAGCTTATGGATTACATTGCCTCCCCCCCCCCGCCAATGACTTCCCTCCCACCCGCAACCCTCCCCTTTCCCACTCTCTCTCCCCTTCCATTCATATCAAGATTCATTTTCAATTTTCTTTATATCCAGAAGATCAGTTTAGTATACATTAAGTAAAGATTTCAACAGTTTACACCCACATAGAAACACAAAGTGAAAAATACTATTTGAGTACTCGTTATAGCATTAAATCTCAATGTACAGCACACTAAGGACAGAGATCCTACATGAGGAGTAAGTGCACATTGTCTCCTGTTGTTGACTTAACAAATTGACACTCCTGTTTATGGCATCAGTAATCTCCCTATGCTCCAGTCATGAGTTTCCAAGGCTATGGAAGCCTTTTGAGTTCACTGACTCTTATCTTATTTAGACAAGGTCATAGTCAAAGTGGAAGTTCTCTCCTCTATTGTGGCCATTTAAATCTATGTATTGCATTGTGTCAATACTCTCTTGAGGGTCATCTTTTCTCTTAACCTATTTGCCATTATGTCTTCAAGATAGGTGCTCAACAAAAGTTGATTGAATGAAAAATTGGTTGAATAATATAAATATAAATATAATAAAATTGGTTGAATAAATAAATAATAATGTTCTGTGTTTATTATATAGGGGTAGATAATTTTATCATAGTGTCATTTTTCTTGGCTTTTTTGGTCTTATGGATTTCCTCTTGCATATTATTTTCTTAGGAAAGCTTTCCTGTTTGGACTTTAAATCTTATTAAATTGGAAGCATTTGAAACTACTTGTAATTCTAACAATGACAAATGGAATCTGACCAATATTTACTTTTTTCTACCATTTTATGTGGGATTATTAAACATGTGATAAGCAGCTGAAATTGTTAGAGAGTTACATGTCTCTTCTTTGGTTAGTGAGTTCTTATATTTTTGTCAGACTTTAAAAGTGAAAACAGAACTGTGTTGCTTTGTTTATGTCAGATAAATATTAGCTTTTTGTTCCTTCACTTTGTTGTGTATATAGTGCACTGATGATATCACCTACTACATTTATTGATTTTTTTCTTACAACTTCTAATTTATAAAGTACTCTTTATTCTTAATTGAAAATGGTAATTATACATATTTATGGGATACAGAGTGAAATTTTGTACATGTGTATATCTTGAAGTTCTCCATCATCTTAAATATTGATTGTTTATTTTTTATGAGAACCCAAATGATTAGTATCAATTGTGGCTAATTTGGTTTATAACATGCAATACTGTCCTGTATTAATACTATCAAGAAACAATGCACCAGAACTCATTGCTCCTATGGAACTAACATTTTACTCCTTTTAATCTCTGCCGGGTTCTCCACCTCTCTTCCATTACTTCTGGCTACCACCATTCTATTCCCTACTTTTTTCAGCTCAGTATTTTTTTAGATCTCACATACGACTGAAATCATGTGTTATTTTTCTGATCCTGGCTTATTTCACTTAACATTAACAGCATGGCATGGCTTATAAATAGACAAATGGAATGGAAAAAAAAAGAACCTAGAAATAAACGCATAGCCCTATAGTCAAATTATTTTCAACAAAGCCATCATGAACAAACAAGGGCAAGGGCACTCAATTCAATAAACCACTCTGGGAGAATTGGATGTCCACATGCAGAAGAATTAAACACCCTCATAACATATAACCATCAACTCATAATGAGTTAAGGACTTAGATATTGGGGCTGGAGCCGTGGAACACTTGGTTAATCTTCCACCTGCAGCGCCAGCATCCCAGATGGGCACTGGGTTCTAGTCCCAGTGCTCCTCTTCCAGTCCAGCTCTCTATTGTGGCCTGGGAGGGCAGTGGAGGATGGCCCAAGTGCTTGGGTTCCTGCACCTACATGGGAGACTGGTGGGAGGCACCTGGCTCCTGGCTTTGGATCAGCATAGCTCCGGCCATAGCAGCCATTTTGGGGATGTACCAATGGAAGGAAGACCTTTCTCTCTCTCTCTCTCACTGTCTATCTGTCAAAAAAAAAAAAAAAGGACTTAGATATAAAATCCTAAACTATAAAATTGCTAGAAGAAAACACAAGGGAAACAATTCTGAACAGTGATATGGGAAAATAATTTTTGATATAAAAAGGATGAGAGGTAAAAACAAAAATAGCAAATGGGAATCATTAGATTGGAAAAAAAAAACTTGCACAGCAGAGAAATCAATGAGCATAGTGAAGAGACAACTTACACAAGGGGGAAATATTTGTAAATTAAGTCTGATAAGACTTAGGCGGTCAGGAAGGGACACAGACATGGACACCGGGAGAATATCATGTGATGATGGAGAACTGGAAAGATGCATGCACAAGCCAAGGACCATCAAAGATCGCCAGCTGGTCACCAGAGGCAAGGAAGAGAACAGGGAGGAGTCACCTGCCATTTCATAGGGAAACTGGTTTCTGATACTCTGGTTTCAGACTTCTAGGCTCCACAATTCAATTGTGAAACAATAAATTTCTATTGTTTTAAGCCTCTAATATTTTGATACTTTATCACAGCAGTAGGCATTTCCTTTGTTTTCTTCAATCTCTATGGCCACATCTGAAGTGAGCATTGGAAAGTATGCCTTCTAGGGGAAGCCTAATTTTTATAGCATGCTTCCTGATGGAGCAAAGGCAGGGAACCAAGAACTATTTTGGAATTTATAACAGAATGCTGCTATTAAAGAAGTGGTTTTAAATACAGACATGGAGAATTCAGATTTTTCAGACTGTTGATCTCTATAATACCACTGAAAAACAATTTCATAAAATTAATCAATAATAATTTGATAACAAAATTCTTGATAAAATTGTTATTGGAAATGCCTGGGAAGCAATGCAGACATCATCAAGGAAGTAACATTATGAGCAACAATATTGAAACTATCAATGTGTTTTGGATGACTTGGGTCATTTCCACTTATTCCATTGTGCAAGATGAACATAAACTCAACTATCCTACAGGTAGAAATAGCAGGAACCATGATTCTAATAAAGATGCGCTTTGCATATAATTTGAAATAAACATTGAAAAAACCAGATATTTGCACTCCGGTAAATTTGAAAATCCAACGATTTTTGTATCTCAAACCAAGTATAATAGAATTAACAGCTTTAGCAAAAATGTACCATGCCTTTGCTGCTCTTTTAGAGGGTTCATGTACCTCTCTTCTCGTAAAGACAGATTTTCTAAAATACTTGAGGTAGATTCCTTATCATCTTGGCTACTCTTCAAAGTTGTACTTACATTTATGTCCTATCTTTTCTCAATCAGACATTTTTCCTTCTCTACTGGTTCATTCATTTACCTAACAAACATGGTAGTGATCTTCTATCTTCTTTAAAATATATTTAATTTAATATAATGACCTATCTTAACATTTTCCATTTATCATCTCATTTTTATTCATACCATTATGGCAGGGTTTCTCAATAATAACAAAATTATGGGTATTTTCTCTTCCTTCCACTTCTCTTATTCTCTTTTGAACTTATTGGCATCTATCACTTTCATTTATTTCAAAGATTTATTTATGTACTTGAAAGCTGGAATTACACAGAGAGAGAGACAAAGATATCTTCCATCTACTGATTCATCCCCCAGATGGTCATATCAGCCATGGCTGAGTCAGGCTGAAGCCAGGAACCAGGAGCTTCATCTGGACCTCTGACGTAGGTAGAAGGCACTCAAACACTTGGGCTACATTTGCTTTTTCCAGGCCATTATCACAGAGCTGTATCAGACGTGAGCTTCATGGACATGAACTAGTGCCCGCATGTGATACTGGCTTTGCAGGCAACAGTTTTATCTACCATGCCACAACACGTGTCCTAGCATCTACCACCTTCTTCTAACTACTTCATGCATGCTCATTAATGACATCAAAGCTGTCAAATCCAGTGGTCAGTTATCAGTCTTCCTTTTTGCTAATTAGTAGATTTTGATGGAATTTGTCAACTCTCAGAAGTTACTAAACTATTTTTTAAAAGCTTTTATACTGATAAGTTTCACAAATATTTTCATAGTTCCAGGTTTTCTCAAGACTGTAAGAGCCAATGCACTTGATATTCTCAGTACATCATCAAAAAGAGAAATGAGAACAAAAACAAATGGAATAAACAAAATCCTTTTCTTTTCCCAATGTTGTCTTGTTAGGTTCCCCCAGAAAAATAGACTCGATAGTATAGATAAATGGATGATACATGGAAAGACAGATAGATAATTAAAAGAACTGGGTAGTATGATTATTGAAACTGAGAAGTCTCAAGATTTGCATTCATCAAGCTGGAGACCCAGGAAAGCTGAATATGTAGTTCCAGTCTGCTTTCACAGGATAGAGAATAAGAAGAGACAATGGCATAAGTGCCAGTCAGAAAACTGATTTTCCAGTTTGAATCTGGAGGCCAAAGAAACTTTAATGTCCCATGTCAGTCAGACAGAAACACTTCCTACTCTGTTTTATTCACTCTACTCAAGTTTTCAATTGGTTAGGTTAGATCCTTTCACACTAGGTGGGACAGTCCACTTTACTAATCCAATTTGAGTCAGTCCACTGACTCAAATATGACTCTCATCCAGAAACACTTTCATAAACACACCCAGAATAATGTTTGGCCAAATGTATGGGTATCTCAGTCCCAGTCAAGTGGACAACAAAATTAACCATCATAGTTTCACATCACTGAAAGTGCTATCATTTAACCCATTCATCTTTTTGTATTCCTCATGGGCAATTAAGTGGAAAGCCTTCTATCTCTATCTTAAAAATGGGTCCAGAATCCAACCATATGTATCCATCATCACTTCTATTTGTGGTCTATCTTAATAACATCTCTCACCTCAGCCATAGAAAATTTTCTAATTCAGCTTTCTCCTTCAACTCTTGTCCCTCTAGAACTCATTCTCAACACATAAGACAGACTTCTCCTAAAATACAAATCATAACACTTAACTTCCTGAAGTGTAATCCTTTATTTGCTTTCCATTGCTACTAAGAAGAAAATCCAAAACCTGCTGTTGATTTACAAAGTTCTCTATGATCTAACTCTTGGCTACATCACTAAACATTCCCCTCTGCTAAGCCCACTGCTCACTGTTCTCTAGGAGATCCTTGTCTTTCTCCTGAACAAGTATTTCCCTGGAGTAATTTTCACTAAGACCTTCAAATGGCACGATCACTTCATTCCTTTGGGACTCTACTCAAATATTACCTCTACAAAGAGATCTTCCTTGACTGTCTGTCTAACTTAAATTCCTGTCACCCCTCCAGGTTTTGAATTTATCCAGACTACTTAACAATTCACTGGAGGCATTTGCAATGCTGGTGTTCAGTATCAGAGTGCTGGTTTAAGTCCCAGTGGCTCCACTTCTGATAAGCTTACCGCTAATGTGCCTGTGAAGACAGCAGGAAATGGGCCAAGTGGTTAGGTACACCACTCACATTGGAAACACCGACGAAATTCCAATCTTTCAGCTTCATCATCACCCAGATGTGGCTACTGCACCTGTTTGCTCTCCTTCTCTCTCTCCCTCTGTTGCTCCCTCTCCACATTATTTTTGGTTCCTTTGCTTTTCAAATAAATAATTCTTTTAAAATTCACTCCCTAACAATTTTAAAAATTCCCAATGATTACATAGCTTTGTACCCCACATTAACTATTAGTTATCACTGAACTCAACTACCAGTACAAGTTAGACAAAGACCAAATCTATCATTGTCACCAATACCTAGAATTTGTGTGTGTGTATGTGCATGTATTTCTCCATAATAAATTGTAATGCATTATAAGAGTAGGGAATGCTTGGTAGATGTATAACTGCAGCTGATATCTGAATTTTCTTAGAGGTAATAGAAATTAGAAAATGGCTCTCAATATTAATTCACCAATGAACTTTTTTCTGTTTTACCTCCATATGCACACAGAATGTACCTAGAGTTTTGGAGTGACTGATTTGGCAGAGAGCTCAGAGTCAGCACTCTTCAGTGCTTAAAATGAACGATCCAGTTATCTGCCTTTAAATCACATACTGGTACAGAGGGAACCTCATTGTTCCTTTCTCACATTCTTGCCTTCTGAGTGTGTGTGCATGTGCGTGTTTTTACTTACTGGTTCTATTTGTTTCTTCTATTTAGCTTGTTTCAGAAACTCCTCCAGTTCTTGTCATAACCCTAACTTCAACCAAAATGTGAAAGAAACTCAATCCCAGATGACTCCTTGAGGCTTATACAATTTTGAAAACACATTTCTAGAAACATTTGAGGCATGCATACAAAGGAACATGAAGATAACACAGTTCCATCTGCTCTCAGTCCAGCCCTTAATAATTGTTTTGTCACTCTTCTCAGGAATTTAGGAAGTTATTTGTCTTATAGTAATGGTCTTATAATGAGCATTTGAGTAACTTTTCCAAAACAAAAAGCTGTTACAAGATGACATTGTCACTGCTAGTAGAAATGAAATATTAGTAACTTTAAAATTATACATTTTTCTTTAAAATAATAGAGTAAATGCATTTTTCTCCCCCATACCATTGGAAAATCCAGCTCCAACTCTACTTAGATCCCTGTACATCTAACAGCTCTTGTGCCTTAATGACACTTTTCCTCAAATTCCTTTCCATGTATCCCCAATGATAACATCAGCCTGGGATCCCTAGTCTGGGCCCAGTTTCAGATTGTGAACAACTGTGAACATTGTGGAGGTAGTAATTGTCTCTACTGTATGTCCAGCATCTAGCACAGTGCCTACCTCCAGTAAGTGCTCAGAAAAATCACTCAGAATTCTTATTTATCCATTCTTCTCAGCTACAAGGGAGACATTGTACCTCCTCTCTCAAACAGAACTTCTCAGGAGGGCAATAACTCAATAACCCAGAAGCCTGAGGTAAAATAGGACTACAGAGGCTTAGTTAAGTTAAGACCTAAGGCATGCTGCTTTATGTGAGTGAGCCAGAGATAGGCAACAAAACCCACATTCATTGAACAAAACCATAGAAGACTAAGTATCTTGTGACTCTGGATTCTTCCCATTAGTTTCTCAGACTGATCTTATTCTTCTAGTCCTCGGAGAAGATGACTTTTGAAGTTTAAACTCAAACTTCACAATCCTTTACCATTAGGAAAATTAGGAGGACAAAGATGCCGTCAAGGCTAGGGTATTTGAAATAGTCGTCCCCCTTGCTTTGTTACTACAAGGTATTTTGAACTTTGAAACTTCATTATTTTTATGCAACTGTAGGACATCCATGTGTTGTTAATTTTTCCCAGTTTCATTATTTAGTACATCTTCCATCCCTTGCATCTCTCAGGCTCACTCACACGAGGCATTGCCTATGTCCCACCCTTCACTCCAGGAGCGAAGGTCAGGGAATAGCAAAGGGTAACACCTAATTTAGAGGAAACGTTTAGACACTTCCTATGGAGCTATTCAATTGGCAAAAAAAAGCCATCTTTAACGTCATCATTTGTGCCTTGACCCGGAGACTGCCCATGAAGCAGAGGAAGGGCAAAGCCTATCAGTAGCTTAGCAACAGCACATTTTCCTGCCTAGCTAAGGTGAGCATCTATTCAGCAGCAAATCCGGCCCCACTGACGTCCATCTGGCTGAGCAGTTTCCTTCCTCTGCTGAAATAGGAAGATCCTACAATTATGTGCTTCCCCGTGATCTACATGTCAGGGTTTCAGCTCTGAAAAGGAAAATCTCGTCCAGTTGGATGGATTTCAAGGATAGAATACAATCCCCAAATTAGAGAGTCTATAAAACACTATCTATTTGAGTGTTCATTACCTTTTTTTTTTTCTAACTCTATGATGCTTAGAAGTCTTTTCCTGGCAGGAATGAGGCAGCCAGATGAAAGAGAAGCAATAAAAAAACATGAATCTAATCTCACAAAACCTGATGTTTTGACCTGCAGAGGAGAAAATCTTGTCTTTGCAACTGGTGAAGTAAATCCAAGGCAGCCTTGGAGGGTAAATGAACTATCTCAAATGGCTTCTCAAGGACCATTATTCTAGAAAATGTGTGAAAGAAGAGCTTTCAAGGGAGTTCTATAGCATGTTAAAGCAAACATATTAAACTCATATTCACTTTGCTGGAGAAATTTTTTTGAGAATACAATTTCATTTTGGAAAAGGCTGTATTGTACTTGAGATTATTTTCTTTCTCATGAACAGGAAAGAGCTGTTCACAAAAGGTAGATGGAAAAATATTTTTGAGGAGATTAATTCATTTTAAAAGTAACAGAATTTATTATAAAGCTGTACTATTGTGGACAGCTGAACCCCCAGCTGGGCTTGTTCCGAGGTCTTGTATCCGTACAAGAAAAGAATTCAAGGAGGAGATTTAAAGGTGTATAGGGAGGCATGATTTATTTGAAGGGATAGCGAACACTTAGACATGAGTACCAGCAACCTGTCTTCATGAGAAAGGAACGGATGCTGCCCCCACCAAAATGAGGGTCATCCTACTATAAGGTAGCGTCTAACTAACTATTCAAAGTAGGTAGAGTTTGGGTAGAGTTGGAGTACTGCTGTTTTCATGTTGCTTTTTTTGGGAATCTAAAAAGAGTCAAGGTGTCTGCACATAGGGATGGAGCACACACATGGTCCATTCTAGGAAAGTGTCATTGAGTCTTCTAAATGATGGGATGCAGACTCATTCTGTGAGGCCGCACTGCCCAGGAGAGGGGGCAATGGTGTTCTACAAGAAGCACTGGGGACAGGCTTCAGTGAACACGTCTGCCTTTATTCACAGCCACGTACACTTTTGAAGAGCAGACATAAGGGGCGTGGCTAACTCAGGGCAAGAGTCACTCTGTAGGAAAGAACTGACCCTGGTGCCAACATGTCTCTCAAATCAGAGGAAGGTCAGGTAGCTAGGATAGGTTTCCAGGTGGGTCTGGACCACACCCAGAAGCAGTTTACTTGATTGGCAGAAGTCAGGGGTGGAGGAAATGTGCTTGGGGGTCCCACCGCCTGCCAGCAGTCAGGCTAACTGCATGGGGTAGGCAGGCAGCCTCACGAGATCGCCCATAATGGGAAATGAAGCTGAGGTGCATGATGAGGAATACATGTGACAACCCTGCTGTCTTCCTGTATTTTTCCAGCTGGTACACATGGAAGAGGGAAGGGTATGAGGAAGAAGGTGTGCACATGTGCAGGTGTTGCTGCAAGTCCTGAACTTCTCATTCATTGGCTACCTACCTGTCTACATTGCAGTGATTTAAAATATATTCTACATTTTGGCAAAAACAAAAATGATTAATTATAGTAGCTAGTGAACACATATTTCTGTTGAACAGTGATTTGCATACATGCAAATAGAAGTAAATATGACTAAATTTACATATTGTAATGTTTCCAAGCTTTTCTGCTGTCTCTGGATCCTGATCCTAAAACTACACAATTGCCTGTTTATTCATGAACAAGATATTTACGATGTATAAACAATGATCAACTGTTACTTGTGAGCTGCTGTTTAAAAGGTAGGCTCCTAGGAATAAAATAATTTCAAAATATTTTTAATTTATATTAAAAAGAAAAATTTTTAAGAATGGGCATTTATTCTAGCAGTTAAGATACCTACATTCACTGGTGCTGTGGTGTAGCGGGTTAACGCCCTGGCGTCCCAAATGGGTGCTGGTTCAAGACCCAGCTGCTCCACTTCCAATCCAGCTCTCTGCTATGGCCTGGAAAATTAGTAGGATGGCCCAAGTCCGTGGACCCCTGCAACTTTGTGGGAGACACAGAAGAAGCTCCTGGCTCCTGGCTCTGGACTGGTGCAGCTCTGGCCATTGCGGCCAATTGGGGAGTGAACCATCGGATGGAAGGCCTCTCTCCCTCTCTCTGCCTCTCCTCTCTCTGTGTAACTCTACCAAATAAATAAATAAATCTTAAAAAAAAAAGATACCCACATTCCACATCAGAGTGCCTGGGTTCAAGTCTCATCTGCAGCTCCTGACTACAGATTCCTGTTAATGCAGACCCTGTGAGACAATGGTGATAGCTCAAGTAATTGGGTTTTTGCCACCCACATTTATGTCCTGGCATTTGATCAGTGAGCAACAAAAGATAGGAGAGCACACATACTCTCTCTCAAATAAATAGGTACTTTTAAAAGCTATAAGCATTAGTTAGTGTTGATGTTTGGTTCTTCATTAATTAAAGTTTTTTCTCCCACATGAAGCATACGCTGTAGTTAGTAGAGATCACTTAACCTCAATTCCACCTTCCCTATCTTAAGTCAAGATCCTAAAGAACTTGGAAAAGGGCTAGCAAAGGAGGTGGAAGTCCATCTTAACTTTAAGAATTTGGGTTCAATTCATTATTACCCTAAGATTATTCGCATTAGAAAGGGAATATCTGGTCTTTTTCATTCAATGACTTTCGTCTCCCAATGATAAAGGACAGCCCCAAGGGATGAAACTGCTTAAAATTCTGTGCCAAGTAGATTCTCTTCACTGCATCAGGAAGGGCTGGCCACGCTGAAACAAGACGTTGTCAGGATCACCTCTGTGCAGCTGATTGCTACAGCAGGAGTAAGATTGCATTGAGGAGACCTGAGAGTACACACAACAGTTCTCCTAGAGAGCTCACCCCTCTTCTGCCAAGAATCCTCCCTGAAATCCCATGGAGTCAAATCCATCATGGAAATTTCAAGGACACGGCCTGGTTGTGATTGACTCTAAAGTCTTCATGCCGGAGGATCAGCGGAAAAAGTTCGGATCCTTTTTGCAGCACTAGTACTGAAAGAAGTTTCATGGCCCTCTTTCTCCACTGTCCCTTTGAGATCTCCCTTCCCAATTCACAGCACTTTGGGATGGATAGTCGGTTCACTTTGGCAAATAATTCACACTTTCATTCCCAATGGAATACTTTTTTTTTTTCTGTTGAGCTGTGATGGTTGCAATTATAGTGTTATAATGTGCCCCGGAAAGAGGAGCAAGAGGAAATGCACTAGTGATGGCCTGTGGTTCACAAAATAGTCCTTTTGCTCACATTTGTAGTAGAAAACTTAGCTCCTTTTGGTATTCAGGCTTACTTACTCCCCAAAGTATAGTAACGACGATTCTTCTTACCGGTGAATTCTCTGTAATGAATATATGCAGTGAGTGGGTTACAGCTTCTGGTACTTTTGAAGCCTTTTGGCATGGAATTGGTCTTCATGATGTGTCAATGTTACAAGGGTATGGTCCTCATTTCTAAATTAGACCAATCCTACGATCATCTCCTAGGGCAAGCCTGACCGCTAGGACTGCACAACCATAACCCTTTGAAAAGGGCCACGGTTTCTGAAGGACCTGAGACAGATTCAACAGGATGGGACTGCTATAGACCACCTCCTACAGGAAAGCCATCAGCAGGATCTTCCCTCCTGGATTATAACTAAAGGAAAAAAGTCAAATAATCACAACGTGGATAAAACTACTAATGAAATTACAATGGATGGGAAACCTGAAATAAATACGATGCACATTTCAAGGTTCTCCAGAGAAACAAAATCAATTAAAATATATATTTATATGTACTGCAACATGTTCATGGAAGATGGAATTAAAATATTTTATTTTGGTGAAAGAATTTAATGTACTGTGACCTTGTCTAAATAAGATTGGAATCGGCGAACTCAAAAGGCTTCCATAGCCTTGGCAACTCATGACTGGAGCCTAGGGAGATTACTGATGCCATAAACAAGAGTGTCAATTTGTTAAGTCAACAACAGGAGTCACTGTGCACTTACTCCTCATGTAGGATCTCTGTCCTTAATGTGTTGTTCAATGTGAACTAATGCTATAACGAGTACTCAAACAGTATTTTTCACTTTATGTTTCTGTGTGGGTGCAAACTGTTGAAATCTTTACTTAATATATACTAAATTGATCTCCTGTATATAAAGAGAATTGAAAATGAATCTTGATATGAATGGAAGTGGAGAGGGAGCAGGAGATGGGAGGGTTGCAGGTGAGAGGGAAGTTATGGGGGGGGGGAGCCATTGTAATCCATAAGCTGTACTTTGGAAATTTATATTTATTAAATAAAAGTGAAAAAAAGGAAAAAAAAAAACAAGGGTATGGTCCTCAATGAATCCATCAACCACTGATCTAAGTGCTTCTGAGATGATATTTTTGAGTTAGGATAAAATGTCTGTCATTAGTTAACTTAAAATAAGGGAGATAACCATAGGTAATCAGGGTGGACTACAGTCAGTCAGCTGAAAGTCTTCAGAGTAGATATGATGGACTTGAAAAAGAAATTCTGCATGTGGACTGCAGCTTCCAGAATGCGCTTGCAAGCCCTATGTGCCTGCTTGCCTTTCCTGGTGGCTGTCTTGGAGATTTCTGACTTTTGCACTTACTAACCAGCGCCCACCATCATAAAAGGCATCAAGCATTCAAGCCAATACCTTGTAAAATAAGTTTAATCTCCTCCCTCCTTCCTTCTCCTATTGATTGTTTCTCAGGTTGACTCATCTTGAGTCAGACTCTGTATCTTCCTGTTCTGAATCATTTTTTTGCCTTATGTATTTCTTTAAAGAGTATCAAGTTTAGGCATACTTGTATCATAATTTATATACTTTTCACATGTCTATAAATACTGTTATTCTCTCAGATCTTATGACTTATAAACTAGAATGTAGCACACCTTTATAAATTCCCCTTAAGATATTAGCTTGACATGTAACAGACACAATATGAACCAAGAGAACTTTAAATGTAGCCAAAAACTTTAGTTGAATAATAGCCAAGTGTCTGAGGAACACAACTAAAATGATAGGATGACAGGTGACAAGTCATTTCTTCTGCCCTGATGCAATAAAAATTAATTAAGTACCCCTCTGGAACAAAATCCATTTCAGAGAGTAATGACACTTGAAACTGAATTTCAACATTTTAAAATTGAAACATCCCTTGAGGAAAATACCCTTCACTGAAATACGATCAGCTAATAGGAAAAGCAAGTGATTTCTCTCCCAAGACCTATGATTATATAGCGGGCCTAAAACTAATGGTATTAAGATAAATATAGAATATATTTATAAATTCTTTGGGCATTTAACTCACTGACTGATAGACTATGTAACTAAAAGATTTAATGTTTTCTAGTCTCATAAATTGAAAACAATAGTTTTATTTAATTATGATATATCTATATGTAGTTGATATTTACCTGTACACTAATATACTTATATATACATTTAAGTTATATATTTGCTTGTATATTATCTATATCTTTCATGAAATTAATTTAATCTCAAACAGCTAATGTAATATCTTATTTTAACCAGAAAGTCATCTGTGTGTTATAACACTAACAATGAGTTCTCCATATATCTCTGAATTAATCATATAGAAATTAATATTTTGTCTATGCTACTGCTCCACGAAGATTTGCAGCTGACTCTGCCAACCCAGGGTCCTGCCTGCCCCAAAGTCTACCATATTGACCACATGGTTTCACTGTACTTGGATGTTTTGAAGCTCATCATCTTCTAACTGCACCATCCTCAATATATGACCTTGCTGCAGCATCCACAGACTAAGCAAGAGAATGGAGAATTGTACATGATCTTTTCCTACTCTCACCTCCAATGTGGCACAAATTTATACTCGGCCCCATTTATTAATCTAGGTACTCATATTACCCCATTTAAGGTGACCAGAAAATGTACATGGTGATGAACAGCTGGAGTGCCTGTGGTCTTCTCTCTCTTAACAATATTCTGTTGTGCATTACCATTCTTCTTCTGATGAAAGCACCACTTTCTCGGCTACAGTCTACTCTCATGATCTGTGATGTTTCATTACTCTGTTCTACACATAGAACTCACAGAATTTCTGCTGAACAAGTACACTCCAAACTCTCTTCCTGATTAAATGTGGCATTTCCTGGTGATGGGTCACAGGCTAGTAAGTGAATGAAAACATGTAGTCAAATAAGACAAATACATTATTGTAATATTCAGGGTCTCTCAAAAGATATGAAGTATAATTATGGGTATAAGAATCCAAGATATGACTACCTGTAAGGATTTGTAGATTTATGAAGTTTGCAGTAGTTAACTTCCAAATATGAAAATTGTACCAGTTAGAAGAGTGGTAGAATGATTTTTCAGAAAGTTATGATTGATGATGTGTAAATTCCATTGCAACAGTGTATAGGAACAAAATGTAAACAGAGGGAAAAAGGGGGAAAAATACATTGGCATAAATACCTTAGCCAATTCCCTCACCTGTGATTTTACTCTCTGTGTCTTCAATTACCTGTGGTCAATGATAGTCCAAAAATATTAAAGGTAAATTCCAGAAATAAACAATTGATAGTTTCTGATTTGGGCATCATTCTGAGTAGCATGAGGAAATCCCATGCCATCCCACTCCATCCTGCTTGGGAAGTGAATCATCCCTTCGCCCAGCAGATCCATGTTGTATCCGCTATCCACCCATTAGTCATGTGGTAGTGTTCTTGTTATCAGATCAATTACTGCAGTATTCCATTGTTTGTGTTCCAATACCTTTACATGGTAACCTAATACTGTGTCAGCATGCCTTACTTCACCTCATCACATAGGCATTGCATCTTCTCACTTCATCATAAGAAGAATGGTACTGTACAACAGAACATTGTTAAGAGAGAGAAGACCACATCATCCTATTTTTAGTAACTTTATAATTATTTTAAAAGCAACTATTGTCCCACATGAGAAATTTAAAGATAACTTTATTATCTTTATAATTATTCAAATTTATTTTTAGATACTATTGTGACTCTCCTACTGTGCCTAGTTTATACATTAAGCTTTAACACAGATATGTAGGTTTGAGTTTAAGAAAGAGCAGTATGTTTAGAATCCAGTATGACTTGTGGTTTTAGACATCCATGGAAGATTTTAGAACATGTCCCCTGCAGGTCAGATATAAAAGAAGATTGCTATAGGAAGTATCTCCAAGTCCATTTCTTTCATCAAATATTGACCTATGTGAGATGTAGAATATATAGTACAGCAGGGTCCTTTGTGGTACTTCTGTTTTTCTTGTTTGCATTTGTGTTTATCAATATTCACCAGTATCAATTGATGATAGATGATAGATGGATGGATAGATAGATAGATAGATAGATAGATAGATGATAGATAGGAGAGGAGAGGAATTCTATGAGTGAAATGGGCTCACATGACTTTGGGAGCTGAGAAGTCCAATGAGAGGATGTTTGCTTGCTAGAGAAACACGGAATCCAGTAGCATGGCTCGATCTAATTAGTAGGCCCATGAATTAAGATGGTGTAATTCTTGGTCAGATACTGAAGGCCTGAGAGTCCAGTAGGATGCCTTTGATAGTGCTGAGCCCCACTATCTGAAGAATCTGGAGCTCTAATATTTAATGGCAGAAAAAATATGCCTGGGCTTGGGGGCTGGGGAGAGAGAGAGAAGGAGAGAAAAACAGAGAAAGAGAGAGAGAGAACACGAGCACAGGGTTTGCTCTTCCTCCACCTTTTTACTGTATCTGGGCCCCCAAACCAAGTGATAGGCACCACCCACATTGAAGTGGATCTTTTTCCACTGACTCATACCAATCTACAGAAAAATCATCCTAGACACACCCAGAAATAATACTTTATCAGCTACTGAAGCATCACTTAATCCACTCTAGTTGCAACCTAAAATTAACGATCTTGGTATCTCAACAGCTGAAATGGAATAGATGACTAAATTAACTATTGCTTTTATATATTTTAAATATATGAGCTATTAAACAGTCATTTTTGATCTTGAGATTCCTTAGCGATGGTGTGAAGAATAGCAAGATAAACAATGAGTAATATTTTAAGAGTGAAATAAATACAGTTAACATCAATTCATCTCTTTATTCTTATAGGTCGAAGTTGGAAACAGCACTACGTAATGGACGATTCATGTAACAGCTGATTTAATTCTTTTTTTAAATGAAATCAGGTTACATTTTTTTCTCAATAAACACGAATCACCAGTTCCTCCAAACTATTCAGATAATGCACATACAAAGTTAATTAATATTTAAAGATACTGAAACATTTCTAATAATAATAAATAATAATAATGAATTATCTCATATATTTTCAATGAAAATTAGACATACTTGTTAACTATCATTTAAAGTTAGTATGAAGGATACAAATACCATGGGGAAGTATCTATGAAACATCACTCACACAGAATTAGAACGTAGAAGTTAAGTTGAAATTCCTCAGCATAATTTGAGTCCTCACATTATATAACAAAAATATATTTATTAAGTATAACTTGTTTCCTGACTGTGAATATCAATGACCAGTTAATCCTGTATCAAGTCTATTAGACTAAAGTATAGAATATGCCCTGAGGGTGCAGCTGACCTTTATCCAGTACCAGATCATGGGTCTTCTCTTCTTACTCATGGTGGGATTGACATTTTATTATAAATGTGTGTGATAGAAAGTCTCAGATATAATTAAGAATCATGTTTTAATTATTTGAAGAGTAAATGTTGTTTATTTTGTCCTTGATAGTCTCTACAATCTGAAATTTAGTGATGTGATCAGAAACTTCTTTTTCCTGTATGACTTCGTACAATTACCTTGAACAAGGACAAAGAATCTCTTGGAAATTTATGACCATGTTTAAGTATGCCTGAAAAAAGTCAATTATCCATTCTATTAAAACAAAACCATTAGAGAATCAAATAAAAAAAGAACTCTAGATCAATAAATGTAAAGATAGATAAATATATATACATATACAATTATACACATACATATATACACATATCGGTACACGTATAAAGACCAAATAAATTTCTCATATTTCACGATAGTTCCTTATCATAATTCCATAGACTCTGACAAAGCATAGTCCACATATTATCATTTGACTGCATGAGCTCCCCTACTGTAGATTTATTTTTGTTATCTTTATTAATATAAAGAGAACAGATTTCACGTAATTCATGGGTACAGTTCTAAGATGGTACAAATGCTTCCCTCCCTCAATCTTCCTATTTCTTTCCTTCACTCATTCCTTTTTTTCCCTAATTTTTGCAAAGACACAGTTTCAGCTGTCTGTATAATCGCAGGCTTAATTCACCACTAATCATAATATTCAAAGAGCATAAAAGAAAGATCACAGTTCCACAAGAGAGTATACACAAGGGCTGAAACAACAATCATAGCACAAGATGTCAGTTTCCCTCCTGTTCTTTTTTTTTTTTTTTTTTTTTTTGTATTCTATATTGACTGCCACATATCAGAGAAAACATGTGGTACTTGTCTTATGGGGACTGACATTTCACTAAGCATCATGGTTTCCAGTTGTATCCATTTTCTTGTCCCATGAGATCAGATCAGCAGTGTGCTCTGGGATTAGCTCCTCCCTCTTTTCTTCCCTCCTTCTTCCCCATCCTGCCTTTTTTCCTTTCCTTCATCAGTAAAATATAATCATTGCACCCGTCATCGGTTCATAGTTCAGAACCACAGTATCCATTCCTCACAAAAACCTGAGCCCGGTGGGTGGAGGCACTCTGCCGCTCTCTCCCACGTCAGGCACTCCTGAGTTCTTCTCTGAATGGTGCTTTATGCTGACAGTTACGCTCTCTGGCTCTCTTTTGGAGGATTTCTTATCATAAAAGCCACCCCTACTCCTTTATTTCACATATCTCTCTCCCTATTTCTCCTATTAACTCAGGCCATTGTCAATTCTGTTCATGTCACATCACAATTAACAATTATTCTTTACCTTGCTTTTTTTTGTCCATTTCAACCATTAGAATTTCATGATGTGAGCTATCATTGCTGTTTGCTGCACCATTGTCCTAACAGCCTAACACCATTTGACACCATTCGGGCTCCATAAATCGTTTGTTAAGTGATTACTAATATCTTTTAAGTAGATGTAGGCAGGGCATTTAAGGGAGCTGAGCGGTCTGTGAGCTGGCCTTGTTTGTGTGCCATGCCCAGTCTTCAGTGGGACTGCGGTGAGGTCTAAGTCCCAGCGGCATTTTTCAAAGGGCAGGTTTTGGGGCCCTTCATGTAAGTCAGTCATTGGTGCCTCCCACAGGGGCTGCTGTAATGTACAAGAAACAAGCAAAGAGTGCTGCACTCAATTCCCAGCATTCCTAGGGGCCACACCTGTGCAAGGGATTGGAGAGGGGAGCAACTGCTCAGGTCTCTATCCATTCTGCTGAGTCAATAATGCTATTCTAAACAGCAAATCTTTCAAAAATGCTCATTCATTGTGTGTTTTCAGTGGACTTTTGAGACTGAAAACTTCTGCAAGTTTTCATTAAAGCAGACTGGTGGTCATAAAATAAAAAGAAAGTAGGTTCTGACCTTGAGTAATAAAAATATTTTGGTTTTATTTTCTTTGATAATAATTTCACAACCCATTTGGAGAAAACCAGATGTGCATGTTTATTGGTTAATAAATATAACTCTGAAGGCTTGAACGTGTACTCAGGAGTGCTCAGTTACTCCTCAGAAGTGATTTTTCGGTTGAAAATCCAGGCTATGATACTGGGAACCCTCCAGTTTGGCTAACGGCAAGGGACACACCTCTTTGATGAAGTAATTCAGATCTGGATATTGTCACCATGGAAAAAAAGCAATCCCTCCAAATTTTCACTGTGAGGAAGCCTGTACTTTGGACAAGATGTTCCCTTCTTTTGAAGGAACATATTTTAAATAGTGGAAAAGAAACTGCTGCTCCAGTCTCTTTTGAAAAATACTTTAATACTTTACTTCAATTTCTGTGTAAAATGTTCATGCTTGGAATGATGTTGGTTACAATTGGGGAAATAAAGGATTTGTCTTTCCTCTCTTTGGGAGCAAAAAATAATCTGTTAAAGTTTGAAAATATCATAGTCTATACAAAATATAAGAAATACAATTTTCTTTAGCAATGCATTTCTCCTTTGGGAGATGTATTTTTTATTAAGCACATCCACAGCTTTGATTAAAATCATCTGACATTGCTAAGTTATAGAAACCACAGGATTAAATACCTAACAAATATCATTTTTTATAAATTCATTCTGTAATTT
Organism: Oryctolagus cuniculus; assembly: GCF_051225735.1. NCBI lineage: Eukaryota > Metazoa > Chordata > Mammalia > Lagomorpha > Leporidae > Oryctolagus > Oryctolagus cuniculus. The sequence goes on along the minus strand of NC_142870.1, from coordinate 18,370,218 downwards.
TAGAAGACTCAGAGTCTACATCTTCAGAAGTAGGAAATAAATGTCAAGTAACATGGTTATCCTATTAACCTCCTGCTATAGTATTTCCTACTTGGTCCAACTGTCTTCCCCAACATGGCAGGTTTTCAAGCCTTTGTTCTGAAGACCTATGATGCTCCTGAAAATTTTAAAATATAAAAAAACACACAGATAGCATATTCCATTTTTAGCCATAGTGATAATATCATCATGTGTCCTATCAATTCTGGAAATTTCCATTACACATTTGGAAGAGGGTAAGAGTGAAAAAGACCCATTTGTGAAGAAAAATGTTTTTCTTTACAGATTCCAAGACTCCTGGCTATGAAAATCTGATAAAGAAATTCTAAGGGATTGACCAGAATATAGGAAATGAGTATGCTCACCATCACAGTCTTCTTCACTGCAATTGGTTTAGCGTACTTTGGGCCAGTGTTGTGGCGCAGCAGGTTGAGCTGCATCCTGAGATGCCAGCATCTCATATGAGTGCTTGTTCAAGTCCCAATTTGAGTCCCAGTTGCTCCACTTCTAATCTAGCTCCCTGCTAATGCACTTGGAAAGGCAGTGGAAGATGACCCAAGTGCTTGGGCGCTAGCCACATGGGGGAGATCTGGAAGGAGTTCCAGGCTTCTGGGTTGGTGTGGGCTATCACTGGCCTTTGCGGCCAACTGGGGAGTGGACCAATGGATGGACAATCTTTCTGTAACTCTCAATTCCAAACGAACAAATTAATTAAAAATATTTTTAAACACTTGGTGTAATGATACTGTAATTATTGTAGGACAAACTGGGATGCATTACTTGTAAAATAAATAATAGTTTAATATAGTTTCACATATATTCTATATATTTGTTCATCTACAAATAATGTTAATATATATTTATTTCTATTTATTTAGCTATTCTTATATACTATTTTTACTAAATTATTTCAATAATTGTTACAGTAAAGGAAATATACAATTTACTGAAGGCTACTGACTTAAAGTAGGATGATTATTCAATCTGTTTGAATGCCTAATTTATATTTCTTAATGTGAAATATGAACTCTAAGGAATCTGTTTAAACACATACTGTTAGAATCTCTAAATTGGGACATACACTATGTCTGCTTTCAAAGGTTTCCAGATATGTTAGGAAAAATAGGTGAAAATACAATAAACATGATGCAACATAGACTCTGTTCAGTGTATATTTGCTTGTACGATCAAGAAGATTTTTTGGAAGGAGGGAACTATTAAATAAAAACTATGTGAATCATAGAAGAAAATTATTTCAATTTAGTACTTCTTTTTTTAAAATTTATTTGACAGGTAAAGTTATGGACAGTGAGAGAGACAGAGAGAAAGATCTTCCTTCTGTTGGTTCACTCCCCAAATGGCTGCTATGGCCGGAACTACGCCGATCTGAAACCAGGAGCCAGGTGCTTCTTCCTGGTCTCCCCATGTGGGTGCAGGAGCCCAAGCACTTAGGCCATCCTCTACTGCCCCCCCGGGCCACAGCAGAGAGCAGGACTGGAAGAGGAGCAACAGGGACAGAATCCGGCGCCCATATTGGATACCGGCATGCACCACAGGCAGAGGATTAACCAAGTGAGCCATGGTGCCGGCCCTCAATTTAGTACTTCTCATAAATAATTTGATTTCTAATTAATGTTCTGATGACTCAAGACTTTTAACTAGCTACTAAAAGAATCATTTATACAAGAGAAGTTGAAAATAGTCAATTTTCTATTTTCATTGAAAATTTCTATTGAAATTTACTATGCTTGTATCTGTAGATGGTTCACATAATTATAGGAAAATGAGGAGACATTTTAAAATGCCTCTCCTTAAGCTAAAAGATACTGATTTAATTTAGGACTGATTGCAAGTCTGATTTAAGATGATGCTAATCCTCAACTATCACGTAGCTCAACAAAATCATGGGATATGAGGTAAAGGAAAGTTCTTTGGCAATTTTCACAGGATATTTATCTTAGCCACACCAAAAAAATTATATAATACATAGTTCCTTAGGAAATATATCATGAGAAAAAGAAGTAGTTGGCATTTCTAAACAAAGGATGAACTATGATATTCCCTTGAGGTCTACCCTAAGACTATAAAGATTGAATCTGAGTTACAACAAGATGCAGAAGATGAGAATTAGAATATGCAGCAAGTATCCACCTTTAGGAGATTGTTTTTGTGTTTGCAGATAAACATAATAGTCCTTTAGAAAATTATATAAGAAGTTTATATGCAAATAATGTGGATATGCAAATAATTATATGCAAATTAATGTGAATTTACAGAAAATATGATATAGTCAGATCTTTAATGATGCATGCTATAATTATTTTTAAAGAAATCTATATTATTCTCTTTATTAAATGCACATCAGTTAAGATCTAGAATGCAATTATCCTATGAGTTTGTAAATATTTTATTATGTATTTTCATTGAGCCTCACTGTTTTACTGAAATGTAGGTATTATAATTATCAATCCTCTTGTAGTTTTAATTTTGAAAAGTTTCAGGCTCAGGGAAAATTGGATGAGTTGCCATAGGTCACAGGGAGATAGGATCAAAATCTTCTGACTTCTCTAGTCAGTGTAGTTTTTCCCATCATATTATAGCTTAGTCTGGATGGGATGATCAATATGCCACTTCTTAGGTTTCCCTAAGATCACTCACGGAGATCTTTCATTTAGGTTTGTTTTGTGTGTTTTTTTTTTTTTTTTTTTTTTTCCCAGAGTGTCTTGGCTTTCCATGCCTGAAATACTCTCATGGGCTTTTCAGCTGGATCTGCATGCCTTAAGGGATGATTCTGAGGCCAGAGTGCTATTTAGGACATCTGCCATTCTGTGGGTCTGCTGTGTATCTCACTTCACATGTTGGATCATTCTCTCCCTTTTTGATTCTATCAGCTAGTATTTGCAGACACTATTCTTGTTTCTGTGATCCCTTTGGTTCTTAGTCCTATCATTATGATCAATTGTGAACAGAAATTGATCACTGGGACTAGTGAGATGGAATTGGTACATGCCACCTCGATGGGATTGAATTGGAATCCCCTGGTATGTTTCTGACTCTACTGTTTGAGGTAAGTCAGCTTGAGCATGTCCCGAATTGCACATCTCTTCCCTCTCTTATTCCCACTCATATTTAACAGTGATCACTTTTCAGTTAAGTTTCAGCACTTAAGAAGTATTGTGTATTGATTACAGTATTCAACCAAAAGTATTAAGTAGAGCAAACAAAAAAAATACTAAGAGGGATAACATATTAAGCTGCTCATGAACAGTCAGGGTGAGGGCTGATCAAGTCACCGTTTCTCATAGTGTTCATTTTACTTTAACAGGTTTCCTTTTTGGTGCTCAGTTAGTTGTCACCTATCAAGGAGAACAAGTGGTATTTGTCCCTTTGGGATTGGCTTATTTCACTCAGCATAATGTTTTCCAAATTCCTAACAGGGATCTTTTTCATATGCTGGTTTCATTTCCTTCAGGTAAATTCCCAGGAATGGAAAGGCCTCAGCCTCATAAGATGGTAGACCTATTTTCAGATTTCTGATGATTCTCCACACTGTCTTCCACCATGGCTGTACTAGTTCACATTCTCACCACAGTGTTAGCAGTCTCTGTCCCGTATGTTTTCTTCCTTCCTTCCTTCCTCTCTCTCTCTCTCTTTCTTTCTTTCTTTCTTTCTCTCTCTCTCTCTCTTTCTTTCTTTCTTTCATTTTTCTTTCTTTCCATCTAATTATCTATCATCTATCTAATCAATGAGCTATCCATCATATACTTTATTGTTAACAAAAGAAAATTTCAATTTTTAGAGATGAAATATAATATTTTAAAACATACAGATTTTCTTTTTTCTCAATATCCTGCTAATCAGATTGCATAATTTCCATATTCAACTGTCTTCACATCAAAGGAATTAGACAAAGTTACACCATAATTTAGGCTTATAGGTGATGTTTGATATAAAAGAGTATTCAAATCTAGGAATTATGGCACAACTTATAATTTTGGATTTCCAGGAGACAGTTTAAATTTTGATTGTAGCATTTTCCCTCTACTGTTATTAACAAGATTATTATACTGAAAAATTCCTATAATGTAACATTCAGAAATACGAGACATGGAAATTTCACCACCGAAAATAAACATCCCAAAAGGATTTTACTCCTTCAAAGGAATTATTTAATAAGGTTTAAGTCTTCACTACTGATATATTTGAAAATCACAACAATAAAAAAAATCACCCCCCCATTCACCCTTACTTGGCACACACTTTTCATCTGTATACAGAACCTTTCAAATAAGAGGATATTGTGTCCTGTATGTGACCTCATTTTTTTTTGGTAAATCACTTTCATTCTATATGAACTCTAAACCATGCATATAAATAGGAATGCACAAAAGCTTGCAAAGATGTTTCTAGCAGTCTGCATTTTCCATATAAAGTTATGTATGCCTGAGGCTAAATGCTCAGCTATATTTAATCCTAAAGTTAATAGAATGTCATGAAATATTTAGACCTTTATGCTATGGCTGCTAAATAATTTTTCAGGATAGTATGGATATCTTGGTCATTTCCATATTTTTACCTGAAAACAGAGTAGTCATCTGGTATTTGTTTTGTACAATAAATCCTGTCTTTGTCGAGAACTCTCTGTTGTTTGATCGCTTATGTCCTGTTCCCAGTTTTTTAGGGAACACCTCTCTGCTATGAACTGGGATAACATTATGCTTAAACTCCTTTGTCAAATTTTGAGTTTTGAGCATCAATCATTTTAAGATAGATTAATATGATAATGTTCAACTGAACTGAAAATGTAGTTATCATGAATACAGCAAATACAAGTAAACAAATACCCGAGCTGAATGTCTATTTTGTTACATGTACATATATATTATAAATCGTGTACAGATTATAACTAAGTATATATGTTCATATATATGAAATAAATCTGAAGATAGTCAACAAAGGTGGCACATCATCTTTACTGTACATCACAAATCTTTAAATAATTCAGTGAGGTGCAGCATTTCTTCCATTTAGGCCAACTAAATTAGAGTTTCCCAAATATTAGTACTTACTATTAGCAAAATTACCTTTAGTTTGAATGACCTGGACATTTGGAAGAGGGGACAAATTGTCTAGGCTCTTAGTAGTATTAAAGCAAATACATGTTAGGTATGCTATCTATGTCTTGTTCTTATATCAATTCATCAAGAATCTCTTCCTTACACAGCAGTCAGGTACACAGACTCCCAACATCTGAATGAATCAAGTTATTGTGGAAACTCAGAACCTAACAAAGCATATAATTCCTGCCTTATTGTATCATTTCTTTCCATGCACTTTCTTCTATTTCCCTATTTACAGATAAAATGAATAAAGGTTAGGAGCTATTATATTTTCTTCACAACAAAAAACCTGATTGCCCTATTTATTAGATCTAGATTACAAATCTAATTTTTCCATGTGACAATATTTCAAGGATATAAATGTGTAAAAATAGTATTTCTAAGTAATTCTTATGTTTTCTATACATGCAACATATTTTACTAGAACTATATAAAACACACTTTTTATATAAATATAATATTTCTATAAAGCATTTACATCATATAATAAGTCATATGTAATATATATGCACCATATTCGTATATATCATACACCAACTTGGCATTGCACCATATGCCTGAGGCAATGTGTTCCCCATGCTTGGATATTAAATTTGGACAGCGTTGTACCTTGGGAGGAGGAAGACTCATATTATTGCTTCACGTCTTTCTATTTCATTTAAAGTCTGAATTTCCAGAATTATATGATAAAGTAACAGAACATCTTGTCCCACAATAACTGGACACAAATTTAAATAATAATTCTTATTATAAAATAGCGTTATTTCATCAGGATATTGTCAAAAGATACATGAAATGATCTGAGTATAGTATTTAGCACATAACCTGATACATTTTAGTATTCAGTAAACATTACCTATTGTTATAATTTTTATTAATTGCTCTAGTGTTATATACAAACTAAACTCTAAGGAATAGACCCCACTATGTCTTCTATTTTATTTTGGTGACCATGACTTCTGGCCCCTGGATTATTGACTGGGCTATTAACAGAAGCACAATCATCTCAGTGAGAAAAGTGTCCCAATTTTCACGGTGCTGTGCGGCTTGGACCGTCCATACACTGTGCTTACTCAGGTTAGTTCAAATTTGGCATTTAGGCACTGCGTCAGGATATGGCTCACTCCATCTCTGAACAGTTCTAGCTCTTAGAATACTCTTTACATTTCACCCAAATCTGCCTTTTTGGAGTTGACCCCAGCCATTTGTTTTCTAGAGATAGGATGGAAAATATTAGACAATTTATTAGGCAACAAGATCTACTCTGCCATCAAAGACTCCTCTTTCTCCCCCCCAACACTTCCCAGTTTCTTGAATTGCTCCATATATGATACGTGTCTACTTCCATCGCTGTTTTAGCAGTGTTCATGAACTGATTCTGGCTTACGTCCCTTCTTTTTAAAGACTGATTATCTAGAAGAGTCTGTTGGTCAGTAGCACAGACTTTAAAATTCAGTGCTGAGTTTCTTTTTTCTCTCTCTTAATCTTCTGTGAGTTTAGCAACTTAATACACTCTTCTGTCTTCGTCTATAAAAGGAAGATGTGTAATAGTCTCCCTCTCATAGCTTTGCTGTCAAGTTTCAATGAGATAATGTGGGTAAAGTCTGACACAGTCCTTGGTACACAGAAAATAATTAGCAAGTGTTTTGCATCATTATAATATTATTAAAATAAAAAATTGCTATCCTAAATATTTTCAAGATTTAATTTCTGCCACAATAATGTGAAAATTTAGTTTTTGACAACACAATAGTAAGGATTAAAGTATGTTCATTCTTATTCTATAATATATACATTTCATTATATCTTTCCTTACTGGAAAACTAGATTTTAGGCCCCCCTGCTCCATTACCCTCAGTTCATTTATTTTTAATGTTTTCAAATTAATTAGTTTATTAGAGAGGCAAAGAAACAGTGTTAGAGTTCCCACCTACTGGTTCCATCCACAAATGGCTGCAATAGCTGGGACTGAGCCAGGCTAAAACCAGGATCTAGGAACTCAAGCCAGAGCTCCCATTGGGGTGGCAGGGACCCACTACTTGAGCCACCACCTGTTGCCTCCAAGAGTCTGAATTAGCAGAAGCTGGAATTGAGAGTTGCTTGGATTCAAATTTAGGTAATCCAACACGGGATGTGAGTGTCGTAACAAATATCTTAACCTCTAGGCCAAATGCCTGCCCTTCTCCTCAGTTTACTCACACATTCACGATACTCCCAGCAGCTTCAAGTATAATTTTTCTTAATGTGAGTTGACTGATTTTTCCCTGCACTTGGGAAGGATCTGCACGGATTCACTATTATCAGTCAGTTGTCAATCAGGCCTGCCTCAGGCATTCCAATTTATCTTTTTTTTTTTTTTTTTAAATGTATACCTCGCTCACTAGGCAATACTTTCTAGCTCCTGCTCTTTAAACTCAGTGTTGACTCTACCCTCACTGCATTTTTATTTGCTCACATAGGCCAGTGCTTCCTCCCACCTCATTGTCATTTACTGCAATCATTCCAAGTCACATCTCAAACACCACTTCATCCATAAGGCCTTTCTGATCCTCCCATTCAGCACAATATTTTAAGATGTTCAAATCCAATGAACTTTGGTTGAACTTTTCTTAGGCCACTTATCTTACACAACCTCGTCTTAGTATCGATTGTATTTGTCTTCTGCTCCTATCATATTGCAGGTCCCTTCCTCATGGATACTGGGTTATAGCTTTCATAGTAACTCTATGCTTTATTTAGCCTTATTCCTTGAAAATCATATGAGCACAATAAATATTTGTTGACCTGGAAGTTTGCTATAATCTAACATAAGCACATATATTAATTTTTGCAAGATTCTTTTTGAAGAGAAAATAGAGTTCACTGTTTTTTTTTCTTTTATAAGCATGTTTGAGCAAGAACATTAAAGAATTAACAGAAAAGCCCTCTGAATATAAACTAGTTTTGCAACAAAAATGATTCTGAAACATCTTTCTTTTTATATCTCATTGGTAAATTGAAATACGAAAAATATCATTTACTCCACCTATTTCAACTGCAGATGCACATGATACAAGAAAAAGAACACTCACAGCAAAAAATAAAAGTTACTGTCAGTATTGGTACCACTTTGTTTGAAGAGCCAGTGGAGTTTTACTTAGTGTTTATGTGACATGAGTTTTGCCAGGCACAAATCTGTAGACTGAAATGCATGACCAATACAAATAAGACAGAGGACTGGTGGAAACTCTTAGGATCAGCATATCAAAACTTACTGCACAGTAGGATGACTATAAATCACAACATTTTCACTATATAAAACTAGGGGGAGCAGGTGTTTGTCCTAGCTGCTAATTCACCCACATCCCACAACATGCTTAGATTCAATCATGTCTTCGCTCCTAACTCCAGCATCTTGCCAATGAACTCTGAGAGGCAGCAAATAATGCCTCATGCAATTGAATCCCTGTTACCCATGTGGGAAATCTGGATTGAATTCCAAGTCCTGATTCTACCTTAGGCTAGCCCAAGCCATTGCAGACATTTGGGGAGTGACCCAGTGAATGGAATATCTCCCTCTCACCTTTCTCTCTCTGTGTATGTGTGTGTTTCTTTATGTCCCCATTTCTCTCCCACTCTCTATGTCTCCTTGCCTCTGAAATTAAAAAAAAACTAAAAATAATAATATTAATAATCTGGAAAAGACAATCTGGTAAACTCAAAATAGAGAAGAAGGGTTGGGAAGTGAAGATGCTGAGTACCTTATTTGGTAACTTTAACAGCACTCGTGTGTTGAAATATACCATATACCATAAAAGGGTAAAATTATTTCATGTAATCTAAAAAAATAAAATAAAATAAATTTCAGAAATCAGTGTGTTAGATTAGTTGATGAGAGCTCTAGCTATAGCTAATTACTTATAATTAATTAAGGATCTGTTAATTAATCCTCTTTCACCTGGCCTTCCAAATGATGACTTACTGGCCTTTTCAGTGTTAGAAAGAAAACAGAATAATTGTTGTCATGCCGAGAACTATAGGTAATTTCTAGTTCTCCATTCCACTGCTATTTAGAAAAGAGAACGAGGGAAAAGTGTTTGGCATAATGGTTAGGATTCCATCTTGTACATCTGTATTGCACATTAAATTACCTGATTTTGAGTTCTGATTCTGCTCCTCATTGCAGTTTCCTGCTAATGTGCATTCTGGGATATAGCAGGTGATGGTTCAAGTTGTTCATCCTTGCCACTCAAAAAGAAAATCTGAATTAAGTTCCAGACCCTCCGCTTTGGTATGGGGCAGCCTTAGACATTCTGAGTATTTGGGGAGTGAACCAATGTCCGGAAGATCTCTTTCTCATTCTCTCTCTCTCTCTCTCTCTCTCTCTCTAACTCTGCCTCTCAAATAAATAAATAAATCTTTAAAAGAAAGGTAAAAAGAAAAAGACACTTATGGGAATTTGCTAAGACAAATTTATGTATCAAATCATTTCAAAAGATTTTTATACAATCCAAGAGGTAGAGCTTCAAAGATTTTCTTTTTCCATGGTGGAAATATGATTGATTATCTCATTTAAAAAATTTTATACCACTGAGGCATAGTCTTGAGCCGTGAGTTGAGATAACTAAACATATAAATTCTCTACTAATGTCACTGACATCACTAATGCCTACTGTGCAAGTAGTTGTAGAGTAATGATTGGCTTCCATGCAGGGGGAGGGGGAATTATACAGCCTATACTCGCTCCCTCCTGCCAATATGCACTCAAATTGAACACCTGCACTGCCTATGAACACTTTCAGCTATCACACAAGAGCAATACAAATTATATCTATAGAGTAGAAGCCAGAGATCTGCAAAACGGCCTACAATGCACAGTTACTGCCACAATGAATATTCAGGCCCCAAATGTTAATGTCACAAAGAATTGCAGAAATGAGCATGGGTTTTAGAATGAGATGGTTTAAGGAGCTAGCTGATGTAACACTACAGTCCTACCACAAGAAACATGAGCAAATTTCAGCCAGCGCCGCTGCTCACTAGGCTAATCCTCCGCCTTGCGGTGCCGGTACACCAGGTTCTAGTCCCAGTCGGGGCACCGGATTCTGTCCCAGTTGCCCCTCTTCCAGGCCAGCTCTCTGCTGTGGCCTAGGAGTGCAGTGGAGGATGGCCCAGGTGCTTGGGCCCTGCACCCCATGGGAGACCAGGAGAAGCACCTGGCTCCTGGCTTCGGACCAACGCGATGCGCCGGCTGCGGTGGCCATTGGAGGGTGAACCAACGGCAAAGGAAGACATTTCTCTCTGTCTCTCTCTCTCACTGTCCACTCTTCCTGTCAAAAAAAAGGAAACATGAGCAAATTTAGAGAATTTTTTAACCTCTATCAATTTCACTTTCACCATCTCGTAAATGAAAATAATAATACCCAAAGTCTGTTTTGATGATTAAATTGAATAATTAATTTACTATTTAAACTGTTCCTGAAACAAAATAAATGTTGTGTTGCCATTTTGAAGTCTTGTCTTATGGTCTGAAGATGTGTGTTCCTTTAAAAGTTGAAATCTTCATTCTGCAGTGATGTTAATGGGTGGAGCCTTGGGGATGTGTTTAGATAATCTCCTTAGTGGGTTGCTGTTCTTACAAAGGAGGCCCCAGAGAGATATCTCAACCTTTCTGCCATGTGAATATAGTGCATGAGATCACATGGTTGAATCAAAAAGTAGACCTGCACCTGGAGATGAATGTGCCAATGCCTTGATCTTGGACTATCCAGCTTCCAGAACTGTGAGAAATAAATATGTGTTATGCATAAGTCATCTGGTCTATAGTACATTGTGATAGCTTCCCAAATGGGCCAAAACATTGTGCTTCTAAATGATTTCAATATTTGTGTTAAGATCCCTATATATGCTCAGCTTATTATTGCATTGCCAGAATAATTGCTTATAATATAAAAATTAAAGTATCACCACAACCCTGCTAGTCATATATTTACTTAGACATCGCAAATCTTCTTGACCTAATATCCATGACCTATTCTACCATAACAGATTTTGGCTCTATCATCTGCTTTGGGTATTGTTTTTCAATCAATTTAGTGACAGTTGGTATAGTGAAATCAAGCACCACTAATAATTACTCAGTACATAGATATAACGTCTTTCTTGATCCAATGCATGTAACTATGATGGGCTATTACTTTTCCAATCTCAGCCTGAGACTCAGAGATCATTGATTTCTAAATTATTCCAGTGTACCGTATGTCATTATTTTAATCACATAGGTGTAAATTTTAATTCATTCCACTCCGTCTACTGCCACTCTTTCTTAAAATATATTTGAGAGCTTGAAGAAAATTGAAGATGTCTTCTTAATATTTCAAACAAATTTTTGAAATGTAAATTTTAAAAGGACTCAAAAATTCATAGCTCAATGTATTTGAACCTCCCAAAACAATCCGAACTGAAAAAACACATTTTCTAAAATTGCATTTTCTCTGACATGTTGATCCTATATTCTAGTGGTATATAATTATACAAAACCAATGAAATCTTTTGGCTCTAAAATAGGACAGAACTATTAGGACAATTCCAAAATTGCCTCCCTTCCAACTCTATCCTGATAATGTTGAGTTCTATAGATTGTTTATTTAACCTAGTCTAGTGGTTAATTCTTTTACTGTGGCTTGCTTAGGGAACTACTCCCTAATGCAAGGCTTTTTTATGCTTTAGCTGTTAACATATGAGGTAGTTGTCCTTGAATTAAAGTTTTATCATATTCCTTAGCCAAGATACCAATAGTAATACTGCTCTTTTCTTTATCAATGGGTACTTAATCCTGACAAAAACAGAAATGTCCCCATATCATTGTTTACTCCCCCAAATGCCCGAAATATTTGGGCCTAGGTCAGACTGAAACCAGAAGCCAGGAACGCAATCCAAGTCTTCCATGTGGATGAAAGGAGCCCAACAACTTGAACTGTGTTCTTCTGCCTCCCAGGGTATTCATTAGCAGTAAGCTGGCATTCAAAGCAGAGCCAGGACTGGAACTCAAGAACTCCAATACAGAACATGGACATCCCAAGAAGGGTCTATTCTCTGCGAAATGCCTACCCATGGGTTTTCATGTAGATCAAGAAATGATAACTTTGTAAATTTAAAGCCAGAGTATGGTTAAAGCTAGTACAGAAATCAGCAGAAACTAGTAATCAATGGAGTAAGAAGTAGACTAACAACAGAGTAGTGATAAAGAATTTTTCATTATTCTTTCACAATGTGTATTTTATATTTATACTCTATATAAGATCAAAATGCTTCTAGAAAGACATTTAGGTCCTGTGACTTGTAACTTATTTTATTAATTTATTTATTTGATATATATATATATAGAGAGAGAGAGAGAGAGAGAGAGGGAGAGAGGGAGTGAGGGAGACAGATTGTCCATCTATTGGTTCACTCCCCATATTATCATAACAGACAAGTCTGGACCAGGCTGAAGGTAGGAGCCAGAGACTTCAAACATGTCTCCCACATGGGTGGGGGGAGTCCAAATTCATGGCTCACCTTTCACTGCATTTTCAGGTGCATTATCAGAAGGCTGAATTGGAACAGTCGGGACTTGACAATCACTCCAGTAAGCCTCACAAGGTTGAAGGTTAACCTGCTGTGTCACAACACTGGCCCTGTTTATGCTACCATTAAAAATGCATATTCCAATTTCCACAATAAGTAAAAAGAAGAAAGTAGTTTATACTCTTCGGTATCTCTTCAGAAATGAGGAAATATATTGAATCTCAGTTGTATATAATTTCTATGACAATTTTACAGAAAGGTCTGAAAACTGTACTTACAGATAGCTGATGGGGGAATTTACAAATGCAATCAAAGAAAATTCTTGAAAGGTGTTTTTGTTGGTAAACTGGTAGTAAAATATTTTGATATATTTTCTAACATCTTTCATAAAAGTTTTATTTATTTATTTGAAAATTCGATTTACGGGGGAAGAGGAGAGAGAGAGGGAGAGATAGATTTTTGGTTTGCTGGTTCACTCCCCAGATGTCTATGACATCCAGTGCTGTGCCAGTGCAAAGCCAGGAGCCAGGATCTTCATCCAGATCTCCCATGTGAGCCCTAACACTTGAGCCCTAACTCCTGTTGCTTTTCCCAACCTGTTAACCTGGAGTCAGATTGGAACTGGAGCAGCTGAGACAAAAAATGGAACCCATATCAGATGCCAGTGTCACAGGTCACAGGCAGTGGCTTTATCTGTTTTGCCACAATGCCAGCCCCTGTTTTCTAACATCTTGAGAGATAATTCTGGTCTCTTAAAGTCAGATAATCATTCTATATTTGTGAGTTTTATTCTCCACACCGAATGTACAAGATTCTGACTCACAGATTATCTGGTTGAGTGGAGCATGTGACCAATAGCCAATTTTCATATCTCTGATATAGAGCAGTTCTCATTCATTAAATAAAGTGCCCACTGTGTGATGGGTACTGTTTTAGATATGTAGGAAACCATAGATTCATAAGAAAAACAAAGCTGAAAAAAGAACAATGCACAACAAACATTGCTATATAATGTTTCAATGATAGTGATAAATGGCGATAATAAACTAAACCCCCCAAAGACAATACATAGTAACTTAGAAAATGATATATATTGCAGAAAAACAGAAATGCCAAAGGAGATTGGTTACAAGGGCTGAGGGGCAGATTACAACTTCAGATCGAGTGGTCCTCAATGGATCATTTAGAGGTGCTTTTTGAGATTGGACTCCCCAAAATACTTCAGTTGTTGAAGAAATTTAGTAAAGAAACTAATCTAAGAATGTGTTGTGTTGATTCTAAGAGAAGGGGAAGGCAATAATACTAAATTATGAAATGCATTAGGTGACGGGGGTAACATGGCAATAAAGAATTACCAAAATCAGGTGCTCTTTCTTATAATGTGGTTGATGAGCCTTTTCGTAAGGGGCGCTTGAGCTAATTCATGTAGTTCCTCACCATGGGATGTTCCAACAACACATATGTTCTAATACTTCACTGGGAAGAGTGAACCTAAGGAAGCGTGTTGAAGGAGAATGCAACTGAATCATGGATGAAGGGCAAAGGAATAAACAGGGTTCTCCTGATCTACCCAGCTCTTGCAACCAGACACAGGAGGTTGCTCTGCCTCCCAGGACCATCTTCTTAGTGAAGTAAACTAGATTTCCTGGAGTAATCACTGGGGGAGAAGAGAAAGCATTTCTGTGCTAATTCCGTGATTCCCTTATACTTTTCAATTCTTCAGTACATTAACATCTCAACACATCTGGGTTCCTTTTGTGTAGTCACGAACCTGGTCCCGTGATCCCTCAAGCCTTAGTCCTACCACCCAGGCTTTGAGGTACAAGGTGAGAGAGGGATGCACGGAGCAGGCTTGAGACTACTCACAAGCAACTGTGCTGCTGGAAGTTTGAGAGGAAAGTTGGCAGGTTCTGAGGCCTCAAAAGTGGGCAAGTGGGCTATGTGTGGCCAAGGTCCCTGGAGATAGGTGAACTTGAAGGCTTAGATGTGGTGCACAAGAAGGAAGTGCTTTAGAAAGATTAACTATCTTAATGTAAATAAAGAATTTTATGCTATGAACACTGTTTCCTTCCCCCCTTTAAAAAAAGAGGGATGTAAAGCACAGAGATTTAAAGTGATTTTCTTGTAGTCACTTGACTAGTGCATGTCAAGATACCAATCAGGCCATTGCCTCTGGAAACACACTTCTTACCACATGAGCACCAGTCTTGGTCCACGAACCCAAATTGGTTATAATTAGTGGTGGAAAAGTCTTCTTAAATTGTTTTGTTACATTATTTAATAGTTATTGCTATAGGTTATGATTTCCACTATTGACCCATTTATCATAGTATCAATCAATCTTAACTAAATTCCTAATTTATGACCTTGGATACTCATGGAAAGTATCGTGGTAAAGCGATAAAAAGCAGAAGAGAAAGTATGTGTAAAAGAATACTTAGAAAGAAACATGCTTTTATTTTCTTTTGTTTCAAATATTCTTTGAAAGGAAAGAAAACTTTTCCTTAGATTTTGTTTTGGCTCTATAGGATGAAGAAGACTGAATTCAAAATTTTTAATAATCAAAATGGTTTCTCTTTACATTGGCATTAAAATATTTATTCAAGGATAACGGTTAAAGTACAAGGATGCAGTACAAAACGAATTGAATGTCTATCGGACAATATGAATAATTTGAACTTTGTCTGCCTTGGGTGTTTCACTTTCAAGCACAAGTTATCTGAGCCAAGATAGACAGGACAGACTTCAATTCAACACGTCAATATGATGTTTCACAGCCCTTGTAGAGAGGACAGAATAACAATTGGTAACATGCTCTGTTATCTTCTTCTCAGTCTCTGTTCTGTGTGTGGGACATTGTACATTTGACTGAAGTCCTTCCAAAGTACTTCACAATAAAATGTCTCTAATTTCTCTCACATTTTGAGAACTACTTTATTAAGCATGTGCATAGATAACATATATGCATATTTACACATCACAGAGGGAGAGAGATCACGTAATTAAAAATTTTATATAGTATTCAGAATTCTCTCCCAATTTTTGTCAATTCTGCAGAGCCAGCAATTGCCTTTTCTTGAGATTGGAAGAGAATATTCTTAAAATATTTTTTCATAATGGAGAAATGAATCAGACAAAATAATTGCAAACAAGGATTTCCATTTTTCCTGATGAAATGCCTCTGACAGGACTGGTTAAACTTGTCTCTTTGATTCAGTCTTGAAGTGTTTTTCTTTTTGTTTGCACTCAGCACTTTCTGCAAAGAGAAATCAACACCTTTTCAAAAGCAACCAGAAAAGAGGAGGTTACAATATTTTGGCCTCCATTTTTGTTGGTGAATAAATACGATTATGATTTCTTTTGTACTCCAGGACGCCTAAATTCTGTCTCGCCCAGGAGACAAAAGGATGCATCTTTCTATAAGATGTCATTTTTTGATCAATGAATATTAGCTATTCTGTCTAGTACATCCAGAGAAACCAGAGATAAAATGCCATCTAAAGGTGTATAAATTTTCTACCATTAGAAGCAACACTTTATCAGGCTTGATGTGTAGGTAACAAGGGCGATCATTAAAAACCAATTTTAAAAGTGAAACTCTCTTGAAATCTATGTCTACTACTGCTTTTAAAATTATTTGCTAAGGTCAAGCATACTAGTCTTTTATCTAGTTATGTTAATGAAAAAGTAAATCTACTTTTATTAATAAAACTTCACAAGAAAACTCAGTAAACATCTAGTATTATCAGAACTATCTTAGTGTCATAAGATTATTTGAAGATCTATGCAAATCTTTGAATGATTGCATTGCTGATTATTTTAACATTGGCTTAAACAGTTTCTTACAGTTTTTGGACTTTGTTGTAGATGTCCTTATGAAAATATTGACATTAGTTATACTTAGTATATCCTTTCAAAGGTCATTATGTTTGGTAGACTGTTTGATAAATATTTCACAAATGTTGCCTTCTAATTCCTTTTCATAAAACTTATGGCCATCTGTCTCTATGCTTTCTATCACAGCCTCCAAACAGACAATCCATTCTCCACAAGCTTGCCATGATTATTTGTGCAGAGACAAGTTGGTCGGTTTCACTGGATCACTATCAGTTGCAGAAGAGACCAGAACACCTGTAAGACTTTCTATGTTCCATAGCTTCCTTTGTGTTTATGCGATGTCTTGCAACGTACATTGATGTTTCCTGAACATCTCATGCTCTTTAACTTATGAGTCTTAACTATCATTCCCCCTTCTGTTGGGAATACTCTCTTAGCTTTTTTTTCTGTTTATTTGTTTGTTTGTTTTCTCTCCCAACTTTCTGATCCTCCATTGCATATATCACAGACCCCTGTGAATGTTTTCTGGTCTCCATGAAGAGTCAGTCATGCAGTTCCATGTGCTTCTGTAGAATCTGCCGTACTTCTCTGGGGAGTGTGGGTTATGTAAACAACTTGAGGCTGTCAGCAACTCATTCATTCACTCAGTTCATAACTTATATAACAACTCACTTTGTTCCAGGGACTCTACAGGCAGCCCTGAATACAACAGTCTCTCCATTATTGAGTAAGGATCGATCTCCCAGTTCATTACGTATTTTAACCACATAGGGCACTGTATAAAAATGCAGGCTTCTGAGATACATCACTGCTATCCTGACCCAGAATCTTGGATTAGGACGCAGAAATGGGCTTATTGTTTAATGACTCTAAGAAATGCTGATCCATGCGAATCACATGATGCAAAAAATAACAATAGATTTATATTCTATTAGCCATAAAACGCTTGTTTTCACCATTTCAATCTATTTTGTTTCTTTGGTTTCATTTTAAACTCTGATATCCAGAAAGTAGACCAACACTCAATAAATATTTTTGAATGAATGAAGCTCTTGTGGGATTTACAATATTGTGAACACTGTGGAAGTTCACACAGGCAATCAATACTAGATTCCATGATTCTGAAGTAGGGCATTTGACTAATTTGGGAACTAGTAGGAGAATATTGGACATAGTCACTCACAAGATAAAGAGTTGCTAGGTAAGGCAGTTGACGGGAAAATGTGCCAGGTAAAGGGAACCACAAGTTCAAGACACCTGGTGGTTACAGAGAACATGCGTAATTGACAGAGAACAGATAAAGGTGTGCAGCACACAATACAGTCATAAGTGTGTTAAATGAATTAATAAATTACACATGCTTGTGTGATGTGCTAGGTATTTAACACAATAGCTGAATAGGGAAGGTGCTACACAAAACTAATTATTTATTAATGAATAAACATTGCTGTCTCCTGGTCACTACATTTTAAATGGGATTTGATTCCAATTTTGTAAAAAAAAAATGAGAATAAAATACAAAATGAAAAATGCGTTTCTTCAGCTTCTTTTAGTTTATCTCAGGTTAAAACCTATGTGTCCCAACTCATATTTAAATGCCTTTAAGACGGTGGCCCTTTCTACAAAGTAAATTCTACAATTAAAAAGGCTTAATACTTCAATTTCTGACAACTTGCTTTTGCCTTTTTTGCAGAGAAGGCAATGTTTCTCCCTTTTAGCTCTCCATAAATTCTAGCAACTGTGATAGATGATTGGGTCACGTTTTATGAATTAAATAATTGAAAGTCAATGATCTACTTGAGATGTCAGGGTTTTTTTCCTTTTGTTTCTTTTACATACTGTACGGACTTTCTAACTGCCTTCGGTCAAATGTGGTTATTTTAAAGCATGTATTTATATAATCTGATTGAGTTACTAAATTATAAATTCAAAGTCCTTTCCTAGAGTTTCCGGGCACTATATTAGGTAGAATAAATCTCTGCAATGATTTCCTCGCATAAGCCCATTCCTGTGTTGCTGCTCCGCAAAGCAAGCATTTACTTCCTCTAGTGGCTGATCCTGTTGCCTACATAAGATTTTTTTTTTTTTTTTCCTCTTGGGCTTTTAGATTTTGTCTGAGGAAAAAGAATAGCACATATTCTTATTTAACTGGAAGAATCATCTTATTAAAAAAGACTTTTGAAGCCAAGAAAGGAGTTAATAATTTTTAAACTGCTATTGCTCCTTTTAAAAGTAATATAAAGTCTTGAAACCTAGCCTCTCAAATATGTGTAAACTCCATGAAGCAAATTTTTTTTATTCTTACACAGTCCTTGATCCTTGGTAGGTTTATGTAATCAATTCTCAGACTTAGTAGTTTGTGTAGACTTGCTTTTCACCTATTCCTTAAAATTATATCTATTTAGGAATCAATTATCTTAACAGAATCAACCACAATAAGTAAAAAATGTATCATTTAGGTACATTGAAATAGCTCAAAAGAATTCAACTAAAACTTTAGAAAAGTATAGCTGCATGTATAAGAATTAGTGAATTGCCAAAATGGTATTTCAAAAATGAGAAAATTAAAGATTGTTCAAAAAATAGGGTGATGAAAATTAACTGCACACTTGAGAGGAGATGACAGGGAAAATACATCCCTATTTCACAACTTTAAAAAAATAAATTCCAGTTCAATTAAAGTTCTTAACATACAAAATGAAACCATATGCAACTAGTAGATTTTGCTTAATATGATACTAAAGACTGAACTGAGAAAGGGATTATAAATTCAACAGATTTAAATACTTAAAAAATCTTCTGTTTGTCATAACATACCAAATCAAGTAAGAGGGCAGGAATCGGGAATGGGGAAAGATTTTGCAGTGTATACAAATAAATTATTGATGTATTTTATAAATATGAAAGCCTTTCATGAATTATGAAGTGCAAACACTCCAATAGTTCTGTGGAGAACACAAAGCATTAAATCACACTGGGAGGAATAGAGAAAACATATAAAAACGTATAAATCATCAGTGTTGTTAGTAGTACCAGCATTTCCTATTATATTTATGTTATTTTCAAAAATGGGGTTACCAAAGATGAAAACAGAGAACGTTTTCCATTATTATTAAGAATGAGGACAAAGAGACACTCAAGGATGACTCAAGTTAATGAGGGACAAATTATTTCAACTTTCAAGTTAATGAGGGAAAAAATTGTTTCAATTTTCAAGTTAATGAGGAAATAAATTGTTTTAATAGTCCTAAATCACATAACACTGACATCAGCAAAATAATAATATCTTTTGGAAATCAACATGGAATTGTGCCCTGATGTCTCGCATAAAACAAGTCTGTATTTTTCACTGTAAGGTAACTATGTTCAGTTTTGTGCTCCTGTACTAAAATTCTACACTCTGATTAGTTTATACATAGAATAGAAATATATTTTCTCATGGTTTTTGGGGAAGTCCAAGATCAAAGTGACTGTAGGTTGGGCTGTCTAATGAGTATACGGCCTCTCCTTCCAAGATAGTTCCTTAAATGCTATATCGTCTAGATGGAAGAATACTCTGTCTTCCCGTGGTAGAAGGCAGAATGACAGACAGAAAGGGGAGAACTCCATTTCTCAAGCCCCTTGCTAACAGTATTAAGCTCTTCACAAAAGTGGAGGCTTCATAACAACAAAAGCTCTCCATCTTCCAACACTGTTGTAGAAAGAATTAAGGATTAAGGTGGCAATTCAAGAACTTCAGAGGACCCATTCAGACTACAGCATTTCACTCCTGACTGCCCAAATTCATGTACTTCCCATATACAAAAGACATTAACTTGAGCGCAATGATTTCAAAAAGTCTTTACTTTTCTTGCACTAATTCAGAAGTTTGGAATTCGGAGTCTAATCCAAATCAGATATGTGTGAGAGTCAGGACACAATTCATCCTTAGGCTAATTTCCCTCCAGTGTGACTTTGTTAAATATTACAAGTTACGTGCTTTCAAAACACAGTGACAGGATAGGTATCAGACAGACATTTCTGTTTCAAAGGAAGGAGTATTCAAGGAGAAATAAGTCCAAAGGAGGTACTAAACACAGTAGTTCAAACACCATTAAATCTTAAAATTTGAGAATAATCATCTATGACTCCATGTTCTGTCCTTTGGACTTTTTAGGGCAGAAGTTAGACATTCAAAGCCTTGGGAAACTGTGTTGCCATGACTTTGCTGGGCACAGCCAGTAATTTCAGCTCTCATGCGTAGAAATTGCATGCCTATTGCTCTCCCAGGCTGGTATTACATAGAGCTGTCTCTAATGTTTTGTGATTTTGCCCGCAGCCCTGCAAACATAGCTCAGCTAAGCTCCTTTAGAAGGACTCTCTCTGATGGCTGTACGCCCTACAACAGTTCCCTGCCTGTTCTTTGAAGCTGTCTGAAACATCTTCTGTAATCTTATGGGTAAATAGGATACTTCCTCAGCTCCTGCACTTTGTGTGTCTGCAAAATTGATATCAAATGCACACCATGAAGGCTTACTGCTTGCACCTACAGAACAGTGGCCAACATCGAATCTGCATCTTCTAGATCCACAGCTAGTGTGGTTGAGAGACACTGTAACAAATTAAAGTAAGAAACTATGATGCAGCCCTTGGCACTGTGTTCTGGAGTTCCAAGGACACCTGGGCCCCCAAGTCCTGGTACTTTGGGTCAATGATGGAAAGGGCAGCCTCAAATGTCTCTGAAATGCCCTCAGGGTAAGTATCAAGTTCTCTTTCTTCTATCTATATTAATTGCCTTATCAAACTATCAAAGACCTCTGAATTTCTCTTTTACATGCAGTTTTTTATACATCAATGGTCAGACTCAGAATTCTTCAAGTATTTATTTATTTATTTATTTATTTATTTTACAGGCAGAGTGCACAGTGAGAGAGAGAGACAGAGAGAAAGGTCTTCCTTTTCTGTTGGTTCACCCTCCAATGGCAGCTGCGGCCGGCGCGCTGCGCTGATCCGAAGCCAGGAGCCAGGTGCTTCTCCTGGTCTCCCATGTGGGTGCAGGGCCCAAGCACTTGGGCCATCTTCCACTGCCTTCCCGGGCCACAGCAGAGAGCTGGACTGGAAGAGGAGCAACTGGGACAGAATCCAGCACCCCGACTGGGACTAGAACCCGGTGTGCTGGCGCAGCAGGTGGTGGATTAGCCTATTGAGCCGCGGCACCTGCCCATCAAGTCTTTAAATGCTACTTCTCTTTTCATTATAAATTCCATCTTCAAATTGTTTTTCTCTCTCATATTTTGCTACAAGCAGTTAAGAGAAGACATTCAACATCCTTAATAGCTCGTGCTTAGCTATTTCCTCTGCCACATACCCTAGTTCACTGTTCTGAAGATGTGCCTTCATGAAACTGCTAGGAAATGAACATGATTGAGCCAGTATTTTGTCACTTTATATCAGGGGCAATCCTTTCTTTTGTTTCTTGAACCCTGTTCCTCGTTTCCATCAGGAACTCCAGAATGGTATTTGCTGTCTGTATTTCCATCAGCATTGTGAGTGACCAATTAAGTAATCTTAGCAAGAATGAGGCTTCTCCTGTAGTTCTTTCCTGAGCTCGCACCTGAACTGCTCTTAATGCTCTCTGTCCATAAGAACTCAAGTGTTTTCTTGCATTTGCTTTGAAACCATTCTACTTTCACGTGCTTAGGTACTTATTATGTCCACTACATTAAAACCAAATTCTGTTTTGGTCCATTTTGTAGTACTGTAAGAGAATGCCAGACTTATTAACTTATGGAGAATAGCAACTTATTTTCTCATGATTATGATGATTGGGCGGTCTAAGATCCAGGCACTTGCCAGGTCAGTTGTCTGGTGAAGATCTGGTCTCTACTTGTAAGATGGTAGCTTAAACGCTGCGTCCTCTCAAGGGGAGAATATAGCATCTATGTCCTGACTTGGCAGAAGAAGGAAAAGCAAAAAGAAGAGAACTCCCTCTGTCAAGCCCTTTTACACTGGCACTAAATTGCCCTCAGGTTCATGCCCTCAGGTCAATACCACAAAAACACCTTCTGAAGGTCCCATGTCCCAACACTTTTGCATTGGAGAATAAGTTTACAACACATGAACTTTGGGGACACATTTACAACATAGGAACCAGCCATTGTCTACACTGCCACTAAATTAGGGTCTTTTTTACTTTTTACTTATTAAACTTATTTGGTGAAGTATTAAGACTTTTTCTGCAATGTAATTTTTTTTTTGACAGGCAGAGTGGACAGTGAGAGAGAGAGACAGAGAGAAAGGTCTTCCTTTGCCGTTGGTTTACTCTCCAATGGCCACTGCGGCCGGCACGCTGTGGCCGGCGCACCACGCTGATCCGAAGGCAGGAGCCAGGTGCTTCTGTTGATCTCCTATGGGGTGCAGGGCCCAAGGACTTGGGCCATCCTCCACTGTACTCCTGGGCCATAGCAGAGAGCTGGCCTGGAAGAAGGGCAACCGGGACAGAATCCGGCGCCCCGACGGGGACTAGAACCCGGTGTGCTGGCGCCGCTAGGTGGAGGATTAGCCTATTGAGCCTTGGTGTCAGCCTGCAATGTAAATTTATAATATGTTATTTCAAACCTAAAACAAAAACACAAAGAGAAAGGTAGAAGGAAGAATGGTGGGAGGGAGGGAGGCAGGAAGAGAATATCAGTTATGTACTTAGACTTGTATCTTCAAATCATGTTGAATTTGTTACAAATTAATTAAAACAAAAAAATTAAAACAAAAAGTAGAGAGAAAATTACTTTTATTCCCCTAGAATACAAAAAAGAGCCTATTTAACTTTTCTATAAATTATCTTAAAACTTTCGCTTATTTGTTGACCTATTTTAAATAAATTGTTTCAGTATTTGAGAATAGAAAACAAAATCACCTTTTCCTTATAACTTATGTAGAACTACAGAGGTAAGATATATTTAGTATATACATACTTCATTTCAGGGCACATAACACAAACATATATGTAAAACATTCATGTGCATGTTCATAAATACTTAGAATACGGAAATTTTTTAAAAGATTTATTAATTTATTTGAAAGGTAGAGTTACAGAGAGAGAGTGAGGGAAAGACAAGGAGAGAGAGAGCTCTTCCATTCACTGGTTCACTCCCCAAATGCCCGCAACAGACAGAGCTGGACCAACCTGAAACTAGGAACCAGGGGCTCCTTCCTGGCCTCCATGTAGGTACAGGGCCCAAACACTTGGGCCATCTTCCGCTGCTTTCCTAGGCACATTAGCAGGGAGCTTGATCAGAAGTGGAGCAACAGGGACTTGAACCAGCTCTCATACGGGATACTGGCATCCCAGAGAGCAGCTTAACCCACTGTGCCACAATGCCAGCCCCCAATATGGAAATTTTGCAGCATTCCTTGATCACCTGTCCAAGTAAAAAAATTTAAAACAAGCATTTCCTTACATAATCAAAAAATCATTTTTCAAGTGTCTATCCAAACCCACCAACTCTTTCTGAGTATCTTACGTCAGCATTAGTTCAAGTGTACTTCTAAGTTCTTTGGAATTGACAAATTCATGGTAAAATCATGTGGCTGCCTTTGGTAGAGTTTGCCTTTGTGAGATAACCATGTTGTGAGACAAAGCTTGCTCTCGTTGGCCCCTGACTGTCATATCTCAGCGAAAGGTTTGAGAGGAGACATTTCTTCCTTCATTCCCCACAGCACAACTCTGGGCAGGGTATGGCTTTCAGCAGAGCATTACTAAAGCTCAGGAATAAAGTATTTATAATAAAAAAGTGATTATAATTTTCATTATAAAAGTCTATTGTTTTCAAGACTGCAAACAAACAGAACATTGACTCCTCATTTAAGCACAAGAAATCTGCTGTGTGGTTGGCAGTTTGGCATCTCTCAGTGGGATAGACAGGTATCATCACCCATGGAAATCCAGCCTCAAGTGCTTTATAGTCCCAGAAAAAGAATCTTTCTGCTCCAGTTTCAGAACCAGACCAACAGAGATAGACCTATTTCTGGCGTGTGATACCTTCTTTCTCACACAAGGCTCACTCCTCCCTTTGGTTCCAATAATAATAAAAATAGACCAAGTATTACTAAACATATAAGTGATATTAAACATGGGACAATACTTGTCCATTCATGCTAAAACTGTGTCAAATCCAATGTTACTACTTCTTATGGTTTTATTTGTGGTTAAAGAGAGGAAGAGGGGAGAAAATATGTTTTTCTGATTGTTATCTTTTCTTGGCTATTGATCCTTGTTTCAACTGAAAAAAAAATTAACAAAGAAGTTGGAAAAAATACCACAATACTTTTCAGTTCTATAGGGCAAGGTTTTGTTAGCTGTAAGTCAATTTTTGTTGTAAACAGCACATTTAACATCATAGCCTTTATCATGCATACTTTACATGGAGATACAATTTATTCTCATGCATAAAAATACTATCTTCATCACATAAGGAAAAAAGTTTACATAGAAAGTTATAGTCTAAAATGTAGTTACATGTTACATGTTACAAAGTGATATTTTGTAATTTAACATATGTATTTTTCTTATAGTTTCTATAACCTCTCAATCCTATACCACTTGAAGCCGCTAAGCTACAAAACGTTCATTGACTCAAGGGATTCTCTAGCAATAGAAGAGTAGAAAGGATTTTTCCTTCAAAGTTAAGCCTGCTTGGTGTGAATGGCTGGCCTAGTGTCAATGACAGTGTGACACTAATTAGAAGAACTTGTGTCTTTCTTTCTGGGCAAAGCCCTGGGGAAGAAATGATGTGAGGCTAGAGGACATCTGGTTGCATGTCTGATCAGAGAGGGCCTAAGACTTCTGTGACTTCAGAATTCATACTGAGGTTCCATTTGAAATGGCACTAAAAATAACTGAGCTAGAAATAGACCCAAAGAAGCTATAATGAAAGATGAGAACAAAGGAAAAACAAACTGAGAGCCTTTGTGGAATGAATCAAAGAGGACTAGTGGGATGATAGATGTTTCATCAGATGCCAGTGTGTAGACAGATGACATCTGAGAGGGCTGCCCCTCCCGCACCTGAATACTATTGGCACCCACTGCTTAGATGCAAGCCAAAGGGAAGACATAATGAGACCTAAGTTAACTCAAATTAATTTGTTTATCCAATGCAATAGAGCTTAAATGAGATAATATGTAACCATATAGGCTGAAGAAATTGCATTTCTTTTATAAGGAATGTACCTTAAGTCTTAATATTTATTCTTTTTTTTTAAATTTCTTATTTTAAGAGGTGACTCCTGCTTCAAAGTGAAAGAATAAGCAAATGCATTCATCTAACCATCTGGATAAAGCAATCCATTAAAATGGAAGTAAAGATGTATAAATAACTAAACACGCACTCACATACAAACATGAGTAAATAAACACACAGAGATATGTAAATCCATAATAATCTTGGTTACAAGAATTGTATGATTTAAAGCTCACACTAAGGAATGTAGTTTTGGCCTAGCAGTTCAGAGGCAGCTTGGAAAGCCTGCATTCCATATAAAAGTGCCTGATTCTAGCTTCTTGCTAATGTGTACCTGGGGAAGTAGCAGAGAGTGGCTCAAGAAGAAGTATCTTCCAGAAATTGTGTCACCTAGACAAACTAGATTGAGTTCCAGGTCCTGGCCTTCTGGTCCTGTCTAGGCTTTTGTGGGCCTTTGGGGTGTGAACCAGTAAAAGGAAATTCTCTCTCTCTATCTTTCTCTCTCTGTTGCTGTCTCTTTTTCTGTGTGTGTTTGTCTCTCAACCCTTTGTCTATGCCTCTCAATTAAAAAAAGAATATATAATTAAACCAAAATATTGCCAACAATAAAATATTGAAATATTTTTGAAATCAGCATTAAAGACAATTCAAAACATAACTAGATTGCTTTTGCAGAGGTAAAAAAATCCCCCAAAGCTTTCAAGTTCAAAGTGAGCAAATATGAAATGTAGCAGAGGTTCATGGGCAGTCATCATCATCACAGATTTTTCTACAGAGCTTCTGAGCCAGTGCCCCTGCCCTAATAAAAACTAGAGCCACCAGAAGCATTTTCTCCTAGGCAGTGTTCATTATTAAAGAATGCAATAATAATAATGCTGTTGATGACAATAATAATCATAATAGAAAGATTGTTTTTAGGAGAATCTGGTATGGATGAAAGAGCCATAGAAGAAAGTTGTATAACATGTTAGGTAATAGTGAGCCTGCGAAATAGGCCAGTGGAAATAATAGGGGTAGGAAAACTCACTTTTTCATCCATTCATGTCCAGAACAAAGTGCAATTCTACTTACATCCCAAGTATATATTCACCCACCTTGCCATGGCTCATCATCTCTGAAAGAATTTGCTAAATTGGTACTTTTTGTCCAGTTACTAAGAATAAATAAACCTATTCAAATAAAACAACTATGAAACACTTTCTGTACTGAGTAGCCTTGCTGTCCATTCATAATTAGGAAAGATCACTAAAGGAGAATCAGTAACTGGAATAAAATTAATAGACCACAAGAAAAAAAAGAAAAAGAAAGACTTGTAACTAGCCAGTCAATTGCATAACAGATTAATAACCTGAAAGAAAGGTAATCTTTAGAAGTGAAATTGACACTTTGAGATGCTATGACTTTGAACAGCTCTTGTCTTGACTGTTGAGGAACAGATTTTTTTTGTTTGTGCAACTCTGTACTAGTGTAGGGTTAAACTTATGTGTATAAAGTTAATTGAAAATAGATCTTAATATAAATATAAGCATAGGAATAGGAGAAGGAGAAGAAAAAAGGGTGGGAGTGCAGGTGGGAGGGAGGGTAGCGTGGGAGAATCACTGCGTTCTTAAAGTTGTGTTTATGAAATGAATGACGTTTATATACCTTAAGTAGAAGGCTTCTGGGAAAAAAAAGATAAATTCAAGGAACTCTCCAATATACCAGACTTGGAGGATGGAATATACATGAGAGAAAGGATACTAATAGATTCTTAGTGTACATTTTTGTCTTACAGAAGATTGTAAAGAGTAAAACGCATTGAAAACTTGAAAACAAGCAGCTGGTGCTGTGGCGTGGTGGGTAAAGCCGCCACCTGTGGTGCCAGCATCTTGCATGAGCACTGGTTCAATCCCGGCTGCTCCCTTTCTCATCCAGCTCTCTGCTGTGGCCTGGGAAAGCAGTACAAGATGGCCCGAGTCCTTAGACCCATGAGCCCATGTGGGAGATCCGGAGGAGGCTCCTGGTGCCTGGTTCCTAAATCATAGATAAATGTTAAGGAGGCATAAATGCCCATTGCAAAGAATAAAAAGCATATGAACCCTTTTTAGACACTAGGCTAATCCTCTGCCTTGCGGCGCCGGCACACCAGGTTCTAGTCCTGGTCGGGGCTCCGGATTCTGTCCCAGTTGCCCCTCTTCCAGGCCAGCTCTCTTCTGTGGCCAGGGAGTGCAGTGGAGGATGGCCTAAGTGCTTGGGCCCTGCACCCCATGGGAGACCAGGAGAAGCACCTGGCTCCTGCCATCGGATCAGCGTGGTGCGCTGGCCACAGCACGCTGGCTGCAGCGGCCATTGGAGGGTGAACCAACGGTAAAGGAAGACCTTTCTCTCTGTCTCTCTCACTGTCCACTCTGCCTGTCAAAAAAAAAAAAAAAAAAAGAGAAAGAAAGAAAGAAAGAAAATACACAAGAAAAAGAAACTCATAGAAGAAGATTACACAGAATGAAAGACACAGTTGAGCCAATCTAGGAAATTGTGACTATAAATGTGACTATAAATAGGCAACTTACAAAAATGATAACTGCTTGAATA
This sequence comes from Oryctolagus cuniculus, assembly GCF_051225735.1. Lineage (NCBI taxonomy): Eukaryota > Metazoa > Chordata > Mammalia > Lagomorpha > Leporidae > Oryctolagus > Oryctolagus cuniculus. Next base: position 18,341,889 of record NC_142870.1, on the reverse strand, counting down.
TAAAATTATGAAACATATGGGATCTGTGAGAAATAATTCTGTGATAAAAGAGACAGCAAGCCAAAATCTATGACATTAAGAATTATATAGACAATATAGAGGTATATATTTTTCACTGTTAATTTGGAAAACACAACAACTGGGAAGTAATAAAGGAAAAAATACTGATTCAGAAAGTCATTATCCAAATACTAAGCAAGGTAAAATACATCTTGGTATTAAGCAAAGGATGAAATACAAAATTATTTTTTTTCTTAATAAAGCCAAAACTCTACTGGTCAATCAATTCAGGAGGAAAAAAAGTCAACATTGATTTCAAGCAAAGTCTATGCTTATAGCATACAAGTATGTATAAATATAATAACAATGTAATTATTTCCCTTAAAATATTTTCCCCAAAGCAATATCAAGTATATTTATGTGCATTTGTGTGTTTGTTTGTGTGTGTATGTGTATATGTGTGAGAAAGAAAAAGAAAGATTAAAGATCAATATTTATCGGTTATTTTATCTTAGAAAACAATCCCAAAAGGAAGTTTTGGGTTTGTTTCTTGATGTTTATTTTTAATTTTTAAATTATGTATTACTAACTTCTGTAGATACATGAGTGTAAAACACCATAAAGGAAGTAAGTACAAAACAAGAAAAATGTAACCACAGCATAAATCACAAATGAAGGCACATTTTCTTAAAGAGTGTCCAGCCAGCATTAAAAATATGACAAATAACTGTTTTATAATTTAGTTTCCATTTTATAAAGTGATCAGGACCAACTGTCATCATGATAAGATTGTGGACTGGAAGTATAATAATTGTACATTTTATCTGATCATATTTTCTAATTTTTATAATTTTACCTGTGTAATGAATCATTTTTATAAATTTATCATTATTATACACTTTATATATATAAATATAAATTGGACACAAAACAATAATTTTCCATGAAAACAATACCTAATTTTTGAAAATTTGTATACTTTTGAGGATAATGGTGTATGCAGAGAGAACTCACACAAAAGAATAAAGAATTAGTAAAGTTATAAAATAATAGATTAATTTTTATTTACATATCATTATATTCCATGCTAGAATTCTAATGTGAACCAGATAGAGGCACTGGTTTAAGACACTTGAAATCTAGAGTGCAGATTTTGAATAGCTATGATAAATTCTACAATTTAGGTTATGTACAATATGGTATCAATACTCAAAAAAGAGAGTGACAAATTCTGTTTTGGACACTCAAACAAGGAAAACCCTTTATTTGGAGGTGTGGAAATCTTAATGGAATGTTTATATAAGTGTTTGCTTTAAAGAGAGTTGAGGAAGAAGAGACATGGAGAAAGAATAGTAACTAGGAACTAGGTCAGGCACAGGAAGTGTTGAAAAGATTACAGATATTATACTAAGTGAAATAAGCCAGGCCCAGAAAGACAAATACTGCATGATCTCACTCACATGTGGAATCCAGAAAAGTTGAATTCATAGAGGTAGAGAGTGGGATGGCGGTTTCCAAGAGCAGGGGGTGGGAAAAATTGGGAGACGCTGGTGAAAAGGTAAAACGTTTTAATTATACAGAAAGAATAAGTTCTGGAGATTCTATGTGCAGGATGATGAGTACAGTTAATACTTTTGTGTTATAAACTTGGACTTGCAAAGAGAACAGACTTTTTTTAAAAAAAACTTAAATATATTTATTTGAGAGGTACAGAGACAGAGAAAAGACAGAGAGGAGAAAAATGAGCAAGAGAGAGGGTAAGGGAGAAAGTGAGCAAGCAATTGAGAGAGAGAGAGCACTCTATCTGCAGGTTCCCCAAATGTCCATAATGGCTGAGTCTGGGCCAGGCTGAAGGTGGGAACGGGGAGCTCATTCTGGGTCTCTCATTCATATGGATGGCAGGAAGCCAATTACTTGAGCCTTTACCACTACCTCCCAATGTATGCATTAACCAGAAGCTAGAATCAGGAATCAGAGGCAAGTATTAATCCCAAGCATTCCTGTGGTGGAATGAGGTGAAAAGTTCATGCTAAGATGGCCACTGAGGTGAAAGGTTATGCCAAGATGGCCGCTGACAACAGAAACTGCCTGGCAACAGGCCGTGGTTGGATGGTTTCGGAAACCACATGACAACGGAGGAAACCACATGACAACAGAGCCTGACTGTCAGCAGGCCGTGATTGAATGGTTTCAGAAACTGCCTGGCAACAAGAGCCTGACTGGCAACAAGCTGTGATTGGATGGCTTTGGAAACTGCCTGGCAACAGGCTGTGATTGGTTGGGGCATAGACCGCCCCTTGACCGGATTGGCTGGTCTTGACTATATAAGCTGTTGTACTAACTGAAGTAAACGAGTCTGCGGGCTGCTTGTCTCAAGCCCGCTTTCACCCAACTCCCAGGGTGTGCTGACTCTGCGCCTCTTGCCCCCACCATGCTCCTCCTCTCAGAAACGAATCCACTGCAACATTGTTGAGAAATCAACTGTAACACATTCCAATGTGGGACACAGCATCTTAACTGGTGCCTTAATCGTTATGCCAAACACCTGCCCCAACAGTAGATCTTAAATGTACACATACACAAATGGTAATTATGTGAGGGGATGGATATATTTATCAAAATAATCATTTCATGATATATACAGATTTCAAAACAATGTGTTGTATACCTTAAATATATATTGTCTTTATCTGTCAATTATACTTCACTATAGCTAGAAAAAATTCTTAGGGAAATGACAGCATGGTGGGGGTAGGTAAATGAAGGCCAGTGACAATGACAGTTAGGATGATCTATTGGTTTAATAGACCAGGCACTCTTTTGTGATAAAATGTGAATCAACATAGAAAGAAGGTCTGGTGTGATTGTCATATGGAAACTGGCTGTTCCTGCCTCCAGGACTACAGAAATGACACATGTAGGTTGTACCTGCTAGCGGCATGGAGGAAATAGGCCTGATGTTCATTATCCTTTACATGAAGAGGAAATTTGGTATAGGGGAGCGTAGAACCTTGAGTGTCATTAGGTTGACAATTTTATGGGCCATTCAGAGAAATTTTTAACCAGGTACTGATGGTAGGGATGACAATGTCACTCTCAGTAGCAGGGGCATAAAGAGTTGTCCAGTACTAAATGAGTAGAATTACTCTAAATTATAACCTCATACAGCATAAAGCTATCATAGGGTACCATAATTATTAGAAAATAAGATAAATGTAATTTTCATAGAAAGGATGGTTTATTTTTATTAATCCTGGCCAATTACAAAACACATTCTAATCAATGACTTAATACAATAGTTAAAATTGCCTTAATTTGAATGCTTATGGCAAATATTTCATCTCTGAAATGGTGTTTAAGGAAGTACATTCGATTATTTGATTTTAAATATTAATACGTTCTATATATTCATGTACTAGAAGCCATAATATAAAAGAAAATCTAACAAGTATATTTTGACAATGCCTAATTGTCTCAGGAAGAAACACAACAATGGTGCAATACTAATGAATGAAAAAGTTTATAATTTATTCATTCAGCTTTAAAAATATTGGTATATTGTGATATATATTGCAATCTTAAAGAAACTTTGGAAAATGAGATAAATGAACCATTCATTTTTTGTAGTATCACTGTTTATTCCCCAACACAGTAAGGGAGTTCAATAAAATATTGATCTCTTGAAATAATAAATAGATCCATCAGTGAGGAAGAGGATGATAACAATAATCACCACAATAAGGGCTAAGAGCAAAAATGTTCCATTTAGAAATGATTTGATTTGTTGTGGAAGGCATTTATGTTCCTTCGATTTTCTATATTGGAATAAAATGCTTTATGATAGAAGAAAATGTAGAAGTGTGCTACAAAATTTTATTTTATTTATTTGAAACAGTCTTTCTCAATTTTACTTTTGGTAGATGATGTATCTTATTGTTTCATCAACTATCTTCCCTTAAATGTAATCTTAGATTTAAAACATTTCTTAAACATATAGCATCTTTTCCATCAATAATATTTAGAAAATGCTGTAACATCTTCTTTTTTCAATTAATTACAAGTTTGACAAACTGAATTGATTTCCTCTAAAATATTCAAGAAAATTATAAACATTTAATAAGTCCTTTTAACTACTCTCAAACAAAATCACTTTATTATTTACTTTTTTTAAGAGTTTATGTTTATTTGTTTTTTTAAAAGATTTATTTATTTATTTGAAAGTCAGTGTTACACAGAAAGAGAAGGAGAGGTACAAAGAGAGGTCTTCCATCCACTGGTTCACACTCCAGTTGGCTGCAATGGCCAGAGCTGCACCGATCAGAAGCAAGGAGCCAGGAGCTTCCTCCAAGTCTTCCACTTGGATGCGGGGGCCCAAGGACTTGGGTCATTTTCCACTGCTTTCCCAGGCCATAGCAGAGAGCTGGATTGGAAGTGGAGCAGCAGCCAGGTCTTGAACTGGAGTCCATATGGGATGCCAGCACAGCAGGTGGCGGCTTTACCCACTATGCCACAGCCCTGGCCCCAAGATTTTATGTTTATTTGTAAAGCAGAGAAAGAGAGAGATCTTCCTTCTGTTAGTTCATTCCCCAAATGGCTGTAACAGCTGGGGCTGGGCCAGGGAGAAGCCAGGAGACAAGAGCTCCTGTCTGGTCTCCTACATGGGACCCAAAACTTAAGCCATCTTCTACCAACATCCCAGGTGAATTAGCAGGAAGCTAGATCAGAATCAGAGCAGTTAGGACTTGAACCAGCACTCTGATGTGGCAGACTGGCATCACAAGCAGGGGGTTACCCTGCTTTACCAAAATGCCAACACCTATTCTTTAAGTTCTTGGTGTTTAATAAAGTCTTTTTTTTACTATTATTTTTTTGACAGGCAGAGTGGACAGTGAGAGAAGAGAGACAGAGAGAAAGGTCTTCCTATTGCCATTGGTTCACCCTCCAATGGCCGCCGGCACACTGCAGCCGGCGCACTGCACTGATCCGATGGCAGGAGCCAGGTACTTATCCTGGTTTCCCATGGGGTGCAGGGCCCAAGCACTTGGGCCATCCTTCACTGCACTCCCTGGCCACAGCAGAGAGCTGGCCTGGAAGAGGGGCAACCGGGACAGAATCCGGCACCCCGACCGGAACTAGAACCCGGTGTGCCGGTGCCACAAGGCGGAGGATTAGCCTAGTGAGCTGCGGCGCCAGCCTCAATAAAGTTTTGTAGTATTTATGCTTTATTCTTCCAAAACACATTATTGCATTTATGAGAATTTAGATTCATAAATTTTGCACTTTATTTTACATACCAGCTAAGTACACTGCACTCAGATTTTAGCTACATATTAAAGAATGAAGAGAAATTATCAATATATCTCATTTCTGATATTGTTTTTATCAATCGTTCAAGTTTGAAGCAAGCTTCCCACCAAAGATGATGGAGACATTTTTCACTATTATTCTGTCAATTACAAGTGTTGAGATCTTATTCCTCATTTCTTACATTTCTGTGTTTAAATCACTGAATATATTCACTTATTTTTTGCAAGACCTATTGTTGATTTTGGCACAATTTCTTGCATTTCAGTATTTCCCAATGCCTGCAAAGCCATCTGGAAAACTAGAAAACCCACAAATTTAAGGGGACTTTTTGGTTTATGAAATTAGGAATTTCCACAGTGAAAAATTTTAAGTCAAGTTCTTGTCAAAAATTTGTGTTTTTTAACCAATTTGCTTATTTTTAAATTTGTTATTCATCTGTAAGCCATCTCTCTTACGTACTGTATTCATTCAAATTACCCAGATGCGTTAGAGTAATTGATGTGGTATATCAGAATATATCATAAATGTATACATGGAATGAATACATGAATTGCATAATTAATATGGGCCTTTTTATTTCTTCGTAGACACACTCCATGGAACCAACGAATCATTAGCTATTTCTAACATGTCAAAGTTGAATTTCTCTTCTCAGCCACCTACACAATTGCTTCCACTTGTATGGTTAATGTGTTCTATGCTCAGATCGATTTTCCACCCAACACTCAAACACCTTTGCAGCAATCAGCAGCCAGATTTCCAGGGTCTGCAACTCAGGCTGTAGCCCATGTGTATGTAATTAAGCAGGATGTTTGGAAGTGCCTGAGGCAGTGAGATCACCTAAGCGGCTGCTTTCAGACAGATGGGTTCCCTTCTCCTGGCATCAGTCTCCAAATACCCAGCATGTTTCGTTTTTTGAGTGAAAATTGATGATCAACTCAAGATTTGTCTTCTGTTTACCTATAGAGATTCAGAAAGCATGTGTCCATTTGTCCCAGTTCTCTGTCATTCTTTGGAGCACCCAGGCTTAAATGTTTCTGGTAAAATGCCACAAATTTCTTTCTTTGTATTTAGAATGTTCTTCCTCTTCCAAATAACTAAATGCCACTATTCTACAAGCCATATTTAGACTAGAAGCTGTAACTTCTATGAATTCTTTCTCCAGTTTCCTGGGTTCTTTGTAGTTGTCCAGTACTTGAATATAATATGAAAATCTCTTAAAGACCCTATTTGTAAGCCAAATGCCTTATACTTCTCTCACAATACTTTTTCTAAAGATAAGGTAGGTTCCGTTTCATGTCTGTATCATTTCAAGTCCTTCAGAGTATTTAGAAGATATTCAATAATTATTTTTTTAATCTCACAAAGGACAATGTGTTGCTGACAAAATTTCCCTATCTGGGGTAAATAATATGGTTTAGGCTCTATTGACCACTGCAATATATTGATTAAGTAATAAATAATGTGCCTACTAATATTCTACTGTGTAAGTTCTTCAATCAGATGTCAACACTCTATCTAGTAGAACAGTTTCTTGGGTGATTATCCTGCTTCTTTGGAGGACTTCTTCATTTTGGTGAGGTATAGGCTTTTTTCCATTATGACCTTCTCCTTCTTCCCTTCCTCTCCCTATGCACCTGCCTCCCCCTCACCACCCAGACTCCTAAAAGACAAATAAGCAAAAAAAGTGGTAGAAAATAATTCGCTTTGCCACTGAGTGATCTAGGAGCAGAGAAGATTCAAGGAATAATTCTTGAGAAGAATTAGATTATGTTAATATAAAAAAAGACGATTCCCTTTTCAGACTAGGATTAGTCCAGACAATCAACTGAATGAAAATCTGCCTGACCAGGCAACGTAGTCAGTTAATACACATTATTCTTTGTGATGTTGATGATTTCTTCTTTGTAGCATAGGCACTGCAGAAGCCCTAAATTCACAGGTCCAAAGTCCTCAACATCTCAAGATAAATGCTAAAAATCCACACTCGCGAGGGTCCACATTTTGGCAAAGCAGGCTAAGCTGCTGCCTGAATTGCTGGCACCCCCCTGGGGCCCTGGTTGAATTCCTGGCTGCTTGGCTTAAGACCCCCTTCTCTGGCAACATGCCTTGCATAGCCTGAGCCCTTGAACACTCATGGGGGAGACATGGTTTCCTTGTTTGAGATTCTCCATTGGTTTTGGGAAATGTGCCATGAACTGTATAATTCTGCAAATAAATTATTTGCGTTATTATTATTTTGTTCATCACCATGCAGTTTACTAGGAGGTATATTAATACTGTGGGAGTCAGTTTAGATGAACATCCTAGAGGAAGTCTTTATGAAGATAAGGAAAAAGTCCTAAGCCTTGTGGGCAGATGGGGGAAAAATGAAGATGCTCCCCATAGTGTGGATAACATCATGTTTCTTGATGTACAGGAAAAGTGATTGCCAAGTTAGGCTAGAAACTAATCTGGTGATTCTGTGTTCTCAGAGAATGCTTACTAACTAACTCAATGGGAGAAATGTATGCAATGATAGAATAACTTCGTTCAAACCCTCACACATACCTAAATAATATGTTTGCATATTTTGATATAAAATGAATGAAATGATAAAACATTCCAAAAGAGATAAAAAACTCTATCTGATTTTTAGTAGAAAACATTTCATTTCCAAACACATAATTCACATTTTTAAAAATCAGTCCTATATCAAGCATCCTGTGTTTTGATGAGACCTATTCAAATACAGCATTTACCATTTCAATGGAGGATAGGATAAGATTATGTTGTATTGTGTAAAAATTGTTTTTAATGAATATATTATGAGAACATAATTTTAGCTTATTTTACATGGACTTTGAAAGACATTTCAACTCATAAACAATCTGAAACAAAACAAGAAGTAAGCCAGACTGGGTGTGAAATCGGAGATGACCCCCCAAAATTTATAGAAAAATGCAGCCCTTTAGAGTTCCCCAGAAGTGCCATCTGGGGTGCCACATACACTACTGGAATTTGGGGTGCCATGAGATACCACCATATGCTTATTAATAAATCCCCAATATTAATAAGCCTGAGAAGGTTCTTGCTTAATATTTAGAGAAGAATTCTAAATACCAGCACAGATAAACGAGGCAGCATGGTATATTTTAAGCCTTTATTTAGTGTGGAAGATGCATAGAAGAGTTAGAGCTTTATCATTGAGAGAGAGGTAAATCTGGGTTCATACCGAGCACCAGGAGCAGCCATGTGGAGGAGCATCTAGGCCAGAAAGCCCAGGGCCACGCGCCCTGGAGGTGCAGGGCTACACCAAGCCCCCTCCTGGCAAGAGGCCAGGGAAGAAGAGAAGGGCCAGACACACCCTGTCCCAGGCTTATAACCCACTTCCAAAGGGGAGTCGTTAATTAACCTGATTGGCTGGTGGGCACCCAGGTGTGGCCAGGTAGGAGCATGAGGTCATACAGGGGCGTGGTAAAGGTATCAGGTAGGGCATGAGGTCACACGGGGTGTGGTGAAGGCGTGGTCTTCCAGCTCACAAACCTACTCAATTTTAGCCCATAGGCCTGCCTACTTCAGGTTCACTGTATTCATAATAATCCTTTAGGTTCTGCTTACATCATCACTTAATCTCCAGAAAATAAATATGCAGAGCACCCCGGGCATGCATACTAAGGATATCCACAGTAAATTTTCCAAAAATGCTTATCAATATTGTGCTGCCAAAAACAAGTGCAATTCACCTTCTACTTTTTTTTAAAACAGTAAATAGGAACTGAATGTGAACCCTCCCCCATTCAAATTCATATGCTGAAATCCTAACCCACAGGAGATGGTATTTGCAAGTGGAGTAGTTGGGAGGTAATTAGGTCCTGAATGGAATTAGTGTCCTTAATATGAAGAAATAGAACTTGTCTGTCTGCTTTTCACCATGTGAGGATGCAAGTAGAAAACTACTTGTGATCCTGAAGCAGAACTTTATAAAGAACCTGGCAGCCTAATCTTGGACTTCTAAGTCATCAGATCTGTGAGAAATAACTCCTGTTTAAGCCACCTAGCCTATGGTATTCTGTTACAGCTGCCCTGGGTGACTAACATAGTTATCTTCATTGTCTTGGCTACTTTTCTATTTATGTTTTCCACTCCTGCAGTTTTAGTTGGTAGCAACTCTTTGTCTTTTTTTTTTTTTTTTTTTTTTTGACAGGCAGAGTGGACAGTGAGAGACAGAGAGAAAGGTCTTCCTTTTGCCGCTGGTTCACCCTCCAATGACCACCGTGGCCAGCACACTGCGCTGATCCGAAGGCAGGAGCCAGGTGCTTCTCCTGGTCTCCCGTGCAGGTGCAGGGCCCAGGGACCTGGGCCACCCTCCACTGCACTCCCAGGCCACAGCAGAGAGCTGGACTGGAAGAGGGGCAACCGGGACAGAATCCGGCTCCCCAACCGGGACTAGAACGCGGTGTGCCGGCACCGCAGGCGGAGGATTAACCTATTGAGCTGAGGCGCCGGCCAACTGTTTGTCTTTTGAAACAGTAAAATATCTAATTGGTATACAAAAGTGAATACAAGAATTGAAATCTAAAATCATGTTCAATTTTAGACTTTCCCAGTTAAACAAGTTGGCCCTGTTCCTACTCAATCAGAAGAGGCCTCATTTTGCAAGCACAGTTCAAATTTTGGGTGGCAACTGAAACCTCCTATGTGTACTCTGAATGTAGGAGATATCTAAATGCTGAGCCTTTCCTGAATTGTTTTGGAGTTTCTTGGAGAAGATTGTTATTGTTTATTTCCAACAGCAGTGTCTAGCATGGATGATACACTATCTCCTGGCTACCAATGACCCGCTCAACTTAATGTAGACATTTGAATTTTTACTCACAGCAGGTTTCATGTACAGAGAACACTCCCCTGAAGGGAAACATTATTGCATGGAGTTTATTTTACAATAACTTAAAGTAAAAAAATCCTGATGGACATTGACCTATAGGGAGAATGGATCCTCACTGGGAGCAACATCTATAGAGTTTAACTAGTTCTTCACTTTGATTCTGTGAAATAGTTATCCATAACCGTAAATCATGTACTGACTCTTATCTTCTTGACTCCAGGAGAATATAAATTAAAACGTTCTGCTCCAGTTATTTTAACTTGCATAAGAAACCACTCCACAATTTCGCGGCAAAAAAGAACAATAGTCTGCTATGTTTTGAGAGTCTAGACCAGCAATTCAGAAAGGCCACAGTGGAGATGGAGTTGCCCTACTACACAACATCTGAAACCCCAGCTACAATTAGTCACACAGTTGAGGTGACCGGGAACTAGAATGTCACAGCTGTAGAATCCCTCATACGCCTGGCTCCTACCTGTGGCCCCTTCAGCCACAAGGACTCACGGTGGTTGAATTTCTTTCAGCACTGTGCACAATTGTACAACTAAGCATTTATTGTAAACAAGGCAGAAACTGGAGGAGATTTTATGAGCTAAAACCTTGAACATCTCATCTCATCACTTCTGCCCTACTCATTTGGTCAAAGCAATAATAACAAGGTCACTATAATATTTGTGATCTCCTGTAAGATCTCCAAGTTCTGGCTTCAAGATTATCCTGCTTAAAATATTAGAGATGGAGAGGCTTGGGACTGCCAAGGGAACAGCTACCCAAGAATGGAAATATGAGGACTTGGGAAGCAGTCAATTATAAAGCTAATCACCATATTTGTTCCATTTTTACTGTCTGTGACTCACAAAGGACTTTGGGAACAAAGTTGATCGCATTAACCACCAATAAGTCAGAATGAGTAATGTTGCCTTGACAGATGATAAAGTAAGGGCTGAGAGCAAACAGGGTGAGCCACTGTGTGATCTACATGGAAAAGTGCAGAACACTCTTCTAGAAAAGGCCACAGGACCAGAAGCTAGCTTGGGCAAGCAGGGAAAGCTAACTCAAGAGGCAATATGCTGTATTGTATACTTATTCAATTACACCAAATGGCCAGAGAGTGACTAACTTGATGTGCCATCAGGAATTCTGTAGTATTGAATATTGGGTGGTATGTAAATAAATGGGTCATCTGCTGGGGTGCAGAAATCTCATTAACACTTTTCACTGGAATGGTAAAAAATAAAAACAAAACAAAAACCAATCACAATGAAAATAACTTTTTGATGAATTTATTCCAAAGTAGATGAAGCATAACTGAGACTAGGCCAGGACTGATAAGTATCTAGACTCTTTTGGATATCCTAATGCACACTCTGCTGTATGGAATATGACAGGATATGGAAAAGATACCCCAAAGCACTTCGGAGTGCTTTGGCAAATGTGAATTTCTCAAAAGAGCAGTTTTCCAACTTATGCAAATATCACAATAATGGAGAACGCTTATTAAAATGTATAAGGGGGCTTCAAAAAATTCACAGAAATGAAATTATAAGATAATGGGAATTTTTCATTAGGTTTTCGAAGCCACATTGTGTACTCATCTGCCTTATCCCCTGAGTTCCTGATTTAGTAGGCATTTCACACGCGCAAGTTTTCTATGAGCCTTTAAGATCTGATGATGGAGAAAAGGGAGAATTCTTGGAGACTTCTTGATGGTTCAGCAAGTGGCTCTATGAAGTTCTGCTGGGTGACTGAGCTGTCACGCTTGGAGCTCCTGTACCATTGTAACGCGTTCTCCTCCACAGAAGTTCAACCAGCTATTTCCAACAGTCACACAAACTTCCTCTTTTCTATCTCATTTAAATTAGAATTAAGCAACATTTAATCGTATAGTTACTTTCAGTCAATGGATACAGAATCTAAGGTTCAGGACATAGATAGAAGATAGGCTAGACTTAGCTTATTGAGAAGGGTGGCCACAAGGCTCAGTGGTGAGTCACAGCGTGGGATGCCCACTTCCTTTGTAGGAGTGCCTGAATTGTGTCCCAGCTACTCCACTTCCAGTTCGGCCTCCTGCTAATACCTGCTCCGGGAGGCATCAGGTGATGGCTCAAGTACTTGAGTCCCTCCTACACACAGGGATACCTGAATTAAAGTCAGAATCTGGGCCGGCCTAGGCCTGGCCCAGCTGAGGCTGTTGCAGGCATTTGGGGTGTGCAACAGTAGATGGAAGATGTCTATCACTCCCTCCATCTCCCTCCATCTCCTTCTCCTTCTTCCTCCCCCCATTTCAAATAAAAGGAAAATAAATAGCATGCTTAAAAATTAAGAGAACACAATTAAGAAAGAATCATCACAAAATGTGTATATGTTAACTTCATTGTCATTAGTCAGAAAACATTTCTTTTCATGCAATGTACCCAGGTGGAAAATATACTTTAAAAGTCTGCAATCACAAAGAAAGTTTGCCCATTTATGAATATAAATCAGGAATCTCAGCTGAGTGATGAACTGTGATTTAGAAAGAGCAGAGAGTGCACTGACGTTTATTTTCACTGCAAGAACACTAGCAGATTCCGAATGTTTAAACTCTGTTCTCCAATCAGTTACTGTGCTCATGTATCTTTTACTTAATTAGCTATGTGATATCACTTGGTTCTTATTCAGCTAAATATGACTTTAAACAAGCCACAGCTGTTTTAGACCTGTCAATGAAGAATCAGACTTATGTTCAATTCTGGTAGATTTTGTCACTAAAATACAGTTTATAAATATTTTGGAAGACAGACTACATGCTTTCCTTCTTTTTTTTTCTATAATTTTTTAAATTTATATTATATGAACAAATTCCATGTATTTCATACATACAGATTTAGGAGCAAAGTAATTCTTCCTATCCTACCCTCCCTCCCACACACACTCCCACTCTTCTTCCTCCTTCCATTTTTATTCTTTTAATTTTTACAATGATGTGTTTTCAGTTTATTTTATAATCATAAGATTTACCCTCAACTAAGTAAAGAATTCAATGAATAGAACAAAAAATACTGCACCTCAACAGTAGAGACAAAGGCTATAAACAGTTACCAATTTTATCAATTGATATTACAAAAAAACCCTCAGCATTGAGTCCATTGCTAGTGTCACAACTGTTCAAATTTCCTTATATTATGTAGGAAATGCATTTAATACAACAGATTGGACTTTACCAGATTTTTTACTTCATGCAATTCTCTGTTATAATATGCTACATAATTTGAGAAGCAGTTATAATTCCCATATCAAACTTCTAATTGCTTAGTTAGTTGTGTCTTAGAAGAGTTTTCTATAACCCTTGAAGTCAGAGCCTCTTTCTTATAGCCCTACCCAAGGCACTCTTCACTTCCTTGTTTCTCAAAGTGTAGATGAGTGGATTTTTTTTTCATTTTTTTTTAGCTTTTATTTAATGAATATAAATTTCCAAAGTACAGCTTATGGATTACAATGGCTTCCCCCCCATAACGTCCCTCCCACCCGCAACCCTCCCCTTTCCCACTCCCTCTCCCCTTCCATTCACATCAAGATTCATTTTCGATTCTCTTTATATGCAGAAGATCAGTTTAGCATACATTAAGGAAAGATTTCAACAGTTTGCTCCCACACAGAAACATAAAGTGAAAAATAATAGATGATTTTTTAAATGATGATGAAATCAGATCAGACCTATTGTCATGTTTAATCCCAGTGAGAGTCAAGTTGGGAATTGATAATTTCTTCTTCTTTTTTTTTTTTTTTTTACAGAAGATCAGTTTAGTATACATTAAGTAAAGCTTTCAACAGTTTGCACCCCCATAGAAACACAAAGTGAAATATACTGTTTGAGTACTCGTTATAGCATTAAGTCTCAATGCACAGCACATTAAGGACAGAGATCCTACATGAGGAGTAAGTGCACAGTGACTCCTGTTGTTGACTTTACAAATTGACACTCTTGTTTATGGCATCAGTAATCTCCCTATGCACCAGTCATGAGTGTCCAAGGCTATGGAAGCCCCTTGAGTTCTCCAACTCTTATCTTGCTTAGACAAGGTCATAGTCAAAGTGGAGGTTCTCTCCTCCCTTCAGAGAAAGGTACCTCCTTCTTTGAAGACCTGTTCTTTCCACTGGGATCTCCTGGGATCTCACTCACAGAGATCTTTCATTTAGGTTTTTTTTTTTTTTTTTTTTTTTTTTTTTTTTTTTTTTTTTTTTTGCCAGAGTGTCTTGGCTTTCCATGCCTGAAATACTCTCATGGGCTTTTCAGCCAGATCGGAATGCCTTTAGGGCTGATTCTGAGGCCAGAGTGCTGTTTAGGACATCCGCCATTCTATGAGTCTGCTGAGTATCTCGCTTCCCATGTTGGATCACTCTCCCCTTTATTTATTCTATCAGATAGTATTAGCAGGTACTAGACTTGTTTATGTGCTCCCTTTGACTCTTAGTCCTTTCATTATGATCAATTGTGAACTGAAATTGATCACTTGGACTAGTGAGATGGTATTGGTACATGCCACCTTGATGGGATTAAATGAGAATATACGTGTTGCATTTTATTTCCTGACCTTGATCATAAACTTTTAGAATGTGCCATAAGGGTATACTTAATAGTTAAGCGATTGGCAGATTAGAATTAGATGAGGAACCAGCGCTGTGGCATAGAAAGTAAAAGTGCTGCCTGCAGTGCCGACATCCCATATGGGTACTGGTTCGAGTCTCAGCTGCTCCACTTCTGATCCAGCTCTCCGCTATGGCTTGGGAAAGCAGTAGAAGATGGCCCAAGTCCTTCGGGCCCTGCACCTGCGTGGGAGACCTAGAGGAAGCTCCTGGCTCCTGGCTTCTGATGGGCACATTTGGGGGAGTGAACCAGCAGATAGAAGACTTCTCTTTCTCACTCTCTGCCTCTGCCTCTCTGTAACACTGCCTTTCAAATAAATAAATAAATCTTTTAAAAAAAAGAATTAGAAGATCACCACTGTGTGAAAAAGTTAAACAATTTTAACTTGGGTTATATGAGAGTCAACAGAAAAATACACACGTTCACTTAAGAGACCTTCCAGTTTATACCCTTGAAGTACTTCACATTTCTTCTGTCCCTCAGAAGGACACTCCTACATTCTTCCTTCAAACTCATCTTTATCAAGATACACTGGAAGTAATATTCATAACATGTTCTTTTAAAATATTCAAACTAAATGCCCATAAACATGACCTTGGAATCCGTTCTGCTTTAATCAATCTGATGGGTGAAATTCAGTCCTTACTGAAAGGAAGCAGGGTTTGTGTTTTACTGCCACGATTAGCACAGAACGGATATGGGTGATATGTACATTGGAAGAGGATACATGCTCTTTTTTGGTTCTTTCTGACCAGAGAGACAATAATTGGGATCATGCGGAAAATAAATATTAGTAACTATCTAAACAACGATTACAAATGTTCAATATTACACAAGTATAAATATCTCATAATTGAAATACAAAGGTAAATACCTGTGTAGTAAATAAATAATTTTAAAAAGAATTTTAAGGGTATTTCAGTTATGTTATGTTACATTTTGGTTTTCTCTTCTAATGTAATTTTTGGCCACAACCAATGTGTTGCATTACTTTATGTATGGAGAAGAAATAGCTTTAGCATGGATGAGAGACAGCATTTGGATTTTTTGATGATAGATTTTTTTTTAAATTGTCATACAAGTGTGCTTTATTTACCTTTCTTTAAATGCTACATTTGACAATGAAATAAAAAGTATCATATTTCTCCTTTCCTAAAACGAGTGCTCTTATTGATGATAAGAAATCACCAAGAAACTATCTACCTTCCATGCCTGAAACTCTATTTCATCAATGTAAATTGAAGTGTCAACTACATATAAAAGTACTCATATGTTAGATTTAATAAGCATCTATTTAAAACTTTTTTGTTTCTTCTTTTAATTATAGTGACACAAATTTCATTTACCAACACTACTTTTGAATTGCCTAGATGTTTACCCTGCCTCTTTAAACATTTATGATGTGTGTGTGTGCATACATATTCATGAATGAGCAATAGTACTTCATTCCTTCTTATTTATGTGTTTAAAAATGTATAAACTTAATTATGTAACTTACTTTCTTTATCAACACTGCTTTACACCCTTCTTATAGTCAGTTCCTACACACATAAGTGTATAAATATAGTATATTCATACACCACTGAAGCTTATTGTCTTATGTATCGAGTCTTCTCTACATATATTTCTATGGATATTTCCTATATGTCCATCCAGAACTAGAACACTAAAAATTTTCATTTACACTGAATACTGCTGAACAACTGTCCCAGATGGTTGCATAAATTCGTCCTCCCACTACCTGATTCCAAATTCCTTGTTCTCCTATCTCCTAATCCGGGACAGTAACAGATGTCAGAAATTTGACAAACCAAAGTAGCAAAGCAGATCAATATGCTCTAATGATTTGGGATGATGGCCAAGTTTTGGTCCATTCTGAAAAACACACATAAAAATTAAAAAATAAATAAAACAAGCTACCAAATGCCAAACTGAAATGCTTAATGTGACCTAATTTTGATTAAAATATACAATAGCCATGTAGCAACACATGGCGGTGTCTGGGTTGATGCATATCAAATGCCTAGCATCATTTTGAGTTGTGACCTCTGAACGAAAATAAAAGAATGAAAGACCAAACACTTATCTTTTGTATTATTTCAATCATTCAAACTAGCAAGTCTTACTTAAAAAATTGCAATGTAATTAATTGTGTGAGTTATAAAGTAAAGAGAACAGAAATACTACGTTAAAATCCTTGCACAGAAAATACTCTTAGAGGTAGTTCCATTATTACAAGAATAATCATGGTTCTAAGAGAATAGTGAGAGCTGTCATGTACAACTATGTAAGTTGTGCATTACACAGTTTAAGGGACACCATTGATTGAAGCTGTTATTTGAACAATATCTCTTGTATGTTACAGTGTGTAATCAGGTTAATGAAGAGTGACAGTCCTTATTAGAGGCATCCCTACTAACATCAAAGCCCTTAGAATATGTGAGAGATGAAACTACTCCTTGCAGAATAAAACTGTAGAATAACAGTCTTATCACTGACAGTTCTTAGACACCAACTTTTTGATGACACTTGATGAAAACCAAGGACAATGATCTTTGTCACAAGGCATTCAGATACTCAGCTCTGCACCCTCAGACCTTTTCCTGGCTATCTAATCACAGGTGACTCAGAAATCCTTGGATTTCTGGGCAACTACTGTCTGCTCACATGTTATGGTTAGGGTTTTACATTAAATTCTATAGAGAACAAAATGCACTATTGGAGCTATATGCCAACCAGAAGTACAAGTGTCAAAGGGTCAGCTACAGATGACCTTCACAAAGTTCGAAGTGGATGGTCCTTGGCTGGGCTTTTCTGTCCAATAAAGCATCTTCACTTTTTATTTCCTCCATATATTTCCAGTTATAACAAAATATTGCAACCAAGAAAAAAACAAACAAAACCCTAACTTTTTATTGGAATGATCTTGCTTTAGGTCTGGAATTTATTACTTACTTTGTTCATGGAAGCCACAAAATAAACTGGTATCATTAATTTCAAAACAAGCATAAAGACACAAGCATATTGCATGTTATTAAGCATAAAATATATTTTAGAGACTGAAAATGTACTGTTTCTTTCTGATAAAAGCATTTTTTACTGTTTTTTTTTAATTTTTATTTAATGAATATAAATTTCCAAAGTACAGCTTATGGATTACAATGGCTTCCCCTCCACAACTTCCCTCCCACCCGCAACCCTCCCCTTTCCCACTCCCTCTCCCCTTCCATTCACATCAAGATTCATTTTCAATTCTCTTTATATACAGAAGATCAGTTTAGCATACATTAAGGAAAGATTTCAACAGTTTGCAACCACATAGAAACACAAAGTAAAAAATACTGTTTGAGTACTAGTTATAGCATTAAATCACACTGTACAGCACATTAAGGACAGAGATCCTACATGAGGAGTAAGTGCACAGTGACTCCTGTTGTTGACTTAACAAATTGACACTCTTGTTTATGGCATCAGTAATCACCCTAGGCTCTTGTCATGAGTTGCCAATGCTATGGAAGCCTACTGTTATTTTTAATTTATTTGAAAAGTAGAGTGAGAGAGAGAGAGAGTGAGAGAGAGATCTTCCATCTACTATTTCACTCCTCAAATAGATGAAGTGGACATGGATGGTTCAGGCTAAAGCCAGGCACCTGGAGCTCAGTCAGGGACTCCCACATGGTTGGCAGAGACCCAAGTACTTGATCCAAAATGCATTAACAGGAAGTTGGATCAAAATTGAAGGGGCTGGGACTTAAACTAGCACTTTGCGTGGCCAGCAATGTGGCACAGCAGGTTAACGCCCTGACCTGAGGTGCAGGCATCCCATTGGGGAGCCGGTTCGAGACCCACCTGCTCCACTTACGATCTAGCTCTCTGCTATAGCCTGGGATAGCAATAGAAGATGGCCCAAGTTCTTGGGCCCCTGCACCCACGTGAGAGACCCGGAAGAAGCTTCTGGCTACTGGCTGTAGATGGGCACAGCTCCGGCTGATGAGGCCAACTGGGGAGTGAACCATTGGATGGAAGACCTCTCTCTCTATCTCTGCCTCTCCTCTTTCTTTTATTTATTTCTTTGAAAGTCAGGTTACACATATAGAGTTTTGACTCTAATAATTCTTCATTCATTCTAAAAGTTTAAGACAATAATTTTTAAAAGTGAAAAATATGTTTGCTTTGGAAAATATATATATGCATGCTACATCAATGTTGAGTCTCAGAAATCTTGTTAATTTTAAGTAGTTGAGTGATTTTTGTCAATACAACCTGAAAATATGATAGCATGTCATATATTTTGCTTGCTTGTTATTGTTTTATTTATTTTTGAAATATAATCAAATATTCTTTTTATTACTTTTTTATTTATTAATACATAGAAAACAGATCTCTTGAATTTCATAGATACAATCCTAAAGACACAATACTTTCCTGACTACCTCCTGCCCTCCTTGCTGACTTCTCTTTTCTTATATCTTTTCCTTTTAATTTTAATTTTTTGGGATAGCATATTTTGAGTTTAGTTAATAATCACAGGTTGATGCCCCTCTAAACAAAGAACCATACAAATAAAAGGTAGATAGACCACCGTGTTGCTTACCTCTTTACTTTGCAATTGCTTTTTAAATTTGTTTCATTTATTTGAATGACAGAGAGGCACAGAGCCAGCCAGCAGAGGGATAGGAAGAGAACTACCATCCTCTGGTTTATGCTTCAAATGCTAGAGATAGCCAGGGCTGGGCCAGGTCAAAACCTAGAGCGGGTCGCCCATGTTGGGGCAGGAGCCCCCTTACTTGAATGATTACTGCTGCCCCCTAGAGTGCATATTAGCAGAAAGCTGAAATGAAGAGCAGGGGTGGGGTTAGAAATGAAGTACTCTGAGGTGAAATGCAGGCACCCCCAAGCCGCGCTATAACCTGTGAGCCACCCATCCACCCGAGAGATGTATTTTGATTTTCATTTAAATACTTACTAAATTTGACTTTAATTTGGGCATAAGCAGTCTATAAATATTTAACTGTTAATATTAAATCAAAATCAAAATCTAGTTTTATGTTAGAAGGATAAAGAAAACATGGTTTGTTAACATTACACAAATTAAATGTGTGTAATTAAAATGTAATGTTACTTAAAAGCTTTTAATTGATCATAGTTAGCTAAAACTTTCTTCCTATTACATTATGACAGTATATAGTATATGACTTTTTGATAGGGAAAATCTTTACCAAACTTAAAGAAAATGAACTTTCTTTAATGTGAATTTCTTAAAGAAGTAATTTAGAAATCTAGAAGAAACAACCATTTCCAGTGACATTTTCATCACTGTCATTGTCAGTGTCTATGCTAAGAGTCGAAAGAAAACAGTATATACATAAATTGAATATGAGTATTTAAAACATGATAATCAGTTTCATTATTTATTCATTTTATTCTTAGCTAAATTTTATTCTTGTTCTAAATGAAATTTGCATATAGAAGTAATATATGCTTAAAACATGTACTTTGCTTGCTAATATTAGTACTGATTAATATTAAAACTATTATAGGTGTTAAAACAATTTTAATGTGTGATGACAATTTTAAAGAATACATTTCTCTTAGGTGCTTACAATATGGTAAATATTGGCCTATTGGTCTGTATAGTAATATACTTTCATCTGACTTTTGGGAGAAAATTTTTGAAAAGTTTACTCTGAACAAAAATTTAGTTAGCCTTCTTATAGAAGTAGCCTTTTAATAGTAGAATGGTTGAGGGGAGGAAGACTGGCATTTGATAGTGAGAAAAAACAAGATGGGTTGGTAGTTATGTAGAGCCTAATCTTATCAACAAGAAGGGCGGGGGAACTTTAATTTGACTTCAAGGAGATTTGACAGATGGTTAGAGGAAGTCAAACTCCCTGATGGAACACTGAACGATAACACTGAACGTGGGAAAAGGAAATGCTCTTCTTAGAATCATGCGAATATTTTTTGAGTGATCTATTCAATTGGATTTCACCCCTCTTATTGTCCCATCCTGCCTGGTCTTGCTGTAACTATCCCTTGGTATAGTAACATCAGTAACTTCGTAGAGTTACATCAGTAACACTTAAAACATAGCCCTATATCTGCCTTTGACACCCTTCCAAGAAATGTGGATTCCAGTGAAAAGTAAACCAGGAGACCCAGCTCAGCCAATTCCTCCGAAAACCTGTTGCCTGGTTTTTGTTAGCCCCACCCAGATGATTCCAAGGTCCTGGGAAGAAGCAGGGTTGCTTGTTTTCATGGATAGTGTGTATTGTAGTTTGTGTGCATCACATGTTTGTCCTTGATTAAGAATGGTTACATTCATTTGGAAACAGTGATCCTGAAGTTGACCGCAGTCCTTTTGGCTTTCTGATTGCTCTCAGATTGTATATTGCTGAGCAGTGCAATTCGCTTTCATCTAAGTCAATTTATTTTCCTAAAACATGAATATAAATGGCTCTGTGCTGAAAATTCATAGGCAGTGCACTAATGTGTTCGTTTTTCTGCTTTGCAGCTGTAATTAATTTAAGCTGGAGAGAAATATTTATGGGATTCATATTATAAATGAGCATTTTGATAGGCTATTCACATTTTTTAATAAAAAGAATCAAATTAATTTTATAGGTGAATTTTCCTAAGTCTCTGAAGCTCATTGCTAATTAAATTTTTCACAGATTGAATTATATCATTTCAGTTCAAACTCTGCTTCCTTGCCTTATTTATTCAATGTGCTATTAAGTTTAATGTTGCTAATTTTTTTTCTTTTTTCAATTTTATTTAATCTAAAATTTAGTAAGGACACTCATTTTAGAACATTTTTGTTCTTTATATTAATTATTCCAATGTGTTACAAAATTCTATGTGGTTGTCAATAATATGTTTCTGAGCACATTTCTTAATATTGTTGGAAATATTAACTCCCTCAATGCTTTTCCTGTGGAAAATGTTTCCTCCTGGGAGGTTTAATTGCTTTCAGAAATCTTCTAGAGATTAAAAATGTTGCAAACTAAAAACAAATTCTACTCTGATCTGAAATAGCCTTGGCCTCTTAGTAATTCATGTGTGGAAAGAATGTTGCTAACTATACTTTAAAAGTGAATTACAATGGAAAACCCTTTGTGTTACCATTTTGTGCAAGCCATTTTTAGCTATTCCTGCTTTTATGGATCTTTATTGCTTGCATTCTTTCTTTATGTTATTTAGGTCAGAGGATCTCAAATAATATCCTGAATCAGAATTTCATTATGAGCCTGCAAAATGCATACTTCCTGATCTAATCTTAAAAATTCTAAGTTAATAATACATGTTTTCCTTTTGTATATGCTTCACTTATAGAATGTGTGAAGAAGGTAGAATATACCTGTTATTATAGTGACAGACTGAGTTAGGGAAATCTTGCCGACAGCCTTTGTTCAAGGTCTGCAAGAACTTCTTGTATGTGTGGTAGGTAAAAGATGTGGATGTGAGGTGAGCATTTAGCCTGACGAGTAGGAGGTTGGTTAAGATGCCTCCATTCTGTGTTAGACTAACTAGTGTGGATCCTCTAATCCAATCCTGGACTTCAGCTTTCTGTGAATGCAGATTCTGGGGGGCAGAAGGTTATGGCACAAATTGGGTTTCAGGTACCTACAAAGTAGACTTATCTGGTTCTCAACTTTGGATTGACCCAGCCCTGCCATTTGAGGGCATTCAGGGAGTAAACTTGCTCACTCTTTCTTTCTCTCTCTTTCTCTAACAACATTGTCCAGTGCTGGAACTTCACTTGCCAAACATTTCCCACAGGATACGTGTATAATTCCATGGGCTCAGTGACAGATAAAATGTGTACCCCACTAAGAGGAGTGGATGTGATTCTCCACGTTCGTAAAGGTCTGCCAACTCAACTCACGCAAAACAATAATTCCCAAGAGACGAACTTCTCCCCAGAAGATGTGCTTGGGACCTGGATTGGAAGTGTGTAAGAATTCCCTGCAAAGTCACCCATCGAATGCACCAGGGTGCATGATATAATTGGAGTAGGGATGGGCTCACCCCAACCCTCTCAGGCCACTACCAGGTTCTTTTAGGAAGAAGAAAGCAAATACACCTGCCCACCTGGCATGCTCAGGTGACTATCCAGGGCAGAGACTGCCAATCATGCCAGGGTAGAGAGCAAAAAGTCAACTGGGATCAAAGGTCCCAGAGGGTGGAGAAGAAGTTGCCTAGAGTCCATCTGAGGGAGTTCCAAGACACAGGTCTGCTTGTGAGCTGCAGTCCAATGCCTTCAGTGTGTGCTACCCTGTTCAACTGAACTTATAAAACACAAATTGAAATACCAGTACTTCATAATGGTTGTGGAGGAAAGGCATTTGGCACAGTGGTTAAAATGTCACTTGAAATTCCCCCACCCCAAATCCGAGTATCTGGATTTGAGTCCCTGCTGTGCTCCAATGCAGTTTCCCACTAATGGGCTCCCAGAGAGGCAGTAGGAGGTGACTCAAACACTTGGGTCTCTGCTCCCCAAGTGAGAGAACAGGATATAATTCCTGACTCTTGGTTTTGGCCTGACCAAAACTGTTGTATGGCTGTTGTATTTGGGAAAGAAACCAGTGGATAGAGGATCTCTCTCTTATTCTTTCTCATTTGGTTTGTGTATAACTGAAAATAAATGATATAATTGAAAATAAAAGTTTGTGGATAATGTAATTAAAATTAAAAGATTATTTCTTTTGGTGCCAAAAAATTAAATCCATTTATATGAGGGATCTTCAATATATACCTGGAAAACGCATATTATTAAAAACCTATCCAAGCCTGGCGCCATGGCTCACTAGGCTAATCCTCCACCTGCGGTGCCAGCACACCGGGTTCTAGTCCTGGTTGGGGCGCCAGTTCTGTCCCAGTTGCTCCTCTTCCAGGCCAGCTCTCTGCTGTGGCCTGGGAGGGCAGTGGAGGATGGCCCAAGTGCTTGGGTCCTGCACCCCATGGGAGACCAAGAGAAAGCACCTGGCTCCTGGCTTCCGATAGGCCCAGTGTGCCGGCCTTAGTGGCCATTTGGATAGTGAACCAACGGAAGGAAGACCTTTCTCTGTCTCTCTCTTTTTCACTGTCTAACTCTGCCTGTCAACAACAACAACAACAACAACAACAACAAAAACCTATCCAAGTACATCAAAACTAATATGCATCAAAATAAACATATCATTCCATTTTTCTATCAAGCTTTTGAAGTTACTTAAATTTAGCTTTCTCTGTTCAAGTGACATGAGAGCATTAAACCCAAGCAGGAGGCTCTTCTGGGCACGTACCTGTGAAACTGGCCTTACCTACCACTCAAGGTGAAGGTTTTCCACATTCCATTTTGGGGGTTCAAGAATATTTTTAACCATTGAAAGAAGCATTTCTATATAGGGTAGCTTGTGTGCAATATCAACATACACCATTCAATTGTAATCCTTGCCTTTCCCTATTCAAGGAACACACACACACACACATTTCCTCCTGCTCATACTTACTGTTTCAAGCATTTACAGTGTCAGTCCCAATGTAAGGTAATCGATCATCCATAACATGCAGCAACGACAGAAATGATCTTGAAGAAGAAAGTCTTTTGTTCTATCATAAACTGCCTTCAAATGTGAGAGGTGTTTAACCTTGATTCTGTCACAAACACGCCTTTGTACCCTTGTAAACTAAGACTGGAATATAGTCTTAAACACTACTAAAAATAAAAAAAAAAAAAAACGCACACACACAAAAATCACCTAAATGAAAGATCTCTGCGAGTGAGATCCCAGTGGAAAGAACAGGTCATCAAAGAAGGAGGTACCTTTCTCTGAAGGGAGGAGAGAACTTCCACTTTGACCATGGCCTTGTCTAAATATGATCAGAGTCGGTGAACTCAGGGGACTTCCATAGCCTTGGCAGCTCATGACAAGAGCCTAGAGTGATTACTGAGGCCATAAACAAGAGTGTCAATTTGTTAAGTCAACAACAGGAGTCACTGTGCACTTACTCCTCATGTAGGATCTCTGTCCTTAATGTGCTGTACATTGAGATTTAATGCTATAACTAGTACTCAAACAGTACTTTTCACTTTATGTTTCTATGTGGGTGCAAACTGTTGAAATCTTTCCTTAATGTATGCTAAACTGATCTTCTGTATCTAAAGAGAATTGAAAATGAATCTTGATGTGAATGGAAGGGGAGAAGGAGCGGGAAAGGGGAGGGTTGCAGGTGGGAGGGAAGTTGTGGGGGGGGGAAGCCATTGTAATCCATAAGCTGTACTTTGGAAATTTATGTTCATTATAATAAAATTTTAAAAAATTAAAAAAAAAATCCCACTTCTTGTCATCTATTGTGTAATAGCAAATCTGAGTCCTTTGGCAACCAGAATATATTATCTCACGTGTATGATTCAGGTGGCAGAACTGTGCAGGCTGAGTTTGAAGTGTTCCCTCTCTCTAGCTGCCATTGAAAGTTACGAATCTCTGGATGTCTCCGTAAAAAGGGTCCAGTTAGAATCCTCACAGTTAATTACGGTACTCTCAAATTCCAGCAGTCTGCTCAGCATAATTTTGAGATTGTACTTTTGTGTAATGCCGCAATAAAGAGCACCTATCAATGAAATTGAATACAAGACAGAGAATCAGTGGGGGGAAAAGCCGATTTTTCAAAAAGATTGATAAAACTGACAAAACATTAGCAAAATTAATGAAGAAAAAGCTGGAGAACACACATGTGCCAATATAAGAAATGAAGCAGAGAGCAACACTACAGCCCCTGCAGATATTGAAATATAATGATTGAATAATGTGAACCTTCGTGTGCACAAAAAAAATTTGGCACTTCACTTAAAATGGACTAATTCAGTGAGTAGCATTTACTACCCAGAGTTACTGAATATGAAGTACATAATTTGAGCAGTCTTAATAACTTTTAACAAAATAAAATTCATAACTTAAAAACTACAATAAGGAAATATCCAGACTCATGTGGTTTTAATGGCTAATTACACCAAACATTAAAAGAAAAATTAAAAATCAATTCTACAGAATATCTTCCAGAAAACAGGATATAAAAGAACATTTCTAAATTAGTTTTTAAAGCTAGTTTTCCCAGATAATAAAATCAAGACAGAAACAATGAAAAGAAACAAAATCAAAAGATTAATATCTCATATAAATAAAGATGCAAAAATATTTTCTAATATATAAACAAATAGATATAGGAAATGTATAAATTACACACTTTAACCACATGGCAGGAGTACAAGGCCAGTAGTGTTTCAGGAGTACAAAGCCAGTTCACTATTGAAAAACCAATCAGTGGGATTCATCATATTAACAGGCTAAAGGTAAAACATCATAGAATCATATCCATTGGTGGAGAAAAAGCATTTTATAAATTTCAATATCTGTTCATGACAAATATAAACATATGGATAGAGAGGCAATGCTCAACTTGTTAAAGAACAAATGTGAAAAACCTACCATTAATACTATAGTTAACAATGAAAGACGGACGATTCCACTATGATCATTAATAAAATAATGCCTCATTTTATAAAACTGACCAAGTTTTGTAATTTTTTCTTATTTTATAGGTAGAGTCATAGACAGAGAAAGAGACAGAGAGAAAGGTCTTCCTTTTCTATTAGTTCACCCCCCAAATGGCCGCAACAGCTGGCACTGTGCCGATCCGAAGCCAGGAGCCAGGTGCTTCCTCCTGGTCTCCCATGCAGGTGCAGGGCCCAAGCACTTGCGCCATCCTCCACTGCCCTCCCAGGCCACAGCAGAGAGCTGGACTGGAAGAGGAGCAACAGGGACTAGAACCCGGTGCCCATATGGGATCTGGCATGGCAGGTGGAGGATTAACCAAGTGAGCCATGGCACCGTCCCCAGTAATTATTTTCTATTTTAAATATGACTATGTATCAGAAAAAGCTTAGAATGTTTTCTCTAAGTTAAGGGTAAAGTAATTCTCTTATCCCCATGTGATGTAGTTTTTTATTTAATCACTTTGCTTTCCCATCGTGGCTATAGCATAACAAATGAATGGTAATTTCACCACAAAGGTAAATCATTAATAATAACTGACTAGTTACTGTTTTGTATACATTACACCATTCTATGCATCTGATTTTCACTTCTTTTCAGTTATTAATATAATATGCATTAAAACCAGAAGAGTGGAAAATCAACAGTGCAAGGCAAATGACACTAAGAGAATATATACACAAGGCTGAGATAACTTTATTTCTCATTATGTTGAAGGAATTCCACTATATTAAATGTATTTATTATTGTTCCTATAAGATTTGATTCACAACTAGAAATCCCCAAGCCTGCATTGCTTTTGCATGAGAGATTGCAATCAAAGTACTACAACACACTAAGGTTAAGGAAAACATTTTTGAAATTTACAATAAATTTTACTGATTAAGGAACTTTAAAAGATCAAGTAAACTTTTCAATTTGTGTGATCCCAAAGTTAGGCTTTATGGTTTCCTTAATGAATCTAAAGATTAACAATAAAAGAATTTTGATCAAGGATTTGAAATTTCTTTTTCTTTAAGATTTAGTTATTTATTTGAAAGGCAGAATTACAGAGACATAGAGGGAGAGAGAGAGAGAGAGAGAGAGAGAGAGACTTTCTACCTACTGGTTCACTTCCCAACCTCAGTGGCTGGAGCTGGGCTAATCCAAAGCCAAGAACCAGAAGCTTCTTCTGGGCCTCCCATGTGGATCCAGGGGCCCAAGTACCTGGGCCATCTTCCGTTGATTTCCCAGGCACATTAGTAGGGAGCCTCCTGTACTCAAACCAGAGCCCATGTGATATGTCAACATTGCAAATGGCAGCTTAATGCTTTACACCACAGCACTAACCCCCAAATTTCTTTAATAGTTATACTTGATATTGATATTTCTTATACATGGTTACTTAGGTTAAGATGGGTCAATTATTATAAAAGTATATTAACTCATTTTAATAAATGAAAGTGTCTATGTTATCTTACATCAGAAAACTGAACCTACACTATAGTCCTGAGGAACTGAAATGTGCAATTATAATTTCAAAATGAATTTGAATGGTGTATGATGGGCCTAAGAGTTAAGATGTCTGGGCTTGAATCTACCTCTGCTTTCATTCCAGCTTCCTGCTAATGCGCACCCTGGGAGACAGTAGGTAATGGCTCAAGTAGGTGAATCCTTGCTGCTCACATGGAAGACCCAAATTGAGTTCTTGGCTCCTGGATTTCGTCTCAGATATTCTGGACATTTAGAGAGTGAACCACCCAATCAGATTGCTCTCTGTTTCTGTTTATTACTTTTTCTGCCTCTGTGACTCTCAGTAAATATAATACAATAATAAACATGTTTTAATTAGTTTATAGAGTAAGCTACTGTTTTAATGCAGAAATACTTTTGTAAAAATATTACAGAAAAAGCATTAAGACAGGGAAACATAGCAATCTTAAAATATCTTGACAAATTAAAATAAAATAGGCATTTATAAAGTACAGAAGAAAAATAAAAACTAATGCTTCAAATAAAAAAAAAAAACCTGTGTCACTGTAAGAAGACCTTAGAGGAGACTCAGCATAAGTGTTATAACATCGATGTCAGAACCTCACAAGATTTTAGAAGGATTTAAGAGGATTCCCTGAGCTGGAAATAGCAAAGAGTTCATTGAGTTATTAGAGATTAAATTAAGTAAATACATTTGAAACACCATTGCCTGGCAACAAATATGTTTTCCAAAATTTAAAAAGTAGTTTAGGGACATAAAAAGGAATATTAGAGACAATGTAGCTGCCCACTCGGTTAAGAGGAATAAGTTAACCTTCTTACTCAATCAGTTGACATAGAGGTCAGTCATTTTATTTTTGACTCATTATTAGAACCACTTTTGTTCCTACTTAAGAAACACAATCCCTATGAGAACATATTTGGCTTTAGAAAAAGGGAAAGAGACATATTTTACGAGAAAAGTGTAAAATTGTTCATCGAAATTCCGCAAAACCCTAAGGGCACATTTTCCAAGCCATGCAATGATGCTGCATAGAATCCACCAGAGTGATATAACACAAGTGTGAGAATAAGTCTCTTTTTTAAAAAAATAATTTTTAATTTTAATTTTAATTAATTTTTAACACGTCCAATATGATTTCTACATACAAATCTAACAACATAATGATATTACCATCCTCCCTTCCTTTTTCTCGCCCTCCTTCTAATTTTTTCCTTTTTTTTTAGTATTTGAGACTACTTTTTTTTTACATTTGTTTAAATTTATTTTTAAGGAATACAGATTTCATAGGTACAATTTTGGGAATATAGTTAATTATCCCACCATACCCGTCCACACTCCCTCCTCCTCTACCTCCCTCTCCACTAGCCAGTCCCATTCTCCATTAAGATTCATTTTCAATTAACTTTGTACACAGAAGACCAACTCTATACTAAGTAAAGATTTCAACAATTTGTACACACACTCACACACACACACACACACAAAAACAACTGAGAGCTAGTTTTATAGTTAACTCTCATAATGCAACTCATTGAGGACAGAGTTCCTGCATGGGGAGTTATTACACAGTGACTCCTGCTGTTAATTTAACAATTAATGCTCTTATGCATGATGTCAGTGGCCACCAAGGCTCTTGAAATGAGCTGCGTAGGCTATGGAAGCATTTTGAGTCCACAAACTCTGTCAGTATTTAGACACAGCCATAAGCAAAGTGGAAGTTCTCTCCTCCATTCAGAGAAAAGTGTATCCTTCTTTGATGGCCAGGTCTTTCTGCTTGGGTCTCACTCACAGAGATCCTTCATGCAGAACATTTTATGCCACAGTGTCTTTGCTTTCCATGCCTGAAATTCTCTCACAGACTTTTCATCCAGATCAGGAAGTCTTATGGGCTGATTCTGAGATCAGAGTGTTAAGTAAAGCAATTGTCATCCTGTGAGTCTGCTGTGTTGACTGCTTCCCATGTAGAAATTTTCTCTACTTTTTAGTTCTCTCTATTATCACCAGACACTTGATCCTATTTATATGATCACTTTAACACTTAATCCTATCTATATGTTCACTTTAACACCTAAGATGATCACTTTAACAATTAAGATGACATTTTTACCATCATGCTTAATGGGATTTGGATTCCCATGACAAGATTTTAAACCGTACACTTAGAAGTCCATAGGAATGTGTGTAGGACTATATAGCTTTACATTTACAAACTTCCTCCTCCATCTCTTTTTCCACTCTTACTGAGATCTATTTTCAATCGATTATGATTAACTCTATGATAAATAAAGAATTCAACAAATAGTATGAAGAAAAAAGTGAAAAAAACAAACAAACAAAAAGAAACTGTTCTCAACAGTCAAAACAAGGGATGTTCAATTCATCCCTTCTCAAAGTGTCAGTTTCACTTCTACAGATTTCATTTTAGGTGCTCTATTAGTTCTCACAGATCAGGGAGAACATATGGTATTTGTCCCTTTGGGACTAGCTTATTTCGTTAAGTATGATGTTTTCCAAATTCATCCATTTTGAAAATAACATATTTTAAATTTACATTACAGTAAAAAGGCTTTCATTCAACACAATTTTGTCATTTGCCACCACCTGTCAGATTATTATGCATATAGTTAAAGATGATCACCCTAGAAGTATAGAAAACCATGTTATTTTTGTGTGTTCTCCATGAATAAAATATCTTTAAATTCTGAAACCCTGCCAGTTAATGCCAACTCCAGACAGAATCATCTACACCCAGAGAAATCCATAGCCAGCTATGCTAAGCACTTTGCTCTTAGCCATCAAAAAGATCAAATCTCTGAACAAATAACCCCAAATATGCTAACTATGGATTCTTCTTTATTTACAAAGAATGTATCATCTTGATCCAATACTTTTCCAAAGAGAATCTGGCATGAAATTCAGAGGCAGGAAAATATTCTTTCCTAAAATAAGCAAATAGATTTGACATGGAAGAGAGATGTTGTAAATCTAATAATTTCCAAAGTAAAAAGGCATAAGTTCAGAGAACATGATTTACTATCATTCTGAGTGTGTTTTTTTTTTTTTTTTTAAATACAGGGTGTCACACTGACTTACATTAGCTTCTGCTACCCAATTTGAGAGAAATATTGTGAAAGGAAGGTTTGAACTCCTGCCATTGTACGGCTTTTGGAGTAATTAGCCTTTCTCTCTCTAACGTACAATTTGTTTTAACTTCACATATTTTGAGATGTGAATATATAAATAAGCTGATTACGTAAGTAATGGGCCTGACAACAACTACTGAGAGAACAAGCGCGAGACTTACTTTTGAAGCCCTTTCAACTTTTTCCACTTGACAAAGTGTGCCTACATCTCAGAAGACCCATGACCCTGTAAACTGAAGCATTTAATTCAGGGTGTTAAGGGGAAATAGACATTGCCTGGAAGCAAAATCCGATGTGAGTATTAAAATTATAGTCTTTTGCCACAAGAATAGAAAGCAAGAAATTCAAGAAATGGTGCTAAAATTGGGAGCACAAGCTGAAATATTTCTACTAAAGGAATCCAAACTCCTGATTATCTGATTCTCTAAATAATTCATATTATGATTATGCACACACAAACTGAAGAGTGCATACTCTTCCTAAAACTGTTTAGAGTCCTATATTGAGTACTTTAATACTGATATCAAATAGTCAGTGAAGAAAATCAGCAAATGGTCTACCATGAAAATCATTCAACTCATATTTTCAAATACATAATTCAAACTTTGTATTTGATAATATATCAGAAAAACCTACAGATATGAAAACCAATATTAAAAATATTTTTAAAAATGCTTCATCCTTGTTTTATTGTTGTGTTGGCCGAATGATCAAATAATCTTACAAAATCTGGGAAAGGAAACTCTTGATTTTCATCTCAAAACATATTTTTCAGTGACACATAAAGGCCACATCTATCTCCCTGAAGAAGTATTACATGGTTAGATATCTTCTGATATCCACTCAAAGAAAGTTTTGGAAACACTTCAATGGGGATTTGAAAATCCTGTCCTCTTCAGATGACTTAAAAAAGTTTCAAGGACCGTGTGTATTATCAAGGACCACTGTACTCTTTTGGTTCTTCATTTATTTCCTGGATGTGTGTGAGTGTGTGTGTGTGTGTGTGTGTGTTTGCCCTTGCAATAACTTTTTAAGAGGAACATTAGGAAATTTCATTTATTTTTATTTTATTTGAAAGGTAAGCAGAGAGATACAAAGGCATACAGAGACAAAGAGATCTGCTGATTCACTGCTCAGATGTCTACAGTGGTCAGGGCTGGGCCAGGCTGAGCTCAGGAACCAGGAACTCATTCCAGGTCTCCCACATGGGTGGTGGAGACCCACGAACTTGAGCCATCACCCACTGACTCTTAGGATGTGCATTAAAAGGAAACTGGAAAGAATGCAGAGGCAGGACCAGAATCAAACACTCTGATTTGGGATGTAGGCATTCTAAGTGGAGTCTTCACCCTTGAGGCAAATGCACTCCCTTTCTACACACACAACATCCTTCTAATTCCTTAAAAACATCAATTCTACTCCATCTTCCTAGGGCCTAACATGTGATAGTAGATTTACAGTAGATCCTGGATGAATAAAGTATAGTAAGGCTTGAATCAGAAACTAAGATTCACAAGAAGCTGTGAACCTTGGAAGAAGTACAACCAAATGTGTCTCAGATGATCACAATGTATATGAAATACTACCCTCAGTTCTTAGTCATCCTGGGTGAGTAGTTGAGGTCTTAAGACATGAAGTCTCAACGTGTTCAAATTAGTAATAGCAGGATGAGCAATACTGTGCAACCTCTTTTTAATACACTGCTTTTCTTTTAATTTGGAAGACACAGAATCATGAACTACAGAATAAAAATTAAAGCATATTATAAATTTTTTATTAATGAATTTGTTCCTTAAAAAGTGCTAAATAAATGTAAATGGAATATGAAGAAAGGAAAGTTATATGTAATAGTTCTGTTGATAAAGCTTCTATTTAAAGACATTTTTGGATATTCTTTCAAATCTCAATCCCGATATTGACATGGATTTGGTGTATTTATTTTTAAGATCTATTTTATTTGTTGGTGGCAATGGCAGTGCTTTTAGCAGGCTTAATCCGGAATTTAGAAAGATCTGATTTATTGTGCCTAATAATGGTTAAGATAGTTGATAGGTGAAGTAAGTATTGAAATTATCTAAAACAGGATGTTTTATTCTTGCTTTTCACTTTTAATGTTGAGTATATAAAGTGGTTTGTTAAAAGATGTCTTAATTTCAGGTATAAACAATCAATGGAGAAATGGCTTAGTTTTCAGAATGGAATATCTGAAATAGGTAAGGTTACACTAATTTTGTGGGTATTTGCTTTCTAATGTCTCTGAAAGTAACAGAGAAGTGATAAAAGTGATATTATTTTCATGAGACCTGAGTCAATTCTTTACAGCTCAAGATAACTCCATTCATCTCTCTCACAGCATCATCTAACCATTATCAACACATTATTCAAGTTATAATATGGTAGTTGGATTCCTTTGAAAAATTAAGTTTTGTAAATTATTTTAGGAAATAGCTCTTTATAGGAAATGAAAAGGTAATTGTTAATCTAATTTAAAAATCCACTGCTTTTACACACAAATACAATTCTTTCAAGATTGGATGAAGAAAACTAAATTGCTTTGCACTTAAACTAAAAAATGTAAAAATTGTAAATTTTTTTGTTGGATAGATATTAACTATTCAGGAGATGAAGCTCTGTTTTATTTCAGTGACACTAATGCCTGCTCTAACATAATTTCCCTCTTAAAAACAGGGCTCAAATTTCTATAATCTTGGGTTTTATTACCCTGTAAGAAGACAGTCCTAAGTAAGTCTACAGTTGAAAAGGCAAAATTAAGTGGACAAAAACTAAGGGACAGCCATCAACAGCAATCCGTTAGACCTAATTTTGTATTTATATAGTCATTTAGCGTGCTTGCACATGAGCACACAAACACACACATTTCTAGGAATTTAATCCCAGCCACTGAATGCAGAAAGAATGAATGGTGTGGCGTAAATAACTTTTTTCTTTAAATCCGAAATCTAATGTATCTGAGTTGCTTTTGTCACTAGCACTAGACCTGTGGCATTATTTACTTCTTTGAGCCTGATTATTTAGATGGAAAATGAAAAAACATGATTTGTAGGATTTCCCGCATTTTTCCTGACTCTGAAATTGAGTCAACAAATAATGGCCATCAAAATACGACAAACAAGGTACTGGGAAAAGATTAGGCTCCACAGACAAGTGCTATTAAGGTGAATTTTATCTGGCATTTGAGGGATTTTATATTTTCACAGCTGTATAAAAACTTAATAACAATAATGTTCTGTAAAATACTAAGAAAGAATCTATTTTAGTAAATGATGTTCCAGAGACTTAAGGAATAAATTTTACCTTACAGCATTTCAGCGGCAATGGTGGGTTCATTATTTTCCTTGTTTAGCTTTGCTTATGATGATGGTAAGCATTTTATCAGAGCCTAGGAATCATGAAATTAAGGAAGTTGGCTGGTGAACACATCATCATGGTGGAAAACAGAAATAAACCAGCATGTTCTGCTAGACAATAGATGAGGGATTGTGTGGAACTCAGTTTTAAAGTTACTTATACATACTTGAACTTTAATTCTATTCTTTTTGTAATGTATGAAAGATAGAGTGAGAGAGAGAGAGAGAGAAGAAGAGACAGAGAATCTTACTACTGTTGGATCACTCCACGCAAGGCCACAACAGTGAGGGCTAGGTCAAATATAAACCGGGAGTCCTGAACTCTGGTTTTCCCACATGAATGATAGGGGCCCAAGCACATGGCTATCTCCCATGGCCCTCCAAGACATATTGGCAGGAAGTTGGATCAGAAGGAGAGCACTAGGACTGAAATCAGCACTCCAGTAGGGGATATCACTATCAGAAGCAGTGGCTTCACCTACTGTGCCACATCACCATTCCCTCTTATTTGTATTTCTGTCTAGGATAGTGACTTACTTTTAAGCCACTTTGTTACACTGTAATTCTCCAGTAAAAAAAAATTAGCTTTGCTACTAGCCCATAAGAAAGGTATCAGTAGATCCCACCAACATAGAGAAAGTCAACAAGACTGTCTTTTGACAAAAGAGGATAGAGTGCTTACTTAAGGAAGAATTTGTTCAAACCAGTTATTTAAACCAGGGTGTTTACTGCTTATGTTTCTTAGTTTGCTTAGGCTTTCATAACAAAATACCATAGACTGGGTGGCTTAAACAACAGGAATTTATTTTCTCACATTTTTGGTGGCTGTACAATTCAAGATCAACAGCTCACTGACTGTTTCTGGTTTGTAGATGACTATTTCTTGCTGTGTGCTCACATGTTACAGAGACAAAGAGAGCAAGTCTCCAAACTCAGTCACCTGGAAGTGAAAACAAGAACTCATAAATTACTTGTAGGGCACAAATTCAGTCCATAGCATTTCACCCTTCTCCCCAAATTCATGAACTTATAACAAAAAATGCATCCCTTCCTACTGCAATAACCTTGAAAGACATAGCATGTTCCAAAATCAGCTCTAAGGACTGAAGGAATTATTATTCTTCCTGCTCCTTCTCCTCTTCTTCTTTCTCCTCATTCTTCTGCTCCTGCTTCTCCTGCTCTTACTCCTGATCCCTCCTTCTGCTCCTTCTTGTTCCTCTCATTCTCATTCTTTTTAAATCAACCTTTTAGACACACTTGGCTACCAACATCACCCTTAAAGCTTTGCAGTGTCACGCTGACCTCCACCTTCTGAAACACAGTGCTCCCTGTGCCTGAGATGGGAATGGAATTCCCCGGTGGTTTCTGCTTTGTTACATGCATTTGTCCTCTATTTTCTTGAAGAATAGCACACATTCACTGTCAAACTAGTTTATGGTCCCTCTTACAAAGACCGGGATATTCAATAGCTTTGTTTCACTTCTTCCTGCTTTGTCTAGTTCCTTTGTTTAGTTCAGACTGGCAATGTGTCTGTTGCTAAAATTCCATGTAGGGGTCAGCTTTCTGGCATAGCAGGTAAAGCCACCACTTGCAGCACCAGCTTCCCATGTGGGCTCCGGTTTATGTCCCAGATGCTCCACTTCTCATCCAGCTCACTGCAAATGTGACTGGGGAAAGCAGCAGAATATGACCCAAGTACTTGGGCCCCTGCCACCCATGGGGGAGAACTGAAAGAGGCTACTGGCCCCTGACTTTAGCATGACCAAGCCCTGGCTATTGTGGCCATCTGGGGAGTGAATCAGTGGATGGAAGATCCCTCTCCTCTCTCCCCTCCCCTCCCCTCCCCTCCCCTCCCCTCCCCTCCCCTCCCCTCCCCTCCTCTCCTCTCCTCTCCTCTCCTCTCCTCTCCTCTCCTCTCCTCTCCTCTCCTTTCCTCTCTCCTTCCTCTCTACTCTTTCCTTCTCTCTTTGCAACTTTGACTTTCAAATAAATAAATCTTTATAATATTCCATCTGTATTCCTATTCCCTGCTATTGAGAGGGTTATTAAATCCATGAGTCACACCTGTGATCTATCTCTTTAAGTGGCTGTCTAACCACAAAAATTTCCTTTTCTCTCTTTCCATCCCACTTTTTCTGTAATACAGTTAGATTGAAGATTTTTCAAATCTCAAAGTTTTGGTTCTTTTTTCTCAATAATTCCTTTTTGTTTCTTATATTTCTTTTCATATTATAGAATGAGCAGCAAGGAGAATCCAAGCTATATGTTTAATATGTTGCTTAGAAATCTCTGCTAAATATATACATTCCTTGCAAACATATTCTATTTCCCACAAAATGCTAGACCTCAATTCCCTGAACTTCTTTGCCACCTTACAAAGAAATTTCATTTTCTCTAGTTTCTGATAATCTGTTACATCTCAGGCCTCTTTCTCATTTATACCATATAGCTCAACACATCTCGTTTTGTTTTTTGAGCAAGAAGTCCATTTCTGCTTTCTGACTTTGATTCCTCTTTTTTAAAGGATCAATTTATTTATCTGAAAGAGTTACAGAGAGAGGAAGAGGCACAGAGAGAGATATCTTCCCATCTGCTGGTTCACTCCCCAGATAGCCACGATGGCTGGAATGGGGCCAGGCCAAACCAAGAGCCAGAAGCTTGAAACAGGTTTCCTGCATGCCTGGTAGGGGCTCAAACACTTGGGCCATCTTGGCTGCCTTTCCCAGGCCATTAAAAGGAAACTGGATTAGAGGTGGAGTAGTTGGGACAAGAACCAGAGCCAATATGGAATGCTAGCATTGCAAGTGGTGGCTTTATCTACTATGCCAAAACACCAGCCCCAACACTCTCTCAAACTCTACTTCTTACCCAGCTCCAAACTGACTCGCTGTCTTAGATATTTGTCGCAATAGCACCTCACTCCTAGTACCAAAATATATCTTATCTGATCAGACCTTCAAAATAACATACCATAGACTGGGGATATAAACAGTTGAAATTTAATTTCTCAGTTCTGGAGGCTCTGAAGTTCAAGATTTCAACCAAATTAATTTATCATGAGGGCTCTAGTCTTGGTTTGCAGGGAACTTGCTGTTTTGTTACCATGTCTTCATGTGACAGAGGAAAAGTCAAAAGAGAGGGTATGAGGGAGATGGAGAGACATCCTTTATTATTATTATTGTCATTATTATTATTTTATGTGTTGATGAAAAGAATGTATATTCTGTAGCTGTTGGGGGAAACGTCCTGTAAATGTCTGTTAGGTCCATGTGCTTGATAGCATGGAACATTTTCTAGGAAAGTCCACATAATCAAGTCAACAAATCAAGTCAACAAATTTAGAAACAATTGAAATCAGACCTTGCATATTCTCAGACCATAAAGGAATAAACCAGAAATCAACAACAAGAAGAATGATAGACCACTCATAAATACTTGGCAATTAAACAGCATGCTAAACCAGACAGTTCAGAAGAGAGTAGGGTGACATATTCAAGGTCTTAAAAGCAAAAGAAATTCCAAGCAAGGATATTATATCCAGTGAAGCTATCCTTTAAAAGTGAATGAGAAATAAAGTATTTTCCAGATAAGCAAAAACAGAGAATTCATCACCAGACCAGCCCTATAAGAAATTCTGAAGGGCCATCCTCCATTAGAAGTAAACATGAAAAACGCACGTTACCACCAAATTCATGAACAGAGCAGGTAGAAGTATCCTATCAACAAAATGACAGGTCTTAATTCTTATCTATAAATACTAACCTTGAAAGTAAATAGATTGCATTCTCCAGCCAAAAGACTTAGATTGGATGAATGGATAAAAAAACAAGACCCCACTATATGCCACCTACAAGAAACGCACTTCACGTAATCTGAAAGTGAAGAGTTGGAAAAAGATATACCAGCCAAATGGAAACCAAAAATGACCAGAAGTAGCTGTTCTGATCTCAGATAAAACAATTGTAAAAAGAGTTAAAGAAGGACATTGTATTTTCATAAAAGGTTTGATTCTGCTGGAAGGCATAGCAATCACAAATATATATGCAACCAACACAAGTCCACCCAGTTATATACAGCAAATACTATTAGACCTCAAAGGAGAGATAGACAACAATACAGTAATTGTGGGGGACTTTAACAGCCTATTTTCATTAATGGACAGTTTTTATAATTATCAGGACATTAATCCTGTCTGGTCAGGCTTCACTTATATGATTTTTTTTCCATCTTAATTGCTGTCTTACTCCAAATGCAGTCACATTGTGAGTTAGGGCTTCAATGTGTGAATTTTGAGGAGACACAGTGCAGTCCACAGCATTAGACTCTCTTATTTAGGTACATTACCTTAACTTCTTATCCTTGGCTTGACAAGGCCATTGTGATCACTATTCTTATCAATTTGAGCAATGGTTTGCTCATTATCCCAGGGCATTCTATATCCTTATGATACATATACATCTCAGAACCATTTGCCTGGTGGAGAGGAGTCAGAGGGAACACATTCATCTATTGGCTCCAGTTTGGTATCTGTAAGATTCATGCTGCAATGTGTTAACTCTCCTCTAAGTCTGTTTTGAATGTGATTCATGTTGAGCGGCCATTACTTTTCTTTTCTTTTCTTTTTTTTTTTTTTTGATATTTTAATTATTTATTTGAGAGGCAGAGTTTTGGGGGAGGGGGAGAGGCCTTCCATCCGCTGGTTCACTCCCCAAATGGCCATAACAGCCGGAGCTGCACCAATCCGAAGCCAAGAGCCAAGTGTTTCCTGCAGGTCTCCCATGCAGGTGCAGGGGCCCATTCACTGGGGCCATCTTCCACTGCTTTCCCAGGCCATAGCAGAGAGCTGGATCAGAAGAGGAGTAGCCAAGACAAGAACCAGTACTCATATGGGATGCTGGAGACACAGGGCTTAGCCCACTACACCACAGTGCCAGCCCCGGCCCTTCGTTTTCTTCTTCTCATTGACCTTTCACATAGTAGTTCCAGAATAATCCAGGGCAAGCAGTGAGAGGTTCAGCATGAGATGATATAAGATGTGTTTGTGCAGAACTGTTTGGAGCCTATATAAAAAGTAACACAGCAGTGACTACAACAGAAAGTAAATCAGAGTATTTTAATTTGTAACTCAGGCTATTACAAATCAAAAATTATCAAAAATATTTGAATGGAGGAACACTGTGTCCTTTCTCCTTAACTTAAGAAATTAGGTTGACAGAACATAGGAAAAGGAAGGCTATTTCAGTATCCAAGTCCAGGCATTACCAGAACAGATGCTTCCAGTAGGTTCTGTCTTTTGGAATGTTAACTTTTGGAAACCACCAATCATACTGTGAAAAGTTCAAATTTTATGGGTAAACTATATATGTGCAATTTGATCAATATAAATAATATACATCCTATGTCAATTGCCAGTCAAGTGTATGTGCCATCTTGGACATCTAGTCCAATACCAGCTATCATCTAATATCAGCTATAATTGTATATATTATTCAATATATAAGAATTTATGGAATAATCAAAAATGAATTTTATTCTATTTATTAACAGTTTAATGATATTGCTGCAGCAAGCTTTAGGAGAAATATCAGTGTATTCTGAGCTCCCTTTTATATAGATACATGCGGGAACAAAAAATAATTCATGGAAGGGCTGGTGCTATGGCATAGCAGGATAAGCCACTGTATCCATATGGACTGACTCAAGTCCAGGCTGCTCCACTTCCAATCCAGCTCCCTGCTAATGTGCTTGGAAAGCAGCAGAAGATGCTCAAGTACTTGGGGCCTTGCACCCAAGTGGGTGACCTGGAAGAAGCTCCTGGCTCCTGGCTTCAGCCTGGCTCAGCCCCAGCCATTGCAGATGGAATTATGGAATTAGTAGATGAAAGATCTCTCTCTCTCTCTCTCTCTCTCTCTCTCTCTCTATGTCTCTCTCTCCATATAAGTAAATAAATTGTGGAAAAGTAAAATTAAAAGATAAATACAAAAATATTAATTTTAATTCAACACAAGCTGCATCAAGATCAGAACTCTTTTGTAAGTTATGAGACCTGCCATTTAGGCCTTGTCAAACAACTTTGAAAAATCCTTGGACATTACCTATGTCAATGCAGTTTATAGTTACATTATTAACTGAAGAAAACTAGGGTAATTTAAAATATTTTTCAAGATTAAGTAGCAAAGATTCAGAAAGAGCCAAGTTATGACCATGAAGTGAAGTGGATGAGACTGATGCAGAACCACCCTTGCTTGTTGAGCGGAATGAGCAGGAGCATCATTGTGGTTGAGGAAGACTCTCTGACCTCTTCAAAACACTGTCATAATAAATGGATGCTACTGTTAAAAGCCTTGGGCATCCTCTGATTGGACCCATCTACCTTTCGGTAGACACTGTGTTGATTGTGCATTGTCTTCAGGATCATACCAGTAAAGCCATGTTTCATGTCCTGTTAGGATTCTTTGAAGAAATGCTTCAGAATATTCATCCCACTTGCTTACAATTTCCATTGATAATCTTGCAGTTAATCTGGTATAATAGTTTTGGCATATATCAAGCAGAAAGTTTGTGCACTTTAATTTTTCATTAAGAGTTGTGTAAACTGGCCCAATGGTAAAATCTGTGGTATTGGATAGTTTTTCATCTCTTATTTGCCAGTCCTTTCAATTAGGGAACAAACAAGATTAATCTTCTTGCAAATTGATATGGTATATGGTATACCTCTGCAGGCTTCTTCATTAACACTTTTCATCCCTTGTTAAAATGAATTATCATTTTGTAAATTGCTGGTTTCTTTCAGGCATTGTTCCCATGATGATTACGTAAAGTATCAGTGATTTTGGGGCCAGCGTTGTGGCATAGCAGGTGAGGCCGCTGCCTGCAGTACTGGCATCCCATATGGGCAACAGTTCAAATCCCAACTGCTCTTCTTCCGATCCAGCTCTCTGCTATGGCCTGGGAAAGCAGTACAAGATGGCCTAAGTCCTTGGGCCCCTGCACATGTGTGGGAGACCCAGAAGTAGCTCTTGGCTCTTGACTTTGGATTGGAGCACCTCCAGCCATTGCAACCATCCATCGGATGGAAGACTCTTTTTCCCTCTCTCTGCCTCTCCTCTCTCTGTGTAACTCTGACTTTCAAATAAATGAATAAATCTTAAAAAAAAAATTAATTCTGTTAAATTACCACAGATAATTACCTGAATTCAAATGGTAAAATATCTGAGATAATCAAAATTACATTTAAATTAAGAAGACTCTCTAAGTTCAACCAATTTCGCAAACTCTGTCTTCAGATTAAGATGCCATGCATAGATCAGTTTTCTCACATTCAGTGTCAGTTAGACTTTACTTGTATCATATAATTTTTCCTGTATCATATCAAGCAAGGTATAGGTACACAGACAGTCTCAGCTATTCACAGTAGGAATGGTTTTCATGTGTCAACTTTTTGTTTGATGCTATGATTGAGTTTTGCTGGACCAAATGAGCTATTGATTGACATTTGTTCTATGTGCATCAGTGACATAATAATTTCTTTGTGATTGTTAGACTATTGTAATGTCTTAATTCTAAATACACAACTGGTGGAACTTTACATGGTGATTATAACTAGCATGCATCAGCTAGGCTAAGCACCGTGCATACTTAGTGTGCACAGGTAGAGAACCTACTGTAAATGGATCAATATGCTAGCCTGTGTCGCCATAGGGAACTGACTTATGGAACCTCAGTTTCTGAAATAGTGAATCACATCTATAATAGTGAAGTGTGTTTGCACTGCACTGAAGTTTTTAATATCATCTGGAAAGGAAAGGAGTAAAAGGTTTCCTAGTAGGTGGCTTATAAAATTCTTCAAACAGTTAATGATCGCATGCAATGCTTAAAATATTTAAGGCACTTTTTAAGGAGCCATTTGAAGCACTCTAAATGATTACCTCTTCTAATTTACCAAGTACTTGCAAGATTTTGTTTTTAACAAGCCAGAGTGTTTTTGATTTATGGAGTGCCAAAAAGGCACCTTAAAAAATCTACCTGAAATTTTGCTGCATTTCAAAAAGGTCTGAAAGACAGTTTTGTAAAAAAAAAATCAAATGAAAGTAAAAAGCATAAATTCTCTTGGGTTAATATTTTACATGCCATGTTGAGCCTGGAGCACATTTTTACAGCTGTTTTATGAGTCTCTAAAATACTATTTATAATGGAAAGAGTGACACAATCTCAATTACAACATGATGTACCAGGTATTATAATAAGCAAATGTATTTTTCTCACTTGTATAGCTTTTAACTTTTGCTGAAAGCCTGGTCATACTTTCATTATAATTTTCAATCATATCTAGACTTGAATGTACATTGTTGCTTTTCTTAATAGCTATAATCACCCTTTTTCCTTTCCTTTTCCCAGTGCTGCAATCGCAAAAGCAAGAGCAACATATTTTTGGAAAGATAAGTCTTCTAGTCTAGTTACAAAATGATAGCAATGCATTAGTAGTAGAGTGTGATTTAAATTAGATTCCACAGTGCACAAGTGGGATCTCAGTAATCAAAAGAATGATCATTGGTGTGAAAGTCTACACAAACAGAATTTATTATAAAATTAGCAACTATTGTATGAACCAGAAATAATGGATCAGTGTCACAGTAAGTAGTTCCTAAAATGTGACCTATCCTCAATTAATATGAAGTTATAGCTCGATTCCTATAGATCTGAAATGTAAATAATTTTATGAAACATTATTATTTTTTTTTGACAGGCAGAGTGGACAGTGAGAGACAGAGACAGAGAGAAAGGTCTTCCTTTTTGCCATTGGTTCACCCTCCAATGGCCGCCGCGGCTGGTGCGCTGCGGCTGGCGCACCGCGCTGATCCGATGGCAGGAGCCAGGTACTTATCCTGGTCTCCCATGGGGTGCAGGTCCCAAGCACTTGGGCCATCCTCCACTGCACTCCTTATTTTATGAATATGGTACTTATTTCATCTTATAGAATTAATCATTAAAAAGGAACATTATATACAGGAATGATAATTTCCTTTATGAGCTATCCTGAAAAATAAGTAAAAATGTGGTGACAATAAACAAATACAAACATTTAACAAAATAGAAGGGTACTAGATGTTCAAAATCCTAGCAATCAGAAGCTTTTCAGGAAAATAGTAAAAATGTCACAAATATTTCCTTAGTTTGGAAAAAAAACTAATAATTTTAAGTTCCAATCAATATCAAGGTCATTTGGTGAACCATATCACAATTTCCCATAGACAATATTTAAATGTAGCTGAAAACAAATATATAGGGTTGCATAGCAGAAATGTCAAAGTTATTTGTGTAATGCACTCTTTGGGTAAAGTCACTAACAAAACAACTGCCATATTATGAATAGTTTGGATAAACTTGGTTCGCAGCAGGAAAGATCCTTAAAGGTAGTCATATCTGGAGAAAATGTAGGCAAATCAAATATTTGGCTTGAACTATCTGTAATTCAGAGACATTTAATTGCTTATTAAAATGAGTAAATTACAAATAAACTAGTTCAAATCATAAGAAATTCAGAAGAAAAGTCATAAATATACTTTAAACTAAGATTTAATAGCATGGTTTGAAATTTTTTTATGGTTTTGCCATTTGCTAATCTTTTGCAATGTTATCTCAAACATTAATATAATGTGATGAACCATAACCTTTTTAAAGAAATTTAGCTTAATTGTCTACTCTGTGCCAATATGAGTGAGACACAATACAATTACAATACACATTTTTTTTTTTTTTTTGACAGGCAGAGTGGACAGTGAGAGAGAGAGAGACAGAGAGAAAGGTCTTCCTTTGCCATTGGTTCACCCTCTAATGGCCGCCGCGGCCAGCGTGCTGCAGCCGGCGCACCGCGCTGATCCGATGGCAGGAGCCAGGAGCCAGGTGCTTTTCCTGGTCTCCCATGGGGTGCAGGGCCCAAGTACTTGGGCCATCCTCCACCGCACTCCCTGGCCACAGCAGAGAGCTGGCCTGGAAGAGGGGCAACCGGGACAGAATCCGGCGCCCCAACCGGGACTAGAACCCGGTGTGCCGGTGCCGCTAGGCGGAGGATTAGCCTAGTGAGCCGTGGCGCCGGCCACAATACAAATTTTTTAAAGATTCATTTATTTATTTGAAAGAGTTACACAGAGAGAGAAAGGAAGGCAGAGAGTGAGAGAGGTCTTTCATCTTCTGGTTCACTCCCCAATTGGTGGCAACAGCTGGAGTTGCACCAATTCAAAGCCAGGAGCCAAGAGATTCTTCCAGGTCTCCTACGCAGGTGCAGGGGCCCAAGCACTTGGGCCGCCTTCTGTGGCTTTCCCAGCTCATAGCAGAGATCCGGATTGGAAGTGGAGCAGCCAGGACCCGAATCAGCGCCCATATGGGATGCCAGCGCCCCAGGCCAGGGTGTTAACCCACTGCG
The DNA here is from genome assembly GCF_051225735.1 of Oryctolagus cuniculus. NCBI lineage: Eukaryota > Metazoa > Chordata > Mammalia > Lagomorpha > Leporidae > Oryctolagus > Oryctolagus cuniculus. Next base: position 18,297,140 of record NC_142870.1, on the reverse strand, counting down.
CCACAGCACTGGCCCCTGGAATTCATTTTATTAAGTGAGTCTCATTATTGCAGTCCAGATATTAACCCTAAAGACACAGTGCTATGCCAAGTGTACTCGATTATACCAGCTCACTTAATTTCTTTCATCAAACATGAGTGTTACTATTTATTAGGTTTCCAATATAAATGCAAAAAAAATGAGAGCAAAAAAGCCAAAATAATTTCTCTAAACTATGTAGAAAGGATACTGAAACTCAGAGAGCCTGATCTCTAATAGCAGTATATCTCTCAAATATATATATTTGAGAGGAAAGCACACATACACACACACACAGGGAAGGGTGGAGGGAGGGAGAGAGATCTTTCATCTTCTGTTTCTCTTCCCAAATGACTGCAAATGCCAGTCTGGGTCAGGCCAGACCCTGGAGCTGGGAATCCCATCCTGGTTTCCCAGATGAGAGGCAGGGACTAAGTACAACAGACTATTTTTGGCTGTCTTCCCAGGTACATTAAGGAGCTAGATCAAAAGCAGAGGAATAGGGATTTAAATACACCTTGCAATATGGGATGCCAGCATCTCAGGTGGCAGCTTAACCCACTGTGGCATAACACCACAACTTGGTTGTTTGGTTTCCTGCCTAAATATAAGTGTTTAGAGAAAGTATAACTTTTTCAACTTCTACAAAAGTAGTTCATACACAGCACAAACACATACCATGGTGTGAAAATAATTATTCTAGAATCCTAATTATACTACAAATGGTACTTTCTGAAATTGTTGAATAAGAAAAGCCATATGTTTCACAACATAGTCATAAATTACACATTCATAAGGTATATGTTATAAGGCTACAGACTTAGGAATCTGAAAACATACGCGTATGTGTAAATATGATATATATACACATATATATGTGAATGTATGTGTGTGTATATATACATATATATATATATATATATATATATATGATCTTAGTCCAAATTTCAGCTTTTATTCTGAAAGCCATGAAAGAGACTGCCAGAATCATGACACCATCAGATTTTCTCTCTGTGATGGTCACTCAGGTTGCATAGAGAGAACATATGGAAAAAATAGAAGAGATGGTAGGAGACCTTGTACCAGGCAAAGGATGGGTGTGGACAAATCTCTCAAAGATTTGTTCTACTCTTCATTCCACCAATGCTATTTTTTTAAAGTATCCAGTATTAGTCACATATATGGAAATTATCAATCAATATTTGTGTATTTGTAAGAAATCATCAGAATGTTTAAAAAGCCAAAATATTCCACTTTTGCTTAGATATATTTGACTAACATGCAGGAATTATCTCGCTCTGTATTGATATAACAGAATACTACAGAATGAGTAATTGACAATGAACACCTGGTTATTTATTACAGTTATGAAAGATGAGAAGTCCAAGTTCCTATGTGGTGAGAGAGCTCATGCTGTGTCATGCCATGGCAGAAGGTAGAAGGGCAGGAGAGCCCATGATTAAAAGACCAAGCGGGGGTCAACCTCAATTTTAGAATAAATTCACTCCAGTGAAAATAACATTAATCCATTCATTTGGGCAGATGCATCATGACCTTATCACCTCCTGAAGTACACAAATATCAGCACTATTGCACAGGGGTTCAGTTTCCAACACATTAACTTTTTTCTTTCTTGGGGGAGGGGAGGCATGTACAAATCTTAGAAGTTTTATTAATAAATAAAGCATAAATAAATTACTGTTCATGAAAATAACTGTTGGTCATTCACAATATTGGCCCTGTAGTAACAGAAAAAATAGGGACTAAACTTAAGATCATTAATATAGGTAAAGAAAATCTTAGTGAAAGTCCATAAATCTCTTAATTTATAAAACTCTAAATGTTCTTTTCAGCATTTTTTTCAGAGTAAGTTTGAATTTTAAGTGGTTATTATGTAATTTTTGGACTTGTTCTGAAATCTTGGAATTTTGCCACTGTTTTATTTAAATATTTTTAAATTTTTATTAATATGAAGAGGGAAGATTTCATATATTTCATGGGTACAATTTTAAGAAGATAACCATACTTCCCTCTCCTCCCTCCTTCTTTCCCTTACTAAATCCCCCTTATCCTTTCTTTTTTTTTAATTTTTGGAAAATGTAATTTCAATACACTCTATAATTGCAGGCTTAATACACTGCTAGCCATAATATTCAACAAATAGAAAGAAGACCACAGTTCCACAGGAATATAAACAAGGGCTAAAAACAACAATCAAATCACAAGATATCTCCTTTGTTCCTATATATTTTGTATTCTACATAATAACTATATGTCAGAGAAAGCATGCCTTTTTCTTTTGGGGACTGGTTTATTTCCTAAGCTAATGGTTTTGAGCTGTATCCATTTTGCTGGCAAAAGATGGGATTTCATTCCTTTTTATGGCTGAGTGGTGTTCCATAGTGCATATTTTCTTGATGGACATATGGCTTGATTCCATATCTTATCTATTGTGACTTGAGTTGCAATAATAATAGGACTAAAAATGACTCCTTAATATGATGATTTCATTTTGTTTGGGTCAATTCCAGGAGTAAGATTTCTAGGCCATGTGGTAGATCAATTCTTGTATTTTTTAGGAAACTCCATACTATTTTTCATAACGTTTGTACTGGTTTATATTCACACCAACAGTGTATTAGAGGACTTTTTTCCTCACATCAACTCAAGAATTTATTATTTTTTGATCTCTGTATGAAAGTCATTCTAATGGGTGAGGTAAAACTTCATTGTTATTTTTATTTGCATAATGATCCTAAACTCTTTTTCGTGTATCTGTTGGCAATTTGCATTTCATTCCTTGAAAAATGTCTGGTCATATCTTTGACCCACTAAATAACTGGATTGTTCATTTTGTGCTGTTGAGTGTCTTGAACACTTTATAGATGCTGAACATTAACCCTTTCATCAGTTGCATGGTTTACAGATATTTTCTCCCATTCTGTCAATCTCTTTTTTGGGTTTATTTGGACTGCAGAAGTTTCTTAGCTTGAAATAATCCCATTTATTTATTTTTGCTTTTATTGCCTGTGCTTCCGAGGTATTTTCCAAGAACCATTTAATTATGCCAATGTATTGCAGAGTTTCCCTGAAATTTCCCTCTAGTAATTTGATGGAATCAGGTTGTAGAGTTAGATCCTTGATCTATATTGAGTTGATTTTTGTATAAAGTATAAGGTAGGGGTCCTGTTTTATACTTCTTTTTAAAAACTTGTTCTATTTGTTTGAAAGGCAGAGTTGCAGAGAGAGGGAGAGACAGAGAGAGAGGTCTTCCATTCCCTGGTTCATGCCCCAGTGGCTGCAGTGCTGTGGCTGAGCTATGCCAAGGCCAGGAGTCAGGAGCTTCTTCTGGGTCCCCCACATGTCTACGGGGGTGCATGCATATCCTCCATTGCTTTCCCAGGTGCATTAGCAGAGAGCCGTTTTGCAAGTGCAGCAGCCAGGACTTAAAAGGCATTCATATAGGATGCCAATGTGGCAAGTGGTGGCTTTACCCACTACACCAAAATGTCAGTCATGTTTCGTACTTCTGCATACCTAGATACAGATTTCTCAAAGCCATTTGTTGAAGAGACTGTCCTTTCTCTAAGAATTAGTTTTAGCTCATTTATCAAAGATTAATTGGTTGTAACTGAATGGATTAATTTCTGGGGTGCCTGTTCTGTTCCATTAGTCTACATTTCTATTTTTGTGTCAGTACCAGGGTGCCCTGTAGTATGTCTAAAATCTGGAATTGTGATGTTTCCATCTTTGTTTTTGCTCTTCAAGATTGTTTTAGCTATTCTGGGTATCTTTTGTTTCCATATGAATTTTAACATTGTTTTATTCCAGATCTGAGTATTCTGACTGGGATTGCATTGAATCTGTAAATTGCTTTGAGTAATAATAACATATTAATGCTATTAATGATGCTATTAATTCTTCCAATTCAAGAACATGGAAAATTGTTCCATTTTTGTGTCTTCAAGTGTTTGTAATTTTCATTATAGAGATATTTCACATACTTGGTTAAATTTATTCCAAGGCATTCAAAAATTTTGCTGCTATTGTGAATGGTACATATCTTACTTTCTCAGCCATACCACTCTTTGTGTATACAAAGACTATTGATTCGTGTGAGCTGAGTTTAATTTGTTTTAGAGATTTATTTATTTATTTGAGAGGTAGACTTACAGAAAGAGGGAGTGATTAGAGAGAAAGATCCTCTGTCCACTGGTTCACATCCTAAAAAGCTACAATGGCTGGAGCTGAGCCAATTGGGAGCCAAAAGCCAGGTGCTTCCTCCGAGTGTCCCACGCTGGTGCAGGGATTCAAGCACTTGGGCCATCTTCCACAGATTTCGCAGGCCATAAGCAGAGAACCATATTGGAAGAAAAGCAGCTGGGACATGAACCAGCACCCATATGGGATGCTGGCACTGCAGTTGGAGGCCTAGCCTGCTACACCACAATGCTGGTCCCGTGCACTGATTTTATATTCTGGAATTTTATCAAATTCTCTATGAGTTACAATAGTCTGTCACTGGAGTCTCTTGGTTCTCCTATTTATGGGATCATGGCACTTGTAAACAGGGATAATTTGACTTCCTCTTTTCCAATTGCTTCCTTTTTATTTCTTTTGCTTCTCAAATGGCTGTGTCTAAAACTTCCAGAAAAATATTGACTAGCAATGGCGAAAATGAGCATCCTTGCCTGGTTTTGAATCAGTGGGAATGCTTCCAACTTTCCCCATTGACTATGATGCTGGCTGTGGGTTTGTAATATAGCCTTGACTGTATTGAAAGGATGTTGTTTTTTATCAAATGCTTTCTCTCCATCTACTGAGATAATCTGATGGCTTTTATTCTTCAGTCAGTTAATACAATGTATTCCATTTATTAATTTGCATATGTTGTATCATCCCTGAATACTAGGGATAAACCCCACTTGATCTGAGTGAATGATTTTTCTGATGTGTTTTTAGGTATGATTAGCTAGTATTTGTTGAAGATTCTTGCATCTGTGTTCATTGGAGATCCTCGTCTGTAGTTCTCTTTCTTTGTTTCGGAATTAAGGTGACACTGCCCTCATAGGAGTTTAGGAGGATTCCTTCCCTTTCAAATATTTGTATAGTTTAAGAAGAATTGGAGTACTTAAATATTTGGTAGAATTCATCAGGAAAGCCATCTGCCCCTGTTCTTTTCTTTGTTGGGAGGGTCTTTATCATTAATTCAATTTCTGTCTTGGTTATTGGTCTAGTTAGGTTTACTATGTTTTCATGATTCAATGTTGGTGGATTGTATGTGTCTAGAAACCTAGCCATTTCTTTTAGATTTTCTAATTGGTTGACATATATCTCTTTTGAATAATTCCTGGTGATTATTTTCATTTCCATGGTATGCTTTCTAACATCTGAATTATCAATTTTATTAACTGCAGTCTTCCCCTCTCACCATTTTTTGTTAGCTGGGCCAATGTTGCATCAATATCGTTTATTTTTCATGAAAGCACCTCTTCATTTCACTGATATTTTGTATTATTTTTTGTTTCAATTTTGCTTATTTCTTCTCTAATTTTAATTATTTCTTTCCTCCTACTTATTTTGGGTTTGGCTTGCTCTTGTTCTTCTAGGTACTTGTAATGCATTGTTAGAACATTTATTTGATGCCTTTCCAATTTCTTGATTTAGGCCTTAATTGTTCTGAACTTTTCTCTTACTACTGCTTTTGCTGTATTTCGTAAGTTGTGATATGCTGTATTGTCATCTTCATTTTTTTCTAAGGATTATTTGATTTCCCTTCTTATTTCCTCTATGACCCACTGTTCATTCAGGAGCATGTTGTTCAGTCTCTATGTGTTTGCATATTTTCTAGAATTTCTTAACTTGTTGTTAGAAAAGTGTATCTCCAAATACATTTTAGATTTTGTAATTTATCTTCAGTTACCAACAAAAGATACAAGAAAGTGATGGGGAGAACTTTGTCACATGTTACCACTGTATTAACATTTAGAAAGCCTTGCTTTATTTATACTGTCATTATTATGGAACAAAAACAAAGGAGTCAGTTGTATCCATTTTGACACACTGTAAATCTGTGATAGCTACAGAATGCCACATGAGAATACCAGAAGCTCTACTGTCAGAATCTAACCACCAGATGAACTTGACAGTCAAATATAAAATCACACTGGGGAAGCACAACACATTCCATCTGTATCTGGCATGGCACAATGTTTTCACTTGGGAAGAGATAACATATGGCTCATGTGATTTTTGAGAATGATGTCACTGCATATTCACCCTGCCAAGATCTCTTATGTTATAAACTTGGGGGTCAAGTAATTGTACTAGAGGAGTAAAGTAAACAAATATGTTGGCTTAACTAAAGCAAATGAAACACGAGTTTATATTTTTCTGGTTATGAGTTAGCATTTTTTCTCCAGAAAGTAAGTTAGAAAAAAAAATTGGATATAGAATATTCAAATCCAAGCACAAAAAAAAAAAAAAACCAAGATGCATGAAGCAAGAAAGTTAATGAATTACCATATCCAATGAACTTGATTGAAGCCAAATGTAGAATAATATGATGCTTTCTTTCCTTTCTAGGAGGACAGATTGAACTCTTGGAAACACCAAGCATCCCTAAAGAAGGCATAGATGCAGTTAATTTTCTGTAAATTTCTGTCTTCATATCAAACAGTAAAGAGCACACAGATGTAATCCTACAAGTGAGTCAACTTGTGACATGTTATAGTTAGGGTACGCAGCAGTTGGGCAAAGCAAATGCACCGAATCTGATAGTGTTCTTATGCTCTGTAACTCCTTCCTGACTGCCAATTTACTTTTTTTTTCACCATTCCATTTTAAAGATGTCTCTCAACTTAAAATTTTGCTATCATGTTAAAATCTCAAAATTCATGTTGATAACAGAGTTAGAATCTGAATTGTAGTTAAGACCAGGGTTGCTGGAGATACAGAGTTTTTATGCTTCAATCTTCAGGAAGAATTACTTCTTCCATAATCTCAGTACCCTTAATGTTTTTTAAGTGATTCAAGTAATCCACCGACGTTTTGGAGAGTAATGTTATTTATTCAAAGTCTATAAGTTTAAAAATTGAATACATATTTTAAAATATCCTCATAGTAACATCTGCACTGGTATTTTATCATAAAATTGGATACCACAGTCTTATCAATTATACACATAAAATGAATCATTTCAATATGTGAAAAGCTGTCTCAGGGAAAAATCCTCTCAATTTTTAAAATTAAAATAAATACTTACATGGAGCTCACTGTGGACTATATGCCATTTTAAACATTATAAATATATATAAGTTTACATAATCTTCATATGTCCATATGAAATAAGGATTATAATTTTCACACTTTAAAGATGAAGTACTGTTGGGGGGCAAGTTCCCCACCTAACTTGATAATGAAGGACACTTTATTTTTCTCCCTTTCCCAGCCAAGGCACCCAACAAGAAGGAAGCATCATCTTAATAAGGCAAATGGGGTCTCCTATGACCCACACACTATTGGTGGCTTTTGTAGGAGGGATAAAAACTGTGGTCCCACTGACTGAGTCTTGCCTGGAGAGTTGATGTGGGGCAGCGCACTCATTGAGTTCTGTGAGAGTGAGTACAATGTTTACCCCACTAAGGCACTGGATTTAGCTTGAGAAGGCAAAGCAAAGCCAGACCTCTGTCAGACTTATGGTTGGCTCTAGGAACAGGGTAATTCTCTTGGTGAATGTAGAGTCTTGCAAGGCATATAATGGATTACCTGCTTTCAGTGACAAGGTGATAAGGTGTAGGGTGTTGTTGGGTCTTTGTGCGTCACTGGGTCTGCCTCCACAAGCTCAGAATTCCCTGAGTGCTGAGAAGGATCATTGCAGAGGACTCCATACTCACACTAAAGAGTGCATAGATGAGGCCGGCTCTGTGGTACAGCGGGTTAAAGCCCTGGCCTAAAGCACTGGCGTCCCATATGGGCACCAGTTCTAGTCCCGGCTGCTCCACTTCTGATCCAGCTCTCTGCTATGGCTTGGGAAAGCAGTGGAAGATGACCCATGTGCTTGCACCCCTGCACCCACGTGGGAGACCCCGAGGCAGCTCCTGGCTCCTGGCTTCAGATAGGCACTGCTCCAGCTGTTGCAGCCATCTGGGGAGTGAACCAGAGGATGGAAGACCTCTCTCTCTGTCTCTACCTCTCTCTGTAACTCTGTCTTTCAAATAAATAAAATAAATCTTAAAAAAGAAATAGTGCATAAATCATTTGTGTGGTTTGTGTACTTGAGTGGATGGGTGCACAGGCACTGTGGAATAACCTTGAGCAATTGGTTCACCGTGGCAGAGTGGGGCTGGGGCTGTGGACATGCAAAACATCGCAGCCATCCTCTGCTCCCACTGCTGAGGTTAGAGGCGATCTGTCACACACAAATTGAGTATCACTCTGGATTCTTGCCCTATCCTGCGCACTGGCCAGAACTCCCTGGCCCCAAACAGCACACACGTCTAGATATCTACTAAAGCAGCATGCATTTCACTAAGCAAGAGTGGCAAGTTTCAAAGAACAAAGCACTCAGATGAGAAAATCAGCAAGTGTTTCCACAGATGCATAAAAATAAACATAAATTACAAGAAACATGAACAGGGAAGACAATATAACTCCCCAAAAGGAAGACAACAGCACTTCAAGGTGAGAATGCAAAGACCAAGAGATTGATGAAATATGTGAAAAGCAATTTGAAGAAAAAGATTGTAAGATTACTCAAAAACACAAAGAAGCAAATGCATGAGTTAAAGAAATCCATACATGACATGGATGAGAAATTCTCCTGGGAGATAGATAGAGATACTAAAGAAAAATCAAACTGAAATATTAGAAATGAAGAATTCAATATGTTAAATAAAAAATATAGTGAAGAGCCTTAAAAACAGACTCAGTGAGGCAGAAGAAAGACTTTTTATAATAATGTGGTAAAGTTGAATTTTTAGGTGAAGATCTTAGAGATTTTGTCTGAGGTTAAAAAAAATTGTAGGAAGAGGAATTCAAAATAAAGTAGCAAAGAATATTTAGAATAAAAATAAAGTATGGAAAGTGTGTTTGACTTTTAGACAGAAGACTTTTTGAAAAAAATGAAAATACTGAATTAATCAAAGACTGGGATGTTTCCATTCAAATACCAAACTTCTTAAAATATAATTGAAAACCATAAAGTGATACTACTACACACTCACCAAATGATTAAAGGTATGGAGCGAATGTTATCTTCTACATTGTCAATGTAGTACACTTGGCACAGACCCTTTGGAAAATAAATTGACATTATCTACTAAAGTGAAAGACACAAAATCATCAGAATGAGCAATTCCACCAGAAATGTTTCAGAGGAACTATGGATACACATGCATAGGGTCACTGAAATTTTTTGCGTGGCAACTTTATCCATAATATCAACTTGCAGAAACATGAGTCTCACACACCTGATGTTGAGTGATGCCAGTCAACATAGAGGAGTGCACTCCATAGGCCCATATGGGTACATTCACATAGCAGTTCATACTACCATGGGTGTCTGGAATTCAGGATGGCAAATGAGGATGAAGGGGTTGCAGGAAGGCTGGGGTTGAGAGGAACTTCTAATGAAGAAAAAGAGAGGTAGGATTTTGGGTAGCCCTTGGGGCACATGCATCATGTATTGAAATCTGAAATAGAAAAGTTATGTTTGGTTGTATGCAAAGACACATGGGAATAAATATAGCTGAATAGTAAGTAATATTTAAGAGAGATGCAATATTTCAGAGAGACTTAAATGTACAGGCAAACCAGTTAAGATTCTGAAATACCAAGACCTTTTTAAAAGTTCATGGACAAAAAGGAATTACAGGATTACTTTATTTTGGTACCATTTTAAAAATCATAGCTAACTTATTCTTTTCATGATTTACATTTTCTATAAATATTTTGAAAGTTCTTAATATAGGGTATGCAAGTTGGCTTGAAACTTTTATGGATCATGGGTCTGAAGACCTCTCTGAAATTTCAGATCCTACGAAAGTTGTCTGAAACTTAAACTTTTAATTCTGTATCATTTGCACTTAATCTGCTTCTGTAACCACTAAATTTGTCAGACTTGCTCAATTCTGCATTAATAAATAATTACTTATAATATTTTGTTAGGTCAAAATGTCAGGAGACAACCTATCTCCTTAAAGCAAGGGATGGTAATTTAGGAGCATGCAGGCCAGTTCAAACTTATCTGCTACACTGTTGAAAATCACACTGTTGAAGTGACATGGGTAGGTTTACTTGCATACCATTTTGGCATGGCATTCTGTTATGAAAGCAAAAACAGACTAAGCTAATGCTCCAAAGCATTTGTTTAATTGTCTTTCAGAAAACTTGTTTTCCAGCATGGCTAGAAGGATACTCCATAAAACAAACATCTTATTTTTGTAGGAAAAAGAGCAAGTTACACACTTCTCTGGTTTACAATGCTAACCTAATGCACACACATACATACATACACATAGGAACACAATAAGCAGGAAGAGAAGGTAGAGGAGACTCTTCTGAAGCCATGTGATATTTGGGGTTGGTCTTGAAAACTGTAGCAATATCAATTATGTGCTAATAGAAATGTTTTCATAAAATCATTAAATCTTGGGATCAGCATTTAATGATGTCTTTTTTTTTATTTTTTTTTTTTTTTAATTTTTTGACAGGCAGAGTGGACAGTGAGAGAGAGAGAGAGACAGAGAGAAAGGTCTTCCCTCTGCCATTGGTTCACCCTCCAATGGACGCCATGGCCGGCAGGACAGAATCCTGCGCCCCGACCGGGACTAGAACCCTGTGTGCTGGCGCCACAAGGCGGAGGATTAGCCTAGTGAGCCACGGCGCTGCCAATGATGTCTTAAAGTATGGTGAGTGTCTGGTTTCAAGTCCCAGCTCTGCATACATAGTTCAGTTTAAGGGTAATAAACATTAGTAGGCTTGCATAGTTTGGCTTCTGCCACCCAATGGGAGATCATAATTGAATTCCGGCTTTCTGTCTTTCACTGGAAGCATCCTTGGATGCTGTGGGTATTTGAGGAGTAAACCAGCAGATCAGAGATCTGCCCCTGCCCCATCTCTCTTTCTCTCTCTTTCTCTCTGTCTCTCTCTCCTCCCCTCTCTCTCCCTCTCACTCTCTCCCTTTCTTCCTCTCTCTCTCTCCCCTGCTTTTAAAATTAAATACATGTTGCCGGTGCCGTGGCTCACTAGGCTAATCCTCCACCTTGCGTGCCGGCACACCGGGTTCTAGTCCCGGTTGGGGCGCCAGATTCTGTCCCAGTTGCCCCTCTTCCAGGCCAGCTCTCTGCTGTGGCCAGGGAGTGCAGTGGAGGATGGCCCAAGTGCTTGGGCCCTGCACCTCATGGGAGACCAGGATAAGTACCTGGCTCCTGTCATCGGATCAGCGTGGTGTGCCGGTCCCAGCACGCTGGCTGCGGCGGCCATTGGAGGGTGAACCAACGGCAAAAGGAAGACCTTTCTCTCTTTCTCTCTCTCTCACTGTCCACTCTGCCTGTCAAAAAAATAAAATAAAAAATAAAAAATAAAAAAATAAAAAAATTAAATACATGCATACATAGATACACTATTACATACATACTTGAAGTTTCAAAGAAATCAGTGAACAAAGTTGAAAATTCAATGTACATTTAAGCAATTAAACCATTTATCTTAACAATGTGACACAGGAGGTGAGAATGCAAAATATGCAGTCTGGTCATGAATTGGCCTATAAGAGGTTAAGTCATAAAGAAGGAAAGTAGAAGCCTTCTGTCAATCACAATTATTTTGCAATTATGATGAAATTTCAAGATGATCAAGAAAAGCAAGAGATCTCTTTGTTTTTTTCCTCCCAATGAGTAGTCAATGAAAAAATCAGTATGGTTGCTTCAATCCTTATCATATTCTCATAGGAACAACACATTCCTTTTAAAAAATATAACATGCAAACAACTTAAAATCCTGGTGTTTGGATTAGATGCAAAGATGTGTGTCTTTTTAGACAGAGGTGATAACTCGTGGTTTAGTTTAAGGAGTGTTGATGACATTAGAATAACAGTTGACCTCATTTTGCCCTTATGGTATGCTATGTGTATCTGGACTTTTTGAATTATGACGCATGAAGTGAATCTCTGAACAGATGACAAACAAATCACCAGACATCCTTTTCTATTTCTTACTTTTCAAACAACCTTACTGATTTTCAGCACTGTAGTTAACACACTTCCAAAACAGTCCTACTATAGACAAATTTACAAATGTTCCTCAATTCACGACAGAATTTTGTCCCAATAAACCCACTGTAAACTGAAAATGTCTTAATTTAATACCTAACCTACTGAAATCCAAGATTAGCAACACAACGCACTGTAAGGTATAGGTTGATTCCTTCTCATGAGAGCAGAGCTGACTGACAGTTGTGGCTGCTGCCATTGCCCAGCAGGGAGATAGAGAGGATTGTGTGGCATACAGATGGCAAGGGAATAAATCAAATTTAAAATTTAATATTTCTTACTAAATACATTTCTCTTTAGCACCATTATATAGTAAAAAAAAATGGTTAAGTCAAGCAGTGATAAGTCAGGGACCATCTGTGCTTGACAAGTTGACATACTGATCATCATTAAATTGGCTGAATTGTTTCTTACAGCATACAGCATTAGGTTAGCACTATAAATCAGAGAAGTGTGAAACTTCCTCCTATTCTGAGAAAAATAAGATGTTTGTTTAATGGAGTATCCTTCTAGCCATACCAGAAAACAAGTTTCCTGAAAGACAATTAAACAAACGCTTTGGAGCATTATCTTAGCCTGTTTTATGTTGTCATAATGGAATACCACAGACTGGGTAATTGATACCTGAAATACATGTATTTCTTTTAATTCCAGAGGCTGAGAATTCCAAGACAGAGATATTGTCTCTGATGAGGGTTTCATTGCTGTGTTATCCCTGGCAGCAGGCATCACATGGTGAGTGAATGGGAGTAGACAAACTCAGGCCTCTCTTCCTCTTCTTAGAAAGCCAGAAATTTTATCATGGGAGTCGTATCCTTGTGAGTATATGTAACTCTTAATAGCACCCAAAGGCCATACTTCAAAAACACTATCAACATAAGAAATTTAGAGATTAATAATCCAGCATGTGAATTTTGTGGGAACGTTAAAACCATAGCAGATATTTTAAAACATAGCTAGTTAAGTGAATTTATCATTGCTTTTAGGGCACCACAAAAAGAGCTTTGATAAAAATTTAATTTATTTGAAAGGCAGAATTATAGAATGAAAGAGAGAGATCTTCTATCCACTGATTCACTCCCCAAATGGCTGCAACAGCCAGAGCTGGGCCAACTAGGCCAAAGCCAGGAGCTTAGAACTTCATCCAGATCTTCTACAAGAGTGGAAGTGGCCCAAGTACCTGGACCAAATTTTGAGCCTTTCTCAGGCACATTAGCAGGAAGCTGAATCTAAAGTGGAGCATCTGGGACTCAAACTAGCAGCCATATGGGTTGCCAGCATTGTTAGCAGTGGCTTAATCTGCTGTGTCACAGCACTATCTCCACAAATAGCTTTTAAAAAAGGATGTCCATAAGTTGTTGAATGTATTATACTCATGCTTGGCATGCAGTACATTTCAAACTTAATTATATATTAAAAATGGGCCATCCTATGACTGTGTAAAGTCTTCCAGAGCATAACAAATTAGGGACACTTCTCAAAATTCTTTTGTAAGATTTAGTATAGTCCTTGTATTCAAATTTGGAAATGACTGTGTAATAAAGGAAGATTATAGATTATTCTCACTTTTGAAAAAAATACTCTATACAAAAAATCCATCATAATCAATACAAATTTATCTGAAAAATTCAAGGATGGGGTTTTAGACAGTTATATACCTATATAATTTTTATCTCTCTCTTCCAGTCTGCTAACAAAAGCTATTTATTCAGTAAATATTTTCTCCTTTGAAATTCTCTTCTATAATGCCTTTGTGTGTATGCCATTTACTATATCTGTGGTCAATGAGATACTATCAAATATAATTGAACATTTGAGGGATTTTTTTTTTTCTTTTGCAATGAGAGTTCTAAGTTCTGGAGCCATTTCTTCATTTCTGAATGATGACATGATGTTCAAGGCTCTACTAGCTTCATTGAGCCAATTAGGTAAAGTTCTAAGGATAAAATCCAATAAACTAAGAGTGGCACTTGGAAAAGAAAAATGCCTGGCTACCTGACCTCATGCTTAAGAAATGAGTCAGCTTCATCTACTGTCATCATTCAGCTTACTCTTCTGTGAAGAAAAAAGAAAGGCTTAAGTCATTATTAGTGTTATTCTCTCTTTATTTGCAGCTGACAGCATTTCTAATGGACTGAACTTTTATCATGAATAAATGTGTTTTCCTCACATTAATGGATGAAATCCAGGTGGTCATCTCAATAGATGTAGGAAAAAAGTGTTTGAAAATTTATAATTTTTAGAAAATGCAATTTAGAGATCAAGAGAAATTTTCTAAATCTCATAGAGCATTAGCTTGAAACCTGAAGCAAACAACATAATTAATTGAGAGATAATTCAAGCATTAGGTTTAGATTGTGAAGTGAATCTAAACAAAACAACAGATGCTGCTAAACAGGACTATGCCAAAATGATAATGTTGACTTATAAAAGTGGATGGATGCTGAATGCGGTACTTGGCTCAAAGTCTTGTGTGAAGTCCAAAAGCAATGAGAATACTGGGAAACCACACCAGTAATCTAAAGAGATGTAGAGCTAGAAATTCACATGTAGGAGCTTGCTAAACTCTAATTCACCTTTTCCACTTCCATTGAAAAGCAACCTACTGCCCTTTTTCATCATGCAGAAGAAACTATCTAGATTTGCATGAACATAACTAATTTTTCTTAGTTATCCTTAGTTTCAAAGTGGTGGATTTTTTGATGCTTCCTGAAATGACAGAAAGTTTCCTTTATTGCCAGTGTTTGTCATGGTGGACAAGCAGTGAAACACTACTGCACAACTCAGATTGTGAAATGTACACTCACTGCCATAAACTACAAAGAAAATACACTTGAGCATTGATTTATGTGCTTTCTCTGAGCCAAGCAGATGCCAT
The DNA here is from genome assembly GCF_051225735.1 of Oryctolagus cuniculus. Classification (NCBI taxonomy): domain Eukaryota; kingdom Metazoa; phylum Chordata; class Mammalia; order Lagomorpha; family Leporidae; genus Oryctolagus; species Oryctolagus cuniculus. Next base: position 18,281,972 of record NC_142870.1, on the reverse strand, counting down.
GCAAGATAACTACCCATGAGGTGTTATGATGTTGTCCCACTCAGGAGAGCTAGCTTTCTGAGCTAACTTCATGTGGAGGTGGGGAGTATTTCCAAAAGGTAGGAGCTAAACAGGGGCAATACGAGGCTACCAGAGAGTTAATCTAGGAGAAATAATGAGTTTGTGCTTATAGGATAAATGTTGAAGCACAATTAATATAGTCCTTGGAAAAGGGAGAATTCCAATGTTTGTCACACACAGACTGTGACAATGAAGAGGTTCTTCAAAAACACCTCCTAGGTGTAAAGAAATTTACCCTCTCTCTGAACATTTTCATTTTCTCTCAATCAAGGGTGAATCAGAATTCAAAAGATGAGATGAAGTAGACAACAAAACAAATCAATAACCATACAAAGTCTCTGGTTTTAAACTTTCCTCCACTAAGGGTTCCCTAGTTGTGTGGTAAATTACAACTGAAAGTGAGTGGGGATTGAATGACATATAAGCTAGAGCTTTTGATTTAGACTGGAAGTTTAAAGCCCTAAGAGTAATAGTAAATATAAAAACTACACTTCAGTTTGTAATGGAAAGTGACACAAAGGTCGGGGACACTCCTGAGATTTCATTATCCAGGGACAGAGAAAAGAGCTTGACATAACACACAGGAGTTCACGAGAGAAGGAAAAACAAAGTGAGTTTTGTTTACACTCAATTGAGTTCAGAAATTTAAAAAATGGAAAATTTGCAAGAAACTCCATAATTTTTTTTAAATATTTTTAACATTCTACCATGTCAATCTATTTGGTGTGAATAAATAATATCAGACTTGATCCATAAATAATGAAGGTTGAGTCTAATTTTCCTATGGTTATAAACAAGATGACTCATAAAATAATACATGTTTCTGTGATTGGGACTTCATTTCTCTACCTTCTAAATATACTTGACAAAGTCATCTATTCTGTCTCATTTGTATCTGAAGTGCTCCACTTGCAATAAGGGATTAAATCTTTAGTTGAGCCATGACTTCATCAATAAAGTCATCTACATACCTCTTAAAATGTATCTGTGTCATCAGTAATATTAGGAATAATCAGTAATAATAGGAACCTCTGGTGTTAGCATTAAGCGTACATCAGGGATTGATACTCGTTTGTATCACATCTTCCACATCTCCACTCCTGTGAAATAAGAAAATTGAAGTCTTTCAGACCTGTGTTGAATGGGTGGGCAGGGCTACATGAAAGGAATTTACTTTCTCTCAAGTAGGCAGTGTTATTCTTCAGTGAGAACTAAAAATGTTCATTTTATTGCAAATACACATTTTTGGATCACTACATTGAAATAATCGAGTTAATAAGGTAAACATTACAGTGTTAAAATCTATGTCAGCCCTTTCCAATGTTAAAATCTATGTCAGTGCAAAGAAGAGAGCAAAGAAACAGAAGGAGGCAGAGGAGGAGAGGGACTGAGTGAAGGAGAAGAAGCCACACGTGGGCATTCTAAATGTCCTAATGTGCCACTGACGAGTGACACAGTGGGGTTTGTGCCACACACTCAGGTCTGCATTGGTTTCTGTGTGCATATAATCACTTTTTATTCCTAAAAGCATTAAGAAGATAATTATTCTAGTCAAGAACTCAACAGTAGATTTTGAATTTCTGTATTACACCCATTTTATATTAAAAAAAAACTTTTATAAAATAAGGAGAATTGTTTCATGGCTGACATTTTGGACATTCTCTGAACTTTGCTGCCCAGTCAGACCCTTCCCTCCCAGTACTGGGCTCAGAGGGGAGCCTGTGGCATTGTGGTGAAAGCTGCAATGATTTCTCTCTATGTGGAAGGAAAGAGTATTAAGCAAATACTAAGAACAAAGTGTATTATGTTTAGATTCCAACTGTGTGATGACTTAGCACCACTCATTCACAGTGGCTGTTCAGATTTATGAGCTGAAATGTTTACAAGCTGATAGTAATTCTGCTCTGGTTGATTTTTATCCTAGGATATTTGCAGTGTTCCCACTTTCAAATGCATGTAGATGAAACAACCCCCATCAGGACATCTGGCATTGTGTTATAAACTATCACTTCACTAGCTCTTTGATGGATCATTTGTTTCCCTTTCTAATTTGTTTAATAAAAGACAACCTTGTCATGGTGTTTGCAGACTCTCTGTGGTGACTCTCTACTGGAAAAAACAATGCTATGCTCTTTATACTCTTCCACTGCACATACCATGCCCAATGAGGGGCAACCCACCAGGTATTATTTACTAATACTTCAAAATAATAGTCCAGGACACATTAATACACATTTGTAATTAACCATATTCATTTATTCTTATCAATCTTGGATTTTTGAGAGGCCTTTGATAACCAAAATAAGTAAAATTTTACTTAATTATAAATTTTGTTTCACTCTGGGATACCTACTACTTAAAAAAAAAATCAATTACCACATTTTTAACTCTTTGAAATGATGAGCTGTCTGTTGGACTGAATAATGTAGCTTTTGTCTCCTTGAATAATTTTTATTTCCTCAACCTCTGTGTCACCTTCACACTTAGAAGTTGTTCACTAGAGCCAGGAATAATGATGTCAGTCATCTCCTGTCTGATTCAGATATAATAATTAGTGAGACTTTTACTTATTAAAGGGTATTCTACTTCCATCTTCAAGTACTGTTGTGTTTCAGTGTTGTCTTATTAAAAAAAAAAAACTAGACTTTATTACTTCATGCTTGGCTATATTTGCCTCTTAAAAAACAATCTGCACATTCAATGTTTTATCTGAAAGTGAGCATTTTAAATATAGTAGCAGGTTACCAGTGAATATAAAAGGCCATATTGCTTCAAGGTGGTAGACATACAATTCATGTTTGGCAAAAAATTTTCAGAACTCATTATTAGAGATGCAGTAGCTATTAAATTGAGCTGTTAGGCTCAATTTATTAGGTCATCAAGAGAGTAGATAAAAGGGATTTTTGTTTGTGAAAAATAAAAGGATAAAAAGATGCCTGATTTTCAACCAGATTTTCAACTTTAAAAATGCTCCTTATATGACCTCCAATGGTTTGAAAATGAAGCAGAATATTACATTATATTTTCCTATTAAAATGATGAAATTAAAAGTTAATTTTTATGCTGCCAACTGTGGTTGGCAATGCACCCACATGGAAGACCTGGAAGAAGCTCTTGGCTCCTGGCTTTGGATGGGCTAAGCTCTGTCGGTTGTGGCCAGCTGTGGAGTGAACCAGCAGATGGAAGATCTCTCTGTCTCTTTTCTCTTTCTCTCTCTCTGTAACTCTGCCTTTCAAATAAATAAATATTTTAAAATGAAATAAAAATAGTTAATTTCATTTTTCTTATTTATGGTAATTTCAACTATAAAATATCAGCTATGCCAATGCATGTCAAGTCTGAAGTTAAAAGTGCTAGATGAGACAGCAGAGACTTCCAGACCCAGGACAACCAGGGCCTGCACTATGCCCCTCATAAGCAGGAAACAGCTATAGAAGATGTGATGATTCTATGCCCTTCAACATCCGTTAGGAATAAGGGAATGAAGTCTCTGAGGGGGGAATGCTGCAGACAAGAGTATAGGATAAAATTGATCAGGTTTGTGAGCTGGAAGACCACACCTCCGCCACACCCCCTGTGTGACCTCATGCCCCTACCTGACCACACCTGTCTGCCCTCCTGCCAATCAAGGTAATTAACCACTCCCTTTGGAAGTGGATTAAAAGCCTGATACACGGTGGACCCAGCCCTCTTTGCCTCTTTCGCCATTGTGGGCCCGTGCTGCCCCCACACCTCTGGGGTGCCTGGCCTTCTGGCCATCCACTCCATGCTTTCTGGCCTGCACCCTCTTCCATGTTGCTGGCTCCTATTGCTGGTACGAATGCAAATTTCTCTTTCTTTTTTTAGACAGGGCCCTCACTCTCTTCTGCATTTCTCTCACTGAATAAAAAGCTTAAAACGTTAAATAATAAATGGTGTTCTTTTCAAAACATGAAGAATTTAAATTTCGGTATTTAATTACTACAGAAGGACTATTCTCATGGCAGCTACCTGGGGTCCTCATCCCTGGTCTAGATACTTGGGCTGACAGTCACTCTCTGTTGAGGACCCCACAAGGAACAAAATTCTTTTACCTTTTTTTTTTTAACCAGGGGAACATCTGCTGGGCAACAGGAAAAGACTGAGAGAGCCTTCAGCTGCTGGCTGAACCCTACCCATGCATTAGAAGCCCAAAGTGTACAGCTGTAATAGAGAGGGATCAGCATGTCTCATCCAGCTGCTCCTGCCAGCTGCTACCCAGCAGAATTCGGCTCCCGCAAGGTGGAGAAGGGCTCACAGTGGTAATCCTTCATTGGCAAGGACAGCACACGCGCCCTTCCTAGGACCTGGGCTCTTATTGGGATGCTGATCGCTGGGAGGTGTCCGATGTTAAACTGTTCCTCAAGGAAGCAGGGCTTGGAAAACAACCCAGGCTGACCCAAGAGGTTGGGTCGACCAGCAGTCTGTGAGCTCTAGAGTAGGTAGCATCTTGTCCTTGTCTGAGGCTATTTGGTCAAACTAGCCTTAATCCAACTCTGTTCCAGCCTGGGCCCTTCCTTCGGGGGTAACACCTCTCATTCCCGACATCTCAGGCCACCATGGCAGACTCAGGCCCAACTGCTAGGGTCCAAGAACCAATTACCAAAGGAAAGATCATCAGAGGCTGAAATGTAGAACTTCAACCTCAGTGAGGTTCTCACAGAAGGTATAGCTTTCTACCTATGTCTATTTATATATAAGCATCCAACACACACACACACATATACACACCCACAGGCACACACATGCAGAGGTCCACCTGCCTCACTCCAAGTTGCATGTCTCATCGTGTTTATAAACTACACAGAAAACTGTATCTGATGAACTAAGGTTGGTACTGGGGGCTTCTAGCAAGAACAAGGTATAGAATTTGTGTCCAGAACCCCAGCTTAGCAATAGGAGCCCCTGGACTTGTTGGACCTGCCAAGTGCCTGGGGCCCAGTGTCAGTGGGAGGGTTAGGGAGGGGTGGGAGGCAATGGGGATCACTCCAGGGGGCCAATAGGCTTATATATTTAGAGAAGCACCTTGTTTTTAAGCAACACAGCCCATCTGTAACCCGAGCTCCACCCCTCCACCGTGTAACTGTTGGTATCAGCGTGAGCAGCGGGATTCCAGGAGCTGTGTGCCAGGGCCTGGCTGGATGGCAAAGCGGGAGAAAGGGCTTCTAGTTTTTGAAGCCAGCAGACACGGCATTCATAGGCCTAGTGTTTAGGCAGCTGTGCTGTGGACAGGCCGCGGACACTGAGCACGATCCTGGGCTTCTCCCACATCTGATTTTTTTTTTTTTTTCGGCAGTGTGATAGGTAGTCTGCCATAAGTAAGTGCTCTGTAGAACGGCCAGAGGGAAGTACCAGGGGTGTTAGCAAAAGGGGAGCTCTGAAGGCATTTCCAGAACCTTCTCACGCTATGGAAGCCCTGACCACTGGGTACCTGGGACCAGGGGTGGCCACACTCAGGGATCAGGAGTGGGGACAGACAGGAAGTGCGCAGGGACTGGAGCAGACAAGCCTCGACAGAGGAGAGGGACTCTGGGGAGAGTGGGTCCCCCCTCCACAGGAAGGCAGTATCTATTGGTCTTTGTGCAAACGTGAACTTCCCACCAGAGAAGATGTATATGACGAGCCAGAGATGCTAAATCAGTTCAACGGAGGAAAATAATAGCAATAAAAACATTCCCCTTTGGAAAAAAATATAGGAGGACTATTCTCATGGATTGGTGCTTGTCTCTCAGTTCAATGTAAAAGTTTCTCAAACAAGACTTTAGTCAATTTTCATGGTTGAATATTGTATTATTCATCAATAGATTAGAAGGAGTAATAAATAGGTAACTCATGCTAGGAAAATGAAGTGATATACGTTGCATGGTTGATATCAAAGTAGATAGAACTTAATAATCAAAGAAAAAGAGAAATAATTATTTTACAGACATGATTTGTTCGATATATTCGTATCAGAATTTCCCTTAGTCTCATGGGGACTGTCAACTGCCTTCTTTAGGGCACAATGTAAAACACAAACCTCTTTCATGTCCCTAATCTAAGGAAAACTGGGTCAGAAGCCAGATTATGCTGAGTGCCTGCTGTATTTGGATCTTAAAATATTTTCCAGTGTGTGACTTGCCTTAGCCGTGTATGTTGTACTGCCAAATGTCAACAAGTATAATTTCATAATACTAAAATTCCTGACTGTAAGGCTTATTTTGCTATTTAGCACATACCTGTTACTTAAAAAATATCTTTTATGTGTACAAAAGTCTGTGGGCATGCCTACAAAATTAAATGTCACCAAGTCACAGTGTAGACTTTTGCTTTAAAGCCATGTTAGATGTCAGTGAGAAAAATGTCTCCCTTAAAATGAAATGGGGATAAGCTAAAAGTATGTGCAAACCCATAATAGGCATTTTACCCTTGTTCTCACACTTGAGGTTAAAACACTCAAGTCAGTTTTAGAAATGTAGTAAAATCCCCAGGATATAAGGGGTAATCTCACTAGGAGAACAAAAGAGAACACATGTGGCCTTGTCCAAAAGCAATTCTATTCTTTCAGGGATGGCCAATCTCTGTGGTCAAGCACCACCTTGGAAATGAGAATGATTATGAAGATAAATCACCCATCTTGCCAGCCCAACCAGCTGAATCAACATTTGAGATAATCAGGCTAACACATTAAAACACTATAGCACTCACAGTTTAAGATGACATGTCAAAGTTGCTGCCTTTTCTACGATCATGCATATGAAGGTTGCATTTATACAAACTGCTGATTAGCTATTTTAAAGCCATATTAGCTTTATACGTGACATCGTTCACCCTAATTGTATGGGTGGGGCTTAGCATGTTTATGAAGATTTTCTGAATGCCTGCAAAATTTTGATGGGTTTTATATAGTGGGATAGCCTGGAAAATTAAAGACTTGGAGTGGATTTTGACCGACCCAAAAGCTGAAATGCAAGGTTATGTGCCACTGTACTCTTCCATTATTATCCTACCTTGGGCAGTAGGATAATATTGCCCTAGGATAATATTTGCCCTGGGCAAATATTCTGAATAATTGAAAGTTTCAATCCTAATTGATTTTTCCCCATGATGTAATTTAACAGTAATCTTGGTAAATTCTAAAACACCATTTTAACAGAGCAACACCCACATAAAGTACACTGCCATGGAGCTTTGTTAAATTTGTCTACAACAGCATGCTACTTGTTTCTACAACCATTTTCTGTTTTATAGGTAGGACACAGATATGAGAAAATTCCCATTCTAACCATTACAGTGAGCTTAAACGCCTCCAGCAACAGAACAAAACCAGATGTTGTTATCAGGTACCTTATTTTTTATTAGCCCCTTAAAAAAACTGTTCTCTCCAGTCCAGGTTCCTTCATTGTAGTGTGAGTGACTTAAGAGTTGCTGTGTTTTTTAGGTACAGAACCCATTGGAAAATAAGAGTTTTAAATATCTCATGTGGTTAGTTGACTATATTTCTAAAAAAAGATGTTTTAAAAATCTCCATTGCCATTTCATCATTTAGCTACTATTCTGCTGGCTTTAACCAAAAGTGGGGAAAGTAATTTTATTTATTTATTTATTTTTTTGGAGAGAAAATAGGTTTATTTTGGCTCAGAGAATTGGAGGTTCAGAATCCAAGCAGGATATTGGTACAGGTTTTGATGAAGGGCCCCATGGCTGTATCACTCATAGCTGGAGTGTTGTTCCTGGTGGATGAATCTTGCTGGTTTCCTCTTTGTTTGTTTGTTTGTTTGTTTTGTTTTTAATTTTACTTAAGGTATACAAGCTTCATGCATTTCATATAAACAAATTTAGGAACATAGTGATTCTCCCCAACCTATCCTCCTTCCCATCCACCAGCCTTCCCATCCTTCTTAAAGTAATTTTAGTTTTTGTTTTTTTTTTTGAAAAGGTAACAGAGAGGGAAAAGAGAGATAAACAGGAGGGAGAAAGAGAAAGAAAGAGATTTTTAGAAAAAGATCTTTCTCCCAGTGGTCCACTCCCCAAATGATCACAACAACCAGTGTTGGGTGAGGCTGAAGCCATGAGTCAAGAACACCATCCACATTTTCCGCAGTGGTGGCAAAGAGCTAAGTATTTGGGCCATTTTGTGTTGATTTACAGGCACATTGGCAAGATTGGGAACTGAAAACAGGGCAGCTGCAACTCAAACCAGTGGGCTGATTTGGCTGCATCTTTCTTTGTCTTTAATGGATGCTGGTCATATGCAACAGTTTCGTACATTATGCTCCAATGCATGCCCCCACAAAATACTTTTTTGAGATATTTTCTGGAAGTCTATTTCATGTTTAGTGCAGTCATCAAATATTTGATGAATCCTCACATTATTATTGCATAGGTTCTGCAATGATTTTTTTTGAAAAATGAGAAAATTAAAATACCAATAACTTGAACTTAAATTTCTTAACTTTTTATTTTGAGATGCATTTACATTTGCGGAAGAGTTACAAAGCCAGTACAAAAAGATCTTGTATAATTTTCACATAGTTTCCACTTACGTTAACATTTTATAGAATCTTTATCCACTGTTATGTAAAGCTGCTGCCTGCAGTGCCGACATTCCAGATGAGCCCCAGTTCGAGTCCCAGCTGCTCCACTTACGATCCAACTCTCTGCTATGGCCTGGGAAAGCAGTGGAAGATGGCCCAAGTTCTCGGGCACCCACACCTGTGTGGGAGACCTGGAAGAAGCTCCTGGCTCCTGGCTTCAGATCAACCGTTCTGGTCATCTGGGGAGTGACCCAGCAGATGGAAGACCTCTCTTTCTCTCTCTCTCTTTCTGTAACTCTTCCTTTCAAATAGATAAATGAATAACTTTTCTAAAAAAATTTACAAAATCTGGGGCCAGCGCCGTGGCGCACCAGGTTAATCCTCCACCTACAGCGCCGGCATCCCATATGGGCACTGGGTTCTAGTCCCGGTTGCTCTTCTTCCAGTCCAGCTCTCTGCTATGGCCTGAGAATGCAGTGGAGGATGGCCCAAGTGCTGGGGCCCGTGCACCCATGTGGGAGACCAGGAAGAACCTGGCTCCTGGCTTGTGATGGGCATAGATCCGGCCATTGTGGCCATTTGGGGGGTGAACCAACGGATGGAAGACCTTTCTCTCTCTCTCTCTCTCTCTCACTGTCTGTAACTCTGTCAAATAAATAAATTAAAAAATATTAAAAAATTTACAAAATCTTAAAATAATTATTAAACAACTTTGGCCAGCACCATGGCTCACTTGGCTAATCCTCTGCCAGTGGCGCCGGCACCAAGGGTTCTAGTCCCGGTTGGGGCACCAGATTCTGTCCTGGTTGCTCCTCTTCCAGTCCAACTCTCTGCTGTGGCCTGGGAGGGCAGTGGAGGATGGCCCAAGTCCTTGGGCCCTGCACCCACATGAGAGACCAGGAGGAAGCACCTAGCTCCTGGCTTTGGATCGGCATGGCCATGGCAGCCATTTGGGGGGTGAACCAACGGAAGGAAGAACTTTCTCTCTGTCTCTCACTCTCAAAAATAAATAAATAAATAAATAAATAAATAAATAAAATTTTAAAAAAAGAAACAACTTTGTGGGGGCCAATGTTGTAGTGCAATGTGCCTTTGATGCCAGAATCCCATTATCAGAGTGCCAGATTGAGTCTAGGATGCTCCACTTCTGATCCAGCTCCCTAGTACTCCTCTTGAGAAAGCAGCATGTGATGACACAAGTACCTGGGCACCTGCTACCCAGGTGGGAGACCTGCGTGAAATTCCTGGCTATTGGCCTTGGCCTGACTATCCCAGGCTTTTAGGGTCATTTGTTGAGTGAATCAGCAGATGTAAGATCGCTTACTCTTTCTGTGTCTCCACTTGTCTGTTTATTCTGGCTTCTGTATAAATAAAATAAATTTCTTTTAGAAAGTAGAAAATAACTTGGCACATTTAAGTTACCCAACAACCAATTTATTTGTATTTTGCCAGCTTCTCTGTTAATGTACTTTTTCTGTTCCTACCCTGAATCTTTTTTTTTTTTTTTTGACAGGCAGAGTGGACAGTGAGAGAGAGAGACAGAGAGAAAGGTCTTCCTTTGCCATTGGTTCACCCTCCAATGGCTGCTGCGGCCGGCGCGCTGCGGCTGGTGCACCGCGCTGATCCGATGGCAGGAGCCAGGTACTTATCCTGTTCTCCCATGGGGTGCAGGGCCCAAGCACTTGGGCCATCCTCCATTGCACTCCTGGGCCATAGCAGAGAGCTGGCCTAGAAGAGGGGCAACTGGGACAGAATCTGGCGCCCCAACCAGGACTAGAACCCGGTGTGCCGGCACCGCAAGGTGGAGGATTAGCCTAGTGAGCTGCGGCGCCAGCCCCTACCTTGAATCTTATATCCCATATTTACAATGTCTCCTATGATTTTTTTTAACTTTTATTTAATGAATATAAATTTCCAAAGTACAACTTATGGATTACAATGGCTTCCCCCTATGATTTTTAATCTTTGATGGTCCCTGCATTTTCCCTTGTCTTTTTTTTTTAATTTTTTTTTATTTAGTAAATATAAATTTCCAAAGTACAGTTTATGGAATACAATGGCTCCCCCCCATAACTTCCCTCCCACCCACACCCCTCCCATCTCCGCTCCCTCTCCCATTCCATTCACATCAAGATTCATTTTCAATTCTCTTTACATACAGAAGATCGATTTAGTATATATTAAGTAAGGATTTCATCGGTTTGCACCCATACATAAACACAAAGTGTAAAATACTGTTTCAGTACTAGTTATAGCATTACTTCACATTGGACAACACACTAAGGACAGATCCCACATGAAAAGTAAGTACACAGTGACTCCTGTTGTGCCAGGGGATTCCAATCCCATCAAAGTTGCATGTACAATGCCATCTCACTAGTCCAAGTGATCAATTTCAGTTCACAATTGATCACACTGATACGTCTAAGAGTCAAAGGGATCACACAAACAAGACTAGTGTCTGCTAATACTAACTGATAGAATCGAAAAGGGAGAGATCGATCCATCATGGGAAGCGGGATACACAGCAGACTCATAGAATGGCAGATGTCCTAAATAGCACTCTGGCCTCAGAATCAGCCCTTAAGGCATTTGGATATGGCTGAAGAGCCCATGAGAGTATTTCAGGCATGGAAAGCCAAGACACCCTGGGGAAAAAAAAAAAAAAAGACCTAAATGAAAGATCTCTGCAAGTGAGCTCCCAGTGGAAAGAACGGGGCCACCAAAGAAGGAGGTACCTTTCTCTGAAGGGAGGAGAGAACTTCCACTTTGACTATGACCCTGTCGGAATAAGATCGAAGTTGGTGAACTCAAAAGGCTTCCATAGCCTTGGCAACTCATGACTAGAGCCTAGGGAGATTACTGATGCCATAAACAAGAGTGTCAAATTGTTCCCTTGTCTTTTATGGCTTCAACGTTGTTGACTCATGTTCGTTATTTATTTTATAGAATGTCTCTCGATTTTTACCTGCCTGATCGTTTCCTCATAGTTATATTGGTGTTATGCATTATTGGATATTGTGCAGATTATGGGTCTTTTCTCTGCCTCAGATCAGTGAATACATGATGTGTATGACTGGTGAAGTTAAGCTCAACTATTTTGTTAAAATTGAACTTACTACTATTCTGTTTCCAAAATTAAAATCACGGGTTCTCATTATTGTTAGTAAATATTTGGGTGGAAAAGGTACATAGTAGTTTGAGTCTATGCAGGAATTTTGTTTCTAGCTAAATGGCCACTAATTTCAGTAGCTGTAGGTGGGTCTTGGCTGCAAATGGGGTGTGCTAATAGTGATTTTCCATTCTCTCATTTCTTCTACACTTGTTAATTATAGTTATTTTGGAAGGAGAAGATACCCCAACTCCTTCATTATTTATTTATTATATTTAATATAAGCATAGAATCCTGATTAAATTATTCCTTCGACAATATTTCTTTGTTATCTTCCATGTCACTGAAATTTGACAACAGGCCTCTATCAAGTTGGCTTTTTGAGTTTGGCACCTGGACCCTTTCAACAAGCTCCCTCTCTTTGTACATTGCTATCAACACTTCATTAACTTTTCAGTCATCCAAATATTACAGATTCATTGTCTATTGTCCCTGTCCAAGTCCCAGTCTCAGAATCATTCTTGTCTCTTCTGTTCCATTTGTTTTATGAAAAAATACATTTGAAAACCAAGAACTAATTAAGAATCTGTTTATTGCTAATTAAGTGCTTTGATTTTAGTGTCTCAACAGATAATGATAGACCAAATACATACGTTTAAATACAATTATAGTATTGTATGCATTCACACATTTCTATCTATGCACAAACACATGCACACTTCATTCCTCCTGTAGTCTAGCCTTCTTCCATTTCTTTTGTGTAATTTCTTGAGAAACATGGCTGTCAACAGTATATCTACTTATTTCTTCATTTCATTTTTACATGAATAAAGTCTTTTAAGAATTGATAATCCGGCCGGCGCCATGGCTCAATAGGCTAATCCTCCACCTTGCGGCGCCGGCACACCGGGTTCTAGTCCCGGTTGGGGCGCCGGATTCTGTCCCGGTTGCCCCTCTTCCAGGCCAGCTCTCTGCTGTGGCCCGGGAGTGCAGTGGAGGATGGCCCAAGTGCTTGGGCCCTGCACCCCATGGGAGACCAGGATAAGCACCTGGCTCCTGCCATAAAAAAAAAAAAAAAAAAAAAAGAAAAGAAAGAAAAAAGAAAAAAAAAAGAATTGATAATCCATTACTAAGTAGGATGTAATGTTTGTGTATAGTTCATCTTGCCTTTAGCTATGCTCTATTCAATCAAATAATGTTATTCCAAGTCTGTCAAAAACAACTCCTTTCTTCCTCTTCTCTCTGCTGTACTTATTGGATTCATTTTATTTTTTACTGAAAAGCAAGATTTATTTCATTCAGAGAATTCCTGGTAGAGTGGCCCAGAGGGGGTCTTCAAAAGAGGCAAAATTCAATAAGGCTGATGGTAATGGAGTATTTAAGCACAGTTTTGAGAAAAAAAAAAAAAAACTTGACAATCAGCTTGACATTGGGTTACAAGGAAAGAACAAAACCCCTCAAAATACTTGATCTGTAATCTTATTTTCTGAGGAGTGGGATAGGAAACTTGTTTTTACTGTAAATGATGAGCTCAGAAGGATGGGATTGCCACTCCCTTGTTATAGTAAAATTGGATCTCCCAAGGAGTGGGACAGACACTTTTGACCTTGCCAAAGATAACTTTTGGGGGAAGCAAGCATTTTGCACCATCAGTTTCCTCCAGGAGCAACCTCTTCACCTGTTAACCCATCTGACTCCTCACATTCCCTCCCCCAGAAGAATGGATCCTAATTTCTGTTAGGGGGTAGGGGATGATGACTGCTCTGGCTTCTTTAAGCTGAGTATGGGCAGTGTAGGGAATGCCAGTCAAGACAGGGTTCCAGCAGAAGGTGGCCTCTTGAGGGAGACACAGTACCACCTCACATAAACTGCTTCCAACTGAGGTTTCACGTGCATGGCCATGTACAATTTCACTGTTTCAAGTCTGGAGAAAATGAATCTAACAAGCAGATTAAATACACAGGGTCTAAAACAAAGGACAGTCATTATTAGAGGACCTGTCCAAATCAGGAGACCATGAGGAAGTTTTCCCCATTGAAAAGCAAATAAAAACTGACAGGAGTGGTTTGATATTATGTAGGTGGGTGTTAAGGCCTGGCCAGGTGTGAACAAGACCTATCTATGTCTTCACATGTGGTACTGGAAGAGCCATCATAAAGAAGGTGTGAACCTCCTTAGGGAAGGCACCCTGTTGACTTCCATTACCCAAATGGCCTGAAAGGAGAGCTGGCCTGAATAGAAGGCAGATGGCATCTCTAAAAAGAAATTTACAGTTCTGCCTGCAATGTTACTGACCCTACTTGGCTATCCCCTCAAAAGCAGTGGTTACTTTGGAAGCTGGTCCAAATGAAGGGCTTTTTCAGCTTAGAGCCAGTAGGGTCTGTGGCTCTGCCTAAGGAGTCCTTTGACTCCAGGGCAGTTCTGTTTCGAGTGACCCAACTCTTGGCTGCCAGGGCTGCCAGGGCTCTTCAACTGACATCCGTGTCTATCTGAAGCCTTGGCTTTCCACATCAAAAACCAATGTCATTTGGGGTGGACTGACCTGTTGGATCTCTTTCATGGCAGCTCACTGTGTAAAGCTGTTATTAATTGTCCTGCCACTTATCCTTACATTGCTCTTGACGCCTAGCTTGCTCCATTTCCTATTAGTTTCTGGTAATGTAGACCATGGAGGCAGCCAAAGGGGTGTTCTGTCTCAACACTACTCTTTGGTGACCTGCTAGAAACTGAAAGTCACAGTCAGGTTATGATAGTGATTTTTCTGTGAAGTAGACAGTGCCCATGAGGAAAGCTATGCCCTTACTTTAAGATCAAACATGACTGTGTTATGCAAACTGTCTATATATTTTGAAGTTTTCAGTAAAACTTTGATCTCTCCCTTAGTTTGATTTGAAAAGAGAGGTTTTGCTTGTTTACTATTCTAATGTAAAGTTAATCTAGCTGTGAAATCATAAATTATGCCCTCATTTTGGCTATACTATTTGGTCTTTTATGTGGCCAGGCTATTATTTGTTTGTTAAAGATGTATTTATCTATTTAAAAGTCAGAGTTACACAGAGAGAGGAGAGACAGAGAAAGAGAGAGAGGTCTTCCATCCAATGGTTCACTCCTCAATTGGCCACAATGGCTAGAGCTGTGCCGATCTCAAGCCAGGAGCCAGGAGATTCTTCCGGGTCTCCCACGCGGGTGCAGAGGCTCAAGGATTTGGGCCATCTTCCACTGCTTTCCCAAGCCATAGCAGAGAGCTGGATAGGAAGTAGAGCAGCTGGGTCTGGAACTGGCACCCATATGTGATGCACCCATATGGGATGCTGGCGCTTCAGGCCAGGGTGTTAACCTGCTGTGCCACAGTCCTGGCCCTAGCCAGGCTATTATTACAGAAAAAATGTTATCCATCCCTTTTATAAGGTCTAAAAATCAAACTGTATATCCTGCGGGAGAGTCCTCCAGGATGAAGTCAGTTTTCCCAGCTTTGATGAGAATAAAGGAGAAATGAGGAAACAAGTCAGGCTTCCCAGATTGTTTACTCTTAGTAACTTACTATCAAGTGAGAACTTAGCAAACAATTTTAACTGTTAAACAACAACTTATGAAAATATTTACCAAAAGATCCATTGGCTTCTATAAATTTCAAGCCACAAGTACATATATTTTGAAACACTGTTTAAATATCTAACAGGAGTGTAACTTCTTTGACCAGCAAACTCAAGCACAAGCATATCAATGGCTTAAACATTTTTAGTTTCTTTCTACTAACAAATTTAAAACACCTGTTACATGAACCAAAAAAGGTATCTTCGATTAATTTTGCTGCTTAAATTTATGAACAATCTTTTAACTATAAGCCAATTACAACAGAGCTCTTAATACATTTCCCATAAAGACCTATAATATGTATACACATAACATTTCAGTAATAACTTTTTAAAATCTCTAACTGTTTTTTTAAATCACCACCAATCGATTATAATTACTTCCTTCGCTTACTAACCTGAATTAACCAAACCACACTTTTTCTCAGTCAGCACCTGTAGTGAACTATTGGCTTTATCTGCTTATAGAACTGTCCCAAAATACTGAATACAGTAGAGATCAGGGAAAAAAGTTTTCCTTTGGAACCAAAAAGATGACTCATTTAAACACAAAACCAATAATATTTTAACTTCCATGAGCAGTAAATCTGATTTTTAGTGTTTGGAGAATATAAAACTGGGGATGACAAAATACTTTAAGTAGCCATATTTAAAATTATAAACTCATTAACCAACAAAAAGAGGTACTTGCTTACTACACACAGTATTTTTGAAAGCACTTACAGGATTTTATAAAACATTTATGACTTTTAGGCCTTTGGACCTTACTCATTAAGATAACCATCATGTCTGATAACAACACAACAAGATCATTAGACTTTATAACTGTTGGATGTTTGTATCAGTAGCACTTGACATTATCATAACTTCAAAATTTAAAGGTACTTCACATCTTGACAGTACCATCTCTATAAGATGAGAGATAGATCCTTTAATATTTCCAGGGGCTCAACTGGAAATATAAAATTCCAAAGAATTTAGAACATTGATTTTTTTAATGCCTGTCAAAGATGCCAGGAAGGTTTAAGATATCCAGTAGAAACAGGATCCCTTAACATCATGACATAATATAGAGCAGATTTGATCACTGTTATAAAGTGACCACTCAAATGTTTTAGAATATGTATATATTTAAAGAAACCATACCTCTTTTAAAACTCAGCTGTTCTTAAACAATCAGAACTTATCAGAGACATTAAGAAAACACAGTAGATTAGTTCAACAGAACACAAAAATCTCTATCTCTTTGTTCATCCCCCAAATAGGAAATAAAACCTTAAATATAAGAAGTTAGCATATGGAAGCATATCCCATAACTTGGAACAATTTTAGTGGAGTCAGAAGTAGGGAAGAAGAGACTTTACTGGAGCTGGCTAGAAAACAGAGTCACCAATTAAACTAAAGCTATTAAAAGAGTTGCTGCAGTTTTAAAACAGATCTTTAAGACCACTTCAAAATATTTACTAGCATACATGTTGCAAAAACCTCATTGCTTTAATAGAGGATCTGATTCTAATTCTATGTCAAACAAAAATAGATTAATAGCTTTTGTCTCCAAAAAAATTCTTGCTTTTGTAACCTTCTGTGACTTTCTCACACCTCTTGCAACTTACTTAAATCTTTCTATCTTTTCCATTACAGTTTAGAGTAACCTAGCCTTTAGGATACAATAATTCTTACAAAGCATGTCCTTTTTTATTCATAAAAGTCTCTTTCCTTCTTAATCTTCCTTACGAAGAGCACATTTTTTATACTTGCGATCTTTATCCATCTGTTGATTTCCTTAACTTACATTTTGAATAATCCTTTAAAAATCCCTAACTTTACATATTTTCTAAATAAATAATACATTGAATTTCAACCTTAGTTACTTTCAAGCAGTGCTGAACTATTCTTCATAGAGAGTTTATGAAAACATATTTGTTAACAAACACAAATAGTTTTTCCATAGAATATAAGATACTAAGAATACCAAAGTTTACATTTAGACACATTTATCTCATTTACCTTTATGCAATTTATGTTTAGCAATCATACTTAGATGACTTAAGATGCTGATATTATATCATACTTTTGTCTGAATTAAGGTCAAAATTACATTTATATGGAATTCTACTCCATTTGTAAAAACTCTAGCAGGAAATCACTGACATAATACAGAGACTGCAAAATCCACCTTAGGGGCTATAATAAGTGCTGATTACCATGGCTATTTCACCAAGCTCTGTTAAACCAAGTCATAAAATAAGTTTGGCATGTTATAAGGCAATATATTAAGGCAGTGATATTCCTATATTCAAAAGAGAGAAATTTCTTTAAACCCAATGTCCAGATATAGATGAACCAAAATTTCATGTATGAGATTGTTATTTACCAAAGACATCTCTTTAGATTCTAATTGAATTTGAGTCTAATTCTCTTTTTACCCCCAAAACACCTCAAGCCAATGATGCCTGGCCAACAGTCAGCTACTTGGGACTGGCTCTGAAACAAACAGGTGTTCAGGCAGCTGCAATACAGGTTCCCAGAGTGAGTATGGGCTAGAGGCTGATGTGATGAGGGTGAAAAGTCCACAGGTTATTATTCACCATTATGTTAGGTTTAATGGGAGAGGGCATCCACCAGAGCAGGTGGGCAACCCTCCAGAGAGATTCCTAAGGAGAAGAATCTGATAGGTGATAGAATAAAGGGCAATGACCTAGGAGGAGCTTCCTTCGAGAGCCTGCAAAGAGACAGGCTAGAGGGAGAAAAACTGGAGGCTCTGCAAAGAGACAGTAACCTCATATCCCAGACCAAAAGCCAATACTAGAAGTATCTAATCATTGGGGCTGTCAGTCAAACCAGACTCAAGTATGAGGCATCAGCTCGGGAGGTATCTCAGGAAGTCCAGGACTTCATCATGTGGATTAATCCATACATATTCAATAGCATCTGAGGTTATTGGGCCTAGATTCTTGCCTAGAAATCACTGCGCAAAATTACAACAATGGGAACAATGGTCACCTGAAAAAAATCTTTATTTTACCTTGAATTAAAAGCCTCAACAATAGTCAAACACGATAACAGAGGTGCTCTGGTGGCAGTAAATAGACCCAACAATAGACCTAATGCATACTGGAGCACATGCAGGAAAATAGAGGCAAGAGGCCAGTCAGGAGTCAGAGTAGAGGGGTTGGCACATTTCACAACTCACTTAGGCTAAGTTCTCCATGCTCTAGCTCGTAAACAGGTCAGGTGTTGGTGCAGAAAAAGAGGAAGCATTTTTCTTCAAGCTCAGGGGTCAAAGAAATCTCAAAGTAGATGGTTCGCCTCTTGGCTAGAATGAGAGGATAAAAACAGAATAGATAATCCTCCGCCTTGTGGCGCCGGCACACTGGGTTCTAGTCCCGGTCGGGGCGCCGGATTCTGTCCCAGTTGCTCCTCTTCCAGGCCAGCTCTCTGCTGTGGCCAGGGAGTGCAGTGGAGGATGGCCCAAGTTCTTGGGCCCTCCACCCCATGGGAGACCAGGAGAAGCACCTGGCTCCTGCCATCGGATTAGCGCGGTGCGCTGGCCGCAGTGCGCTGGCCGCGGCAGCCATTGGAGGGTGAACCAACGGCAAAGGAAGACCTTTCTGTCTCTCTCTCTCACTGTCCACTCTGCCTGTCAAAAAAAAAAAAAAAAAGAAAGAAAAAAGAAACAGAAACGTACCTCAGTTTTTATCTCTCCTGCATTCGAGATGTTTCTCCAAACTCTCTTGCTGCCTGGGGTGTCCAGATGTGCACTGAAATCCACAGGGAAGAGAGGAAGGTGAGAGTGGGATTAGCACGGATTACCCACTGTCACTCAGCCTTCCATGCCTGTAATTTAGGGTATACATTGTTCAAAATAGCACATGTGGGGGAGTGATCAATCCCCTTCCTGGTGGTGTTTTTAAGATAGAGTTTGGAGAAAGGATACTAGTCCTGGCTACCACTTAGGTTGGTGACTACACAGGCGAAGGGCCAAAGAAGCAGAGTAGAGGAATAAAATCATGCCCAGTAAACTTCCCCAGAGGTGTGTACTATATAAGAAGGACCTGACAGAGGGGACCCAGAAGAGGAGACTTGAGGAGGAAGGTAAAGGATACCATGTGGGGAGCTGCATCTAATGGGAGTCTAGATAGAAAAGCTACCTGTCTGTAAAAGGGGTAATCAAACTGTGACCCAGGACTAATGAACAAAATATACAGGAAATACCCACTACAGGGTCCAAGAATTCAAGTTTGTAGGAATTGGGGAGACCTGGAGAGCTAAGGAAAGCATTCATAAGAGCAGAGAAAGCTGATGATCTTGTCAGGATCTGGCGTAAAGGAAAAACTCATTGAGGCATGGAGCCTAGAGCCCATGGCCTTACTCCAAACACTGCCCAGTCTCACTGTCAAATTCTTCTCTGAGGAAGGAAGAACAGAATGCAGTTTTCAGCCCAGCACCTTAATGGGCTGTTGGGCTCTGGTGTCTGTCTAGTCAAGGAGTCCTTGAGAAAAGCCACAGTTCTGTGGCTCGGGAAGGCAGTGGAGGATGGCCCAAGTGCTTGGGCCCTGCACCCGCATGGGAGACCAGGAGGGGGCACCTGGCTCCTGGCTTTGGATCGGTGCAGCACGCCAGCAGTAGTGGCCATTTCGAGGGTAAACCAACAGAAGGAAGACCTTTCTCTCTGTCTCTCTCTGTCTCTCTGACTGTCTAACTGCCTGTCAAAAAAAAAAAAAAAAGAAAAAAAGAAAAAGAAAAAAGAAAAAAGAAAAGTGACAGCGTAACACAGCGTAACCCTGGCCTGAATTTCAAAGTGACTCCAAACCCTTCTCTCAGTCCTGCACAGTGGGCCAGTCTACAAAAGGAAGCTGGGTCAGATCAGACCAACATTCCCAGAGCTGAGATGAGAAGTATGAAGAATGAAGCCTTTGGCTTTACCACTTGTGAGGACTCCAAAGGAGCAGGGACTAGCTCCCTGCAGGAAAGTGCATTTCCCGAGCAACACCATTTCCACTGTCAGGTTCTGGTGTCTGACCAAGAGATCTTCTGGAAGCACTGGAGGATAGCCCCAGCCCAAGTCTATCAGTTGTCTCAATGCCTTCTCCCAGTCCAACACAAAGGGCCAATCCATGCAGGAAGGAGGGCTTGTCAGGGACTAGGGTCTAGCTAAGAGACATTCAGAACACACCAGAGAGTGCCCCAGACAGATTTCTTCAGTCATCTCAAGTTCCTTAGTAAGGGTTGATCCACACCAGAGAAGAAGGGTTAGAATGAATTCTCAGCTCCAGGGGATCCCTTTAACCTAATCAGCAAGCCTATCACTTGAATCTTAAGGCCCACAGCCACGCTAATCACTTTTAACTGGCTGGCAAGTACCTGGTATTTTTGAGAAAATGAGAGAGCTGCTGGGGAGGAGAGTGAAACTTTCCAAAAAACAGAATCAAGAGCAGTCCACATGCTCACCCATCTGGCAAGATGATCTGTTGCTGGCTGGAATGGAACTTGAGTGGGATCCGAGTCATGTTGGAGTTGCTATTGGAGTCCCGGCACCAAAATGTTAGGGGTGAAAGGGCAGTGGAGAAAAGATTACCTAGGTTCTTTGTCTCACATGGAAGAATTTCCAAGTGGCTAAGGCAGAGAGAAAAGCAAGGCAGAGAGAAAAGCAAGAGTTATTTAAGTCAGACCTCTTGCCAGAGTGGCCAACAGGGGGGCTCCAAGAGCGGCAGATTCATTTTCAATACAAGTAGATTGATTTATCACAACCTACATTCTTATTACCACCATATGTTGATTGATTGGTAGGTTTTTAAAATTCACATGCAGTAATAATTACTGTTTGTGGTCTACAATTTTATTCGTTTTGATAAATGAATGCAACCTTATGCCCTCCACCATAATTTCATACAGCAGTATTTTGTAATTTCAAGAATGTTCTTGCAATATCATATACTCATTTTTCTCCATGTTTCCCAATAACTAGTGACCTTTTTTGACCTTAAAATTTTGTATTTCCCAAAATCTTACATAAACGGAATCATGATATACAAGGAGAGGTATTTGAGGTGTGACATCTTTTTTTCTCTTAACAAAAAGCATTTTAGATTCACATATGTTATGATTCAATGATTTCAGTCTGTTTATTGTGACTATTATTTTCTTCAGCAGGGATTGTTCAAAAAATCATTCAAATGCCAATAGTTCAAATTTGATATTACTTTTTAAATAGGAATTTTTGTTATGCTTAAAGTTTTAAAAGTGGGACATTTATTTTCTTTCAAGTATGTATGAATAAAAGTTTATTTGTTTCTATTTCACTTTGCATCCAAGATGTTGGTAGCAGAGTTGCAAGGGAAAGTAAGTAATTATTAGTTAAACTGGCATTTAGAAATTGGTGTTCAGGAGTGAGTAAAACAGAGTATGAGATAATTATTTACATGGACTTCCCTCAGTGACATCACATCCATGTCCAGAGACTCTACTGAAATATGTGGATACTTTGAATTAACTGAAGAGCATTATCACTTGCAGAAATGAAGAGAAGTTACGTAGGAAAAGCCAGGGCTGACATTGTGGCGTAGCAGGTAAAGCTGCTGCCTGTAGTGCTGGCATCCCATATGGGTGCCGGTTCAAGTCCCATAAGCTCTACTTCCAAACCAGCTCTCTGCTGTGGCCTGGGAAAACAGAAAATGGCCCAAGTCCTTGGGCCCCTGCACCCATGTGGGAGACCCAGAAGAAGTTCCTGGCTCCTGGCTTTGGATCAGCACAACTCTGCCAGTTGTGGCCAATTGGGGAGTGAACCAGCGGATAGAAGACCTCTCTCTCTCTCTCTCTTTCTCTCTCTGCCTCTCCTTCTCTCTCTGTGTAACTCTGACTTTCAAGTAAATAAATAAATCTTAAAAAAAAGTCTATGACCAAGGAAAATAAGCTATTACCAATGATTAGAGAATTAGAGGTTGGATCCAAACCCTAATTCCAAAGCTTATAACTCATGTGTCTTGCATCTAATCTTCCTCATCATTAAAATGGAATGAAAATATCTATATCACAAAGACCATTTGTATATTAAATAAGATATGAATATTAAAATTATTAGCACAGTACCTAGTGTGTAAAAACCATAAGGATCTTTGTATATCTATTTATATCTGCTACAGAAAAATTCTTTCTGATCAAATAAGCAGGTATTTCTAAAAGTTCATGGAAACTGGAATTAAGACTATTTTGGTGCAATTTTTTTGAAATCCATTCATAAAACAGACTTTAAAACAGACTTTAAAATAGTCCATGGAAATGAATATTACAAAAATATGCATGAATTTAAAAATATTTTTGCACTGAAATATACTACTCATTGAAAAAGAGTTGCAGAGAGAGAGGGAGAAACACACACAGACAGAGGGATCTTCCACCTTGTGGTTCACAACCCAAATGTCTGCAGTGGAGCTGGACAAAGCTGAATCAGGAGCCAACAAGTCAATTCAGGTCTCCTACATGGATGGTAGTGGCCCGAGCCCTGCGATCATGATGCACTGCCTTCTCAGGTATATTAGCTGGGAGATGGATAAGAAGTAGAGCAGCCAGAATTCAAACCAGTACTTATATGAGTTGCTGGCCTTATAGGCAGAGTCTTAATCCACTGGGCTACCATGTTGGCCCCAAATTATTCCTTTAATTACATTTTACACAATTTCAAGTACTCTCATATATGCTCTTAGATATGTTTTCAATCTCAGTGACTAAAGCTAGATAATGGATTCTTTGAGTAAGTTAACAAGTGTCTACTAGAAGTGGAGATTGGATTTTTAAAGAGCTCTGTTGGATTCCATTTCCTATAATATCAGAACCAAAGAACACACTCTCAACTGTTTAATATAGAATTTTCTTACCCTATCTTGTGGTGGAATGAGAAGGTGAAAAAGTCATGCCAAGATGGCCGCTAACAACAGAAGCTGCCTGGCAACAGGCCATGATTGGATGGCTTCAGAAACCACATGACAACAGAGTCTGACTGACAACAGGTTGTGATTGGATGGCTTAGGAAACTGCCTGGCAACAGGCTGTGATTGGTTAGTGCATAGACCGCCCCTTGACCGGATTGGCTGCCTTGGCTATATAAGCATCTGTAGCAACTGAAATAAACGAGTCTGCAGGCTGCTCGCCTCTAGCCCGCTTTCACCCAACTCTCAGAGTCTGTGTGGTGACTCCGCGCATCTTGCCCTCACCAGGCTCATCCTCTCAGAGTGAATCCTCTCAGAAGAAATCAACTTCAACACTATCTGACATTTAAAAGAGTAGACCCATATCACAACTCCTTCAATACCTCTGTGTTTGTGTTTATAGTTACAGACTGTTAACTTGTTAGACAATAATATGTAAGTAGATAAAATATGCAAAAGAAACATAGAAATGACAATATATTCTCACTTCAACTTATTTTTATTATTGAAATTTACAATCGATCTTTCTTCTTTGTCCACACAATTCCATAAGCAATTTCTGCCACTTAAAAAATTAAAACCTGTATCTCATGGCTATTTATCATTTTAAAAAGTCCACATTTGTAGTTAACATTTATTGTTTTCATTGTCTTTTCACACACTTCATAGGGTGAGGATATGTGAGTGTATATACATGTATATCAATATGTATATATTATATATAGATATGTATATATGTATATATGCATAAAATACATATATATTATATATAACAGAATTAAAAGATAATTTTCAAGGCTGGCATTGTGACATGGTGGGTTGGGCTACTGACCGTGACACCAGCTTCCCATATTAGAGTATCAGCTCAAGTTGTGCCTTCTCTATTTCTGATCCAACTTCCTGCTAATATATCTGTAAATACAGAAGATAATGATCTCCAAATGGAGACCCGAATGGAGTTCCTGGATCCTGGCTTCAGCACATTCCAGCTAAGGCTGCTTTGAGCATTTAAAGGATGCAAGATTTTTGTCTTTTCCTCTCTGTCTCTCTGCTTTAAAATAAAAATGAATGCATAAATCTTTTTTTTTTTTTTACTTTTATTTAATGAATATAAATTTCCAAAGAACAGAATATGGGTTACAATGGCTTCCCCCCCATAACTTCCCTCCCACCCGCAACCCTCCCCTTTCCCACTCCCTCTCCCCTTCCATTCACATCAACATTCATTTTCAATTCTCTTTATATACAGAAGATCAGTTTAGCATACATTAAGTAAAGATTTCAACAGTTTGCACCCACATAGAAACACAAAGTGAAATATACTGTTTGAGTACTAGTTATAGCATTAAGTCACAATATACAGCACATTAAGGACAGAGATCCTACATGAGGAGTAAGTGCACAGTGATTCCTGTTGTTGACTTAACAAATTGACACTCTTATTTATGGCATCAGTAATCACCCTAGGCTCTTGTCATGAGTTGCCAAGGCTATGGAAGCCTTTTGAGTTCACCAACTCTGATCATATTTAGACAAGGTCGTAGTCCAAGTGGAAGTTCTCTCCTCCTTTCAGAGAAAGGTACCTCCTTCTTTGATGACCTGTTCTTTCAACTTGGATAATAAATAAAAGATAAATTTATGTTTAAGCAAAATGATTTTGATATCCATGCATAGAAGTAATCTCTTCAGGGAGTTCATGAAAGAAGCAGGTGTTTGGTACAATGGTTAAGATGCCCCTTAGGATGCTTACCTTCCATTTCAGTGACTGTGTTCCGGTTCTGGCTCTTCCTCTAAAAGAATTCCAGCTTCCTGTTAATAAACACACTTGGAGGAGCAGTTAAAGGGTCAAGTAATTAGGTGCCTGTCACAGATGTGGGGAACCCAGATTGAGTTCCTGGTTTCTGCTTTTGGCCTGGTCCAGTCCCAGTAGTTGTGAATATATGGGGATGAGGCAGTATATGGAAGATCTCTGTCTCTCTGACTTTGCTTCTGTTCTCCTGACTTTAAAATAAGTAAAAATAAATTTAAAACATTTTGACTAAAATAATTTTAGTTCTTTGATGTGGGAAGGAGCATTTTATTTTACTTTCAAAGATGTATTTGAAAAGCAGTGAGAGATAGAGAGAGAGAGAAAGTATTCGCTCCACAAATTCCCACAAAATCCAAGTCTAGGTAGAGAGAAGCCAGGAAACAGGAGCCAGCAACTCTACCTGGATGGCAGGAACCCAAGCACTTACACTGCCATCTGCTGTTATGATTTTTCTGGTCTATATGCAGGAGAGACATGGTGATTTCCAGTAACTCTGTATACAATGAAATCAACTCTCCTAAAAAATTCTGCAACTTAGGTGTTATTCTGATTTGTACATTCTCTTCCTTTCCCAATGTGATATCACATTTGATTTTTGACCCCAAGTTTTCTAATTCAAAACTTGTGATATTTTCTAGTTTTCTCAACTTTTAAATAAAAAAACAACATTCCAATACTGTGACCAGCAGATGTTTTTAACTACTTCTGCCATTGAAGCTAGCATTTAGATACATATTGCAGTTCACATGTACATGTATGTGATTCTACATGTCCACCGGCAAGTGCACACAGTCCATCCGCATGACTATCAAGAACTCTTTATGATTATTGTGCCACTGTCTACAAATTCATGATCAATAAATGCAGCTTATTCTGGTTTTTGAAAATTGCTTTTACTCTTTTCCTTTGCTCCAGGCAATGGGATATTGGGAGGAATACCACAGAGGATGACTACTATTTTCATCACAAGGTAGCAAGGGTACAAGTTATCAATGTGATTTGCCATTAGTCACCTGGCTAAGGTGGTGTTTCTCTACTCTGAAGTTGCTCTGTTTTTCAGGTATATCCATACTCTATTCTTTGAACTATTCAAAACTTACAATTAAAATGTGAAGTCATTTTGATTGCTTGGAATTCTGCTTCTTCTCTATATTATTCAATCATGCATTAAAATCCACTTGGATGTGGATGTTTATTTTATGCTTTAGAATATGATCCAATCCAATTTGTTTATTTTCTTGCCCTAATTGTTCAACTTTGGACACTTAAGAACTTTTTCTTAGCACTTCTGATCCTGTGACATACCCCAAATAGTGTGTGTGTGTGTGTGTTTTAATTTATTGTTTGTTCTTGTTATTGAGACTAATTAGTATCCTCTCTATGATGCAAATCTGAGGAAATAGATGGAATTTCTATGCATATATAATAACACGTTATTAGTAGTTGCGTTTGTTTATTAACTTTAAACAAATGTTAATTGTTGTGTTATCTCTGCATGTTGGTGGTATTAGTGACTTTTTTATTGTCTCTTTAAATATTTATTTTATAATGAAATATTGTTTATATTAAATCAATAACATGGCATGATCAGAAGAAAGGGGATAAAAACACTTGAAAGCAATAATTGTTTCTTTATAAATTCGTGAAGTGTGTGTCTTGATGGGCAAGATATAAAGGTAATTTTGAAGAGTTGTATCCGCCCTCTACTGGTCAGCTCTCAAAACCCTCTGGAGACAAGGGGTCCTGTCATTTCAGAATGCAAACCTATCACTCTCTGGGAGCTGGCAGATCTGATACTTCAGGAGTTTAAAAAATAAAATAAAATATAAATTGAGCTTCTATTCTAGAATATATAAGCAGATTGAGTTTAGCTACATATTTGGGAGGGTTACTATGTGAACTTAAACATTACCTTCTCTACATGTGAAATTTGGGCTGTGGATTGTGAACAGAAATAGATATGTGTGAGAACAGGCCCAGAAAAATAACAGCACACGCTGACTTGCCAGTGTTGTACGTCCTGAGTCTGATCTAAAGAAAATACCTTCTTGGATGAGAATATTTTGTTCATGACCTCTCTGGTGAGACTATGACCAAGTCTGCTAAAGAGTTTAAGTAAATAATACTGAGACTAATCATTGCAAAGTTCTCAAGGAAAGAAGTCAAAATATTTTATGTGCCACTTCATTAAGTTTACACTATCTGGTGTGAATTTTTGACCAAGTACAAAGATTTCATAACTAATTTAGCGAAGAGACTCACATTAGGAGTGAATCTGCTTTAAATTTTTATTTACTTTATTTGAAGGGTAGAGAAAGAGAACGAGATTTCTCATCTTCTGGTTCACACTTTAAATGTCCAAAACAGGCAGGACTGGGCCTGTTAGGCCATAATTAAGAAGGAGAAAGGGCCTGGCATTTTGGCATAGCAACTAAAGCTACCACTTGCAACACCAGCATCCCATATGGGAACCAGTTCAAGGGTTCAAGACCCTGCTGCTCCACTTCCCATCCAGCTCCCTACTAATG
Source organism: Oryctolagus cuniculus (assembly GCF_051225735.1). Taxonomy (NCBI): domain Eukaryota; kingdom Metazoa; phylum Chordata; class Mammalia; order Lagomorpha; family Leporidae; genus Oryctolagus; species Oryctolagus cuniculus. The sequence goes on along the minus strand of NC_142870.1, from coordinate 18,254,410 downwards.
CACCTGGGTAAGAGTGGAGGACAGCACAAATGCTTGGGGCCCTGTACTCACATGGAGAAAGCACCTGGCTTCAGCTTGGCCCACAATTCAGGTCTCCCACATGAATGTCAGGAACTTTACTTGACCACGCCATGCTGAGCATGAGAAAACTATGTGTGTGGGAGACAGGTAAGAGAAAACCCAAGAAAAATAAATATTGTCATTCGTGACATCCAGGATCAACATTTATTGTATGAATAACATTGGACGACCTACTGATTGATTTGTGCTGCAATTTTCTTTCCCATAAATTACAAATTGGAACATGACCCCTATTGTGTTTTTCTGAGGACTAAATGACAGCATGGATGTAAAGTAGACAGCTCTGCAGCAACACAAGTAGGTAATACAGTGGATGGGGAAAGTCCTTACACTGAAGCACAGTCTACCTGCAAGGAAATTACCTTTAATTCTTTTTTTAAAGTTATTATTCAAAAGGCAGAGTTGCAGAGAGGAAAAAGCAGAGAGAGAGAGAGAGAGAGAGAGAGAGAGAGAGAGAGATCTTCCATCCACTGGTTTATTCCCCACATGGCCACAATGGCTGGATTTGGGCTAATCCGAAGCCAGCAGCTAGGAACTTCTGGGTGTCCCACGTGGGTGCAGGAGCCCAAGCACTTGGGCCATCTTCTATTGCTTTCCTAGGCCATAGCAGAGAGCTGTACGGAAAGCAGAGCAGCTGGGACTTGAACCGGCACCCAGTTGGAATGCCAGCACTGCAGGTGGCGGCTTTACTCACTAAGCCACAGCCAACCCTTACCTTTAATTCTTAGACTCGATAGATGTATGGATTTTATCACTATGTTCAGCACAATGTGCTGCAGATCTAAGGTCTGAAAGATCTTCCTAACACTGCATCGGGCAATTCTACTTTGACACAAAGGGAACAAACACCAGTGGTTTCAGAGAGTCTAGCCAAAATTATCATCATCCTTTGTCTACTTCTGTAGGACTTTCTTGCCTTTCTTTTACACCTGATCAATTGGGGTCATGGGTCTTAACTGTGGCTTCAGAATGTAATGATAATATGTACTTAAATAATTAATCATTGTTATATGTATGTATATATATATATCCATAAACATATATATCCCTATATATATTTTATTTATTTTGAAATTCAGAGTTACAGAGAGAGAGGGAGAGATAAAGATATCTTCCACCCATGGTCCACTCCCCTGATAGCTACAATGGCCAGTATGGAACCAGGCTGAAGTCAAGGGTCAGGAGCTTCATTTGGGTCTGCCATGTGGGTGGCAGGAGCTCAAACATTTGGGTCATTGTCCATTCCTTTTCCTAGGCTGTTAGCAAGGAGGTGGATTGGAAGCAGAGCAGCCAGGACATGAACAAATGCCCATGTGGGATGCTCATGTCACAGGCAGAGGCTTTACCCACTGTGCCACAACATTGGCCCCATATTTCATATATTTAAATCCTTGCTGGCCCCTATTTCAAGTAGCAAATTATTTAATTCCAGGATTCCACTCAAAGACATTAGCTTTTAAAATCAATTTTACTCATTAAATTGGAGTATTTCATCTTTGTAAATGCACAAAACAAGAAACAGCAAAAACCAATATCTGCCTATTAAAGTGATCTATGAAATTATTTTCCAGGAGAAGTTTTGGAAAGAGTTTGGCCTGGGGCAAACCAGTCTTCTGCAATCATAGTTCTATGAACAAAAAGTCACTGAGGGAATTTCTGAACTACCAACAGGGAATTTGTGTCTACCAGAGTTGAGAATTAGGAAAGAGTGTAACAATAGAAGGGAAGAAGAAGAAACATGTAGACATGAAGTCCATGTGGCAATGAGCTGATGGTTTCTGGAGGTATTGAAAGTCAAGGTAAATAAAGGCACGGATTACTGCTATAGACTGAATGTCTATGTTCCCCCATAATTCATATGTTGAAATCCTCATTCCTAACATGATTGGATTTAACAAATAGGGCCTTTGGGAAATGAATATGGCATGAAATCGGAGCCCTCGTGATATGGTAAATGCCCTCAGAAGATGAATCAAGATGGAAATGATTTCCTCTGTCTCTCTCACCAGTACATAAGAACACAATGGGAGGACAGCCATCTGCAAACAAGAAGAGACATACTAGCCATGCCAAAATTCTGGTCACCAGAACTATGGGGAATAAATGTTTGTAGGTTAAGCTATTCAGTCTATAGGAATGGGTTATAGCAACCTAGACTAATGGAGAAAGCTACTGTCTGAATTGAATGGCCCTTTGCTCATTCTGGAGAAGTCTCTTATTGGATAAGTTGGCGGCAACATTTTGAAAACTGTGTAACTATTCATTCAGAATAATTACTGGAACTTTGTTAAAAACAAGAGTTATTGGATCAAGTCAGGTACATATAGCATGGGTATGAAGAGCTATTTTCCACATAATATGGCTTGCTCATTTCTGTAAGGATTTAGTAGCTGATTGGATTTGTCCCTTATTATGATCAGGGAGCTGTGGAGTTCCTGGTATGTTTCTCAGTCAAGCCTGTTCCTTCCAGGCCTTGTCTGTTTACTCAGTGAAGGGTCCCAGGCCTCCATTGGTGCCTATGTCACATCTCATAACACAGCTTGCTATCTAAGCCTGCCCTGCTGGCATGTGGTGGGCAGCAAGACAGCTTCTTTCTTATCTGTTGTATTAGAAACCATAGCCCCTTTTGTACCCAGTGTAAAGCTACCTGAATCTAGTGAGAATCTGTCCTCCCCAGTAGTTATTGGTGAGCTTTGACAATACAATTTAGAAGGATTAAAGAGGTAAGACTCTTGGAACAAAATGTTGCCAATGAATGTCAGGAGAATTGAAGAGCCATATGTTATTTCTTCACCTTTACTCTTCGTCCACCTAAAGGACTCTCCTGGAGAACATTTAATTAGTTGCATCATAGATACCCTGTGCCACTCATTGCCCGGTTGTGTTTCATGTACCCATCTTAGTAACATACTACTGCATGTGAGCTTTTTTCCCCTTCAAGCTTGATGGTGCAGTATGTCACTCGTTCCAAAAGTGTTATCACATAAGCTTTGCTCGGATGCATTGCCTTCTCCCACAACACACACACACACACACACACACACACTCCGAAAGAGTATGTTCATTTCATTGATGTTAGCAGGAACAGATGTTCATGTCCAACTATGCTGATTACTTCCTTTAGTCTATCTTGGAAGTATCTAAAATTTCTCCTCTTGAGCCTCTCTTTCAATTGAGGACGTACATCAAGATGCAGCTGTTGCCCCATGAGCTGAAATTTTACAGGCTGCCAACTGGCACATTCCATCCCACAACACAAATTCTTGGGATGTGGAATCCAAAACATCAATTTAAAGACATAGCTGAACATTTCTCCAGTGGTGTATGGTTAATTAAATATATGCATTTATTTCATTTTTCCTGAAAAGTAGAAAACTAGAAATGGTACCTCTGTGTGGTCCCTTGTCAGAGCTGGATATTGTCTTCCCACTAGGGAGTTTGAATTAACTCTGAATATCTGAGAAGAGAAGAAATAATAACATTGTAAGGGCTGAATAGTGTCCCCCAAGAACTGGAGTCTACCCAGAACCCAAGAATGTGATCTTCTTTGGTAAAAAATCTATTCACATGTACTCAGTTAAGGATGTTGAGATGAAATCATTCAGGACTTAACATGGGCTGTACTCTACTGTGCACTGTACATTACTGTCCTTATAAAAAGAGAAGACACACAGAAACAGAGATGGATGTCATATGAAGACAAAGGCAGAGATTGGAGTTGTGTTTCCATGAGCCAAGGAATCTTAGAAGTTCCCAGAAGCTGGAATAGCAAAGAATAATTCTCTCCTAGGGTCTTTGGAAGCAGAGTGGCCCTGCCAATACTTTGTTTTCAGACTTCTGTCTTTGAGTCCTGGGAAAATAAATCTCTATTTTGTTCATAGCATTTGTAGATGGTAGACCTAAGAAAAGAATAAAAAACTTAATATGAAGTCCCAAAGCAACTACAAAAAAAAAAAAAAAAAAAGTCCAGGGGCTAAGAAAGCTGAGGAAAACGGAGGAGGGTACAAGGGAAGTAGACATAAATAAAAAGGAGCTTGATTCCAAGTCATGCCTACCTGCTTACAAAAAAGCTAGTACTCCCCTTATCAGGGTTCCCATCACACCTGCTCACATTTATGTTCAAAGAGTAAATGATTTCTTGATGTTAAACATACTTGATGGTGTGACATAGAGGAAATAATAGCTCCTCCCACAGCTGCATGCACCAGGCTTGAAGCTAATATTTTGAATTTGGTTTAAAATCCAAGACCCTTATATTAAACTACTGGAATCCAATTTGTTTCAGAGCTTTCTTAAGTTTTTTAATTTTTTTTTACTTTTTATAGCTTGATGTTATTCGGAATAAACAATAAATTAGAATTTACTCTTATGTGAATATTTTAGAACACTTAGCTAATCTAATGATTGAAGGATAACATTATCAGTGACAAATCTAGTAATAATAAGAATTTCATATCATTTCAAGGATTATAGTTTCAAAAGTCAGTTTGAAACCAGCATTTAAGGGAAACAGGCACACTTATCTTAATTTTCCTGAAACTATAAGCAATGTATTAGCTCTAAAACCTTTTTCTGATGGTTTTGATTCTTTCTCTCTTTTTCTACCTTCTCTATAATTCTATAGTCCTCTTTGTGAAAAAATATAAGTATAAAAAAGTCATTGATTTGAAATCACATTTCCATTTCTGATTTACTCTAATATTGCATCTTATATACTTTAACTTCTTAGCTGTGAACAATTGTACAATCTGTCCACAAAGCTTTTTGGTTTTGTGAATGTGATGCAACAGATGATGAATCATCATCAATGAAAGAATAATTGGTATATGTTGGTATATTTAATAACTTCAGTTCCTTTTATGATGATAGACTAACTTCCCTAACTCTATATTAAAAGGCCCTGCATATTTAGAATATTTCATCAGGGAATCAGATTGTCTCCTGGATATAAACAACAACAAACCAAAACACACTGCACAAGTGGAAAACTTGACATTGTTGAAGAATGAATGACAGATTCTCAAATGTGTGCATGATGTTTCACTCACAGCTGTTGTGGTTTCTTTGTAGTTAGCAAAATATGTAAGTCTAGCCATCACCTACCTATTCTAGTAAGGGTGGATTATTTGAACATCTGAGGACCCTATTCATGTAACTCCTCAAGGTTGCATGATTTCTAATTGATTTCACCCCAGACCCCACAGATATAAAGAAAAGTACGAGATTTGATCATTTTTTCAGCCCTTTCCTATACTGTTGAGGAACAGTGATTTTTACTTCTTACTATTTGCTGTAGTGGAGGGTTATGCTTATGATTATAAAATAAACTGAAAGTATGTCATTGTAAAAATTAAAAAACAACTGCAAGAGGAAGGAGGAGGGAGCGTGGGAGTGTAGGTGGGAGGGTAGGTAGGGTAGGAATTAGCACTATGCTCCTAAATATGTATATAAGAGCATACTCTGGTTTCTCTTCAGATTGTATAAATCTTTTTCACCTTTTATTAAACATGTATATAAGAAATACATGAAATTTGTTCACCAAATGTAACTAAAAATTAAGATCAGCCCTTGCCCTGACTGTTGATGATCAACTTAATACGTTATCCCTCTTAGTATTTTTTTGTTGTTTGTTCTACTTAATACTATTGGTTGAATTCTGCAGTCAATACACAGTTATTCTTAAGTGTTGAAACTTAACTGAAAAGTGATCCCTGTTAAATATAAAAGTGGAAATAAGAGAGGGAAGAGATGTGCAATTTGGGACATGCTCAAGCTGACTTGCCCCAAACGGTAGAGTTAGAAACATACCAGGGGGATTCCAATTCAGACCGTCGAGGTGGCATGTACCAATGCCATCTGACTAGTCCAAGTGATCAATTTCTCTTCACAATCGATCATAATGATAGGACTAAGAACCAAAGGGATCACATAAACAAGACTAGTGTCTGCAAATACTAGCTGATAGAATAAAAAAGGGAGAGAACGATCCAACGTGGGAAGTGGGATACACAGCAGACCCATAGAATGGCAGATGTCCCAAACAGCACTCTAGCCTCAGAATCAGCCCTTAAGCCATGCCGATCCGGCTGAACAGCCCATGAGAGTATTTCAGGCAGGGAAAGCCAAGACACTCTGCAGAAAAAAAAAATGAGCTAAATGAAAGATCCCTGTGAGTGAGATCCCAGTGGAAAGAACAGGTCATCAAAGGAGGTACCTTTCTCTGACGGGAGGAAAGAACTTCCACTTTGACTATGGCCTTGTCTAAATATGATCATCAGAGTTGGTGAACTCAAAAGGCTTCCATAGCCTTGGCAGCTCATGACAAGAGCCTAGGGTGATTACTGATGCCATAAACAAGAGTGTCAATTTGTTAAGTCAACAACAGGAGTCACTGTGCACTTACTCCTCATGTAGGCTCTCTGTCCTCAGTGTGCTGTACATTGTGATTTAATGCTATAACTAGTACTCAAACAGTATTTTTCACTTTGTGTTTCTATGTGGGTGTGAACTGTTAAAATCTTTACTTAATGTATGCTAAACTGATCTTCTGTATATAAAGAGAATTGAAAATGAATCTTGATGTGAATGGAAGGGGAGAGGGAGCAAGAAAGGGGAGATTTGTGGGTGGGAGGGAAGTTATGGGGTGGGGGGAGCCATTGTAATCCATAAGCTGTACTTTGGAAATTTATATTCATTAAATAAATGTTAAAAAAAAAAGTAAGTGAAAAAAAATTAAGAGAAGAGTATATGGGAAACTGATTAAAAAACTAAATCTTTTTTGAAAATTATTTATTTGAGTGAGCGATAGAGACAGAGACATAAAGAGTGAGAGCCCATCCACCTGTTCATGCCCTAAATGCCAGGATTATAGGAACTCAGTCCACATCACTCTGATTATCATTGCTACTTCCCAGCTTGCTGCAATGGCAGTAAACTGGAGTTAGACATGAGAGGTAGATACGAGACTTAGCACTCCAGTATGAGATGTAGGCATTTCAACTGGTGTCTGAAACACTAGGCAAAACATCTGTTGCCATTATATCCTTAATTCAAACTTTACCTAAAAGGGTTGGATTTTTTTTAGCAGAAGGATTTGATGTAGTCTTTTTGAATTCCAATTTTTAATGGAGTCTTTTTGTAATAAAAGATCAATTATGATATTTATAATGTTTCTTACAAAGTCTTTGATATTGTGTTAATGTCCATTTCTTGGTAAGGAACATTTTAAGACTGGCAATTTTCAGAATGTGTGTTAATATTTTTATTTGGAAATTAACATTTTTGTTCATATACATACCTACACAATTAAAGGGCCACTCAGGCCCATCCTGAACACGTGGGGAAAATACTCATTTGTCGAAATCTGTTGGTAATAAGTATTCACACGAATGTCCCTGTTTCAGGTGAAATTTTCTTTTTTAAGAAATTTTTATTTATTTTGTTTATTTGAAAGGCAGAGATGGAGAGTAATCTCCCATCTACTAATTCATTTCCAAAATGCCTATATAATTTATTATGACCTGGGCTAACTGAAGCCAGGAGCTGAGAATTAAGCACAGGTCTCCACATGTGTAGAAGGGACCAAATTACTTACACCATCACTTGCTGCCTCCCAGGGTGCACTAACATTACCACTAAGACGGAATGTGAGCAGAGTTGGCACTCAAACCCAGGTACTACAATGTGACATATGGTCATCTCCAGTAACAACTATATTGCTGTGCCTAATAGCCTTCTTTTGTGAGGAATTTCCTGATCAAAATATATAATCACAATTATATTTATTTTTGTGCAATTAGGCTACGTATACCTCTGGGGAAATGCATCAGTTTCTACCTATCGGTTATTAAAATTAAATTTTGTAAGCATATGTGTGTGTGTGTCCAGTGATTGGATATAAATGCATAATGTTCTGAACACTAGAGATAAACAAGCGACAATAAACCCAGGAGTGCTACTTTACAATGCAGCTCTTACATACTGGGACAGTATTTCCCTTTTGTTTGGAGAATTCTTTATCTTCAAGTAATTTCTTCCAAATTTTCTTTCCAACTCTCCTTTCTGGAACCGTGGGATTTCTTTAGCCATGGGCCATTACTTCAAAGATGAGATAATTCTTCAGGAATGACTTCCAAAGTGGTTTTCCCCTCAATGAATATGCTGTTGAATCATTAACCTGAGGTTAAGCATTTTAAATTTTATGTTTTATGACCTCCACACTGTGAGAAGTTACCTATTGTCAAAAGGAATGTGATTTTGACTGTAATAACATGCATCCTATAATAATGCAGCAACAACTACAAGCATTACACTTTAATACAAGAAGAATTAGATTATAAATAGATATTTTAAAATAAGATTTTAGCTATAATTTTATTTTAATTTTATTTTTAAGACAGAGAGAAGATTAAATTATTGGTATTTGTAAATATGATGTCAAATCATGACCTCAATTATTTTATCCAAAACTTGATACCAAACCTAATTTCACAGCTAATAGGTAAACATAAATTCACAATTTTTAAAGGATCTTGAAAGTTAAATAAAAATATAGGCATTGGCACTAATCATCTAAAAGAAAATTGTTCTTCCCTGGATCTAATTGCATTGGCTATTTTCAAAGTCGCAATACACATTTAAATTTTACTGAATCTAAATATACTCAGTGTACTAAAATGCAATGTCAGCCCTGTTTCTCAGAAAACTCATACCATAGGAAAGACACAGGAGAGTTAAAATAAGTATAAAGTGTGTTAAAAGAGGATGTGAGTTAGAGAAGAAAAGAGAGAGAGAAGCTATACTGCACAGATGGGAACTGAGAAGAAAAGATGTCAGAGGAAGAGAGAAAGAAAGTGAGGTTGAGACGAAAGAATAAAATGAGCGAAGGCCTGGAATCATGAACAAGTATAGACCACTCTGGGAAGGCAATAAAGAGACAGATGACAGACATAGATAGATAAGTGGAGAGAGGAGGAGGTGATGCAGGGGTATGCCATAGAAACAGAGGTAAGTGGAGTGGTAGAGGGAGAGAAAATGGTTGACTCACACAGAGGAAGTGAGAGGAGCCAGAGTCTATGTGCATACTCACATAGACGCATGTGTGATACTTCTGTGTGCCTATGAATTATATTTAATTGTCTATTTTCGGCAAGATAGCATGCAAAGGACAGGCGTTAATGGTGAGATTTAAAAAGGAGTTCACATCGTGATGCAATCCTTTTTTAGGAAAGCACTCTGCTAACAGAGTTTTCTGTGGAACATAGATGTTTACTTTTTTGTTGTTTCCACTTAGATGTAGGTTTGCAGGTTCATCAGTTCTCATAACAGAAGGCAGAGAGGACTACTACTGAGACAGAAATTGAGATTCCCAAGTTTGGGCTGATGCTATGTTATTGGACAGAGCTCTGGAGACGTTAAGATGTATCGTCCATGCTGGGATAACAAAATCATGAAAATTATTTTTGAAATCATTGTTGACATGCATAGATTTTTTAAATTAGTGGACTTATTAAATAATTTTATATTTAAAATTATTTTCAAAAAGAAATATTTCAGAAAAATAATAACATATATACACACTAAAGCAATATTTTTAAATCAAATAATAAAATGAGAATAAAAGCCTTGGGTACATATTCACATTCTTATCTATATCTTATTTATGTGCATCTCTCTAAATAGCAGAGTGTCGCTCCCCCTCTTCATGGAGGAACGACACAGGACCCTGCGCTGTTCTTTTGTCTGCTCGGCCCTCCCCGGGTTTGCTGCTGGTTCTTCCCAGGTTGGCTACCGTCCCTTCCACCTCCGTGGAAGGGCGGTTCCCCCTGCCACTTTCCCCACTTCCGCGGGGGAGCGGCACACCGCCGGCCGGCTCTTTCGGGGGGCTGCTCAGGTGTTCCCTCAGATGTTCCTGGTGCATGTTGTCTCTCTCCTCCTTTTCCTCCTTTATAGTCCTCTTCCACCAATCCCAACTCTGCCACCCACATGCCGAGTACGCTGCTCTCCTCCAATCAGGAGCAGGTCCTACAGTTTATTGGTTGAACTGGAGGCAGCTGTGTAGAAGCTGTTTCCTCCTCTCCCAGTGCCATATTGTGGGAGAGCAGATGCATAGAATAAGTCTTAATTCCAGTAACTTAGTCTAGTCCGAGTTGCTCCCAGTTGCTCCCCACAGCAGAGTGCTGTTATTTTTCTGATATTTTTTGTCTTTCGCTTTTTTCCCAAAAATTTTGAGTTTTCTTTTTAGATTATACAAAATCATTCACAATTGTCATCATGCTTGGATTTCAAAAATTGTTTTAAAATTACTTTTTTTCTGTAGGCATTAAATTTTAATTAAAAAATTATTTTGTATTTATTTGAGAGACAGAGAAAAAGAGGGAGAAAGATTATGTAGAGGGCGGAGCCAAGATGGCGGAATAGTGAGGGCGCGCACCGATAGTCCGGGAAAATTTAGTTTAATAAAAGGGGAGTTACAGTAGCTGCAGAAAAAAGAACCAGGAAAATATTGCAGGGGAAACCCTTCTGGATGAATCGGAGGACCTACTGGGAGAACAAGGTCGCCCACCCCGCGGAAGCCAAGTCGCGGGACCGAGCTGCGGAAGCCCCAGGGTCTGCGCGCCAGTGCTCGAAGGGGAGTGCATGCCACACAGACAACAGCGGGGAGACTTGGGACGCTCAGGGCACCGAGTCCACACATCGGCGCTGGAAGGGGAGGAAGAACCAGGCAGAGCTCTCAGGCCGCACCCATCTCAAGCCTCCAAGGCTCCTCCAACAGCAGGCAGTCCACTTAACACGGACACAGTATAAAACAAAACAAAACAAAAAACAAACAAACAAACAAACAAAAACGCACAGTGACGCAAGAAGAATTAACTATGCCGAGTAACAAACACAGAAATAGAGGGAGCAAGATCAACGATGACACTATGATGCCTCCAAATAAACAAAACACCCAAAGCCAAGATTATGAAGATGATGAGATAGAAGAAATGCAAGATACGGATTTCAAAAAATTTATGATAAGAACATTTAGAAGTTTTCAAAAGCAAATCCTTGAACTACAGAAATCCTTAATGGACAAGATTGAAAATCTCTCTCGTGAAAATGAAATTTTAAGGAAGAGTCAAAATGAAACTCAGAAACTAGTAGAACAGGAAAGTGTTATAGTGAAGAGAAATCAAAATGAAATGAAGAGCTCAATAGATCAAATGACAAACACATTAGAAAGCCTTACAAACAGAATGGGTGAAGCAGAAGAGAGAATATCGGACTTAGAAGATAGAGCACAGGAAAACATACAGTCAAACCAAAGAAAAGAAGAGGAAATTAGAAATCTAAAAAATATTGTTGGGAACCTACAGGATACTATTAAAAAAACCAACATTCGAGTTCTAGGAGTTCCTGAAGGCATGGAGAAAGAGAAAGGATTGGAAGGCCTTTTTAGTGAGATACTAGCAGAGAACTTTCCAGGTTTGGAGAAGGACAGAGATATCCTAGTACAGGAAGCTCATAGAACCCCCAATAAACATGACCAAAAGAGATCCTCACCACGACACGTGGTAATTAAACTTACCACAGTGAAACATAAAGAAAAGATCCTAAAATGTGCAAGAGAGAAACGTCAGATTACTCTCAGAGGATCTCCAATCAGACTCACAGCAGACTTCTCATCAGAAACACTACAGGCTAGGAGGGAATGGCGAGACATAGCACAGGTGCTAAGATAGAAAAATTGCCAGCCCAGAATATTATATCCTGCCAAGCTCTCATTTGTGAATGAAGGTGAAATAAAGACCTTTCATAGCAAACAGAAATTGAAAGACTTTGTGGCCACTCGTCCGGCCCTGCAAAAGATACCTAAAGATGTGCTACACTCAGAAACACAGAAACACGGCCATCAATATGAAAGAAGGGAAAGGAAGAACACCTACCAGTAAAAGAGCATGGGAAGCTCAAAGCATATACTAGAAAATATTTCCGGGAAAATGGCAGGGCAAAGTCACTACGTATCAATAGTCACATTGAACATTAATGGTCTGAATTCTTCAGTTAAAAGACACCGTTTGGCTGACTGGCTCACAGAACACAACCCAACTATTTGTTGCCTACAAGAAACACATCTCTCTAACAAAGAGGCATGCAGACTGAAAGTGAAAGGTTGGAAAAAGATATTCCATGCCAACAGAAACCAAAAAAAAAAAAAAAAAGCAGGTGTAGCCATATTAATATCAGACAAAATAAACTTTAATACAAAAACTGTTAAGAGAGACAAAGAGGGACACTATATAATGATTAAGGGTTCAATTCAACAGGAAGATGTAACTATTATAAATGTATATGCACCTAATTACAGGGCACCGGTCTATTTAAAAGATATGTTAAGGGACTTAAAGGGAGATTTAGATTCCAATACAATAGTACTGGGGGACTTCAATACTCCACTCTCAGAAATAGACAGATCATCCGGACAGAAGATCAACAAGGATACAGTAGATTTAAATGACACTATTGCCCAAATGGATCTAACAGATATCTACAGAACTTTCAACCCTACATCTACAGACTTCACATTCTTCTCAGCAGTGCATGGAACCTTCTCTAGGATTGATCACATACTAGGCCATAAAGCAAGTCTCAGCAAATTTAAAAGAATTAGAATCATACCATGCAGCTTCTCAGACCACAGCGGGATGAAGCTGGAAATTAGCAACTCAGGAAACCCCAGAAAGTATGCAAACACATGGAGTCTGAACAACATGCTCCTGAATGAACACTGGGTCATTCAAGAAATCAAAAGTGAAATCAAAAACTTTCTGGAAGTAAATGAAGACAACAACACAACATATCAAAACTTATGGGATACAGCAAAAGCAGTATTGAGAGGCAAATTTATAGCAATAGGTGCCTATATCAAGAAATTGGAAAGGCACCAAATAAATGAGCTTTCAGCGCACCTCAAGGACCTAGAAAAACTGCAGCAAACCAGACCCAAATCTAGTAGGAGAAGAGAAATAATTAAAACCAGAGAAGAAATTAACAGGATTGAATCCAAAAAAACATTACAAAAAATCAGCCAAGCGAGAAGCTGGTTTTTTGAAAAAATAAACAAAATTGACACCCCATTGGCCCAACTAACTAAAAAAAGAAGAGAAAAGACCCAAATCAATAAAATCAGAGATGAAAAAGGAAACGTAACAACAGACACCACAGAAATAAAAAGAATCATCAGAAATTACTACAAGGACCTGTATGCCAGCAAACAGGAAAACCTATCAGAAATGGATAGATTCCTGGACACATGCAATCTACCAAAATTGAACCATGAAGACATAGAAAACCTAAATAGACCCATAACTGAAACAGAAATTGAAACAGTAATAAAGGCCCTCCCAACAAAGAAAAGCCCAGGACCAGATGGATTCACTGCTGAATTCTACCAGACATTTAAAGAAGAACTAATCTCATTACTTCTCAAACTATTCAGAACAATCGAAAAAGAGGGAATCATCCCAAATTCTTTCTATGAAGCCAGCATCACCTTAATCCCTAAGCCAGAGAAAGATGCAGCACTGAAAGAAAATTACAGACCAATATCCCTGATGAACATAGACGCAAAAATCCTCAATAAAATTCTGGCCAATAGAGTACAACAACACATCAGGAAAAGCATCCACCCAGACCAAGTGGGATTCATCCCTGGTATGCAGGGATGGTTCAACATTCGCAAATCAATCAATGTGATTCACCACATTAACAGACTGCAAAAGAAAAACCATATGATTATCTCAATTGATGCAGAGAAAGCATTTGATAAAATTCAACACCCTTTCATGATGAAAACTAAGCAAATTGGGTATAGAAGGAACATTCCTCAATATAATCAAAGCAATTTATAAAAAACCCACAGCCAGCATCCTATTGAATGGGGAAAAGTTGGAAGCATTTCCACTGAAATCTGGCACCAGGCAGGGATGCCCACTCTCACCACTGCTATTTAACATAGTTCTGGAAGTTTTAGCCAGAGCCATCAGACAAGAAAAAGAAATCAAAGGAATACAAATCAAGAAGGAAGAAGTCAAACTATCCCTCTTTGCAGACAATATGATTCTGTACTTAGAGGATCCAAAGAACTCTACTAAGAGACTATTGGAACTCATAGAGGAGTTTGGCAAAGTGGCAGGATATAAAATCAATGCACAAAAAACAACAGCCTTTGTATACACAAGCAATGCCATGACTGAGAAAGAACTGCTAAGATCAATCCCATTCACAATAGCTACAAAAACAATCAAATACCTTGGAATAAACTTAACCAAAGACGTTAAAGATCTCTACGATGAAAATTACAAAATCTTAAAGAAAGAAATAGAAGAGGATACCAAGAAATGGAAAAATCTTCCATGCTCATGGATTGGAAGAATCAACATCATCAAAATGTCCATTCTCCCAAAAGCAATTTATAGATTCAATGCAATCCCAATCAAGATACCAAAGACCTTCTTCTCAGATCTAGAAAAAATGATGCTGAAATTCATATGGAGGCACAAGAGACCTCGAATAGCTAAAGCAATCTTGTACAACAAAAACAAAGCCGGAGGCATCACAATACCAGATTTCAGGACATACTACAGGGCAGTTGTAATCAAAACAGCATGGTACTGGTACAGAAACAGATGGATAGACCAACGGAACAGAATTGAAACACCAGAAATCAATCCAAACATCTACAGCCAACTTATATTTGATCAAGGATCTAAAACTAATTCCTGGAGCAAGGACAGTCTATTCAATAAATGGTGCTGGGAAAACTGGATTTCCACGTGCAGAAGCATGAAGCAAGACCCCTACCTTACACCTTACACAAAAATCCACTCAACATGGATTAAAGACCTAAATCTACGTCCTGACACCATTAAGTTATTAGAGAACATTGGAGAAACCCTTCAAGATATTGGCACAGGCAAAGAATTTCTGGAAAAGACCCAGGAGGCACAGGCAGTCAAAGCCAAAATCAACTATTGGGATTGCATCAAATTGAGAAGTTTCTGTACTGCAAAAGAAACAGTCAGGAGAGTGAAGAGACAACTGACAGAATGGGAAAAAATATTTGCAAACTATGCAACAGATAAAGGGTTAATAACCAGAATCTACAAAGAGATCAAGAAACTCCATAAAAACAAAACCAACAACCCACTTAAGAGATGGGCCAAGGACTTCAATAGACATTTTTCAAAAGAGGAAATCCAAATGGCCAACAGGCACATGAAAAAATGTTCAAGGTCACTAGCAATCAGGGAAATGCAAATCAAAAGCACAATGAGGTTTCACCTCACCCCGGTTAGAATGGCTCACATACAGAAGTCTACCAACAACAGATGCTGGCGAGGATGTGGGGAAAAAGGGACACTAACCCACTGTTGGTGGGAATGCAAACTGGTCAAGCCACTATGGAAATCAGTCTGGAGATTCCTCAGAAACCTGAATATAACCCTACCATTCAACCCAGCCATCCCACTCCTTGGAATTTACCCAAAGGAATTTAAATTGGCAAACAAAAAAGCGGTCTGCACCCTAATGTTTATTGCAGCTCAATTCACAATTGCCAAGACCTGGAACCAACCTAAATGCCCATCAACGGTAGACTGGATAAAGAAATTATGGGATATGTATTCTTTAGAATACTATACCGCAGTAAGAAACAACGAAATCCAGTCATTTGCAACAAAATGGAGGAATCTGGAACACATCATGCTGAGTGAAGTAAGCCAGTCCCAAAGGGACAAATACCATATGTTCTTCCTGATCGGTGACAACTGACTGAACACCAAAAAGGAAACCTTCTGAAGTGAAATGGACACTATGAGAAATGGTGACTTGATCAGCATAGCCCTGACTGTTAATGGACAACTTAATACATTATCCCTCTTAGTAGTTTTTTTGTCTGTTCTACTTAATATGACTGGTTTAATTCTGTAATTATCACACAGTTATTCTTAAGTGTTGAAAATTAACTGAAATGTGATCCCTGTTAAACATAAGAGTGGGAATAAGAGAGGGAAGAGATGTGCAATTCGGGACATGCTCGGGCTGACTTGCCCCAATTGGTAGAGTTGGAAACATACCAGGGGATTCCAGTTCAATCCCATCAAGGTGGCATGTGCCAATGCCATCTCACTATTCCAAGTGATCAATTTCAGTTCACAATTGATCATAATGAAAGGACTAAGAGTCAAAGGGAGCACATAAACAAGTCTAGTACCTGCTAACACTAACCGATAGAATAAATAAAGGGGAGAGTTATCCAACATGGGAAATGAGATACTCAGCAGACTCATAGAATGGCGGATGTCCTAAATAGCACTCTGGCCTCAGAATCAGCCCTAAAGGCACTCGGATCTGGCTGAAAAGCCCATGAGAGTATTTCAGGCATGGAAAGCCAAGGCACTCTGGCAAAAAGATCTCTGTGAGTGAGATCCCAGTGGAAAGAAAAGGTCTTCAAAGAGGGAGGTGCCTTTCTCTGAAGGGAGGAGAGAACCTCCACTTTGACTATGACCTTGTCTAAACAAGATAAGAGTCGGAGAACTCAAGGGGCTTCCATAGCCTTGGAAACTCATAACTGGTGCATAGGGAGATTACTGATGCCATAAACAGGAGTGTCAATTTGTAAAGTCAACAACAGGAATCACTGTGCACTTACTCCTCATGTAGGATCTCTGTCCTTAACGTGCTGTACATTGAGGCTTAATGCTATAACGAGTACTCAAACAGTATATTTCACTTTGTGTTTCTATGGGGGTGCAAACTGTTGAAATCTTTACTTAATGTACACTAAACTGATCTTCTGTAAAAAAAAAAAAAAAAAAAGAAATTATCAATTCCCAACTTGACTCTCACTGGGATTAAACATGACAATAGGTCTGATCTGATTTCATCATCATTTAAAAAAAATCATCTATTATTTTTCACTTTATGTTTCTGTGTGGGAGCAAACTGTTGAAATCCTTACTTAAGGTATACTAAGCTGATCTTCTGTATATTAAGATAATCGAAAATGAATCTTGATGTGAATGGAAGGGGAGAGGGAGTGGGAAAGGGGAGGGTTGTGGGTGGGAGGGATGGTATGGGGCGGGGGGAAGCCATTGTAACCCATGAGTCGTACTTTGGAAATTTATATTCATTAAATAAAAGATAAAAAAAAAAGAGAGAGACAAAGAGAGGTCCCATTTACTTGTGCACTTTTCGAATGCTCACAGCACCCAGGGCTAAGCTGAGGTTGGAGTCAGGACTTGGGAACACAGTCCAGGTTTCTCTGAAATGGATGGCAGCAACTACTGCTGCCTTTTGGGTATGTTAGCCATGAAACCCAAGTTAGAAACCAGAATCATCATCTTACCTGCTAAGCCAAATGCCCACGATGACATTAACATTTATAGTTCAGAGAATACTTTCACTAGAATAAAATTGGTAGGTTGACAAGGTTCTCCATTTCACTTTTATTTCTTATCAAAATATTTTAGTGCTTCAGTCCAAATATTTTGAGAAAAAGTAGCTTTTCTATCTTTCTGTGTTCCTCAACAAATGTTCCAAAAGGCAAGGATCACCATATGAATTGTCTTTATTTGTAGTGTGTTTAGTAAATGCTACAAAATGCTAGGCCTTTTATTTTAGTCGTTAGTACTTCCATAAACTTTATCATTTAGTCACTCTGTACCGAGATGTGCCTAAAATATTGGAAATTTTTGAATACAAGTTATAAAGGTTGACCGTGCCACAAAGAAGAAGGTATTTTTTTTAAAAAAACGGATTTATTTTTATTTATTTGAAAGAGTTACATATAAGAGAGAAAGAGAGAGGTCTTCCATCTGCTGGTTCACTCTCCAAATGACCACAATGGCCAGTTCTGAGCTGATCCAAAGCCAGGAGCCAGGAGCTTCTTCTGAGTCTCTCCCAAGGGTCCAGGGACCTGAGGACTTGGGCCATCTTGCTTTCCCAGGCCATAGTAGAGCTGGATCAGAAGTGGAGCAGCCAGGACTTGAACTGGCACCCATATGGGATGCTGGCACTGCAGGCGGCGGCTTTACCCGCTGTACAACAACACCAGCCCCAAGAAGGAGTTTTAGTTGTTGAAATATCACAACTTTTAGTTTCTGATTATCACTAATTGGATCATCACTAACTGATTATCACAAAATAGGAGCCATGGAGAAGTTCCTCTGCTAAAAGCAACAAACACTGGTGGTTGTTTTTTATAATTTTTCTTGTGTTTGCAAAGGAACATATATTTGAAAATGAGCAAAAGTGATAAAGTCATTTAATTTACATGAATAGCTCATGCTTTGAAGAGTAACAAGGAAGCACACCTGCAGCTGGAAGTGTTGAATTAGCATGTTGTGCATAAATTTTTTAACATAATAAGTATCAATTGCAGAAGGTTGTAGATGATTCCCCCTTAGAGTTTTTTTGTTTGTTTTGTTTTTTATTTTCACGTTGCCCTGAAATTACTGTGGCTCTCATTGTGGATGCCAAAGTCCATAACATTAATGCAAAATCAGTGTTTCTTATCAACTTTGTTTTTTATTTTAAGATTTTATTTCTTTGAAATCATGGTTACGAGGGGGGAGAGAAACAGAGAGAGAAAGAGAAACAGAGACAGAGACAGACAGAGACATATCTTTAATCTACTGTTTAGAGGGTGGGCCAGGTCAAAGCGAGAAGCCTGGATCTCCATAATGCTCTCCCACATGGGTACAGGGGCCCAAGCACTCAGGCCATTGTCCATTGCTTTCCCAGGCATATTAGCAGGGAGCTGGATCAGAAATGGATCAGCCAGAACTGTAGTTTGTGCTCTTATGGGATGCCGATGGCATTGCAGGCAGCAGGTTAACCACCTACACCACCACATGTGTCCCTATCATCAACTTTTGTGATAAGTAAAATTCAGTCTTTAGCTATTTCCTAACTCTACTGTTTTTTGTGTACTCCTTTGCTGATTCAAGAGTTTACTGTAAAATTTAAAAACCAAACACTTCTGTTAGCGAACAATAAAATCTACAGTTTCCTTAAGGAGCTCTGTAGTGGCAACCGTTCACTGTTGGTATTTACAAAATACTCTGAGGAAAGGTGATGAACTGAAATGCCTCCCAGACATGGCCATACTGTAAGTTCATGGGTTAGCCTACTCCAGAGCCACAGACGTACACTGACAGAAGCATCCAGTCAGGGATGTTTTGTTGTCCATCGCAGAACTCAACTATTTGCTTCAGATCCTCATAGCCAGACAACTCCCAGAACAAACTGGAGCGCACATTCACCTAAGCATGTGATGAGTTGTGCCACAGTGCTGGAACCCCAAATTTAAGAGAATCTGATCTTCTGTCAGTGCTGCTGGTGCCCTGCCATTGTACCCCTCCAGAGAGTACTCATTACAGTGGAGTGTGACCAAATCTCCTCCAGGGAATAGGGAGAAAGCATCTCACAGTGGATGGCCCTAGAATGGAAGCAAAACTCCTCCAGCCAAGAGATGGGGAACTTAAAGTCCTGAAATATCTCCAGGATGGGAGAAGTTCTCATCTTCCACCCATTATTCCACCAGCCTTGGACCCTTGGCTTAGAAGACCATGAGTGATAAATCCAGGGCGAATCATCTTCCAGCGTGGAAGGGTCACACCTGAACCGATCAGACTGTGATGGACCAGCCTGATGGCTCTTAGGGACAGACAATTGAGCACTGTTTAGATGGAAGGGATTTTCTTCTTTTCTGACCAGTGCCTCACGGAGTGTGCTACAGTGTTGGGCTGTCCCTGGCTTTACTCAGCACCCGAGTCCCTTTCCCCCAGACAAGACTGTTTGCCACGTTTGCCATCAGGATCCATACGCTTCGCTCTGTCCCTCTATCTTCTTTCTCTTTCGTGTGCCAGTCTGTCCACTGGTAGCCGAGTGCTCAGTTCAAGGCTGTGGGATAAACTGTTGTCTGTCTAGGTGAGGGCTGTAGGTGAAGGCCTAACCTAATTCAGTGTTTTCTGTGATGAAGTGACAAAGCGTGTCCAAGTCCGAATTCTTTCAAGGCATTTGATCCTAAAGGAGATACGTGGGAAGAGAAAATTGCAATATTAAGTGAGAAGTTAGGTTTATCAAAGACATCTACTGGAGAGTTTTTAGCGTGTTTAACGTTTGATGAGTTGAACCACAGAAAATAACAAAAGATAAAAAACACAAAGATAAGATGAGTGAAGTGTAAAGAAGAATTCTATAAGGCAGAAAGGAGATTGCTCCAAGTGCATTTCTTCTAAAAAGGAGGCATAGGAGCTGTGGAAATAGCACTTATGGAAATCAAGGTAAATTTTAGGTTACAACGTCTGTTTACTCTTTAGAGTACAAAGCAGTCGTTGCCTAAGACACCCTTTCTGTGAAATAGAGGTGGCACTCTAAAAAAGTGGTATTTAGAATAGTGGGCTTCTCATTAGCTGTCAATTTTTAAAATTTTTTTTTAATTTATTTGACAGACGAGTTAGACAGTGAAAGAGAGAGACAGTGAGAAAGATCTTCCCTCTGTTCACCCCCCAAATGGCCGCCACGACCAGAGCTGCACTGATGCAAAGCCAGGAGCCAGGTGTCTCCTCCTGGTCTCCCAAGGGGTGCAGGGCCCAAGCACTTGGGCCATCCTCCACTGCACTCCCGGGCCACAGCAGAGAGCTGGCCTGGAAGAGGGGCAACCGGGACAGAACCAGCACCCATATGGGAGGCGGGCGCCGCAAGTAGAGGATTAGCCCAGTGAACCAGGGCGCCAGCTGTCACTTCTTGTCAAACAAATGTTTCTTTCTTTTGTTTTTCCCTTTGAGAAGTTGTTTTTCCTTAAAGGGACATGCCCATACAACTATAATCAATCAAAATAAATCATTTCTTATTCCTCACAGAATTCTGTTTCTATGTATTCCACACATTTTCCCTCCATGTATAATTTGGGCATTTAAATACTTACTTAAAATCACTTCCTAGAGCATTTAAATTATTGAGAAAGTAAAAAAAAATTCAATTTATAAGTTATGTCTATTTTAATGAAAATATTTACGTGTTTCTAGAGATACCTTAAATCCTACACAAATACTTTTTTTTTTTAAAGATTTATTTATTTATTTGAAAGTTGGAGTCACACAGAGAGAGAAGGAGAGGCAGAGAGAGAGAGAGAGAGGTCTTCCATCTGCTGGTTCACTCCAAAATGACGCTTCTTCCAGGTCTCCCACATGGGTGCAGGGGCCTGAGCACTTGGGCCATCTTCTACTGCTTTCCCAGGCCGTAGCAGAGAGCTGGATTGGAAGTAGAGCAGCAGGCACTGGAACCGGCACCCATATGGGATGCCGGCACTGCAGGCAGTGGCTCTACCCACTATGCCACAGCGCCAGCCCCCACAAATACTTTTAATGCATTTTTGAAACTAAGTATTTCTCCTATGAGACACAGAACGTTTATCTGATATTATTATATGATTACAGACCTTCTGTCTGCCTGAATATGCCATGCTTAGTATGCAGAGAAATGTCCCATTTGAAAGCCTCACCTCTCTACACTGCTTGACTTGTAAATGATATTTCTCTGAACAATGCTGATTCTGAGTCATCCATATGATAGAACTACTTGTTATAAATTGACTTACACATTCCCATTTCATATAAAAAGAAGAGGTGGGGTTAGAATGCATTCCATGAGCATGCTTCTCCTCTTTTCAGTGTATAATTGTGATTCACCCACCAGTGAAACTGTCCATCCATGACACATCTTTAATTACTCGTTCTTCAGAGCCGGAAATCATAGAACGTTTGAGAGAGTAAAGTTTTAAATGAACTCTTTCTATGGGATTCTGCTTCACTGTAATATTTGACTATGACAGTTAGCCTATCTTCAAAACAACATACATACTATATACATATATATATATATATTTGTATAAATATATATGAAATAAGCTTACATATATGCTTCTCTATATATGGCATTTGTAAAAATTAGAACATATATGTAAGCTATATAAATGCACTTAGCTTTAAAGTTCCAAAGTTCTTAAAACTGCAATATCAAATTATTCTTAATGTGAGATTATTTCTGCTCATATTTGTGTACAAATATACACATATTCCTCCATGTATATATATATATTTCTTTGTTTTTAGAACTTTGTAGAAATGTGTATTTTTTAAAATATTTTATTTATTTATTTGAAAGTCAGAGTTACACAGAGAGTGAAGGAGAGGCAGAGAGAGAGAGAGGTCTTCCACCCGATGGTTCACTCCCAAATTGACTGCATCAGCCAGAGCAGTGCTGATCCGAAGCCAGGAGCCAGGAGTTTCTTCCATGAGAGTGCAGGGGCCCAAGGACTTGGCCATCCTCCACTGCTTTCCCAGGCCATAGCAGAGCTGGATCAGAAGTGGAGCAGCCGGGACTTGAACCAACACCCACTGGTTCAGATGGCTTTGCCCACTATGCCACAGAGCCAACCCCTCTCCATTTCTGTCATACTTATGAATTGGGACAAGATGAAATTCAGTTTGAATGATGTTCTTGGCTTCTCTTTCTAATTGTCCAATTGTCTCATTGTTCTCCATGGAAGGAAGTACGATTTAACTGATTGGTAGTTTGGGGGAAGAGAGTGAACATACTTAGACAAACTTCTTTTCCTCATTCTCTTTGAGAGGTGATCTATCAGCAGTACCCAAAATGCACATATGCTCTCCTCTTTTGGATTGAGCTTTGTAAGAGAGCTCTGTTCCTGCCGTAGAGATCCATGGTTGCCTGAGTTTTGCAAGTACCTAGAGCAAAAATCATATAATATTGTGGGAAGCTTAAATATTTTTTCAAGTGTTTAAGTCACATAGCCATTACAGCTTCCATTAATAATGAATTTTATTTGAAATACATGTCGTGGATTTGGCAAGGTGATGGAACAAGTACTATTAACTTTCACTAAATTCTACACAACTATGTCTACTCCAGTTATTCAATATAACATAGCTTGGGTATGTGCTATGATAGTATCAGTATAATGAATTCCTCTTACTTTATGATTTCACTCTAAAATGAAAAGCCCTCTACATTAAAGGTTATGATTACCTCCTTGAGGAATTTTTCTCTAACCCTATAATACTAGATTGTATACCCTCCCTACATTGCAGGTTAGTACTCAGAATATAGTTCACTCTGATATTATGCTTGATAACTTTTTCACAATGTTTTAATTGAGTCTTGTTTGCCTGTGTCTAATATTAGTTTTGGGATTTTGTTAGAATCAGTTTTTCCTATTGACTATTTTAATGCCAACAACCAATTATTATACATGGGGCAGAACAATAACTATGAGAAATAACAATAACTGTATGAGAAAGAGCAACTGGAATGATGAATGATTGGTAACTAAATAATTGAATATGCTTGTGGTCAAAACGGTTTTTTTTTTTTTGCATATCTGTCATTCTACATGTTTATAATGGCTCTGTTCAAAGAGCAAAATGGGGCAAATGCTTGACATAGAGGATAAGAAACTAGTTGAGAAGCCCACATCCCGCATTGGAAAGCATGCATTTGCCTCCTACCTCTACTCCTGATCCAAGCTTCCTGCCAATGTGCACTCTGGTAGGTAGCAGGTGACCACCCAAGTAGTTGAGTCCTTGCCACCAATGTGGGAGCTCTCAGCTCCTGCTTTCAGCCTCACTCAGCTCTGACCTTTGTGAGCATTTGGGGAGAAGACCAGCAGTGAATTCTGTTTCTCTCCCCATCCCTGTCTTTCTCCCCTATCAAAGGGACTAAAACTTTACTCAAAAGACAGAGTAATATTGAAAAAAAATGTAGATATGGTTTTTTCACAAAATGTGACTGAGTATAATCATTAACTAGAAATCTTATCAAAATCTTCAAGAAAATTGACAAGCAATGGCTACAAGTTTGGACTAAGGGGAGTTGAAATTGGAAAAGAAGCAGGATGGGAAAACTGACCAACTTTCATCAGGGGTTGATTCTTATGGGAAAAGAAAACTGATTGTATTGCACAGGCCAAACGTGGTGAGTATAGTTAAAATTTAGATAATACTATGACCTTGGGGGCTATTCCCAAGATGCAGTAGAAAGCAATGGACTTGGGATCCTCTCCAAGGGATCAGAACTTAGGACTTCATCAAGGAACACTCTGCCTGCAGGGCATCACTACAGGCCCACCCAGCTTTCAAGGATTATTTTTCTAATGAGTACGTCCCTCAATTCTTCCCATTTTTAGATGGGAATTTTTAAAGGGATTGTGATTATTTCCATCGTACGTTAAGCGTGCACATAACTTCCTTTTTATATCTAATATCTTTTGATTAGGAAGAGTCACATTTAAGGGACTCAACCAGATTTGAAGTAATTCACAAAATATGAAACTGAACCTGATGCCAAAACATAACATTTATGACAGTCCCAGGTTGGGAATGAGCATAATTTCAATGTTGGTGATATATATATTTGTGGTCATAGTTTGTGCTATATGATACAGATGGCTACAAATAATTTTTTCTGGGTAATTTTCCTTAAAGAAGAGCAATATTAAAGATAAACATTATGCAACAGGAGTTATAGTGAGTTTATTTCTAAGACTCTGTAATCCAGGTAGGCCAAATGACTTTCTGTGGATAATGGGGTCTTATCAGATGCAGTGTTAAGTGATCTTAGAATGCACTTACATACCATGTTTTTATCCTTTTATTGATTAGAATCTTGTCCTTCACTTAAGAAAGACTGAGCTAGCCTCCTGGATAATGGCAGATGTGACACAATTCTATCATTTGTGGCAATCAACAGACAAAGCCCAGTCCACAGCAAACTGAGCACCAATAAATGAGTCAACAGACTGTAAAAAATCAGAACTATACCAGTAGAAACTACCTCAATTCATGACTTGACATCAGTAACAATTTGGGGATGATTCATTGAGCAAAAATTAAATGACGAACAATGTAACAATCATGGTTGTTAATATTACTTTTATTTTACCCAAAAAATATTCAAAAGTTAAGGAGACCAAGTTTAAGAACAAGTTCATTTTATTTATTATAAGTATTCATTAAATATTTTTACCACATGGAAGGGTTCCTATAGTTAAAGCAAAGATACTTGGACTGTGTATAAAGAATAAATTTGCTAACCAGGGTGTTTCAAAGGTCATCATTCAAATCTGGCAATTCCATCTATGAATTTTAGCCATTTCAACTTTCTATTATTTCTGTTGTGGATAATTGAGAAAAGTCTAAAATTCTTATGCAACTCTAATTCCTACCTCAAATATCATGTCTTTTCTTTTTATGCCCATATTCCATATAGTTTGTGAATTTCTCACATGGCATATTTTCAACGGGAAACAAAGAGGGCAGATATTAGCTATTGTCTTTGGACTATGGTTCCTGCAAAAGTTGGGCCAATTAACTGACTCTGGTGAGATTCTTAAGGAGTAACTTCCCTCTGAGGATGGACCACCACTTCCATATTTTGCTACTGAAGCTTTTAGCTAAGCAGCCCCCAATCTCTCATTTAATGTTCTTTCAAATCCTCTTTTGATCATAGGCCACTCTAGAGACACGTGGATACAGTGCTATCTTATATACGACAACTTACTGTGTGACCAGAAGAGACGAGACTTTAGGGAAAGGGGCTTTAGAGGCCCAGAGTGAGGCCATGGCAACCACAGATGACAACTTGGGCACATGGCAGGGCCGAGTCTCTTTAGTGGCAGACACAAATTGTCAAATTTTAGATTGTCTGACAGAAAAGGAGATCCAAAGTAAGGGTTAAAAAACTGCTCTCAAAAAAATACAACATAAACATGTTCTTTTATATAAGTTTAAATCATTTAAGTATTACCTATCAGTCAAAGGGGGAAAATGTATGATAAAATAATCAGGTTATTAGAAAACTTATTTTTAAAGTTTGTACCATTCATGGCAGCATATTATCAAGACTTTCTCTGGGGCTAGAGTTGTGGTGCAGAGGCTTAAACTTCTGTCCTGGCTGCCAGTATCCCATTTGAGTAATGACTTAAGTTCCTGCTGCACTGCTTCCAATCCAGCTCCCTGCTATTGCGCCTCAGAGCACAGCAGAAGATGGCCCCAATATTTGGACCCTTGCCAACACTGTGGGAGACCTGGATAGTGTTCCAAGCTCCTGGCTTTGGCCTAGCCCAGCTCCAGTTGTTGAGTAAACCAACAGATGTATTATCTCTGTCTCTCTTGCTCGCTCGCTCTCTCTCTTTCTCTAATTCTATATTTCAAAATAATTTTTTTTTTGACAGGCAGAATTAGACAGTGAGAGAGAGACAGAGAGAAAGGTCTTCGTTTGCCGTTGGTTCACCCTCCAATGGCTGCTCTGGCGGCGTGCTGTGGCCTGCGCACCACGCCGATCCGAAGCCAGGAGCCAGGTTCCAGGTGCTTCTCCTGGTCTCCCATGCGAGTGCAGGACCCAAGCACTTGGGCCATCCTCCACTGCACTCCCGGGCCACAGCAGAGAGCTGGACTGGAAGAGGAGCAACCAGGACAGAATCAGGCGCCCTGACCGGGACTAGAACCCGGTGTGCCTGCACCGCAGGCGGAGGATTAGCCTAGTGAGCTGTGGCACTGGCCCAAAATAATTTTTTTAAAAATTCTTTAAAAAAAGACTTTTATTGAGATCAACATATTACTTCATATGTTTCAGTTTCAACTTAGATGAAACAAAAATGAAAATTTTTCCTAAATATTTTCTGCATATTAAAAGTGACTCTCTTTCTGCTAAAGAAAAAATGTCATTATCTGTTCTGCTGCATGCACTTCTTCTTCAAGTTTACTTGAGAGACAGAAAAAGGGAGAGAAAGGTGGAGAGAGAGAGAGAGAAAGAGAGAGAGGGAGAGAGAGAGAGATTGTTGATTCATTGTTTCACTTCCTAAATGACTGCAGGTGCCAATGATGGGAGCCAGGAACTCTATCCAGGTTTCCCATGTGGGTGGCAGGAATCCAAACCCCTGAGCCATCACTACACCAGGAGTTAAGCTGGAGTCCGAATCCAGAGCCAGGAGTAGGACTCAGTCTAAGGACTAAGATGTCCTAACCGGTGTCTTAATCACTAGGCCAAACACCAGTCCCAGTGAACGCACTTCTGATTCAAACTCTGCATTGAGACATGTAAACAGAATAAGTTATTTTGAGGAGATCTTGCTCAAATACATGTCATATTGCGAATTCTGAGTTCACAGCTTTTTACATTTTTTTTTTAATTGATATAAGGTGAACAAATTTCATGCATTTCATATATACAGATTTAGGAGCATAGTGATACTTCCCACCCTCCTTCCTCCTTCCAAGTTGACTGTAGCATTTGGTGGTTTGCTTTCCAATCAGTAAATGTTCCTGGTATTTTTATAATGCCAGGAAGAGAAAATATGCTATGCAAGTTTGCTAGAGAGATTAAAAAGTTAGGATGAATCTTTCAATGTAGGTGCTTTTTTTTTTACGAAAAAAAAAAGCAGATTTGTTTTGAGAAAAAGTATATATTGAAATATATGTTGAATAATTAATCAGATGCACAACATTTTGATTTGGTAGAAGCTTTCCTATTAGCTTAAGGGCATTTGCAAAACTAGACAAAAGACAAGATTTTCCTTCTTAATCAGGAATAAGATCTAATAATTTATGAAATTTGGAATGAACAACCATGTGTGTGTTACATTTTATACCTGTTGATACTATAATTAATGGATGCTAGGTTACCTTTTTTAAATGCTTACTTTCATTTTCTCTTGGAAATCACTTTACGATTTTTTGTAGAGTTTTTAGATATTCTTCTTAAAATGCATCTTTCAATTTATTAATATACAGAGAATAAATTTCCTAGATATGATTCCAGTAATACAATTATACTTTCCTCACTTCAAACCGCCTTCCCTCCTCCTTCCTTTCGTTCCATTTTTCTTTTATTTTTTTTCCAATAATATATTTTTAAATTACTTTGTAATAATGGACTCAGTGCTCCCCTGAATAAAGATCCCTATAAATAAAAAGTAAAAAGACAACTATTCCTCAAGGATATAGACAAGGATTATAAATAATAATTAAATGGCAAGATGACTATTTCAGTCACACACATTAGGATTTATTTTCTGCTCTTTACATTAGCTACCATAAATGAGAGAAAACTGTTTCCTGGATTTGGCCATTCTCAAAAACAAAAATAAAAATATCAGTATTATGAAATATTCACTGTTGTTAGTGTGAGAGATTCTTGGACATGCAATGGTTCACGAAACATGGAAAATCTGGCTTTGTACTGAGTGCCACATCCTGTCAGAGCCAGAGCCACACTCAAAATCATGTAAATGAGGTTAGAACATGTGACTCTTGAAATCCTCAACAAACCCCTGGTGTTTCTGGAAAACTCTCTGGTCACCATCATACTGGAACAACATTTGGCATTTAGAATAGAGAATTTCTTGGAATTCAATAAGGCATTTTGTAAAGTGGCAGGACACAAAATTAACACACAAAAATAAATAACATTTTATACTCAGACAATGTCATGGCTGAAAAAGAACTTCTAAGATCAATCCCGTTCACAATAGCTACAGAAAAATTAAATACAATGGAGTAAATTTAACCAAGGATGTCAAAGATCTCTATGATGAAAATTACAAAACATTTAAGAAAGAAATAGAAGACACACAAAAAAATGGAAAAACCTTCCTTGTTCATGGATTGGAAAAATCAGTATCATCAAAATAGTCATACTACCAAAAGCAGTTGAGAAATTTGATGCAATTCCAATCAAAATACCAAATATATTTTTTTAGATCTAGAAGAAACAATGTTAAAATTCATATGGAAACACAACAAACCCCAAATAACTAAAGAAATCTTACAAACCCAAAACAAAGCCAGAGTCATCACAATACAATATTTCAAGGCATACTACAAAGCAGTTATAATCAAAACAGCCAGGAACTGGCAAAAAAACAGACGTGTAGACCAGTGGAACTGTTTAGAAACTCCCGAAATCAATCCACACATCCACACAACACCTTTATCTTTGATAAAAGAGTTAAAATCAATCTCTGGGGCAAGGCCAGTCTCTTCAACAAATGGTGCTGAGAAAACTGGATCTCCACATGCAGAAGTATGAAACAAGATGCCTACCCTACAACCTTAGATCAAAGACCTAAATTGATGGCCTGATACCATCAAATTACTAGAGAACATTGGGGAAACTCTGCAGGATATTGGCATAGGCAAAGATTTCTTGGAAAAGACCCCAGAAGCACAGGAAATCAAAGCCAAAATTGACAAATGGAATTGTGTCAAGCTGAGGAGCTTTGGCACTGGAAAAGAAATACTCAACTAAATGAAGAGGCAACTGACAGAATGGGAGAAAATATTTGCAAATTATGCACTGATAAAGGATTAATATCCAGAATCTATAAAGAGCCCAAGAAACTCAACAACAAAACAAAAAATCCTGTTACGAAATGGGCAAAGTACTTGAACAGGTTATTTTCCAAGAAAGGAAATTCAAAAGGCCAAAAGACACTTGCTCACGATCACCAGGCATCAGAGAAACACAAATCAAATCCACAATGAGGTTAGAATGCCTTTAATACAGAATTCAACAAACAACAAATGTTGGTGAAGATGTGGAGAGAAAAGTGCTCTAATCCACTGCTGATGGAAATCTAAACTAATACAGCTATTGTGGAAGACTATATGGAGATACTTCAGAAAACTGAAAGCAGACAAAGCATATAACCCAGCCATGCCACTCCTCAAAATTTCTCCATAGGAAAAGAAATCAGCATATGAAAGAGTAATCTGTACCTCCATGTTTATTGCAGTTCAATTCATAATAGCTAAGGTATGGAATCAACCCAGATGTCCATGAACTGAAGCCTGGATAAAGAAATTGTGAGGGCCAGCACTGTGGCGTAGTGGGCTAAGTCTCTCCAGCTGCATTGCCAGAATCCCATATGGGCGCCAATTCATGTCCCTGCTGCTCCACTTCTGATCCAACTCTCTGCTATGGCCTAGGAAAGCAGTAGAAGATGGCCCAAGTGCTTGGGACCCTGCACCCATATGGGAGACCAGGAAAAAGCTCATGGCTTCAAACTGGCTCAGCTCAGCCGTGGTGGCCATCTGGGGGAGTGATCCAGTGGATGGAAGACCTTTCTCTTTGTCTCTCCCTCTCTCTGTCTGTAATTCTACCTCTCAAATAAATAAACAAAATCTTAAAAAGAAATTGTAGTGTATATACAATATGGAGTACTACACAGCAGTAAAAAATGAAATCCTTTGTTTCCTGACAAAATGGATGCAACTGGAAACCCTTATATTTAGTGAAAAAAGCTAGTCCCAGAAAGACAAATACCATATGTTCTCCCTGATCTGTGTAACTAATGGAATAAATAAGAAGTAATCTATAGAATGAAATTAACACGTTGAAATGTAGTAATAATTTTTAACAGCTGTTTCACCTTTTGAGGAAGAGCATTTTTTTCTTCATGATATTTATTTAACTCTTCAGTTAGTGTAGGTTTAAACTTATGAGTGTAACGTAAATTGAAAATAGATTTTGTAAAAATTAAGACGATAATAGGAGAGGGAGGAGGAAGAAGGGTTAGAGTGTGGGTGGAAGGGAGGGTATAGTGGGAAGCATAACTGTGTTCCTGAACCTGTATATATGAAATACCTGAAATTTGTATACCTTAAATAAAATCTGTTGAAAAACAGTCGGTAGGGCACTTTTAAAGCTAATAAACTGCTATTACTGATTTAATGATTAAAAAAAAAAAAAGACATGCTTAGAGAGTTAGAACCAAAACAGCACAGAGCTCGCTTTTTCACTTAGACTTCAAGAGGTGGATCTTGAGTACCTTAACATCCTACATTAACAGCTAAAGATACTTTCTTTTTTTACTGATATATAAATTGCACATATTTACAATGATGTCATTCTGTGTATGATATTAATTTATGTGTACAGTTATTTCTGGTTGGATCTTTATTCAGTTCTCTGCTAGGACCAAAAAAGCTACAATGAATAACAACTATGCTTCCTCTTATACATATGTGTGAGTGTGTATTTTTAATACTAATTCCAAAGATAGTATTGAATTTCCCAAATCATGTGTATCTTCAATTTTAGTAGCAATTACCAAGCTACTCTCTATATGGCTACATGAAATAATCATGTTGATTATTATGGAAGTGCCATACTATCATTGTTTTTCCCATACTATCACTGTGCTTCCCATACTGTCATTGATGAATCATGTTATCATCTTTCTTCACTTTGAAAAGTCAAGAAGGTAAAACCCAACAGTATTAGTTTTTCATTGCTTTATTTTTATCAGTATGGCTGATGCTAAGACTATTTAAAATGATTTAGAAACTGATATGGTCCTTGTTGAAGACAAAAAATTGAGGGAAGGATTGAAGAGTAGAGGCAGGGTTGAATAAGAAATGGAGAGAGAAAGGAAGGAGAGAGAGAAGACAGAAAAAAAAAGGAAGAAGAGTAGAGATGGAGGAAGATAAACAGAAATGAAAGAAAAGGATGAATGTAGTTGAAAACATTCCAGGTAGGTGTTAAAGTATGAACAAGACTTTTAAATCTAATGCATTCAGTCAACATTACTGAGATTTCTTAGCAGAGAAGTTCAAGGATGCACTGGTATTTAAGAACAAATGGCAAGACAAGATGGTTTGTAGTGAAAGAACACTGGATCAGAACGGGTCAGGTGTCATTCACAATCATCTTGACTTAACATGTGTAATGACAGTTGAAAAAGCAAGCAGTGGACAATATGACTTGAAGTCTTATATAGGAAATGCATAAATTATTGATTTGAAGGTTTTAGTCATATTAATCTAACTCTACATGCAAGTAAAGTTATTGACTAAGAATGTTCTTTATTTTTGTTATACTTTGCAGAAGTGATTCATTTAATATTTTATGGCATATTCAACCTATCTAGCAAAGTGAAAGACTGAAATAATTGAACATACTAACAGAGGGAAATACTTATAGGTTTTTAGCCCCTTCATCCTCCATAAATTCCATGAGTAATTCCTCCCCCAACTACTCAAACTAAACATTCTACATGGAGCCCTGAGGTCAATAAATACATGTAGATTCAAGATAGCCTGCCCAAAACTTTTCGTGACCGAATCATCAACTCTGAGTCTCTGGAGCCATCACTGATTAGAGATGTGTTTTGTGTCCTCCATTAGCAGTATGATTTTTATGTAAGCACTATTAAAGCACACATAGTCTTCCTCTCTTGTGCACGATTAAGTTTTCTCAGTACTCAACCCAGCAGTGAGCTTATCAAAACTGCTCTTATTTAAATATTTCAATATGTGAATGTCTGTTAGGTGATTTTTGTGTATTGGATGGACAATTGTACAGTAAAAGTAATGGCAAGGAGAAAGTACATCTAATGAATACGATCTTTCACTAGCAAAGAATGTTTGTTCCATTTTTCTCTGTCATAGCACTAGCTCAGTGATCTCAGTGGTGAGCACCATTCTCTTTGCTAATCAGATCCTTCTAATATGGTTTTCATTTATTTATTTTTTAATGTTTTGTTAATTTTTATTTTTTCCAGTGTACATTTTGAGTATCATTATTCTCATGTGTTGAATGTTAGCAAGCCAGCTGCTTAAGTCAATTTAAAAGCATTTAATTTTGTTTTTCTCTCATAGCTTCCGAGCCCACCCAAGTGCACAGCAATCCATCAAGACAGGAAACCCTTAATTTTGTGGGGCAGAGTATTTGGATTTGATATAACTATACCTGGATCCAAGATGATTTGCCTTCAAAGTCCCAGACTTAACTGTTAAGTCTCTACCACACTGAATATTTAGATCTACAAAGTCATAATCACTCACTGGCCTGGCTCTGATTTTCCTTCAGAGTTAGTGCTTTTTCATTTGGGATTTGTGACAAAGCGAAAAGATCTGTCAGGAACCCACTGCCAGGAATACTAAATTCAATTTCCCAACTTCTGCTGTGAGGAAAACTTGGTTTTCACAGGCTTTGCACACTCTGAATTTTCACCCATAATTGTTAGGCCACAGTATTTTTTCCAGTTATCTTTCTGGCTCCCGTTCTTTGGCAAGACTTACCTGGATGTGAATTACTCAATGTGGGTGGAAAGGTTAAAGCAATAAGAACTCGTGGTTGCTGACCTTCCTCGCAGCCCGGTTTCTGAAGGCATTTATGTTGATGTGGCATCCTACCACTCTCTAGGGCTTACAGGAAAACTCCGTTCTGTTCCGGAAGCTGCTGTGAGCCAGCGGCTATGAACTTGTGCCCCAACCGCAGGGAATCAGGAACTTCTGAGTTAGAGCCCAGACTCAACTAAGCCTCATTCAGTCACTTCAGGCACATTACTTAACATCTGCCTGTCCCTCATTTTCCAACTGTAAAATGGGGGAAAAATATTTACTCATTCAAGTTGAGCAGTTTGAAAGTTGTCCGCATTTTTTTCTGCACTCGTTTTTATGTATGTGTTATTTATTGCTGCTTTGTATTTTACCAACAACTTTAAATGAAAAATTGGGATTGCAATTTTAGGTTTAAAGGCTTACATAAAACCTTCCATAATTTGAAATGATTAACAATAAGTCAAGTGTTATAAATGGGCATGTTTAATCTTTTTGAGGAATGCTATAACATTCATTAGATATTTATTTGTCAATTAAAGCATGACTCCAATGAAAACAGAGTTTATTGCCATATTTTCTGTTTGAAACTGTCAAGAATTTATATTTATAAATTTACATTTAGATGTGCCTATCATATAATAGATGCTTGTTAAATACATGCTGAATTTATGAATAAGCAAATGAACCAACGAAAAGTTTAAGACTTCAAGAAAATGACAGAAAAGATAGAGTTCTTAATTTTAGTTTGTATAGAATTGTCACCTTCTAAATTAAGCAAAAATCAGAACCATAAGTAAAATACAAAAAATACAGAAATTATCGTTATCAATTTAGGACACTATGGAATTATTTATTCATTTTTAACACCTTATAGTTCAAAGATATCTTGTAATATTTGAGAAGTCTACATAATTTAAAAGATTCCTGTTCTGTATACTTCCTATATCCTGGGAACTGTAAAGCATTTATTAGAACTTTTTCAATGATATACACTATTTTAAAGATTTTGCAGGTAAAGGGAAAGTTATTTGAAACTGCGCATAAAGAAATGTTTGCCTAATTTAAATAGATATTGTTGGAATTAGAAATGAATGGGAAATTTTGTGTAATGGAGCATAGTAAATTAGGCATTGTTATAATTCCAAAACATTTTCCTAAAATAATTTCATTTGTTAAAAAAAATTCATTTTATGCTAAGTCACCTGCATCCCATGTCAGAGTGCCTGGTTCAAGTCCTAACTGCCCTGTTTTCAATCCACTTAATGCACCTGGGTGGCAGCAGATGATGACCCAAGTGCTTGGGCCTCTGTTGCTCATGTGGGAAACCCGGATGGAGTTTTTGGCTTCTGGTTTAGTCTGGCCCAGCCTGAGATTGAGAAGATAAAGCAGTGGATGGAATCTCTCTCTCTTTCTCTACTTTCAAATAAATAAATCAATTTTTTTAAATGAAATATCAAAAGAGAGGAGGTAGTAGGTTCCAAACACAAAGAAAAGACCAGTGAATGGAAATGCTGGTTGCCTGGCTTGACTGGTTTACATTGTGCCCGTGCACTTCATACAAAGAAATACCAATATTAGATGTTAATCAAAAAAAATTTTTTTGACAGTCAGAGTTAGACAGTGAGAAAGAGAGAGACAGAAAGAAAGGTCTTCCTTCCTTTGGTTCACCCCCCAAGTGGCCGCTGCGGCCAGTGCGCTGCACCCATCTGAAGCATCCTCCTGGTCTCCCATGTGGGTGCAGGGCCCAAGCACCTGGGCCATCCTCCACTGCCTTCCTGGGCCACAGCAGAGAGCTGGATTGGAAGAGGAGCAACTGGGACAGAATCTGGGGTACCAGTGCCGCAGGCGGAGGATTAGCATAGAAAGACGCGTCGCCGGCCAATCAAAAATGTTTTTTAAAAGTATTTATTTATTTATTTGGAAGGCAGGGTTACAGAGAGGGAGGCAGAGGCAGAGGCAGAGAGAGAGCATGAGAGAGTTCTTCCATCCACTGGTTCGCTCCTCAAATGTCCGCAACAGTCAGGGCTGGGCCAGGCCAAAGCCAGGAGACAAGACCTTCATCTGGTCTCCACATGGGTGTGGGGGCCCATATGTGTGGTACATCTTCTACTGCTTTTCTCAGGTGTATTAGCAGGGAAATGGATCAGGAGTGGAACTGCCGGGAATGGGACCAATACCCATCTGAGATGCTGGGGCTGCAGTTGGCACTATAACCTGCTACCCCACGGTGCTGGTTTCTCAAAAATGTTTTAAAGTAAAATAATTTAGAAAATTAATACACTCTGCTAATGTGTGGAATTTTCATTTTTTGTCTTTTTAAAATAAATTACTGTGGCATCAGACAGACTTGTTTAAAAAGTGAATAAGAAGTGGGATGACAGTCTCAGGTCAAAATGAACCAAATGGCAAGAAAACAGGAAGCTGAGAGGAGGTCTCTGGGACAGACAGAACACTGAAGACACTTTTTGGGGTTTCGTTTTATCATAATCTTCGGGGTAATAAAAGGAAAAAGCAACAAATTGGAGTAAAGAAGTTATGGGATGGAATAAGACTTTATTTATTCTTTTTCTTGGAAATAAAAAGAAGACATATTTGTTGTTTGAGTGATGAATATTCATTTCCTGTTGGAATTTAAGAATTGAAATCTATTGGGGATGACTCATTATTTGAGAGTAAAAAAAAAAGACATGGTGAAGGTTTAGGTTATATGGTATCATCATAATCGTCCCTAATGAGAGCAAAGTAATTGCCCTTTTTGGTGTAGATACCTTTTAGAAATACTCAAGAAATCAAGATTGTTGTTGACTTTGCTCTGAGTATGAACAGCATCCAAAACTGCTTAGTCTCTCATTAAACTTCTTTTCTTATTTTTCTGTATTCTTTTTCATTATACTCAATGTAACAGAGTTTTCCTATAGTGCCAATAGCTTTAGCATCCCATGTCTAGAGCTTATGTTTTTCTATTGCTGCAGTAATAAGTTATCATAAATGTAAAATTTAACTAACTCTAATTCATTATCCCATGTAGGATAATAGGCTAAAGTCTAGGTGGCTTCAGTTGGATTCTTTTCTCTGGGTTGCACAAGACTAACACTGGGGTGCTAGCAGGCCAGGGATTTCATCATTATGCTCTGGAAGAGAGCTCCACTTCCAAACTCAATCTGGTTGTAGATGGAATCCAGTTCATGTGTTTGTGTGACCAAGGCCCCAGCTTTCCTGCTGGATGTCAGTGGGGCCTGTTTATAGCTTCTGGAGGCCTCACTTGAATCTTTGCATGTGGGATACACATCTTGGGTCAACAAATGCATGTCAAATGCTTCCCACAGTCACAATCATTCTGCCTTCTCCATATGCCTACTGGAGTCTGAAAAGTTCTCAGCTTCCAAGATCTTATGTGATTAGATTTTACCTGCCTGGACATTCCAGCATAACCTCTCTATATGGATATCATGGATCATATTTGTATATATATATATGTATATATAATACAGATTTGTGTGTATATATATAATACAGATTATACATATATATGTATATATATAGCTATTCAATATCACAGATTCATAGGTTTAGGGAGAGACCATTCTCACTGCATTTCTGAATTCAGTAGTTAATAAGTGGACAAAAAAAGTCTTGTTATAACCTGGAGAGAGCAAATTTAGAATACTGAAGTCTTTATTAAGATATAGGTAACAAAAATTTTGGAGATTAGTTTTGGTGTTTGACAATAGAGTCTCTAAGTGAGACTTCAAGAAAGATGTTGATCACGCAAGTGATTGAAATATAATAAGAAAAATTCAGGGAGACATCTCAAAGAAGTTACAGAAAATTAAGCTGGAAATACTAGGACCTTTATAGCAAAGAAATAGAGGTAATGTGGAATAAAAAGAACAGGATTTTATCATCTACAATTGATGATCAAAATCTTTTGTGAGAGATTTAAAATATTAAAAATTCAAATAATAAATTACTTCACAAATTTCTGTTATTTCAATTAAAGTTATTTTATGGTACAAGACTTGGATTTTCTAAAGAAATTTAATATTGTGTTTTTTTTTTATTATCAGAAGCAATGAGTGTTCACAGGATGTGTTTGATAATTCCCAAGCTTCTAGTGCATTAAACTTATGTGTTTTATTAAAAGTTTAGTGCAATCTTTAGTAAACCCATTAAAATACAAGACAGTGATAAATCTCTCTATATTTATTTATCTATAAAACTATGTGATAGGGGCCGACGCAGTGGCGCAGTGGGTTAGCACCCTGGCCTGAAGCACCAGCATCTCACATGGATCCCGGTTTGAGACATTTAAATAAATATGCATGATTTTCATAAAAGTTGAGTAATAATTTGCTGATCTGTTTTAATGGCCAAGAAGGTCTTTGTTGGATGATCCAAGTTTTCCAAGCATCTTAATAAATGAACCCCACCCAGTTCAACTGAATGGCACTTCTAGATTCAACTCATATTTAGAGACTTTTTCTTCATCTGTTTATCTCTTACAGCACTCTTATGATACTGTGCTCATTTTCCAATAAGACTTGACATTCTCATGTACTCAAAGATTATACACATGGTTAAAATAATTCAACTTCCTGGCATCTGTTCAATTCTAAATGGATTGAAGTATTTGAGAAATGTACCCTGTAACAGAGAGGTTCATATCCAGGGACTTTTGGGTTCACTTTTCTAGATGGTGGTACTCAATCTTGCTCTTCCTTACATCGGGCATCAGAAAAACAATGTTTAACATTGAAAATAACTGAAAATTACAAAGGATAGAATGTTGCTTCCATCAAGATTCTGACCGGTGGCCCGTGTTATGATGTAGCAGGCTATGTCACCACATAGGGGGCTAGAATTGTATCTCAGGGTGATGGTTGGAGTCCCAGCTGCTGTGATTCATATAAAGGCCTGCTGATGTGCCTGGGAAGGCAGCCGGAGATGGCTCAACTGCTTGGGCCTCTGCCATCCACCTGTGAGAGTTGGCTCTTGGCTGTGGTCTGATCCAGACCTGGCTGTTGTGATCATTTGAATGGAAGATTTATCTCTCTCTCTCTCTTTCTGGGGGCGGGGGGTACATGGGTGGGTATGCACATGTGTGTGTGTGTATTTGTCTCTGTCATTCTGCCTTTCAAATTAAAAAAATTTTTCTGACCTGTCCAAATGAGTCTTAATTTAATTGAATTGAGTACAATGCTGATTCATTAAACAATTATTCATTTCCCTTTCATTTTTACTCACCTGCTTCATGATTTTGAATTCAGATTGTTTTAACCTCAGAGGTATTTTGTTTTTGTTACTTTTGATCATGATGGTTAACTGGTTATAGGGTTGATGTTTGTTCTTATTTATGTATTACACAGAGAGACAAAGAGAGATAAAGGTCCCATCTGTTGGCATACTCCTCAAATGCCCTCAGTGCAGGGTTTGGGCTGCGTGGAAGGCAGGAACTGGTGACTCAACCCAGATTTCCCAAAAGGGTGACAGGAATCCAAGTGGTTGAGCTATACTGCTGCTTCCTAGGATGCGCATTAGCAGAAAGGTGGAATCAGGAGCCAGAGCCAGGACTAGAACTCAGTTGTTTCCAAATGGGACACAGATGTCTTAACTGGCATCATCATTGCTAGGATAAACACCTCCCTCTCCCTGGTTGGTTATTTTTAAGTGCACTGTGGCAGGCAGGCTTTCGGTGTTCCCAATTTTTTCCTGACTATTTTGAGAGAGCACATTCGCTTTCCTCCTGCCACTGCTCTTCACCACACACTTCCCTTCCTGCTGCTCATTGATAAATCAAGTTTATTCCAAGCCTCAGATCTAGTCCCTGCTAAATAGAATGTGCTTTCCAAGACTGTTGCTGACTGACTCCTTGTCGCTGCATGGTCTCAGTTTGGCGCAAACCTTTCAGGAGCTCTATTTTCTCGACTTGATTTAAGGTACACTCCCTTCTATATTGTCTTCTCACTATAGAAGCTCAATTTTCTTTCATAGAACTCATCACCAGATGACACTTTTCTATCTTTTTACATTATTTATCCTCCTTTAGTAAGATTAGTGAATGTACAAATAAGAGGCGGAATATAATTTCAACTTCCCATTCCTGAACTTCCTTAAAGGAAAGATGATATGGTTAATGTATTCATTACAATTTTTGCTTGTCAATTCATTAGAACAACAGCTCAGAATACAATGCTTCTGGCTTTGTTTTATAGATCTGGTATAAACAGGAACTTAAACTAAGAACATCTGTGGCTCTTTCCAAAGCCCTGCACTATTTTTGACTTACTGAATGCTTAAGTCGCTCCTGTAGGGCCCCTCTTTGGGACTGATTCTCCCGTGGTACTGCCTGGAGTTTGTTTTTGTCTCATTACTTTCATTAACAAGTTCGCATTGGTAAGAAGCCGAAGTCTCCATGCTGATGTGTCAGTGAGTCCCTGGCACCAAGTGTTAAACTCCTTCCAGTGCTTCAAATAGCATGATACATTTTTATCCACTATATAAACTGTTGTGTGTGCTGTGAAATATTGCAATGGCTGCATTTCAAGTACTAGTTGGTGTGAGAGAAATGTTTCAGAAGAGTGCCCATCTTTTGAACATTTTACAAACATCATCTGAAAACAGATACAGGAGCTCTCAAAATAGGTTTACACTTTTCTATAGTTTATAAACTCCAGCAGATGCAGACAGCTCTTCCATAAGTCAAGGGGATGAGTTTCATGTAGCCATTGCTGATGTATCATCCTCCTCGATGTCTGTTTTTTTTTTTTTTAATGACTTTTCCATATGCTTTTGATTGCTATCTATGCAGTGGAGTGTGTGCATGGCTCTTCTCTTGTCTGGTCAATATATGATATGTCCTTAGAAAGTTAAAGCTTCCTATTGAGTTTTTAAAGACAAAACTAGATATATCCAGAGCCCCAGGTTCCATTTCCAAAGACACAGAGATTAGGGGGAAAGGGTGTAACCCTGGCTGCAATATAGTTGCTGGTAGGGTGTGGGAGGTACTACAGTGAGTTTGATTTTCTCTTGAGTTTAAACATTTGCTGGAGTAAAACATTGTTTTAAAAACCCTGTGAACTATCCAGGAGTTATCCTTCTCAATGATTATCCCAACAAGGTAAGGGATTGATTTAGCCAAATCTACTATTTCTCATTTGGATAAACTTTCCATGGCCTTTACTGAGTGATTTCAGGTTCCATATTTCTGAACTCTGTCAAGTTGGTATATCATGAAGTCTACTTCTAAAACGTATCCTAAGCATATAAGTCATTCCAAATACTTCTCTATGAAACGGAATAGAGAAAATATTATAAGGCACTGTCTTTTGCAGAGATTTGTACTGCCTCCATACCTGTAATGCGTTTGTAAAATATATTTGAGGTTCAGATTGTTTTCATAAGGGTGTGATGAAGCTAGTATTCTTGCTTGTGTGGGAATGATTACTTGAGCACTGTTTTTTCTTTCCAAAGGAAGTACATTCTAACCATTGCTTAATATCTGGCAGTCATTTAAGCCAAAGAGAGGAACATTTGATATTCTTTGCATCATTTTCCATCCAAATAATAATATCAAAGGAAAAAATACCCAGACACTGGTTATGAAAATATAGAAATTGAAGCAACAGCCAATTAGTTCCCAAGAAGTTTTTCAGTTTCATAAAACTTTCCATAATAATCATGGATTGGACAATTTCCTGCCACAAACAGGAGTCACAGTCAAGCTAATAAGTCAAATCAACCCTAAATTCTTCTCCTACTTCCAAGAAAGAAAGCACATAGCCTGAGGAAGAATTCACACAGACCAAACAACTAAAGTCTCTATATAGTCACACAGAGTTACTGGGAGATTGGGACACTCTGTTGCTTATAACTGCTTAAAGAATTGTTGAGTGCCAGAAACACTGAACATTTAAACATCTCTAGCCTGAACTGAGATATAACATAGGAAATTCAGATTATTTTCACAAATTGTTGCAATGCAGATATCCAGTTGCCTCTGGGTCTACTCGATGTAGCTTCCTTTTGTAATTAGCCTACCTCTTCACTTTGGGCCATGGAAATTTTAGGATTGAGAAACTCAGGGTTATTTCCTAGGCTTCCTTCCTTGGAACAACATAGAGGTTTTAAATAAGTGCCTTCTAACATTAATAATATATGTCCCACCTACAAAATAGCCTGTGAATAAATGATTATGTTAAGTTTGGATGCTAAAGATACATTATTTCCGTGGTTATGTTAAACGCAATCATAAAGCCGTTCTCACATGTTTAGTGTTGTTAATCACCTTTAAAGTAATTTTTCATTAAATGGCATCCTCCTGAACATAGTACCTTAGATTTCAGACCTTGAATGTATATTCAATTAACTAAGTTTGAAGTATACAAACATCTGGCTTAAGATTCTGCTAATCCGGATCAAAGTTAACTCCTCTCTCTCATCCTCTTGCTCTCATTAAATATAAATATGTCATCTGTTTTCCATTGAAACTTTAGACAATGTTGTGAAATAGTAGAATTATGCTATACATAATGAGTCACCTAAAGATCTGTTCACTTAAATTATAATAGCATTTTAATTTCAGAAAAATCCTCTAATTATATTAGTCTCATTTTTCTATAGTGTTTTCATTTAACTAAATTTCAAAACCATATGGAATACACATGTTCCAAGTCTTAACTCCACACTTCTTTGTGTACTTAGATTATGTTTATTGAAGGCCTTTTACTTTAAACAGACGAACCATAGGCTGGCAACAAATCTTCCCTCTTCAAGGGATACAAAATAAATGACTTACTTGCCCTGAAAAACCACTCATAGCCACCATGGGAATCTGAAAGTGACAACCTGATTTCTCCAAATTGTTCCTCACTCTCCTTCAGATATATGGAAGTATCAAAGTTTTTTTTTTTGTTGTTGTTTTTTACTCTCAAAGAGGGTGAATGTGGCATCTGACATGATTTGGGCAATGAAACAACATGGATGGAAATTTTCCCAAGGAAGCTTAGGTGCTTGTGTGCAGTTCACCAAGTTGCCTTCTTTTTATGTCCCAAGCATGATAGAAGTGGGTCAAAGTGATGCTGCCATCATTCTGGGGCCTAGCGTGATTCAGGAGTTCTCTTTTATCTTAGGATCTGCGAGGAATACACTCTGCTGTTTGAGGCTGAGATTGATGGTTATTTAGTCAGCATATTCTTGACCATCCTGACTAATGCAACGAGTACCACCATCAATTGTTCAGTTCTTCCCTCTTTCTCTTAGTCACAGGATCCCTTTGACCATGAAACTGTTACAGATGCCACTAGCCATCATATAATTGTCTATTTTCTCTAGATGTATCACCACAATGTAACCCCCCCAATAATGTCTGACTCTATGCAAAGAAAGGGAGAGCCCATACTCTCAGCTTCTGTTGCAGTTCCACAGTATCCCCGTTAACTTCTCTAGCTCTGGTCATTGTCCTTGCTCTGAATATCACTGAGAAAGGTAACTCTCTCTTCAAAAATACTCAATTCCTAACAAAGATACTAAGAAATACTATTCTGTTATATAATCTCTCTAATTTTCTTATGCTCTCTTTGGTCCCCATAAACAAAACAACAAACTCTTCTTTCACTTATTTGAATGGTATTTCCATATTAGTCACTGAATGTAAATAATAATAGTACAAGTAGGCAGACTCATTGTCCAAACAGTGATTTTTTAAATATATTCATTTATTTAGGGGGGTGGGGTGCAGAGAGAGAGAGAGATTGATTTCCTATTTGCTGGTTCATTGTCTCAAGGCCCAAAATGATTAGGCCTGTCCTGGGCTGAAGGTGGGAGCTGGGAGCTCAACCATGCTTTCTCACTTGCGTAGCAGAGAGACAAGCACGTGCACCATCAGCTGCTGCCACCAAGGGTGTATATACGCAGGATGGCAGAATTTGAAGAGACCCAAACCCAGGTGCTCCGATGCAGTTGTAGGAACGTCCCAAGTGACCTTCTAACCACTAGGTGGAACACCTGGTCCAAAACTAATCCGAAGTTTAAGCCATACTTCATCTACTCAAAAACATACAGTTCCTACAACAAAATAGATAATCCGAGCCTGTGTCTCATTTTCTTTTTCTGTTTTCCTAGAGATTTTAAAGGGCCTTTAAAAAACATGGAAAAATACAAGTGTTCATTTTGGATATAGATTAGAACTATTATGTAGTTTCTCCAAGTTTTTACTATTAGATTTGTTTTCTCCAATATCTGACTATAAACAATGGTAATTAATTTTGGATGTAGCTTTTAGGTGCTTGTCCAGATATATGTATAGGACTAGGTCACACAAAGGCACAGTTTCAAGGAAAAACATTCACATGAAATTCTTAGACTGGAATTC
Source organism: Oryctolagus cuniculus (assembly GCF_051225735.1). NCBI lineage: Eukaryota > Metazoa > Chordata > Mammalia > Lagomorpha > Leporidae > Oryctolagus > Oryctolagus cuniculus. The sequence goes on along the minus strand of NC_142870.1, from coordinate 18,210,766 downwards.
AAATTCTTGTTCTCTGTGAATAACTTACTCTTACTCTAGAATTTGAAAATTATAATAATATAAAATAATAAAAGTAAGTAAAATAATTACACTAATATAGAATATTTAAAATAGCCTTTTTGAATTTTAAATGCTCTTTGAAACCAGTAGCTTCTATTTCTTGGGATTCAGTCTTTAACTTTTATAAGGTGTATTTTCCTTTAAAAAAGATATTTATTTATTTATTTTGCTATTTATTTGAAAGTCAGAGTGACACAGGGTAAGAGAGACAAAGAGAAAGAGAGAGAGGAAGAGAGAGAGTGAGAGAACACATGCTATCTTCCATCTGCTGATTCACTTCCTAAATGGTCACAACTGGCAAGATGAGACCAGGGCAACCCCCGAGCCAGGAACTTCCTCTGAATCTTCCACATGGATGGAGGAGCCCAAGCACTTGAGCATCACATGCTGGGAGGCCAGGAGCATTAGCAGGAAGCTGGATCATAAGCAGATCGGACAGGACTTTAAAAGGCCATTGTATAAGTGACAGCTGAACTTGCTTCTCCAAAATGCTGTCCCCAAACATGAAATTTTTCACTGTATGTTTTATTAACCAAATTAACATTTGCTATGTTTCATTTATTTAAATATCTAAATAGGTAATACAATATGATGTACTTTGCCATACATGAGAGACATAACCATTACTGTGAAATAAACAATAAAAAATGTTCATTTATATTCCTTAAGTATTTAAAGGGTAAAAGCTTATGGTAAATACTTCACAAACTCTTCCTTATTTAACAGTCACAGGTATTCTTGGAAGAAGAAATTATTACTGTGTTCATTCTGCATATGAAAAACAGTGGTGTTTTAGTATGGCAAGTCTTTAAAGTGTCTATGTGCAAAGAGTGATGTGAATTAGAAAAACATAGTCCTTATAAAAAGAAAGACCTGCAACTTACAGAACAAGGATTTTCCTGATAAAAGATCAGTGAAAGTAAAAGTTATCTCCAAGAGCAGTAGATCCTTTTTACAGAGTGCTTATTATCAGTTCAGTGATTAAAAGGTGTCAAAGAGTCAGTACAAGGGATGCTGTTTGTGGCCAAATCGTGGATTCTTTTTTTATTTTTTATTTAGTAAATATAAATTTTCAAAGTACAGTTAATGGATTACAATGGCTTCCCCCCCATAATTTCCCTGCCACTCACACCCCTCCCATCTCCCACTCCCTCTCCCATTCCATTCACATCAAGATTCATTTTCAATTATCTTTATATACAGAAGATCAATTCAGTATATATTAAGTAAAGATTTCATCAGTTTGCACCCACACAGAAACACAGAGTGTAAAATACTGTTTCAGTACTAGTTATAGCATTACTTCACATTGGACAACACACTAAGGACAGATCCCACATGAAAAGTAAGTACACAGTGACTCCTGTTGCTGACTTAACAATTTGACACTCTTGTTTATGGAGTCAGTAATCTCCCTAGGCTCTAGTCATGAGTTGCCAAGGCTATTGAAGCCTTTTGGGTTAGCCGACTTCAGTCTTATTCCAACAGGGTCATAGTCAAAGTGGAAGTTCTCTCCTCCCTTCAGAGAAAGGTACCTCCTTCTTTGATGGTCCGTTCTTTCCACTGGGATCTCACTCGCAGAGATCTTCCATTTAGGTCTTCTTCTTCTTCTTCTTTTTTTTTCCCTAGGGTGTCTTGGCTTTCCATGCCTAAAATACTCTCATGGGTTCTTCAGCCAGATCCAAATGCCTTAAGGGCTCATTCTGAGGCCAGAGTGCTATTTAGGACATCTGCCATTCTATGAGTCTACTGTGTATCCCACTTCCCATGTTGGATCATTCTCTCCCTTTTTGATTCTATCAGCTAGTATTAGCAGACACTAGACTTGTTTGTGTGATCCCTTTGACTGTTAGACCTATCAGTGTGATCAGTTGTGAACAGAAATTGATCACTTGGACTAGTGAGATGGCATTGGTACATGCCACCTTGATGGGATTGTATTGGTATACCCTGGCATGATTCTAACTCCACCATTTTGGGCAAGTCCGATTGAGCATGTCCCAAATTGTACATCTCCTCCCTCTCTTATTCCCACTCTTATATTTAACAGGGATCACTTTTCAGTTAAAATTTAAACACCTAAGAATAATTTTGTGTTAATCACAGAGTTCAACCAATAGTACTAGAACAAAACAAAGAGAAAATACTAAAATGGATAAAGTATTACATTGTAAATCAACAGTCAGGACAAGAGCTGATCAACTCACTATTTCAAATCGTGGATTCTGACCCCATTTAATAAATGAGCAGGAAGCCACAGAAAATTATTTATCATGGAATTAACACTATCAGACTTGAAATTAAAAAAATTAGTAACTTATACATAGCTTAATACATTTTAAAATTTCTTTTGCCTTTTTAAAGATTTAATTATTTATTTGAAAGGCAGAATCAAAGAGAGAGACAGAAAAAGAGAGATATATAGATCTTCTATCCACTGGTTCACTCCTCAAAAGTCCACAGAAACCAGGGCTGCCAGGCTACAGTCAGGAGCCAGGAACTCCATCCAGATCTTCCACTTGGGTGGCAGGAACCCAAGTCCTTGAGCCATCATCTGCTGCCTCTTAGGCAAATTATTAGCAATCTGAATCTGAAACGCAGAGTAACCAAGGCTTAAGCCAGGCATTCAGATGTTTGTGGACATCTCAACCAGTCACTTAACCTGCTGAGTCATAATACCCTTGTGTTACTATTGGTTGATAAAGAGTAGATATTTTTAAGTACATATTATATTCTAGAAATATTATAATTTTCTTAATGAGATCATATCATTTGATTCCCCAAAAGGTGATAATGTTAAGTTGATACAGGATCATATTATAGCTTAGGATAATGAATCACAGAAAGTATTTTTTAAAATATCCAAGAAAATATATTTAATAAATGATGGGGCTAGAATGTGAAATTGTCAGGCTTGAAAACTTGTCCACTGATGTTAGAAACCCCTGGAAGTTGGCACCAGCATTGTGTTGTAGTGGATTAGCTCTCCTTTAGTAATGTCGCATCCCATCTTAGCTGCAGTTCAAGTCCTCGCTGTTCCACTTGTTATCCTGCTCCCAGCTAAGGGTCCTGGAAAGGTAGCTGAAGATGGACCAAGTGCTTTGGCACCTGCTACCTGTGTGGGAGATCCAGATGGAGCTCTGGGCTCCTGGCTTTGATCTGGTACAATCCTTGACTTTGTGGCCATTTAGGGAATAAACCAGCATGTGGAAAATCTTTCTTTCTCTCCCTCAATAAAATAATATTAATAAACAGAAATTACTTGGAGTCAGAATACCCTGTGATATATTTCTGGGTTATGGTAGCATATGTCTAGCATCACTAAGTATTTTGTAGACAAATTGTATTCTTGATATGTAAAACAGTCAGCTACAATCAGTGGAGTATTATTTCTCATTTACTTGAAATCATAAGGTATCATCAGTAGGCAGAAAAAAAAATCCTCAAAACTTAATCCAAATTTAAAATTGAATCATTTTACTACTGGAACATTGAAGACTCAGATCATTTATATTCTTAATTGGTATGTGGATTTTCCAAAGTTTAGGTGCTGAAATTTGGTCCCAATGTTTACTTTTGTTTACACTCCCTTTTATCATTTTACTTACCATCCAAATGCCACACCTTGTGGTGGCCTTCTCTTATCTACCCTGTCTGCAGACACTGAAAAACTTTCACATCGCAATATGCTCTTCTCTAGGTTTGTTTAAGCAAGTGATTTTTGTGGTACTGCACACCTGCAAGTTAATGATCATCTGGAGAAACTCTCAAGACTGAAACTTTTTTTTTCGTCATGATCTGTGTAACCTATTTCTCTTTCTCTCCTCCAGGTTGTACATGCTAAGCTTAAAATGTAACTGTAAATTTAGCTAAAGGAAAGTGTAGGGTGCTTTATGTTTTATCCCTGGTGTCTTGTGCAGAAATAGTAAACCACAGTACAGAATAGCACTAGGGGGACCCTGGAGAATGTGAACACATGAATCTAAAATTCAGGAGTCATGGTCAAGACCATGGAAACCAACATGTGAATGAAAAGCAATTTCCAGGCTTTCAACTTGTCACAGCTATGCCCAAAAATCATGTTCTGAGAACTACTTTGGTGACCAGGAATCACAGAAGACTAACCTCTTAGTGATTGTTAGACAAGACATTTGGAATGATTAGTGAGAGTTTTCCTTGTTTTGTTTGACATTTTTCATTGTTTCTGTATCACTATCAACCCTGGCACAAATCAATAGTAACAACACAATCACAAAAATCCTGCATCACTGTTACCAATACAGCTACTGGGAAAACAGCAGTGGTAGCAATGACATCATCATTAGTACCAGCACTGCTACCACCACCACATATCATCTCCACCAACAGCATAACATTCACAGCCACTTTTAGCAGGAACAACCATAAAAACTACCCAACAAAAAGTATTTGGTGAAAATATAAAGGCTTCTTTTCTTCCCTTCCCCTTATAATCTCTAATGTGAAGAACTTGGTCTTTGTTTCACTAAGCCATTAAAAATCAAGTAACATAATAAGACACAAGGAGAGCCATTGGAAAACTTTTAGTGGTGGATTAAATGGAACTGCTTTCCATTACTACTTGCTTAATTTTAATAGAAAAACTACAAAGTCTACTCTGTGTGAGGCTTACAGATTTCAACAGCAGCCACACACACACACACACACACACTCAGCCTAACTTTTTTTTTTTTATTTTTTTTTTTATTTTTTTTATTTTTGACAGGCAGAGTGGACAGTGAGAGAGAGAGAGACAGAGAGAAAGGTCTTCCTTTGCCGTTGGTTCACCCTCCAATGGCCGCCGCAGCCGGCGCGCTGCGGCCGGCGCACCGCGCTGATTCGATGGCAGGAGCCAGGAGCCAGGTGCTTTTCCTGGTCTCCCATGGGGTGCAGGGCCCAAGCACCTGGGCCATCCTCCACTGCACTCCCTGGCCACAGCAGAGGGCTGGCCTGGAAGAGGGGCAACCGGGACAGAATCCGGCGCCCCGACCGAGACTAGAACCCGGTGTGCCGGCGCCGCTAGGCGGAGGATTAGCCTAGTGAGCCGCGGCGCCGGCTTCTCAGCCTAACTTTTAAGCACAGGAATAAACATTATGCACATCCACATAGTTCAGAGGACAATGTAGGGATGTGATTTATGTACAATAATAAAAGCCCTCAGGCTCTGTTTCAGCAAACAGTGACATAAATGAGAGTTCCTAGCATACCGAGGACCATGATTTGGAGGGCCATTAATTATTTATTCAATTTTCAGAATAGCTTTAGAGCTCTTCAGCTTGTTTTTTCTTTTCGCTCCATGAATTTTTGTACTTCAAGTATAGGAAGCAATTAATCCAGTCCATATAAGAAATCATATTTGTGGAAATATATCCATTTATAGTATTTCTTTCTTATCTCTTTAATGTTCACAAAATCACTGGCCAGGATATCAACTTCACTTCTGATATTAGCAATTTGTGCCTTTGCTCCTTTACCTTGGATGACTGGTTGTAGTTTTATAATGTTATTAAGCTTTTCACAGAACCAGGATGTGGTTTAATTGATTTTCATTATTGATTTGCCTGCTTCCAATTTTATTGATTTTTTTCTTTAAGTTTTATTATTTCATCTTTCTGCTATATTTAGGCTTAAATTGTAATTCTCTAATTTGCTAAAATTAAAAGCTTAGATTTTTGACTAGATATTTCTCCTTTTCTAGTATATATGTTCAGTGCTATAAATTATCTCCCAAGCCATTTTATCAACACATCATATAAATTTAAATTAAGTATATTTTTATTTAATTAATTGAAAAATATGTAATTTTACTTGTCTTTTTTTTTTTTTGACAGATAGAGTTAGACAGTGAGAGAGAGAGAGACAGAGAGGAAGGTCCTTCTGTTAGTTCACCACCCAAATGGCCGCCATGGCCAGAGCTAAACCAATCTTTAGCCAGGAGCCAGTTACCTCTTCCTGGTCTCCCATGTGGGTGCAGAGGCCCAAGCCCCTGGGCCATCCTCCACTGCCTTCCCTGGACACAGCAGATAGCTGGACTGGAAGAGGAACAACCGGGACGTAGAACCCGGTGCCCATATGGGATGCGGCGCTGAAGGCGGAGGATTAACCAAGTGAGCCCTGTGCTGGTCCCTACTTGTCTGTTTTTATACCCTTGTTATCTGTAAGTACATTGCTGAACATAGCATTTTCCAGTTTTCGTCTGTTTTCTGATTCATTAAGCCCAGAATGTTGTTTCTGTTAGTTAAAGCTCCCTGCAAGCTTGAGAAGAATTTCCTTTTGTTGGATGGAGTAATTTATAAATGTCAATTAGATCAACATGGTTAATATTGTTGTTTAATTCAACTATAAATTTGATGCTTTTATACTTGCTTGATCATAGCAATTAATACCATAGAAATACAGGACTTTTCTTCAGCCTGAACGTTTGTGTTTTCTTCCTTCAGGTTCCTATGTTGAAACTCAGTCTCCACCGTGCCAGTATTTGGAGGTGGCTTCTTAAGGAGATGATTAGGTCATAAGGAGAGATCCCTCGTGAGTGAAATTATTGCCCTTAGAAAAGTAACTCCATAGAAGAATTTTACTCTCATACATAAATCAACAAAAAACAAATGCTGACAAGATTGTGGGAAAAAGGTTCTCTAGTCCACTGCTAGTGGAAATATAAACTAGTGCAGTCACTGTGGAAGACAGTATGGAGACACCTTAGAAATCTGAATACAGACCTACCATATGATCCAGCCATCTCAGTCCTAGGAATTTACCCAAAGGAAAAGAAATCAGCATATGAAAGAGTTATCTAAACCCCCTTGTTTATTGCAGATCAATTCACAATAGTTAAAAATTTGATGTCCATCAATTGATGCCTGCATAAAGAAATTATATATAATTATACAAACACACACACACACACACACACACACACTATGGAATACTACACGGCAGATAAAAATGAAATCCTTTCTTTTGCAACAAAATGGATGCAATTTGAAACCATTATACCTAGTGAAAATAGCCAGTCCCAAAAAGATGAATATCACGTTTTCCATAATCTTGGATAACTAATAGAGTACCTAAAATGTAATTTATTAGAGAGAAATGAACATTTTGAGATTTGATTATTGTTTACAGCCCTTGTCTCTACTGTTGAGGTTCAGTGTTTTTTTCTTATTAATATTTGTTGAACACTTTACATAGTATAAGGTTAATTTTATGAGTATAATGTAAACTTAAAGTACATCTTTGGAAAAAATAAGATGATAATAGGAGATGTAGGAGAAAGAAGGGTTGGAGTGTGGGCAGGAGGGGGGGTAAGATAAGAAGTATCACTATGTTCTTAAATCTGTATATGTGAAATACATGAAATTTCTATACCTTAAATAAAATTTACAGATGGATAGATCAATGGAACAAAATAGAAACACCAGAAATCAATCCAAACATCTACAGCCAAATTATACTTGATCAAGGATCTAAAACCAATCCCTGGAGTAAGGAAAGTCTAAATAAATGATGCTGGGAAAACTGGATTTCCAAGTGCAGAAGCATAAAGCAAGACCCCTACCTTACACCTTACACAAAAATCCACTCAACATGGATTATAGATCTAAATCTATGACCTGACACCATCAAATTATTAGAGAACATTGGAGAAACTCTGAAAGATATTGGCACAGGCAAAGACTTTGAAAAGATCCCGGAGGCACAGGCAATCAAAGCCAAAATCAACTATTGGGATTGCATCAAATTGAGAAGTTTCTGTATTGCAAAAGAAACAGTCAGGAAAGTGAAGAGGCAACCGACAGAATGGGAAAAATATTTGCAAACTATGTAACAGATAAAGGATTAATAACCAGAATCTACAAAGAGATCAAGAAACTCCACAACAACAAAACAAACAACCCACTTAAGAGATGGGCCAAGGACCTCAGTAGACATTTTTCAAAAGAGGAAATCCAAATGGCCAACGGACACATGAAAAAATGTTCAGGATCACTAACCATCAGGAAAATGCAAATCAAAACCACAATGAGGTTTCACCTCACCCTGGTTAGAATAGCTCACATACAGAAATCCACCAACAACAGAAGCTGGTGAGGATGTGGGGGAAAAGGGACACTAATGCACTGTTGGTGGGAATGCAAACAGGTAAAGCCACGATGGAAGTCAGTCTGGAAATTCCTCAGAAACCTGAATATAACCCTACCATATATACAACCCAGCCATCCCACTCCTTGGAATTTACCCAAAGGAAATGAAATTGGCAAACAAACAAGCTGTCTGCACCTTAATGTTTATTGCAGCTCAATTCACAATAGCTAAGACCTGGAATCAATGTAAATACCCATCAACAGTAGACTGGATAAAGAAATTATGGGACATGTACTCCATAGAACATCATACAACAGTAAAAAAAATGATGAAATCCGATCATTTGCAACAAAATGGAGGAATCTGGAAAACATCATGCTGAGTGAAATAAGCCAGTCCAAAAGGGACAAATATCATATGTTCTCCCTGATCTGTGACAACTCACCGAGCATCAAAAAGGAAACCTGTTGAAGTGAAATGGACACTATGAGAAACAATGACTTGATGAGCCCTTGTCCTGAATGTTTATGAACTACTTAATACTTTATCCCTTTTAGTGTTTTTTTTGTTCTAGTTAATACTATTGGTTGAACTCTTTAATTAACACACAATTATTCTTAGGTGTTTAAACTGAAAAGTGATCCCTGTTAAATATAAGAGAACAAGAGAGAGAGGAGATGTACAGTTCGGCACATGCTCAATCTAACTTGCCCCAAATGGTAGAGTTAAAAAATTCATTTGCCCTTCCACCCTCCACCATTGGACCAATCAAAGAAGAGCTGTCCATTTTTTCCTACTAAAATTTATTTTATTTATTTGAAAGGCAGATTTGCAGAGAGAGAAGGAGGGAGAGAGAGAGAAAGAAAGAGAAAGATGAAGAGAGAGAGAGACAGAGATATCTTCCATCCACTGGTGGTTAACTCCACAAATGGCTACCTTAAATAAAATTTACAGATGGATACAGGCCAGAGCTGGTCTTGGCTGATCCACATGAGTATCTGGGCTGTCTTCTATTGCTTTTCCAGGTGCATTATCAGAGAGCTGGATCACAAGTGAAATGAAAACCAGTGGTCACATGAAATTCCAGTTTAACCTGCTAGGCCATGACGCTGATCCCCAGATGTCCAGTTCTGAAACTGGATGCTTGGGTCCTTATCAGATACTGAACCTGTCAGAACCTTGATCTTGGGATTCCCAGCTTCCAGATCTTGGAGAAACAAATTTGTTTTCATTTCCTCCACCTAGTTTAGGATATTTTTACAATAGCAAACTGGACATAATAAGAAAATCTCCAACTATTACAGTAGATGTGCCTATTGGTCCTTGTAGATTTTCAGTTTTTGCATTTTGTTGTTAGGTAAAAACATGTTAAGGATTATTTATCTTCAAAAATGAATCTTTATCATTATTTAATATCTTTAGATTAACAATGTTCTATGCTTTGAAGTCTACCCTTTCTTAAAACAGTTGTTTCAATATTTTTTTACATTATTGTTAGCATGGTATGTCTGTCTCTTTAATTCTAACCCATGTGAGTATTTATAGTAAATTTCTTTAAGGTAAAGTACAACTGGATCTTATTTTTTTCTGCTCTGAAAAGACGATTTTAATTAGCTTATTTAAAAAATTCACCTTTTGACTGTTGTCAATTTATTGCTCTTAATCACTTTCTTTCCTTCCCCACTTTTCTGTCTCATGTAATTTTAATTGTGTATTATATATTATTCCATTTTATTTCTTCTCTTGGAATATAAATAATAATCAATTTTTAAAAATTAAAGTTGCCATAGAATTTATTATGTACAGTGTTACCTATTTTAAGTCCACTTTCAAATAATGCAATAAAGTTTTGCATACAATGCACGTAAATTCTAAAGAGTCTAATTCCCTCTTCCACATTTTATGTCATTATTGTCATTTTTTACTTGTCAGTATACCATAATCATGAAATGCATTGTTCTTATTATAAGCAACTATTTTCTACCATTATGTCACAAAAATAGAACACATTTATCACCCACATTTGTTTATCCTCTGACACTTTGTCTTTATGTATATTTGAGTATCTAACTTACATAGTTTTCATTACCTGCAATTAATTTTTTCAGCAGTTCTTTAGGGAGATGAGCTATGAATTCTCCTTTTTTTCCTGCTAAATTCTCCATTTCTACTTTATTCCTGATGTATATTTTGGTGGACAAAGATGAGTAGGTTGATTAGGTTGATAGCTTATTCCTTTAAGTTCAATAAATACTTCACTCTCTTCTTGCATTTTTTTAATGAGAAATCTAGAATAGTTATTATTCTTGATTTCTCTGACTTCATTTCTTTTAAAAGTGGAAAGCAAAATATCAAGGTTTATTAGGGTAGGCACATCCGGAAGAATGGATGGGCACCTCTCCAGACAGAACCTGAGAGAGTGCCCAGTCACTCAGACTGGGGGAGAGCGAGGTTACATGGTTGAGTGGAGAGAATACACCTGGGCAGGCCGGGTGGGCAGCTCAGCAGAGAGGCAGAGGGCTGAGTGCGCCATCCAGTTGAGGCCAGGTTGGGGTGATTTAAGGGGATGGGTCTTGCTTTCCTGCTTCTTCTCTTCCTGGAACAAAGGAGTTTTTGGATGTAAATATGGAAAATTCCTTTCTGAGATTTCCCCCTGAAGTTATCAGACAGGGGGAAGCCTGGCTGGCATCGCCCCACCTTAGAGGAACCTTAGAGGAAGCATGGTTAGCTGGTAGAAGGGGCAAGGTGTTTGAAGTGCAAACACTGGGGTGCACCTGGGAGGTTATCCGAGTGACTTTGAGATGTGGATGCTGGACCTATATGTCAACTCCTTAGGCCTTTGTCACACACACATAAGCTCTTTTCTGACTTCCTACCTAACATACTCATAATTCTTTTTGGGATAAAGAATGGAGTTCCATCTTCTGTAGCTTCTTCAAAGCTGACATGTGGGCGTCAAGAAGGATATGGGTATTTCTTCTTGTTATCTGTCCTATGGTGTGTGACAGTGGACTTGGAAAGACTTGTCCTGTTTGGTCCAAAGGGCTGCTCAGGTCGTCCAATGGAATGGGCTGGAAGCCTTGTCTGATGACCATTTGGAGTTCGGCAGCTTTTATTCTGTTAGAGACGAAACAAATGAAGCATTAAAAACACAGGGTCCAATGAGAAGCAGCAAGATTACAGAAGTTATTGGGCCAAGGAGAGGAAATATCCAGGATTTCCATGACCAGATGTCAGGCCAGAAATCCGAGCCCTGCTTGGCCTGGTCCTGGAGCTGTTTGGCTTTGTCCAGAAAAGTACGAATTTGGGATTGTACCTGTCCAGTCTGATTGACCCAGAAACAACATTCTTCCTGGAACATGGCACAGATGCCTCCCTGAGCAGCAGTTAGCATGTCCAATGCTCGTCAGTTTTGGAGAAAAACTGCAGCCAAAGAATTGATCTGATTTTGGAGAGTGAAGAGAAAGGCTGCTATTTGGGTGTTAAGACCAGCCAGTTCAGAGGAGAGGCTAGTATACATATTGTTTGTTGATACTGCCCCTGTTGGGCCTGTATCAAATCCTGCCACTCCAGTCACTGTGCTAATCCCTACCAGGATAGGGATCAGAGGGGGGATTTCTTGGAGAGGTTGGCCATGCTTCCCCACATGAGCCCTGTGTCTCCAGGTAAATACAGCAGGAGCGGCCATGGGAAGTGTTGGCCAATAAATTAACTGCAGCCTGGAGTGGCCTAATAAAGGGGGAGGCATCAGTTAGAAGTACAGGTGGGAAGCATGCCAGTAGAAAGAAAAAAAGGAAGGCTTCTGGAGTCCTTTTAAAGAGTAGCACAAATCTTCCAAATGCCATGTTGACCAGGTTTCTTTAGGTTTAGGATCATGCTGCACAAGGTTTCATCTTTTCTCGGCTTTCTGAAATTTGAGTATGTTGTGTCTACATGTAGATTTTAAATTTCTCCACTGAAATTCTCTGAGCTTTCTGTGTTAATAGTTAGCATTTTTTATTAATTTTAGAAATTTCTTGGCTAAATTAATTTCAAATATTTCTTCCGTTCCATTCTTTTCTCTTCCTTTTGATATTCCAGTTATGTAACATTATGTGTTTTGAAATTATACTATAGTTCCTACATGTTCTTTCCTGTAATTATGAGGATTATTTTTAATTTTTCTATTTGCATTTAATTTTGGAAAGCTCACATTGTTATATGTTCAATATACTAATTCTTTTTTCATCTGAGAGCTACTGATGATCTCATCAAATATATTTTTCTTTCCTATTGCAGAATTTTTTATTCTGCGCTTCATCTTAGTGATTATTTAGTGTTTTCATCCTTTGGCTTATATTACCCATCTGGTTCTTCCAATTTTTTCTGTTAGAGTTCACAATGTGTTACTCACAGCACTTTATATTGTTGTTTGATAATTTCAACATCTGTGTCTGCTTCTGATGTTTGCATTATGTCTTCTGGCTTTTTAGCATATTTTGTTTTTGTTGAAATATGGACATGCTGTACTGGATAATAGGAACTGGACAACAGTTTATTTTAATCTGGCATTGGGTTTTGTTTAATGTTTGCCAGAGGTTTAGGGTCAGAATACTCAAATTCCTCAAGTGTCTTTAATTTTGCATCTATTGTTATCTTCGAGATTTGCCAAGAATTCTTCCTTAGATAAAGTCTTGTAATGTATTACTTTTTTATAAAGTTTTTTTAGATTTTATTTATTTATCTGAGTGGTAGAGTTACAAATAAAGGGAGAGGGAGAGACGGGTCTTCCATCCATCCACTAGTTCTCTCCCCGAATCAATACAACAGCCTGAGCTGGGTCAATCAGAAGCCAGGAGCCTGTAACCAGTAGTCTCTTCTGGGTCTCTAATGTGGGTGCAGGGGCTCAAGCACTGTGGCCATCTTCTATTGATTTCCCAGGCCATAGCAGAGAGCTGAATCAGAAGAGAGGCTGCCGGGTCTCAAACCAGCACCCATATAGGATGCTGGTACCATAGGTAGAGCCTTAGCCTACTAAACTGCAGCACCGCCCCCCCCCCCCCAGCACTTTTATCTGCAACCCACTATTATGAAACTGGAACCCTGTTGGCACTGAGGTAAGATGTGGATAAGGATAATTTTTCTATCATCTTATTTTTAAATCTCAATATTTCAGTGGGTCCTTTTTTAGTCTTGATTTCTCTACTAGTTCAGATAGGAAGGCAAGAGGTGACAGGAGTTTGGCAAATACCCTCTTCGTAAGTTGCATAGATTCTGGTAAAATTCTTTTGCATAGAAAGTAGAACTTGAGTGAAAAGATTTATAACTGTATTTTATAATGGCCCTTCCTCTTTCCCTTCCGGTTATAAATGCAGTATTTTTTCACCTTAAGAATTTGGTGGTGGGGTGGAGGGAGGCAGCATTTTTGCACAACAGGTTAAGCTGACACTTGGTATCCCTAATCTGAGGATCAGTTTGATTCCTAGCTGCTCTGCTTCTCATCTAGTTTCTTGCTAATGATCCTGGGAAAGCAGTGGAGGATGGTACAAGTGCCTGGGCCCCGGAACCCATGTGGAAGATCTGGAGGAATCTCCTGGCTCCTTGCTTTGGATGGGCCCAGCTCCGGCCATTGCTGCATTTTGGAGAGTGAAGCAGTGGATGGAAGATATTTCTCTCTCTCTCTCTCTCTCTCTCTCTTTCTCTCCCTTCATTGATCTGTCTACCAAATAAAAAATAAAACAATTTTTAAGAAACTGCTAAAGTTCTTGGAAGTTGAGTCCATTAAAGTATGGTGCCCTCCTATCCCAAGACTGCTCTGCAGGTGTTTCTAAATCCCAAGGTAGTCACCAGGAAATCTCTGTAATTTGTGAAAATTACTATTTATATTCCCACCAGTTTATAGTCTCGGCAGCTTCTGTCCCAGATTAGGAGAGCTCAGGCATGACAGTGGGATTACCTCTCTATTCCAGTTTTAGGATCATGGTTTGCCCTATAATCTTATGATTCAGATTTAGTCCGGGAAAAGTCATTAGTTTTCAGTGTGTTCAGCATTTTATTATTGAAAGGATGGAGACAATATGCAAACACTTTACACATTAGAGCTAACATGGGAAGTATTCTCTTTTTAATATTACCAGTTTTGCTGATAAATGTGATAAAGATAAAAAGATATTACATGCTTTAAATATATTTTCATTATAGCAGTTTAAGTACAACTTGACATTAATTTTAACATTGATTAGATCTGACCCTAATGTTAAATCTTCAAGATAGTTTGTTGAACAGACTAAAGTATATTGACACTGATTGCATTAGCATTCATTATATGTATATGAGCTATCCTGAAATTGCTCAAAAGAATAAAATGAATGCTATACAAATTTTAGTATAAATAGAATTCTTACATACATGTAAAAATCTTATTATAAATATTTTCTTAAGGTTTTTAATTTTAGCAAATGACATGCTCTTCACTCCCCATATGGCTGTAAAGGTTGTGATTGAACCATCTTGAACCCAGGAGCCAGGACCTCCATACAGGGTTCCCATTTGGCTGGCAGGGGCTCAACTGTTAGGGTTATCTTTCAATGTTTCCCATGAGCATTAGCAGGTGGCTGAATTGAAAAAAGTGCAGTGGGGACTCCAACAGGAGCTCTCATGTGGGATGTTGGCATTGCGTACAGTTGCTTAACTCCCTGAGCCACCATGTCAGCTCGTGAATATATTTTAATGAAGAAATTAGGAAATGATCTAATATCTATATGTAAAAATATCTATATCACAAGTGAACTAAGCCATTGAATGTGGCCAGTACAGTCAATAAACTCTTTTGTTTACATGAAGATTTATTGGTATACAATGATTCTACTTATGTACATTCTTTATTGTCTTTGACTGCTTTCAAGGGAAAAATAACAGAATTCAGTTTCAACAGACACAGTAATAGATTATGAGGCTAGAATATTTATTTTTTTCCTTTGCAAAAACAATGTACATGTTCCTGTTGACTTAACTCAATATATCAGAATTTAAGATTTAATGGTAATAATCCTGATTAATTAGTAAGTACAATTTAATGGAGAAGCACCTGCAACTCACAAAAATATATTTATTTTGTCAAGGAATGTGTGGTTATATTTGGTTTTTATTAGTTATTTTACATTTTTACCAACAGGAAATACTAACATATTTTGTCTAATATTAGTGATGTATTAAAATCATTTTATCATTGCACATAAATAGCTAATCATGAAAAGGTACCAAAAGTAAAGTAGTAATGTGAACTATTTAAAGATAAAAATCAAAAAATTTAAACAATGAAGTATTAAGCATATAAAATAGAATATATTTCTATGTCAGAAAAGTTGGATAATAACTTTGGTTTCATCTATTAAAGATCTTTTCTTCCTTGTAATTAGTAGTTGGGAAAGGATTTTATTAGTGAATTAATTTTTATTTATTTCCAAAACAAGGCTGGTAAATAAATAAATAAATTGAAAGGGAACCCTGTGAATATTGCTTTCAACATAAATTTAAAAAATTAAGTGTGACTCAAATGCTGTGCTCATGGGTGATTTAGTGTTGCCCTGTCTTGCAAAAGTTGCATTTGACATTAAAAACCTGTATCTGCCAAGAAGTTTGAACTTTCTTTTAAGTTAATGGAAAATATATTAGCTGAAGTAGGGAAGTAGTTTATAGGCAGGGTATGGTCAAGTCATAAACACTCTACAGAAACAAAATGATCTTCAATGTGGTCTTGTCCTAAACTACACTCAAACAAACCAAAGGACTCAACGAAGTAAAAATCTCAAGGTTGATAGTCTCAAATAGAATTCTCAGTTATACCAGATAATGACAGTTTTCAAAAAAATATTCAGGAGATTTCATTCATTGTAACTGTTTGATGCCTTTCTTAAAAAGTTTTCACATCTGAAATATATTCTGTTCGATTACATGGAAAGACACAAATTTTCCTTCGATTTCTCTAATCTAAAAGAACATGAACATTCAAAACAGTCACCAACAAAGGGGGCTTTATTGCAAATATTACAAATTGTTGACATCTAGTTTTGTTCTCCAATTATCTTCATCTACTTACAGCATTGCTTGGTTGTAAATGAGCTACTTTTTATAGAATTGGAGAAGTGTAACCATTTCCTTCTTCTTTTTTTAAAAATTCTAACTTCATGCATTCCATATGTACCAATTTAACATAGTGATCTTTCTCACCCTGCCTTCCCTTCTGTCTTCACTCCCCCACTTCTTCCTGCTCTCTTTTCTATTCCCACTTTTGTTTTTTACAAAGATAAATTTTCAGTATGCTTTATACTTTTAAGATGAACCCTAGAGCAAATAGTATGAGGGGAAAAAACGGAACAGTGTTCCTCACCACTAGACACAGGACTGTAAACAATCCCCGAATCTTAAAATGTCAATTCCACTCCTATAATTACATTTCAGATACCCTATTAGCTACCACAGATCAGGGAAAACATATGGTGTTTGACGTTTGCAGACTGGTTAATTTCACTAAGTATGATGGTTAACAGTTGCAACCATTTTGTTGCAAAAGACAGGATTTCATTTTTGTGTAATGCTGAGGTATATTCCATAATGCTTAAAGGCCATAATTTCTTCATCCAGTCAATATTTGATGAACACTTGGGTTAATTCCATATCTTAGCTATTGTGAATTTAGCTGAAATGAACATGGGGTTACAGATAGCAGTTTCATATGCTAATTTCATACCCCTTGGTTAAATTGCCAGGTGTGGGATTGCTGGCTCCTATGGTAAACCTATTTTCAGCTTTCTGACTATATCTCTATACAGTCTTCTACAATGGCTGCACCCATTTTCATTCCCACCAACAATGGATTAGGGTGCCTTTTTCCCCACATCCTAACTAGCTTTATTTTTTGCTGATTCCTATATGAGAGCCATTCTAACTGGGGTGAGGTAAAACCTCATTGTGGTTTTGACTTGCATTCCCCTGATGGATTCTGATTCTTAGTATTTTTCATGTGTCTATTGGCCATTTGAATTTTTTCTTTTGAAAAGTACCTGTTCAAGCCTTTGGCCACTTCTTAAATGGATTGCTTGATTTGCTGTTGTTGAGGTTCTTGAGCTCCTTATAGATTCTGGATATTAATCTTTTATTAGTTTCATAGTTTGCGAATATTTTCTACCATTCTGTAGGTTGCCCTTGACTTTGGTGAGTGTTTCTTTTGCAGTGCAGAAGCTTCTCAGCTTCAGTGTAGTCCCATTTATCAATTTTTGCTTTGATTGCCTATGCTTTTGTGCTATTTTCTAAACAGTCTTTGCCTATTTCAGTGCCTTGTAGGGTTTCCCCACCATTTTCTTGTCATTTGATTGTACTGTATCATAGATTTATGTCTTTGATCCACTTTGTGTTGATTTTTATTTAAGGTGTAAGGTAGGGGTCTTGTTTCATACTTCCATACATGGAAACCAAATTTTCCCACCACCATTTGTTGAGGAGGCATTCCTTGCTCCAAGGTTTGATTTTAGCTCCTTTGTCAAAGATAAGTGAGTTGTAGACACATGTATTGATTTCAGGAGTTTCTATTGTGCTCCATTTGTCTACACATCTATTTTTTTGCCAGTACTAGGCTACTTTGAGTACAACTGCTTTGTAATATGTCTTGGAATCATATTGTGATGCCTCATGAGCTAATTTTTGAGTTAAACACAATTTGTATTTTTTGAGACCGACACATCCTTTCACCCAGCCTCCTGTGGCCTGAACACGAGTGTCTCTCAGCCATAGACAAGCCCCCTGTAGTATAAGCCAGTATAGAATTTGTTGAAATCAAAGTTCTTTTTTTTTAACTTCACATCTTGACATAAAAACCTGTCATTTGTCCTCATTCTTTCATTATTTTTCTCTTGCTTCTACCAGAATACTTAACGCCATTTTGGAGTTGCTGTATTTTAATCAACTAGGAGAAGGGTAACTTTGGTAAAGAGTGTTTTCCATAGCCATTTCAAGCACATCATAGCATCCACTACCCAGTGCAAGCAACCACTGTGCTATGCACTTTGTGACAATACTGTATGTAATAGCAGGAATCTTTACAACTGAGATAATAGAAATTGTAACTCAAACAAGTTTAAGCAACACAACAGATTTGCTTTCTTACATGCAAGGAGAGTTCAAAGACTCTTACTGGTTTTAGAAGGTTGCTTTGCTAACTCATCAAATATTCTCTTTCACAATTAACCTCTTCATTCTGTGGTTGGCTTCCTACCAGGAGACAAAATGACTGTAGAGCTTTTATACTCTTTGTCACCTTAAAACAGTACAATGCAAGAGAATTGCTATTCTATTGCCCCCAATTTCACCTGAAGGGCTTTGATAAAATCTGATGGTTACTGGTTGGTGTTACCACAGTTAGCTCAGGTCTGACACTCATGTTCCACTTTATGTGTCAAACAGGCTGGGCCATTGCATGCCCAGATAGTGGACGAATGTCCCAGGTGCAATAGTTTCTTCTATTTACGGCTGTAACTTAGAGTATTATATTCATCTGCAGGGAGAAAGTTGATCTGTTTTATTCAGTATATCCATTCAGATGCTAATCTTACCTAGAAATACCCTTACAGCAATGCTCAAAAAGAATCTAAGCCAACTATCTGGGCATGCAATGGCCCAGCCTGTTTGACACATAAAGTTAACCATCACATTTCCACATTTGCTAAGTACACTTCAGTCTTTAATTCATGTGTTCACACTCCCTTCCTAAAGCCTGTTTTTTATGGTGGAACATATTGGATACATCTTTTTTGCATGCATACATACACACATGCTTACATGTGTGCTACTTGCTCTGTCTCTCTGGATAACCTGATAAGTATGACAAATAATGAAAATGTTCATGACACTTTGAATCACTGAATAACATTCATTACCCATAAACTAATGGTAAGTCATAATTTTATTTTAGTGCTTACAATGTCTCTAAATTACCAAATAATTAATCAATCAGTTGCATCATCTTCTGGAAGATAACGTGTTTTTTACCCTTTATTATAAAGAACACATCACAGAAAAATCCATACTACCCACAAATATATCTAAACGTCTTCTTCAGGAAGTAGAATACACACAATAAAAATGTTGCAATTTGATAATATTTGATTATTTAAAACAGTGATCATAGGGATCATCTACTTGTGTAAAGAAACAAATTCCTCAATCTATTAAGGAAGAGACCAATAATCCAATTTTTCTGCTTTATGAGCAGCTTTGCCTGAATGCAAACACTGAATGAATAGAAAGCATAATGATCTCTCTCCCTCTCTCTCTCTCACACACACACACACACACACACACAAACACAATCAACATCCAATAATAGAGACAAATATTCCTTCCATGCTGGTAATGTGGGGTTAGAATCAATTAAAATGTTCTGACAATACTGGATCTCACTTGCCAATAATGGCTTTTTCAGTTTAACCTTAAGCAAATGTCTTGTAAATTTATACACACACACACACACACACACACACACACATATGAGATTCAAAGTCAATGCCATTGTTATGAAGATAACAGTTCAAACAGCTAATACAGGAGAAATAGGGTAGAGAATGTGAAAATTCACAAGAGAAAAACTCCCAGGTCCAAGTTCTGTGAAATGACAACAATCCAGCATTGGGAATTGATAGCAGTACCAGAAAAAAAAAAAAAAAAAAAAAAAAAAAAACAGCAGAAATGATTAGAGATCCAAGATAAAAATATGATTATACTCAAAGGAATTAAGAAAGTAATTGCGAAAGAGTCAGTATTGTCAAATGTTCAAGAGAACAAGTTAGATAAGAACTGGATTGACAGACAATGGGTTCTTGGTAGTTAATTAAGGCTGATTTAGAGGAACAGTTGGGATGGAAGCCAAATTGGAACACATGGAGATCTCAGTGGGAAGAGAGAAGATAGAGCCATGAGCACAGATTGTAGAAGAGACTTAAATGCAGAGGGGCCTGGATGGAAAGCACAGAACAGAGGCTGTGGGTTTTCATTGTAAATATGGGGTAATAATCTCTATGGATTAACGAAATGAAGCTACCAACAGTCTGAAGATGTACAAGGGGATGTTGGGTGGGATGAGCTCCCGGAAGTCAGAAGGATCTACAATTCTAGTATAAGCATGTCAATAAAAATATTTTCTTTACTGAAGTTGACTATACCATGTCCTATTATCAGTTTTTTACAAAATTCTTAACCCTGAGTATTGTTTAAAGAAAAGTAAGAATTTCTTATAATTAAAATGTTTAAATAAAGTAGCATAAAAGAAAATGCATAATTTGTATTAAAAAGCAATAGAGATGCAAGACAATCTTTTCCTGCACGTTAACTCCTAAGGGAAAGTTATTAAGAAGGTAAACTCTTCAAAGAATTGCTTAGGGTAGGAACAATGGTGAAGTCTTTGGCCCTCCTCACCTTTTATGACTAAAAGATTTCTTCATGGAAAGAAAATTTTACTCTCTACATCCAAATTTTACAACCTCATCCAAATATTTGTTGTCAAAGTGTATCATTGAGAACACACATAATTTAATTCAATCCATAAAAGAACTAATGATATAAAACTGGAGAAAAGTTGTAATTTTTACTAGCAGGCAATGGATAGACTTTTAGTAAAGAAAAATATGTATGTATATATACATATATCTTACTGGGAAGAGCAAGAAACTGTAGATATTGAAATAGTGGTTCCATAACAAAACACTTAAGCCAAGCATTTGTTCGAAGCATAATTAGAAAAGCAAAGGAGAAGACAGGCCAATTCTTTTTAGCCTTTGGAGAACAGTGAAAATGGGTGCATCATTTTATTTATGTATCCGTTACTTCACATACACTTAATTTGCTTCTAATTTTTTGAAACTATGTCTATCAGGATTCAAACAGGAGACAGAAACTACAGAGTAATTTGAGTAGAAGGAATTTTATACAAAATTATTTACATGGAGATATAAGTAATGAGGGACTAAGTATCTAGAAGCAAATAGAACTCTAAACCATACAGTAATTGCAGAAATATGGAGCAGCCATCACACCTGGAATGAAAATATAATATCTAAGGAAGAGGAGATAACTATCTCTGAGTATGACGTCTTTTAACAGTAGCATGTATTCATGCCTCACAGGATGTTAAAGAAATTTGGGAAGGCCCTGATCCACTCAACAATTATCCACCCTCTGAAATTCTGAGGGAAGCTGGAGTTTACTGCAGCGTCCTCCAACTTTGTTCTTCTTCAAAACTTTTGACTATTCGAAGTCTTTTATTTTCCATAGACATTTTTAGAACTGAGTTGTGAATAAAAAGAAAGAATGCTGTGATTTTCTATGAGATCTATAGATTAATTTAGGGAGCATTACCATTTTAGCCCCATTGAGTCTTCTGACCCATGAACACAATTATTTTAACATTCAGAAGTAATTTATATTTTAATAATAGAACATGGAATTATAACTGGAAAGCAGAGGACAGATTTTATCAATTGTGGCAATAAAAATGTAGTGGAAAGGCTGGTAAAGTTCTTCAAAAGCAAATGAATAAAGAGATTGAAGAAGAAGTATAAAAATGCCAATGCCATTACAATATTCCCTCTTTCATTTGAAGGAAAGGATTCCATCCAAACCCACAGTGGGCACCTGCAGCCATAGATGGTACCAAACCATATATAAATTATGACTTTTAAATATATACTTACCTACGAAAAACTCACCTTATAAAATAGGCACAGTGAGAGAGTAACAGCAACTAATAATAAAGTAGAACAAGAATATACTGTAACAAAAGTTATGGGAATATAGTATTTCTTTCTCAAAACATTGTATTGTGCTGTACACACACTGCTGCCTAGAGTGATATGAGGTGATACAATGCCTATATGATGAGATGCGATGAAATGAATTATGTAGGCATTGTGATACAGCATTAGTCGCCTACATAGATATTAACTGAACACAAGCACTGCAGTGCCCTGATAGTCAATCTAACAACCAAGAAGAATTAGAACTGTTGGGACTGGTGCTGTGTCTCAGTGGGTTAACGCCCTGGCCTGAAGCACTGGCATCCCATATGGGTGCCAGTTCTAGTCCCAGCTGCTTCTCTTCCCTTCCAGCTCTCTGTGATGGCCTGGGAAAGCAGTAGAAGATGGCCCAAGACCTTGAGCCCCTGCACCCACGTGGGAGACCCGGAGGAAGCTGCTGACTCCTGGCTTTGGATCAGCGCAGCTCTGGCCGTTACAGCCATCTGGGGAGTGAACCAGCGGATGGAAGACCTCTCTCTCTGTCTCTACCTCTCTCTGTAACTCTGTCTTTTAAATAAATAAAATAAATATTTAAAAAAAGATTATAGGAAAATTTTTATAGGATATCATTATAGGAAAATTTAAAAAATCAACCCTAATAAAATTAATTTGAGAGACAACAAATACTTAAAATACCAACTGTCGGTAATTTTCAAACACTTATGTTAAAATCAAAGATAAAAGTTAATTGAGACTGAAGCAATTACAGAATGAAAAAACACAGAACACAAAATATATGAAATAAGAAGAGAAGCATATTTTATTTGGTTTTTAAGCATTCATTTTGGGGGCCAGTGCCGTGGCTCACTAGGTTAATCCTCTGTCTATGGCGCAGGCATCCCATAAGGGCGCTGGTTCTAGTCCTGGTTGCTCCTCTTCCAGTCCAGCTTTCTGCTATCGCCTGGGAGGGCAGTGGAGGATGGCCCAAGTGCTTGGGCCCCTGCACCTGCATGGGAGACTAGGAAGAAGTCCCTGGCTCCTGGCTTCGGATCGGCACAGCTCTGGCCATTGCGGCCAATTGGACAGTGAACCAATGGAAGGAAGACCTTTGTCTCTGTCTCTGTCTCTCTCTCTCTCACTGTCTATAACTCTATCTTTAAAAAAAAAAAGTGATCCCTGTTAGGAATTTGGAAAACATTATGCTGAGTGAAATAAGCCAATCCCAAAGGGACAAATACCACTTGTTCTCCTTCATAGGTAACAACTAACTGAGCACCAAAAAGGAAACCTGTTAAAGTGAAATGAACACTATGAGAAATGGTGACTTGATCAGCCCTCACCCTGACTGTTCATGAGCAGCTTAGTATGTTATCCCTCTTAGTATTTTTTTTTGTTTGTTCTACTTAATACTTTTGGTTGAATACTGTAATCAATACACAATTCTTCTTAAGTGCTGAAACTTAACTGAAAAGTGATCGCTGTTAAATATAAGAGTGGGAATAAGAGAGGGAAGAGATGTGCAATTCGGGACATGCTCAAGCTGACTTGCCTCAAACAGTGGAGTTAGAAACATACCAGGGGATTCCAATTCAATCCCATCGAGGTGGCATGTACCAATGCCATCTCACTAGTCCCAGTGATCAATTTCTGTTCACAATTGACCATAATGATAGGACTAAGAACCAAAGGGATCACATAAACAAGACTAGTGTCTGCAAATACTAGCTGATAGAATCAAAAAGGGAGAGAATGGTCCAACATGGGAAGTGGGATACACAGCAGACCCATAGAATGGCAAATGTCCTAACAGCACTCTGGCCTCAGAATCAGCCCTTAAGGCATGCGGATCCAGCTGAAATGCCCATGAGAGTATTTCAGGCATGGAAAGCCAAGACACTCTTGGGGAAAAAAAAAAAAAAAAAAAACCTAAATGAAAGATCTCCGCGAGTGAGATCCCAGTGGAAAGAACGGGTCATCAAAGAAGGAGGTACCTTTCTCTGAAGGGAGGAGAGAACTTCCACTTTGACCATGGCCTTGTCTAAATATGATCAGTCAGTGAACTCAGGGGGCTTCCATAGCCTTGGCAGCTCATGACAAGAGCCTAGGGTGATTACTGAAGCCATAAACAAGAGTGTCAATTTGTTAAGTCAACAATAGGAGTCACTGTGCACTTACTCCTCATGTAGGATCTTTGTCCTTAGTGTGCTGTACATTGAGATTTAATGCTATAACTAGTACTCAAACAGTATTTTTCACTTTATGTTTCTGTGTGGGAGCAAACTGTTGAAATCTTTACTTAATGTATGCTAAACTGATCTTCTGTATATAAAGAGAATCGAAAATGAATCTTGATGTGAATGGAAGGGGAGAGGGAGTGGATAAGGGGAGGGTTGTGGGTTGGAGGGACGTTATGGGGGGGAAGCCATTGTAATCCATATTCTGTACTTCGGAAATTTATATTCATTAAATAAAAGTTAAAAAAAGTATTCATTTTGAAAGGCAAAGTTGCAGAGAGTGAGAAATAGGGAGAGAGAGGTATTTCATCTGCTTGTTCACTCCCCAAATGGCCACAAACACCAGAGCTAGGGTGTTCTGAGGTCAGGATTGTGGAGATTCTTACAGGTCTCCCACATGGGTGCAGGGCCCAAGCACTTGGGCCATCTCCCACTGCTTTCCCAGGCACATTATCTGCTCGATAGGTAGTGGAGCAGCTGGGAATAGAACTGGAGCCCAGATGGGATTGCTGACATCATAGAAAGCAGCTTTTATACTCTGGGCCACAATGCTGGCCCCAACAAGCATATTATTCCTGGAAGTTCAATAATGAATGACAAATTTCAGAAAAAACTATGAAAACAGGATATGACAACCTTATTAACATAAGACATTCTCAATAACTTAGGAGCGTTTCCACTTAAGGAAGTCTAATGACATCTCAGAAAGCCATGAGAACATCATCCAAATAAAAAGCAGGTCCCAAGACCAAGTTGGGAACCAGAAAAGCCTGGTGCTTTACAGAAGAAGCGCTAACTATGCATTCCTTAGCAGAAGTGCTTGTTACCATCTTCTGTTTCAGAGAACACCTGAATCATCATGATTCTTGGAATACTGGTAGAAATGTGAGCACTGCAGGTCAGAGCTCAGGAGGAAATAGGGGAAATGTTATTGGAAACTGGAGGAAAAGGGATCCTTACTGTATCAAGGCAGAAAACTGAGCAGAATTGTAACTTACAGTTATACAAAAAGAAGAACTGGTAATTTAATTTTTAATGTACTTATTATGTTTAACTTTAAATTTTAACTTAACATTTTGCCACATTCACTTCCAATGTAGGCATTATATTCACACACACACACACTATTTTTTTTTAAAAAAACAGATATTTATATCTCAAAGTGAGGCATTCATTATAATGATTATAAAACAGAAAAAGAAGGTATATGAGGTATGATTCAGTGAGGCAATGTTTATAACTACAGACCAAATGATATGGCATCCACACAGCTTTTATACTTTCTTTATATTAACATACAAATGTCAGAAAAAATGTCATGTTTGTCTTTCTTGATCTGACTTAAAAGAGAATTAAATCCTGCAACTCACAAAAAAAAAATGGATTGAATTGGAAAGAACTTGTAAGTAATGATCTTGGGTGTCTCGCTGAGGAAATACCCAAGCAGTACTGCAAAGATAGAGCCTGATTTCATTCTATTGCTTATAACTCAGGGTGAAATAACAGAGAAAGATTGAGGTAAGCATTATTAAAGAAAGAGAACTTGATGATTTGGGAAATTGTCAGCCCGTCCAGGTTCATAAGAAACCAAAACTAGGAGATGCACTGTCAACAGAGCCTGCCTTAGGGAGGAAGTTAAGGGTGTGGCTTCACAGTCTTTGCTAGTGGTTTGGAAGGGCCAAAACATCAGAATATGTAATTACACAAGTGGCTCTTTGAAGGGATGAGACAATTGACTCATAGACTCCCTCAGCCATCTAAACAGAGATCAGTAATAGTGATAGCATTACCCAAAGAAGATCTGAGGTTGAGCCTCTTGTCTAATACATAGAAGTCCCAACACACACACGGAAATTTTTCTTCTTTCTTTCGTCTTTATAAGATTTTATTTATTTGAAAGACAAAGTTACAGAGAGATATAGAGACAGAGAGAGGTCCTCCATCCACTTGTTCAATCCCCAGATGGCCACAGCAACCAGAGCTGAGCCGATCCGAAGCCAAGAGCCAGGAGCTTCTTCCAGGTGTCGCACGTGGGTGCAGGGGCCCAAGGCCTTGGGCCATCTTCCACTGCTTTCCCAGGCCATAACAGAGAGCTGGATCAGAAGTGGAGCAGCAAAAACTTGAACCGGCACCCATATGGGATGTCGGTGCTTCAGTCCAGGGCTTTAACCTGCTGCACCACAGCACTAGTCCCTAACAAGGAAATTTTTCAAGATTCTATACAATGTTAAGGCAACAGACACACTCACTTCTAGCTTGGAATAAAAGAGGCATAGGGAGAACAAATGAAGGAAGTTGGTTAGACTCTCAAAATTCTACAGGCAGGAAAAATGGTGATTAAATTACTCAGTTGCCAATGTGTAGAGCTTACAGCATAGTCAAAGCACCTAGGGTTGTTCTCAGACCTTGAAAACTGATGTTGCTTGCCCAAGTGAATTTTGCTTAGGATTGGTGATTTCTTGTTTATATCTGTGTATTTTTTATTGTTATAATATGACCATCTCACCATAGTATTTAGTACTTTATTCTTTTAAATTGTATATTATGTTAACTGAAACTCACATGATCTCACTCCTGTGTGGAGTCTAACAAATATGTGCTCTTACAAGAGTTAAACATGTAATGTTGGCTACCACAACATATTAGGAGAAGATAAGATATTTTATTTCCATCAGATCCCCCGATTGAAAGGATAATTTGTCCTGGGATAAATGACACTGATGCCATGGCCATACCTCATTAAGATGATTCAGATGATGCCATATAGCTCTGTCCTGATGGCGAGATTTAAATAAAAATTTGTACTTGTGATGGTGCTATAAATGATTTGAGGTCTTGAGTGTTTTTTTAATGATATCAATGCATTTTGTTGTAGTACAGCCATAAATTGTTAGGGTCAGAATAGTGGCCCTCTATGATACTTATACTGTCTATAAGTTACCACCTTTCATGGAGAAAATGAGCTCTGGAAATATTAAATGGTGGACTTTAAGTTGAACAGATTTTTCTAGATAATCTAGGTATATTCAGTATAAATGGAGGTCCTTGTAAAAGGAACCAGGGATATAAGAATACAAAAAAAATACCATGACATTGATGATGGAAGCCGAAGGAGAGCATTTTGAAGATAACTACTGCTGGCTTTGAGGATGTAGGATGAGGCCACAGTCCTGAAATGCAGGAGGTGTCCAACTAGAAAGTGCAAGAGAACAAATGCTTCTCTGGCCCTTTTTATAAGAAATATATCCCTGCTGACTACTTTTGATTTTTATTCTTTTGACTTTTAGAATTCTGTGAGAATGAATCTGCATACATTGAAGACAGGACATTTGTAGCTTCCTCTCCCTCATCTTGCCATTATCTCACCAGCTTCCTTCTCACTCTTTACTCCTCCACCTATCCTGGGGTAGAGAAATAAAAGGGTAGGAAACAGAAACTGGAAGTGTAATACAATAAAGAAGCGTTACTATATGTAGTTCACAGACAACTTTAAATATTAAGGTCTTGGGTGGTTTTTGAATGCTAGCAATGCATTTTGTTATAGTACAGCCATAAATTGTTAGGGTCAGAATAGTGGTCCTCTATGATATTTATATTGTCTATAAGTTACTACCTTTCATAGCGAAAAAGAACTCTGGAAATATTAAATTGTGGACAACTTTAAGTAAACTTGAAATAAATAATTCCAATATATCCAAAGACACATTTATGGAAGAAGTAAGCTTGTGACAGGTTTTCAATGGGAGTTCCGCCTCCTTTATCAGAAAGAAGCAATTAGAATGTGCATTGGGACACATATGCAGTTGGTAACATAGGTGAGTGATAGTCAAGGACTTGATGTCCTACTCGACAAAGTACATCACATCAATATAAGCATACGTTGGCTTGAAGATCTCATTCTAACCAGGAAACCTAGAAGCAAAAGTAGGAGGTTTACTCATAAGTAGCTTTCTAAAAACACTTGAGGAGGAGTAATTTCCAAATCAAAGATCCCCAGAACAATAGAAGTATTGTTTTAAGCAACTATAGTGATAATTTTAATAACAGCAATAGGAACTTACTATACTATCCAAATGGTTAATCCAACATGAAAGGTAAATAAAGTCAATTCGAAAAGTTCAAAAAGTCATTTTTATGCATCCTTTCCCAAGAAAGGATGAAAAAAAGCAATAAACCCCCAAAGAGGAAGTCCCAGTATCCTTGCACTCAAAAACAAAACACAAAAGGCACATGAATTTCTTCTTCCATAGGCTACCATTTTCTTTGGCTAATAAGCCAAAGAGAACAGAACGTTGCAGCTTCTCTAAAATCTACTTATTAATCCAGTATATGTTTGTAATTATAGGTTACTAGGCAGAGTGGACGTAGAGCATTCTGAAAAAATTCAAACCAGAAAGGGCATCTGTGGAGCTTGAAATTGATTGTGGTTCTTTCTTATAGAAAAAGAATAAGAACAAGAAACAGCTGAATCATAGGCAATGCACTTAAATCATTTAGCATGTAACTAATAAAATGAGCTTGCTATCATTTTGTTATTCACATTCAAGATGAAGAAACGAGGTGCAGAAAGATGAAGGACCATGTCAATGCGAAAGTAGTATTGAACACGTAGTTGAAATGAGAATTGGCATATTTTTATTCACATGGTGAACACTTATGCCAGTTGCATGCTGGATACCATCAACTCATACAGAAAACGTTCGATTTTTATGTGAATAATAAGGAACAAAACAGAACAAGCCACAAAATCAAAAGATATCCCCACTTGCCTACCTGAATTTTCATTAGTGTCACAATCATTTTAACAACAATTTGAAATAAGGCAGCTCACCTGGAGGTAGTTAAGTGCCATGGTATATTTTTCTCTTCTGTGAAAAATGTTTCCCTATACATAGTGCCTAAAAAGTGTAGGGTTTTATTTCCTTTTTCACAGCTGGAAAAGCTCAGCAACCAATCCACTTTTTGAAGTGTAAAATCATCTGGTTTTAGGCAGTGCCAGAAAAGAAATGGAAGAAATTTGAACAAAATGTGTTTTCAAATAAATGTAAACCATGTACATGGATTTCATATCAGAATATGTAATGGATTTTTACTGAATGTGAAAATACTTAAAAAAAACCCAAGTAGAGAATGATGAGCTTGTTTATTAAAAATTGATTTTTTAGTTAAAAGGATCAGAATATTATGGGCTTTGTGTTAAGATGTGTCTCGTTTTTATAATAAAAAGAGTAACAACAATCCTATGAAAAGACTTCTTTAAATGGTATCCCTTGAAATAAAGTTCAATTTGATAAAAGAATTGTAACTAATTATTAACAAAAACATCATTTGAAGCATGTATAGCAACTTCTGCATTTTTCCTTCTCAAAAGATTCAAAATAAAATTCCATTCTATCTAAAATATCAAACGTAAACTCAAACAATAAGAACAATAATAATTTTGTTTTTTTCCAAAAGACAAAAGTTTTTAAAAATTATGCACTAATATTTTGGTACAATTAGAGAAGCAAAGGTGCAATTTCTGTGCCAAACCAAGAATATAAGGTGTTGCATTAAGTAGGTTGCTTATAATAAAGGCATCTGGAAAGTAATGAAAGAGCTGCTCTTACCTCAAATGCTATAAAATATTTAATAAATTAGAAAGAAAACACATTAGTTAAGTGCTAATTTTACTCAATTACTTATCCTCAATTTCAATTTCCAGGGGAAATGATTACTTAGTTTATATGGCAAGATATTGTTTTTAACTGTATAGAACTTTCAGGAAATTATTTTACAAAAATAATGTTTAGACTACTGGCGGAAGGTGGCAGATGAGGATAGGAATTTACCTCCTTCTCTCTTAATATCCTGTAGAAATGAAGAATAATTTATTTTAAGATGTGTAAATCCAAAACATAGTTCTGGAATGCAAGATCGTGTACTATTAATGAGTTATGTGAATTTTGAGGAGTTTTCAAGGTGTAACATTGGTGTTATACTGAAGGAGCAATTAAGTAAAGGATATCCGAAAGACACAATCATTGCACTGAAGAGAAGCATCCTAACATCCACCCCAGAGAAAACTCTAAGCTCTGAATGGTCATGCATGAAGAACAGGAAATGATCCTATGGTCAAATGCAGAACAATCTATGAAAGAGCTGATCCCCTCCTGATCAACCAGCTGTGGAGAAGAGTGAAACATTCCTTTCTGGATTGCTTTGCTGACTTCTTACCAGCTATGCAACCTTTCAATTACATTTCCACAGAGCTAGGTCATTTTTTTTTTCTAGTCTTCTACAGACTAGAAACCTGCATGATTAAATCATTTCTAATTGTTTGAATATCGCCCTTGGATGACTTTCATTTCTCAGAAATCTCTGGCTCATTTCTTAATTTTCAAGGTACAAATTGCCTACTGATGTGTCAGCTGTGGTGTTTCAAGACTTCTGTGGTGACCACTCATTGGTCAGTGTCCATTCACCCATTTTGAACTATTATTCTTCTCGTCCTTTCAGGTTCAATTGTTGTTCCCTTTATCTGTTCAAGCATCAAATTATATTCCAAATATAGCCAATCACATGAACAATGCACACAGGAGAGCACTTTTACTAAAATTATCAGAATAAACAAAATCTTACTCTGCTGAGGTTGACAAGTTGGAAGAATGCAAGCCTAGAGATTTAGAGGGCACACAAAAGTAAGCTCAGTGCAGACAAAGACAAAATTTTAGCTATCACAGTCATGCACCACAAGATGACATTTTGGCCAATGATGGACCACAAATATACACTGGCATATAGCATACAGCCCAGGTGTATAGTAAGCTATACCATGCAGGATTGTATTGAGATACGTGCAACAACAAACTCATTGAATGATGAATTTCTCCATCTGTATCTACATTATTAAGTAACTCATGACTACAATTTGACCCTCAGACTTCCATTTTCTTCTTCAAACCATACTTTTGCCACATTTGGGATGTGATCATGTGGTTGCAGCTCCTTTTACCTGCAATGCTTTAAGGCTCCAGTATTTGCCTAGATGTATCTTTTCTAAACATTAGGTCTCAGTCTATTTCCTCTTATGAGAGTTTGCTCAACTCTTCACTCAAAGTGACACCATCAACATTCTCTAGAAAGGCAAGACAACCAAGTCTTTCATGTGAGTGGCAGAGGCCCTAGCACTTAGGCCATCATCTTGCTGCTTTCCCAGGTACATTAACAGGGAGCTGGATTGAAAGTGGAGAAGCCAGGACTCATACTGGCATACATATAAGGTGCTGGCATGGCAGGTGACAGCTTAACTCTATGTCATAATTCTAGCTCCTCACCTGTATTTTAAATAACTAAACATTAAATAAAATTATATTTTTTGGGTAATAATACAAATAAACCTTTAGAAACTCAAGTAAAACCAAAGACTAAAACCCAATGCTTCCATTAAAACAAAATACATTTTGATTAAATAAAATTTAAAGTATCTGTTTACTTAGGAACCTAGAGTATGTTGTAAGTTTATGTGAGGGAACCTTTTCTTTTAAATTTTCTACATGATAGTATACCTGAAATTTCAAAACATAGGTTTGAAAACGGACATAAGATATTAGATGCTGAATCTCATTATGTTGATTTATGCTGAGTATGTGTCCTACTTACCAACTATTACATGAAATCCAACTAAATTTAGTGGAATGAATGAACAACTGTTTTATTATACTCATAGATTATGTAGGTCAAGAATGCAGAAGGCGAGAGACATGTTGTTGTCTATGATTCACTGTATTTGGAGACTTAACCTAGCAAACCTCAATTGCTGAGAGTGACTGGGTTCTGGGATCAGTTAGGGTTTTTCACATGCATGTCTGACAAACTGGGTTAGGAAGACTTCAAGGCCAAGCTCAGCTGAAGTTGTTACCTGAAGCCCCTATGCTGGTTTACTGTCACCAACTCCATGTGGAATCGCTTCCATGAAGTAGGGTTACATGAGGATAGTTCATCTCGCTATGTGGAAGTTTTAGGCTGTGCCAGAGTCTAACAGTCTGTGTTCCCTCAGAAATTCACCACACTGCTTTGGACACCCACATCCCATTTGACACCCACATCATATCTGAGTGCTGGTTCTAGTCCTGGCTGCTCCACTTAGAACCAGCTCCCTACTAATGAGCCTTAGAAGAGCTGTGCACGTTGACTCAACTAGGTGGGCTCTTGTCAGACAAATGCAAGGTTGGAATGGAGCTCGTGGTTCCCAGATTCAGCATGGACCAGTTTGGTCTGTTGAGGCCACTTACAGAATGAACCAGCAGAAAAAAGATACCCGCCCCTCTCTTTCCCACCCCACTCCCATTCAAATGAGTAAATGAATAAATAATTTTTAAGTGTCCCTGAAAAAAAACAAAAGAAATGTACATGCTAAAATCCTGTCAAGGTTATGACACTAGGAAGTGGGACCTTTTCGATGTGCTTGTCAAAGAAACACAAAGGAGCTCTTTTGACTCACCCACAAAGGCAGAACATCTGAGAAACCTCAACTGTGAACCAGAAAACAGACCTTCACCAAACACTGACGCTGGCAGGGTCTTGATCATGGAATTCTCACCCCCCAGAACTGTGAGACTTAATTTCTGTTGTTTATAAACTACAAGGGTTATGGTATTTTGTGTGAGCAGCCTGAATGAGTTAACACAGGCTTTTCAAATAGAGTTTTCCACTAAGACAGTAACATCCTCTGTAATATTGTATTGGTTAAGGCTGTCATTTTGCTCCAATCCAAGGGAAAGGAGCATGACCCCACCTCTTGTTGAAATAGCATCAAAGACTTGTGGCCACATTTTAAAACTCTCAAAGGCTGTCCACAAGCTGTTTACATTTCTTCCACATTCAAAGTACCTTCACGCATTCCCAAAACGCCTCAAAGATCTCCTTTTATTACAGAGTCATCAGATTTAGGCACAAGGTTCAGAATCTCAAGCTAACTCATGTCTGGGTGTCCATGTGGCTTCTGGGATGTGATTGTTCTGTGACACACAGGCAGCAAGATTGCTTCCCCCACATCTAATATGTGATGTGTGTGACTGGAAAGTCAGGGAAAATGCAATCAGAACACTGTCACAATGACTATGTTTAATGTAAAGTTGTTCAACTATTCCTGCTGCATGCAAATTTCAGTGATTAGATTTTAATGTGCCTGAATTTGAAAATGTAATTGTCAGTATTTCATACCTGTAATTGATATCTACTCATCAGCCAAGTGAACTTATTATCATTGAGATCTCATTACTTCAAAGTGAAGAAGGAAGGCAGTCTAAAGCTGTATTCAATTTCCCAGAAATGAGAAGATGAAGGCACAAGGTTGCTGATGAAATCTCTGGAGATATTGCCAGCAGATTAAATGATAGTAAATACACAAGGGGCAAATGAAAACTTGCTGAAGATTGACTTGTGTACCTTGGAGAAATTAATACAGCAGTGAGTAATTGCCACAGCATAATGGGAAGTGCATGAGGTAGACTGTTTTATGGAAATAGGGAAAAATGAAACTACTCATCTCACACAACTTACTCATAAAATTTAGAGGAAATGCCTCTTATCCTAAATGTTGTAACCATCACAATGCATCCCATGGTAAAGGAAATAATAATACTGTGCAGTGACATGAAGGGGGAGGGAGACTTTGGGAGGCAAACAGAAAGCCACAAATCCTGCTGGGGAAAACATTCTGACCTGGAGACCAGTGACTCAAAAGTGAAAAAGGAGAACTCTGAAGGAGATAAAGAACTGGGTTTCACTCTTCCCACACTTTCTGAAATGATAATAAATAGAAATAAGGTGCTCATATTATTATGATCTTAAAATTTTATCTACAAAGCAGATTGATACTGTTATTAAACTACTTAAAATTAAAATAAAAAACCAAAAAGGTAAAAAAAAAAAATATGACACAAGTGTTTTGTGAAGATTTCCTAAATTAGTCATGTGTATTTTAGGGTCGTGATATTTTAAAATTTAAAATTAATTTTTGATGTAGTTTTTGATACAGATGACTCATTGTTTAGTTTTCTTCATATAAATATATATTTTGTGAGATATAAAAAAATAAGGTGATTATGTGGATTAGGTCAACCAACCCTTTATCCTAACCTAATTGCGTAAATACTTAACATATACAGGAAATAAAAGTAAGGTGAAACTCCTTACCCTGGAGCTTGTGTGAATTTCTGAATGGAATCAATCCCATCTCTGGGCTGATCCGCTAACTGTGAGTTGTATACCATTTGGTTTTATATTTTAAAGCTAAGCCACAGGATTTTATTTGACAAAATCAGGATGTTTATTCAGTATTCACCTGACTCCAACTATAAGCCTGTGAGATTTCTCTGAGACTAAAATACAGCTATTAGTTGTAGCTTGCAGAACTATTACACTGAATAAGTATTTCTACCTGCCGTCATGCGGACTCTGTAGCAGGGTCTCCAGGAAAGGACAGGAATTCCTGGGAAAAAAGCAGTGCTCCTAAAAGGAGCTATAGGTTTCTTCCTGGTGTCACCCTGGCAAGTGGAGATGGAATTCCCTGGCAGTGCACAGGAATCTCCACCACTTTTCTGCCAAGCACAGGGAAATAAGAAGCTTCTAACAATCAATCCAAGTAGTTACCAAGTAGTAACCACCAAGGAGAATGACAATAGATCCACGCAGTTACCACTAAGGAGAACACAATGATTCTTTGATTTAAAACAATAAGTACATATATATTAATACTAGAAGCATTACAGAGCCCATACAACCTGACAGTAATGAGACAAGCAGATTCTTTAAAACTGGTTTAAATATATCTATTTGTATGTAATCTACCTACCTATCTGCTTACCTGTGAATCTTATACTACCAGAGAACACAGACTGATTTGTTTTGTTCTCTCCCTAGAAATATCAGTGATCTGCAACTGCACAATTATTTTGACAATTCAGATACTCCTGAAAACTAATTTGTGAAATGAAATTATAATAAATTGATAATTTTAAAGGCAATAATGAAATTAAAAATAAATTATTTTATAAAGTGAATACTTCAGCTCCAATATAAATGTTGCCTTTAAATCTACAAATGGTTTTATATTATAGGGTTTCTGGCAGGATAAGAATTCATACAGAGATGCTATAGGTATGCATGTAGGTAGATAGACTTATAGATAGATGTAATTAAATAAAATGATATGCAAATTTCAAAACACTACACAGTGAATATTTCCATATTTTACCATTGCCTAAATATGTCTACAGAATTATCTGGTTAAAAATTATATTTACAATACTACTGTGTTATATAAAAAGTAAAGATAAAATGACAAGTATTGCACTTCATGAAATCTTTTCCAAAATATACATTTTTAAACAGAAAACATACATAATAAATATCCAGTGTTGTAACTTTAGATGCTAGCTTATGTGCAGACTGAAGTTTTTTGAGACAGCTTAAAAAAAAGTCCAAATAAGCAATATTTACAATTTATGGCTCAGAGAGAACAAATTTACAAAAGCCACCGTCTGTCAGGCCACTGTCTAGACCACAGGAAACGTGGTCAGCAGCATTAGGTGCATCACAAGTTTCAGACTCAGAAGTTTCCATAATGCTGTGGCCAACAGCAAGACACAGTGAGTCACGGCCACAGCAGTCACCAAACACACGGCACACACAGCTGCTGAGACGCAGATGGCCCTGACATCAGTGAAGTCAGGCCAGAATGACAGTGTACAGCTTTGAAGAGTGATTTATGCTTGATTCCGTGGAATTTCTGGATTCAGCAGAATCTAGATAGCTTTGCCAGAGCAACAAAAGTAGAAAAAAAAGAAAAGAAACAGAAAACTTTTCACAACTCTGCTTGCATTTGTAAATAGACACGTTCATGTCCATTTTTTCATGTCTCTGTCCATAAACTGAATCTGGATTATGCCTATATATTCAATAATAGTAACTATCTCAAATGAGATGAAATGAGATGCTATAATTAAAGTTGATTTGTTAGTTGCATAAACATGTATACATACATGTTTGGACACACAGATATACACAAAAACAGCTTTTCTTGGCATTCTTAAATTTGTTCAAAAAATTCATACATTCAGGGATAGCATGTGGTCTAGCTGTTAAATTGCCAGCCGTGAGAGTATGAATCCATTATCAGAGTGTCTGGGTTCCAACTTCCTGCTAATGCACACAACCAGAGAGGCAGTAGGTGATGGCCCAAGTACTTGGGTCACTGCCACCCACATGCCAGACCTGGATTGATTTTCATGTCCAGTCATTCAGGTTTTTGGAGAGTGAACACACATATTGGAGCTATCTCTGTATCTCTGTCTCTACAGAAGTGTGGTACATCTACATGATAGAATACTACTCAGCCATAAAAAGAATGAAATTCTTTCACAACAAAAAGGATGAAATTGGTGACCATTATGCCTATTGAAGTATGCCAGTCCCCAAAAGACAAATACCATATATTTCCTCAGATATGTGGTAATCTGAAATACAAAAAAATGTAAAAATGAAATTGACATCTTATGATTTGACTATTTTTAAAATCATTGCCTATATTCTTTGGAATGGTGGTCTTTTTAATTTTTACTTAACATCATGATTAAGGGTGCCTTAAACCTGTGATTATAAAGTAAATTGAGAGTATATTATTGAAAAATTAAAAGTAAAGAAAGAGAGAAGTATGATTATATTCTTAGAATTGAGTCTATGAAATGCATGAAATCTGCTCTTTGTATTAATAAAAATGAAAAAAAAACACAAATGACAGAGTCCCATAAAGCAAAATGATACTACCATTTATTTTCTAATGAAACACTTTAGTAAGAAAGTGCATAGAGAAAATAAAACACACACTTAATGTTTTTAATATGCTCTCAATCAGGATCTGAAATAAAATGATGTAAATATATAGAAAATTGAGTCAATTGGTTAGCCAAGCCTGGATTCCTATTTGTGTGAACAAATTGCTATACATATTGTGCAAGACATTTTGTAGGATTGCTTTGTGCTTAAACAGATATAATTATTTTCAGATATGATTTGTTTATTTGAAAGGCTCAGTAACATATACACACACACAAATGCAAACATGCACATATACACATGCATACAGAGAGAGAGAGAGAGAGAGAGAGGGAGAGACAGAGAGAGAGATGTTCCATTTTCTGGTTCACTCCCCAGATGGCCGCAGCAACAGGAGCTGGACTGATCTGAAGCCAGAAACCAGGAGCTTCCTCGGACTCTCCCACAAGGGTGCCGGGATCCAAGCACTAGGGCCATCTCTGCTGCTTTTCCAGGAGCATTCGCAGAGAGTTGGCTCGGAAGTGGAGCACCTGGGACTAGAACCCAAAGGACGCCCATATAGGATGCTGGAATGGCAGGCAGTGGCTTTACTCATTATGCCATAGCTCCGGCCCCTAAATCAATATATTCTAATAGACAATTCTATTCTCTTCCACCCTAAATGCGAGTAGTAAATACTGATACATGTACAGAGATGGATGCTTGATGTAGCAGTTACAATGCCACTAGAAGTGCCTGCATCTCATATCACAGTGCCTGTGTTCAGTTCCAGGTTCTGTACCCAACTATGGTTTCCAGCTAATGCTTACCCTGGGAGGTTGTAAGTGATGACTCCAGTGCTTGGCTGTCTGCCATCCATGTGAGAGAACTGTATTGTGTTCCTGACTCCTGGCTCCTGGCTCCTCCCTGACCCATCCCTGGATGTTGCCGGCATTAGGGGAGTGAATCAGTGGATAGAAGATCTCTGTGTGTCTGTTTCTCTGTGCCTCTCTGCACTGCAAATAAATAAGTTTTGAATATATTCATATTATATATGTATATATATATATACATACACACAGCCCAAATAAGACATCATTGTCTCTTGCTATCTTTTGTACCTCAAATCCTCTTACCCTTATTATCTAAATTCCAAAAATCTCATCTGTGCATTGCAATGGATGCAATTCTGTAAACAAGTGCTAATTTATTTTGAAGCCTATTAATGCTAAATGTGTTTAATATTTGAATGATAAAAAGAAATGTAAGTTTGTTATATTTAAATTTCAATCATATATTTATTAATGTGTATTTAACATACATGCATAATACAAAAAGGGGGTGGTTTCTGAATGCTACTGATTATTATTAAGTCTGCTTAATAAGGTTGCTGCTTAATAAGGCATTTTTCAACAAAATGTATGTTAGGGATCATCGTCCTTATGACCAATTGACAAAGGGGAAAATATCAAACCATTTCATCATTCTGCCTTCAAATTGAGGAAGCCTATGATGTACCAGTTTCTATATCAATTTTTCCCGCAGAGGTTTGTGAAAGTAGAAGACAAATAAGAATCAACATGTAAATCAGCTGAGCAGTGTCTATGGTCTTGGTGTGAGCCTTTAAGATACAGATTGAAAAAACACAACTTTGTACTAACCATAGTCCCCTCTGTGGTGATGGTTCTTAACTTCTGCAGTTCCAGTTACCTGCTTGCATTTAACAAGGCTCTGAAATTTTCAGAAATAAACAAAATGTAATTTTTAGGTTTCACAACATTTTGATTAGTGAGACACAATCTCACTCTGTTCCTCTCCATCCCATCTTGGATGTGAATCATCCTTTTGAACAATGTATCCACACTACATAATTTTTTTTTTGACAGGCAGAGTGGACAGTGAGAGAAAGAGACAGAGAGAAAGGTCTTCCTTTGCCATTGGTTCACCCTCCAATGGCCGCCTCCGCCAGCACGCTGCAGCCGGCACACCGCGCTGTTCCGAAGGCAGGAGCCAGGTGCTTCTCCTGGTCTCCTATAGGGTGCAGGGCCCAAGCACTTGGGCCATCCTCCACTGCACTCCCTGGCCACAGCAGAGAGCTGGCCTGGAAGAGGGGCAACCGGGACAGAATCCGGCACCCCGACCGGGACTAGAACCCGGTGTGCCGGCGCTGCAAGGCGGAGGATTAGCCTAGTGAACCATGGCGCCGGTTCCCACACTATATAATTTAACCCATGCCTGAGACACCTTGTAGCTGTCTCATCTTTCAGATTAAGTGTCATGGTATCACTGTACTTGTGTGTAAGCAACCCATATTTCACTTACAGTTGGCCCAAAAGTACAATAGTAGTGCTGGCAATTCAGGTATGCAAAAGAGAAGTGATTAAGTTCTTTAAGTGAAAAGATGGAAGTTCTCCACTTAAGGAAAGACAAAAAAAGCACATGCTGAGGATACTGATATCTGTGATTAGAACAAATCTTACTCTTTTCCCTAATGGTCGTATTAATTTACATTTCTTCCAACAGTGTGTTAGGCTACCTTTCCTCCACATCCTCATCAGCATTTATGTAGTTATTCATTTAGATATTTGATGATAGCTCTTCTAATTAGAGTGAGGTGAAAGCTCAACAGCATGCAAACTCCTCAGAAATCTGACAATAGATCTTACAGTAGGATCCAACCAGCCCACTCCTGGGAATTTACCCAAGCAAAATGAAATCAGCATAGGAAAGAGTTATCTGAACCTCCCTGTTTATCGAAACCCAATTCACATTAGCTAACAAATGGAATCAACCCAGAAGTTGGTCAACCAATAAGTAGATAAAGCAAATGTGGAATATATACACTATGGAAATACTACTCAGCCATAAAAAGAATGGAATCTGACTTTTGCAGCAAAATGGATGTAACTGGAAACCGTTATATTTAGTGAAAAAGCCAGTCACAAAATGACAAATATCATGTTTTCTCTGATATATTGCAGCTAATATAGAATACAAAAATTTATATGAATGAAATGGATGTCATGTGATATGATTTGTGTTTTCAGCCCTTGTTTATGCTCTTGTGAAACTGTGTTCTTCCTACTAATCACTTGTTGATTATGGTTAGTGATGCATTTAGCCTGTGATTGAAATTATGTCTTTGCAAAACTTAAAGATAAAAAGGAAGGCGGTAGGGAGATTGAGAGAGAGAGGGAGAGACAGAGGGAGGATAGTGATGGAAGTATATTTGTCTTCATGGAACTGTACCTATGAAATACACAAAATATGTTTTTCTATGTTGAATGTTTTGTAAAAAGAATATATCTATGAAATTCAAAAAATGTAAGTAAAATTAACGCTAGTTTTGGTGTGTCTATAACCATGGAAGTTACCATAGTATATGATTACTGTATTGTTAAAATGGAAAAGGCATTAAATTTGTGTATCTAAGTATAGAGACAAATATGGGGTTAAGTGCAATTCGTGGCTTCACACATGTCTTCTAGGGGGCTTGATGATATTCTCCCTGGATTAGGACGAACCTCTGTCCTGTTTCCTATTTTTCTTCTGCTAACCACAGCTGGTAGCGAGAGGAAGTCTTGCACTATATTGTGAACTGCACAGCAGAATTATTGTCATGTCAAAGACCTTTTAAAAGATAGATGTCAGTAATAGAGTGATATTCAACCAGATGCCTTCATGATTTTGTGCGTTTATTTGTCCGAATGTACAAGAGCAAACTAAGAGCTTGATTTTAGGGAAGAAGGAAAAAATTAGAATTTAAGAGTTAGAAGCTGACCCAAAGCAAGGTGACAGAGGGCTAAATAAACAGACTACACTGTGTTTAAGAAAATGGCTCTGGAAGCAGAGGGGCTAAGCAAAGACAAGAAAAACCCTCAGTGGTAGGAAATGAAAGACAGATATCTGGGACTGATATAGCAACTATTCAGTAATGCTTTATTTTTTAAATTTTTTGTTCTCAAATAATCCACTTTTTAAAATCAAATGTTGCTTCTTACATGATTTCAAAACAGAGAACAGCCGGGAATAGAACACAGCTTCTTACATCAAGATTCAAAATAAATGAACCTGAAATTGGAAGCGGAGAGGGAGCGGGAGAGGGGAGGGTTGTGGGTGGGAGGGAAGTTATGGGGGGAAAAACAAACAAACAAACAAACAAAATAAATAAATGAACCTGAAGTAGAGACTGGCTAGAGAAAATCAAAATGCTGGAAAAAGATTATAAGAATGTGACTTCCCACATGAGGGATGGAGAAAAACCTCTCATCAGTTGAACAGTCTTGTAGAATAACTGCCTGCCAGAGGACCAGGAGCACAACAGAAGCCGTGCATGTACTGATCAGATATAAAGTGCAGGCCATCAGGTGGGAAACAGACTCCTGGAATTGATGATCCCAACTGGCATGGATACGTTTAATTGAAAGTATCAGTTGAGTAACACAATCCGTTGATTCAATTATATTTCTGCCTTTATGTGTATGGGAGGGAGGGGTGAGTTTGAAATAAGGGCACCATGAAGATGAGAAATGTATCTTTTAAATGAACTATCTCATATGATGAAATAAAATATATTTTACTGCGTAAGTTTTATGGAAACCTGATGTAAAAACAATGCAACAATGATAACCCAAAAGTAGTGGATACCCTAATCTAGTAGAATCATTAGTAAAATAAGTTACCAGTCCGTGATGCTTGCATTTTTGGCAATATCTATTCTGCTGATTCTTGGTTTACTTCACATCATTATAAAACCCCATCATCTGCACAGTTTATACTTTGCACTGTAGGTATCACTTACAATTTGAATTCATAGAAGTAAATTCAACAAATCATTTTAACTTGAATCCTTTCAAAGATTTTATTTCTCTTCAATATGATCTGCAAAATCCCAGAAGACGTACTGATTTACCTGAGGATGCCTTTTGCTTTCACTTTTGTCTCTGCAAGACTATTGATCAGACACTGGTGCTCCAGGAAGATCTGGATAGGTAACATATTGATTGTTGCTTCATATGATTGAAGTATTACTCTCCTCTTGAGATCTGAGTTGTGTATTTATTTGTTTCTTCATTGTTCTATTACATTGATGAACATCGTGAAATGTCATTAATTGAGTTTCTAATAGTATTGATTATATTATTAGTACTCATTTTATGCTCAGTATCTTACAGGCTACACAGACATTAAATTTTTTGATCTCCTTCTCTCCTTTAAATACTACTATGCTTCTATTTCACAAGATAACTTCTTGGGAAAACATGGCCTCCTATTTCTCACCCTTTTAAAACATTTCATTTTAAGCTAATTAAAAATTTGATGTCAGATAATTCATAATAATTACATTTGAAAAAAGAAAATTTTTATTGTTATAAACCATAAGATTGTTGCATGTATCCTCCTACTAAAGCTGACTTAATACAGTGATTTCTTCTTATTGATCAGGTGCATTCAGTGTGGTATATATAATTTCTATAGATGATTTCTTATTGAATAATCTTAGATAAAATAAATAAGACTGTAAGCCGTAAACCTCAATCAATTATTTGTTACTGTTTTTCTTAGGTGACAATTAGCTCTACCAGTTTTATTGAAACACATATTATTGAACTATATTTATAAATAAAGCCCTGAAAAATATATAATTTCTTTCACTGACATTTGATTTGTGAAATGAATAGGAAATTAAACCTGTGTGTTTTAAAACAATGTACCAATATGGCCTATGTACCTTGCAGCCAAGAAAAGTTACGGAACAAACAAATTGACAAATATGTTAACAGAACTCAGACTCTCAAATTATTAAATTCAGATGCTTTCAGAGGGTCATTGAAAACATCTGTGACTATTTCAAATACTATTACATCTTAGCCTTGCAAGAAATCACATGTCTCACTTTTCATGTACATCCAGCCAATTCTAGGAGACAGGTGGAAATAGAGACTTGCAAAAGAGACCCCATCCCATGTTGGAATGGATACTGCTCATAATTCAATTCAGAATAAAAGAAACATTTCCTAGAATCCTTAATTTTAAAGAAATAGGAAATGGAGATGGTGAAAGAAGACATGGATGATGTGAATATATCGTAGTTATATAGCTTATGAAATTGTCAGCTGAGTTTGCAGAGGTCAGTCATGTTGATAAAGGTGGAGTTTCCATCTCCAAATGCAGTAACTACATTAACCAGTCACGCTCCTCATGATTACTCAGTACTCTGAACTTGGCCTAAAACTTAGAAAAACATGATGACAAATGGAATGTCATAGTAAGCAATGAAAATAAATTACGATTTAAAACTTCTTCATTCCTTCATACTGGAAATAAGAATAAATAAATCATTAGCATTGATGCCAGAACTGGATGAGGAAGTAATGTTTGTATGAATCCAAATAGATTTACAAAGCTTTTGACACTACAGCTTGATTTAAGAACCCTTCCTAAGCCATTCTTTTTTGTCACCAAAGCAGATGGCCAACTAATGTGAGCAAATGAGAAAAAGATTTTGATCATAAAACAAAATAGGGTTCAACACGCTGAACTTAAATTATTAATGGCATACAGGCAAATCTAACAGTAGCTATTATCAAAATGAAACCAGCCTACCTTTGCAAGAAGGATGTTGATAGTTCTACAATATCTACAACGTATTTTATATTCCTTACTTTAAAAAAAAAAAAAAAAACTGTGTGTTATATGTTATACTGTCATAGGCACTCTCACAGGATGCTGATTTTTGCCCTGAGGAGTACAATTAAGTGCAAGGTATAAATGAATGATTTCTAGTGACATGGATAATCCTCTTATGCTAGCTCAAAAGAAACTCTGAGTCTCTGTCTCCAATACTACTTATATTCTCCTAATCCTATTGAAACAATTAAACAGAAACATTCTGCTTGCTAGAGTCAACATTTTCTAGGGGTTGCCATGAACCTTAGATTTTACTTGTTTACTCAAAGTCTCATTTTTTCTAGTATATGTATAAGGCTGTTAAAACCAATGGAATCACTTATTAATTTTTATGGATCATTTTATGTAAGAATTTGAAGCTAGACCAATTTGACTTCTGTATAGCTACAATTTTGAGGAGTAAGTTTGGAACAAGAAATT
Source organism: Oryctolagus cuniculus (assembly GCF_051225735.1). Lineage (NCBI taxonomy): Eukaryota > Metazoa > Chordata > Mammalia > Lagomorpha > Leporidae > Oryctolagus > Oryctolagus cuniculus. The sequence continues at coordinate 18,166,701 of NC_142870.1, read as the reverse complement.
GCATGTCTTCAAATAAATTGATGACATCTACAATTCCTTAGAAGTTTGATTAAACTCAGTGCTTGATATATAACAAGAATTAATCTCATGTGATGAAGACACAGCGTACTTTCAGGTCAACGTAATTTGACTTTGTAGCATGATTGGAAGTCAAGCAACATGATTGGAAGTCAAGCAACTGAATTAGAGGTAATGTGATTGCTTTTATTTAAAATGGCACTACTCATTCCATGAGTTTGGGATTAAAATTATCACTTAAATATCAAAGAAGCTCCTTTACAACAGTAAACACTTTTTGGGACTAGGCTGTGGTATAGCAGGTAAAGCTGCTGCCTGCAGTGCTGGCATCCCATATAGGCACCGGTTGAAGTTCTGGCTGTTCCATTTCTAATCCAGCTTTGCTATGGAAATTAGTATGAAGATGGCCCAAGTCCTTGGGCCCCTGCATGTGCTTGGAAGACCCAGAAGGAGCTCCTAGCTCCTGGCTTTGGATCGGCCCAGCTCTCAGCCAGTTGCAGAGTAAACCATCAGATGGAAGACCTCTTTCTCTCTCTCTCTCTCTCTCTTTCTGCCTCTCTCTCTCTCTCTGTAACTCTGCCTTTCAAATAAATAAACAAATCTTTAAAAAACTAGTAAATACTTGCTGGATTTCTTGGAAAGGCAGTTAATTTATGAACATGTGTAAATCCTACATGAGTATTAAATGTTGTAGGCAACCAGTAATACCGATGAAATAAATAATTTAAAACTCCAAAATTTTTCAGGATTCAATGAATATGTATAGACATAAAAAATACTGTACATGAAAGTTATTTAAAATTAATTTCTATTTTTTTCATAATTATAATTTGGATATTAAGTTTAGAAGTCGAAAATGAATGAGGATCAAATAGAAGATAAAACTTAAGACTATGAAAGAAAATAAGAAAAATTAGTCTTAAATCTGTTTTGGAGAAAAAATAATTTGGTTATAATTCACATCTTGTAAAATATGACAGTATAAGGAAAAAGCTTCATCATTAGCATTTGGGTATTCATTTAAATTTCCTCATATGCTTCTGGAATTTATTATATCTAAAAACTAATCTTGCAGATACTTATCAGATTAAATTGACTATTTAATCATTTTTCATAAATATTAAGAACTTCTTTCTGCTGGAAAGTAATACAGTTCTTTTGCACTTACCTCAGCTGTAGATATATGATGAAATTTATGCAATTAGCTCATTCCACCACAATGAGTGACATGTTCTTCTATCCCTTTGAGACAGCATCTGTCATTACTCCAGATGGAGTACTCCCTCTGTGTATTAGAACTACACCTAAGCCATGAGGGACACGGAAAGGGATTTAGAAAAAATGTATTTTTGTGGGTGTGAGCCATTCATTCAGAAATCAGGCATAAATGACTCATCTGCTCTTTTTCTGTCATTTCCAGTGCCAGCTACTGGTTTCTAGATTTTTCTAGTTCCATTGATGTTGTGCTTTCTCCAGCAATCTGAGACTAAAAGCTAGTTTGTTTTTTTTTTTGTTTGTTTGTTTGTTTGTTTGTTTGTTTTTTGCATTTTTAATGCAGAAAATGCCAGGAAATTGGAGTGGACAACTGGGAAGAATAATCAGGAGAAGACAGTCAAGCCAATAAAAGAGTGTGCTCTTAGACCATGTGTAAATGGATCTTGATTCCACTGAGAACTTTCCATCTTAAAAATTTGTGTAGAGGCCGGCACCGCGGCTCAAAAGGCTAATCCTCCGCCTTGCGGCGCCGGCACACCGAGTTCTAGTCCCGGTCGGGGCGTCGGTTCTGTCCCGGTGCCCCTCTTCCAGGCCAGCTCTCTGCTGTGGCCAGGGAGTGCAGTGGAGGATGGCCCAAGTGCTTGGGCCCTGCACCCCATGGGAGACCAGGATAAGTACCTGGCTCCTGCCTTGGGATCAGCGTGGTGCGCCGACCGCAGCACACCGGCTGCGGCGGCCATTGGAGGGTGAACCAATGGCAAAGGAAGACCTTTCTCTCTGTCTCTCTCTCTCACTGTCCACTCTGCCTGTCGAAAAAAAAAAAAAAAAATTGTGTAGAATCCTTCTTACAATTCTTCACCAGGAAAGAATAAAAGGGAATGCCCACTGGCTCCTTGCTTCCCATTAGTCAGTGGTTGCCCTATTGGGTACTGATAGCCTTGCACTTTTGGCTTTATATAAGTGTGGGAGCCAAAGAGTTTTGGGACGGAAAGAAACCTGAGATGAATTGTTGGTCATGTCTACACTCATGTGAAAGTTACTGTAGCAGAAATAGTTGCTGAATAAACTTTAATTTCCTCTAAATTTACATATATCTCAGCAAAATTATTAAATATATTCTCATAGAAGCCTTTTAAAAACATGCAGGATTTCTATATTATCTCTTAATGCCTAATAGTGACAGTGTGTCTTGTTTTCTGCTTTTCTTGATTAAAGTTGCTAGACATTATTGATCTATTCAAATAATCTGCATTCTACTTTTTTAATCTTTTACTACATCCCCGTTTTCTTTTTATATTGATGTCTTTTATCCTAATGTTTTTCTTTCTAATTGCTTTGTGTTTAATTTACTCTTTTGAATCTTTAATGGAGATGATTAGGTTATTGGTTTTAGTAGTTATTTTTAATAAAAGTACAAAAAGTATAATATATATAATTTGTAGAGCTATACATGTTTTAAATGGTTCTTAAGCTGTATCTCATAAATTTGACATGGAACATTTCCAACAGTATTCATTGTGAAATATATATGATATCTCCTTGGACACATAAGTTGATTATAAAGTTATTACCTAATTTTCAAGTATGTGAAATTTTCCTGATTACTTTATTTACTTGTAATTAAACTAATATCTAAATATTGTATTAGTGACATATTCTGTATTATTTCAATGTTTGATATACTAAATTCCCATATCTGTAAACCTACAAGACTTACAAATATTCCACATGAATATATGCATTTATCTATGTACGTATCTACATATGAAAAAGAATTATTCTTTTCCATCTACTCAGATAGCTTTAATTTCTGATGGTTTTGCTTCTTTTCTGGGAATATGGTCATTCCTCTACTATTATATTTGTATAGCCTGAGGGTCTTCTCTTAATATGTCTTATAGGGCTGAACTGTTGGGAATAGGAACCCTGATTTTCTTTCATCTGAAAATAACCTTATTTAAGTTAACTGTTCAAGGATGTTTTTGATGGATACAGAATTCTGAGCTGACAGTTTGTTTTTGACTTACTTGGTTTTCTTCCATAAATTTAAAGATATTTCCATATTCTCTCCAATTCTATGGTGAGATTTCAGCTACAGATTGAAATTTTGTCTCATCACGTATAATATGTTGGTTTTTCTTTGTGGCTTTGAAGATGTACTCTTTGTCTTTGATTTTTATCATTTCACTACACTGTTTCTCACTTTGAGCTTACTTTATTTTTTCTACTAATATCCATCAAGCATTTTATATCTGTCAGTGAATGTCTGTCTTCGACTTGGGAAAAAGTTAAACATTAGTCCTGAAATATTTTTTCTCAAATCTCTCCTTCCTACTATTTCAATTACACATACATTGGATGATTTCAGATAATCTAACAAATTCCCAAGTCCCTGTTCACTGTTAGCTGTTTTTCATCTTTGATCACTTTGTTGATTTTTATAAAGTTCATTTCTCTTCTCTTCCATGTAGAAAGTCCCAAGAGGAAAATCTGTTTATTTCAGAAAGTTAGTTCTAGAATTCCCAGTTTGTTATTTTTTACTGTTTTTATTTCTAAATCGGGAATACCTAGAACCAATATCCAAGATGGAGAAAACCAGAATAACATACAAAAGGAACTTTGAAACAAAAGAAAAAATGCAATATTTCATAGAGGAAAGTACGTAATATTTTTAAATATTTGCCCTGTATTTGACTAGGAGAAACTTAGGACAATTTGTATGTCTTATTGAAATGTTGTGGAAATGCTGTGATGCTTTTGTTACTAAGTAACATACTTCACTAATATAACTATTGTTAGTTCTTGGCAGGGATCCATGCTATGAGCTTATACTCAATTATCTAACCCCTAAAAAATCTTAATTACAAATGAACTTTGGGGAGTGTTTCATAGATATACTTCATGCCCTCACTAATTTACTGTAATAAATTTATTACTATTATACCATTAAGGAAAGTAGAGAAGTGTTAATGGAGGTGTCTAATTGAGGTTCACAAAATGAAACCTCACCATTACAAATATTTCAAAGCAAAGATAAAGTACAGCAATATTTTGATACACCTTGGAAAATAGCAAGTGATGAGAGTAAGCTCATATATTTATTATTAATTAAAGAATTCTAACTATTGAAATACTTTAATCAGTATATCATTTTGACTTGACTTTAAATAAACATGGTTTTGATGGCATGTTAAATATGCTGATAATGTTCTTGAATAATGCATTTCAATGTATACTACATTCTTGTGCATACATAGGAGTATTTAAGCATAGAAACAACATTTTACCTATTGGGTGATCTCACTTCCACAAGCTGTAAGTGAGCCACATCTTTTACAGAAGCATGGAATATTTCAAAATTGCTCGTAGAAGAATATATCAAATGTGTATGTAAAAACTGATTATGTTGTCTGGAAAATTCACAGAGTATTAGAAATACAGTATTTAGTGGCTGACGCTGTGGTATATCAAGTTTAGCTGCTGCCTGCAAGCTAGCATCCAGTATGGGTGCCAGTTGGAGTTCCGGCGTCTCAACCCCCAATGCAGCTCTCTGCTAATGTGTCTGGGAAAGAAGTGAAGAATGCCCCAGGTACTTGAGCCCCTGCATTCGTGTGGGAGACCCAGAAGAAGCTCTTGGCTCCTGGCACAGGATCAATTCAGCTCTAGCTGTTGCAGCCATTTGGGGAATGAACCAGCAGATGAAAGATCTCTCTCTCTCTCTCTCTCTCTCTCTCTCTCTCTCTTTCTTTCTGTAACTCTTACTTTCAAATCAATAATGAATCTTTAAAAAATATAGTATTTAGAGAACATTATATTCTAATAAATTAAATTGTTTCAACTAATGACAGCTCATAATGTCAAAGTATAAGCATATGAGTCATTAAATAGACATATCTCAAGAACAAAAATGCATACAATCAACAGACAAAACCATCAAGAAAGTATACTCTATCTAACTAGCTCCCTAATATTTTCCTTTAGATTATTAGGTTTTTCTCCCATTTTATTTACTCATCCAAGATCCAAGAATTCCCTCTTGTTTTATCCTTAAACTATGGGCTAAGATTCCGTAGATAACATTTTACCATTTCACCCATTGTTATAAAATGAAGATAAAATATAGTAATCATTGGGGTAATTAATGCTAATACTATGAAGACCCCTTCTGTAACAAATAATTAAAGCTTATCTCCAGTAGATCAGTTGGTACTCCTCCACCAAAAAAGATTATTTGTTTATGAAGGAATGATTATTAAATTCCATTAATTTGAAAAGTCAACTAAAACAAGTTCTAAATTTTTTCAATCATTCAACAAGTGTTCATTCAGAAATTCCTAACCCTCTCTCCATTCTTTTCTTTATTTACTGAAAGTACAATTATTTTAATAGAAATTGTCTTTTTCTTTTCTCTAAGTATTGTTGTATATAGACAAGTTTCTAACATAGGAATTTCTTTCTTTTGTTCCATACTGGTTAACAGTAGCAGGAAAAAGAGAGTTCTTTCCTTTATAATCAGAAAATTCATGAAGAACTGTACTGAAATTTGCTTCAGTTGCCTGTTCAACCTTGTAACTTTCATTGTGACCATGGTCATATCATGTCTTGAAACAGCCTCTGTCAGGCCATAACCTCATAAAGGGAGTGAGAGAGAGAACAATGATTCAGCTTCACCAAAGGCACATAGAATAAATTCGCATAGGAAAATAAGGGCTCCTAAATGCATGGGATATAATAAGAAATCTTGTTTTGATAATGAAAATAGAATTCATTTTTTAAAAATAAACAAAAATGAATACTAAAATTAATGAATTAAATAATATTTAAAGCAAAATAAAAATTTGAAATAAAATATGATATGATAGGAGGCCAGCACCATGGCTCACTTGGTTAATCCTCTGCCTAGGCGCCGGCATCCCAAATGGGTGCCGGGTTCTAGTCCTGGTTGCTCCTCTTCCAGTCCAGCTCTCTGCTGTGGCCCAGGAGGGCAGTGGAGGATGGCCCAAGTACTTGGGCCCCTGCACCCACCTGGAAGAACAGGAGGAAGCATCTGTCTCCTGGCTTCGGATAGGCGCAGCGCCGGCTGTAGTGGCCATTTGGGGGGTGAACCAATGGAAGGAAGACCTTTCTCTCTCTCTCTCTCTCACTGTCTATAACTCTATCTGTCAAATAAATACGATATGATATAATATATATATATATATTAGGTAACTTTAAGATAACATCTTTTTGAAAATGTGTTCTGTATTCATGAGTTTAGCATCTTTCAAGGTCCTTTATTAAATATTTTTATTTTTGAAAATTTTTCTTCATTTATTTGACAAGTAGAGAAAGAAAGAGACAAATAAAAGTAGCAGTCCCTTCAGCTGGCTCACTCCCCAGATTCATTCAATGGTCAGGGGTGGATGTAAGCCAGAACCAGAAGGCAGAAGTGCAATCCACGTGCCCCATGATCCATATAGGAAGGAAGCTGGAGTCAGCAGCAGGAGCTGGAATCAAGCCCAAGTACTCCAGTGTAGGACTTGAGCATCTTAACTCACATCTCAATACATGCCTGTCCCTGAATAAGATTTATTGATGTCTTAGAAGTCTCCCCATTAAAAAAAAAAAAAAAACTCAAAATATTATTTGTTTCCTTTCTTGTCTTAATCTTTATTTTACTCCAAAATCAGGTGGTCATGTAAAACATAACAATATTTTGAACAGGCAAGATAGGATCATAGTTTTGTAAGTAAATGGCCTAAATATTTAAATTTCATTATTTTACAAGTCATCCATTAACGTGAACCAGCATGTGTGAGAAAGAAAAACCATCTTGTTGTATACCAATATTTATTATACATTTATAATTGCTTTCTTAAAAATATATTAAAATAGTAATATTCATGAAGGCTAGATTGGCTATGGTAATAGTGACTCATAAATCTCAGTGTCTTGACCTCTCACAATTTTTTTTTCATGAACTCTATTGGGTTTCCAAGTCATTCAACTGCTAGTAAAATGGCGCAGTCTTATCTATGGTGTAATCTACACCCTGACACCATCCTAGGCTCTAGCCCTGGCTGCCATTGCTGGAAGCCAGGTGGCCACATGGCCCAACCACTGGTGTCAGCCCCACCCTCATCCTAATGGGATTCGCTGCTCCTACCTCCCTGCCGGAACCCATGGCTCTCTCTCTCTCTCTCTCTCCATCTCCTGACCTCTGTCTCTGTCTCTCTCTGACGCTCTCCTTCTCCCTCCTTTCCTTCTTCGCCCCTTCCCTCCAGTCTGTCAGGTTGCCCCCAATAAACTCTCACTCTGGTGTTTGGTGTGTTTTGTGGCAGCCTTACATCAACAGAGAACTTTGCTGCACGGATACACCTAACCTTAAGGAACTTTCAATCTTGTAGAAACTGCAGAGCAAGCTGTGCCTTACTTATTGCCACTTCAGAGGAAGAAAAAGCTGTAGGGAAGAGTTCCGGCAACAAAAGTTGTCTCACCTACTCATCAATGTGATGTACCCTTACTTAACCAAGGCACTCTCTGGAGATATTTAACTTGAAGGAGGTAATAATTCTACTCTTATATTGCCTAAAAGGTGAAGAGAAGCAGATTTTTTAGTTGATTTACTTAAGAAATATATGTTTATAGTTTGGTTTTGTATGTATCTATATGTATCTAGATATCAATCTCCTTATTTAGAGGGTACTTCAAAAAGTTTATAAGACAAGGGAATTAAAAGATAAGTTTATTTTCATGCAAAAATTTTTGAAATCCATGCATCATTTTTTCATAATACTCATTTCTATAAACTTTTTAGAGGAGCTCATATATGTGTTTATCTGCTTGTGTGCATTTATATAGATGCAATTGTAAAATTGATTCTCGGGTTGCAATACTAGCAGCAAGTTTTCAATAAACTTGTAGTTGATACCATGCAGTTTCATATACTATTAATTAATGTTCAGAATGTACTAATTTTCGTAATTAAAAAATGAAAATTATAAATTGAACATTTGAAATGCAAAGACCTACTAGCATTTTTGAAAACAATTAATTTGGATATAAAGAAGTTACGGGGGGGGAGGGAAGCCATTGTAATCCATAAACTGTACTTTGGAAATTTATAATTACTAAATAAAAGTTAAAAAAAAGATTCACCCAGAAAAAAAAATAAATAAATCAAATAAGAAGAATTGCAAGAAATAACATTTAATAATTAGGACAGTTAAAAATCAATATCAGTTGTATCAATCATTCATGCATGAAAACAATAGTCAAGCCAAAAATATTCTGTGCAAAATAAACTTTCTGTCAATTTAATTAAATAATAATCTGATATTTGTGAATTGACAATAAAGGATTTCATAAAAACTATAAAGTAAAGGTCATCAAGTACACAAAATATGAATTATGGAAGTATATTAAATATGTGTTAAAATATTCTATGAGATTAAGCACAAAAGCCATTAGAAATTTTGAGATTTATGAATATTTGATAAAGGTTTGTCATATTTATGAGAAAATCTACTAGATATGTATTTTATTTGATAAGGAAACTCCAATCTTTTAAAACACATTACCTGCAATGGCCATAACAAGATGCAATGATATTGAAAATTAAATTTCTTTCATTAAAATTTTTAAGCCAGCCTTAAGACACTCATGTAGAATGTTCAGCCTCTTATAGAAGAAGCAAGTGAAGAAATGAGTGGATGTTAAAATTAAACAAAACAAAAATCAAAGAGCCTTCAGATCATATACAAGCAACTCAACGAGTTATTTCAAAGCCAAATAAAAAGTCAGAAGTTCCAAATAATCTCTGGACAGGACCAGAGGGAGTTTCCTCTTTGCTGTTTAAATGAATTTTGTTTAGAACTCAGGAGGCCTCAAGAAAATGTGAACAGAGGAATGCTTATAATCTCTGCAGAGGTGGAGACTTGGCGTCTAGGCTGGATTTATCTTTCCCTGATCTTAGTCCAACACTTCCTTCCTTCTAAAAATCTATTGAGTCTACTGGCCACAAATAAAACCAAGGATTTTAGAAAGATATTTTATTTGTATTACTGTATTGTATTTGGTTAAGAACTACAGCCTTGGGGCCTACGCCGTGGCTCACTTGGTTAATCCTCCGCCTGCGGCACCGGCATCCCATATGGGTGCTGGTTCCAGTCCCAGTTGCTCCCCTTCCAGGCCAGCTTTCTGTGGTGGCCCCGGGAGGGCAGTGGAGGATGGCCCAAGTGCTTGGGCCCCTGTACCTGCATGGGAGACCAGGAAGAGGCACCTGGCTCCTGGCTTTGGATCAGCAAAGCGCCAGCCATGGTGGCTATTTGGGGACTGAACCAATGGAAGGAAGAACTTTCTCTCTGTCCCTCTCTCAATGTCTATAACTCTATCTGGCAAAAAAAAAAAAAAAAAAAGAGAAGAACTGCAGCCTTTTTCATTTCAATGGCATGTTACAGAAAGAAACAGGGAAAAACATATTAGTATGGTCAGAAATGTAGTCTGATACTTATGAACTCTTGCGTAAATCTAGTATTTATTGATAACACCGGATGAACTTACCACACCAGAGATGTGAGCAGAAGGGAATGCTGAGGTACTGTATAGTAGGTAGAATTTGAGTAAGTCATGAAAAACAGCTGAGAGTGATGGGTGCTGGCTGATAGCAGAGGTCCACCTGTACCCTGGAAGCAAGTTCTTGACTGGAAGTTAGAATGATATTCTAGTCCTTGTTCTAATTATTCTACCACTAATCTCTACAGTATCAGGAAAAGTATTCATCCAATTTCCGATTTTCTCTTCTCAAAAACAATGAGTCAGTGTTTTGAGACAAAGATAAGGATGTGCTTTGTACTTTTAAGACCTTCAAAAAAGCATGATTTTGGTTAATGTTGTCACCAATGCTTGTCAAATTCAATCAGAACTGAGCCATGTATCCTAGTAGCAGCATGACTTCCAATAAACTCTGGCAAGATCGTTACAGCATCATGAAACCATAATGAAAGCATCGCCATGATTATTCCTGATAAGCAGGTTAAAGCATTTCCACATTACTCAAGTGGTAGCAATGGGAGAGTAAGTAGAGCAGATTTTCCTTAAGCATAGTAGTAGAAATACATGAAAGGCTGCCATTGAGGTGCAGCGAGTTAAGCTCTGCTTGGAACATAAGTACCCCATGTCAGAGTGCGTGGAACTGAGTCCTGTCTCTGCTTCTGATCTAGCTTCCTGCTAAGGTGTCCCTTGGGAAGTATCAAGTGATTCTTCAAGTACTTGAGTCCCTGCCACCCATGTAGGAGATCTAGATGAACTTCCTGGCTCCTGCCTTTGACCTGGCATAACCCCTGGATGTTTAAGTTGTGTAGGGAGTGAACAACGAGATAGCTGATCTGTTTCTCCTTTCTCCTCTTTTGCTCTCTTGCTCTTTCAAATAAATAAAAGTGGAGAAAAAAATTTTAAAGAAGAAATATATCAAATTCACTGTCAGAGAGTTGACTGAAACAAATGTGTAACTGACTCTCAACAATATAAATTATCAGTTTATGGATTCTTATTAAGTCATTAAGTCAGTTTATGGACCCTATTACAAGGGTCAATGTCTTCTTGCCTTTTCTCATTTCCCTAAAGTTGTTTTGTGATTCTTTGTAAAACTTTTAGCAATTTCGCTATACTTCAAATCTGTTGACTTAAATGTCTCTTGTTTTACTGTACTGAGATTCTCACCCTTGTGTTTAGCCTAGATGAACTTGAATCAGTCAAATAAGAGGAAGCAAAGCATTGGCCTTCCCAGGAGATCTAATATCCCTAAGGAAGCCACTAACTACCATTTAGGATCATAATACTGCAACATGATGACATCATATGATACTAAATTTGGAATTTTTAAAAAAATTTTATTTAGGCTATACAAGTTTCATACATTTCACATATGCATATTTGGAACAGAGTGGCACTTCCTATCTACCTTCACTCTCCTCCATGTTCCAACCCTTCCTCCCCCTCCCTCCCACTTTTGCACTCTTAATTTTTACTAAAATCTATTTTAAGTATACTGAAAGAGAGAGAGAGAATCTGTATCTGCTGGTTCATTCTCCAAATGCTCACAGCAACAGAGGCTGGGCCAGGCTGAAGTCAGGACCAGTAATTTCATTCAAGTCTCCCAAATGGATGTCAGCGATCCAGGTGCTTGTACAACAGCTGCTGGCTTCTCAGGCAGGGAGCTGGATCAGAACCGAGATGCTAGTGAGAGAGAGAGAGAGACTGAGAGAAAGATCTTCCTTTCTCTGTTGGTTCACCCCCCAAATGGCCACTACGGCTGGCACACTGTGCCGATCCGAAGCCAGGAGCTAGGTGCTTCCTCCTGGTCTCCCGTGCAGGTGCAGGGCCCAAGTACTTGGGCCATCCTCCACTGCCTTTCCGGACCACAGCAGAAAGCTGGACTGGAAGAGGACCAACCGGGACAGAATCCGGCGCCCCAACTGGGACTAGAACCCTGGGTGCTGGTGTCATAGGCAGAGGATTAGCCTAGTGAACCATGGCAGTATCTTAAGACCTTTTTCCCACAACAGGACCTTTTTCCCACAACACTAGTCCCAATCAAATCATTTTATTTTATTTTATTTATCTTTTTTAAAACTGTAATGGGTGCTCACACAGGATGCCAGCGACGTAGGCAGCGGCTTATTCGCTGTGCCACAAGACCAGTCTCTCTTCTTTCTTTCTTCTTTTTTTTCTAATATTTACTTATTTATTTGAAAGGTAGAGTTACAGAGAGGCAGAGGCATAGGGAATCTGCTGGCTCACTCCTCAGATGGCCTCGAAGGCCAGAGCAGAGGCGACCGAAGCCAAGAGCCAGGAGCCAGGAACTTCTGGCCAGCATGAGAGGACTTGGGCCATCTCCCACTGCTTTCCCAGGTCATAGCAGAGAGCCCGATGGGGAGGGGAGCAGGCGGGACTCAAACTGGCACCCATGTGGAATGCTGAAACCGCAGGCGGCAGCTTTACCCACTACACCACAGTGCCAGCTCCCCAATGAAATCATTTTAAAGAAGTGTTAACTACCTAGAGTTAGTGCCGTTTTTGCGTTATCTTTACTTTTAATCTCTTTTTTGGTCACACAATAACTTACAGACATATAAAAATGAGTTTCATTAACTTCACCCATATTCAAAGTTGCTTATTAGTGTGAATGTCTTCAGTATTTTATTTTTATCAGTTTGTTAACTTTTGATTAAAATATGCCTTGACATTTAGTTTTCAAGTAGAATTTACTTCAGGAGCAAGTTACCATGAAAACACAAGTAATTTTTCATCCCCAGATGTCTGCTAGATGTAATAACTCATCATATATATATATATATATATATATGTATATATATATACACACACACAATCCAGAGTAAGTACCCAGAAGATTCCTTGGAATATTTTAGGTGTTTAGTAAATGTTTATTGAATAAATGAGCAAATGTCAGTGTCCTGCCATATGGCAACGTCTCTGCTTTATTTAGTATAATAGGGAGGAGTAATATTTTTAATTTTTCATCTAATGATGGAATAAGAATTCCTGTTAGTAAAGGAGTGTCTTATCTGTAAGAAAATCTTCCTATAAAAATTACTTGCTAATAATCATGTAGACTGTGCCTCTGTCAGATTTTGTTTGTTTTAGTGCCTCAACCATACCCTCATCCCTTGGGATTTATCTTATCTGGATGTTGTGTTTACATAACTGCAATTCCTTTCATGCTTTTCCATATAGCTCCTTCCTTAATACATGCTTCCTCTTATTACATTGGGACTTGGGAATCCCCTTACAGTCATTCAAAAATAACTTGAATTTTTTTTCTCTTGTCCAGAAAATCTATTTGTGTCCTATCTATGAGACAGTTTGTGGACAAGCACAGACAAGAGACAATTATGTGTAGTTAACATGCATTAAGCCCTGCCGTTGATTCCATCAGCTCTCCTTGTGTCCTGTTTGTACACGGATTATTCAACCCCTTGATATTCAACAGCTAGAAGAGCATATGAAACCCTCAAGGAGTAGTGCTTTCCCTTAGTTTGTAATAGGGGACAGAGCAGATCTTGGTTTATGAAGATTCAAAAGTATATTTCACATTTTAAGACTTAATTCTTACTTTCTGCCCACCTCCTTTTCCAAAGAAATGTAGCTTTAAATCCTAAATCTTCCAGAGACCTATAGAGAGTACAGAGGAATCATAGCTAGAAAAAATTTATAATCATCACAAATTGAAGGTATTTCTCCAACTACCAGTCTATTAATATGTTAGTAAATACTTCTCATCCCATATAAAATAAAAGCAAGTTGTGGGCTGAAATTGAGCAATGCTTAAAAATAATATTTGCTATAATGCATATACTTAATATGTAGAAATATTCTTCTTCTTTATTTTTTGAAAGAATTACAGAGAGAGAGGGGGGGAGACAGAGGGGAGAGAGAGAGAGAGAATCTTCCATCTGCCTTTTCAATCCTCAAATGGCTACAATGACCAGGACTGGGCCAGGCCACATCCAGGAGCCTGGAGCTTCCTTTGGGTTCAGGGGCCTAAGTACGTAGGCCTTATCTGTTGCTCTTCCAGGAACATCAGCAGGGAGCTGGGTCACAAGTGGAGCAACCAAGACTCGAACCGGCACCCATCTGGGATTTTGGCACTGCAGATGGTGGCCTAACCAGCTGTGCTACAGTGCTGGCATCAGAAATATTCTTCTTAATGCTAAGAGGTAACATTTAGTAACAGCTTAATATTATCAAGCACTGTCCTTATTGTTTTACATATTTCAGTATTCTCAATAATCTTACAAATTAAGTATTACAAATTCTACTTTATTTCAGAGGAAACAGAAGTGAGAATAAGTCAAAGTTGCCGATTATATAACAAGAAATGATGGATCTAAGATATTTAACTCCAAACAATTTGAAACCAGAACCTTTTATTTATTATATGGTCCAACAAATGATACTAATGGATGTAAATCATGTATTTCAAATGATCATCTCCTTACTCTATGTGGTTGTATGGTTTGCAAATTCATCAAGGAAAGACAATCTATAAAAATCTGGAAATGCTGCGGCGCCACGGCACAATAGGCTAATCCTCCGCCTAGCGGCGCCGGCACACCGGGTTCTAGTCCCAGTCGGGGCGCTGGATTCTGTCCCGGTTGCCCCTCTTCCAGTCCAGCTCTCTGCTGTGGCCCAGGAGTACAGTGGAGGATGGCCCAAGTCCTTGGGCCCTGCACCCGCATGGGAGACCAAGAGAAGCACCTGGCTCCAGGCTTCGGATCAGTGTGGTGCGCTGACTGCAGGGCGCCGGCCGCAGCGGCCATTGGAGGGTGAACCAACGGCAAAGGAAGACCTTTCTCTCTCTCTCACTGTCCACTCTGCCTGTCAAAAAAAAAAAAAAAAATCTGGAAATGCTTATTTTTCCCCAGGAAGAAAGACTTGTCTGGAAAGTTGTGGCTGTTATTTCTTATTGAAATGTATATGATCAATTCCCAACAACACGGTTTCTTCAAATGATAAGTAGATAACGAGAATCAGGCCTTGCGTCTGTAAAGGATGACATTCAACAACATGGAGAAAATGAATTAATCAGAAGCCACAGTCAGAGCATCATTTTCAGGTGTGTTGAATCCGTCCACTCGTGGACACACAGTTCAGGAACCCTGGCATCAGTTGCTGCAAGATTGTTCATCATCCCCAGGGGCCCTGGCATACCTGGAAGCATTATCCAGTATCTTTGATCTTCTGTGACTACACGGGTAGTGTCTCTAAGACACCCCAGTGATCATTCACTACATTGCATATCACACCATAAAATGAGGGAGGACTTAATCAGAATACGACTACTGATTCTGTGATTAGGCTGTGGTTGCAAGTTTTCCAGGAGGTCACGTCATTGCTTCCCAAGAAAAACCCAGAGAACTTTGAAGCTGAAAGAAAAAAAAATGTGTTGGCCTCAGATGGAGCAGAAAGTCTCCATTCTATGCACATGAGCAAGTTCCAGAAAACATGCTAGAGAAGGCGATCGCTTCAGAAAACTCATGCAACACAAGCAATGGCAGCCAGTGTTACAAAAAGCCATCCCTGAAACTGAAGTCACTGGAAATAATAGTTCAAGGCTCTGTCTCTGATCCAGCCTGACATGGCCTCACCTTCCTCCTGTGCCTGTGGGTGTGATTTGGGCCATTGAACCATGTCAGTGGTGAGTATAAACTGCTATCCCTAGCTAATATCTCCTCAAAGAACTAAGGAATCTTGTGTCCATGCTCTTGCCCACTTGCTATGATCTGAATAGCCATCTACAGACCACCAATTAGAAAGCACCTGATTGCTCTAGTGTTGCTCATATGGAGACCTATATGGAAGGAAATTCCCTGATGTGTGGTCCCAGGGTACCCTCGGCCTTCATCCATCCACAGCTACTCAACCTCCAGTGGGTGAGGGCTATTTTGCCCGCTTACCTAGGGTGCAGCTCCGAGCACTGACCCTGTCTTCTCTTCAGTGACAGGGACCCTACTTCCCTCTTCCTTCCAGTGGTGCAACATGCTCAGCTCCTCTACAGACCTGCGCCTCACCTCGCATTTGAAACTCCTCCCCTTCAAATCTTCCTATCTGGTTTCATCCACACTTCCTCTTGGTCTTATTTGAATGCCTCCTCTCTGTACCCCCCATGTTCTTGGAGCAGGTCACCAGTGCTCTCAGCTTTGCTCATGACTGCCATGGATCTCTTACCATTCTCTCATTACTAACCCTTAACGAACTAAGGGGTCTCTAGGTCTCCAGTTTGTCCCTGTGTGCCTGACTAAACTCTTTAAACCCTCAATAGAAGGGAAAAGCCAATTACGCTACCTCTTTCTTCCAACATTCTGGGTACTTAGTACTGATTTAAAGTATTAGGACAGGTGCTAGCTCTGTGGCGTGGCAGGTAAAGCCGCTGCCTGCAGTACCGGCATCCCATATGGACGCCAGTTCAAGACCTGGTTGCTCCAATTCCAATCCAGCTCTCAGCTATGGCCTGGGAAAGCAGCAGAAGATGGCCCAAGTACCTGCGTGGGAGACCCAGAAGCTCCTGGCCCCTAGCTTCAGATTGCCACAGCTCCAACCCATTGCAGCCAACTGGGGAGTGAACCAGTGGATGGAAGACCTCTCTCTCTCTCTGCTTCTCCTTCTTTCTGTGTGTAACGCTGACTTTCAAGTAAATCATTAAATTTGAAAAATAAATAAAGTATCATGACATAGTGAGGATTGATGACTCTGCAAGTTACAGTCTCCAGTCTTAGACTAGGTGCCCAATACTGCCTAGGAATCCTTCTACAATTGCACTCAGCTCACTATGCTATGGTCTAATTTACTAATTCTCTGCCCTGCAAAAGAACACTTCATATCTTAATCTACTGGGTTATTAAAACAACCTCCTGTTCATCATCCATCCATAATCAACTATTTTGGCTTACAACTCTTGCCTTCCATATAGTCTCCATTATAACAAAGGCAATACTAGCCATTTAGTATCTCTTGTGAAAAATAATCAAGTACTATCCTTCTCCTTTTATCCATTCACTCAGTCACCAGGTCTACAGATTCCATCTGTTTGTTAGTGTCACTCTGTCTCCTTCCCTGCCAATACCCGGCTATCATGGTTTCATGTCTGAATCATAGAAATTGTGTTCTACCTGATCCAGGAGATTCTGGCCATCCTTACACTACTGTCTGAGAAAACATTTGTAAAACACAATCTGGGCCTTGTAACTGGACAGTACCTATGCTTGCATTTTTACATTGCCCATTTGTACTGGTTCTATCTTATGTTAAGATCCAAGCCCAATAATCATGCAAGTCCTTCCCATCTCAACCCACTTCTTATCACAGACACTTCATTTCAGACATCTTGATTTTGTCATCACTGCCAAAGGCAAGGTGCTATTCCATGCATTATTTTTTGCTTAAAAAAAAAAGCAAATTGTTACTATAATTATACGGATATTTTTCTCAATACCCAAAATGATCATGTTAAAATGTTCTAGAATTCTCCATATATTGTTCTAGAATTCTCCATATATTACATGATATGTGTGTACACCTGTCAAAGGAAGTATATGATATCCTTTGGGACATTTGAATGTGATTATTGCCATGTAGGAGGATACTTGATATATTTTGCACAAGAAGAAATCGCAGTGGTAATAAAATACAAAATGTATGATGAAGTCACTATAACTTACTAATGTTCTAAATCATGTCAAAATATGCAGCACTTGGGATGGGCACAGTGGTGTAGCAGGTTAAGCCATCATCGCCAGCGCCAGCTTCCTGTATCGGGGCCAGTTGAGTGCTGGCTTTTCTGCTTCCCATTCAGCCCCCAGCTAATGTTCCTGGGAAAGCAACAGAAGATTGCCCATGCAGTTAGCTCCCTACATTCACATGGAAGACCCAGAAGATGCTCTTGGCTCCTGACTTCCGATCAGCCCAGCTCCAGCCATTTAAGCCCCTTGCGGGGCTCGTCTCAAGAATGTGCCATTTTATTTTTACAAATAAAGAAACTGAACTAAGTAAAGAGATAAAGAGACTTGCCAAAAGACAGAGACATCAAACCAGGTGCAATTTGAACCCCGATAATCTGACATTACTTTATTATTGTGTTTAATCATTCAACCACACTGCTGCACAAAAGAGAACAAATTGGGGGTGGGTGTTAGGTGCAGCAATTAAGATTCCACTTGTAACAGGGCCTGGAGTCCAGTCCCAGGTCCAGTTCCAATTCTAGCTTACTGCCAATGCACCCCTGGGAGGCAGCAGGAGATACTTGGGCTACTCCACCATCATGGGAGACTCAGACTGAGCTCTAGATTCTTCGGTTGCCCTAGCCCTGCCCTGGCTATAGCAGACATTTGGGATGTGAACCAGAAGAACTAATACATCTTTCTGTCTGCAGTCTCTATATTTTTCTTTCTGTCTTTCTGCTTTTCAAATTAAATAAAGATAAGAAAGAACATCGCATATAGGTTACTGTAAAAAGTGATGTCCATGTATTAGATGTTTGATATTCAAACAACAAATGAAATTTCCTAGAATACTACTCACTACCACATACAACTACCAGAAAAGCCAACTCTTTAAACTCCAGTCCTGGAGATCAGGCCAGACTGGCAGCCAAAGAATGGACATGGGAATGTTGGATCAGAGTGCAGGAAGGTTAGAGCTTGTGTTCACAGGGTTAAAGGGGGTAAGGTTGAAGCGTGGTCAAGGTCTACATGTTGGGGCATGGATCACAGAGGTCAGAACAGAGCAGGGAGCACAGGAAAGAATTCCATCCAAGTGAGGAGTCGGGGGATGCACTGTTCCATTTGTCAGCTGCCAAAATTCAGCAGGTAGGCGTGTATTTACACAAGACTGTGGAGAACAGAGGCTTCGGGGTCTGGGAAAGTTCTGTGGGTTTACACCACTGCATTTTTGTGTGTCTCTAGTTGATTTCTAAGCACAGACTCTCTTGTTTGAAAAGTTTTAGTGGACTGGAGAGACAGTTCAACAGTGCAGCTCTTCAGAATGAGGCAGAGACAATGACAACACAGGGTTCAACTCTCATGGGGTGCCCCAGGTATTGTTTTGTAAGTCTAGCAGCAAAAGGACAAAGCTTTGCTCCTTAGAGGCTACAAGCGCTTGAACAAATATATTGCCTTTGTGAAATGGGGTTAATAAGATTGATATAGATAGGATGAATGAAGTGTCAAATTGCTTCTTAAATGTACCTTTATCTCTAAGCCTTTCCAGGAATTTATAATTATTATGTTAATTAGCAAGATATCCACCCAAATACATTCTACTGCTCACATTTTTATAAGAATTGAGTTAAATATATGTACTGAATAGATAGACTAAAACTTATACTCTTGAGTCTCACAAAGAGACTGCTCATCTGAGAATCATTTCAACACATATACTACAGATACATGAACGCTTTATTCAGTGGACTGTCGGTAAAGAGTTATGTAGAGATTGTGGTAAAACATCTGGTTAGCAAGTGTCATTTTTTACTGAAAGGTAAGGGAAAGAACAAGAATGGTTGGGGAAGTTGCAACATTGTTATGAATATTGGACTCCCAACCAAAGTCTCAAAGTAGTTCTGGAGAGGTTTTTTTTTTATTCTTTTTTTTTATTTTTTGATACTTGCTAACCTACTCGCCCTCTTTCCTGGCTTCTAATCTCCCACCTCATTCCTTTCTTGTTTTTTTTCTTTTAATTTTTACAATGACAAGTTTATTGCTCTTTATCCAAAATGATTAAGATGAGAATTGTTCTGTATTTTGGGTGTTTTATTTATTTTTCAGATTTTGGAAAATTTGCATATACATAATAGTCTGGGTTACATATCTAAATACAAAATTCACTCAGACACATTTTATGCACAAAGCCTGAAAGTCATTGTGCATAACATTTTTAATGATTTTGTGCATGAAACAAAATTATGAAGGGTGAGATTTTCCACTTGCATCATCACCCAAATTGATGTGGTTAAGTAAGTGTGAAAGGCAGAGACATTTATTGCTGATAACACAACTTCTTTTGACTTCTTTATGGCAGATGATCTTCAAAGTGAACTGATCAGTTGACTGATCAAGATAAACCATTAGGGGGCCTGCACTAAGGTGTAGTAGGTTAAGCATCTGCTTGCAGTGCGGCATCCCACATGGTCACCAGTTCGAGTCCCAGCTGCTCCACTTCCAATCCAGCTCTCTGCTATGGCCTGAGAAAGCAGTAGAAAATGACCCAAGTCCTTGGGCCCCTGTACTCACGAAGGAGACCTGGAAGAAGTTCCTGACTCCTGGCTTCGGATTGGCACAGCTCCAGAAGTTGTGATCATTTGGGGAGTGAACCAGCAGATGGAAGACCTCTCTCTCTGTCTCTCTCTCTGTCTGTCTGTAACTATCTCTCAAACAAATATTTTTTTTTAAAAAAGATAAACCATTAAATTGTGACAAGAACCTATTGAAATATCTATTAACAGATATTTTCATTTTATTAAATTCCAAAACTATAAATAAATTTCAGTGATTATATGTAGATGTTATTATAAAATATAATATCATCTACTCTACTCTTCACCAACAAGCCTGAGAAATCGATTTCAGTGGTACTTTTGAAGTCTGTGAGCCCATGCTCCACTTCATCACATCTCGGCTTTGTTCCTCTTCCTCAAACCATGTAGTGGCACCAGTTGCATTAATCTTGTTTAGTTATTTATCTAAGACACACACACACACAGAGAGATGGACAGACAGAAGGAGACAGAGATCTCCTTTCCCCTGGTTTTCCAAATGCCCTCAAAAAACTGAGGCTAAGCTGGGACAGGACAAGCCAGGAGCTGGGAATTCCTTCCATGTTTCCCATGTGGGTGACAGAGACCCAGCTATTTGAGCTGTTGATTGCACATTAACAGGAATCTGCAATCGGGGGCAGAGCTGGAACATGAACCCAGGTACTGCAATACAGGACGCCTACATCTCAACTCTTGTCCTAGGCCATATGCTCATTTCTCAATCGAAGTTTCTGGTTTTCATTTCTTTCATTATCTTGTAACTTTCTTTTTACTAAACAGCAGGTTTACGAGTTTTAGCTGAATTGTTCTTGTAGCTATAGTTGATCCTGTTTTACTATAGAATGCTTTTGCATTTTGAAAATGTAAAAATTATATTAAGTTTCTCTCTGTATAAGATATGGCACTTTTTTTTGCCATGTGTATGTCTTAGGTTGTTTTGCCAATACAAACAGTGACACTGCTATGAACATGAAACATTTGTTTACCGCACTCTGGGCAAACATAGGTCAATGTTTCTTTAGGAAACCTTCCCAAGAGTGAAATTCTGAATTGTTAGGTTTTCACATTCCCAACTCCATTACATAAGCCCAATTTCTACCAAAAAAAAAAAAATTGCTGTGAAATATCTTCTGCTTTGTGTGAGTTCCCATTATTCTATGTCCTTGCCAAAGCTTCATGTTTTAGGACTTGTTAATTTTTGCAAAACTGGTGGGTGTGAAATGGAATCTCATTGTGGTTTTAACTGGAATGTCGCTAATTACAAAAGACTTTGCAATCTTTTCATATACTCAGCCATTCACTGAAATGTCTGTTTATATATATTGGCAATTGTTATGTTATATGTCATTTTCTTACTGATTTGTGAGAAAAATATTTTAATTATATTTTGGATAATAATCCATTGTCTGTCATGTACTTGTTGGCTCATGATGCATTATCTATATTCATCTCCTTATTATATTTATTGATTTATACAGAATACTAACTTTTGCCATATTCCTTTTGTTCCTTTTTAAAGAAATCCTTCAAAACCTAGACATAAAATTTTCTCCTGATTTCATCAAACTCTTTCATAAATTTCTATTTTTATAGGTCTTGAATCCATACAAAAATACCAAAAAAGTAAGTGGATATAAAATGAACTTGAATGGTGGGCATTGTGGTGCAGAGACTAAGACATTTTTTAAAAAGCACACATTTCAGGCCAGCTCACTAGGCTAATCCTCCGCCTTGCGGTGCCGGCACACCGGGCTCTAGTCCCAGTTGCCCCTCTTCCAGTCCAGCTCTCTGCTGTGGCCAGGGAGTGCAGTGGAGGATGGCCCAAGTGCTTGGGCCCTGCACCCCATGGGAGACCAGGAGAAGCATCTGGCTCCTGCTATTGGATCAGCGTGGTGGCTGGCCGCAGCGGCCATTGGAGGGTGAACCAACAGAAAAGGAAGACCTTTCTCTCTCTCTCTCTCTCTCACTGTCCACTCTGCCTGTCCAAAAAAAAAAAAAAATAGCACACATTTCATATCAGAATGCCAGTGTTCAAAGGCCCACTAGAATCTAATATAGCTTCCAGCTGATGCACACCCTAAGGCAGCAAGTGATGGCTAAAGTTGTTTGATTCTTCCTACCAGCATGAGAAACCCAAGTGGGAGACCCAGGTGGACTTCGCCCAGCCCTGGCTAATGGGAGCATATGATGTATGAACCAGCCAATAAGAACACTCTTTCTTTCAAGTAAATAAAAATAAATAAAATTTTAAAATATACACTTGAAGCATCCTAAACAGTTTATACAGGTAAATAAATCACATTTGGCACATTCAAAAAGATTAATTGTAATTGTGCAATATGGAACACATTGCCCCTTACAAACTCTCAGTAGATATGTTATAACAGTGGTAGAAAGACAAGTAAATCTTGATAAAGAGGCACTGATATTTATATCTATGATGCTAACACTTAGGGCATATTGGAGTGTCTCCATTTAGAGGCAATATAAAATTCTGGGTTTAATTATCTGGTTTGTTTTCCTATTATTATAATATTTGGTCTCCTTGTATTGAATCATTCAAAAAGTATACACTAACAATTCATAGTTTTCAGCAGGCTGCTCAATTTGACCTGATTGATTCAATTACTGGTGTGCAAACTTATGCTGCAGTTTCAGACATGCAACTTCTAAAACATTTTTGTGAAAATGTTTAGTCTTTGTTTTAAGCAATTAAAAACTGAAAATTTGACTGCATGTATATCAAATTTCACAGAGCTGACATAAAACAGTTTTATGTGATCTAATATGCATATGCAGGTAAAAGCTGTAGGAGGTTTCCTTCATATAAACAAAGCATTCTCTAAAATATAACTATGTGAAAATACTATCATTTCAATATTTCATGAGTAAAATGGAATGGAGAAAAAGAATACTCTTCTTTCTACATTTTTTTCCTGGTATTGAGAGCACATAAAATCATCAGTAAATAAAAAGAAGAGTTAAAAATCTAGACACCTGCATATCTCTATTGTGAGCCTTCATATTCATTTTTATATTTTTTCAAATTCTGCTTTGTAAACATCTACAAAATTTGTCATTAATGTTTGGAAAATAAAGAAATCTTAATCTCAAACCTTATTAAATGATAATTATCTGGAAGACTTTATAAAGTAATCCAACATCTGTCAACCAGAGTTAATTCTTTTTATTATTATAAATTAGAGTACTGTGACAAATAAAATATTAAAGTGTGCTTTGTAATCCTAAGATTTATGCATTCATGTGAAATATGATGTGGAAATGAAACAGCACTATATTATAACTATTTAGAAGTCCCAGTTGACTTATATCTATTTTAAAAATTTAACATTCTTTTTTTTTAAAAACTACATATTATAAAACCAGTAGTTTCCCAGGAGATTTTATAGATGAAGCTATTCACTTAACATTACTTAGCTAACAAGTTAATCTCATTTTAATATTTTAGGCTTTTAGCCAACATCATACCTCATACATTACTTATTTTCCTTAAGGAATTCAGTACTTTGAAATGGAATTTTTTATTCACTATAAATGCCCTCAAGCATCAACAAAACTCAACTTGAGAAACAATGCTGTACACCTCACCCCTACAGAGAGTTTCTCACATTAATGAAGAGATTTTGATTGGGTCCCAGCAATCAACCCATATGGTACCATATCAGTTGGCACTATTTGCCGGGTAGGCCTCATTGTTTACTGCTGCTAGTTTGGCAAGCTGTCTTTGTGCATTTTTGATGGTTACAAATGCAAACAGGCTGCCTGCTTCTAACTTTTTCTCCCTTACTACCTCATTTTGTTCTGGTAATATGAGATTGCCTTTATGGTATTTATATCTTTCCTAAAAATCTCGACTTAAGCACAAGTTAGCATCAACATCAGTCATAATATTTATGGCTGGAATGAAACCTCTGATTCTCGGCAATAGGATTATCAATGGGAGAGAGTACATCCAATTCAAGTGAGAGATTTTGTTTCTGTCTCTTCTTTTCCTCAGATTTATTTGATATGACAATATCTAAGATAACCAGGTTACATGTCAGTATATTTAGAAACAATGATAATTTAAATAATATATAACAGTTTAATATTCAGTATAATAATTTATTATCAATATTAATTACTTAAGGATTTTAAAAAGATAAATGAAAAAAGTTCATGGGAATGCATACTCTGAAAAAAAATATGTGCAGATTTCAAAAATATTTTGGATACAAAATAAACATACTGACTTACCTCAAATGGTAGAGTTAGAAACATACCAAGGGATTCCAATTCAGACCATCAAGGTGGCATGTACCAATGCCATCTCACTAGTCCCAGTGATCAATTTCTGTTCACAATTGATCATAATGATAGGACTAAGAACCAAAGGGATCACATAAACAAGACTATTGTCTGCAAACACTAGCTGATAGAATCAAAAAAGGGAGAGAACGATCCAACATGGGAAGTGGGATACACAGCAGACCCATAGAATGGCAGATGTCCTAAACAGCACTCTGGCCTCAGAATCAGCCCTTAAGGCACGCGGATCTGGCTGAAAAGCCCATGAGAGTATTTCAGGCATGGAAAGCCAGGACACTCGGGGAGGGGGGGACCTAAATGAAAGATCTCCACGAGTGAGATCCCAGTGGAAAGAACAGGCCATCAAAGAAAGAGGTACCTTTCTCTGAAGGGAGGAGAGAACTTCCACTTTGACCATGGCCTTGTCTAAATATGATCAGAGTTGGTGAACTCAGGGGGCTTCCATAGCCATGGCAGCTCCTGACAAGAGCCTAGGGTGATTACTGATGCCATAAAAAAGAGTGTCAATTTGTTAAGTCAACAACAGGAGTCACTGTGCACTTACTCCTCATGTAGGATCTCTGTCCTTAGTGTGCTGTACATTGTAATTTAATGCTATAACTAGTACTCAAACAGTATTTTTCACTTTATGTTTCTGTGTGGGAGCAAACTGTTGAAATCTTTACTTAATGTATGCTAAACTGATCTTCTGTATATAAAGAGAAATGAAAATGAATCTTGATGTGAATGGAAGGGGAGAGGGAGTGGGAAAGGGGAGGGTTGGGGGAGGGAGGGACGTTATGGGGGGGAAGTTATTGTAGTCCATATTCTGTACTTTGGAAATTTATATTCATTAAATAAAAAAAATCAGTTTTTCTATTAATTTTTGAAGTACCCTTAGAAAATGTTTTTTAAAAGTAATCCTTCTCTTGTTTTCTTGTTTAAGTATTCACTTTTTGTTGGTTTTAAGGATCATGCCAAACAAAATTGTACCCTTAGAGTTTATTATATTGAAAAATTTTAAAATTAGAGGTAAATATTAAAAGAAAACTAATATGAAAAGAGAAATGGTTATGCTTCAAAACTCGAGGCAAGAGTCTTCTACCTTAAAGTTCATGTTTGAATAAATTTGGATTGTCCTTTTCTCTGTTTATTTCCTATAATCTCACCCCATTAGGCACCTCTACTGTAAGAGAATGCAAATTAGTAGCTATAAGTTACTTCACTATGCTTGTACTTTTAGAAAGTCTCTTCCCTCACTGACATTTTCTTGGTCATGTGACTTTCTCTGGCAAAAGACACAATGACAAATAAAAACAAGCTGTGCATGGGGCCAGGCCTCTCTTGATGCTGGAAACCTTTCCTCAGCCATGTGAACCATTCATATAGAACCCTTAAGGATAGGTGAACACTCTTCAAGGCTCATAGGGCGACAATGTCCAACCTGCCAGCTGGCACTCCAGATTTCTCAGCCTTTCTTTCAATTGACTGAAAGGATCACTTAAGTCAGCCCAGAAGAGAAGCACCACCCACTTTATCCTCAGAATGAAAAGTGTGATTATTATTTCTACACTAACACTTGCAGTAGTTTTCACAAAGCAAAATGCAATTAATGAAGCTAACATAATTACATTTCAATGAAACAGAAACTACAAAAGAAGGCAATTTTGTGTTGACTGCATTTATCTTACCCTTATGTTTAAATTATATGATTCCTAAAGTCTGAATTTGGCAACATTCCACGTTTGTGCACTTATATATTTCATTGGGACAAGACAGTTTTTTACCTAAATTTTTGCAGATGCCTTCAACATTATGTACTTTCAATATAATTACTTGAGTTAAATAAAAGATGGCTAGTTTTGGTTCTGAATTTAAATTTTAAAATTACAATTACTTTTCTTTAAAAATTTATTTTATTTATTTAAAACAAGTTACAATAAGAGCAAGAGACAGAGACTTTCCATCTGTTGGTTTGCTCCCCAAGTGGCCACAACAAGTTTTCATTTGGTCTCTCATGTGGGTGAAGTTGTTCACTAACCTTATGCAAAGGCTAATTCCAACTGCAGCATATCATAGTGTCTGAACATTTGAGCTTAAGAAGGCCTTAGGTGAGCATTGCAAGGGGTTTCATATTACAGATGGCACCCAAAGAAATAATCTAGGTGACATTCCTTATGTCCTTAGGAAAGAAAAAAAAAAAAGTCATAGGACTGTATCTGAGGCATTAAAGAAGCCAAAGACCCAGGAGTGGGGGAGTAGTTAAATGAATAAACTGAAAAGAAACACCTAAATGAAATAGAAATATATATACAAAACCAGATAGTATATAGGAAACCAAGTAAAAAATACTTTAAGAAGACAGGAAGAGTAATTTCTATCAAATTTCATCTACACTACAAAGTAGGATATTACAAGAATCAATACACAGGATGTGTAATTTCTGTCTGGTCTCTCTTCAGATTGACTGATGCCTATACTAATCTGAATAAAGAAAAAAAATAATCCAAGCTTTCATGGATTGAGACTAGAGGTACACAGTATAGTCAAAGGCCATGGTCTCTCATTGCCCAGAGTTGCAGGTTGACCAGATATTACATAGTAGGGGGCATACTGAAATCTTGGGAATATGATTGGGAAGGAAAAGTAAAGGACTGAGGCCAGCGCCATGGCGCAGTAGGTTAATCCTCCACCTGCAGTGCCGGCATCCCATATTCTAGTCCCAGCTGCTCCACTTCCAATCCAGCTCTCTGCTATGGCTTGGGAAAGCAGAAGAAGATGGTCCAAGTCCTTGGGCCCCTGAACCAATGTGGGAGACTGGGAGGAAGTGCCTGGCTCCTGGTTTCGAATTGGTGCAGTTCCAGCCGTTGCAGCCATTTGAGGAGTGAAACAATGGAAGGAAGACTTTTCTCTCCATCTCTCCCTCTCACTATCTGTAATTCTACCTCTCAAATAAAATATATTTAAAAGATCTTTAAAAAAAGAAAGATAAAGGACTAGGGTGGATGAAAGGTGGATCTCTCTTCTCATATCACTATTCCATTATTTTATGGGAGAGAAACAAGAGAAATGATTTTAAAGCTACTTTCTGTTTTTGCTATTCCCAAAGATTGTTACACATCTCAAGAAAATGAAAATATAAAAGAAAAACAGAGAAAGATTATATGTCTAATGAATTCACTAATCTGTGGACATATAGAACTCTCTAAATGTCTAAAATCTGGCCAGCATGGTGGAGCATTGGATTAAGCCACTGATTTTGACATCAGCATGCCATAGCACAGTGTTGGTATGAGTCCTAGATGTTCCAGTTCCAATCCAGATTACTTATAATGTGAATGAGAAGACATCAGAAGATGGCTCATGTAGTTGGGCCCCTGTCATCCATGTGTGGACCTGGCTAGAAGACCTGGTTCCTGCCTTTGGCTTCCCCAAGTGCTGGCTGTTGTAGCCATTTGGGTAGTGAACAGGAGGATGGAAGATTTCTTTCTGTCTGTCTCTTTCTCCCTCTCCCTATCACTCTAACTTTCCAGTAAAAAATAAATATTTAAAAAAACCCACACAGTGTGTGTTTACTATTGATTCATTTTCTGTATTGTTATGCCATAATACAATTTTTAAAAAATCTTTGTGCTATGTGGTCAAGTATTGTTTAGTCCAGGAGTTAAGATGTCAAAATTTCACATTAGAATGCATGAATTTAATTCCCAATAATGGTTCCTCACTCCATCTTTTTGGCAATACAAACCCTATGAGACAATGAAAGTAGCTCAAAATAATTGATTTCTTGTCATCCACATGTAAGACCAGGATTAGGATTGAGGTTCTTGGCCATTGAGGGATTTGAATAGAGAAACAATAGATGGGAGCGCTCTCTCTCTCTCTCTCTGTGTGTGTGTGTGCATGTGTGTATGTGTGTCTGCCTTACAATTAAATAAACACCATGTGATAGGGTTGCTGTAGTCAATTCCAACTCTTCATGAGGTGTGCAGCACTTTCTTTGATGACACAGTTGGGGAACATCTCACTGAGTAGAAACTACAATTCCAGTCATTGAATACACCCCACTACCAGTGAGTGCATGTTGAATACACCCTACTACCAGTCAGCGCATGTTGAATTTGGTGCTCATGAATGCTCTTTCATTTTATCCACAACTTTGCCTACACTATACAGCAGTTGTCAAGGATGACTACATTGGGCCTCTCACTCATAAGGAAGTTTCACATTACATGATAATACTTAGAAAGAGAATGTGGAAAGTTGATATGATCTCAAATTCCTGTGTTTAGTTTACTTTTTACATAACAAGCAATATTTACAAATTGGACTGTACATGGGTGTCGCTCCCCGTCTTCGTGGAGGAGCGACACTAAACCCTGCCTAGGCTTGATATCCGAGTCACGGCACCATTATGTCGCTCCCCCTCTTTGTGGAGGAATGACACAGGACCCTGCGCTGTTCTTTTGTCTGCTCAGCCCTACCCGGGTTTGCTGCTGGTTCTTCCCAGGCTGGCTACCGACCCTTCCACCTCCGTGGAAGGGCGGTTCCCCCTAGCCACTTTCCCCACTTCCGCAGGGGAGCGGCACACCGCCGGCCGGCTCTCTTGGGGGCTGCTCAGGTGTTCCTCATAGATGTTCCTGGTGCATGGTGTCTCTCTCCTTTATAGTCCTCTTCCACCAATCCCAACTCTGCTACCCACACGCCGAGTACGCTGCTCTCCTCCAATCAGGAGCAGGTCCTACAGTTTATTGGTTGAACTGGAGGCAGCTGTGCAGAAGCTGCCACTCCCTTCTCAGTGCCATATTGTGGGAGAGCAGATGCATAGAATAAGTCTTAATTCCAGTAACTTAGTCTAGTCCGAGTTGCTCCCAGTTGCTCCCCACACATGGGCAGTCAGACTGGAGCAAAGTTCTAAGCATGCATAAACATCTCAGTTGTGTATCCATTATTCAAATGGCTCAAAGATGGGAGAAACAAATTACTTGCCTATTTGGTTATTATCTGAAGACCAACTCCTGGCAATATACTACATTATGTGAATAACTCCTAATCTAACCCAAAGTTATCATTGATAGGAAAAATCAGGTTACTCTTTCAGGTGTACGAGAATTTCCAATTATTTTAGAACTAACACACAATTAGTTTAATTCAGATAGCAATTAAGGTGAAATTTGCATAATTAATTTTGAAAATCAAAGTATCAAGTAATAAACAAAGCTTCAGGGGTGAGATATCTCTCTGTTTCTCTATCCATTTATAATGAAAGTTCATTTGTTCCAGTAGGAATTTATAGTTGTGATCACCAGTAAGATGTAGCAGTCTTCAAGCAAATGTTATTGTGAGAATAAAATTCAAAGAGCAAGCTAAGCAAAACACTGTGTTTCTAGATAAGAATAAGTAGTACACTGAGGCTTCACTCTATACGAGGGAGTGAGCAGGACAATAGATACTTTAGGAATTTAATTAAAGTGTTCAGTATAACTTTGCCACACATATTTAAATTGCTGATTAATAATTGGAATTGGCCAAAACACTGGACTTCGAAGAGCAAAGCCTGGATTCAGGACTTGAGAATTTCTGAGTTACTTTTTAAATCTAAAAATGGCTTTGCAGTTCTTGGAGGAAACGTTGTGAGCAATCTCAGCACAGTAGGATTTGTCGCACATCAGCAGCACCTCCAGCTCCTTGATGTTGTGTACCAGGAACTTCCGGAAGCCGCTGGGCAGCATGTGCTTGGTCTTCTTGTTGCTCCTGTAGCCAGTGTTGGGCATCAAGATCTGGCCCTTGAATCTTCTCCCCACCCTGTTGTCAATACCTCTGGGTTTCCCCAGTTACGCTTAATCTTGACATAGCGGTCAGACTGGTATCGGATGAAATTCTTGGTCCTCTTTTTGACGAACTTGGGGTCTGAGGGCTGCCATGATGCCTCGAGCAGAAGGCAGCCACCTCCAGAGGCAGCGCCGAGGAAGAGTAAGATATCATTTTAATGTATGTAATTACTAGGGTTACTTAATAATTTTCCTTTGGTTAGAAAACAGCTTTACAAAATTACCTAGCTTTTGCTAATTGAAATGTGATACAGATACCTCCCCACTTTATCTATGTCACACATTTTTCCTAAATAAATCACAATCCTTGATGGCTCATTTCACTTTACTCCTGCACACTAATCCATTGCCCCCTCCCCCAAGCTGTTTATGCACTGACTTATGTCATGGTTGTACTAGTTTTATGAATAAAATTACTATAAGTAATTATAGTCCGATTTTTTTTAAGATTTATTTTATTTATTTGAAAGTCAGAGTTACACAGAGAGAGGAGAGGCGGGGGGGGGGGGGGAGGTCTTCACTCTGTTGGTTCACTCCCCAGATAGCCGCAACGGCTAGAGCTGCGCCGATCAAAAGCCAAGAGCCAGGAGCTTCTTCTGGGTCTCCCAAGTGGGTGCAGGGTCCCAAGGACTTGACCTATCCTCTACTGCTTTCCTAGGCTATATCAGAGAGCTGGATCGGAAGAGGAGCAGCCAGGACTAGAACTGGCGCCTATATGGGATGCCGGGTTTCAGGCCAGGGCTTTAACCAACTGTGCCACTGCAGCGGCCCCTATATTTGTTTTTTAGGGGCATTGTTTTTCAAATCATTTGGGTAAATACAACAGCAGATTTGCTGAATTGTTTGGTAGAATGAATTCCTTTTTTTTTAGCTTTGTAAAAATCAACAAACTGTCTTCATGGATGGCTGTAACATTTTGCACTCTAATGAGTAATGCAGGAGAATACCTGCTTTTCCATATCCTTGCCTGAAATCAATGTTGTCAGATTTTATAATTCGGTAATTCTAAGAGAAGTGTAATAATTATTAAGATGTACAACTTTGAATGTCTTCTCCTGTATTTATCAATTGTATATATTTGGGCAATTGCCTATAGATATTTGGGTCATTTATTAATCATATTGTTCATTTTACAGGTTTTTATCATATATAAGTAAGAAGTTCTTCATTGACCACGTATATTTTTCGCAAACATTTCCACAATTTAATGTTTGTCTTTTCATTTTCACCACAGTATTTTTCAGAGCACAAGTTTTTCACTTTTAATGAATCATAAATTTATTCTTTTTTAAGAAAGATGTACTTATTATTTAAAAGGCAGAATTACAGTGAGGGAGAGAAAGGATGAGATTTTTTTTTACAAGAAGAGTTAGACAGTGAGAGAGAGACAGAGACAGAGAGAAAGGTCTTCCTTTTCCGTTGGTTCACCCCTCAATGGCCACTGCGGCCAGCGCAATGCGGCCAGCGCACCGCGCCGCGCCAATCCAAAGTCAGGAGCCAGGTGCTTCCTCATGATCTCCCATGCAGGTGCAGGGCCCAAGAACCTGGGCCATCCTCCACTGCCTTCCCGGGCCACAGCAGAGAGCTGGACTGGAAGAAGACAAACTGGAACAGAATCCGGTGCTCCAACCGGGACTAGAACCTAGGGTGCCAGCGCCAAAGGCAGAAGATTAGCCTAGTGAGCTGTGGCACTGGCCAGGATGAGATATTTATGAAGTTTTTATTATTTTTATTAATACAAAGAGAACAGATTTTATGTATTTCAAAGGTATAGTTCTTTTTTTTAACTTTTATTTAATGAATATAAATTTCCAAAGTACAGCTTATGGATTACAATGGCTTCCCCCCCATAATGTCCCTCCCACCCGCAACCCTTCCCTTTCCACTCCCTCTCCCCTTCCATTCACATTAAGATTCATTTTTGATTCTCTTTATATACAGAAGATCAGTTTAGCATACATTAAGTAAATATTTCAACAGTTTGCTCCCACACAGAAACATCAAGTGAAAAATACTGTTTGAGTACTAGTTATAGCATTAAATCACAATGTACAGCACACTAAGGACCAAGATCCTACATGAGGAGTAAGTGCACAGTGACTCCTGTTGTTGACTTAACAAATTGACACTCTTTTTTATGGCATCAGTAATCACCCTAGGCTCTTGTCAGGAGCTGCCAAGGCTATGAAGCCCCCTGAGTTCACCAACTCTGATCATATTTAGACAAGGCCATGGTCAAAGTGGAAGTTCTCTCCTCCCTTCAGAGAAAGGTACCTCCTTCTTTGATGACCCATTCTTTCCACTGGGATCTCACTAGCAGAGATCTTTCATTTAGGTCCCCCCCTCCCCAGAATGTCCTGGCTTTCCATGCCTGAAATAGTCTCATGGGCTTTTCAGCCAGAACTGAATGCCTTAAGGGCTGATTCTGAGGCCAGAGTGCTGTTTAGGACATGTGCCATTCTATGGGTCTGCTGTGTATCTCACTTCCCATGTTCGATCGTTCTCTCCCTTTTTTATTCTATCAGCTAGTATTTGCAGACACTATTCTTATTTATTTGACCCCTTTGGTTCTTAGTCTTATCATTATGATGAATTATGAACAGAAATTGATCACTGGGGCTAGTGAGATGGCATTGGTACATGCCACTTTGATGGGATTGAATTGGAATCCCCTGGTATGTTTCTAACTCTACCGTTTGAGGTACGTCAGCTTGTATAGTTCTAAGAAGATAACCCTACTCTCTCCTTCTCTCTTCCTCCTTCAATCCTTTTACTTCCTCCCTTTTTATCTTTTTCCTTTAATTTTTGCAAAGACATACTTCCAATCCACTCTATAATCACAGGTTTAATTCAGCACTAACCATAATTTTCAACAAATTATAAAGTAGGAAGAAAACAGTTGCACAAGAATATAAATAAAAATCAGCTGTCATAACAAAAGTTCTTCCATCTGTTGGTTCACTCCCCAGATGGCCGCAAAGGCTGGGGCGGGGTCAGGCCAATGCCAGGAGCCACAAGGTTCAACAGGTTCTCCGTCATGGACAGCAAGGGAAGCAAAATTATTTATGCATGCTAAAGTTATCATTCTACTTACATTATGCAGAATTAATTGTAAAGAGCTACGTGTGGAGATAGACAGGCAAATATTCGGGAGCTGAGAAGATCAGAAATGAGGTGACGCCATTCTAGAATGCTATAATATTAAGGAAGATAGAAATCAGTGAGTGCAGTTGAGTTATTCAGCAAATGAAATCAAGGAGAGTTGGGACATGATTAGAAGATAACAATTAAACAGCAACATATAAGACAAAGGAATCCTTTCTTCTTTGGCCAACTCGATGGATTAATATACCATCAGCTGAGTAGAGAAAGGATCACCAGATTTGAATGAGACAGATGATCACTTGAACTTTTCAGTTTTCATGTTTGTGAAACATTTGAGGAGAGAACATTCTCTGAGCAGTTAGGTAAGTGGGTTTAAAGCTCAAGAGCAAAATACTGGTAAGAAGTACGTCTTGATACCAGAGCCATAACCAGTAACTAAATCACATGATGTTTAAATGCTTCCAATGTGAAGATACAGAATGAAGCAAAGAAACTGCCTTTCTTGCAGACTCCTACGTGATTTCTCTACCTCTGTTGATATTATGGTTCTGAAACGCTACTTCTATTCCAAATTGCCATTGGGTCCCAAGGCTCCTCCTTGGTCATTGGTTTCCTAAGCTCTTCATATCTGATTTCATTTTTATGTCTATTTACTAGAAAACACCCATAATCTCCTGTTTCATATGCAGTCCCCATGCTACTAGAACAATCCACAACAGCGCAGTTGACATCTAGTGTGTTTTATGGACTCTGCTATTAGGGTGACTAACCACAATTAGTGGACACGGCAGCAAAATGAGTTTGCTTTCAGTTTCTGATCTTCCTCGGGCCAGAGTCTCAGAGGAACTGCTCACCCCAAGGGAAATGGGCATTGTAATCCCTAAATATTTCAGGCACTCCAAAAAATCAGATTTCTTGACCTCTTCTCATTCAATATATTTCAGTGTTGTCCATTCTCACCAACCTGAAACAATCTTTCCCCTTCATTCCGTGTCACTGATAGCCCCAGAGTTTATTGCTGACTCTCTGTATACTTTGCAGTTTCTTCATGGTTCCTCTCATTCTTTACCTGAAATATAAATCAGTGTTACTATTTTTTTTTACAAAATTCACTTCTTTTATTCTATATTACTTCTTTGAGTTTTCTCATCCATGTGCGTGATTTTCTTTCCTTTCATTGACAACCTTTGTTCAAATATCAAGCCCTGTTGATTTTCCCTACTAAAATAAAACTTAATTCCATTCACTTATTTCCATCTCCCTTGTCTTTATTCTACTTTAGCTGCTGTAATACCTTGTTTTGGCCTTGCAACACCTGCTGGCTTATCTGCTAACTGCTGTTTACTGGTGGTGTTATTTTATATAGTGTTAACATGGTTGCTGCGTCATCAAAAAGCATATTTTTATATCATTATCCAAATATGACTCTCTTTTCATTAGGATAAGTTTCTTCTTCAGAAAATCCTAGCGCTGGCACTGTGGTGCTGTGGGTTAAGCTGCTGCCTGTGAAGCCAGAATCCCATATGCGTGCTTGTTCTAGTCCCAGCTACTCCTCTCCCAATCTGGCTCTCTGCTATGGCCTGGGAAAGCAGTGGAAGACAGCCCAAGTGCTGGGCCCCTGTGACCACGTGGAGTTTCGGAGGAAGCTCCGGGCTCCTGGCTTCCAATCTGCACAGCTCCAGCCTTTGCAGCCATTTGGGAGAGTGAACCAGAAGAAGGAAGGAAGATCTTTCTCTCTGATCCTCCCTCTCAGTATCTGTAACTCTACCTCTCAAATAAATAAATAAAATCTTAAAAAGAAAATTCTACATGATCCCTTCTATACTGAGTAGAATTAGACTTCAGTCTACTTCTGTCCTACTATTAAAAGAAGAGAAGAGAATTACCACAATAGAATAAACCAATGCTTCATCCAATGAAGGTGGGTGTGATATTGCTTTAAAAATACCAGGATTCTGGGGCCGGCACTGTGGTTTTGTAGGTTAAGCACCTGCTTGCTATGCAAACATCACATATGGGCTCCAGTTGGAGTCCCGTCCACTTCACTTCCAATCCAGCTCTCTGCTATGGTCTGGGAAAGCAATGGAAGATGGCCCAAATGCTTACCCACATGGGAGATTCGGAAGAAACTATGAGCTGCTGGCTTTGTATTGGCCCAGCTCTAGCCATTGTGGCCGTTTGAGGAGTGAACTGGTAGATATAAGATCTCTCTCTCTCTCTCTGCCTCTCCATCTCTGTCTGTAACCCTGCCTCTAAAGTAAATAAATAAATCTTTAAAAAAAAAAATCAAGATTTCATTTCCAGTGAAAATGAGGGCAATGACTGCAGGCAAGCAATTAACAGCTTCTGTCATGCTAAATAGCAGGAGAGCTTAATTCAGGTAGGAGGTATTGGTGTTAGCTATTGCACATCTGTTTAGCTTTGCTGTGACGCCTGTTGAACACAACAAAATTCTAATCTGATAGTTTATAATAAATCTAAAAATAAGTTTAAAAATAGCCGGATGATATATTGAGAACAATGAAACTCAGATATTTTGTCTGTAAGACAGACTAGAGGCTCCCTACTCTGTATTTTGTTGATTAATGGCTAAAATTCCTTTTGTCCCCTATTTTAGGAATATGTTACTTAATTAATGAATCAGTATCTTTCTGAAAGTGAAATTTTTGGACTCTCCAAATAACAATTTCAGTCTATTTTTTACTTTCCCAGCAAGATGGCTTTACTAACAAGATGCACCACAAGAAAAGTTCAGAGAGAATTGTGAGTAACTATATTTCAAGACAATCTATACTCTGGCATAAACAATCTCTGGCTGCCTCAAATTCCCTTAGGAAATGAACTCCTTGTAATGTTAATTCTGTTTCATGAAGACCTGGTGGACGTCAATGAGATTACAGCTAGCACGCTTCTCATTAAAGAACAAGTCATATCAATGTCTGTTTAAAGCATGTTTTATAATATAATATAATATAATATCATTACTTATTTATTGTGTCCATGACCCTGTTAAGCTTATAGCAAAATAGCTGAAATATCACACTGAAACTCCTCTCCATCTTGCTTTAATGGATTTCCAGGCAAAAGCACCCTGTTTTCACTCTTACAAGCTGGTTTAGATTCTGACTGCTCCTGCTGTGCTGGTATTTGTGAAACATGAACTTTTAAATTTGATGTCTGTGCAGCCCAAGCATAATCTGTGGCTCAGAAATTAGTAGAGGGATCTGCCTTACCAATTTACAAAGGGTAAAAGCTAGTAAACCCAAAAACTTCTTATCCCTTCATAGCTGTAAACAAGTATACATCAGTCATCATTCCCATCCATTTCTTCCTCATTTTCTTTCCAATCTTCTGATTACCAAGATGATATACTTTTAAAGATGCATTTATGTATTTACTTATTTATTTGTTTATGAAAGGTGGAGCAATGTTGGAGGAAGAGAGAGATATTCTACCTGCATCTAAGTTGCAACAACAGCTCGATCTGGGCTATCCCAAAGACAGAAGCCAGGATTTTCATTCTGGTCTCCCACATGGATCAGTGTCAGGGACTTAGGTACTTGGAACATTTTCTGCTGCCTTTCCAGGCTCATTAGCAGAAGGATGAGTCAGAGTGGAATAGCTAGGACTTGAACCTGGCATTCCAATATGGGATGGCAGTATTGCAAAGCGCAGCTAAATCTGCTGCACCACAACATTGGCCCCATTTATATTATATATTTTAACTTATATAAAATCAACTATTTTCTTTGGACTCTAATTATGAATGAGATCATGTGATAGTTATCTTTCTGAGCTTGGATTTTTTCATTTAATAAAATGATCTCTAGGCCGATCCAAGCTGTTGCAAATAACAAGATTTCATCCTTTTTAGTTTGCTTCCAATTCCTGGCTATTGTGAATAGTTATGCAATAAACATGGAAGTGCATATGTGTCTTAAAAATATGGATTTCATTCATATTCCACTGTTTAATATGACTTCAACATTATAACTATTTATGACATTTCCTTTTCAACAAACACAGCTCTAAGCCTAATTTTATTTTCCATTATTATATATTTGCCATTTAGGAGATTTAGTAACACAATATTCCTAGATACATAAAATATTTCCTGATATCTAGTCCAATATAGCATTATAGCAACAGGACAATCCAAGCCATGCAGGGCAAAATTGATAGTTAAAAAAGAGGGAAGACACACTGGAGATAGAGCTGTGGGAAACTAGCAGCGGGAAACCCATGAGATCAGCAGAGACTGTGCAGGTCCACGCTGAAAGAGCAAATAAGGAAGGGAAGTGGCAGAGGCTTGGACTGAGGAGGTCAATGCTAGCCCACGGCTGATCAGGTGAGATGAGGAATTGCGGGTCCAAGGAACTACAGACAGCAGTGGGAGGGACAGCTTTGCAAACTGTTCCATGTGGGAAAAAAGGTTCTATGTGGCAAGAAAAGAGAAAATATAGAGGAACAAATAGAGGGTTTGGACATCTTCCAGCCTACTTCCCTCTCCCCTTCCCCCACCTGGACTTGTAGCCAGCTAGGAGAAGCCATTTTGTCCCACTGTTTGTTTGTTTACATTTTTGGATGTAAGCAGGGCACTGCTGCCCTTGTCTCCACAATCGCCCATCAATAGAAGGAGGGGTCACCTTACCACATCCCCACCCAGGAAAAAGACGCACAATGTTTCAGAAGAATTTCTTCCCCATCACGGAAGCTGTATGAAAAGGAGATTATCAGAAGCTCATCCCCCTCTAGCACCAATGAGAGTGAGCCTAGCTCCAGTAGGTGGGGCTCCATGCACCTCAGCTTGTACCTGCCATCAGTGAGAAGCAAGCTGGGCTCCAGTAGGTGGGGCTATGTGCACCATGTGCAACACACAGATCCAAAGCAGCTCATAACAGAGGGAACCGTAACCCAGGAAAGCCTTCACAGATTAGAGATGCAGATTGTTAAGCAGGGTGATCTAATCCTGAGCACACAAGAGACTAATACTGGGGAATCCTGCAACTGTGAGGAAAAGAGTGGGTCACAACAAGAGAAGTGAACAACCTCCTCCAACCAAACCAGAGTAAAGCTATAAAGCCCCAAGAGGGCCTTAGCTTGTATACCTGTTCCACACTGGAATTCTGAACAGAGCATCTAGGCCACATGCAGCACACACCTCTGAGTACTCACTGAAAGTACAGATGTCCCACTAAGCCAGAAGACAAAACCCAAAGATAAAAGCCACCAAACAATAAAAACAATACTAATCAAATGCAAAAAAAAAAAAAAAACAAAGGAAGAAACTTAAAAAGAATAAAGAAGACACAATGAGCCCCCTAAAGAACACTACAACATGTCAGTAGCAGAAGGCAAAGATGAAGAGATTGAGAATATGCCAGAAATGGAATTCAGAAAATTAATCATCAGATTACTTAGAAGCAATTAGAAGCAAATTGACAAACCTAATGAAGATTTTCTCCTAGAGATTAGGGAAATAATTAGTAAAAGAATTTTTGAACTCTTAAAATATGTTAGATCAGGGATTAGTACAAAAATCAAAGAATTTATTTACTAAGAAATAGAAATGGCTAGCGCTGTGCCGTAGAAGGTTAAGCCTCTACCTGGAGTGCTGATATATCATATGAGCACCAGTTCATGTCCTGGCTGCTTCTTTTCTGATCCAGCTCTCTGCTTATGGCCTGGAAAGCAATGGAAGGTGGCCCCTGAACCCACCTGGGAAACCTGGAAGAAGCTCCTGGCTCCTGGCTTTGGATAGGCCTAGCTCTAGCCATAGTGGGCATTTGGAGAATGAACCAGAGAATGGAAAACCTATCTTTCTCTCTCTCTCTCTCTCTCTCTCTCTCTTTACCTCCATTGTAACTCTGCCTCTCAAATAAATAAATCTTAAAAAAAATAAATAGAAACAGTTTAGATTGGGCTGTGAAGATGTAAACGTGGAGCTTCTATGTGAATGCAAAAAATACTAGACACACACACTCATGCAAGACTCCATTTAACCATAATGACTGAATTAAAACGATGGAGTTTGGCTTTTTCTGGAAATATGAGAACCTAGACTATTATGTTGCTATGGCGTTTTTCAGTAAACAACTCATAGGTAAGGCCACTGCTCAGTGAGGGGAGGAGGCAGATTAGAGGCAACTTCAATATTCCAAATAGTTACTCATATTCCTGAGTAGTGTCTGATATTTCCAAAATAAGTTTAGGGCTCCCTGTATTCCTTCATCCATCCCTTGGAGAGAGGCCTGAGAAGTAAAAATGCCTTTATTTCAGCTTTAATAAAATTGGTGCATATTCAAAGATATCATTGAGTATAAACAGTGAGATATGTAAGGAATATAATCAAACCTATATATCCATAAAACAAGAGTGACCCAAGAGAGATGAATTTTTACATCTAAAACCACTGTTTATATACAGTCTATCAGACTTAGTTGTATGCTTCTCAAAAGCACATTATACACCAATTTCCTTCAAAGATTAGGAGAGCCATAGTAAGTAAAAGGTGACCAACTATTTATTGTGTATATAAGATTAATAAGGAAAGTGCATGCGCAAATCAATAAGGAAAATATCTTCCAAGTGATTATTCATAAGCACCAGAATTCTGTCGTGTGAGCTCCACCCTAATGACCTTATAATGCAACTCTGATCATTCCCAAACACTCACCACAGTACTATATCAAAAAGTTATGAAAGCATTAACATTTTAAAAGATGTCAAAAATGGTACAATCCTTCAGAGATGGATTTGAAACACAGTACAGAGTCACCTGTTCAAGATCACAACTCATTTGTATATTTTCATAGCCAGTATTTCCACATGTATCACTTTACAGGCTTATCTACTCTCCTCGCCTTTCACTATCTTATAATTTTTTCACATGCATACAAATTTTCCATATTCCTTTGCATCCCCACCATTCAACCAGTACTCTGACTACTGGGTCATTCTAGATCCATTATCTCTGCATTTGTTAATTTTATATAAATAGAAGTGCACAATTCACACTTTGTGTCACTCATCAATATACATGTGGATTTATCCACTTTGCTTTTGATTGTAGCTTGTTCATGCTTATCACTGCATAATCCCATTGCATGATTATAAACAAACTTTATTTCTATTCATGTTACGTATTTATTTATTATACATAAATAAACTCTTAGTTCATTATACTTTACTGGGAATTTCCATTGCTTTCCTTATAGAGGTACAGCAATAGACAATGGCCTGAACATTCTGTGGCATGTAATTTACTATATTGACCTATTTGTGTTTGCTGAAAATTTCTGTACTTCCAACACTTCCAAAAAGCAATCTTTTGTGCTTTTCTTTTTGCTTGTCATTTAAAGTTTTTAATGTATTAATCATTTGATAAGCAGAGGTAGAGAGAAAAATATATCATGCATTTGTTCATTTCCCAAATACCAGCAACAGGGCCAAAGCCAGTAGAAACTTGAACCATGTCTCCCACACAAATGATAAGACCGAATTATTTTAATCATCATCAGTAACTCCCAGGAAGCCATAATCTGAAGCCAAAACTGGGTATCAAAACCAGACACTCTGATATTGTTTTAACCACTAAGCTAAACACCAGCTGCATTCTTGTTTTCTAATGTAATCTTATGTCACTCTCAGTTTAATACTGCATACTCTGATTCTCGTTCTACTTTAACTCTTTGAATGATTCTATATTGTTTGTCCTTTCTTCTTAGATCCTTTGGTTTTCCCATCTCTTTAGTCTTTCACTAATCCCTTAGATCACACAAATACACTTATTTCTTTAGTATCAAAGAGAATACCCCCACTATTTACACCATGCTGCTAAAATATACAATAACAAACAACATGTACACAGGAGCACACACAAATCCATAATCCATAGTTCATGTAATTGACACATGTAGATATATACAAAATTAACAGAGACACAAACCACACATACCATTTCTACTTAAGAAAACTCACCACAAACTCAAATTTGTAAACATCAAATCAACTACATATTAAAGCTTAGCCCAAGGTGAACCAATAGGATATGAATTCATACACATCAAAGACAGTACATTCACCACACAACATTTCCCTTTCTAGTATGCACAATACAGAAGCCAAACACATTCATGAAAGATCTTGATCATCCTAACAGTTAAAAACTTAGTGGCAAGCTGGGTTAACATTTAACAAAAGACTGATATGATAAAGTCACAGACATTTTTTTGAAAAATAGAAAATTTGTGGTTGGTATTGTGGCACATTGGGCTAAGCCACAGTCTGTGATGTCCATATCCCATTGGTTTAAGTCCCAGCTGTCCCATCTCTGATCCAGCTCCCTGCTAATGTCTTCATAAAGCAATGAAAAGAATGTCTCCCCTCCAAACAGGCCCATCCCTGCTGATGAACATGGTAAGGTAGATGCAAAGCTAATGACTGGACTTGGACAAGAAGAGCACCTGAGATACCCTCTCCAACCCTTACTTCACTTTCCCTTGAAGAAGAATGTGCTACAGGGCCAGGAGACTAATGGAAGTTTCGGAGGAGGAAAAAACAGGAAATGTGTCTCCAAGAACAAGACACAGCCCCTAAACATAGGGTTACCACATATGAGAACCGGGATAGCTGCTTTAGAGGCCATGAGTAGTGTTAGTTGGTATTGTTGGGAAAATTAATCAATCCCACACAGATTTGTAGGAGCTCAAACTCATACACACTGACATTGTACACCTCTTTCTAACCTTTCTAACAAGAATATCCACATTATTCCTTCATTTTACTTATGCTCTCAAATAAATATATGCACATATATATATTAAACCTGAGTAGTTATTATAAAACATATATTCCATAACCTCTATGAACAATTTCTCCTCAGAAAAATTAAGTTATCTACTCTTTAGTGACTACATATTGTGTTCTAGGCATGGATCACAAACTTCAATGTCATATATATATCTCAAAAATTATCACTTCAAGGATACCAAATGCTACTGACATCCAAAGTACACACAAATATAAGTACTCTTGTTTACTTGCATGTTGAAATTTTAAAATTGCTATGTCACCTGAATATCTTTGAGAACAAATGCCATGAACAGTAACAGTGCCTGAAATGAAAAATACACAATATATTTTTTGAAGGACACAAAATCCAGATGAGACCACAGCTCAGTGCTGTTTTATTGTAATTTCATTCTCTAGAACTCTAAGACGTCTCAAGCAGGTGCATGTGAGGAATTTGTATTGATCCAAGTCAGCCATGCATCAGAGAGAGTTCCTTTACCCCAGAAACTGTCTTCACTCCAAGAAGGCTCACACCTACAAGTGAAGACAGTAAAGCGGATACAAAGCTAATACTAGACATGGACAAGAGAGCCACCTGAGCTGTGCATTCCAACTCCTACTCACTTCACTTTCCTACCAAGAAGAATAGAAGGGTCTCAGTACATGGAAAATATGACAGAGACCTCAGAGGAGAGACAAATAGGGAATGTGTCCCCAAGAACAAGACACATCCCGTCAGCACAGAGTTCCCACGTGTGAGCATTGGGACTGTTCCATGTGTGACCACTGGCAGTGCTGATTTGTGTAGGGAAACTTAGTGTCTACTGACAAGGACTTGTGGTCACACACACGCATATGTTATACCTTTTCACACGAAGAAAAGCCCCATTTCTCCTTAACTTACTCTCTCAAATAAATCCATTGTGTGTGTGTGTGTGTGTGTGTGTATATAATTCACACATATATTACATATTAATATACATGTTTTTAAAATGGTTTTGTACATACATTTTTAAGCATCATTATTTATTATAAAACTTGTAATCTATAATCCTTATATACACAATTTCACCTAGTGATAAATAGGACTAACAATGAAAATACATATCTTTAACTAGTAGATACTGTATTCTAGGCATGGTTCACCTATTTCAATATTCTATACATGATTCAAAAAATATCACATCCAAGATGCCAATCCTGCAAACTTCCACCATATACACAATTTTACCAAATGTCATTTACTTATATGTTGCAATTTTCATTGGTTTTTGTCACCTTAATATCTGTGACAGCACGTCTCCAAGGTGTTAAAAATGGCTGAAAAACAAAATATCCTCTCAATAAGCTCTTTTGAATACACAAGAAACCCAAATGAGGCCACACTCAATATTATTTTTATATGGTTTCATTCCCAAGACTCCCAGAAGCCTCATGTGGATTCACATGCAGGATTTGTGTTGATTGAACCAGCAGGAAGTATAAAGGAGAGAGTTCCTCCAAGTTAGAATATGTTTCCTTTGGTGGCCGGCTCTGTGGCATAGTGGGTGAAGCCTCTGCCTGCAGTGCCAGCATCCCACATGGGTGCCAGTTGGAGTCCTGGATGCTCCAAGTCCACTCCAGCTCTCTGCACTGGCCTCAGAAAGCAGTAGAAGATGTCCTAAGTCCTTGCACCCATGCACCCATATGAGATACACAGAAGAAGCTCCTGATTCCTGGCTTCACATTGGCCCAGCTCCAGCTGTTCCAGCCATTTGGAGAGTGAACCAGACGATGGAATAACTCTCTCTCTCTCTCTCTCTCTCTGCTTCTCTATAACTCTGCCTTTCAAATAAACAAATAAATAAATCTTTAAAAAACTATGCCTCCTTTCCAACTTCATCCACTCCTGCTGATGAAGATGGTAAAGCCTTTGCAAATGAAATATGTGGACTTAAGTAAAATACGCAGCTGAGCTACCCAGGCCAATCCGTACTTAGTTCATGTTCCCCCAAGAATAAGAAAGTACTACAGGGCAAAGGAGTTAAGACAAAGGCTTCAAAGGAGAGAGAGATATGGGATTTGTTCCTAAGATCAGGGCAAAGTCCCTCAGCACAGAGTTGGTAAGA
This sequence comes from Oryctolagus cuniculus, assembly GCF_051225735.1. NCBI lineage: Eukaryota > Metazoa > Chordata > Mammalia > Lagomorpha > Leporidae > Oryctolagus > Oryctolagus cuniculus. The sequence goes on along the minus strand of NC_142870.1, from coordinate 18,122,515 downwards.
ACAGGGACAAGTATGGGTGAGGCCTTTGCTGGTTCTGGTATGTGTGAGGAAATTTGATCAATTCCACGCAGAGTGGCAGGCATTCACGCTCATACACACTCATATGTTATACCTCTTCACATCAAGAATGGCCACATTTGGGAAAGCAGTAGAAGGTGGGCCAGGTCCTTGGGCTCCTGCACCTGCGTGGGAGACCTGGTGGAAGCTCCTGGCTCCTGGCTTCAGATAGGCACAGCTCTGCTTTTGTGGCCAATTGGGGAGTGAACCAGAGGATAGAAGACCTTTCTCTTTCTGTCTCTCCTCTCTCTGTGAGCTCTGACTTTCAAATAAATAAATATATCTTTAAAAAAAAGAATGGCCACATTTCTTCTAGATTTTTTTATTGTAGTTCCTCAAATATATTTATAGATACACATATGCACAATTATAAAATGATTAATTATTATAAACCTTACACTCCAAATGTCTTATGTGCACAACTTCTCCTCAGAAAAATTGAGCTAACAATGATAATATCAATTTTTAATGACTACATATATTGTATTCTGTGGCTTGGTCCTGCAAAGCCACACCATTGGGGAAGAACAGGGTGGCAGTGCCCTTTCCCAAGAAATAACTCTGGGGACAGGCTTCGATGAACATGCCTGGGTTTATTCGCAGCCACATACACTTTTAAAGGTCAAGTAGAAGGGGTGTAACTAACTCAGGGGAACATTGACTATAGGTCAGAACCCATACTGGTGCCAATATGCTTCTCCAATCAGCTTAAAGATCACAAAGCTTTCCAGGGGGAACTAAAGGTCCTGGGCCACACCTGGGAACAGTTTACCTGATTGGCAGAAGGCAGGGGTAGGAAGAAATGTGCTTGGGCTCAGGCTAACTTCTGGGCTCTCCCACAGTATTCTAGGCATGGTTCTCATTTTCAACATTTTGTGTGTATTTCTAAAAACATCACATCCAAGATCCCCAGCCCTGTTGACTTCCTCCAGACACGTAATTTTAACAATTGCTATTTACTTGTATGTTAGAATTTTCAATGGTTAAGTCACCTTAATATGTATGAGACCAAATTGCCTATTTGGTAGCAATGTCTGGAGCAAAATACACACTCAATGTCTCTTTTTCTTTAAATGAATAGAGAACACAGGTGAGGCCATACTTCAATGCCATTTCATTGTAATTTTATTCAGCAGAATTCCAGACATCTCAAGCACATGCGAGTGAGGAATCTGTGTTGATCCCAGCCAGCAGTGAGTCAGAAGGAGAAGATTTCCCCAGTCAGAATATTTCTTCTCCCCAAGCAGGCCCATTACTGCTGATGACGGTGGTAAGGTGGATGTAAGTGAAATGTTTGGAATCGGACCAGAGGTACAGCTGAGCTGCTCATTACAGACATTTCTTAGGAGAAAGTCCTTTAGGGCAGTGGACTAAGACTGAGACCTCAGAGAAGGAACCAGTGGGTAATACATGTTGAATAACAGGACAAGACTCCTCCACGTGGAGTCATCTCATGGGAGCACTGAGACAACTGTGGGTGAGGCTGGTGGCAGTGCAGATATGTGTTCAGAACCTCGCTGCATGCAATGCAGATTAGCAGGAACTCATGCTCACGCACACTCACATGTGTCTCTCTTCACGCTAACAATGACCTCACTTCCCCTACTCCTATCTTATTCTCCCAAACATACACACACACACACACACACATACACACACACAATTTTAGCAACTGCTGTTTACTTACATACTTATTTGTTGGAATTCTCTATGGTGAAGTCATCTTAGCATTTATGATAGCAAGTGCTGAGAATGGTAACCATAGCTGAAACAAAATAAACACTTGATGAGCTCTATTGACTGGAAAGAGAACACAGTTGAGGCCACAGCTCAATATATACATGTTGTAATTTCATTCCCCAGAATTAAAGACGTCTCAAGGGGATGTACTTGAGGAATTTGTGTTGATCCCAGCCAGCACTGAATCAGAAGGAAAGTATTCCTCCACCTCAAAATATGTCTCTTCTTCAACCCGACCCACTCTTCTTGATGAAAGTGGTAAAGCAGATTCAAGGAAATTATCAGAATTTGGACAAGAGATGCAGCTGAGCCCTCAGTCCGATCCCTAATTACTTCCCTTTCCCTTCAAAAACCAAGATAGTGCTCCCGGGCAGAAGGACTAATACTGAGACCTCTATGGAAGAAAAATATATATATACATATAAAATGATTTAACATGAAAAATTAGTATAAAATGTGCACCATGTACCTCTTACAGGTACAATTTCTCCTTAGGAAAATTGAGTTAACAATGACAACATCTATCTTTAATGCATGAATACTTATTCTAGACATGGTTCATACTTCTCAATTCTCCCTATACATCTCCAAAAAAATCACATCTAAGATGCCCAATCCTACATAAACCCACCATATACACAATTTTAACCACTGTTGCTTGCTTGCATGTTGGAATTGTCAATGGATAAATCACCTTAATATCTGGGAGGGCAAGTCCCTTTTTCCCTAATAAAGGCTGAAACAAAATATCTGTTTAGTATTCTCTGTTTTGTTTTGAAGTGGGCACAGAATCCAAATGAACCAAAGTCAATTTTCTTGTTTCTTCCTTCTTTTCTCTCCTTTTCTCTCCCCTTCCTTCCTTCCTTCCTTCCTTCCTTCCTTCCTTCCTTCCTTCCTTCCTTCCTCTTTTTTTTTGCTTTCTCCTTTCTTTGTTATTTCATTACCCCCAGAATTCCAGAAGTCTTAGGCAGATGGCTATAAGGGATTTGTGTTGATCCCAGCCAGCAGTGAGTCAGGAGAGAGTTCCTCCATGTCAGAATATGTCTCTTCTCCAAGCAGGCCCACTCCTGCTGATGAAGACTATAAGGCAGATACGAATGAAATTGTCTGGATGTAGATAAGTGGTGCAGGTCAGTACACATTCCAACCCTATTTAGTTCACTTTCCCTGAAAAAGAAGAAATTGTTTCAGGGAAAAGAGACTATGCCACAACACTGGCCCTGATGTACTGTTTATGGGAATACACATATATTATACAAAGAACCCATAATTAAATGCTACCGTTTATAATTTAATTACTTAGAATTCCTAAAATATCAAGTGAATGCATTTGAGAGATTTGTTTTGATCCCAGCTAGCAGCAAGTCAGAGAAAAGAGTTCTTCCCCCTCATAATATGTCCCCTCTCCAAGCAGGCGCACTGCTGTTGATGAAGACTGTAAGAAAGATACAAAAGTAATGAGTAGACCTGGACAAGAAGGGCACTTGAGATGTCTATTGTAACCTCTACTCACTTTAGTTTCCCCCAAGTATAAGAAAGTGCCTAAGATGGAGGCCTTGGGAGAGGGACAAACAGGGAATATTTCCCCAAGAACAGGACAAGGCCCCTTAGCACAGAGTTGCAATGAGTGAGTGTGAGGACAGGGGGGCATGATACTGTAGGAAGTGCCGATGTGTGCTTGGAAACTTGATCAATCCCAAGCAGATTGTCAGGCGCTCACTCTCATACAGACTCACATGTTATACCCCTTCACACAAAGAATGACCACATTTCTTTTTTCTTTGATATTCTTTCAAAAAAAATCATGAAATTATTATTGTGAAACTTGTGCTACACAACCCTTTAAAGCACAATTGCTCCTCAATACATTTGAGTTAATAATGATAACAATCTTTAATACAAACATGTTATTCAAGTAATGGTTCACAATTTTCAATATTCTGGATGTATCTCCCAAAATATTGCACCCATAATACCCAAACCTTCTGACATGCATCATACACATTGAAATGAAATTTTTTGCAACCACTATTGAAATTTTCTATGTTTAAGTAACTTTGATATCCATGACAACAAATCCCCTCTGTGGTAGCAATGTCTGAAACAAAATGTTCACTTAACCTTTTCTCTCTCCCTCTCTGTATCTTTATCTCTATCTCTCTCTCTATCTATCTATCGCTATCTCTATATCTACCTTTATCTCTATCTTTTCTCTCCCCCTTGTCTCCCTAAATAGACACGAAACCTAGTTGAGTCCAGAACTCAATGTTGTTTTTGATGACTTTATTCCACCAGAATTCATTCCAGAAGTCTCAGTCGGATGTTTGGGAGACACTTGAATTGAACCCAGACTTGAGTTGAATCCACAAAGCAGTCAGACAGCAGGAGGGAATGTCTACACGTCAGAATATATCGCCTCTCCAAGCAGGTACACTCCTCATGATGTAGATGGTAAGATGGATGCAAATGAAATGTCTGGTCTTAGACAGGAGTTGCAGCAGAGGTACCCAGCTCAACCCTACTTACTTCACCTGCTCCTCACAAACAAGAATGTGTTTCAGGACAGAATGGCTACAACTAAGATGGAGGCTTCAGAAGAAAGATGGATAGAGAATGTGTCCCCAGGACCAGCACATGGCATCCTGCACAGAATTTCCACATGTGTGCACTGGAATAGCTGATGGTGAGGTCATGGGGACTTCTGAAAGGTGTAGAACAATGTAGTGAAGCCCACACACATTGGTAGAACTTCAAGCTCACACAGGTGTAAAATATATCCCCCTCACCCCAAGAATGTCTCCATTTCTCCTTTAATTTATCCTTTCACATGTGCCTCCTTCACTCTCTGTGAGTCATTCCCATTCCCTAATATTGCACAGTGGACTCGCGTACCCTCCTTCCTGCACGTGTTCTTTCACACCTAAACCTTTACTAATCCCATGAGTAACTTGTATCCCTTTATATAGATACATATTTTAACTCCCTATGCTACTCCAAATTCTATGAAACTAAGTTCTGGAGAGTATTCAGTTTCATATACAGCCTCTATCACTCTTATGTCGCAGCACTCATGATAGCTTCTGCTTTTCCTTGAGCTGCATAATCTGAGAGCTCATGTGCACTTTCAAACATCTTCTCAAGGACTAACAAAAACATCAACTGCTCTTGTACTCATTCACATATATCATCACAGCACAGGCACAAGCACACATACTCACACACACTCACCCCATCATCCCATCATTCCCTATTACCAACACAAGAAACACGTATCAGATATGTACCAGAATATGCCTCCACCTTCCCCCAGATACGCCATACATACATTCTTCACATACAAGGTATACCAAATACACACCTCACATGGCACCTGTCATATACAGGATTCTGAAACATTATATATTAACATGCACTTCTGTCTCACATGCAGGGATACCCAGAGGGCCAGCATAAATCTTTACACAAACCAATTTAAGTTTCCTTATGTTTGAAATTTTATTTCCTAGAAATCCATCCATTCCATCAAGAAGACCCCTATTTTCTATCTGCAGATATGCCTTTATGCCAGGATGTGGAGCACATCAGGTTCCCATCCTCTTTTGATGTATCTGCTTTCATGTCCATTTAGCTAATGAGTCCTGCCACCTGAAACACACAGCAGGATTTAATGACTCATGACAATCTACTACACACACATCCAAAGAAAAAGGCATGATGCTTCTGTGTGGAACACACAGGGCAGATTGGTGCCTCCTAAAAAGAAAACAAGGGCAGAAGTCATGACCTTTACTGTGAGGATCCCTACAGAAGGCAACCCATCTCATGTGTCTACATAGGAACTCCTAACAGAGCGTGAGCCCCGCTTGGACATAGAAACCCAAAATGAGCGTGTGGAGACTGACAATCCAGGAGAGCTTCCAGAGCTGGAGAAGAGGTGGGTGGTAGCTTTAAATGCATGGCCTGCTGTCGAGTTTTCCTAGCCTAGAAGTCCTTCAGGGGCACATGCAGTATGGAGTCAACCAAGGCTTTAGCTGCTGCGCTTTTCATCTTTCCCTTACTTAGCTAAAGACAAAAGATCAAAAAATAGAGGAAGAGGAGACAAAGGAGGAAAATCAGGCAGATCACATCTGAGTGCAACATGGAAAACGTTGTGACTCGACAGTCCTATACACAGACTTTCTCAAGTCCGAGGAAGAGGAGGCGAAGCAGGCACACTCTATTGAGGCTATACCATTGTCTCTAGGCAGGCAGAGTACTCTGCTTTGATTACACATGTCTGCCACCACTACAACCAGTAGGAATAGAGCAACTCCCTTGATGACTGTTTGTCATTACAATAAGTTGCCATTTTCAACAATTGGATTCTCTTGTGTAGTTTGGTTTTCTCATAGCCTTGTAGGTCCATTGGCCTGAAATAAGGTGACCAGTACACTATAAGCATCTAACAAGGATAGCCATCATCGTGAGCCTGACAATGTTACGTCAGCCAAGGCTTGTCTGAAGATAGATATAGCAGATTCTTGGCAGGTTATCCCAATGCCCTGGCAAAAACCTGGTGTTAGCTCTGAAGAAAACATCCATAGAGTTTTGAGGATCCAAAGTACTCTGAAAACATTTCACCTTGAGGAGGCTATTTCTACTACTATCATTCACCCTCAGAAGGTCAGGAGACATGGAAAACACTTCTAAGATTGCCTTGTGGAGAAGAAGAGTTTAGAAATAGAGAGATATCTTAGAATCATGAGAAGCAAGCTTGGCATACCTAGAACTATCAGCAGTGGAACAGACTGATAATTTCTTAGCAGGAAAAGAGAGAGGAGATCTCTTCATTGACAGAGCGCTTGGGACATTCTCATTGCTCTTCACATGTAGAGTTCTACTCCATGTTCTAAATACTCATTTCTTGTACACTTGAACATTTGGCTCATAATTTCATGCTCCAGATCACATACTGCTCTTCCTTCCATTCTTCTTAGAGAGAGATACAGATGGCGGGGGGAGAAGGAGAGAGAGAGTCCTTCCATCTGCATGCTCACTCCTCAAATGGCTCAATGCGTAGGTCTAGGCCAGGCTGAAGTTAGGAGCCTGAGACTACATTCAAGCCTCTCACATGGGTGGCAAGAGACAAAACACTTGGGCAGCCTTTATTGTTTTCCCAGATGTGTTAACAGAAAGCTGGGTTAGAAGTGGAAAATTTGGGACTCAATATAGTGCTCCAATATGGGACACTGATGTCACAGGCAGCAGCTTAACCTGCTGTGCTATGATGCTGGCAAATTATGTTAATTCTTAATATCAAATGGTGACCTCTATTTCTTCTCTTTGTTTTCTAAATATATGATTACATCCCTGAATGTTTGATACATACCCTGTACCACCACATTCCATCTATGATACAACTTCCAAAGTACAGCTTATATGATTCTCCTTTGCCATTTACCATTCAACACATCAGTCTTGTTGGAAGAGGAGGAACATCTAAATTATTCATGTATGCATCATACCCTGATAATTTCCCTAAAGAGTTCATTTTGCATGAGATGACATGATAGTATGTGAAGTATCCAATAAGTTTGCAGGTGACATTCCAGGCAAAGGAATGATGGTCTAGAAGAAGCAAATACCGAACCAGAAATGTTTTTTCAAGTTAGAGTGAATTATTATTTCCTACTTGATGAATAAAGATTCACTGCAATTATAATTACAATATTTTTCCTATTGGCATGTTATCATGTAGAAGTCAAAGGTTGGCTGCTATTGCTTATACTATTATCATTGGCAAGAGAGAAATCAACCTTATGAAAGGAAATTCATGTGATTAAATACATACAAAATTAGCACAACTATCTGGTTCTCAAGTCTACTGGGAAATCACTGAAGATCTGGTGAGGGAAGCTATTAACCTTGTCTACCTCTTAGTAATAAATTTATTCCTACTAACAATTGTGAGAAAACCTTCATTTATTAAACAAATATCTAGTTCAGGAACACTCTAAAAATCCATTCATCTTAGGAGCCATAAGAATCTTTTTCAAAAATTCTTGCTGCTTCCAAGTCCTTGATGATGCATCCAAATAATTATCTCAGTATTCATAAATAATTCAAAGCATTTTCCTTCTTCAATACTCACTCTTGATTGGAATTGGAATGTGTTAGCATTCAGCTTCAATTCAATGTCAATGTACAAACTATATCTAAATCTATTGATATTTTTCCTCCTTAAACAACTTATCTCAGGTATCCCAATGAAGCTATTTATTACCAATCAAAAGAGAGTTGGGTTGGGTCAACATTGTGGCATAGTGGGTGAAGTCACCGCCTTCAGTGTCAATATTCTATATGGGTGCCAGTTCAAGTCCGGGTTGCTCCACTTTCAATCCAGCTCTCTGCGATGGCCTGGGAAAGCAGTGGAAGATGACCCAAGTCCTTGGGCCCCTGAACCCATGTGGGAGACCCAGAAGAAGCTCCTGGCTCCTGGCTTCGGATTGGTGCAGCTCCTGCATTTGCATCTATCTGGGGAATGAACCAGTGGATGGAAGACCTCTCTCTGTCTCTGTTGGTCTGTCTGTCTGTGTCTCTCTCTCTTTCCCACTGCCTTTCAAGTAAAATAAATCAATCTTTTAAAAATATAAAAAGTAAAACTAAAGAGGGATGGCATTGAACAAGGAGCAACCCATTGAAAAAATGAAAAATCCTATGGTACAATATCTTCTTGATTTGAATCTATCACTTTCATGTATTTTGTATGTTCATGAAAGGATGCTAAATTACCCAACCTCAAGGATCAATGAACCACGGAACAAATATTTTATTATGGGTATCTTAGATTGCATCGTCATTGGTGCCTCAATATCAGGTATTTATTTTATTTAGTCTCTTGTAGGAAAGAAAACATTTAAAAAGATTTATTTATTTATTTATTTATTTATTTATTTATTTTAAAGGAAGAGAGGCAGAGAGAGTGGGAGAGAGCCGGGGCTAGAGAGCGATATTTATACTGATAGTTCTAAGCCCAAATATACAACAACCAGGGCAGGACAAGGCCAAAGCCAGGAGCCAGGAATTCCATCTTGGCCTCACATATGGGTGGCAGGGACCTAAGCACTTAAGCTATCATATGCTGCCTTCTGAGGTGAATTAGCTGGAAGTTGTATAAGAAGCACAACAATCAGATATAGACCCAGTGCTACTATAAGGGATGCCATTGCTACAAGTGGCAGCTTAAACCACTGCACCACAATTACAATCTGCAATAAAACATATTTCTAAATGATGAAAAGTTAATTATAGAAGATAATATAGTTTTTCTTCAAAATTAAAGGCTTCCAATGGGAACCAACTACAGAAGTATATCAGAGGCATCACATAACATTCTATGTTTCCCAAATATTCAAAGCATCTGTGAATATCTTTATCCATGACACAAGTGGCAGTGCTACTGAATCTGTTATCTACTGGACTTTCTTGCCATCCCTGACTCCCTTGTAAAACTGGAATATTTTCTGATCATCTGACAAAAGGTTCCAAGTACAATATCAAAATATATTTTATATTATTATCAAAATTGAAATATCTGGTACATGTCTTGATATGGAAATGAAAGTTCTATACTTTGCTGACAAATCTCAGCTTGTCCCAGATTATTAGACCTATAGAAATGGCACTGATGTGACATCTATCTATATGAGGTGCATTTCTGGTTTTATTTTCTGCAAGTGATATGCTGAGACTTGTACCATGCATATCTAATGCTTTCTACATCCTATAATTAAGTAACTATCATTAAATTCAGTTGGCATGGCCGGCGCCATGGCTCAATAGGCTAATCCTCCGCCTTGCGGCGCCAGCACACCAGGTTCTAGTCCCGGTCGGGGCGCTGGATTCTGTCCCGGTTGCCCCTCTTCCAGGCCAGCTCTCTGCTGTGGCCCGGGAAGGCAGTGGAGGATGGCCCAAGTGCTTGGGCCCTGCACCCGAATGGGAGACCAGGAAAAGCACCTGGCTCCTGGCTTCGGATCAGCGTGATGTGCTGGCCGCAGCGTGCCGGTCACAGCGACCATTGGATGGTGAACCAACGGCAAAAAGGAAGACCTTTCTCTCTGTCTCTCTCTCTCTCTCACTGTCCACTCTGCCTGTCAAAAAAAAAAATTCAGTTGGCATAATGTCCTGTGAGTTGATGAACATCCTAGGTATCAGCAAACTTAATTGTGACAGCTAGAAAGATGGCACAATGGTGATATGTAATGGGAAATGTGTACTACCACTGAACTCAAATAATTTTAAGCTGTTAAGTTCGTTAAGATAATACTTAAAAATATAGGGTCAACAGTTTCATTATATTAAGAACTGTTCTGATATTCTATAGTGATGAAAATATATTTGGAACAGAATCCTTAGAATGATGCTCTAATAAGTGTGTGATCTATTGAGATGCATCAGTTAGATCCCCCTTCACGAAAACATTTGCTGCTTAACTGCGAGGTTGTGATAGCTGAGAGTCACTGTCCATTTTTATTCTTGGGTGTAGGTTATACTCTTGTCTTTTCAGGCAGCCCCAATAAAGACCATGATGAGGTGGTAAGTGAACAAATATCTTAGCCATCTTTGCCATGTGTGTAGCTTCTCTAGTGGACAATCTTTTCTCTGGAATTTTCTGTTGAGTTGTTGAAGAGATTTTTTTCAGATCTGCTTCATAGTTTTATGGATTGCCTTGTCCAATGCTGCTGCCTCTTTCCTTTCACAAATATTATAGCCCAATAGACCGTAGAACTCCTAACTCCATCTCAGGTTCTGCTTCCTTAATAATGTAACCTGCAAAACAAATCTTATATAAGTTTCTTGCTTTTTTCTGTCCTCTGTATCTCACCTGGAGCTTTAGAAGGGTTTTTGCTTCATTTTGTTCTGTTATAAGTCATCTCTCATGATAATTTTTGGTGGTAACACAATCTGAGTTTTTTCAGGATAAGATATTGCTTTAGAAATGGTATTTTGGGAGAAGGGTTAGCCCAGATAATTTGCTAGGATTTCTCCACTATAATAATTGTCCTACAGATTATATCTCCTTAACGATGCTGCTAGGTTCTAAGTCTCTACCAAATCTACAACAGAAACTTGGAAAGAGATAACAATATTCTATTGGTTTGGGTTTAAGCGTACCTTTGTTTTGCTCTTTCAGTAGTCTTTTCTTCTAAACTCCTTTTTCCTTCTTTTTTCTTTAATGTTATAGGTGTCTCTCAAATGTTTAGTAATAGTATTCTGCTCCTATTTAAGATAGTAACACAAGAATGATCAGTAAAAGGCCTTCTAATCCTTTCTCCCTCTCCATGCCTTCAGGAACTCCTAGAACCCGAATGTTGGGTTTTTTAATAGTATCCTGAAGATTCCCGACAATATGTTTCAGATTTCTAATTTCCTCTTCTTTTCTTTGGTTTGACTGTATCCTTTCCTGTTCTCTGTCTTCTAAGTCCGATATTCTCTCTTCTGCTTCACCCATTCTGTTTGTAAGGCTCTCTATTGTGTTTTTCATTTGATCTATTGAATTCTTCACTTCAGTCACTATCACAGTTTCCTGTTGTACTAGTTGTTTCGTTTCATTTTGATTCCTCCTTAATATTTCATTTTCACGAGAGAGATTTTCTATCTTGTCCAATAAGGATTTGTGTAGTTCCAGAATTTGTTTTTGAGAACTTCTTAATGTTCTTATCAATTTTTTGAGATCTGCTTCTTGCATTTCTTCTATGTCATCATCTTCATAATCTTGAATTGGGGTGTCTTTTTCATTTGAGGGCGTCATGGTGACTTCCTTGTTTTTATTACCTCGGTTTTTGCGTTTGTTATTTGGCATATTGGAGATATTTGGTTTCTTCACTGTGGTGCTTTTTCTTGTTATACTATGACTCTAGATTAAGTGGACTATCTGTTTTTGATGGAGCCTTAGGGCTTGAGATGGGTGTGGCCTGAGAGCTCTGTTTGGTGTGCCAAAGGTGACACTCCCAGGTTAGGCGTGGTAAATCTCTCTCTTTCTTTTTTTTTTTCTTTTTTTTTTTTTTTTTTTTGATTCAAAAGGGAAGTAATTCCGCACAGCTGAACGAAGTTGGAGGTAGTTAGCAGGCAAATGATATACCCACAGGAGCCAGAGATCGGAAGCTCTTTCCCAAGATCCCCACAGGGAATCTGTTCGGCCCTCAGAGTGGGCTCAAATTCTCCTTCAGCCTCCCACTGGGTTGCCAAAGTTACGGAATTGTAGCGTCTCTGGAGAGTGCTCACGTGAATTCCGTGAGTTCTCTCCCCCACCGTCTCTTTTTTCACAGTCTCAGTTCAGTAGCACCACAAATTTACTAGCTCCTAATCTCCTGTTAATTCGCCCCACCCAGAGTCAGGTTTTTCTGCTAGGCTCAGGGTTGGTGCAGACCTGAGGTCGCTCTGCTTATGACGTATGTCCAAGATGGCGCCTGCTCTTTGTCTTGCTCGCCCTTGAGAGGTGAGCGGAGAGAGAGAAACCCGTGTCCGTACTAGTCACCCTTTTTTTTTTTTCTCTCTCTCTCTCTCTCTTCCAGTTAGCCTTGTGAACATAAAGAAAAGATCCTAAAATGTGCAAGAGAGAAACGTCAGATTACTCTCAGAGGATCTCCAATCAGACTCACAGCTGACTTCTCATCAGAAACTCTAAAAGCTAGGAGGGAATGGCGAGATATAGCCCAGGTACTAAGAGAGAACAACTGCCAGCCCAGAATATTATATCCTGCAAAGCTATCATTTGTGAATGAAGGTGAAATAAAGACTTTTCATAGCAAACAGAAATTGAAAGAATTTGTTGCCACTCGTCCAGCCCTGCAAAAGATGCTTAAAGATGTGTTACACACAGAAACACAGAAACATGGTCATCAATATGAAAGAAGGTAAAGGAAGGAAACCAAGGAAGGAAACCTCACAGCAAAAGATCACAGGGAATTCAAAGCATATATTAGAACTTATCTTTGGCAAATGGCAGGGCAAAGTTACCACTTATCATTAGTCACATTGAACGTGAATGGCCTGAACTACATAATGATTAAGGGATCAATTCAACAGGAAGATATAACAATAATCAATGTATATGCACCTAACTACAGGGCACCGGTTTATCTAAAAGATTTGTTAACGGACTTAAAGGGAGACTTAGACCCCAATACAGTAGTACTGGGGGACTTCAATACTCCACTCTCAGAAATAGACAGATCATCCGGTCAGAAGATCAACAAGGATACAGTAGATTTAAACGACACTATAGCCCAAATGGATCTAACAGATATATACAGAACTTTCAATCCTACAGCTAAAGATTTTACATTCTTCTCAGCAGTACATGGAAGCTTCTCTAGGATTGACCACATACTAGGCCATAAAGCAAGTCTCAGCAAATTCAAAAGAATTAGAATCATACCATGCAGCTTCTCAGACCATAAAGGAATGAAGTTGGAAATTAGTAACTCAGGAATCCCTAGAGCATACGCAAACACATGGAGATTGAACAACATGCTCCTGAATGAACAATGGGTCATAGAAGAAATCAAAAGAGAAATCAAAAACTTTCTGGAAGTAAATGAGGATAACAGCACAACATACCAAAACTTATGGGACACAGCAAAAGCATTGTTAAGAGGAAAGTTTATATCAATAGGTGCCTACATCAAGAAATTGGAAAGACACCAAATAGATGAGCTTTCAATTCACCTCAAGGATCTAGAAAACCTACAGCAAATCAGACCCAAATCTAGTAGGAGAAGAGAAATAATTAAAATCAGAGAAGAAATCAACAGGATTGAATCAAGAAAAACATTACAAAAAATCAGCCAAACGAAGAGCTGGTTTTTTGAAAAAATAAACAAAATTGACACCCCATTGGCCCAACTAACTAAAAAAAGAAGAGAAAAGACCCAAATCAATAAAATCAGAGATGAAAAAGGAAATGTAACAACAGACACCACAGAAATAAAAAGAATCATCAGAAATTACTACAAGGACTTGTATGCCAGCAAACAGGGAAACCTATCAGAAATGGATAGATTCCTGGACACATGCAACCTAAATAAATTGGACCAGGAAGACATAAAAACCTAAACAGACCCATAACTGAGACAGAAATTGAAACAGTAATAAAGGCCCTCCCAACAAAGAAAAGCCCAGGACCAGACGTTTAAAGAAGAACTAACTCCAATTCTTCTCAAACTATTCAGAACAATCGAAGAAGAGGGAGTCCTCCCAAATTCTTTCTATGAAGCCAGCATCACCTTAATTCCTAAGCCAGAGAAAGATGCAGCACTGAAAGAGAATTACAGACCAATATCCCTGATGAACATAGATGCAAAAATCCTCAATAAAATTCTGGCCAATAGAATGCAACAACACATCAGAAAGATCATCCACCCAGACCAAGTGGGATTTATCCCTGGTATGCAGGGATGGTTTAATGTGCGCAAGACAATCAATGTGATACACCACATTAACAGACTGCAGAAGAAAAACCATATGATTATCTCAATAGATGCCGAGAAAGCGTTTGATAAAATACAACACCCGTTCATGATGAAAACTCTAAGCAAACTGGGTTTGGAAGGAACATTCCTCAATACAATCAAAGCAATCTATGAAAAACCCACAGCCAACATCCTATTGAATGGGGAAAAGTTGGAAGCATTTCCACTGAGATCTGGAACCAGACAGGGATGCCCACTCTCACCACTGCTATTCAATATAGTTCTGGAGGTTCTAGCCAGAGCTATTAGGCAAGAAAAAGAAATTAAAGGGATACAAATTGGGAAGGAAGAACTCAAACTATCCCTCTTTGCAGATGACATGATTCTGTATTTAGGGGACCCAAAGAACTCTACTAAGAGACTATTGGAACTCATAGAAGAGTTTGGCAAAGTAGCAGGGTATAAAATCAATGCACAAAAATCAACAGCCTTTGTATACACAGACAATGCCATGGCTGAGGAAGAACTTCTAAGATCAATCCCATTCACAATAGCTACAAAAACAATCAAATACCTTGGAATAAACTTAACCAAAGACGTTAAAGATCTCTACGATGAAAATTACAAAACCTTAAAGAAAGAAATAGAAGAGGATACCAAAAAATGGAAAAATCTTCCATGCTCATGGATTGGAAGAATCAATATCATCAAAATGTCCATTCTCCCAAAAGCAATTTACAGATTCAATGCAATACCAATCAAGATACCGAAGACCTTCTTCTCAGATCTGGAAAAAATGGTGCTGAAATTTATATGGAGGCACAAGAGACCTCGAATAGCTAAAGCAATCTTGTACAACAAAAACAAAGCCGGAGGCATCACAATACCAGATTTCAGGACATACTACAGGGCAGTTGTAATCAAAACAGCATGGTACTGGTACAGAAACAGATGGATAGACCAATGGAACAGAATTGAAACACCGGAAATCAACCCAAACATCTACAGCCAACTTATATTTGATCAAGGATCTAAAACTAATTCCTGGAGCAAGGACAGTCTATTCAATAAATGGTGCTGGGAAAATTGGATTTCCACGTGCAGAATCATGAAACAAGACCCCTACCTTACACCTTACACAAAAATCCACTCAACATGGATTAAAGACCTAAATCTACGACCAGACACCATCAAGTTACTAGAGAACATTGGAGAAACCCTTCAAGATATTGGCACAGGCAAAGAATTTCTGGAAAAGACCCGGGAGGCACAGGCAGTCAAAGCCAAAATCAACTATTGGGATTGCATCAAATTGAGAAGTTTCTGCACGGCAAAAGAAACAGTCAGGAGAGTGAAGAGACAACCGACAGAATGGGAAAAAATATTTGCAAACTATGCAACAGATAAAGGATTAATAACCAGAATCTACAAAGAGATCAAGAAACTCCACAAAAACAAAACCAACAACCCACTTAAGAGATGGGCCAAGGACCTCAATAGACATTTTTCAAAAGAGGAAATCCAAATGGCCAACAGGCACATGAAAAAATGTTCAAGGTCATTAGCAATCAGGGAAATGCAAATCAAAACCACAATGAGGTTTCACCTCACCCCGGTTAGAATGGCTCACATGCAGAAATCTACCAACAACAGATGCTGGCGAGGATGTGGGGAAAAAGGGACACTAACCCACTGTTGGTGGGAATGCAAGCTGGTCAAGCCACTATGGAAGTCAGTCTGGAGATTCCTCAGAAACCTGAAGATAACCCTACCGTTCGACCCAGCCATCCCACTCCTTGGAATTTACCCAAAGGAATTTAAATTGGCAAATAAAAAAGCGGTCTGCAGCCTAATGTTTATTGCAGCTCAATTCACAATAGCTAAGACCTGGAACCAACCTAAATGCCCATCAACGGTAGACTGGATAAAGAAATTATGGGATATGTACTCTTTAGAATACTATACCGCAGTAAGAAACAACGAAATCCAGTCATTTGCAACAAAATGGAGGAATCTGGAACACATCATGCTGAGTGAAATAAGCCAGTCCCAAAGGGACAAATACCATATGTTCTCCCTGATCGGTGACGACTGACTGAACACCAAGAGGGAAACCTGTTGGAGTGAGGTGGACACTATGGGAAATGGTGGCTTGATCAGCATAGCCCTGACTGTTAATGAACAACTTAATACATTATCCCTCTTAGTAGTTTTTTTGTCTGTTCTACTTAATATGACTGGTTTAGATCTGTAATTGATGCACAGTTATTCTTAAGTGTTGAAAATTAACTGAAATGTGATCCCTGTTGAACATGGTGGTGGGAATGGGAGAGGGAAGAGATGTATAATTTGGGACATGCTCAGGCTGACTTGCCCCAAGTGGTGGAGTTGGAAGCATACCAGGGGATTCCAATTCAATCCCATCGAGGTGGCATGTACCAATGCCATCTCACTGTTCCAGGTGATCAGTTTCAGTTCACAGTTGGTCATGGTGAAGGGACTGGGAGTCAAAGGGAGCACATAGACAAGTCTAGTACCTGCTAATGCTAACTGATGGAGTAAACAAAGGGGAGAGGGATCCAACATGGGAAGTGAGATACTCAGCAGACTCATAGAATGGCAGATATCCTAAATAGCACTCTGGCCTCAGAATCAGCCCTAAAGGCATTCGGAGCTGTATGAGAGTATTTCAGGCATGGAAAGCCAAGACACTCTGGCAAAAGATCTCTGCGAGTGAGATCCCAGTGGAAAGAACAGGTCATCAAAGAAGGAGGTACCTTTCTCTGAAGGGAGAAGAGAACCTCCACTTTGACTATGACCTTGTCTAAACAAGATAAGAGTCGGAGAACTCAGAGGGCTTCCATAGCCTTGGAAACTCATGACTGGAGCATAGGGAGATTACTGATGCCATAGACAGGAGTGTCAATTGGCAAAGTCAACAACAGGAGTCACTGTGCACTTACTCCTCATGTAGGATCTCTATCCTTAATGTGCTGTACATTGAGATTTAATGCTATAACGAGTACTCAAACAATATATTTCACTTTGTGTTTCTATGGGGGTGCAAACTGTTGAAATCCTTACTTAATGCATACTAAACTGATCCTCTGTAAAAAAAAAAAAAAAAAAAAAAAAAAAAAAAAAGAAATTATCAATTCCCAACTTGACTCTCACTGGGATTAAACATGACAATAGGTCTGCTCTGATTTCATCATCATTTAAAAAAAATCATCTATTATTTTTCACTTTATGTTTCTGTGTGGGAGCAAACTGTTGAAATCCATACTTAATGTATACTAAGCTGATCTTCTGTATATTAAGATAATCGAAAATGAATCTTGATGTGAATGGAAGGGGAGAGGGAGTGGGAAAGGGGAGGGTTGTGGGTGGGAGGGACGGTATGGGGGGGAAGCCACTGTAATCCATAAGTCGTACTTTGGAAAATTATATGCATTAAATAAAAGTTAAAAAAAAAAAAAGAATGATCAGTAATGTTTTACAAATGCAGCATATCCTGTAAACGATGAACTTGACTTCAACATGATTTGCTATTTCTTAGGGTGGTGGGAAATTTATTTCTATAGGTGTTTTTCTTTTAAGCTACAGTTTACTGAGAGAAGTGTCTATTCTCTGTCCCAGATGATTAAGCCTGGTTTCCAACATTCTGTAAACCTGGAGAAAAACATTTAATGATCAAGGTTTTACTTATCTACATTGATTTAATTATGACAGCCTTACATTTTGCTATGCCTGATGTCATCATAAATAGTCTTTCTGGCTGGTGCCGCGGCTCAATAGGCTAATCCTTCCCCTTGTGGCACCGGCACACCAAGTTCTAGTCCTGGTCGGGGTGCCGGATTCTTTCCCGGTTTCCCCTCTTCCAGGCCAGCTCTCTGCTGTGGCCCGGGAAGTCAGTGGAGGATGGCCTAAGTGCTTGGGCCCTGCACCCCATGGGAGACCAGGAAAAGCACCTGGCTCTTGCCTTCAGACCAGCGCGGTGCACTGGCCGCAGCGTGCCAGCCGTGGCGGCCATTGGAGGGTGAACCAACGGCAAAAGGAAGACCTTTCTCTCTGTCTCTCTCTCTCACTGTCCACTCTGCCTGTCAAAAAAAATAATAATAATAAATAAATAAATAAATAGTCTTCCTGGATGACACTCTCCAGAATTCATGCTCTACTATCTTTCTTAGATGGGGTAGATATGGAAAAGTATATAAGTGTCTAAATGACTCTTTTATAGCTTCCTAACCAGTAGTATGGTCTTCAGGCATATCCAGGGCTCTGTTTTATGAGCTTTTGTCTACTGTTTCTTAATGCAGGTTGTCATTCTGTGGTGGTAACATCCTTATTTTGGGAGTTATTTACACTAACTTAGGTTTCATTATCATCGGGCCTGCTAAGTTCCTACCTACTAGACATTCTTGTGGCTTCCACAATATCAGCAGAGTCATCTCCCCTTTTTATCTTGGCTTTGTGAGTTCTTACTGATTCCAACTCTGATTCAGACTGTAAACATTAGTGTCTAATCCGCCATGTGAAATAGAAAATTTCTTTAATTATTATGTGACTCACTTGAGAAATGAAGTTCCTACCACAAGTATCAATTTAGCCAAACTTAAGTATGTTCTTGAGCACTGGTTTATGCTGAAATTTCCAGAGAACAAGTGGGCTTGAAGCAGGAATCTTCCCCAAGCGTAATATGACAATGGAGACTTTAAATATCTGAGATTTCAAATGTTGGATGGAAGAAAATTATCTGTATACATGTGTTTATAGTTGTGGATTAGCATCTCTTACACGCTTTCTTGCTACAAGACTCTTCACATAATGGTATGACATGTGCCCATGTAAGTCCTCTGTTAATGATTCACTGCCATCCCAACAAGAACACCAAAGTAGTTCTTCTATTCTCTGGAAAAAAAAGGACCCTAAAATATATAAAATTCCAAAGACACAAATAGATAAAGCATTCCTAAGTTATAAAAATAAAGCTGGAGGCATCTGAACTTATGACATATTATAGGAAAGTTATAATCATAACAGTTTGGTACTGGCATAAGAATAGGCATGTTGACTACAAGAGCAGACTAAAGACCCAAGAAATCAATGAATTCATCTATAACCAACTAATGTTTAACAACAACCTAATACCATTCCCTGGGGAAAAGACAGTCTCTTCAAAAAATGATGTTGGGAAAATTGTATCTCGGCATGCAAAAGTAGGAAACAAAACCCCTACCTTACACTCTACACTATAATCAACTAACAACGGATCTTATATATAAATCTAAGACCTGAAACAATAAAAATTCTAGAGGAAAACATAGGGGAAAAATTGAAAGCCATTGAAAGAGGTAAATATTTCTTGGCTAAGACCCCAGAAGCATAGGCAATGATGTCAAAAATAGACAAATGAGATTACAACATAAGAAGCTTCTGCACATTGAAGGAATCATTCAATAAAGTAAAGAGGAGCAGGCACCGCGGCTCACTAGGCTAATCCTCTGCCTTGCGGCACCAGCACACCAGGTTCTAGTCCCGGTCGGGGCACTGGATTCTTTCCCGGTTTCCCCTCTTCCAGGCCAGCTCTCTGCTGTGGCCAGGGAGTGCAGTGGAGGATGGCCCAAGTGCTTAGGCCCTGCACCCGCAGGGGAGACCAGGAGAAGCACCTGGCTCCTGCCATCAGATCAGTACGGTGTGCCGGCCACAGCGTGCCGGCCGCGGCGGCCATTGGAGGGTGAGCCAAGGGCAAAGGAAGACCTTTCTCTCTGTCTCTCTCTCTCACTGTCCACTCTGCCTGTCAAAAAAAAAAAAAAAAAGTAAAGAGGAAACTAAAAGAATTGGAGAAAATATTGCAAATTATACATTTCATAAATGGTTAGTATCCTGGATATATAAGGAGCTCATAAACACAGCGATAAAACAAGCAATACAATTTAGAAATGGCCTAAGCATATGAATAGAAATTTTTCAAAGAATGAAATACAAATGGCCACAGACACATGGAAAGATGCTCAGGATCATTAGTCTTCAGGCAAATGTAAATAAAATCCATAATGAGCTTTCACCTCACTCCAATGGGAATGGCTATCATACAGAAAGCAACAAACAATAAATGCTGGCAATTAAGTAGGAAAAAGATAATTCTAATTCACTGTTGGTTAGTACAACTATTATGGAACCTAGTATGGAGTTTCCGCAGAAATCTGAAAATAGATACACTATAAGATCCATCCATTCCACTCCTAGGAATTTACCCAAAGGAATGGAATCAGCATTTTAAATATTTATCTATACCTCCTTGTTTATAGCAGCTCAATTCAAAATGGCTAAGATATGGGATCAACATTGATTCCAATCAGCTGAGGATTGGGTGAAGAAATCATGGTATATATGCATGGTGGAATACTTCTCAGATTTACAAAAATGAAATCCTGTTTTTGTTTTTGTTTTTTTTTTTTTCAGAAAAAGTTGATGCAATTCAAGCCTGTTATGCTTAGTGTAATAAGCCAATTCCCAAAAGACAATTTTTTTGTTTTCTCTGATATGTGGTAACTAATATAGAGTTAAAAATGTAATGTAAATGAGCAAAACTGACATTGAGTTTTTTTAAAGATCTATTTATTTGTTTGAAAATCTCATTATTCTCTCTATTTTCTGTCTTTTAAGTAAGTGAAAAGTTTTCGTTGTTTTTTTTTTTTTGAAGATTTATTTGTTCATTTATTTGAAAGTCAGTGTTATACAGAGAGAGAAGGAAAGGCACAGATAGAAGAGAGGTATTCCATCCACTGGTTGACTCCCCAGTTGGCCACAACAACCAGAGCTGTGCTGACCCAAAGCCAGGTGCCAGGAGCTTCTTCTGGATTTCCCGCATTGGTGCAGGGGCCAAAGGACTTGGGCCATCTTCCACTGTATTCCCAGGCACAGCAAAGAACTGGGTTGGAAGTGGAGCAGCTGGGACTGAACCATCATCCACATGGGATGCCAGCACTGCAAGTGGCGGCTCCACCTGTTATGCTACAACACAACCCCAGATTTTGAGATTTGATTATATTTACTGTTAAGGGATGGTGGTTTTTCTACTAAGTACTTGTTGAATTCCTTTTTCTAGGAGAGAGTTCAGCTTATGATTATTAATTAAATTGAAAATATGTCATTGTTAATATTAAAAGAAAAATAAGAAAAAATGATGAGGAAGTGTGAGATGGAGGGAGGAAGTGAGGAATGGTAGGGTATAAAATATTGTTATACTGTTAAAACTTTATATATGAAATGCATGTACTTTTTCCCCTTAGATAGATAAAAAAATAAGTACTGCATTGGTTGTGGGGCATTTTCAGGGGTCAAATGTGTATGGCTCTAAGGTCAGACATAGAGACCTGCACACTTGACATCCAGTTGGTAATGAGTGTTGGTAATGAGTGTTCTAGATATTCACATTACAGTGGATGGAGAAAGTACATAGACCTGCACACAAGACATCCACCTGGCAGAGAATGAATGTGGATTGGGTGGGTCTGACCTGCATGTGAGACTTTCACATGGTGAAGAATCAGCATGTCTACATGAAAATGGGAATAGTCTAAGCCTAGAAAAGAGGGAGCTCAAGGACCTCTCTGCAACACTGTTCCCCCAGAAAGTTCTCTGAGGAGAGTGTTGGGACATCCAGAGAAAAGGAAATACTACAGTTCCATTTGGCCAAAGTTGGGGTCCTTGGGGATACCCCATGGACCATGTCTAGGCATATGGATCGTATCTATGTGTGTCTAGGTATTGTGTGCCTGTCAGGTTTGTATGCATGCTTGTGTGTATCTGTGGGACCTGTGTATCTAATTCTGCCAAAACTTCTAATTTAATGTCATCAGTGTCCTGGTCTAAATTTTGTTCAGATGAGTTCTGATTGTGTCAGGCTCTAGTACTGTCTGTATATAATGAAGCCTCATTCTCTTTGGTGGATGAAAATATCTAAGTCACATTCTGTTTACTCTTGCTACCATA
Source organism: Oryctolagus cuniculus (assembly GCF_051225735.1). Lineage (NCBI taxonomy): Eukaryota > Metazoa > Chordata > Mammalia > Lagomorpha > Leporidae > Oryctolagus > Oryctolagus cuniculus. The sequence goes on along the minus strand of NC_142870.1, from coordinate 18,100,268 downwards.
TTTCCTCTTAAAAAAAAAAAATCTCTGGCACTGAGTTCTGAGATCCCTTATCATGTCTGTCTCTTCTTTATATGGCTTAAAATGGGGCCTGAGATGAACAACAGATAGGGGAAAAGAAACCAGGTGAGTTGGATCCCAAAATCCCAAATAGTGGGGGAGGCTGAAACCACAGTACTTCCAGGTTTATATTCAAAATTACAAAAAGAATTTCAGCAATGCAAAACAAATTTAGAAAACTTATCTATTCTGTTTAGAGTCAACCTCTAATATGTACCCACTTTGAATTCCCAATATAGCAGGGAGCAATTAGCTTTGTTAATGTCCTTCTTATAGGTACTGAGTTCAGAAGGTAAAAGAAATAAATGAGACTCATTTAGAAGACCCACATAGCCCGGCCAATCAATTAGACCAATTATTTGGACCCAGTTGCCATACCTGGGTTGTAATGATGTCCATAATGAACATATCATACAAAGAGGAGGAAAGGGGGATGATCAGGAGGGCAACTACAGGCATTTGGGAAAAAGAACCACCACCCCCTCCCCAGACAGGGAGTCTCCTTGGATGAGGACAGGTTTCCAAAGAAAGATCCTTAAAGATAATAATTCCCACATGACACAGCAATAAATTCATGATCTAAGGGAATTAAGTGATCAAGAGAAATAGAAAACCAACCCCAAGTTCAGAAAATATCTCGAATTTGAAATTCACTAAGAAAATGTGAAAACCCCCTCTGCTTTCTTACAAAATCTTTAAGATGAAATTAGAAAATATTCTGGGCTCAACTCTGATAATTAGCTGACCAGCTGAGCTGATAAAATTATTAAAAGAAGCTCAAAAATCTTTGTGAGAATGGAGAAGAAACAAAAGCAAAATACAAAAATAATGATATCCATAGTAGAAAAAGCAATAGATAAAAGGCTAAAAAAAATAAGGCTCCCTTATAGGGAACTGAGAGCTCACTCACTAGGAATAGCAAATCATAAAGAGGAAAGAGTAGCTCTTAGAACTGCGGAATGTACTCCTAGAGCTACTGAATTTTACCATTGTGGAAAACTGGGACATTTAAAAAAAGTCCAGAGTTAGAAAAATAAAGTCATTTCCTCTCATAACCTTCAGATTTAGGTTGTATCTTCCAAGTTTCCCAACTAATGAGAAACTGTGGAAAGGATACTCTGCATGGTAAGGATAAAATTAGTTGAATTTCTGATGATGGTGCCTGCTATCACCTGATGGTCATCATTCTTACACAGTGTAACTAAAATGCCTCACTTCCTGTTCCTGAGTCTATCCTTTGTTGGGCAGGTGGTCTCAGGTAGACATATTTCCCACACAAATGGAAATCAAAAGTGAGCAAGAATACCTACACTCATGTCAAACCAGATATACTAGCAGTCCAGATGTTCACTTACCACATCAAATTGGAATATTTTGTTAATATTATAATTAATTAATCTAATTAATTAATTGATCTAATTAATAGATTAACCTATTCCTGGCTCTGGCTTCTGCATCCAGTTTCCTGCTAAAGCAAACTCAGAGAGACAGCAGTTATGATTCAAGTAATTGAATTCCTATCACCCAGGTGGGATATTGGATTGAGTTTCCAGCTCCTAGCTTTGGCCCCATCCCTGTCCTAGCTGTCATAGACAGTTAGGAAGCAAAGCAGCATATATAGAAATGGGCAAAGGACTTAAACAGGCACTTTTCAAAAGAGGGAATTCAAATAGCCAACAGACACATGAGAAAGTTCTCAGGATCACAAGCCATCAGGGAAATGCAAATGAAAACAAAAATGAGGTTTCACCTCACTCCAGTTAGAAAGGCTCTCATTCAGAAATCAATGAAAAATAAAGCTGGCAAAGATGTGGGGGAAAAGATACTTTAATCCACTGTACAATTAGTAGAGCCATCATAGAAAACACTATGGAGATACCTGGGAAAGCTGAAAAAAGATCTACCATATGACCCGGCAATCCCACTCTTTGAGAATTTACCCAAGAGAAATGACATCAGAATATGAAAGAGTTGTCTCTATCCCCATGTGCATTGCAGCTCAATTCACAATAGTTAAAATATGTAATCAACCCAAACTTCCATCAACTGATGACTGGAGAAAGAAATTATGATATGAATATGTTGCTGTGGACTCATTCTGAGAGGAGAGGCGTGGTAGGGGCAAGAGGTGCAGAGTCACCACACAGTCCCTGAGAGTCAGGTGAAAGCAGGCCAGAGGCAAGCAGCCTGCAGACTCGTTTATTTCAGTTGGTACAGGAGCTTAAATAGCCAAGGCAGCCAATCTGGTCAAGGGGCAGTCTATGCCCTAACCAATCACAGCCCGTTGCCTGGCAGGCTCTGTTGCCATGTGGTTTCCAAAGCCATCCAATCACAGCCTGTTGCCAGGCAGTTTCCATTGCCAGCAGCCGTCTTGGCATGGCCTTCTCATTCCACCACATGTATACACATACACACATACTACTCAGCCATGGAAAGAATTGAATCCTCTCTTTTGCAATAAAATGGATACAACTGGAAACCATTATACTTAGTGAAATAAGTCAGTCCCAAAAAGACAAATACTATATGTTTTTCCTTTTCATTTATCTATGGTAACTAATAGAGTACCAAAAATGTAATGTATAGAAATAAAATTGGGCAGATTTCAAGACAATGTATTAGGGAATTACATACTGAACTAGACTAGTGATTAAAAAAAAGTGTAAGAAGTGCACTCTCAGGGGAGAATTGGAGAGAAAATTGCACTGGAAATCCTACAAGAGGAAGAGGAATGCCATGGACCTGTGTGGAGAGCGTGGACATGCAGCACAAACACAAACACAACAGAAAACTGCAGCAGCCGGGAGCCACAGCATATGGCATCTTTGAGGTGGAGGTGAGTCTGGACTGCAGCAACTCATGATGATATAGCCAGAGGGAGAACATGCTGTGAGTCTGGACTGGAGCCCTAGGGGCTAGCAGTTGCTAGCAGTTGCCTACAGACCCAGTGGAAATAAAGGGAGCACATTTATCTCACCTCAGCTTCCCCACAACAGAACCCACTGCCCAGCTGAGAAAACACAGGTATCATTTTGGGGTTGGATGGGAGCTGTAAAAGACTGCGTGCATAAGCACAGAAAGTGGCTGAGACAGGACACCATCTTCTGGCATTAATGGTGGCAGTGGCAGGGAGAGAGCAGCATTCTGCCCTTGACTCTTGTGTATCTGTGTGATACAGTGATTCTAGTGGAGGGAACAATCTGCAGTCCCCATTGACTTTGAGCCTAGCTGGATGGACAACCACATTGGACAGTGAGGTGCCTGCAGCCTCTTATGGTCAAGATGCTTAAGCAGAGCCATCTTGGGGAACATCTACCTCTCTGTTGATTGGACAGGCTGGCAGGATAGGGAGATACTTGCATACAGTGACTGCGGGAGCCTTCTGTGCTGAGACCGTGGGGACTTGGGGGTTACATGAGAAGGTGCAGGGAGTAGCTGGGTCTCTGGACAATCACTGGTGGATCCCCACATGCTCAGAGCTCCTTGGTTGCCTAGAGCAGATCATTGCAGCTGAACTGTGCTCACAGTGAGGACTACACAGATCATTTGTGCTGCTCACATGGTGGCATGGAATGCACTTGGGCTAACACTCTGGCATTGAGATTTACCACACCCAACTTGGCATGTTACCCTAGATACTCTCCCCACCCTGGAGCACTGACCTGAGCACCCTGGCCACACCTACCACACATCTCTGGTATTCACTGAAAGTACAAACATTCCACTAAGCCACAGAGGTGCAGCTCCAATATAAAAGTGATCAGAGGGAAAAAAACAACACAAAAATCAACTCCACAAATGTGTAAAAACAAATGCAGATATTCAAGAAACAAGAATAAGGATGACACCATGAACCCCCCTCCCAAAGAAACACAACAACATTTCTTTTTTTTTTTTTTTTTTTTTTTTAACATTGGCTTTATACCAATTTCACAGATCTGGCTTTCAAAGTCACCTCTTGGGATTTTCAAACTGTACTCTAGTGGTCCAGTTTTTTTTTTTTTTCAATATTTATTTATTTATTTGAAAGTTGGAGTTACACAGAGAGAAAAAGAGAGGCAGAGAGAGAAATAGGTCTCTTCCATCTGCTGGCTAACTCCCAATTGGCCACAACAGCCATGACTGTGCTGATCCAAAGCCAGGAACCAGGAGGTTCTTCCAGGTATCCCATGAGGGTATATGGGCCCAAGGACTTGGGCCATCTTCTACTGCTTTCTCAGGCCATAGCAAAGAGATGGATGGAAAGTGGAGCAGCTGGGACTCGTTCTGGTGTCCACAGGGGATGGCAGCACTGCATGCAGTGGCTTTACCCACCACGCCACAGCGCTGTCCCCAATAACATTTCAATTTAAGTATTTGAAGATGAAGAAATTGAGGAAATGCCAGAAATGAAATTCAAAAAATTAATCACAGGCTGGCGCCGCGGCTCACTAGGCTAATCCTCCGCCTAGTGGCGCCGACACACCGGGTTCTAGTCCCGGTCGGGGCGCCGGATTCTGTCCCAGTTGTCCCTCTTCCAAGCCAGCCCTCTGCTGTGGCCAGGGAGTGCAGTGGAGGATGGCCCAGGTGCTTGGGCCCTGCACCCCATGGGAGACCAGGAAAAGCACCTGGCTCCTGGCTCCTGCCATCGGATCAGCGCGGTGCGCCAGCCGCAGCGCGCCGGCCGCGGCGGCCATTGGAGGGTGAACCAACGGCAAAAGGAAGACCTTTCTCTCTGTCTCTCTCTCTCACTGTCCACTCTGCCTGTCAAAAAAAAAAAAAAAAATTAATCACAGGATTATTCAAAAGAAATCAGAAGCAAATCCAAGAACTCAAGAAAACCAAACATGACATGAATGAAAAAATTTCCAATGAAATTGAGATTTTAAAGAAAAATAAAAATAAAATATTATAAATGAAGAATATAATATATCAATTACATTAATATTATATTACAATTATATTGCAGTCAAAACAAAAAAAGAAGAAAATAGAAAACTTAAAAAAAAGTATTGGAGATTTATGGGATACTGTCAAATCACCCAACATTCGGTTCTTTGGAGTTCCTTAAGATGTGGAAAGAGAGAATGGACTAGAAGGCCTATTTAGTGAAATAATTACAGAAAACTTCCCCAATTTGGAGAAAGAAAGAGACATTCAAGTATAGGAAGCACACAGAACTCCTAACAGACATGCCCAACAAAGGTTTTCACCATTACACATTGTAGTCAAATTCTCCACAGTAAAACATAAAGAAATGTTTCTAAAATGTGCATGAGTGAAATGCCAGATTACTTTCAGAGGATCTACAATTAGAATCACAGCTTACTTCTAATCAGAAACCCTACAGGCTAGCAGAGAATGGCAAGATATAGCCCAAGTCTTAAAAGAAAAAAGTCTGTCAACCCAGAAAACTGTACCCTGCAAAGCTCTCATTTATGAATGAAGATGAAATAAAGATCTTCCATAACATATAGAAATTGAAAGAGCTTGTCTCCACTTGTCCAGCCTTACAAAAGCTGCTTAAGAATGTGCTACACATAGAAACACAGTAAGAATGGCATCATTATGAAAGAATATGAAGGCAGAATATTTCAACAAGAAGTACAAAAAAATCCAAGATAAACAATGGGAATATTTATGGAAAAATGACAGCCACGTCATGACTTGTCAATAGTCACCTTGAATGCAAATGGTGTCAACTCTCCAATTAAAAGATACAGACTGTCCGAATAGATGAGAAACACTATGGAGTACTACTCAGCTGTAAAGAAAAAAAAAAGAAGAAATCGGGTCTTTTTCAACAAAATGCATGCAAATGGAAACCATTATACCTACTGAAATAAGGCAGTCCCAAAAAGAGAGATACAGGTATGAGATACAGGTATCTTTACTAATACAAATGCCCACTATAAGTAGTGTTTCTCTAAGGTTAATGCCATGATTTCAGACTTCAGATAATTATGAAAATTTCTGATGAAATTCATAGTATTAGAATTGACAGCGTGCTACCAGACCACATACTCCTGGAAAGTCTTTTCTTTTCCAACACATTGCTTGATATAACATACACCCAATTTCTGCAATAACCGGGAAGGGAAAGTGAGGTATAAGTGCAGGTAAATTCCCTTAGAAAGAAAATTCAAATCAGAGAGCAGCTGCAAATAGATTGCTTAGCATCTGTCTTGAGAAATTTCTTCAGAATATTACTGCTCAAGTAAAAGGATGGAATTTCCTTTCAGTGTTTGGGAAAATCTGAACAATTAGAGGGAAGGTTGTGGTTTTCAAAGTAATCAGGTGGTTGTATGTAGGTGGTAATTAATCATTTGTTTCTACACCTAATGATTCACCTCTTATTCAGAAAACAGAGGTAATGAAAAAAAATTTCTCATCAGTATACTTTTGTTACCAAGGAATGAACTGATGTGAAACAAGTAAGCATAATTTATATTTTATTTTGTCCCACCTACAAAGACAAAAATCTTTATTTCTAGCTGTTGAAAAACTTCTTGAAAATTTTTAATTAATTTATGTTTTTATTTCTTATTGCTTTAAAAAGTTAATCCAAAAGTAATTTAGATTGTCCTAATTATGTAAATATAAATTGTATTCCAACAGCCCCCTTTTCTCTTACATTAATATTGTCTTAGTAGTCCATTTATATCATGTATGTTGTCATCATTTGATACAAGTATGACCAACATGTGGTGACCAAATCAGATAAGTTCTCATTTGCAACTTCACAAACTTTTTAAAAATTTTTATTAACATTCAATAATTATACATACCTGTAGGGTATAGTGTGATATTGAGTGTGACATCAAGTTCCACTACCAATATAACACTTTGACCAGCTCTTTTAATATAAATCTTTGACAATAACTCAGATGTGGTGTTTACTTTTATGAGCACATCAATTAAACATATAGAAAAAACTGTAAAAACAGATTTTATTGTTTTTACCTTGTCACAACTGTTCAAAATTCTCCAGTAATAACACAATTTGTGAAGGAGTAATCATATTTTCATTTTATGTCCACATTACAGAATCTCCAGCATTTTCCTGAGGGGAATTCACTTTGTTCAATATGTTGCCGTCTTGAGGCAGGAAATAATGGATTCATATATAGAGGCAAATAAATAAATAAACAGAAAAAAATCTGTCTCTGAGCTTGTAGGTCTTCTTTGCTGTCTCCTTGCCTAGGCACACTTACAACTTTCTCTTCTGCATCCCTCAAGTTGCTGTACTTTGGGTATGAGTATATATGTGAAAATGTAAGAATGTGAAGTGGGTATATGAGATGGGTTATAGGAAAATAGGGGAAAGCTTTGTCATTTTAGAGATAATGCTTCAATAGGAAGAAGCTATCCTAAAAGGAAGGGGACAGCATGTACAGTTGAACCAAGGTGGCCTTCTATGAACAGGGGACAATTTTGATTTCTTCCCAACAGCAGGATATCAAGGTCCTACCAAATGGAAGTGGCATCAAACTATTCTCCTTTTAGAAAATGTGGCAATAAAATCATCACAATAGACACTAGACCTAGGTATGCAATTTTCATAAACATATTCTTCTGAACAAATTAACCTTTTAGTTCTTCTGGCTTCTTTACTTGTACTTCATCCTACCCATGTTTCCTAGCAGTCAAATGTGTTCATTGTCTTGAAGGTCTGTTATCACTTCCCTCTGCACCATGCATTTTTACCCCCGTAGCCCCTACCTCTTCCAGTTCTTCTTGCCTGAAATGCTGCAGGTGCAGTTGGTGACCTCCAAATGCTCTTCCTTGACCAAGAGTTCTGAAGTTGTTTTCCTTATCAAAATTACAGCTAGAACAACAAGGAGATTTCCAAAACAGGACAATTTCGGTTTTCTTGGTGTCTTCTGGATTCCTTTGTTTTCTTCTTTCTTCTGTAGATACCTGCAGAGGAAAGAAAACATGGCAGACAAGGGAAAGGGGTGGGGTAGCCCAAAAGAAATCTGTGGTTAACTGGAGAACAGGGGAAATATGTGTCATCTCAAAACCCCACTTGACATCAGAGTGAAAGTTGAGAGTGACACATCCTACCAATGAAGCCATGCAGACAAGCCTTCACAAGCTCAGGATGTTTTACTTGTACTTCCATGGTGACCTCACTTAGAGAAGATGCCGTTGGTTTGAAAGACGTAACTGAAAAGGGAACAAGAGATTTAATGAACCTTAAGAAGTAGAAAAATTAAAACTCTTTCAGATGAAACTCTTCAATGCTTTGTATTTTAACAGGTTTTTTTAAAAAATATTTACTCCATAATCAACTTGAGGAGTTTTGCTCTTTTCTGTGAACAGCATGAACACACCTGTCACCCCTGGCGTGAAAGGAAGGGTGTTGTCCACATGTGTTGGTGTTGAGGAGTGGGAGTGCTTCCAGGGAAGACACAAGTGTTAGATTCTGCAACAGCAGAAACTACATTCAATAGCACTAAAATCATTCTTCAGAGTGAAAAATGAAAAGTATACTATACTTTTATTTGTTTATTCTTATTTTATAAAACAGTTTGGTTGTTACATTTTTTCACTAAGTAAGTGACATTTTAAAGCACTTTTAGTGGGGAAAAATGACAGTTTTAAACATCTCAGCAGTTTCTGATGTGAGAGTTTGATTTTAATTTATTTGCTAATTAGTATTTATGAAGTATTAAAATGTAAAGTTTGAAAATGATTTGACAATGAAAACCCTAGACATCAATCAAAAATTAAATAATAAAGTAATCTGTGGCATGTTAACTATGTAACTGCTGAAATTCATATTTTTAAAGACATTTATTTATTTGAAAGGCAGAGTTACAGCGAGGCAGAGACAGAGAGAGACAGAGAGACAGAGAGATGTCTTCCATCCATTTGTTCACTCCCCAAATGTCCTCAATGGCCAGAGCTGGGCCGACCCAAACCCAGGAGCCAGGAGCTGCTTCAGTTCTCTCATTCATTGCAGGGGACTCAGCATTTGGGCCATCCTCCACTGCTTTCCCAGGCCATAGCAGAGAGCTGAACTGGAAGTGAAGTAGCCGGGTATCTAACCAGCGCCTATATGGAATGCTGGCACTGCAGGCAGCATACCACAGTGCCGGCCCCAATTTGTGCGTTTTTAAGAAATATTTGAGTTGCTTTAATACACATCATCACATGTTGATAATCCATGTATCTGTGTTTATACAACTATATTCACTATATATACACTGTATTCACTATTTATGTTGATAGAATAATTTTATAATGCTAATAGAAAGGAATTACTAAAATAATACTCCAATCAGTTGTTTTATACAGATAAAACTGGGTAAATGTTTAAAAAGCAGGCCTCATTAAAATCATTTTTCCATGCAAAATTGAAAATAGTAAAAAGACAAATTATATACATGTGAGATACATATGTGTTCTGAGATCTTTTCATGCTTAGAATTGTACTATTTTTATTAGCTAAAATAAAAGAGTTGACTGTATTAGTTGGACCCACTCCCCTAAAGACTAAATGTGTTAAGAGAGTGTTGAATAAGAAGAACAGAGCCTACAGATTGCGTCATCTAATTTGCACCCCCACAGTCACTCACTCCTTGTCTTTATAGATTTCAAATAAAGCTGCCTTGAGCCTTGATGATAGAGTGACACAATCTCGAGCTGCCTGGCATTACCATTTATAGTGCTTCTCCACCAGGGAAACATGGTGGAGAAATCAAAGCTCCCAGGATTATCCTGGCGAGAGCTCAGATAAGTGTGCTCTGCATAATGGGAGTGGAATGTGGCAGCACATGCGGCTGCAGGCCTAGGCAGGGGTCCGACCTCAGACCCCAGGACCATGGTTGGCTCTGAAGAAGGTGGCAATCCTGGAGGCCTTGCTTTTCCTCTTGGAAGAAGTATGACGAGGTTGAAACTCGTGCCGAATTTCTTTTTTCGCAGCATTTTGCATGATGATTTTAAAGGGATTTTTCAGAGAAGATAAAACATGAGACGTTCAGGAGATTTCTTTAAAGTTTTTGTTTGTTTTGTTTTGTTATGAAAAGCTTACCATTGTTGATGTGAATATTTTAGAATTTCTAGCTGGAAAGCGTGTGTTTTACTTTTCGTTTACAAAGTCATAAAGGACCATCTTCTTCAAATAGTTTGTTGAATATAGGAAAATATTACCAGATGGGTAATACGCCTTTGTTCTAATGCTACCTTTATACATTATCGTCCAACTGGAACTTGGTGTTTTGGTTGGTGTATGGGGAGCCTAGTCTTGTCAAAATTCCCTTATATCCTGGCTATTGTGCTTATCCGTGAGTCAAGAGAAAAGCTTTTAAGAAATGTACTATAATCCTCTGCTTTTTCCCTTAAAGCAAACAGAAAAAGGTGGACAAACTGTGTAAAAATAGACACAAGGCATTTAAAACATATATGGACTTTAAGACTTGATTGTAAGTATTAAATCTGAAAAATAGTTGATTCATTAAGACATTGATTTAGTAAATATTTTTAAAACCCTATACACTGGCAGTTGTCATTCCGGGAGCTGGGTATACATGAGTAAGCCAAGAAGGATCTATGGCCTTGTGGAGCTTCCATTAAAAACAATTCACATTCAATAGTGAGTGTGTGAATTCACCTTGCTAAAAGGAAAAACAAATAGAATGAGATGATAGGAGGGAGGAAAGAAGGGAAGGAAGAAACTGGAGCTGTTTAAGGAGAATTGGAGAGTTTAGAGGGAAGGTGAAGAGTACAACTTTAAATACAGCAGTCAGAGTTTCATTTAAAAAATTAAATTGGACTGAAGGGATTTTGCACAGCTGTTAATTTGCCCCTTGAGCTATCAGCATCCCCAATTGGAGTGCCTGGTTTGAATGTAGGCTACTCTGCTTCCCATCCAACTTCCAGTTAATCTGTACTCTGGTAGGCAGCAGGTGATGGTTCAAGTAATCAAATTCCTGCCTCCCAGGTGGTGGACTTGGTTGAGCTCTGATCTTCTAGCTTCAGCTTGACCCACCCATGACTGTGGAAGGCATTTGGGAGTGAAAAGGTGGATGGAAGATCCTGTCTGTCTGTCTCTCTGCTTTTCAAATAAAATGATCAAGAGTAAATTAAAAATTTTCAAAAAGCAAATTAAAACAAGCAAATTTGTCCCTATCTTGTAACTGAATTCCAGTCTGCCAAGTTTTTTCTCAAAAATTGTGTTTAAAAACCCCACTACCACCAGTCCCTCCTGGCTTTGCCTCTCCTGGAGGCCACGTAGATGCCACTCTGGCTGGAGGTCTCTGACTCTAACAAGTCTTGTTTTAAAATCTCAAAATAAATAAATAAAATATCATTACAATATCCAATTATTTTAAAACTAATGTGATATATTCTCTCATTATTATTATTTCAACTATTAATTTGGACTTTGTAAGTGCTTTGTACCTCATCTAAGACTATTGACAGTTCAGGTGGCCAATGGGAACTTGTACCTGGTGACAAGGAAGTCTGGATATGAAGATCAGAATGTATGGCTGAGGTAGAGGAATCGAAAAGAAACCTAATTTAAAGCTCAAGGTGCTAGAAGGCTCATTTTTGGACTGTTCAACTCATAAGAATGAAGGTAAGAGTAGTGGTGAGAGAGAAAGCTGTCTGAGAGCTAGGAAACCCAAGAGAACAAGTATGGTGGTTGTTAGTAAAGCTGGCGCTATCTTATCTGAGGTGCCATCTTAAGCCCCAGGTGCCATCATGGACTCTGGCACAGTTGTCATCTTGTACAATAAGTTTTGGCCACTCCAAAACTCAGCCTGGCTTATTGGAAGTCAGTAGTCCAAAGGGCCCAACCACAAGCATCAACTCCACCCCCACCCTAACGGGATTTGCTGCTCCCACTTCCTTATCACACAAGACCCACAAGACCCACTTTCCCATCAAGGCTCTTTTATTGCTGTCTCTCTCCAACATGTTGGGTTGCCCCCACACATACCCAACAATAAACCTTTCCTTTACTCCACTGTTTGGTGTGTTTTGTGGTGGCCTTTCAACAGCTATTGGCAACACAAGAGTTACTGAATTGGTCTAATCTGCTGCTCTGAGATTCCAGATTGAAGAAGAGGTGGGGTAAAACAAGAGAAAGCTCAGGAAGTGGAACCATAGAACAAAGAGGCTGCTCACATAAACTCTAGACCCAGCAGACCGAGACCTGTATGTGATCAAATGGGAGCCTCAGGTTTCCATTACTCTAGAAGTTAGAAGGGCCCCAGCGTGGGAAGAGGAAGAAGATGAAGGAGTAGTATTAGTGAGGGAAGTTAAAAGATGGGATGTTAAAATTAGAGGGATAAGCGACCTAATAGGGTAGAGTATGGTAAATAGTGCTGAGAGTTTTGGAGGAACCCTGAGCGTGGGTGATAGCAATGGGGAGAAATTACTAACTTAGATTTTTAAAATGTTTACTCATTCAGTCATTTATTTCAGTTGAAAGGCAGAGAGACACAGAGGGAGATCTTCCATCTGCTTGTTTGTTCCCAAATAGCTGGTTTGTTTCCAAATAGCTGCAAGAACAGGGGCTAGGCCTGGATGAAACTGGGAGCCAGGATCTAACTTCAGGTCCCAGATGTTATCTGCCATTCAGGGAATGAATTATCAAGAAGCTAGGAGCTAGGACTCAAACCCAGACCCTCTGATATAGGATGGTGCTTTAAGTGCTGTGCCCAATGCCCACCAGAAAGATTCTTTTAAAAAAGAGTTTTATTTAGATATAATAATTAGCCCCTATGATTTACCAATTTAATATGTACAATCCAATGGGTTATAACACATGTAGAGTTATCTGAGTTACCCATTTGTTATCACCTAGTGCTGAACATTTTCATCATTCCAAAAGAGAAGTTCTGAACCCATTAGCACTCACTCCACGGTGACCATCCTTGCATTGTTATTCCCAGCCACGAACAACCCTAACCCATTTTTTGGCTCTATGACTTTGCCTATTATGAACATTTATATAACTAAAAACATACAGCATTATCATTTTTACTGGCTTCTTTCACTTAGCATAATGTTTTCAAGATTCATCCATTTTGTAGCATGTATCAGAAGTTCATTTATATGTTATTTCCAAGTATTAGCCCATATGGATATAACATACTTTCAACCTCCAGTGATAGCTACATGTTGTTTCCTAAGTAGAACTTTCTTTCTTTTTATTTATTTATTTATTTAATTTTTTTTGACAGGCAGAGTGGACAGTGATAGAGAGACAGAGAGAAAGGTCTTCCTTTTGCTGTTGGTTCACCATCCAATGGCCGGCGCGGCCGGCGCACCGCGCTGACCTGGTGGCAGGAGCCAGGAGCCAGGTGCTTTTCCTGGTCTCCCATGGGGTGCAGGGCCCAAGTACCTGGGCCATCCTCCACTGCACTCCCTGGCCACAGCAGAGAGCTGGCCTGGAAGAGGGGCAACAGGGACAGAATCTGGCGCCCCAACCGGGACTAGAACCCGGTGTGCCGGTGCCGCTAGGCGGAGGATTAGCCTAGTGAGCCGTGGCGCCAGCCTAAGTAGAACTTTCATGCTATTATGAAACATGGTGCTTTGGAAATTCATGTACAGATACTAGCTTGGATGTATATTTTTATTAACCTTACACATTTACCCAGGATAGAGTTGCTTGGCCAGAGGGCAACTCCATGGGGTCTTTTTGCATAACTGCCAAACTTCCAATGTGACTGTCCCATTTAACATTCTGAACAGCAAGGGTGAGGATCTGAGACCCCTTGATGAACCCTGTAAATGGAAAAAGAAAGGTCTGAGATGTTAGGTCTTAACATCAATTAGTGACGCCTCTCTTGAACAATTAAGCATTGGTTGACAATCTAGAAGTGAAATATGTTCTTAGACCCAGTGTCTGGGTTTACTGTTGCCCTTCACAGGCAGGAGAGGATTTACATCAAGTGTAAGGACCTGGCTTCTCTTTTGTTAATGAACATGAGACTTTGGAACAGTTGCATGTTCCACAACATAAGGACCTACTCCACATTCAGAGTCTGTTCATGGCGCGGTCAGACAACACAGGTTCTTTGTGAACAAACACTTCTGATACTCATGGCAGCCTTGCAAAAGTAGTTCTGGTGAACTCCAGTTTAGAGAAGAGTGATCTGTGGTTTAAGATGCTTTAAATATAAGCCCAAGCTTATACTAACTGTAACCATTGATAAATATTGTAATTTTTTTCACTATCCCTATGGGCACAAATACCACTGTGGAAGCTGTACTGCAGTTTCCAAAATGTGAGGAGTCCTCAACAGCTCTACTTCTGTGTAGGAATTATTCTAAGCATTGTGCTTTTAGTTAGCATTGACTCATGGGAAACTTGGGAAAAATAGCCAATTAAAGTGTTAAGTAGCTTAACCTACTATGCCACAGCATCCAACCCCAACACCTTCTCCAGGCCACTCCTGCTGGAGGTCTCTGACTTAAATAAATCTTGCTTTTAAATTAAAAAAAGTGTTAAGTGGCATGAAAGAAGGATCACTTAGACAATGCATATAAGGTAAATTTATCATATGATTAGTCACACTAAAAAAAAAACACATTTCAAATGACTTCTTTTGGTAAGCGGTTATTTATACAATTTGATGTAATGCTGCACAGAAGAGAATTAGATGATTAATACTAAAACTGACTGTGAAACATGATCTCTGAATACTGACTCACCTTTTTTCAAGAGGCTGTAAATTAGTGAAGGATTATTACCTAAGACTAATACCTACTTTAAAGGTAAACTATGCTGTTCTCAGTGTACAAAAAATGTTCTGAATGTGAAAAATGATACCTTTATATGCACTATGGCCTATTCATTTAGGAACCAAAAGATTAATTTTTTTTTTTGACAGGCAGAGTTAGACAGTGAGAGAGAGACAGAGACAGAGAGAAAGGTTTTCCTTTTTCCATTGGTTCACCCCACAAAAGGCCGCTAAGCCAGGAGCCAGGTGCTTCCTCCTGGTCTCCCCTGCGGGTGCAGGGCCCAAGGACTTGGGCCATCCTCCACTGCACTCCTGGGCCACAGCAGAGAGCTGGACTGGAAAAGGAGCAACTGGAACATAACCGGTGCCCCAACCAGGACTAGAACCCCAGGGTGCTGGTGTCGCAGGCAGAGGATTAGCTAAGTGAGCTGTGGCACCGGCCAAGATTAAGTTTTAAGAACCAATTAAACCATTGAAAATAATATAATTTCAAATATCAAATATATACTATGTATTTTTTGCACACTATGATGTAAAAGAATATTTGGTGACAGGGATATTGGCAGCAATAAGTTTTTAAAATATATCTATTTATTTGCTTTTTAGTAATTTAAGAGAGAGGGAAAGAGAGAGTACTTGCCCATTGGCTAGGTCACTACTCCAATGCCTACAATTTCTTGGACTGGGGTAATTCAAAGCCAATAGCAAGGAAGGAAATCACTGGAGCCATCACAGCTGCCTCCCATGATCTGCATTAGTAGGAAGCTGAAATCTGGAGTCAGGGCCAGGAATGGAACCTGCTTACTTAAATATGGAATTCAGGCTTAACTGCTCGGATAAATCTCAACTCTGCACACCAAGTTTTTAAGGGAAAGTAAAACCAGGTTCCACCGTGTGTTTATTCCAATTTTGAGAAAGAGCAGGATGATAGAGGCTTCTTGATTTAACAGTACAACTTTTCTTCCAAATATTTGTTTGTTTGAAATACATAATGATGAGGGGTGTTAAAAAGAGATCTTCCATCCAGTTCACTCTGACAATGACAGTAAAAGCTGGTGCCAGGTCAGGCTGAAACTGGGAGTTTGGTATTCCATCCAGGCTTCCCACGTGGATAACAGGGAAACAGGTATTGAACCATCATTTTTTTTTTTTTCTGGATAAAATAGCAGGAAGCTGGATACGAAACAGAATATCTGGGACTGGAACCAGAGCCACTATATGGTATACAAGGGTCCCAAGTGGTAGGTTAACCCACTGTGCCACTGTGCCACAGAGCCTACTCATAACAGATCATCTTAACTATATGAATGCAGCAACAGGGGTTCTTTGGGTGTAGGGTGAAGGCTTCTTAGCATTTTCTTCCTTTTCTTTTTAATTATTTTTCTGAAATATTTATTTTATTAATTTGAAAGGCCAAGTTAAAGAAAGAAACAGGAATATAGAGAAATCTTCCATCCACTGGTTCACTCCCCAAATGGCCCCAAAGGCAAGAGCTGGACCAGGCCAAAGCAAGGAGCCAGGAGCTTCATCTGGATCTCCCACATGAGTGATAGGATCCCAAGGACTTGGGCCCATCTTCTGCTGCTTCCCCAGGCCATTAGCATGGATCTGCATTGGAAGTGGAGCAGCCAGGACCCCAATGAGTACCTGGTGTTATAGGCAGGGGCTTAATCAGTTATGCCACCATCAACGCCTTTCTCCTTTTCACCTGTTATTAAACTCTGTTTTCAAAATAAAATAAGTGTGACTTTATTAAAGATAACATAAAGTAAGTTTTAAGAAGCCTAGGCTTTAAATTAATTTGCAAATATTCTAGTAGTTTGTATGTTTATCCTTTCAGTTTTACAAGAACTTATTTTGGTTACATATAGTTAAAATCTAAAGGAAAGTTACTAATTGTAAAAAAAAAAAAAAAGCACCCTTTTCACTTGTACCACTATATGATAAGAATAAAATTAAATAGAAAATTAGAATTGAGAACACATTTTATTTTGCAATAAGTAGAATACAATATTTTTGTATACATTTTTTGTCTTGATTCTATCAGCAGGATCTAAAATGGCTTATTTACAATCCAATTTGTGAAAAACTGATTGCTTCTTGATTTTCTGTAGAGTCCCCTACACCAAGTTCTCATGAGGAAGAAGTGATGATAAACTTTTGTGATCCTAGCCTGCCCCCTGGTGGTTGACTGCTACCATGAACATGCAGAGTATGGCTCCAGCAGCTCCCTCTTCTTAACTTGAGAAGTGACCTTGCAGTGGGAAATTTGGGATTAGTGGAGGTACACCTTCCCGGCCAGCCTCAGACCACTTCATTAGCGGCTCAGCACAACTATGTGCTTAAGGATCGTACATAATGTTACTCACCGTATAATGGGCATGTAGAAGTGTGAAATGACTGGTAAACAGACTTTTCTGTTCCTTGCTAATGGAAAAAAAAAAAAAAAAAAAGAAAAGCACAGAGATGACAACTTTGAAGGAGGATATTTTACAGGAAGTAGTCTAATGAGATATTCATAAGGTACCGACAAAATTATAGTTAAATATTCATTCTAAATTATGTAGGATTCTGAGTTTCAAGTGAAATAAGCTGTTTATTCATGGTTTCAATCAATCATTTTTTGTCTCTAATTCAAACAAATGTAATCATCAGATGGGGAATTCAGAAAAAGTATGTAAAATAGAATTATTGAGAATAGAACTGCTTTGCTACAAAAGGCACACTCAGTCATTAGTCCTTTGCTCTGGGAGAACCTTGTCACCTGCGCTCCATTGTCACCAACAGTATCTACTGTTTGTTAAGACCAGACTACACTTCTCCCACTCCATGAAGCCAGGATGGCATGTGGCGAAGGGTGACCCCTCTCTGAGACAGAAGAAGTAACAATATCTGTCCCACCCTAACGTCACCGTGCATCCATGGTGGCTCTGTATGTATTCAGGATTGTCACCACAAGTCACGTGATCGCATCCTCTCCTGAAAGAGGGAAGCCAGCATCTTCAGTGTTCTTCCTAATTGCGACTTAGATACCTACCCTAGGAAACTTCAGTTAGGCTGGAAATGTTACCATAACATTCGTGTTTTGATTTGGGACCCTGGGAAGTCTTTAATGAGAGGGCCTATAAAGTATGTTGATAATACAGCAAGAATTTGAGAGAAGCAATAGCTGAAGTCTAGCTTTGGACAGTTAGAACCATGACAAAACCATGCAACTTTCCACTTCATTTTCTGAGAACTTTAGCAGTGATTGAAATGCGATGTGACAGCAGTTACATGCTCCTATTGGTGAGTATGATCATGAGAATAATAACACCAACAATTCTTACTCGTTCACTAAAACACACACACAAGGACTTTAGATTTACATATTTTGTGATAAATGAGACCAAACCAACTCTTCACATAAAGTCCAGTGATATGGAGCTTCTAAAGGATTTCTGGCAATTGCAGAGTAAAAATACAGAGCAATTCAAGCATTGCACTTTAAGATTGAAAACAGCATGAGTCTTGGGTTATCCATCTTTAATGCACATAAGGAACCATGGCCTGCAAGCGTGGGTGATCTCCAAAGTGATGTAGACAGAGGCAGACATGGGAATGGGGTGGGTTTTCAGACATAAACCTTCCCACATGTGCATCCATCCAGTGCTTATCCCCGTACTTCATCTGTGCATTAACATTGCCTCTCTCCAGGTCTCAGGTGAGCTTATTGTTGCTTTCTCTCCTCTGCTTTTTATCAAGGTATTTTTTCATATCTTGTCTTTTGGGATAAGTCTTTGGAGTAAGCATTGCAACACAAATTAAGCCATGGATATTCCATATCAGAGAGCCGATGATCAAGTCCAGCCTCCACATCTGATCCAGTTTCCTGCTAATGTGTACCCTGCAGCAGATGATGGCTCAACTCCTTCAGTCCCTGCTACACAAGTAGGAGACCTCAATGGAGCTTCTGGTTCAGGTCCCAGCTGTTAGGGGCATTTGGGGAGTGAATGACCAGATGGAAGATTTCTCCATATCTCTCTTTCTTACTACATGTGTGTACTGCTCTTCCTTTCAAATAAATAAACTTTAATAAAGCTTATACAAATCTCTAAGAGAACAATGAAATTCCTCTCCTCTGACACACATACCCTTTTAGGAGCTATCCTACCTTCATGATATCTTCATAGCTAATTATCTTGAGAAAATTGGTGCCACCTATCACTCTCAATACTTATAACCCCATGCACTTCTCAGTCTTGACTGTATCTGTTCCTTTCCAAGGCTCTGGCTAAAGTCACCAACGACTTCATCTGCAACTAAATCCTGGGGGTGAGTTCCAGTTGCTAGCATACCAGCGGTTTCTAGTATTGTTAGATTATTAGCTGTGCCCTTTTGAAACCCCTCTATTCTCTTTACCTTCATCTTATGCCAAACCCTGGGTTCCCTTATGTTTTTCTTTATAGTATGCTTTGTTTGGTGGCGGTGGCCATTGTACTTTTCATTCTCTATTGTATCCTCCACTTAATGAGGAGCATCAACAGTGTATGTTTTTCAAGCTTTGTGCCTGGGCTCTATTGTTTTCCTGTTCTAAGCTCTCCCTCATTGACAGGCTCAATCGCACACATGGCTTTCATTACAAAGCACACATGAGTGATTTCCAAGTTAAATCCATCTCCCAGACGTGACCTCTGAGCACCAACATGTCGCTCAAACTGCCTATTTGACATCTGATTTCTGACAATTAAAATATACCTCTGTTTTAAACGCCTTTAATAGATTCCTGTGATGTTATGGCTGAAGAACTCAACCTTTTCATGTGTACTACAAGGCATTGCATAACTTGTGCTATTCATACACTCCAACTGTGCCCTTCTCAGATTAGCTTTCTTGCTTTCCTTCACCATGTTGAAGGTCTTTGCTGTCTGTTCTCTTTTCCTAGAAGTCCCCTTTCCTGATCAACCATTATCACTTTTTCAAGCTGAATTCCTGCTTCTCTCTCAGATCTCACTTCTAATGTCATTTCTTTGGGAAAATTTCATTTATTCCTTTAGACTAGATTATATGTTATTGGGTAACTATCTGTGACAGCTGTAATTACTTACTGATTGCTTATATTAGTGTCTCCATTAACCTGTGACCACTATGGTGGTAGAAATGAACTTCTTACTGCATGTCATTTGACCCCAACACTAAACAGAGTGTCTCACACTCAAGAAATATTTATTGAATGGATCATTATTTATTTGAAAGTCAGAGTTACAGAGAAAGAGGTAGACAGAGAGATACCTTCCATCCACTCGTTCACTCCCCAGATGACCCAGATGACCCAGATGACACCAAGATGCCACCCCCGGGAGAAATAATTACAGCCATCCTACCCAGAAAAGTACTGTGTTTGCATATTATAATCTTAAGGTCAAGGAACCAATTGATTGATCATCTTAGTTTTAATGAAAATTTAATATGTTCCCCCAAGTTAGGTACTTGAGAATGTATGTATGTAATATATATGTATATATATATATATAAAATGTATGTTATATATATAAAAATGTATGTAATATATATATATAAATCATTACCTGCCAAATTATTCCTTTTTAAAGCTGTATTTATTTATTTGAAAGTCATAGTTACAGAGAGAGGGAGAGACAAAGAGAGACAGAGAGATCTTCCATCTTCTGGTTCACTTCCCAGATGGTCCCAACAGCCAAGCTGGGCCAGGCTGAAGCCAGGAGGCATGAGCTTCATCAGGGTCTCCCATGTGGGTGGCAGGGGCACAAACACCTGGGCCATATTCTGCTGCTTTCCCAGGCACGTTATCAAGGAATTGAATTGGAAGTGGAGCAGCCAGGACACGAACTGGCCCCCAATAAGATGCTAGTATAGCAAGCAGCAGCTTTACCAGTTATATCACAACACCGGCCTCATATCTCTTGCCAAATTATTATAAGCATATGGGCTAATCAAAAATTCAGAAACTATAGTTGATAAATTGAATTTTAAATAGCCTTCTGTTACTGAAAATATTTTATATGAAATATTTGTATTCATCTTCAATGTGCTCTATTGAAGCTACCCTTTTTTGTCTGTTGTTAAATTTTACTGCACATGATATCACACTCTTGTTGATAAATTTCATATCAGAGGTGCTAAATACTTGTGTTGTGTGCAGCATTGAAAACATCTCCTCTTAAAATGTGTGAAAAAAAGATAGGAGATTGTGCAATATTTTTAAATAGATGAGACCATAGAAATCAACTTCTGGCTGTTCTTTCTACAGGGTGAACAAAAGGCACATCCAGAAAACTTTTTTATGCTAACAGCCATACAGCTAGTGTACATGTAATGGAGGTAATGGTAGGCACTGCATTTAACGAATATTAGTGATTTTTCTTTTCATTATATCATCATCTCTAATCTTCACATTCATGTTTTAGGAAAATACAGCTTAATTAGAATATATTATATTAGTCAAAATGCTTCTTTAGAAAAACTTGCATTGTAATATTGCCTTATATTTAAGTGAATAACTCATTTTATAGCTATATGTTTAATCACATACTGACACACATAGACACTTTGATATGCTTTGATGAGAAATCCCCAGGTAGTCAGCATTGTGACAGAGTAGATAAACCAGCTGTCTGCAGTGTGGGCAACCCCATATGGATGCCAGTTCCTGTCCTGACTGCTCCATTTCCCACCCAGCTCCTTGTTAATGGCCTGCGAAAAACAGCAGAAGATGGCCCAAGTGCTTCAGCCTCTGCCAACCACGTGGGAGGCCCAGATGAAGCTTTTGGCTTTAGCCCGGCAGCCATTTGGGGAGGGAACCAGCAGGTGGAAGATTGCTCTCTCTCTCTCTCTCTTTCCAACTCTGACTTCCAAATAAATAAATCTTAAAAAAAATTGCCAGAGACCATCTTTTGTGTTTTTAATATTGAAATTGCACTGCTGTGTTAGAGCTTCAGAGTGGAAGGCGAGCCTCATGGACAGATGGAGGAAGGAAGGTGGGATTGAGGTAATGGCAGGCATTGCAGAACAGCAGTGTGGCTGAGCTAGGCCTCTAGCAAGGTCAGAAGAGATACAACAAGGTCAAGACGTGAGGCCCAGTGACCTGGGGGAGAACACGGAAAGCAGATGTTTCACCCTGAGAAAAGTGAGGATAAAAGTAAGGAAAGAATGATGCGTGAATGAGCACTCTGGTGCAGGGCTGGGATTGGAATCAATGATGTGAACCTGATTTTTCAGTAGAGACACATATATAGACATAAAAGTAAGTATAGACATGAATATTCATCTTGTCTATGCATAATGTACATGTGTTTTTGAGCTCTGGTCACTAAGAGAGGCCAGGTATATATGTTACAGACACAATAAGCACATTTTTAACATAAGATCTACCCTTTTGACAAACTTTTAGGTGTATAGATGTCATGGTATAGCTGGCGTAGCAGTTAGTATTGATGCCTGAGATGCTGCCATCCATATGGGTGCTGGGTTGTGTTCCAGCTGCTCTACTTCCAATCCAGCTCTCTGCTAAAGGATGATGGCCCAAGTATTTGGGCCACTGTCACCCATGTGGGAGACCCAGAATTAGCTTCTGGTTCCAGCTTCTACCTGGCCTAGCACTAGCTGTTGTGGTCATCTGGGGACTGAGCCAGAAGATGGAAGATCTCTCTCTCTGTCATCTCTCCATCTTTGTGACTTTCCATAACTCTGACATTCAAAATAAATGAATAAATCTTTTTAAAAAAGCTTATTCATCTGGCATAATTGTGACTTTGCCTCAGTTAAACAGTGACTTCTTCTCCCCCATCCTTGAGCCTCTGGGAACCACCATTTGATTTTCTACATCTGTGAATTCAACTATTTGAGCTAATACAAGTAAATGAAACCATGCAACATTTATCTTGCTATGACTTTTCACCTCACATAGCATAATGTCCATGTTCATTCATGCTGTCACAATCCCGTTTCTTTTTAAGTTTGAGTAGTATTTCATTGTATAGACATATATGTTGTCTTCATAAGATTCTTTTTTTTTTTTTTTTTTTTGACAGGCAGAGTTAGACAGTGAGAGAGAGAGACAGAGAGAAAGGTCTTCCTTCCATTGGTTCACTCCCCAAATGACGACTACAGCCAGTGCTGGGCCGATTCGAAGCCAGGAGCCAGGTGCTTCCTCCTGGTCTCCCAGGCAGGTGCATGGGCCAAGCGCTTGAGTCATCCTCCACTGCCTTCCCGGGCCACAGCAGAGAGCTGGACTGGAAGAGGAGCAACTGGGACAGAATCCGGCGCCCCAACCAGGACTAGAACTCAGGGTGCCGGCGCTACAGGCAGAGGATTAACCTAGTGAGCCGTGGTGCCGACCTTTCATAAGATCTTAAAATAAAATGATTGCATCCTTATGCTTACAATTAAGAATAAGAAAGTAATACCAGAGCTATATACTCAGCTATAGGAATTACAAAGATAATTTGGTATCTTCCCTAAATAACCACTTGCTTTGATTTAATTCTTCATAAGAAATAAAGTGAGTATAAAGGAAAATAATACAAAAGTATGTTCTTATAAAATTGACAATATTAATAAGAATTTTGGGGGTCCAGCATTGTGGTGCAGTGGATTGAGCCGTGGCTTGTGACACATGCAGCACATATCAGAGTTCTTGTTCAAGTCCTAACTTCTCCAATTCCCATCCAACTTCCTTCCAATGAGCCTGAGAAAGGAGCAAAAGATAGCCCAAGTACTTGGGCCTCTGTCACCCATGTGGGAGGCCAGGTTGGAGTTCCTGCCTCCTTGCTTCAGTCTGACCCAGATCTGACTGTTACAGTCATTTGGAGATTGAGTCAGCAAATGGAAAGATGGAAGATCTCTCTTCTCTCTCTCTCCTTCTTTTCTTCTCTCTCATCCTTTCTCTTTATGTATGTGTCTCTATATCTCTTCACTTTGCCTTTCAAGTAAATAAATATTTAAAATAATAATTGTTTGCATATATTGCATAGGTTTATAAATTTTTTAGTTGTTAAGATTATGCTTTAAAACTATACTAGAAACACCATTTTATGCTGAATTAAAAAGTCAAATTGATTAAAATATTCAAACTATATTTTTTACAAGTCGAAGCTCCTACTTCATTTCAGGGAGATTTGCAGTCAAATAAGTGTGAACATTTACCTAGATCTTCTTTTCTATTTTCTCTTAAAAATAACTGTTTATTCCCTGCAACATGGTGTATAAAAGCCTTTAGTTCTTAGTAATTTTCTGACCTTAAGGGAATTAGCCAAATGGATTATAACAATAAAATTTCTCATTTTAGGGTTTATAGGGTTTTGCAAAAGTATAATATGGTATTTAATGAATTTAAAATAGAGAGTAATAATGGTACACGTATCCCAGGATACTTGTAGCTCCTTTTCACCTGTAGGCTTCCATTTACACTGGATATACAGTTTGTCTAAGTGGCCTGGATTATACTTTCTACTGTATTCATGCTATCTATCCATCTTGAGTGATCAACCAACTCTGTAGAGATTTCTTTTGTATTTTATTTTCACTTATTTCTATAAGCTTCCCTTGTACTTTAAACTGGTTTGGTGAAAATATTTTAAATCAATCAGTGTTTTGATGGAATAAAACTTTCTTATCCTGTGTTTTTCTAAGTGGATCTTCTTGTCCAGTATCTATGTCCTGAATGACAGCACTGTTATTCATGTTTATAAAAGGTGACAGTGAAGTTTTTTCCTTATTTCATCAATTACTATTTTAAATGTATCTTCTGTCTCTATGTGACAAGAATAGCAGTTTACTACCTCATGGAAAGTCCATTTAAGCTCAATCCAAGAAGCATCTTCATTAGCTAAAAATACATGAGCACCCATCACTTTGAGCTTAGATAATCTAGCTGGCTGGAAGCTACCAAGGTGATGAAAAACATCCCTGCCTGCTGTTGTTGTTGAATAGAGGAAACAGAAGTAGGTACAAAAGTCATGAAAAGTGATTGAGCAGATTGTCTTCATCATATAACTAATTATTCAAATCATTACAGTATGCAAAGGAAGTTGCAAACACTCCTTGACAGATGGTGTCCCCCATGTTTTCTCTTCCTTCTTCTTCTCTTTTTTTTTTTATTTGAAAGACAGAGTTACAGAGAGAGGTAGAGACAGAGAGAGAAGTCTTCCATCTGATGGTTCACTCCCTAGATGTGCCAATCCGAAGCCAGGAGCTTCCTCCAGGTTTGCTACGTGGGCACAGGGGCCCAAGGACTTGGGCCATCTTCCACTGCTTTCCTAGGCCATAGCAGAGAGCTGGATAGGAAGAGGAGCAGCCAGGACTAGAACTGGCGCACATATGGGATGCTGGCACTTCAGGCCAGGGCTTTAACCCGCTGTGCCACAGTGCCTGCCCCTTATCTTCTTTCATTATTTCTTGCCCCTAACTTGTGGTGTATCAGCAGTTTCAATGAGCTTTCCTTTGAATCATTTGTCACTGTGAAGGTCTACCTAGAAGGAAAGGAAAAGAATGATCAAGGTCAGTTCCCCTGCCCTTGCTTTTGCAGTCTAGTATCTCCCAGACATACACTAATAGAAAGAGTGTCTGTCCCATAGAGATAGTCACCACATGGTCCCATTCCAAAGAGCTATAAAGGAGATGTGTTAGAGGAAAGGATTTTTTCTTCATTGTTTTTATTGCCCTTTCAAACTCTCCCTGAAATTAAAGGAAAAGATCACAGGAAAGGAGGTAGAATTGTGTAAACTACCATAAGACAACAAAAACATCATTTTGAGCTTTTCATTGCTATTCTATTACCTATGTTCCAAACACTCTAAGTTTAAAATGAAGACACACGGGGTCGGTGCTGTGGCACAGTAGGTTAATCCTCTACCTGCGGTGCCGGCATCCCATATGGGCACTGTTCTAGTCCAAGCTGCTCCTCTTCTGATCCAGCTCTCTGTTGTGGCCTGGCAGAGCAGTGGAGGATGGCCCGGGTGTTTGGGCCCCTGCACCCACATGGGAGACCAGGAGGAAGCACCTGGCTCCTGGTTTCGGATCTGCACAGCTCTGGCCATTGCGGCCATTTGGGGAGTGAACCAACAGACGGAAGACCTTTCTCTTTGTCTCTCCCTCTCACTGTTTGTAATTCTACCTCTCAAATAAATAAATAAAAATCTTTAAAAATAAAAAAAAATGAAGACACACAGGATATGACCACCTCTTGAATATGATGATGTATTTTCTGCTACATCTAGCATTATGTATGTCTAGGTCCATCATGTATATGTAGTTGACATTGTTTTTGTTATTTTTAAATGTTATGTTACATATACAGGAATATGGAATACATATTTATTTCATACACTTCAAATAAACAGAACATTTTTAATTAGAAATTGAAATGAAGATAATTAAAAGAGCTCTATATTTGGCAAAGTGTTTTGAGACCATTTAATATAAAGAAAGCCAAATGATCTGTAACAAAATTTTATTTCCTTTAAAGCCTTCCCATAGGAAAACCATATGTTGACCCTTGACTAACCTTTGGATTCCCATTTTGGATCTTCTTTCTTTACTGTGATCAAGAAAATCATGGTCAATCACATAATAGCTCAATTTTCCCCTCCTTCATATGTGCATCAATAATTGACCCAGGAAAGGGCACTTTTGGATGGCTTCCTCTTCACAGGAAAAGCGGTAAATATGGGTGATGTTTTTGAAATGTAGACATACATTTCATGATTAAGGTTTCACATGTAGGGAATAGACAAGGACTATTTGTCCTCATCTGCAGGGTCAGTGGTGTTGAGTGCCCTGTATTCTGAACTAACTGATGTCAACACCCCAGTGGATTCCTGAAGGAGTATAGTGGGCAGTGATATTGCTCACACACAGACGTGGGAAATGAATTTACAGCAACAGAATCATGTCAGTCCATGGTGGTGTTACCTTCAAAGTTTGCCTGGAAATACACATTTATCAATTCTGCTCTAATAAGTACTATATGTTCTATTTTCCACTTAGCTTGCGCAACTAGAAAATGGTAGGACTGTTAATAATTTAGATTATATTGTATCATAAACAGAATGATAAACATGATAAACTTTGCTAAAGCAGCGCATGGTGACTACTGAAGCTGTTCCATCCGAGTGCTCTTTATTTTCTGAATTAGCCCCTAGGCCTCATGGGAGTACACTGAGAGCTATTTGTAGTGTGTTTTGATGCTCAGAGGCTGAAATATGATTTGTCTGAAGAATAAGGGCTTAGATTTTTTTCCTAAAAAGCACAAAAGGGGTGAGATAAGTTGTAGATCATTTAATCAAAATAGGATTAATGCAAATGACTGCATCTCAGTAAAAAGCAGAGAGAAATGAGTTACTATAGGTGGGAATGTATCAATATATCAGTATTTGAGAAAATCTACTTGGTCTATGACTAAATGAATATTTTCCTGACTGGAACGTACACAGAAAGGAGATCTACTTTTTTTTTAAAGAATCAATCTAAAAAAAATCACTCTGTTCGTAAATTTGTATATATGAAATGCAGTAAGTTTGTATACCTTAAATAAAAGGTTTCTTGATTAAAAAACAATCCCTCTGTAGGACTGACTCTGAACACTGTAGATTCTCCTGGAAGAAACATGGTAAATGGTCTGATATATGGCAGGAATTTTCTTAGATGATTCCTAACAATATCTGAGGCCCCTAAAAGAGTTAAGTATGTTCAGAGTCCCAGGGATATGGCAATGAGCAGTAAAGACTGACAACCAGAAATCCATGGCCATGGCAAATGGTTTTAGTTTCTCTTAGTTGTAAGTGACATTAGGAAATAGTTTCTGGGGGACTTCTAAAGTCTGTGGCATCTGGGATAATATGTGTTTGAAAATGTGCTGAACATGTGAGTTATAACTTAATATTTGAGTGTGTCAAAATAATGTATTTGCTTTATTTCAAGATCTGAATTAATTTCTGACTTGAAGCCTCTGGCTGCTTAATGTGAACTCCTTAAACTAACTCCTTCTGGCTCTTCCCTGTATATTTTTCTGAGAAGCCATAGATTAAATCAGAATTATGAGTGTCATCCTGGCTCATGGCTCCATGTGTGTCTGTTCTTCTGCTCCTACTACTTCTGACCTCTCTGTTGAGGTTCACAATTCCCTAGCCTGCCAAAACCAGGACACATTATCCTAGGTGATTGTCACCCATTGGTGGTAAGAAGGGAGAGGCCTGTTTCTTGTTCTCCTGCTTGTTGGCAAGGGCAATAACTGGAACTGGCCTGTTGTTTTATATTTGGTTCCCTGGCAACTCCTTGGCATTGCCTCTGAGATGTCAGGCTTTTGTAGAAGTTTTAATTGCATCCTAAAAACTTACATTATTGTTGACTTAAAACAAAGAAAAAAATTTAATTTTTCATGGATATGGAAGGTCAGCTGGGGCAGCCCAGCTACAAGAGGCTTGATAAATAGGGCTCAGGAACTAACTAAGGAATGTTCTTCTCGGGGCGGATGGCAGAAATCCAGAAGAATTAGAAACATATCATACACTTGAAAGCGTTTTCTTACTGGCCCAGGCTCATTACCCTTCATATTTCACTCACTAAGGCAGTCATATGCTTTGCTTAAATGGGGTGGTCTATATTCTACCCTCAATGAAATATGGCAAAGTGGTGTGGCAGAAGTAGACTAGCTCAATGTAAGAGTCGTATTTAGTCAAACTCTCAATGCTCTTTCTGTTTTGAATTCAGATCCAATGCATAAGCAAAAAGTTTTAAAAAGAATAAAACACTGGCAGATCAAAGATTGTATTTTCTTACAAATAAGACTGATGAGAGAAATCAATGTAACTCTATAGGCAAACTGGACTTCCAAATTCCAAACTCCCTAACTGCTACATATCTACTGTATTAGGGTTCTTCAGAAAGACTCAACCAATAGCATAGATTACAGGATGGATGGATGAATGGAGGACGGGTAGACAGATGACTGATAGATAATTAGAGGATGTTGGCTAGGGGAATTGACTATAAGACTGAGAAGTCCCATGATTGGCAAATCAGGGAAAATCCAAAAGTCTCAGAATGAAGAGATCCAAGTAATGTAGCTCTCAATTTGAAGTCAAGATATAAGAAGTTAGGGGATCATGGCACATGGCCTTGAGTCCAAAGGCCTCAGAACTTGTAACTGGGAGTCCCAGGTGCAAGAAAAGCATTTTGAGCTCCAAAATAGAAACAGAAAGAGAGGATTTGCTTTTCCTTTGCTTTTTGGTTTTGGTCAAGCCTTTGGCTGATTGAATGGTGGATTGAGGGTGGATCTTCCTACACAGTCCGTTCTTTCAAATGCTACTGTCTTCTAAATACACTCACAAACATACCCAGGAAGCATTCTTTGCCAATTATTTAGGTATTTTTAGTCTAATCAGGTTGACACCCAAAATTAACCAGGATGTCTACCCAGAAATCAGAGTCAGACATTTCATTGGAAACTTTCTGTAATGAAGATTGACAATACAAGGCAGCTCTGAAAGAGAAGTCCAGAAAAGCATAGTACAAGTTCAGACAAGTCCAAACTCCCAACTCACTACCAAATGCTAAATGAGTGTCCCTTCTTCTTGCAAAACATAAGTGAGAGGCAGGAAGAGACTATTGGTATTCTTACCAGATTGTTCCCCCTTGGGAGAGCAGACATTGCCACTCGATTTTAGAATTAAGTGTGGAGAATACCATTCAGCTCTAACATCCCTCTTGCTCCTGATTCCCATAGTAGATCACATACTGCTTCTCTGAGTGCACATCATTTTACATCAGGACGTCTCTCATTTCTATTTCAAATTACATCTGTCTTGGGTCTGTCTGTCCCTTGTCTCAGTTCATCAGTATAATGCATGTGGGGAAGAACCTGCAACCCCAGTGAACCATGTCAGGAAGGAAGAGAAATTGTATACACATAGTAAACAGTAAATGTTCTGGTGCAGAACACATCTATGGGCTGCTGATCTCGACAATCCGGACTGTTCTGTTCTCAGGCAACAGGGTGAAGCTCTCCTGCAGTCTCACTCATTTGCTTCCCTCTATTCAGATAGGGTTTGTTCCTGAGTACAGACATAACATAAGATTTCTATATATTTACTCTCTCCATTTTGTCATTCACCCAATGTTTCTCTTATCTCCCTTGAATGTCTGTAGCACCATGCAACTAAGTATAGCTCCTACTCAGATTGTTACGTCTTCAGTATAGAAGATTTAATACCTGGAAACCTTGTTCCAGGGTAATGTTCATAGTTTCTTTGTTGCTGCCTGAAGTAAAATAGAAAAATATAATGCAAGCAAATAGATAAGAAAAATATAGTACAGGGACAAAAGTGGGAGAAATTCATTTCCCATCAATAAACAATTATAGTCATGTTACTTTGAAACCATTACGTTTGTTCTTTCATTTGGCAAATGTTCTTTGATTTCTTTTGTATTTCAGACAATGAATTTTCCATCACAATCAGTGCAGAAAAGTCTCTCACTCTTACCTATTTAAAATGTATTAGGATATTGATTTTTGTTTCTTTTTGATTAGACATCTTCTTCCAAATGTAATAAGAATGTCTTTAGATGAGGAATAGCAAGTTGTTCCTAACTAGTGGGGATTTTAAATGAAGAAATGTGAGCCAAACTCCTTTGATGATAATCTTTATCTTTGCTATATTCAAATTATAATATAATTAACACATCAACAACAATAAACACAAGATTAATAAATCTTGTTATGATCCATTTAAGCCAATGAGCAGATAAATTTTGGGATAATAATGTTAATACATTATATTACTAGAAAACTTACCAAATGATCTTTGTAGTTTTTTAAAAAAAATATTTATTTATTTATTTACTTATTTTTAAAATATTTTTTATTTATTTATTTGAGAGGTAGAGTTACAGACAGTGAGAGGGAGAGACAGAGAGAAAGGTCTTCCCTCTGTTGGTTCACTCCCCAAACGGCCGCAATGGCCGGAGCTGTGCCGATCCGAAGTCGGGAGCCAGGTGCCTCTTCCCAGTCTTCCATGTGGGTTCAGGGGCCCAAGCACTTGGGCCATTCTCTACTGCTCTCTCAGGCCACAGCAGAACTGGATTGGAGGAGGAGCCGCCGGTTCTGGAATCGGCGCCCATATGGGATGCCGGCGCCACAGGCGGAGGATTAACCTACTGCGCCATGGTGCTGGCCCCTATATATTTACTTATTTATTTGAAAGGTTATGAGAGAGAGAGAGAGAGAGAGAGAGAATGAGTGAGAGAAAGAATGAGAGAGAGAAATCTTCCATCTGTGAATTCTCTAAATGGATACAACA
The DNA here is from genome assembly GCF_051225735.1 of Oryctolagus cuniculus. Taxonomy (NCBI): domain Eukaryota; kingdom Metazoa; phylum Chordata; class Mammalia; order Lagomorpha; family Leporidae; genus Oryctolagus; species Oryctolagus cuniculus. The sequence goes on along the minus strand of NC_142870.1, from coordinate 18,069,217 downwards.
GCCAGGGCTGGGGCAGGCAGAAGCTAGGAGCCAGGATCCCCATCCAGGTCTCTCACATGGATAACAGGAGTCCAAGGAAACCTGAGTCACCCTCTTCTACCTGCCCAAGTACTTTAGCAGGAAGACGACTCAGGAGCAGAGCAGGCAGAACTTGAATCGGTCACTCTCATATGGGATGCTGTTGTCACAAGCGGCATCTAAATCCCCAGTGCTGCAATGTTGGTCCTATATATAGTTTGAAATCCCTGTTGGGGCCGGCACCATGGCGCAGTAGGTTAATCCTCCGCCTGCGGCACCAGCATCCCATATTAGCGCCAGTTCTAGTCCCGGCTGCTCCTCTTCTGATCCAGCTCTCTGCTGTGGGAAATCAGTAGAAGATGGCCCAAGTCCTTGGGCCCCTGCACCCACGTGGGAGACCTGGAAGAAGCTCCTGGCTCCTGGCTTTGGATCGACACAGCTCCAGCCATTGAGGCCATCTGGGAGGTGAACCAACAGAAGGAAGACCTTTCTCTCTGTCTCTCCCTCTCATTCTCTGTAACTCTACCTCTCAAATAAATAAATAAAATCTTAAAAAAAGAGAGAAATCACTGTTGTTTTATGTCAGCGTTTTCTGAAGGTTCAGTTTTATTTTGTGCTCCACATCTGTAACATATCCCAAGTATCTCTCATAGCTAGTTGCTCCTTTGCTTACTCATTATTTTTTTCTCTTTCCCAAAAGAAAAGTAATAGGGTTACTTTATAATCTAGCCTCACTAATTTTGGCCTTTAAATAATGTTATGTGAAGTCTAATGTTGATAATATTTTCACTTATAATTTTCCATTTTGGTTAAAAATCCCATGGCTTGGCTGGCACTGTGGCTCAATAGGCTAATCCTCTGCCTGCAGTGCCAGCACACTGGGTTCTAGTCCCGGTCAGGGCGCCGGATTCTGTCCGGTTGCCCCTCTTCCAGGCCAGCTCTCTGCTGTGGCCAGGGAGTGCAGTGGAGGATGGCCCAAGTGCTTGGGCCCTGCACCCCATGGGAGACCAGGAAAAGCACCTGGCTCCCGCCTTCGGATCAGCACGGTGCACAGGCTGCAGCGCGCCGGCTGCAGCGGCCATTGGAGGGTGAACCCACGGCAAAAGGAAGACCTTTCTCTCTGTCTCTCTCTCTCTCTCTTTCACTGTCCACTCTGCCTGTCTTAAAAAAAAAAAAAATCCCATGGCTTAAGAGCTCCCAAATCAGAATTCCCAGCAAAAAAAAAAAAAAAATGTGTCATCACACTACATGTTTATTGCATTTTGAAAAATTTTCAATATTAGTCAACAGCCAGAATTTCCATTAATCTACTTCTCTCCCACCACCCACTCTGCCAAGCAGTCAACACTGATGACTTACCTTGCACTTGACAACCTCCACGCTTGGGAGTTGGACTTGTTTCCATCTTTCTCAGCAGTTGGCTGGGACCCAGGTAAAAGATTATGACCACCCAGTTACTGAAGCATTCATCAGCAAGATTAGCAGTGTTGCTTATCAAATTGCTTTGGAATTTATCATAAGAAATTAAAACCACACCAAGAATCCTTTTATTTTGTGCATTCCTTAAGATGGATCAGAAGAGAATCTTATGATGTATCAGCATATATTGTCAATAGGGACATTTACAATCATAGGATACCTATTGTATTTTAGGATAGAATCATCTCATAAAGTTACAGAATGAGTATTCTTTTATTCTGCTTAGACATGGTAATTATAGGCTCAAAGAAGTCCTGCAAGTTTTCTGAGGCAATAGAGCTAAGAAATTACAGATTTCTAATTCACCCTCTGATTCAAAATCAGGTTTTCTTGTCTATTTTGATTTTACATTTTACATACTGAAGTCCTTAAAAGGTAGCACAGTTGGTAGATTTTAGTAGAAATAGGACAGCATTTTACATTTTGAACCAGAGAGGGGTCGAGTAGTAGAGGTACTAAACCTATGTGGCAACCTCTTTTATTCCTTACCACAAAGCATGTCTTAAAAATATTTTCTCAGAACATTTGATTTCTCTTCAATAACTACCATATTTGTTACTAAAATCCTCTATCAGTAGATATATTGTCCACACTTTCATCACATATCTCACTTTCTACATGATATTTCTGAAGATCATTGCAAACAAAAGCAACCAAATAGTAGTTCTAATTTCAGAAAATGCAGAGTAACTTATACCAGGCAATCCATTAGGCAGATAACAAACAATCCCTGGGCAAATGTAACAAGGAAAAAAAACCGTTACCCATTTAGAAAAAAATAAAAACTAAACAAGAGAGGATGAAAACTGAATGGTAGGGCCAGCGCCGCGGCTCACTAGGCTAATCTTCCACCTTGCGGCGCCGGCACACCGGGTTCTAGTCCTGGTCAGGGTGCCGGATTCTGTCCGGTTGCCCCTCTTCCAGTCCAGCTCTCTGCTGTGGCCAGGGAGTGCAGTGGAGGATGGCCCAAGTACTTGGGCCCTGCACCCCATGGGAGACCAGGATAAGCACCTGGCTCCTGGCTTCGGATCAGCGCGGTGCGCCGGCTGCAGCGTGCCGGCTGTGGCGGCCATTGGAGGGTGAACCAACGGCTAAGGAAGACCTTTCTCTCTGTCTCTCTCTCACTGTCCACTCTGCCTGTCAAAAAACAAAAGAAAACTGAATAGTAGTTGGTCCACGAAAGACAGAGGTAATGGTGAAATCTGTATTTGTACATGTTCTCCCTCTGAGTACCTGAAGGACAACCAGAGTCAGGTACCAGTTATTTTGTAATTGGGCATTAGGGAGCCCACTTGGAACCATAATAACGACAAACTAAGGCAAGAAAAACAAAACTAGAAAGGAAGTTAACCACAGAGAAGGAATCTCAAAAATCCATGTGTTGAGGCTTGTGCTGTGGTGTAGGGGGTTGTATGCCACCTGCGGTGCCGGCATCCCATATGAGTACTGGTTCAAGTCCCAGCTGCTCCACTTCTAATCCAGCTCCCTGGATTTGGGGAGTGAACCTGCGGGTGCAAAACCACTCTCTCAAATAAAATAAATAAAACTGAAAGAAAATCTGTGTATAAATCTTCTCAATTTTCGATGACTCTGAGCTGAGTATTTAGAGGCACCCACCAGTCATCAAATCAGTCAGCAATAACTAAAGATAGAAAGCTGAAAATTCACGGGAAGTGTTTTGCTTCTTATTGAAGGAAGATAAGAAATTTAGGGTTGAATTCGACTTATTAAGAAAATTCGGGGGGCTGGCGCCGTCGCTCACTTGGTTAATCCTCTACCTGTGTCACCGGATTCCTATATGGGCACCGGGTTCTAGTCCTGGTTGCTCCTCTTCCAGTCCAGCTCTCTGTTGTGGCCCAGGAAGGCAGTGGAGGATGGCCCAAGTGCTTGGGCGCCTGCACCTGCATGGGAGACCAGGAGGAAGCACCTGGCTCCTGGCTTCAGATCAGCACAGCACGCCGGCCATAGTGGCCATTTGGGGGGTGAACCAACGGAAGGAAGACCTTTCTCTCTGTCTCTCTCTCTCACTGTCTATATCTCTACCTGTCCAATAAATTTAAAAAAGAAATTTTTGGTAAAATCTCTGCATTTTCATTACCCCTCCCCAATTTCACATTGTTTGAAAAGGATTTGTCAGATTTCAAATATTTGATGTAAATCTGAAAGAGATCTGCTGGAAAAAAACACAAGAGTGCTTTAAAGATTCACTAAAAATGAATAGTATTAGAGGGGAGTGTGGAATTCTAAATTTTTTTGCACCTGAAAAATTGTTTTAATTTCCTTTTCCATAATTTTTAAAAGATCTATTTATTTGAAAGGCAGAGTGGGAGGGAGAGAGAGAGAGAGAGAGAAATAGAGAGAGAGCCAAAGAGATCTTCCACCTGCTGGTTTACTCCCCAAATTGGCACAACTGCGAGTTGGCAGGTTTGAAGCCAGGAGCCAGGAGCTTCTTCCAGGTCTCCCACATGAGTGGCAGGGAACTAAGAACCTGGGCCATATTCTGCTGCTTTCCCAGGCCATAACAGGTGGCTGGATCAGAAGTAGAACAGCTGGGTCTTGGTGCCCATATGGGATGCCGGCACTGCAGGCAACGGCTTTACCTACTATGCCATAATGCCGGCCCCTTTCATAAACTTTTTGATGTACCTGCATATAAAACTATGACTCCTAAAGAAGTTACCATTGAGGAATCTAAATGCTAAATTACAACAAAAATCAGTGTGTCTATCAATTATTTTTGACAATGGTTTTCACACAATTAAGAAAACTCTAGGGTGTTTTGGCAGAGAGGATGGAACCTCTGCCTGCTGTATAGGCATCCTAATGGGCACTGGTTTGTGTCCCAGATGCTCCATTTCCAATCCCTGCTTATATGCCTGGGAAAGCAGCAGAGGGTTGCCCAAGAGCTTGGTTCTCTGCACCCAGGTGGGAGATCCTCTTCTGCTGCTGCATTCTCAGGTGCATTAGCAGGGAGCTGGATCACAAGTGGAGCATCTGGGACTGGGACTGGCACTCATATGGATGTGGGCATCACAAGTGGCAGTTTCAACCACTGTACCACAACACAGGCCCCAAGAAATTAAGTTCGTGAAAATACACAACACTTATTTTCCTTATGTTAGCACAACTTCTTTCTTCCACGAATTCTGCTCCAGCTCTAGATGTTCTATGTTATCTGTTAGCTTAGCTACAATGTCCTAGGAGTATCGTGTTGCCAGGAAGTTTTAAGTAGAGCGGATAGAACTGAGATAGAATTTACAAGAAAAATTTGGCTTTGAAAAGCTTTGTCACTTTTGTTTTTGTATTTGACATTTTATTTTAGGCTGCACGAACAATAGACAATAACATCAAAAGGCTTGAAATAGGCTGTTAATAGCGTAAACTTACCCTTTCCAGGAACACCAATGGCCAATTAGTGCCAGTTATCCTCAAGGTTAAATACATACTGGTGCACTGTGATTTGCACACTATGATATGCCTACTCGGTGTTTTGATTCTTAGGGTCATAATCTGAACCATTTTCCTCATCTCCTTTTTCTTCATTTCATCATCTATTCTTCACCTACTTGATCATAATTATTGCCATCATCTTTAATAAATACTCCAGTAATTTACAACGCTGATTTGGAACAACATTCTGCAATTAAAATTGATTAATATCATCATTTCGATTTCCACTCTCAGGAACTTTAAGAGAGGCAAAAAAATTAAAAGACTCCTTGGAAACTGTTTTAATCACAGTAAGACCATCACAGGCACCTTGTATTTCACTTCTTAATAGTTTGATTTTTCCTGCCTATCTATACAACCTGTGCTCTATAAGACTCATGATTTCTGAGTCATAAAAATAAAAGGGATCATAATCATCTGATTCTAAATCTCATCCTATATGTCTTTGTGAACACTTTTAATTTAAGGAAATAATTGAGTAGCAATGGTCTCCTATGCTCAAGTGAAATTTTGAACCTTTCATTTTTATCAAATTATCTCCTCTCCCTGCTACAAAAAAAGAATATCTTCTTTTAAAAAGATAATTTTGGTTAGTAGTGCTACAATAAATTCACCAACATTAAATGGTCATTTGCAACATTTACATAGCTGAATAGGATCTTTACTACATTTTAAAAGTATCCCCTAATATTAATCTATACATTGAAAGTACTTTCTGGATTTTAGTTACAATATTACTGGCAACTCTGTAATTGTCCCTCAGTAAGAAATTCATTCTGCAAAACTATTTTTAATAACATTGTAGAAGTGGCATTTCCTACTCACTAAGGAGTACAGCTGGATAGACACGATCTGCATTTTCCAGGTTCTTGATATTTAAGAAGAATTTTGGAAAGACCCATCTACTATACTTGAGGTTTTGAGCCTCATGGCTTTTCAGTTTGTTGTTTATTTGCCAAAGGAATCTGTTATTAACCTCCTCCTATCTTGAAATACATAGGACTCCTTGCTCAACTTGCATTTTGAAAACTTAGAGATCATGGTGTTAGGAGAAATTATATGAAATAAGTTAAGGTTTACAACACATTATTTTTTCAAAATTATTTTACTATGGACCTATAGATTCAAAGTAATGCATTTTACTTTATTTATATTTGTGATTTGTAATAAAATATCATTATTTAAAGCATGTTTCAATTTTTTTACAAAAGTCCGTTTGAACTTAACATCATTGTCTTATCTCCAGTTAAATCAATATCCTCATATTTAATAAGAGCTTGTAAGACCATGTCCCACAGATCTTAGTAATTTTAGAAAAGGGAACCCATGTAATTATGTTGCAAATTTTCCTTTGGTACAATTTCTGGGTTTTATGTTGCAGGAAATAAAATACTAATTTTCTTTTTTTCATGAAAGAATAACGAAATACAGCAAAATTATAAATGCAAACCAAGAATCAATGCACTGCAGATCTTAATAGCCATGTGAGTTGATTTTTTTTCAAGGCAATGGAGTGCAAGTGTATCTTTTAAAATATCATCAAAAGACTTACGATATATCCACAACTTGAATTCTCCCAATGAAAGATGTTCCATTAGATCACAAGGGATATTGTTTTGAAAACACTAATTTTGGAAGCATTATCTCACATGGAGCCAATTTCTACCTTCCTTATAATGTTTACTGATTGCTTTTGGTAGTATTATCAGATAGCATGCAATTATTTAGCATAAGTGTGATTTTTTTTTTTTTTGCTTTTCTAATTGACAACTGTTGCCATGTTAAAGACCATCACCTTGCTCTATAACCATCTTGTGTCCATCCATACTTTTGCATACTTCTTGCTGCTTTCTGTTAATGAAAGAAAAATTTTTTATTCATTGTATATGCTCCCTGTTCTTTTGATTAATATTTTTTCTTTTTATTAACACAAAGAGAACAGATTTCATGTATTTCACAGGATCAGTTCCAAGAATATAACCTTACTTCCCTCCCTCTACGTCTTCCTCCTTCCTTCCTTCTTCCTTCGCTCCCTCCCCTCCTCCCTCCCAGATAATCACTTTAATGAGCTCTCTATTAAGCAACATTTAAGCAAAGTTCCTGTTCTGAGATGTTGACTCTCCAGACACCCTGGCTCCAAGAAACTAAACTATGTTCCCAAATGATATAAAAGAATCTACATTCATTATGTCTGTAGATTAAGATCCCACTTAGAAATGTTTCTTTTATAAATATGGATTTAGACTGTACTTTTCCTAATTATATTTGTTGTTTCTTGGCATTGTGTGTGTGGTCTTGTTCTAGCACATGCTCAAAGTGTATCACAGCATGGGTACTATGTTACATGTGGATCTCATTGCTATCTGAGGGGCCATAAAGACAGCTGACTGGAGATTGCTGAATTCTACTGTAGAATCCACACTTAAAGATTCAGACATGGTGCTATTTTTATATGGACTAGCTCAGCTATGGACAAATGTAATGACACAGAATTCATATAGTCTGATGCATTGTAATCATGAAGTTCCAAAACAGAGTCAGCTTCTGCCCGTAGAGAGCTATTTCCATGAAGGGTGTTGCCATTTTTAACTACTGAGGGTCAAACTTTTAGGGAAGTGGTTAAGATTCCCACTCAGATGCCCACATCCCATAACAGATGGAAACCCTGGGCTTGAGTTCCTTTCATTACCAATCCAGCTTCCTGCTAATGTGCACTCTGGTACTGGCTCAAGCTTTTAGATCCCTGATACCCACATGGGAGTTCAAGACTTCAGCTTGGTCTAGATCTGGCTGTGTGGGCATTTGGGAAGTGAATCAACAAATGGAATATCTCTCTGTCTCTCTTGCTGCCTCTCTCTCTCTCTGCCTTTCAAATAAATGAACAAAACTTAAAGAAAAATAAAAAGATGTTTCCAAGCCAAGTCATCTTGGAAACAGCCAATACTGGGGCAGGAAATGAGTGCCAGGGACAGGAGCATTAGACTTGGTCAAGGGAAGGGGATGCAATGATACAGTTTTCTCAGATTCATGAGGGAGTTCAAGTACTGAGCTCCAGATGAGAGTCATTCAGTAAAATGTTGTGGTGAACAATAATATTGATCTTGTAACATGGAGCCCAGCCAAAGCCTAGTCATAGAAGGGCTTGGCAATTGTAGTTTGTCCTTGTACTTGTCATTGCCTCATATTTATTAAACTGCATTTTGAATGCTAGAAAGTTGACTGTTTCTGGCGCCGTGGCTCAATAGGCTAATCCTCTGCCTGCGGCGGTGGCACCCCGGGTTCAAGTTCTGGTTGGGGCGCCGATTCTGTTCTAGTTGCTCCTCTTCCAGTCCAACTCTCTGCTGTGGCCCAGGAAAGCAATGGAGGATGGCTGAAGTGCCTGGGCCCTGCACCCGCATGGGAGACCAGGAATAAGCACCTGGCTCCTGGCTTCGGATTGGTGAAGAGCACTGGCCGTAGCTGCCATTTGTGGGGTGAACCAACCGAAAAGGAAGACCTTTCTCTCTCTCTCTCTCTCTCTCTCTCTAACTCTGCCTGTAAAAAAAAAGAAAAGAAAAGAAAAAAAGAAAGTTGACTGTGCCTCCAACTAGTATACTAAGTACCTAGGCCCATTCATGTTTAGATTTTTCTGATGAATTAAACAGGAACTCTGCCTTCTGCCCCCTCCTCTGCTACCATATGAAACAGTGTAACTAATAGAACAAATAGAATGAAATCAAGAGTCTAGTGTGGTTTTGGCATATAAAAAAAATCTCTGAGCAAAAACCATATGTTACCTATGCTTCTGTTCTCAAATAAGGAACTTGAACAAGATGATCTTTACCATAAACTGCCAGCATTAGCAATATCAGGTTTTTTACATCTTACTGAAATATCTGAGTCATCATTTTGGTCATCAGATACTGCGCTGAGTTGTGCAAAGGAAGAGAGTCCCATGCCTTTAATTACACCAACAGCTGAATTTAACTGATTACTTCTTATTTCATATTAAAAAGAAAAAGCAGCACATACTATTGTTCCCATTCTACTCAATCTCAGGAAGATTGAACATGAACTTCCAAGCAACATATTTTGCTAAGTTTCTGAAAAATGAAGTATATTAATATAAAATTATCTTTTAAAATCTCTACAAAATGTTTACACAAAGTGTTTCCTATCTGCCATCATTGTTTTTGGCGCATCATCACTGTTAAAGCTTTTGCCATGATTCCCACATCTCAGACAGGTGTGCACAGTGGCTGCCTTATAATCTCACTCAGAATTCTGCTGATTCAATAGGGTATGGAGAACACATGTCTCAATCTTTTAGTAACAAAAATGAGTGCATTTCAGTTTAGTTATCGAAGTTCAGTTTATAAAGCAGAGAACATGTTAGATTATTTAAGGAAATGGAGTATAGATACTAAGTATAAGGGTTTTATAGTAATTGCAAGAGTTGAAGGTGTGGACTCTAAAACTGAGCCCTGTTTGTGTCACCACTGAACTCCTACTACAGTTAACACCAGGAAGCTGAAAAATTGGATTCCCAGAGCCTTGTTAGAAAAGTTGGGAACATATCAATACCTTCTTTTTCTTGACATCCTGTTACCTCCTGGTACTTCTTAACTAGCAACAAAGGCATCCAGCTGCAGAGAGAAAGTCTGAACTTTATACCTGCCTTCCAGTCTTGCTTGAGAGCCTCTGATTAGAGAAGTCCAATTCATTTCCATTATCTGGGCTTCAAAGTAGAAGCAGGAACAGGGTTTTACCTTTCTAATCTCTTCAAAGGGATGGGAGATGAATTGCAGATTCAGAGTCAACTCAAGCATTCACAGTGAACCAAAAACTCAAAATACTCATAACCAGCATTATATTGATCAAAGAAAACACTTGAGGAAAGGAGACATAAAGCAACTCTGTTCAAATAAGAATATTTGATTGAGATATTGATGAAATATTGAAAATATTTGTAACAAAACCCTTCAAAGAACATGAAGTTCACACAACTGAAAAAGTTTGGGATATCTTTAGTATTTCTATTAGCTTTGGAAAATCTGAATATTTCATTGAAAATCACTCTAGGAAACACATTTTAATTTTTTTTCAGCCATCTGATATTTATTCAATCATATTGTAGAACCAACACTCTGAGGGGACAGTATGTTATACACCAGATTTGTTTATTTTTTAAAGATTTTTTTTTATTTGAAAGTCAGAGTTACACAGAGAGAGAAGGAGAGGGAGTGAGAGAGAGAGGGAGAGAGAGAGAGAAAGGCAGAGAGAAAGGTAGAGTCTTCCATCCTTGGTTCACTCCCCAAATGGCTGCAATAGCCAGAGCTGAGCAGATCCAAAGCCAGGAGCTAGGAGCTTCTTCAGGGTCTCCCATGAGGGTGCAGGTGCCCATGGACTTGGGCCATTCTCCACTGCTTTCCCAGGCCATAGCAGAGAGCTGGATTGGAAGTAGAGCAGACTGGACTTGAACTGGCATTTGTATGGGATGCCAGCACTGCAGGAGGCAGTGGATTTGTTTCTTAAGGCTACTGTAACAAAATCCCACAGACAACAGAAATTCATAGTTTCACATTCCTGAAGGTGGAAAAGCTGAGATCAAGATGTGACAATGTTGGTTCCTTGTGAGAATGGTGAGGAGAAAGCTGTTCCAGGCCTCTTTCCTAATTAGCTCAGATGGCTTCCTAATTATCTCTGGTTTCCCTGTTTTCTCTGTCTCTGATGTCTGCCTTCATACTAACAAAGTGTTCTCCCTTTATGCTTGGGTCTGTGTACAAATCTCCAAGTCACATCAGATGAGGTGACATTCTGAGGTACTGAGGACACAGCTTAACATATGACTTTTTTCAGGATTTTTATTTATTTATTTATTTGAGAGTTAGAGTTACAGACAGTGAGAGGGGAGACAGAAAGAAAGGTCTTCCGTCCATTGGTTCACTCCCCAAATGGCCGCAATGGCCAGAGTTGTGCAGATCCAAAGCTAGGAGCCAGGCGCCTCTTCCAGGTCTCCCATGTGGGTGCAGGGGCCCAAGGACTTGAGCCATCTTCTACTGCTTTCTCAGGCCATAGCAGAGAGCTGGATTGGAAGAGGAGCAGCCGGGATTAGAACCAGTGCCCACATGGGATGCTGGCGCCGCAGGCAGAGGATTAACCAAGTGAGCCACGGCACCAGCCCCAACATATGACTTTTATAAGGGCTACAATTCAATCCGCAAAACAAATGATAGATGTTGATTTTTTTTTAAAAAAAAATGGATGGTTTGTACAACCATAAAAGTTTATATAATCATAACCTGACAACTCAAGAAAGAGAACTCCATTCAAGGTGAGTGTTAATTCCAGGTAACATATCAGAACCAGCAAATCGTTTTGCCTTCTATGCTAAGATTTTCTTCCCCAAGGCAATGTATTGTGCCTAGTGGTTTGGGGGAAGAAAAATAATACAATATCTGATCATTTTTGACCCTAAATATGTTTGTGTATCTCTTTATAACAACCTATATTATTCATGTTCTTTGGCATAAAAATACTGAAATTGCAATTATGTAGATCTTTTTTTTTTCTTTTTTGCTCTTTCTTTGAAGATTTTTTAGCCACTAAGCAAGTTGTATATTAATAAGGGAAAGCCCAAATTAAAGGAAGTTAGTGGTTTGGCAGTTTCAAATAGCTTAGAAATAGCTTTGCTAAAATATCTTTCCACTGCCATGTTTTAACATGTTTTACTAGTGCTGAATATATCCTTTTATTATTTGTGGAGAAGCCTGTGGTTATTTACCTGTTTGGCACATCTATTATAGGGAGCACAGAGGGTAGATTCTTTTATTTCAGGGCACTGTTCATTTGCTGAGCACAGGTTTGTTAAAAACCAAAGTTGGCTCACTTGAGTGGAAAGTCACTCAGTGGAGGGAGGAGAGAACAGTGTTCCTATTTCCTTATCTGTATAAGGAGTATTTAGTTTCCATGGTCTTCGCAAGCGGACATCAACAGCAACATTGTTGTACTAGAGTCCTATTTTGCTTTCAAACCTTTGGCAAGCTGTCCTTTCGTTTTGCTTTCTTAAATGGCACAATGGAAGGCATACTGGTTTTGTTAAGGGAAGGCTTAAATTCCAAAGGAAGCTTGACAACTCTATCAGTTGTGTCACTCAAAACCTTTACAGCTTCAATTCCACCAAGCACCAAATAGTAGTATTAGGGTCTTCTTCAAAGAGTTAGGATTGAACCTACCCAAGATCAACTATGGGAAATACACAGTACAGTGCCTAATTTCGTTTAGGGGTAATTATTCTTTTGAGATATATGAATTTCTTTTAAAATAGATTAATTCTATTTGTGTTTATACATGATGCTATGGGATACATAGATAGTAAAACAGTTACTATAGTGAGTGAAGTAGATGAACATGTCTGTCATCTCAAGATTACTTTCATTTTGGTGACAAGAGAAGCTAAAATCTATTTACCTAACAAAAATCTCTAATACTTACTTGTTACACATAACAATTTCACCACATTCTCTCTTATATTAATTTCTATTTTCCAATCTAAGTTACCCTTATGGAGTACAAAGTTTTCTTCCACTGTGATCTATTTTTCATTCTTTCTTTTTTTTTTTTTTCAACAGGCAGAGTTAGACAGTGAGAGAGACAGATAGAAAGGTCTTCCTTCCGTTGGTTCACCCCCCAAATGGCTGCTATGGCTGGTGCTGTGCCGATCCAAAGCCAGGAGCCAGGTGCTTCTTCCTGGTCTCCCATGCGGGTACAGGGCCCAAGCACTTAGGCCATCCTCCACTGCCTTCCCAGGCCACAGCAGAGAGGTGGACTGGAAGAGGGGCAACCGGGACAGAATCTTGTGCCCCAACCAGGACTAGAACTCGGGGTGCCGGTGCTGCAGGCAGAGGATTAGCCAAGTGAGCCGTGGCGCCGGCCAGATCTATTTTTCTAATTAGCAGATTATCTCATATTTTCCAAATGGAGATGTTCTGCAACTTATGATGAGGTTACATCCAATAATACATCATAATGTGAAGCTATCATTAAGTCAAAAATGTATGTAATACACTTAGCATACCCATCACCATCAGAGCAACACAATATGCTGTTTACACATGTGATCACGTGACTGAGTGGGACCTGAGGCTCACTGCCCAGTGCAGCAAGCGAGAAGCTTGCCACAAATCATCAACCCAGAACAAGATCAAAACCCCAGATTTGAGGCCTGGTTTCTACCAAATGTGTCACTTTTGTCTCATTATAAAGTAAAAGCATCAATTTTTTACAACTTAAACAGAGGCCCATAAAGTGATGTCAAACTTGCTTGCCTTTTAATTTTCTTTCTTTTTTTTAAAGATTTATTTATTTGAAAGTGAGAGTTACACAGAGAGAGGAGAGGCAGAGAGAGAGAAGTGTTCCATCTGATGGTTCACTCCCCAATTGGCCACAACAGCTGGAACTGTGCTGATCCGAAGCCAGGAACCAGGAGCTTCTTCTGGGTCTCCCACATGGGTGCAGGGATCCAAGGACTTGGGCCATCTTCCACTGCTTTCCCAGGCCACAACAGAGAGCTGGATCGGAAGTAGAGCAGCTGGGACTAGAACCAGCGCCCATATGGGATGCTGGCACTTCAGGCCAGAGCATTAACCCGCTGAACCACAGTGCCGGCCCCTGCCTTTTCATTTTCTAGTTTAATAATATTTAAAATCCTTTGTCCACTTAGGTTTGGTACTAAACTGACACTTTCAGAAGCAAGGGAAGCCTGAAACACTCCAAAATGCCAAAGGCTTTAGTAAGATAACAGGCTATCCTTGCTCAGGCAACAGTCCCACACGGATCTGATGGCTGGGATTAAACCCTCCTCCAGGGCTCTCTCCTCCAAGTAGCTTGAGGCTCCTCTCTGCCTTACCTCTGCCTTGCTCTATGACATTTCAGTCCTTCTATCCAGCTGGAGGACTGGAAACATCAACATGGTATCCTGTGAAAATTTCAGTAAGCTACTAAGAATTTCAACCCATTCTTTGGTCAGCCATTGGCTACTAAAAACTCATACAACTCACTCAAATAGGATCTAGTAGGAATTTTTAAAATATACATTCTATGCTCCCCCAAAATGAAGAACAAATTTTGGCTTAGAGGTCAAAACGGCACTTTGGAAATCTGTTTTTCATATCAAAGTGTCTGGGTTAGAGTCTGCAAGTTCAACTTCTCCAACCTCAGCTTCTGCTTAGGCACACCCTGAGTGGCAGCAGGTGATGGCTCAAGTAGTCGGGACCCTGCCACCTACAAAGTAGATCCAATAGACTTTCTAGACTTGGCTTTTGCCTGGCCCAACACTGTCTGTTGGCAGATTCGGCAGGAAATCAGAGAAGGAGATCTTTGTCTGTCTGTCCTTCTTTCTCCCCCTTTGCCTTTCTGCCTCTCAAAGCATTTTAAAAAGGTAAAATTGCCTTGGTTTGAGTCCCGCACTGTTCCTGACCTACACTTTCTTCTAATGTGCACCCTGGGAGGCACCAGGTGACTGTCCAAGTGTATAGGTGCCGCTGACCTGTGTGGGAGACACAGATTAAATCCCAGGTTCCTGGCTTTATTCCAGTCTAAGCTGCTGAGAGTATTTGAGAAGTGAACCAAAAAGTGTGAGCTCACTTCATCTGCTCAACATTTTCCTCCCTTTTTCTGTCCCTTTCCCTCTCAAAATAAATTTTAAAAATAATGATGGAAGTGGACCCTTTGTCTTAAAATTTAATGATTATCGGGGCTATAACCGTGGCACAGTAGGTTAATCCTCCGCCTGCAGTGCCAGCATCTCATGTGGGCACCGGTTCTTGTTCTGGCAGTTCCTCTTCCCATCCAGCTCTCTGCTGTGGCCTGGGAAAGCAGTAGAAGTTGGCCCAAGTCCTTGGGCTCCTGTACCCACATGGGAAGACTCGAAAGAAGCTCCTGGCTCCTGGCTTTGGATCTTCCCAGCTCTGGCTATTACAGCCATCTTGTGGAGTGAACCAACAAATAGAAGACCTCTCTCTCTCTCTCTCTCTCTCTCTCTCTCTCTCCCCACCCCTCACCGCCTTGCTGCTCTGTAACTCTTCCTTTCAAAGAAACAAATGAATCTTTAAAAAAATAGATGACTAATGCTAACACCATCCTATTTTTAATTTTTATCCTTGGTCACTATAACACAAACTTCAAATTAAAGCCAGAATGAATACATATTGGCATCAAAAATTGTCTTTTAATTCTATTTTTCCATGAACATTTTGAGCCACCTTCAAGTGTGTTTGTGTGTGTTCATGTGTGTCTGTGAGCATATTTGTGCATGTGTATCACATTAGATTATAAAACATTAAGAGAGAACCATCAACCTTGCTGGTTTTGTTCATTTATTTTCTTGTGCTTATTTTTATTGCCTATTCACTTGAAACAGCTAAACTTTCTTCAGTAATTTTTATATTAAATTATATTTTATTGGTTGCAATCATGATATCTTCCTTTGTTTGTTTATGTAATTAAAGTGAGAGCTTCAAAGAACTCTGGATATTAATTCCCAGTTTGAGCATGCAGATTGGGCCACCCATGCAATTGTTTGTTTCTTCAAACGTATTAGTTTGCTACTGTGTAGAGAGGCGCCAAACTATTTGGAACCCAGACTCAACTATTGCATAGAATCAAGATGTGTTCTCACTGGAAAACATGGCAGGATCAAAGAGACTAAAAATACATGGTTTGTTCAATGTCTTGTAGCTCATTTGAAGGAATAGCATGGAGGTTAAGCAGTGTTGTTTCTCTTGATCATGGCAATGGAACTCACCAAACATGTCAGGCTCAGCAAGGTTCTGTTTAAAGCTTTACATTGAGAATTATAAACATTAAGCTTATGAAGGTTTTACAAATACTTTGTAATAGATTTTGTACTAACATGTAGGTTACACATACTTGTTTTTGATCTATTGCTCAGTATTAACTATTCTTTGTAACTTGGAAACTCCAGATCTGTGCCAAGTTTTGTCATAAAACTAAACTCTCATTTTCTCCCATTGAAATAAATCTGCATAATCTCTTTATTTTTGTTGCTAGCTCCATATCTTGCTTTACTTCATCAGCATAATTTTGACTCTCTTTTTATTTTCCTCCCGCTCTTAGCTAACTGATATTACTCATTTTAGTGGCCTCAAAATAAATGCCACTTACTAAGAAAAAACTGTCCTAGAAATCCCTTCCTATAAATCATGTGTTTTCATTGCTCATTTCCTTCAGGAGAAAATATTATTCTTCAAAGTGTCATCATTTTCAGTCATGTTCATTAATATTTTTAAATTTTTATCACCCATCATTTGCATTCGATCAAAGACCAATTGGAGCAATTCTTTTGTTACTTTTTTAAAAAAATATATTTATTTAGTTATTTGAAAAACAGAGAGAAAGAGAGAGAGAGAGAGAAAGATGGAAAGAGAGATGGATGTTTATCTGCTGATTCACTTCCCAAATGACCACAAGAGCCAGGGTTGGGCCAGGAAGTACCAGAAGCTGGGGATCCCATCCTAGTCTCCCACATGAGCAACACAGGCCAAAGTGGTTGGGTCATCTTCTGCTGTCTTTCCAGGGGCATCAGTAAGGATCTGGATCAGAAGCAGAGTAGCTGGGACTTGAACTAACACTTTGATAACAAGAACGCAAACATCACAGGCTTTGACTTAATCTGCTGCACCACAATGCCAGCTCCATTTGTATTTTTTACCACATCATTCAATCAGGAGTAGTATGAGCATATAATCATTAACCAATTGTTTCTCAGAGAGTACCCTAGATATGACATACCTAACCCTCAGCCGGGATTGACCCCTGGAAATGTATAGTCTACTCCTTCCTTTCCTTCATTGCCTACTCCTGTCCCTGAGGTCTTCCCTGTCTTAAGCAGGAATTCCATGGTAAACTATTAAGACTGAGCCCAATCTCCATACTCGCCTGCTGGTATCTATCAATGACGAAACCCCACTAGTTGCTACTAAGCCAGACAACCACAGATGTGTTTTTTTTAAGGATTTATTTATGTATTTGAAAGTCAGAGTTACACAAGAAGAGGAGAGGCAGAGAGAGAGAGAGAGAGTTCTTCCATCCGATAGTTCACTCCCCAACTGGCCGCAATGGCTGGAGTTGTGCCAATCTGAAGCCAAGAATCAGGAGCTTCTTCTGGGTCTCCTGTGCGGATGCAGGGGCCCAAAGTCTTGGGCCATCCTCTACTGCTTTCCCAGGCCATAGCAGAGAGCTGGATCAGAAGAGGAGCAGCTGGGACTAGAACCAGCGCCCATATAGGATGCTGGCGCTTTAGGTCAGGGCGTTAACCCGCTGTGCCACAGCGCCGGCCCCCATAGATGTGTTTTAATAACTGTCCGTCCCTTGGGGTATACAGGATGCTCGTGGAAGAGAAAAGTTGAACTTGAAGATGAATCACTAAATTCCTAGTTCAGAAATGAAAGCTTGCCATGTACAATAAATTGGTTGCAAAAGTGAAATTCATTTCTTTTTCTTTGTGGGACTTGTTAGCAAAAATGTTTAAGTAGATTTTCTTATACTATCATGTAGGGTTGTGGTCAGGATGGAAATATTAAGGCCAAACATTCCACATACAAAATGCATAGCATATAACACTTAATAACTAATAACTCACTTCCCTTCCCCTTTGAATAAGGGGGAATGTATAGAAATATATAGAAATTGGCTAAGGTATACTAACTAATCAAAATGGATTAATGGTTAAGGTTGTACTTAGATTGTACTTGAAGTTGCCTGATAAAGTATAAAAGTACAGTGTGTTTGTATTTGATGAATATGGTCTGGATGCACTCCGTCTCATTATTTCAGGTGATTCACGATTGTTTAATAGCAGTCGTGCAATCAGGCTGACATTGTAAAACATTGTAAAATCATGAGGCATTTTTCTCTTGTCTCTTGGTAGCTTATATAGTAAAAAAGCATAAAGACTTAAGAGAATTGTATAAATATTTAGAAAGAAGAAGTAATTATCATGCTTTCAAGTTAATACATATAACAAGAGGTACTGGGTCATTCTCCCCCCACCCATATTTAGATAACGTTATAATGTTTAAGAAATGAGTATGAAAATTTTGAAGCAATAAGAATTCACTAAGTTTATTTCTATTTTTATAGAACGAAAACAAATAGGTGTTAAGTTAATAAGAACTCATTGATGGTATACTTTATTTTAAAAGTAAAATACCGGGGCGTAGCCAGTAAAGCCACCGCCTGCAGTGCCAGCATCCCATATGGGAGCCAGTTCGAGACCCGTCTGCTCCACTTCCAATCCAGCTCTCTGCTATGTCCTGGGAAAGCAGTAGGGTATGACCCAAGTCCTTGGGTCCCTGGCTCTTGGCTTCAGATCAGCACAGCTAGCAGTTGCAGTCATCTGGGGAGTGAACCAGTGAATCGAAGACCTCTCTCTCTCTCTCTCTCTCTCTCTGTGTGTTTAACTGTGACTTTCAAGAAAAATAAATAAGTCTTTTTTAAAAAAGTAAAATATCATAGTTGGGTATAATAAATCAGCAAAATGTTTTGCTGTCAAGACCAAAATCAACATTGAGTCTATTCAGGAAAAAGCATATGAAGATTAATGTTTGTGCAATATACTTTGTTGAAATTATAAAATTTTCATTTGTGAAAAAAAAAACAACAGATATTTTGTTTAGCTTCAAAGTATGATCCTACATAGCAAAAAATTAAAATGTTTTCTAATGCATCACTGACTTCTGGAATAAAAATTATAACTGATAATATCATTCTCTCATGGGAAGTGTTTCATTATTTTCACAATTTTAAGTGGCCAGAAAAGTTAGAGCATATATGTAGGGAATAAAGTTTTTGGTAGTAAGTTGTGAGAAGAGGCTAAAGATTTGTTTTTCTCTAGCTAGAAACTGATAGTTTGCATTCTGGCTTTTCCCCTAAATATTCATGATTAGTAATCAGTATTACATGTGGAAATCAAAAATAGAAAACTCAAAATAATGTCTTTTAAACAATATAGAAGTGTATTTTAACTCATAAATATATAATCAGTCCATGGCTGGCATTGGGGCTGCACTGTTAATAGGGAACTGGCAAAGATCTATCTTTTATTTTGCAATTATAAGCATATAAGTTTTGCCCCGGTGAAGTAAATGCATCCACTATGTCATCACTCTTCAATAGAAAAGAAGGAAAGAGGAGAAGAAGGACAAATCATTTCTCTTAGGAAAATTCCCACATGTTATTCATACATATCTATTTTGTCATACATTAACCAGAATTCATCCACAAACGAGTCTTCAGCCACGTAGTCATGCTAACAGTTGTTTTTACTATAAAAAAAGACAACCATGAATACTGTGGGAAAACACCATTCACTCTCTGCCATGAGCCTAGATATGAAAAATGCTTATAACTTGAGGCATCAAGATATAATTTTTAGCTGTCTTTCTTCAGTGATGGTTAAGCATAAATTATCTAGTTTTTCTTCCAGGTATTTATGCAAATAAGGTGGCCTTTTGTTATAGAGGACAGGAGTGGAGGGTTTGTTTTTTATATAGAGAGTAGATTTCATGTATTTCATATATACAGATTTGAGAACATAATGATACTTCTCTTCCTCCCTCCTCCTTCCTTAATAAAATCTCAAAATATTGATTTCATTCATATACATTAAATTTTTGTACTCTCCATATTAGTTACCAAAAGTGAGAAAAAAAACAGGTGATATTTGTATTTTGAGGACTATTCATTTCACTAAGCATAATGATCTCCAATTGCATGCATTTTGTTGTAAAAATAGCATTTCTTTGATGACTAGATAAAAAATGTGGGCGGTATCTTGATTTGGCTAAGCCAGATGTATAGTCAAGTTTATGTTGATATCGTTGACCATAAAATATGAATAAATATAACCTAGATCACTTTTGGTAAGCTTCTCTCATCCTTAAACAAGAGCAATCTTTTTCCTATCTCTTGGATGTTGCGTGTCAATAGCTGAGACTTGGAATTAAAAGTTAAGTTTATTTTGGTGCAAAAAATTTGACATCCATTCATAGTTTTTTCATAAAAAAGCGTTCTCCATGAAATTTTTTATAATAATTGATTAGCTTATGTTTTCCACTCAGTGGAACTCAGGTTTTCCTACACTGGCCCCAAAATCTGCAAGGATGTCAGGAGTACAAATTTGCCACCAGCTACCCACAAGCGGTTTAGTAGTCTTGCTTCTGGCAACTAATAGGGATACTATAGAATCTTAAAAGATAGAATTCCATGTAAAGACATTAAAAGTCATTCTTTCCTTTTTAATTCTATCAGTTAGTATTAGCAGACACTAGTCTTGGTTATGTGATCCCTTTGACTCTCAATCCTTCATTATGATCAATTGTGAACTGAAACTGATCACTTTGATTAGTGAGATGGCATTTGTACATGGGAAGCGGGATACACAGCAGACTCATAGAATGGCAGATGTCCTAAACAGCACTCTGGTCTCAGAATCAGCCCTTAAGGCATCTGGGTCTGGCTGAAGAGCCCATGAGAGTATTTTAGGTATGGAAAGCCAAGACACTCTGGCAAAAAAAAAAAAAAAAAAAAAAAGAAAAAAAAGAAAAAAAAAAAAGAAAGAAAAACCAAAAACCTAAATGAAAGATCTCTGTGAGTGAGATCCCAGTGGAAAGAATGGGCCATCGAAGAAGGAGGTACCTTTCTCTGAAGGGAGGAGAGAACTTCCACTTTGACTATGACCTTGTGTAAGTAAGATCGGAGTTGGTGAACTCAAAACACTTCCATAGCCTTGGCAACTCATGACAAGAGCCTAGGGTGATTACTGATGCCATAAACAAGAGTGTCAATTGTTAAGTCAACAATAAGAGTCACTGTGCACTTACTCCTCATGTAGGATCTCTGTCCTTAATGTGTTGTTCAATGTGAATTAATGGTATAACTAGTACTCAAACAGTACTTTACACTTTATGTTTCTGTGTGGGTGCAAAGTGTTGAAATCTTTACTTAATATACACTAATTTGATCTTATGTATATAAAGATAATTGAAAATGAATCTTGATGTGAATGGGATTGGAGAGGGAGTGGGAGATGGGAGGGGTGTTAGTGGGAGGGAAGTTATGGGGGGGAAAAGCCACTGTAATCCAAAAGCTATACTTTGAAAATTTGTATTTATTAAATAAAGGTTAAAAAAGACATCAAAAGTCACCAATTAATCTATAATCCAAAGATAACTGTTATTTTTTAAATGATTTATTTAATTTATTTGAAAGTCAGAGTTACACAGAAAGGCAGAGAGAGAGAGAAGTCTTCCATCTGCTGGTTCACTCCCCAACTGGCTGCAATGGCCAGAGCTATGCCAATCCAAAGCGAGGAGCCTAGAGCTTCTTCCAGGTCCCCTACATGGATGCAGGGACCCAGGAACATGGGCCATCTTCTACTGCTTTCCCTGGCTATATCAGAGAGCTGAATAGGAAGTGGAGCATCTGGGACTTGAACTGGCGCCCCTATAGAATGCCAGCACTGCAGGCAACAGCTTTACCCACTATACCACAGCACTGTCCCCAACTGTTATTAACATTTGGTGTGATTTCTGCTTTAACTTTGTGTAAATACATTGGTCTTAGATTTGCACCTGATGACACTAGATGCTTATCTTTACTTATGGCTACCATTACACTTGGCCCCAAATTTAATCAAGAGGACAGCCTATGTTACTGCCCTTTAAATTATAACATTGTCTCTTCAAGGGTGTCACCACCACAGGCATATTGGAGTCACAGATTATTAGAAAAGTTTTTTGATTGAAATTGTTGCTCTAATAATCAGTACATGTAAATTTCAGTGAAGACGCATTTGATTTCCTTCAACTACATAGGAATAAACTTACATCTTGTCGAACATCATTTGGAAATAAAACTATAACAGTAACAGTTATACTGAGATAATTAAAAATAACATTGATAAGCTCGTAATTACTAGGGAATGAATCCATGCGGAATGATAAACTAGAATAAGGTTTCTTGTGGGTGTGTTTTTGGGATGCTGGATGAATTTAAATAATTGGGAGGTGGCTGAAAACAGTCTGCAGATGGAAATACACATGAAGAATTATAAGGATAATGAATATTTTTGTGATCATAATTTGAAGCCAGCATTCCAAGAACTTCATCTGTGTCTCCCCCATTGGGCCATTCTCTGCTGCTTTCCCAGGTGCACCAGCAGAGATCTGGATCAGAAGTGAAGCAGCAGGGACACAAACTTGCGCCCATAGAGAATGCCAGCACTACCAATTAATGGCTTAACTCACCGCACCACAGTACCAGCTCCTAATGTACATTTGTGTATGATACAAAATGCATGATTTGATTATTATTTGAACATTTCAAGAGATGGTGGAATCTTGAAGGGGTAGGGCCTAGAGGGAATTCATTAGATCATTGGGGATGTTGCCCTTGAAAGGAATAAAGGTAGTTCTCATGGGACACTGGTCATTTCTCATGAGAAGGTTTTATTCCTCTGTTGTCTCCAGCTTCCTGTCTCACCATGTGACTATTCCCAGTCGTAAATAATCTTGCATGGTGATGCCATCCACTACAAGATCCTCCCCAAAGCTAATGCTAGTGACTTGCCCTTGAACCTTCAACACTGTGAGCTAAATCAACATTATTCAACCTCAGGTATTTTATTATAGCTATGGAAAATGGTCTAAAACAGCAAGTTAATATGTAGACTATATAAACAAGTTTTACAATCCCCAAAACAATAACAAAAAATCAATAGAATTTTTAAAATGAGTAAAAATATTGAATAAATATTTCTCTGAAGTTGACATACAAGCAGCCAGAAATCATACAAAAGATATTGATCACATCAATAATAATAAAAGAAACACAAATCAAAACCTCAATGAGATATCATGTCATATCCATTAAGAATGTCATTATACAAAGGAAAATAACAACAATAAACAGAAAACCCAAAACAGAAAATAACACATCTTGACAGGGGTGTAGGGAAATTGGAAACCTGGTGCACTATTGGTAGGTTTGTTAAATTATAAAACTTCCATGGAAAGCAACATGGAGGAACCTCCAAAACTTAGAAACAGAAATACTTAATGATCCTTGAATCCCATATCTGGACATTTAGCCAAAGAATAGAAAGCAGGGTCTTGAAGAGATATTTGTATACTTAAATTTATAGCACCACAATTCACAGTAGTCAAAAGGTGGAAGCAACCTAAATGTCCACTGATATATGAATGGGTAAAGAAAATGTGGTATATATGCAGAATTGAATATTATTCAGCCTTACAAAAGGGAGAAAATTTTATTACATGCTAGAGCATGTATGAACCTGGAGGATATTACACTAAGTGAAATAAATCCATCACAATGTGACAAATACTGTGTGCTTCTGCTTATATAAGGTATCTAAAATAAAATTTATAGAAGCAGAAAGTGGAATTATGGTTACTAGGGACTGGAAGAGGGGTAAATTGTCATTTAGTGAGTATAAAACTTCACATTTGTGGGAAGAAAAGTTCTGAAAATATATCTAACACTAATTTGAATGTTCAACACTCCTGAACCATGCATGTAAAGGTGATTTAAATTTTATGTTATGCGTTATTAACCTCAATGAAAAAGGTTTTAAAACACACAAAATTAGGGCCGGCGCCGCGGCTCACTAGGCTAATCCTCCGCCTAGTGGCGCCGGCACACGGGGTTCTAGTCCCGGTTGCCCCTCTTCCAGGCCAGCTCTCTGCTGTGGCCAGGGAGTGCAGTGGAGGATGGCCCAGGTGCTTGGGCCCTGCACCCCATAGGAGACCAGGAAAAGCACCTGGCTCCTGGCTCCTGCCATCGCGCTGGCCGCGGCGGCCATTGGAGGGTGAACCAAAGGCAAAAGGAAGACCTTTCTCTCTGTCTCTCTCTCTCACTGTCCACTCTGCCTGTCAAAAAATAAAAAAAAATAAATAAAAAATAAAAAAAAATAAAAAAACACACAAAATTAGTGACATGAAAATGACTTTATAAATGTTTTAATCTAAGTCCCACATTTTAGAGATAAAAGAACTGAGATACCAGAAGCTGGAAGAACTGTCTCAGGTAATTCAGCTAGGATGGAAATTAATACCCCCCAACATACTACATATTAAGTATTTCGTTCTCTAGCGAGTCCTGGACTACCTCTACATCTAGCATTGGTAGTCTAAATTCTTGCTGCTTTGTTATGTATGAATAAGTGAGGTGGAAATTATGAGGATAAACACTGACCCAGGATGCATCATGTCTCCTAATGGTGGTGGGTGGTTGTGCTTTGTTAGAACTTTAAGATAACATTGGCATAGTTTTAAGACATATATTTCAATTAACTAGTCTCATTGCTTAAAGCCTTTTGGCTGCACTTATAAATGTAAACAGTCAGATAACCCTTGTTATTACAAACTTCAATATAAAATACATGATCAAACAGATCCAAACTCTTTCCTGTAAATTCCTCTGGTATGCACAACACAGACACACTGATAGAATAGATGTTTATTTTAACTGTAGATGATGTTAAAATCTGTACACTGATTAGGAAATGCTACCATAGTGAGATGAAGGACACTTAAGTTGTACCAATCACTTCCACAAAGCAGGTGCCACTCTCAAAGATTCAGTAATCTCTTATATACCTAGCCAAGACCACAGTGCTGTGATGTGTGGGGAAAAAGTGTCAGGGTTTGATTAGAGGGAGAAAAGTAAAAGCCTGAGTAAGATCTGGAAGGTATTGGAGATAAAAATATTCCACAAGAACCAGGAGCACAGATGCAATTAGACATTCACTTTAAAATCTCCTATTGAACAATGGATGTATCAGTCCAATCTGCTGTAGTAGAATGCCAAAGACAGATGGCTGAAGGAACATAGAAATTTATTTCTCAAAATTCTGGAAATCAGAAGTCTGAGATCAGAGTTCCAGAATACTCAGGTTCAATCCAGTGGTGAGGACCTTCTTCTAGATTGGAAAAAAACATCTTTTCAGGCATCTTCACACAACAGAAAAAAAAAAAAAAAAAAGAGGAAGGGAACTCTCTGGGTCTCTTTTGCGAATATATAAATCTTATTCTTGAGGGCTCCACTCTTGTGAGCTATTTACCTTCCCAAAGCAGCACATTCTAATAACTATCACTTTAGCTGTTAGGATTTCAACATCTGAATTTTTCACAGGGGCATATACATTCTGTCTATCACAATGGTTGTGTACCAGATAGAATGCTAACATCTGTGATGACAGAGCTGCATAAGACTACTAAGTACACCACAGAAAGAGGGGTTAGGAATTCTAGTTCACATTGGGGTCATTCTTATTTTAGCTTGCAGAGGGATTTTTTAATATTAAAAAGTTGCAGAGGATGGCTACATTATTATGAACTAATTTAAAATTAAACATTGGTGAGCAAATTGTCAATAAAAATGATTGTTCGGGGGACAGTTATTTTTCATTTATTTTTTTAGATTTTTTTGTTTATTTGAGAAGCAGAGTTACAGAGAAAAAAAGGGAAAGGCAAAGAGACAGGTCTTCTGTCCGCTACTTCACTCCCTACATGGTCCCAACGGCTGGAGTTGAGCCATTCTGAAGCTAGGAGTCAGGATCTTCTTTAGGGCTTCCCATGTGGGTACAGGAGCCCAAGTACTTAAGCTGTCTTCTAGTGCTTTCCCAGGCCATTAACAGGGAGCTGGATGGGAAATATTGAAGCAGGGACATCATCCAGCACACATGAAATGCCAGCGCCACAAGAGGAAGCCTAGCCCAATATACCACAGAAAGGGAAGTCATCATCAGTTCAAAGCCTCAGGAGACAAATGAGTTGCAACCATGAACAAGAAACAAAATGGAGTCTCTTAAACTGGTAGAAGAAAGAGTTGTACTGTCACAGGTATAGATGCCTTTCCCAAGTGACGTGAACTGCTTAGGTGTGTAGCATGTCTACTCTGTTGTACAGTAGGGTCTAGCATTAGATTTCCCCAGTTTGATTAGGATTGGCATTCTTGAACTCAGTAGAATCTAAGAAATCTTGAGCCACCAAGTCAATGGTAGACATGGAAAAAGCAGGATGGTATCTTAAGTAAACTCCAGGAACTATTATTCATAAATGCTGTGTCACTAGAACAATGTTTTATTGTTCCTAAGATTAAGAAAGGGAATCTTTAATCTCCATATTCTCCATTATTTTGACAATCTCTCATTTCAAAAGCTTGTGTGCACAACTGAGCAGCAATAACTTATGGCAGCCACCAACACACCACTGAAGTTGTTCATGGGTGTGACTATATCTGTTTAGCTTACACAATCCTTTAAAAGATTTCCAATTACTTCAGTGGATTGCAGCCCATACTCACAATAAACCCTCGATATTTACATTGCTACTAGGAATGTGTTCTCGTATATTATGTTTATAATACAGAGTAGAAAATGGGAACAACTCCCAAGGTAGAAGCAATGTGTTTTGGAGAGATAAAAGAATTATATTTCTTTCTTTATATATTAATACACAAATTGACTTTCATAATTTACAGTTTTTATTTCCTAAGCATTTTCCTAGCTTCTATCTAGAGAGCGGAGAAAAAAATGTCATACAATGGGCTTTTAAAAATTGTGGAAAATGGTATTACATTATAATTCAGATTTTCCGTGAATATTTTGAAGAACCCTCAAGATCATAGCTCATGACAGAGTCCCAGTACTGCAGGCAAAATAAATGTCTAAGGAGATAAGCCAAAGCTAAAGGACATGTGTGGCAAAACATGAAGGAAAGCCAAAGAGGGACAACTTACCTGGGAGTAGGGACAGAAAAGGCTGCACAGAAGAGTGCAGACGTGGGCTTTTGTGGAGTTTCAAAAGGTACACAAAAATAAGAGTCTGGAATCAGGACTACAGGTCCAGGGACAGAATTGGAAAAGTATCCCATGAATAAAAATTCTGGATGGGTGAGTTTCAAGTAGTTTAACAAGAATTATTTCATCCAGGAGCAGGAAAATGATGTTTCCAAGGAATTCACATGAGTTTCTTTTTCTTTTTCTTTTTTTTGCGCATCAGATAAAGATTATAATTCTATATAATAGAAATCAATGCTAATTCCCCTCTTTCTGAGTCTTTGAAGAAAGAATTGCAATGGAGCACAAGTTTTACTGAAATGGTCTTGTTCCTACGCTAATTACTCTAGTGATGGAGCACTGTTTAAAATAACACTTGACCTCTCCAAGATTGGAGACAGCACATTTCATGGTGGAGGTAGATGCATCTACCTAGAAAGTTGGGTTTATCTACATTGCCTGCCCTTCCAGTTCATTGGGTGTTGAAGGCTATTTAATCATTTGATGATTTAGAGTTGAGGATAAATGTAAAGGTACCACCAGAGTGCTTTACATGCAAATAATTAAGCAAGATGATACTTAGATTTTTCCCAAAAGCTACTTATGGAATTAAAGTTAACTTCTGCATAATGAACAGCTCACAGTAACAAGAAATATTAAAAGAGCAATCTGTTAGATGTCATAAAATTGAAGTGAGAAATCACTGAAGAATGTTTTTAGCCATTAAAATTCCTTGAGAATGCGAAATTCTAACTAGAATTGCTCCAAAGTTTTTCTACAATCTGTTGTTAATATCTGCAGATATCACACAAATAAGATTTTTATGCAGCCATTGGCAATATAAATAGTAAATATCTTATAGATAATCCAATGCCCCTTAATTACTCTTTCAAAACTATGTATTGCAATTTCATTTCCCATACTGCAATAAAACTCACTTTTTTTTTTCTTTTTCGGACAGGCAGAGTTAGACAGTGAGAGAGAGAGACAGAGAGAAAGGTCTTCCTTTTCCATTGGTTCACTCCCCAAATGGCTGCTGTGGCCGGCGCGCTGTGGCCGGCGTGTTGCGCTGATCCGAAGCCAGGAGCCAGGTGCTTCCTCCTGGTCTCCCATGCGGGTGCAGGGCCCAAGCACTTGGGCCATCCTTCACTGCACTCCTGGGCCACAGCAGAGAGCTGGCCTGGAAAAGGAGCAAGTGGGAAAGAATCTGGTGCCCCAACCGGGACTAGAACCGGAGGTGCCGGCGCCGCAGGCGGAAGATTAGCTTAGTGAGCAGCGGTGCCGGCCAAAACTCACTTTTCTTTATCAAGAGATTCAGTTGAGCATATCCATGATTCCCAGTTTCATAGGATTAGGAACATTTCTTGAAAGTAACATTTTTATGTTTTTTTTTTTTTTTCTTTTCACCTGTATGCCACAGGAAGCTTAGCAGTATTTGTAGATATCCATGATGGCATTGTTTAACTAATCCATCATATTTCCAGTTACAATGCTATCTTCATTTAAAGGGGAAGAATTTTCCCTGAATTTAAGTTTCCTTTTGCTTAGCATTGCTTCAGATTAGAACAGTTCAAGACCATGTCCAGTGACAGAGGACAGCAGAACTCTGTCATACATAACTATTACTCAGGACATGGTGACCACTGAATACTTGTTTGGGACTTGTTTTCTCATTAAAACCTGAGTTATTTTTATAATTTCCTACAGGAACCATTAAGAACAGCAAGAAGTTCAAAAGAAAGGGCAACTAGTAAAGATACAGAAATTATTTTTGAGTTTACTTCTATGTAAAGATCTTTCTGGCAACATTGTTATTTTAAGGATTGAATTGTTACTGTAAGGAAGGATGAGGTCATATTAATAAGCTAATTCTTCTGAAGAAATTTCAAAATTGATCAAATGATTTTGAAGAAATGATCTCATCTGTAGTTTAATGAAAAATATATTTATAAATTGGATTTCACATTGCATGAGTTGGATTTCTCTATTGAGAAAAAGAATTAAAACAAAATGAAATCTTGATAATTAATAATAACCCAGGGGATTGGGATTTTTACATCCTCAAACATTTTTCAAATGTGAGTGAGTCAAATCTGATGTAGGTAAGTAGTTTTAGGATAGACTCTGCAAATTAGACCACACAACATGTCCATGACAAAATTGGAATTAACACTTTTTGTTTCTTCAAGTTCTAATGGGCCAGTTTTCTATCAATTGGTCCTGATTCATGAAGTGATTTCAAGGCCAGATATAAACACATATTAATGAAAATCATTGCAGATTCCAGGTCTCTGTCTTAAAATCCATTGTCAAATGGTTTTGTGTGTTCTGTTGAGAATGATACAAGTTTATAGTAGGAAGGAACATATTGTTTCAAATAACAATAAGAATGGAAATAGATGTTTCTCACTTCCTGAATGTTTTTGAACCCATCTTTATCTTAGTTGTCTGACTCATTTCCTTGCCTGAATTAGAATAAAACTCAACATTCATTTATAGCTTTATGCTGCTAAAATCAAATCAGTTGAAAGGTCAAGTTACCTATGACATCCTCTGCTTTCTTTTAGCTGGAAGTTACAATAAGCACTAACTTTCCAAGGAGGGTGGGGGGATTAAATTGGTTCATTACATTTTCCTCTATGGAGAGGCTTAACATGCTTAAAAGATACAATATTTTAGGAAGATCTGAATTGGCATGGCAAATATCAATTGCAAATTCACAAATGCTATGAATAAATAGAAAACAAGTTGAAATTGATTAAAAGGTAATCAACAGCTAGTAAGGAAAATATCAGATATAACTTTCTTTTTATTTTTAACTTTTATTTAATGAATATAAATTTCCAAAGTACAGCTTATGGATTACAATGGCTTCCCCCCATAATGTCCCTCCCACCCGCAACCCTCCCCTTTCCCACTCCCTCTCCCCTTCCATTCATATCAAGATTCATTTTCGATTCTCTTTATATACAGAAGATCAGTTGAGCATACATTAAGTAAAGATTTCAACAGTTTGCTCCCACACAGAAACATAAAGTGAAAAATACTGTTTGACTACTAGTTATAGCATTAAATCTCAATGTACAGCACACTAAGGACAAAGATCCTACATGAGGAGTAAGTGCACAGTGACTCCTGTTGTTGACTTAACAAATTGACACTCTTGTTTATGGCATCAATAATCACCCTAGGCTCTTGTCATGAGCTGCCAAGGCTATGAAAGCCCCCTGGGTTCACCGACTCTGATCATATTTAGACAAGGCCATGGTCAAAGTGGAAGTTCTCTCCTCCCTTCAGAGAAAGGTACCTCCTTCAGCAAACCTTTCGCTTGGTATTAATACTCAAAAGAGACCTGAATATTTTTTACCACAGTAAGAGTACAAACACAATGAAGGACAGTGGGAGAGACAGAGAGAGAAAGGGTCCTTATTGATGTTCTTCTGCTAGAAAAAAATGCTCTTAAACTCAAAAATTGTTCTGGCATCATTGTTGCCACATTGCAAAAACTGTAAGGAGTAACTGAAGGCCTCTCATTCCTGAATTCTTAAATTAAAAATATCAACACTATTATAAATGAGCTGGGTCAGGTATTAAACTTGGAATGATCCATAGGCTGACTTGGCAACTTGCTTCTGAGTAGAGAAATTAATTTGTGCCATTTAAGCAATCGCTCAGGAATATGCGGTCAGCAACAACCCCCTTCTGTTTGCCACAACATTCCAGCCTGCCTTGATTTTGTGTATAATGAGATGCTGAAGGGATCTATTAATTCTGGATTTGTCCTGATATCTACTGAGCTTGCCTACTGTGTAAGGAAGAACTTCAGATTGCAGTTGAAAGTCAATTGGGTTTCTCTGTAGC
Organism: Oryctolagus cuniculus; assembly: GCF_051225735.1. Classification (NCBI taxonomy): domain Eukaryota; kingdom Metazoa; phylum Chordata; class Mammalia; order Lagomorpha; family Leporidae; genus Oryctolagus; species Oryctolagus cuniculus. The sequence continues at coordinate 18,038,548 of NC_142870.1, read as the reverse complement.
AAGAAGGTCATTGTTGAACTGTTCGGAAGAAATTAAACAACAAAAATGTTAATACTAAATCAAAAATTTACTTTTTAACCATAGATATTTTCTATATTCATTCTAGAATGAAGACAATAGAGCTTTCACATTTAACTGGGATAAACAACAATGTTAAAGGATATAAGAAAAATGGGGAGATAAGATATTAGAAGATTAGGAATGATATCATCAGGAATGCTAAATTTGCCATGATAAATGGTTATGAAGAGAGAGATTATTTGTTTACTTTAGATTCAATGAGTTCAACACAATAAAAAGATATTTTAAGTGGGACATTCCATGGGTATTTGAACACATTAAACTCTGTTTCAATGAGTTTGAGGTAGAAATGTACATGGAAAGACTCGAGGAGATACAGTTAGTTTCACCATGAATTTCTTTAGAGGGTAGAAGGTAAATCAGTGTAGGACTTGCCAAAACTTTGGAAGTAACAGAATTATGAGAACATACATGAGCCAAATACAAGCTGAACAGAGTGGGAGTAGTTATCCTTGTGATTTTATAGAGCCAAAGGAGCTCACAAATAAGAAATCTTAACTCTCTCTCCTGAGTTTAAGCAGCTATAGGACTGCTGGATTTGAGAAGAGCCACAGTTGAATTTTGTTAATGTGATTTTCCCAGAATTTTGTGAATGAAAAACAGATTTCAAGGGATTACTTTTTCCAAAATAATTTTAGTAGAAATAAACCACCAACATGAAATATATTAGGAGAAAAAAAATAGGATATCAGAATGATAAGAGTGGTTAGGACAACATAACTCTGCTACACAAAAAGAATTTTTCCTTTTTACTGGGCTTTTACTTTATCTTCTATCTATCTATCTATTATCTATCTATCTATCATGTAAGAACAAAAGACAGCAAGAGTGAGAGAGAACAAGTTCCCAGATCCTTGTTCACTCCTCAAAGGATCACAATGGTTGGTGCTGAGCCAAGTAGAAACCATGTGCCAGCATATAAATCTGGGTCGCCCATGTGAGTAGAAGGAACCCAATTATTTGAGCCATCACCACTGCCTCTCAATGGCTGCACTAGCAGGAAACTGCCATCAGGAGCCACAGGCAAACACAGGCACTGTGATATGGGCATCATGTTGTCTTATGCAAAATCGTAATTACTGAGCCAAACCCAAGCCCCAGTTTTACTGATTTTGGTGTCCAGGAAACCCCAGCCTCTTTACAGGTGAGTTTGGAATATTTCAATTTCAAAGCAGAGATAAGAATGAACAAGATAAAGGACAAAAATTTAATAAACAAAAAAGCAAAACAGTCGACAATATTTTACTACTGCCCCAGAGAAAGCTGATATTTGTTCTCCCTATATTACTGGGATGAGACCCATTACGTCAGCTGGATACCCTTCCATCATTGTTCATTAGTATTTCCTTTACTACGCTCTTGACATATAATTCTGGCCTCCGTAGCTCCATTATTCCAAGGGTAGCCACGAAGTTCATCACATTACTCTGCAAATTCACGCTGGATACAAGCACTCTTCTCATCTTTTAAAATGCTTTCACGCACTGAGTATCTTCTAAAATGTTTGTGTTTATGTAAAATGACAACTTCCTTAAAAATTATGCTTTAACCTTTCTGCCAGAATTCTGTATCAGCAATCTTGGCACAGCATTTTGATAGTGAATATATTATGCAGATTCATATTATATATGTGGATAACTATGGAGAGGCAAGTCCAAAGTGATACAAAGGCTTAATTACCTTCACAAAAGGCTAAAAATTATAGCATTCAAACCAATGTAGAACATCATTTCCATCCTCTGGTGCAGATAGCTTATTTCATCTTCTGGCAACAGCCCAATGTGCCATCCTATGCCATGTTTAATTAGTTGAACTGTCTCAAGTTAGTTGAATCAGAGTCATTTGCCTTGAAACCAAATGATCGAGTAGCAAAGTTCAAATTCTGCTTCAAACATGAGTTCTCTGTTGTGAAAATGGCATAACTTTTACAATCTAATTATAAAGCAAACCAAAATTGACTCTCTGTCCTTAATGTGCTGTGCATTGAGATTTAATGCTATAACGAGTACTCAAACAATATATTTCACTTTGTGTTTCTATGGGGGTGCAAACTGTTGAAATCTTTACTTAATGCATACTAAACTGATCCTCTGTAAAAAAAAAAAAAAAAAAAAAAAAGAAATTATCAATTCCCAACTTGACTCTCACTGGGATTAAACATGACAATAGGTCTGATCTGATTTCATCATCATTTAAAAAAATCATCTATTATTTTTCACTTTATGTTTCTGTGTGGGAGCAAACTGTTGAAATCCATACTTAATGTATACTAAGCTGATCTTCTCTATATTAAGATAGTCGAAAATGAATCTTGATGTGAATGGAAGGGGAGAGGGAGTGGGAAAGGGGAGGGTTGTGGGTGGGAGGGACGGTATGGGGGGGAAGCCATTGTAATCCATAAGCTGTACTTTGGAAATTTATATTCATTAAATAAAAGTTAAAAAAAAAAGAAAGTAAATAAAGACATAAGGTTAGAAGATACTAATGGTTGATACCCTACTGGGTTATTCTCAAAAAGCTTATGGGGAAAAGTGTATTACTAAAAAAAAGTATGGATTTCACAGTATTTTACAACAAAATAAATGTACTATTGATAAATTTCACTTATTTCAATAGTTTAGAGACAGAACTCCTATTTCCTGATTCACTCACCAAATGCCTACAATAGCCGGGCTGGCCAGGCTGAAAATAGGAGTCAGAAACTCAATCTTCTTCTCCCGTAAGGGTGGTAGGGACTTGAGCCATGACTTCCTGCCACTCAGGATGTGAATCAACAGGAAGCTGGAATAGGAAACGAGGATGGAACTCAAACCCAGTCACTCCAACATGGGATGCAGGCATCTCAAATGGCATTTCAAATGCTGCACCAAACATCTACCTTAGACTTATCTTTTAATTATATATATATATATATATATATATATATATATATATATTTGACAGGCAGAGTGGACAGTGAGAGAGAGAGACAGAGAGAAAGGTCTTCCTTTGCCGTTGGTTCACCCTCCAATGGCTGCCGCGGCCGGCGTGCTGTGGCCGGCGCACCGAACTTTTTGAAGTACCTTCTCTGTGTGTGCATATGCGTGTGGTTGTATGTTTTTTGAGAAACAAATCAAATTGTCAGCAATAGCAAATAACATATGGTTGAATATTTACATCAAAAATTAAATGAAATGTCATTGCCATGCTCATGTCACATTTAAGAGGAAAAATAAATTGTGTAGGGAATACTAAGTAACTAGATAATTTAAATACAGTGCATATGTCACATTTTTTATGTGAGACAACCCTAGGAAGTTTGCTATTAGCACAAAAAATAAACAGGGCCATGTTTCAAAGAAAATGATCAATTATATTTAATCTTACTGTGGAATTCAATTACTTGCAGGTAGTTCATTTATGCTACAACATTTAATATTAATGTTCTTGACCTTTAAGCAAATCATTGCTTACAAAACTTTTAGGGCCAGATAACAATGACTGTCAAAACATAGTTATCTTAGAAACATGATAAAATACAAAAACACTGAACTGTTTCTTCTGGCTCCTTTTTAATATTCTCCTGTTAATAATGTAATATCTATATTCATTAACTAAAAGCATTTTCTTCCAAGAGCTAGTTTCTTGAGTACGTAATGAGCAATGTAATTTATGTGAAAAAATAGGCTGTAAAGATATGTGTAACGATATGACAGTAATATATGTTTGACATTCTTATTGGTATATTTAGATTGGATTAAACATAAGTCAAATATTATACTTAAGGCAAGAAATACTCTTGTGATTTTTCATCAGGCTTCAGATATGACAAAACTTCAAAAATGTCATGGAAAATGGAATTAAAAGTTAAATTTTTTGGTGCAAAAAATTTGACATTCATTCATAGTTTTTTCATAACACATGTTCTCCATGACATTTTTATAAATATTGATTAATTTATGCATTTGAAAGGCAGGACGAGAGAGCAAGCTCCAATCTCACTGGCTCACTCCCTAAATACTGTTGGCTTTGCGAAAGTCAAGAACCAGGTCACCCACATGGGTTACAACAATTCAGTGACTTGAGACTTCAAGGTTGGCATTTTGAAGTTCTAACATCTGAAAGCCTTTCCCTGGGTTACACGCCTGCAATGCTTTAATTCATGCTATCCCTCATATCTTCTCTGTTTTTCACTCAGCTGCAGACATGCGTCTTCTTACCATGCCAGTACACACCTGAGACCCAAAATGGGTCTTACATTCTCTACCAGAAAACCAATCCTTCAGAACCACAGCCACTTAGCTCCCTTTTCTCCTACTACTCTTCTACTCAAATAGATGGCTTCCCTCCTCACTGAGCTTAGTGACAACCTCCCTGAAATTGCATCCCCCAATCTCCCTACTTCCAGCTTGTTTTTTCACAGTGGTTCATAGGTGTAACAAGTTCAAGTTTATTCTTTCTTGGCCACACACATGCACCATGCACATGCAGGGTTCAAAATCTCACTGAGAAAACTGAACACACTGATCAGGATCATCCTAGCATCACTCTACAATGATAATTATCATGGGTTTATTATCCTGTGTTTTCTATCAGATACTGTTTCACTTAGATTCTATTACAATTATTTCAGGACTTCTTCCAAATTTTCTGTTTTTTGGGGCACAACCAAAGACTTTGGATGTGTTTTCACAATCCATCCTAAATCCGAGGACAGTCTGCTATTTTCCCTGCTACTGTGCTGGTATAGCCACATCACCTCTCAGCTGAATTATATTCCTTTAAATATTTTTTTTTCATTTCAGTACTAGCTCAGCTACAGTCAATTCTCAGTGGAACAGGTGAATTAAACTTGTACTTATCTGAGTCAGCTCAATTAACTATTCAATTTGAAGTAGTTTTCCTACCTCCTCAAACTCAATGCCTGGATCCTCACCAGGAACTGTGTACCTGCCCCACTTCTCCATTCACTTCTGGATCTCACGTGCTGTCTTCATCTTTCCTCCCTCCACTGTGGGAACCACACCTCCAAGAATTCTCCAGTCCCAAGGTTTTGCATCTACTGTTTTTCCTCTCTAGATATTCATATAGTCAGTTGCCATGTTTCCTTTAAACCTTTTTTCAATTTTTTCTCAGTTAAGGTTTCCCCAATACTCATCAAAAAACTGTAACTTGTCTTCTATCCTTGACACCCCAATTCTATTCCTCTTCCCTGCTTTGTTTTGCCTCAGCGAACAAACCACCTTCCAAGATAAAATGCGTAGTACATGTTTACAGGTTATGAGCTTCATAAGGTAGGAATTTTTTTGATGTTTTTGTAATTTTAGCCCCAACACCTAGAATGGTCCTTTTAATATACAAGTTGCTCAATAAATATCTTTGGGTAAACTAATGAACAAATAAATTAATTCTCAGAAACTCAGGATATGTAGTGAAGATAGAACCAAGTCCAATCTTAAATAAAATATTGAAATCTGTTCAAAACATCATACATTTGAGTAGGCGGGCAATTTGTTTTATAACAGATAATTCCAATATATCATGTGCATTACAGTTCAAATCTTATTTAAAATGTCTGCTCTAATATAATTCATGCTAAGGTAAGCTAGATGGTACAGGTGTTCTTTATCCTGACAGGAAGTCTTTTACTTTCTCAGGTCATGCTCTCTTAAACTTATCAGTACTTACTCAGTAATCAGTTAGGCAATAAATATTATTAATCAGGGATTGGGTACAAAATATTAGAGGTATAAATTTCTCACTAAAATAGTCTTAATCTGCAACTGTAGCAATTTTTAAGTGTATAAGTATCAGAAAATAATACCTAAAATTGACACCAGGTAAGAGCTTTTTTAGTAGAGACAACATTTGCCTTCATGTCCCTTGCATTCTTTGTTCTGTTTGTTTAATGTCTGGAATTTCCCAATCATCTTTGCATTTAGATTTGTCATGTGATACAGTTCTGGTGTTTGGAATATGAATGATGCTGACATTCAATTTCTGGGTTTGCTCTTGAAAGGGAAGCGTGCATGCCCTCCTTCCCCCACCCCCTTCCCAATCCTGCAGTCTGAAATACTGTACCTTGACTTTCCTGAAAATAAAAGGTAGATGATAGATGTTAGCAATTGACTGCAGATACCCACATAGAAAATACAAAAAATCCATTTAGACATTTACCTGACAGAAAACCACATGTCCTTCTGTTTCAAGCCAGTACTTTACAACTCAATATAGCAATTTAAACTTGTGCAAACTAATATAGTCCACGGACTAAAAGTCAGTGTTCTATTCCTGGTTGTGTTACCATAAAGACGGCTGTAGTCAAGTAAATTAGCTGAACTCTGTTTGGCTATTTACTAAGTGATAGGCTAGTAAATCATTGAATATAAACCACAGGCTAGTAAATGGGCATCCCACTATGGAGTGGGAGTTCTATATAACTAGGTTTAATTTGAAAATGGCCCAGCTCTTTGTATAAGAGAAAGCTCTATATCAGCATTTGGTCTGCTTTGGCAAAGTGAGATAAAGAATGTAAGGTGTACAAGGAAAGAACCACATGGTATATATGTGTGTGTGTGTGTGTGTGTGTGTATAAACTTGGTGTCATATGAGTCACAACCCTTATTCCAGACCACTTTCTTTTAATTGTGTGTCATTTCACAAGTACCTTTATATTTTTAACAGAAAATTTTATTCTTTCCAAATGTATATATATAGATGATTACATATTTTTATTTTATAGGATTGTTTCACAGAATAAATATATGCAAAACACTTATTATAGTACTTGACATAACGAGTGTACAATATATTAATGCTCTAGTCAGCATTATTGTGATTATTTTACTACCCTAATTTTCAGGTATGTAGGTTTGTAAAGAAATCGAGATAGTATACATGTTTAGAGAGGCACTAATATGGTGTTTGAATTCTACTAAAATATCAGACTTCTTATCAATAGTATTATTTTTATGATGGTAAGTTTACACCAAAATTGAAATATTTTAATCTTGTAAGTAAAAGGAGATGCAAAGGTCTTATTCAGCTAAAACTCCTAGAACTCTCTAAACCCAGAGGATGGATACATATGGATATATATATATATATATATGTGTGTGTGTGTGTGTGTATGTATACATTTTATATGTATACATTTTATTACATATATATATATATGTATATACATCCCCCCCTTTGGAAGTTTCCTATTCAAGTGAGCACTAAACTAGGTTTCCAATATATTATGAGAGCACTCCATGAGTTATATAAGACATCCTTTGACTATTAGTACTTAGGAAAAAAAAATCCCTCAACACTTTATCCAAGCCAGGTCACAAGTCCCAGAAGTCTGGCTAAATCCCAAATTAAATAATCCCATTCTGCTGTTCACACCAACCCTTCCTTTACAGAAGAGAAAAATAGTGACTTAAATCCACAGTCTCAAAGGTTTTTAGAAAGCAATTAAATGTCCAAGGATAGGGCAAGAGTAGAAACTAGATTCACAATCCAAAACATTTCACTAGGTGAATAATAAGTAGGTGTGCCAAAGAATAGAAGAGTGAAGTGCATTCGGAACCTTAATTAACCATATGGGCTAAGAGCTGGCATTGAGGAGTTATAAAACGAAAGGAATATATAATATGAGGAATTTCCAAAAAGAGTGTCTTGTGTCATGGAAAGGTGTTAAGAACTCTTACTCAAAGGTTTTTTCCATTGACTAAAGGGAAAGATTTGTCCTGAGTAATGTGTTCATATTGAGACATTTAATAACGAGGATGAAACTGTTTTACCAGGAACAATCCAAGAGCGCAGAATTTTAGGTCCTCAAGTTGTTGTAATTGACACCAACCAAGCATGACCACATCCCTCACATGTGTCTGCAGCTACATCCCACATTTCTACGCAAAAAAGGCTGCTGGCTGATCACTGATGCCATTTAGTCAGCTTTCTTTTTATTACATTCTAGTAGCACTTAACTATAATAGATTCTAGGAAAAGACTCAAAGTACAGTTTCTCGTAAATAAAATGACCCCATTGCTAAATAAGGATGAATAATGCCAGGTGACAAAAGGAAATGTTTAAAACTACTACAAAAGTCAATCATTTTCATCTTTTCTTTAAGTAAGTGCTTTATCTACGGTAGGAAATGAGAATTATATGAAAAAAAATGTCAATAAATGGGTAGAACTGCCTGTGAATAGGAATGAAAATAATAACAGGTTTGAGGACACATTGAGTTCTTGAGAATTTTATGTGACAATGTAACCCATTTGTTACCCCATTTTAACATGTATCACATACAGGTACACTAACCACAACTGGCTTCAGGAATCAAACCACAGTGAGAGAGAGACAGAGAGAGAGAAAGGTTCATTCACTCTCCAAATGGCTGCCATGACTGGCACTGCGTTGATCTGAAGCCAGGAACCAGGTGCTTCCTCCTGGTCTCCCATGCGGGTGCAGGGGCCCAAGCACCTGGGCCATCCTCCACTGCCCTCCTGGGACAAAGCAGAGAGCTGGACTGGAAGAGGGGCAGCTAGGACTAGAACCCGGCACCCATATGGGATGCCAGTGGCACAGGCGGAGGATTAACCAAGTGAGCCACAGTCCCGATCCCCAAAAAGTAATGATTTCAATCCCTGGTACTTCTTTAATTCTAAAGGCTTTAAAAATCTGAAACTAATAAGATAAAAACATTTACCTTTAATATTTAGAATTTTCAAATAATAAAAATTCCAATACTTGGGGATATTCTTGGAAATAGAAAAACAGAATGTAGAAGTGAAAGCCTGGCCATCAAAGTTTTCTTTTTCTTTTTTTTTAATTTGACACTTACTAAGTATATATATTGGATTGAGAATTAATGACGTAAAGAATGTTTTACATCTAAAATATTCAAACAAAGTTCCTATTCTAACACTCCTCCAACTAAGCAGTGAGGAGTCTCTTGCCCTTGAACTCTAAAGTGTAAAGAGGGGCCTCCCACACCTGCTTAGTGACAGTTGCTAATAAACTCTTTGAAGTCAAGTCCCCATGAGCGGACAATGCAAAAAAGACTTTTCATAACTGGAAATGAATCAGACAAGTTTCTCAGCTACTCCCTAACCAAATTCCAGTAAATCTCATATTATTTGGCTCATGCTCCATAACTCCTGTTGTGATTTAATTCTGCTTCAGTTTTATCCAAATTACTACTCTTGAAAGCTTTTGCTTAGCAAATAACTTTTCAAGTTATATTATCAGTTCCTGTCAAAAGTGCATGTTGGTGTCTGGAAAAATATAATTTTAATACTAAAAATCCCTCTAGTAATTCAATTACTTAGGGATTTCTGTCTTATGTGTGAAAAGAGTATTTAGCTCCAAGAATAGAGAGACACCTAAGGTAGGACAATTTTTTTTAGTTTTTTTTTTTTTGGTGAATATTTTAATTTAAAGTTCAAAGCAAGTTCAGCAGATTAGAATCCCAGATTAAACAGAATTTGGACATTATCCCCCTTTTTATTATTAAAGGTTAAAATTAAGTCACTGAATTTCTTTTCAAGAGGCTGTCTTGGGTAATGCCACTACAAGCTGTGAACAAACTATTTCACTGACTTATTTCTTAAACAGTAAAAAGTCAACAGATAATTCAGTGGAGGTTTTATTCCTGTGTTTCTAGGATGCTTGAACCTGAAACCATGTTTAAGGTATTTTATTTCAACATCTGAAAGAGAACATTTTGGCTTTTGTGGCATTAGCCCCTGTTGGATCTATTGTTGTTCATTCATGAATTGAACTAATGCTTTTAAAAAATGTCTACATTCTTGACATTGAAGCCATAATAAGAAACACAAGAGGAAAAGAAAAATCCCTGTTTCTATAGAACTCCCATTCTTATGGAATACACACTATATATTTTAGACACTAAATTATAATTTCTGAAATAAACACAGAATAGGAGAAGGGTGATGGGAAATGTTGAAGGTAGATGTTTACAATGACACCTTCAGCTTCCATGGGGCCCATGAAAAAGATGAAATGTAACTGAAGAACCGAAAGACTCAAGGGAGGGATGTCTCAGCTATCTGGGGAAAAGAATTCCAGGCAGAAGTAAAGAAAATGTATTTGTGCTAACTTATTTTTAAACACCTGTTTCAAAATAAAAAGTCTTCTTCTATTCTGAGTTTAGTGAATTAGTTTACAATGCATGCAGCAAAATTTTACCAAATGTTATTTTTCTCCCAATAAAATATTTTGATTCTTTTCTTATTTTGTTATTGCAGTGTATTGCATTCTTTGATTACTTGATTGTCAAATATTAAACCGTTTTTTCATTCTTTGGACAAAAAAGGACTAAACTTACTGTTGATTTTATATACTTGGAATTGTTTCTGCTTGTATTTTTCTTAAAGTTTTTTTTTATACTTCTTCATAAAAAAGAGGCTGCCATAATTTTCCTTGCTTGACGTATCATTGTCTGCTTTGCAGAAGAACAAAGGCTCATCCAAAAAAATGTTTTTCCTATGTTTTGACTTGTTCTATTCTATGGAGGATGTTACTTTATGCAAATTGGTGTCATACTTTACCTTAAATGTTGAAAAATTTCATTGGTGCCGAAGATTTTCTTGGCAGGAAAGTTCTTAACTACTTCTTTGATAGGTTTAGACTATTCAGGTTTTCATTTATTCTTGTGTGTGGTGGTGCTGACATGGGGCTATAAAAACAATGTACAGAGTTAAGGCAATAAATATCATTAAATGGTCTCGTGCCATTTCATCCAGGCATCAGAAATGCTGGATCCTTTCCACAGTAGGTAGAATAAAGCTATGGTTTCCCTCTCCATGACTCATGTTTTAATTTGATTGACAATATGAGATAATACAAGGTGAGATCAGGTGGGGCCTTTGAGAAATTATTAGAGTTGTGTTTACATGAACAGTTCCACCCATTCATGTGATTAATGGATTACTGGATCAATGGGTTAATAAGTTTTCTGCAGAGCAAATCTGCCATAAAACCCAGCTTGCCTACATCTCATGCTTCCTGTATCTTGCCAGGTGTTGCTGTGCAGTGACTTGGCACCCACCATGAGTAGGCTCTCAACTAACGTTGAGATCAGAAGCCCAAACCAATCTCTTTTCTTTATAACTTACGGAGTCTGTGGCATTGTGTTAGAAGCAACAGAAAATAAACTAAATCAAATAAGAAGGTTGGATTGCAAGAGGGCCAGTTTCTCCCCCACCGGTAAATGGAAAAATCCCAAGATATGGGCAGCTGATTTATTTCAACCCTATGTGATTAAGCCCCATCCACAGTTCCCAGCTCCCACTCTATTCATTGCCAGAGAGATCAATATGATGGAAGCTATGGGGTCCATGAGCAGCATAAACAGATCTTACACCAGGATACCTATTTGATAATCAATTCTTCATTCTTTGTAAACACCACAGACCTATACCCTGGAGGAAAAAAAGGCATGTGAGTAATAGCCTTTTTTTTTTTTTTTTTTTTTTGACAGGCAGAGTGGACAGTGAGAGAGAAAGGTCTTCCTTTGCCGTTGGTTCACCCTCCAATGGCCGCCGTGGCCGGCACACTGTGGCCAGTGCACCACGCTGATCCAAAGGCAGGAGCCAGGTATTTATCCTGGTCTCCCATGGGGTGCAGGGCCCAAGCACTTGGGCCATCCTCCACTGTACTCCCTGGACACAGCAGAGAGCTGGCCTGGAAGAGGGGCAACTGGGACAGAATCCGGTGCCCCGACCGGGACTAGAACCCGGTGTGCCGGCGCCGCAAGGCGGAGGATTAGCCTAGTGAGCTGCAGTGCCGGCCCAGTAATACCTTCTACTACCAAAATTAAATTCACCTGAAACTTTCTGTCATAATAAATACCTACTATCCTAAGGCTATCTTGTTCTTTATTTGAAAACAGAATCCTTACAAATTTCCTAAGAACAAGCTGTGGTTTGAATATGGCTGTCTCCTATTTAACTCATGTTGACATTTGATACTCATTATGAGATATTTCGAAGTGGGACCAAGTGAAACCTTTAAGAGGTAATCAGGGCTCCGCAAACGGTAGTATATTAACAATGACTGAAGTTGTAGGCTGATAAGCATGCTGTACAAAGGTGAAAATGAGAGAAAAGGATTCAAATTTTTTTGTCAACTGTGAGCAAATTAAATAATCACATGTCCAAGAAAAGGATTGACAAGCAATGCTGGTTGTGTAAGGATAACAAAATGTTTCCGCTTTATAATTGTTGCCATAAAGGGAGATGTCCTTAAAAAACTTAATGCTTTTTGGCTTTCAAATTGAGAAGGGATGTTCATTTATAAAGTCAGCAGAGCATTCCTGATCATCAGCTGTGATGGAGAACACAAGACTTAGAGTTTCTTGCTCCTTTATACTACAGACACTGTGACTACAAAAAGCAATGTAACAGCTGGTTTGTTTTTAGTTTATTATTCACTGTGACCACTTCCAGAAATGCTAGCATGGCCAAAAGGAAACAGGAAAACCCCACAATAAAAAAGAATCTAACAGTAAATCAGCACTGAAGTCATCTCATTTTTACACATAAACATATCAAAAGCTTATTCACATGGCATTGTACAAAATGTCTGAACAGTACTCTATGAATGGTAAGGTCATCAAAGATAGGAGAAATCTTAGAAACTGTCATAGCTAACAGGACCTTGAGGAGATGTCACAACTAATTGTAATGCTGAATCCTGAATGGGATCCTGGAACTGAAGAAATAACCTCACTAAAAAGTAATCAATCTGAATCAAATGTGGACCACAATGAATACAACTGTATCAAGATTGGTCAGTTAACTATGACAATATACCATATTATACTGCAAGAGGTTAATAGAAGAAAACTGGATGTGGAGTACATGGTAAGTCTCTGAATCATCTCACAACTTTTCTGGAATTTAAGCAAATTAGAGAATAAAACCTCCATTTTAGATTTATAGAAGGGGTTTCATGGAAATCAAAGCTAAATTAGTCTCAGCTTATCTAACATTAATTACTACGTATTCTTTCAATATACATCTGACATGGTTTCTCATTTTAGATGTTGTAGTTCTACAAGAGCTTGTAGTTGTATAGTTAAATGCTTGGTTTGGGTGATATTTAAAATTAATCCAGTAATATATTTAAATGCTTTTTTACTACATATGTAGTTAAATCAGAAAGAATCATTTTTTAATTTGGTTGAAAACATAGGATACAGATAAGAACCAATAAAACAGTAGTTGAAGAAGTAAGGCTCCAGTGGATACTTTAGTATGTCACCCAGATCCTACCTCTGGGACAGAGACAGTCATTCCCTCACCTTGTCATATCAGTAACTTTGGAGGGTAAGACATCCTAGCACATGTTCCAGCACCAAGAAAGCAGCAGACACCTTACTAGGCATTTCTGAATTTTGCAGGCAAAATATGACATGCTAAGAATTCTGCTCATGGGGCTGGTGTTGTGGCATAGCAGGCAAAACCACCAACTGCAATGATGGCATCACATGTGGATGCCAGTTGTAGACCCGCTTGTCCCACTTCCAATCCAGTTTCCAGCTAATGAGCCTGAGAAATCAGTGGAAAATGGCCCAAGTGCCTGGCTTCCTGCCACCCACATGGAAGATCTAAATGGAGTTCCAGACTCCAGGTTTTGGCCTGGTCCAGTCCTGGCCATTGTGGCTATTTTGGGAGTGAGCCAAAAGACAAAAGATCTCTTTATCTCTCCCCCTCTCTCCGTGACTCTGGCTTTCAAATGAAAAAAAAAAAAAAAAAAAAAAAAAAAAAGAATTCCACTCCAAATATGTTATGGTTAGCAATGAAAGGCTGAGAGCTCTGAGTGGATTAGAGCAAGATTAAGTTGTGCAATGGTTTATGGATGAAATCTTTATCAATCCATCATATGACTTGGCAGCTTCCGTTATTCGAGAGACATCTGTGGTCAAGAAGGATATCATGTAAATTATATGGCTGTTCTCAATAGGAAAATAAAAATATAGTCTCCCAGAATTCTACAGAAAAATCATATGGCATAAAAATCTTCACATTTGAAAAGTAGCTTTTGTTGTGCTACTGGGACATGGAAGGACCAAATGACCATAGATGTCAAGTGACCATGAAATTACAGCTGCCTAGCATGAGTGTGTTCTATTTGACTAACCATATCATGATACTGGATATACCTAGCAGCAATCCATCATAAGATGAAAGTGATACTTAGAGGATCACACACACTTGGGATTAGAAGAGAAATAAGTAAATTTATAGTCATGGTTCTCTAGAGAAATAGAACCGATTGGGTCACAGAAGTTGAAAAGTTTCACTGCAATTATATACATAATGGTTCACTAGTTTTGATGACTCAGACCAAGAATCTAGAAGACTCATAACTGGAGAGTCTGGAAAGAGACTTAAAGTCCTCAAGTCCACAGAGGGCTCATGGTGCAAGTCCCAGAAACAAAAGCTTGTGAGTGATAGGCTTCCACTACCAAAATTCACCAAATTCTACCAGAAAAGAGTACAGAGACTGACAAGTCTGGAATTTTATGCCCAAGGGCCAAAAACACACCTACTCCAAAGAAAGAAGGAGAAAGAGAGAGAGAAAGAAAGAGAGAGAGAGAGAGAGAGAGAGAGAGAATATGAATGAATTGTGGAGATGACAAAGTCGAAAATCAGCTGGGTAGGGTGGCAGGTTGAGGACCCAAGGGAGAGTTTGAAAGCATTCTGCATTGTCAGCATTGTGGAGCAGTGGATGAAGCTACTGCTTGTGACACTGGCATCCTGTATGAGCTCCAATTTGAGTACTAATTGCTCTACTTCTGATCCAGCTCCCTGCTAATGTGCCTGGGAAAGTAGCAGAAGAAGGTGTGGGTAATTGGGCCCCTGCCACCCACATGGGAGACCTGGGTGGAGTTCCAGGTTCCTGACTATGGCTTGGCCTGGCCTTGGCTATTGCAAGTATTTGGGTAGTGAACCAGCAGATGGAAGACCTCTGTTCCTCATTGTCTCTTTGCAACTCTGTCTTTTAAATAAATAAATAAATAAATAAATATTTTATTAAAAAGACAATCTGCTAAAATAATTCTCTCATTTGGGGATAGCTAGTGTTCTTTTAAATACTGACCAATATAGATCCTAGCCAAGTGTATGATGTCCAGTCACATTGAACGCATTCCTTAATCAACTAATTTGCTAACACGCATACCAATCTTCTCCGGAAATTCTCTCACGCACATTCAGATGTATGCTTTACCAAACCTTTGAGCATCATTCATCTCAGGAACATTGATACCTCAAATTAATCATCACATTACATAAATAAGTGTTCCCAGTTCTTTATTAATAATCAATACCCCATCCTGATTTCGTACCTGTAAAACTCAAAAAGTTAACATGAAAACTGCAGAAAATATCAGGCCAGAACCTTTGCCCTTCACATGTCATGTATAAGATTTGTACATGTATGTATAAATAAAAACTATTCACACTGTTATACACATCTTTAATCTCACTACATTTTTCGATTAAATACATAGATTTTCCTGCCCTCTACACAGTGTAATGGGAATATATGAAAAATAATTCCTTATGTTTTCCATACAACTTCAAGTTAAATATATTTGAGAAACTCATAAAAGACATAATTTTACTTGGATACACTTAATGGTCATTGTAGGGCAGATTCTGGTAACGGAATCCTAATCCGATTTTCTCATTCCATAAACGTTTTGACCAATGCCCTCTAAGGATGAGTAACACATAACATCAAGCACAAACAATTGAAGTGAAAGAGGAGTATTACTTATAAAGTTAACGTCGAAGAAAGAATACTTTTACACTACTCAAGCCATCAGTTGTTTTAGTGAAGATAAGTTAATATAAGGAGCTAAGGGAATAGACATTAGATACTTTTATCACACACACACCAAAGGTTAGCACTTGTAGGTGATGGTTATGTTAATCTGTTTGAGTGTGGTCATTATATTTACATGTATATATATATATAATATATGTGTGTGTGCATATACATATGTCAAAACATCATGCTATACATATTAAGTATATGCAATGAAAAGGAAATTAAAAAAGAGATAGGAAAGATTAAAGAAAATAAGACCTGCTATTAGGTACTGAAGAACTAGAAAGATAAAGAATAAAAATTATTCCAGAGACAGCAAATGAGGTCAGAAGCTGTCACTCCTGGGGCTAGAGGGACAAAGATAAATATTTGAAGGATAATTTGCTTTAATTTCAATTTCTAGTCACTTAAATGTCAATCGCATTTGAAAAATATCTTCACAACACTGTCCAACCTGTATCTAAACAAATAAATTGGTTGCCTAGCATAGCCATATCTGGGCTGATATATAAAAATAAACATCATGGCATGTCATGATGTGTCTTGATATGAAAACTGGAAAACTCCTCCAGTAAGGAGACTAAAGAGTAAAAAAAATTAATATCTTAGGGACCAGGTTGCCACTTACTATTGAGGGGATTGGAAATGTATTATAGAGTAAAACACTATATACACGTGTGTGTGTGTGTGTGTGTGTGTAAAATCATATCCCATATTATGTCAATTTTGATGAGAAAGAAAAAGACTCTAAAGAAACTGAAAAATGTATCTTATTTTAAGACCTAAAAGTCTATGTTGATTGACTTGGTCTGTACATCTTATAAGACCAGGGAAAATGTTAATTTTTTAAAGATATATTTATTTATTTGAAAGTCAGATTTATACAGAGAGAAAAAGTGAGGCAGAGAGGGAGAAAGAGAGAGAGAGAGAAAGAGAGGTCTTCCACCTTATGGTTCATTCCCCAGTTGGCTTTCATGGCCCAAGATGAGCCCATCAGGAGTCAGGAACTTTCTCCAGGTCTCTCAAACTGGTGCAGAGGCTCAAGGATTTAGGCCATTTTCCACTGCTTTTCCAGGCCATAGCAGAGAGCTGGATCAGAAGTGGAGTATCTGGGATTTGAACAGGCAACCAAATGGGATGCCTGCACTGAAGGCAGCGGCTATACCCACTATACCACAGCACCGGTCCCGAATGTTAATTTCTTATACCAACAATCTCCAACACCAAATCCAATAGTAAAGAGCACGGTTAGCTGTGTATGTCCATTAAGTAAGTAGCTGTTATATAATTAGAACAAAAAGTGCCAAAGATGGGGCCATTTATAAGTCCATCCCAGAAATGACACAGGGATTGACAGAGGACCATATGTGTAAGGAATGAAAACAACTGTAAGAGATGACAAATAATCAGATGCTATTTCGATAGCAATATGCACTGGTCTAAGACCACTAACTGACCCTTGAAAAATGGAAACTTTGTCCTAGTCCTACCTGGGATGGTACTACCCCAAGGATGGTGGAAGCTTTTAGGAGCAGGGTTGTACTTGCATTCATAGACGATGACCTACTGCATGAATTGTGCACTCCCTGCCCACTTTTGCACATTTCTTCTCTCCCTGGATTCCTTAATGCTAACCTACACTATGGCCATTCTCCCATCCTAAATATTGTGTCAACATCAAAGGAAAGGTTAAAAAAAAGAGAGTCAACATTTCTTCTTGAAGCTTAAATGTTGTATTCATTTCTTCCGAAAACTTCACTCTAATTCTTACTTGAATAACATTCCTGTACTGATAATGTTCCTTAAATTTTATCTCTCAACACTTTGAAAACTAAATAATCTGCTTTGACTTAATCTCAATATCAACTATTCAGCACCATTCAGTATTATTAAATGCTCTTTAATTCCTTTGGTGGAGACATTTTTCTTTAATTCTTTGACTATTTCCAAAATACAGGACTCTCTTTTCATTCACTGACTTATTTTGCATTTTCTTCTACTTTCTTTACTTCAATTTACATCTTCACTTGAGATTCTACACTGCTGTGACAGTTATGAACCGAGTTCGGTAAGTAATAATGTCTAATATTTTGATGAAATATTAGTTCTGATGTTGCTATGAAGGCATTGTGAAAGTCTAACCAACAAGCTGCTGGTTTTCAGTAAAACAGATTGTTCTCAGCTCAAGGATGAGTCTCATACAATCTGTTTATGGCAGTAATAGGATTAACTAAGGTTCCCTGGAGGAAAAAGGAATTCTATCTCAAGATTGTAACATAGAAATTCTGCCTGGATTTCCAGCCTACAGGCTAAACCTTACAATTTCTGGATATGTCAAATCCTATAATCCTATAAAACAACTCCTTATAATCTCTCTCTCTCTCTCTCTCTCTCTCACTGTATACGCGTATACATGAAAGGTCTTCCAAAAATTTCATGGACAATGCACATTTCCACACAAACTTGATGAAGATCCCACATGTGTTTTGTTTCCCTGGAGAGCCTTGAATGATCCTATTTGTAATACATCAGTTAGCTGTCCTCTTCACTATTTCATAATAAATAACCACAAAATCCTCATACCAAACAACAGTAAATTTTACTTCTCTTTACTGTTGTGGAACAGTGGGGTTTTAGGTTTTTTTTTTTTTTTCTCATAGTATTTGTTGAACTCTTTACTTAGTAGGTTAATGTTATGTGTATAAAGTTAACTGAAAATAGATCTTTGTAAAAAAAAAAGAAGAACAGGAATAGGAGGAGGAGGAGGAAGAAGAAGGGTAGGTGTACAGGTAGGAGAGAGGATAGGGTGAGTAGAATCACTATATTCCTAAATTTGGATATACGAAATGCATGCAGTTTGTATTCCTTAAATAAAATTTTTAAAAAGAAAGGAACAAAAGAAAAGCTTTTATTTCTCATGCATCTGTAGATCATTTTGAATTTGGATGACCTGATCAGAGTTTGGCTGAACTGGTCTGCTGTGGGCTATGGCAGTGGGTACTTCTTCTCTTCTTGGTAGTTCTGTGGGTCAACTGGACCTCTCACCCTTGTTGCAGTAGAGTAATACCTGGGATGCTGGAGATATAAAAGAACAAAGATAGGCAAATAAATACTCTTAAAATCTTGGCTTAAACCTAGTTCACAGTTACATTCACTCAAATGCTATTGGTCAAAGCAAGTCAAGGGACTAAGTCTAAAGTCAGTGCAGAAGTAAGCATGCTTTAGCTGAATAAGGTCAACTGGTGGCCCAGTCAATGTAAGAAATATTGCCACAGAATAAGAAGACCACTGTCTCGAAAACCTAGTAGGTTGGAATTAGAATACCAATTTTGTTTAGTAACATCAATTGCAAAATGTAGACTACATCTACCTAGTTTAATCGTTAAGGAATGTAATGTATTTTGCACAGAGCAACTCAATAAAAAGCGCAATGCCTAGGACGAGAAAATTGTAGAATACAATAATGTACTGATACTCAGCCAACTTTGCGCAATAATTTTTTTCAATTTTTTTAAGTTAAACAAGTTTCATGTATTTCATATATACAGAATTAGGAACATATTGATACTTCCCTCCCTCCTTCCCATTCTCCAACCCTTCATTCTCTCTCTCCCATTCCCATTCTTAATTTTACTTAAAAAGTGCATTCAACCAAGCACTCTAAATGCACCACTTTAGCCACTTGTGATACAATAGGTTTTCATGACTTTAGGAGGTATAACTGTATCACATCGCAACTAATACATTTAACACAATATAATTCACTTCCTTCTTAAAATCACAGTTACTTTGTGTTAGTCATTCACACTGAGAACAGTCAGAAATATAAATTATCTATTTGAAACAAGAGGTTGCCTATTATCATGCCTGTTTCACTCTTTAGATTTGCTTCTGGCAAGAGGCACAACACAGTCGGATTAGGATGTGATGGAGACACATTACTTGACAAAACTTTAGTCTGGCTCCTCTGAGCCCTCTTCTTGACTGGACTGCTGGGCCATCTAGCTCCTTTTCAGCAAGAATCCTGTTAAGAGAACTCAACACTCTTGCTATCTCTTTACTTTGTTTTGTCTTGAGCGAGAGTTATGGTAGGAAAACTTAGGACGAATCTCTTCCAACCCTTGATGCATCTTCTTAGTCATTCTATATGCATAGACAATCCCCTACATGCTTATAAAGAATAATCCTCACTATATTTGGAATTAATCCCTGTTCTAGACTGAGGTTTCTTTTACCCTATTGCAATAGCTCCTGAATAAAATCTGCTTTTACCATTTTAACTATCGGTTTCTGGTTTTCTTTAATAAATGGATTCTGAATATAGCAGTTTTTTCATTAGCAAAAAAGCAAAAAAGAACCTAGAAATGACAAGTCTAGCATGGCTTGCATTTATCATCCCAGAAAAACATCAGGAACCTTGAATCAGGACCAATCAGGCAGACAATGCTACGACATTCTGTAAACTTAAAACTATTCTAAGTTCATATTCACTGTTGGTAGTGTGACTCTTGATTGTTTTTCTTGATTGATTTTATCTTAAAATCATTGAGACAATATGAGTTCTTGCGTATCGCTTGGGGATGGAATAGTGGGAGGAGACTTGATAGCTTTCACAGGATCAAATCAAGGAGAGAGGACTAGAAGGAGGTGGGCAAAAAAAGAAAGAGTGGGCTGTGTTGCTGGGGCCAGTGGCTAGGGGTGTCCCTCTCAAGCAGGAGGCTCTGGCTCAGAACTTAGAAGGGAGAAAGAGATTAAAGTAGCCATTGATCCTGAAGAGATGCTACTATTGCATGTATGAGGATAACCATACTTCTAATGCTAGTTTTAGCCAATGAATAAATTCCACATATATTAGGTTTTTTTTCCTGATTCTCCTCACTTTGTAGGGTGGGGATTATTTCTTTTTACAAAAGATTTTACTTAATTATTTGAAAGACAGAACTATAAAGAAAGGGAGGAAGAACAAGAGAAAGAGGTATCCTCCACCCACTGTCCAACTCCCTAAATGACAGCAACAATCAGGGCTGGTCCAGGCCAAAGCCAGGAGCCAGGAGCTTCTTCCAGGTCTCCCATGCAGGGGCACAAACACTTGGGCCATCCTCCACTGCTTTGCCTAGCCCATTAGCATGGAGCTTGATCAGAAGCAGAGCAAGCAGGACATGAACTGATGCCACTGGCCCCCAGAAATTAGCACTACCATTGATTTGATAAATTATTGGACCTCAGTCATTTGCTGTAAGCATCACACTGGAAGTTGCTGCACAATACCGCATCATTCCATGGCTTTTCTCATTATCCCTTCCAGTCTCTGTCTCCAGAATAGAAATAAGAGGAGGTCACTAGGATCCAGGATGTGTTGACCAAAAAGTCAGGACAGGCTTTGGATCAGTGCAGCTCCAGCCACTGCAGCCAACTGGGGAGTGAACTAACGGATAGAAGACCTCTCTCTCTCTCTCTGCTTCTTCTTTTCTCTGTGTGTAAATCCGACTTTCAAATAAATAAATAAATCTTTACAAAAAAAGAAATCAGGACAAACTAACTTTTCCCCTTGTTTTAAGGGAAAATCTGAACTTCTAAAACATCATGTGCATTATATTTTTCAAGTCCAAGCTAACGTAAATTCAAATTAACCTAGAGCAGTTTTTTTTGTTTGTTTAGATTTACTGTTATCTGGTCCCTGGATGAGTGGCAGGAGGGAAGAGTAAAGATGGACTCAGAACCTCTACTAGCACTCCTCTGAAGAATATTGGGAGTCTGAACATAAGAGCAAAAACATGCTTTGAAACCACTGGAAGGCGGCAGTGACAGCTCAAGTACTTGGGTCTGTAATAGCCATGTGGGAGACCTGGATTGTGTTTTGGGCCCCTGATTTTTGCCTGGTTCAGCCTGGCTGTTGTGGGTAATTCAGGGTTAACCAGTGAATGGAAGATATATATCTCTCACTTTCTCTCTCCCTCTCTCTCTCTCTTTTTACTATTTAAATAAAATAAAAATAAAAAATTGAAAAGGTTTGATTAAGGAATATACAGAAGATGATCTTCCTGAAGAAAATCCCCTTCCGTTTCTGAAACCCCAAACTCCAGCAGTGCCTGAGAACACGTAAGTTTTCATAAATATTTGTTGTAGGAGAAATGAGATGCTTAGTCTAGACTAGGGTTCAATAACATTTTTAAAATGTAAATAGACAGTAAATACTTCAGACTTTGTAGGCCCTGCTGTCTCATTGCAACTGTTCAACTCTGCCATTTAACGTGAAACCAGCTACAGTGAATGTGTAAACAAATCAGCAAGGCTGTATTCCCATAGAACTTTCTTTATAAAAATGGGCAGCTGGCCAGAATTGGGCTTCTATGTCCACCCCTAGTATGAAATATCCAAAGGACTATTTGGAGATACTATTTTTTCCTTAAAAATGTTTTGTTAGTGTCTTTCCAAAAGGGATTGTGACTGTTATGCTCAGAAATTAGAAGATGATATAACTAAATTAAAAAGTTACAGAAAGTTTTTTTTTTTTTTTTTTTTTTAACTAAATGAAAGATCTGTGCGAGTGAGATCCCAGTGGAAAGAACGGGTCATCAAAGAAGGAGGTACCTTTCTCTGAAGGGAGGAGAGAACTTCCACTTTGACCATGGCCTTGTCTAAATATGATCAGAGTCGGTGAACTCAGGGGGCTTCCATAGCCTTGGCAGCTCATGACAAGAGCCTGGGGTGATTACTGATGCCATAAACAAGAGTGTCAATTTGTTAAGTCAACAACAGGAGTCACTGTGCACTTACTCCTCATGGAGGATCTTTGTCCTTAGTGTGCTTACATTGAGATTTAATGCTATAACTAGTACTCAAAGAGTATTTTTCACTTTATGTTTCTGTGTGGGAGCAAACTGTTGAAATCTTTACTTAATGTATGCTAAACTGATCTTCTGTATATAAAGAGAATCGAAAATGAATCTTGATGTGAATGGAAGGGGAGAGGGTGTGGGAAAGGGGAGGGTTGCGTGTGGGAGGGACGTTATGGGGGGGAAGCCATTGTAATCCATAAGCTGTACTTTGGAAATTTATATTCATTAAATAAAAGTTAAAAAAATTTCAAAAAAAAAAGTTACAGAAAGGTGGACATTTTTATCCTTTTGACAAAAACACATTCTCTTGCAAACATAAGTGTTATTTCCAATAATGAGATCATCAAATAATACATCAGATTTACTTCAATATACAGAGATTTTCTACACATTTGGTGTATTCAAATATTCAAATATCTGTCCAACAACAGATGTAATAAAACCTTTGTGCATATGGTTAAATATATACCAATCAATCACACTAGGGATTGGGCCTGCGATTCAAACAAGTTTCTAGATAATGCCCATTCTACTAGTCTGAACCACAACTGCATTATAAAAGATCTAGCATGATGAAACACATTTTTAGTGTCTGAGAATTTTCAACAAATTTCCAGATTGGAGGTTTTATTTGTAAATTATAAATATAAATTTTCTGGAGTCAGAATAAAAATAATCATCCTTTTTTAACGTTAAGAAATTATTCACTGGATAGTTTATGTGTAAATGTAATATCGATTTGACATAATCTTTATTTCTACAAGTATTGCCAAAATATATTTTTAATCAATAGTTTAGAAAATGAAATGTGTTTTAGATGGGATCAATATTTTATATATTAAAATGGGTGATCATGCATGCTTCATAATTAGTCCCATAATACAACAAATAAAAATGAGTTGAGTGCCAACTGTGAGCTGGCCACTCCCCCGTGTCTTATTTATCAGAGTCCTGAATGTGGCAAATGCAGCCACAGTGGCACAGAGAAGCTTACAAGGTTCTTAAGTCGGAGAGCCAAGTTGGCTTCTGAGCTTAACACTGTTGTAAACACACTGCTCACTAAATCATACAGCTAATAATAATACCTGTGACAGCAGCAGCAGATAAACGTTCTGTGTGTAGCCTAAAAACCTGTAAGTGGAACAACTCATCTGTTTCTATCTCGTTCACACCAGTTCTCACTAAACGCAAGCAAAGGGTCCTTCCAACCGCGGTGGGAAATCTCTGATCACCTCTGTGCAAAGTCGCTGATTGAGAGCTGCAAGAGGCGAAGAGAGAAGGGAAAAGGGAGGCAGGCGGAGAGCAGCAGCTGCAGCTCCAGGTTACAGAGCAAACAAACCGGAGCAGGAGGAGCGCTCCGCCCGCCGCTGCTGCCTCTCCTTGGTGAAGACATTAGGGCAGCAGCCCTGGCAGTCAGCGGAGCCCGGCCTCCAGGCCACCGTAAAACAGCAGTGCCTTTTTTCCACAAGAAGAAAAGTCCAGTGTCTGTGCCACAAGCACTTTACCACATGCGCTTTCTGGTTGAGAAAGCAGGGTTGAAAAAAAAAAAAAAAAAAAAAAAAAAAGGCAGCAGCCAGAGTCAGATTTTTCCTTACTTTCTTCTAAAGTGCACTTTTCCCTACTTTGAGTAAACCTTAAGAAAGTGCATCTTGGAAATAGCATATTTTTAATTGGAAAAAATATTGACTGTTTTATTTCAAGTGTGTAGGGACCCCAGTTATCTCAGTCAATAATAATGATCTCCCACTATCACTGGGAATGTTATTTGTGAGAAATCATCCAGTGGATGCTGAAAGACCATGATGTAAAGAGGGAGGGAGTGACATGAGCAGATATATTTATAAAAACAGACGATGCATGAGGATTTACTTGACTCTGTGCCTATGATTTTTTTTTTTTAACATGTTCAACTGGGTGGATATCAGTTTATTCTAGGATTACGTGTTTATCCCTGATATTTGATGTGTTCCTTATTGTGGCCTGAAGCCAAAGTCAAACAAATTCCGTAAGTTAGGGAAAGACAGTGTTTCTGAACTCAGGACAGAACTGTAGCTGTAACCTGTCTTTGGAAGAAGGGTTATTTCTATGAGGAATTTTTTAGGAGTATGGGGGAGACCTTTGGCCCAGTGGGACATCTGCTATGATACCAGAGTTGCTTCAGGTAGACTCCTTCCTGCCTGTACACAACCTGGGAGGCAATGAAATGTGACTCAAAACCTTGAGCCCCTTCCACCCATGTGGTAAATCCAGATTCAGTTCCCAGCTCCTGACTTGGGCCTGGGCCAGCCCCATATGTTCTGGGCCTTTTGGGAGTGGACTAGTGGATGACAGATTTCTCTTTGTCCCTCTACTTTCAGATAAAATACAGTGATAAATAAACCTCAAAAGAATTATTTAGGAACAGAAATGTCTGGTGGTGTGATAAGTAGACGAAAATTTATTTCTCCAAAATTCTGAGCCATTGTTCAAATATAATTAGCATTCCGACATTAAGAAATATTTGTTTAGTGATTCCACAGAATTTCAAAACCATCTTTTTTTAAATATTTATTTTATTATTTGAAAGACAGAGTTACATTGGCTGGCACCGCAGCTCACTAGGATAATCCTCCACCTGCGGTGCCAGCAGCCTGGGGTTCTAGTCCCTGTTGGGGCGCTGGATTCTGTCCCACTTGCTCCTCTTCCAGTCCGGCTCTCTGCTGTGGCCCAGGAGTGCAGTGGAGGATGGCCCAAGTGCTTGGGCCCTGCACCCGCATGGGAGACCAGGAGGAAGCACCTGACTCCTGGCTTTGGATCGGCGCAGCACACTGGCCGTGGCGGCCATTTTGGGGATGAGCCAAAGGAAAGAAGACCTTACTGTCTCTCTCTCTCTCACTAACTCTGCCTGTCAAAAAAAAAAAAAAAGAAAAGAAAAAAGAAAAGAAAAGAAAAGGAAAGAAAGAGTTACAGAGAGAGGTAGAGACAGAGAGAAAGATCATCTTTCCATTGATTCACCCCCTAAATGGCTACAACAGCTGGAGCTGCGCCCATCCGAAGCCGGGAGCCAGGTGCTTCTTCCTGGTCTCCCATGTGGGTGCAGGGGCCCAAGCACCTGGACCATTTTCTACTGCTTTCCCAGGCCGTAGCAGAGGGTGAATCGGAAAAGGAGCAGCCTGGACTAGAATCGGCACCCATATGGGATGCCGGTGTTTCAGGCCAGGGCTTAACCACACTGCGCCACAGCACTGCCCCCAAAACCATATTTTTATTCTTATAAGGTGAGGCTGTCATTACGTGTAATGCCAAATGATCTAGTTTGGGTACTGAACACCTGGCTACATGAATGTTTATCTCAGCTTTGTAGCTGTTTCAAAGAACATTTTTTCATGAGATATATGAGTATATATAATATATACATACATATGTGTGTATATACATATACACACACATACATAAACATAGCATACATATCCAAAAACACACCAATAAATATACAACCATTTATATTTTAAAATAGAAAAAAATTAAAACATGATGACCCTCTTGTATGCATGGATTTCAAAAAATGTGCACTAAAATAAATGTTTTTCAATTTTCCATGGACTCATTGTAGTACCATTGCAGACATTTTAAACCTTGTACAGTTTGCTTGAAATTTCATCTCTGAAACTTGATTAAGTAATTCTTGTTCTTTCTACCATTACAAATGTAAGCTTGCTCATTATTTTTCTTGTTCCAGGTCAATCTGTTTCATTAGATTCCATTTCCCTCTGACATCTTTGTTCCACTTTTCTGGGGAAGTTTCTTTCTCTCATGCTTTGTATTTTTCAGGAACAGAACATTCAAGTAGCTGAAACTTCTACATGAGATAGATTATAAGGGAATTTTGAGCAGCAAAGAGGGCAGATTTGGTATTGCCAGTACCAGGGAAGTGAAAGACATGGCCTGGAAGAGGCAGGACGCTACTGGAAAAGAGTTGAAAGTTGGGGGATTCCAGGGTAGCCATAGACCAGGGATGGAGAACCTTTATTCCTGCCAAAGGTCATTTGGATATATATATAACATAATTAGTAGGCCACACTAAATCATCAACTTAAATATTAGTGTGCAGTAACTTGATTGAATTTCAAGTCCCCTCTGAGGTTTCATTGTCAGAGCCCGACCCAGTGGTTTCATGGGCCTTATCCAGTCTCATGTTGGACATTCCTCACTCTTGCCTGGACTATGTAGGTGGAGAACACAGAATCTGCAGGTAATAAACAGGGAGGACAGCGAACACAGCCATTTACTAATTAGCTCCCCAATTTGCCTGTGTCTCAGTTCCTTCCTCTGTACCACGTGGTCTTTGTGAGGAAGTGGGAGAGAAATTTTAGGTAAAGCTTCTGGAACACAGACTGGCATGGAGGATGTGCTGCACAAACATTAGCTGCCATCATTTCCTTGGTCACTGCATATTTTAAGTGAAGTACCTGCTCCCCAGGGGCACCTGTTCTTACTGTCTCATATTAATGGGTCCCTGGAAGAGAAGAAATAAATGCCAGGCAACTGATGATGAAGCCTCGGTGCAGAGACTGAGAAGGTGCACCTCTCATGGCAAAGTTGCTAGGATGCCTTGAGGAAAATGATGATTTGAAAAGCCCTGGCTAAAATGACCTTTGTCAGAGGAACACGAGGATTTTCCAGAAACCTACACCCAGGCATGTTTTCTGAATACAACATTCGAGCACTCTTTTCTAGGACTTTTGAATAGGAATTTATTGTGTTATTTTTAAAATTTGACTTATTTGAGAAGAGAGAGACCATTTGCTGGTTCACTCCTCAAAAAGCCACAATGACCAGCGCTGATCCAGGCCAGAGTCAAGAGCCAGGAAGAGAATTCAGCTCTGCCACTTGGATGGTGGAAATTCAATCACTTGATCCAGCACCACTGCACCTGGTTCTGCATTAGAGGGCAGCAGGAGACAGAAGCCAGAGCTGGGAACTGAACCTGGGTACTCTGACATGAGATATGTGTGTCTTAAACATTAGGATAAATGTCCCTGTTTTGTTAATTATTGATTTCACTTTGTATTTTATTAGTAATATAATACTACCAAGGACATCCACTCTATTTTTGAACATACTTTATAGTATAGGACTCCAAAGGTTACCACTAAGTTATAATCCATTCAACAAACAGAAGACCAAATTGTGTGCCTTGATTCATTTTCTCTTTCCTTTGTCCAATGAGCATAAAAAGTTACCAAACAAGACAAAGCAAATATGCAGAACAGCATTGTGTTTCCATTTCTCGAGTTGTTGTTTTGCCTACACTCTGTTCTGACCTAGCTATGCCTTCTGTAGGCCTCCTGACTTCTGCTCTTTCCAAATACTGAAGCTTACAGTACTATCTAGCAGACAATTCAATCCTAGACTCAAATTGTATTTTTAGAAATCGTTACACATCATTGCCTGTCCTTGGACAATCATTTTCCCAGTTAATCTTAGAACAGAAGCACTGTGCTATCCTTTTGTAGGTTTCATTTCACCCAACATTGTAAACTCAGTGAAACATCTAAGACAATCTAGTACTCCAATTCAATTATTGATGTTTATCTGACATGAGTGAAATACAAACCCCAGCGTCCTTTGAAGTGGATTCTATTTAAAGATAACAGACTGTTGGGTGTAACAGATTTTTAGAACCAAATAGTATGAATCCTCTGTGTGCTGACAGATTAGATTGCAAGGGAGAAAAGATCACATGAGTTTTTATCTCATGTGCAGCAAAACAAGCCAAGTTCTAGGCCAGAGGAAAGCAAAGCCATCCCCTAATCTTTGCTTGATGAATATTTCTTTCTCTTTGAAAATAAACGTCTGGAATAAATCCATTTGCATAAGTCGTCTGATAGAACTCCCGAAACAAATCAAGTAAATTAATCTGGAAGAGAAAAAAAATATGGCATTATTATTTAATCATCCAAATACTTTGCTCAACTGCAGTCTACTACTTTTATGTGCCCAGGCACTGTTGCTTATGTTTTCATGAGTTTGGTTTCTAAGCTTTTTGAAAGTACACATTCTTCGGCTTTGTAAACAGTCACATTTCAGAAAGCATAGTCTTTTTTTTTTTTTTGCTGTATATCCAAACACATAAAATTATTATTTATTTCTGTGGTAAGAACACCTTAATGTTTAACCAAGGGACTCTTAAAAAGTGTAACCAATGAAAAATCCTGGGTTTGTTTTAATAAATTGATTTTTGCTAAGCCTTCTTTTCCTTGAGCCTTTGGCATGACAACATTCCTTTGGAATGACTTAGCCCAGCTGTGTGGTGGGTGAAGTGAAGGGCAGTGTTACCTAATAGGAAAAATCCATTGTACATACACCGAGGTGTTAACCCTCTCAATGTTCCTCATTCAGGAACATGCAGCAAATGAAAAGAACGTATCTAAAGGCAGCTAATGTGACTTACACATATGTCCCGAAGCTGCTTCTGAATGGTTTAAATGAGAGCATCAGAGTGTGCAAATTGTTCCAGTGGAATTTTCAGAAGGTCTGGGTTCTAACCTTGAACTGTTTGACTTTAACCAAGTCATTAGGCCTTACTGGACCCCCAGAATCCCTTTGATAAAATGAACAGTGTAATATTTGTCTTTTCTACCTTAAAAAGTTATTGTGAGCATAAAATCATAAACCAGATGTGAAGGCTCCCCGGAGCAATGTATAAAATAGTACAGACATTAATACAGATTCTCCCTGGCCTTTATGTGAGTCAAAAATGCTTCAGCTCTCATGTTATTGTCCTAAGAAGGAAGAGGTCTATTATCTAAAGGTTAGAAACTCTACATGTTAATGAGCCATTCTTAGGTATTATACAAAAGACATACTCCAAATTGCGAGTCAATAGAAAAAAAAAGTGGATATATTTTTCAAAACTTTTACGACACTATAGAATACTATACAGCAGTCAAAAACAATGAAACCCGGTCATTTGCAACAAGATGGAGGAATCTGGGAAACATCATGCTGAGTGAATTGAGCCAGTCCCAAAGGGACAAATATCATATGTTCTCCCTGATCGGCGACAACTAACTGAGCACCAAAGGGGAAAGTTGTTGAAGTGAAATGGACACTATGAGAAACAGTGACTTGATCAGCTCTTGTCCTGACGGTTGATGTACAATGTAACACTTTATCCATTTTAGTATTTTTTTTTTTGTTCTAGTACCATTGGTTGAACTCTGTAATTAACACACAATTATTCTTAGGTGCTTAAATTTTAATTAATTTAAATTTCCAAATTCCTGTTAGGAATTTGGAAAACATTATGCTGAGTGAAATAAGCCAATCCCAAAGGGACAAATACCACTTGTTCTCCTTGTTGGTGACAACTAACTGGGCACCAAAAAGGAAACCTGTTAAAGTGAAATGAACACTATGAGAAATGGTGACTTGATCAGCCCTCACCCTGACTGTTGATGAACAACTTGATATGTTATCCCTCTTAGTATTTTTTGTTTGTTCTACTTAATACTTTTGGTTGAATACTGTAATCAATACACAATTCTTCTTAAGTGCTGAAACTTAACTGAAAAGTGATCACTGTTAAATATAAGAGTGGGAATAAGAGAAGGAAGAGATGTGCAATTCAGGACATGCTCAAGCTGACTTACCTCAAACGGTAGAGTTAGCAACATACCAGGGGATTCCAATTCAATCCCATCAAGGTGGCATGTACCAATGCCATCTCACTAGTCCCAGTGATCAATTTCAATTCAAAATTGATCATAATGATAGGACTAAGAACCAAAAGGATCACATAAACAAGAATAGTGTCTGCAAATACTAGCTGATAGAATCAAAAAGGGAGAGAATGATCCAACATGGGAAGTGAGATACACAGCAGACACATAGAATGGCAGATGTCCTAAATAGCACTCTAGCCTCAGAATCAGCCCTTAAGGCATGCGGATCCGGCTGAAAAGCCCATGAGACAATTTCAGGCATGGAAATCCAAGACACTCTGGGAAAAAAAAAAAAAAACCTAAATGAAAGGTCTCTGTGAGTGAGATCCCAGTGGAAAGAATGGTCATCAAAGAAGGAGGTACCTTTCTCTGAAGGGAGGAGAGAACTTCCACTTTGACCATGGCCTTGTCTAAATATGATCAGAGTCGGTGAACTCAGGGGGCTTCCATAGCCTTGGCAGCTCATGACAAGAGCCTAGGGTGATTACTGATGCCATAAACAAGAGTGTCAATTTGTTAAGTCAACAACAGGAGTCACTGTGCACTTACTCCTCATGTAGGATCTTTGTCCTTAGTGTGCTTACATTGAGATTTCATGCTATAACTAGTACTCAAAGAGTATTTTTCACTTTATGTTTCTGTGTGGGAGCAAACTGTTGAAATCTTTACTTAATGTATGCTAAACTGATCTCCTGTATATAAAGAGAATTGAAAATGAATCTTGATGTGAATGGAAGGGGAGAGGGAGTTGGGAAGGGGAGTGTTGCGTGTGGGAGGGACATTATGGGGGGGAAGCCACTGTAATCCATAAGCTGTACTTTGGAAATTTATATTCATTAAATAAAAGTTAAAAAAAAAACAAAAAAATACAAAAAATAAATCTTTAATAAATAAAAACAAAACTTTTATGACAAATTTTTGTCTTCCTCTTCTTCCCTCATATTCAAGTCTATACATTGCTTTTAACCTTTGTAAGAATCAAGCACTTTGATGTGTTCTTACCCATATCCCTAGTACCACACCACAACATCTTTCTACCCTCCTTTCTTCTTCCTCTCAAAAAAAATCTAGATTTACCAGTCTCTCCTTCACTTTAAGTTTTTTCTATCACACTTTCTCCAAGCCTTACCATTTATCCTAACTTTTAACCAAAATTCTTTGACATACATTTAAACAGCTGTTTCTGTTTCTTTTCTTAAATCCACATCACAAAAACAAAGATCAAAACAACAATCCTCTCCCCCATCAATTGGTACACAAATTATGTGGAGGACAACAATTTTTAAATTAAATAGAAAAAATAAGATAGTTTAAGGTTTGTAATGGATCTTATTAAGATCATAACAATGAAGCATATTACTGTTGAACACTATTTGGATAGTTTGTCTGAGAGATCTTGACTTGATGATTGCACAAACTGTCTTCAAACATTAAATTGACCAACCAGCTGCTGCCTGAGAAAGTGATAGGAGCCTGGTTTACAACGAACAGTCAATAAGAGGGAAACTTCTACAGAATGGTAGGGTCGCAAAAGGATTGAAGTGGTATCATGTAGTTCTGTGGCTGTTCTCTGTGCCTCATGATATCAAGATCTCAACATCCCTTAATGTATACACAGACATTTCTTTTCCTAAGTCTAGAAATCCCCTAATTGTCTCATATTAAATACGATGTCATTGCTTTCCTAAATGCATATTGCAAATTTCTAGTCACTTCAATATAAACACTCCTGAAAAAAAGTCTCAGAAAATTACTTGTATTTATTTATTTATTTATTTATTGACAGGCAGAGTGGACAGTGAGAGAGAGAGACAGAGAGAAATGTCTTCCTTTGCCGTTGGTTCACCCTCCAATGGCCGCCGCGGCCGGCGCACCATGCTGATCCGATGGCAGGAGCCAGGAGCCAGGTGCTTTTCCTGGTCTCCCATGGGGTGCAGGGCCCAAGCACCTGGGCCATCCTCCACTGCACTCCCTGGCCACAGCAGAGGGCTGGCCTGGAAGAGGGGCAACCGGGACAGAATCCGGCGCCCCGACCGGGACTAGAACCCGGTGTGCCGGCACCGCTAGGCGGAGGATTAGCCTAGTGAGCCGTGGCGCCGGCCAAATTACTTGTATTTTTATCACACACACACACACACACATATTTCCTTTTTTTTTTTTTTTTTTTTTTTTTTTGACAGGCAGAGTTAGACAGTGAGAGAGAGAGACAGAGAGAAAGGTCTTCCTTCCGATGGTTCACCCCCTAAATGGCCACCATGGCTGGTGTGTTGCACTGATCTGAAACCAGGAGCCAGGTACTTCCTTCTGGTCTCCCATGTGGGTGCAGGGCCCGAGGACTTGGGCCATCCTACACTGCCCTCCAGGGCCACTGCAGAGAGCTGGACTGGAAGAGGAGCAACCAGGAAAGAATCCAGCACCCCAACAGGGACTAGAACCCAGGGTGCTGGTGCCGCAGGCGGAGGATTAGCCCAGTGATCCATGGCGCCGGCCACATATTTCCTTTTTTTTCGGTAATTTTTATTTATTTTTATTTATTTATTTTTTATTTTTGACAGGCAGAGTGGACAGTAAGAGAGAGACAGAGAGAAAGGTCTTCCTTGTCCGTTGGTTCACCCTCCAATGGCCGCCTTGGCTGGCGCACTGCAGCTGGTGCACCACGCTGATCCAAAGCCAAGAGCCAGGTGCTTCTCCTGGTCTCCCATGCAGGTGCAGGGCCCAAGCACTTGGGCCATCCTCCACTGCACTCGTGGGCCACAGCAGAGAGCTGGACTAGTAGAGACGCAACTGGGACAGAATCCAGCGCCCTGACCGGGACTAGAACCCGGTGTGCCAGCGCCGCAAGGTGGAGGATTAGCCTATTGAGTCGTGGCGCCAGCCTTTTTTCAGTAATTTTAATAAGAACAATTTACAGAATATATTTCTTTGTAGACCAGAAAATTTGAATATTGAGTGTGCAACTGGATTGCATACTGACAGGGAGGTTGATTCTAGATAAGAATTTCCACAATCCATTCTTTTTAATTCTATAAGCATATAAAATATTTTACTTTTAAGGTGTTTTAGGGTCTGGTGCTGTGGTAATGCAGTGCTGGCATCCGATATGGGTGCTGGTTCGAAATCCTGCTGCCTCACTTCCGATCCAGCTTTCTGCTATGGCCTGAGAAAGCAGTAGAATATGACTCAAATCCATGGGCTCCTGCACCTCTGTGGAAGATTCGGAAGAAGCTCCTGGCTCCTGACTTCACATCAGCGCAGCTCCCACCATTGCAACCAACTGGGGAGTGAACCTTTCTCTGCCTCTCCTTTTCTCTGTGTATAACTCTGACTTTCAAATAAATAAATAAAACTCTAAAACAAAAGATGTTTGATACATATTACATTTCCTTAGAACACTATAAAATTCTTAATGCCCTGAACACTGTGCAGATTATGAAGAGTGATATTGAGGAAATTCCTTAAACTCATTGTGCCTCTTCTTTTGTTGCTGTTTAACTATTGTGTGCTATTTTCCAGGGTGTAGGCGCAATCAGGGGATCTATTTCGTATATGATCTATGAGGTTGTCATGAGATGCCATCTATAAGCTGTTTAGAAAAATTCCAAGCACAAAATCAGTTCTCAATAAATGTTTGTGATATCAAGAATTATACAAAATTTAAAAAAAAAATAATTTCACTCCCCCATCAGATCTAGTACAATGCACATAGCAAACTCTCCATAAATAGTTCCAGAATAACTCAACAAGTTATCAAACCTGTGCGGACTCTTAGGAAAATATATTACATCTTAGAAAGCTTCTCAAATGATGGATAGGTAGGTAGGTAGGTAGACAGACAGACAGACAATATCTGTGGGAATATTTTGGGTTATGAGAAAAGCCTTGGATTAGGCCACAATGATGAAAAGAAGCAGAAAGATATTTATATATTACAGTTCAGATAACATATAGCCAGTCACTGATGACACTCTCATATCAGCTCTCGCATTTTTGAAAGTATCCTACATGCTTCCAAGCATCTTGTTGTTTCCCTTCTGAGGGGTTTAGATGAGTGTGCAGGTATCTCTTGGTATTGATTTCCTTTATGACTTTTTTGTACTTGTCTCAGTATCATAAGGAGTTGGAAGTCTGAAACTGTGTTTCCCAGACTCCCTTGCAAAATGGAAGTTATTTGGATTTGGCCTGTAAAAGACACTTGCAAAAAATCCTAAGCAGGAGGAAGGATGATGTTATTATAATTCTAATGCTGGCAGAGTGGCTGTTGGTGACTCCATTGGTGCCAGCAGCATCAGAGGTTCCAGAAGTGACCACGGGACAGCGTTTGCTTAGCAGCAGTGGAGGCCATGCCTGCACCTTCAGTGGCAGTGCTTTTAGCTCAGTAGTGAGGAGAGGCCTTGAGCTCCATCCAGGAGTCAGATCAGCTCCCAATCTCTGGGTAAAATTCCTTCTGCCATTTGCTCTTTCAATCTTTCTAACACATTTCTGATTAATTCTCTAGACACAGTATCTTTCTGTCTAGCAACACCATAAAGATGACTTGCTAACCTTATTAGACAGAAATTTCTTAATAACAGCGTTTTTAGAAAAATAGTAGAGTTTTTCTCTTGTTTGTAACTACTTCTTTTTAAAATGCACTAACTTTCTGAGGAGCAGGTATTTGGAGCAGTAGTTATGATACCACATGAGTCATCCACATGCCATGTTGAGTTTCCTGTGTTCGTGTTCTGACACTGCCTCCATTTCAGCTTCTTTCTGATGTGTACCCGGGGAGGCAGCAGATGAGAGTTCAAGTTCTTGGGGCCTGGCCACCCACGTGGTAGATCTAGATTGACTTCCTGGCCTTTGCTTTGCCCTAGACCGGCCCTGGCTGTTGCCCACATTTAGGAAGTAAGACAGCAGAAGGGAGTGGCCTTGACTTGTCTTGCCTCCCCTTGCCTCTTCTCACTTTGCCTTGTCTTTTCTCTTTTCTCCTCTATTTCTCCCTCTCTTTCTTTTTTTAATATTTTCTGAAAATATTTTTATTTATTTATTTGAGAGGTAGTGTTACGGAGAGAGGAAAAGATGGAATGATCTCACATTCGTTGGTTTACTCCCCAGATAGCCACTGGCTGGAGCTAGGCCAATCCAAAGCCAGGAGCCAGGAGCTTCTTCCAGGTCTCCCTTTCAGGTTCAGGGTCCCAAGCACTTGGTAAATCTTCCACTACTTTCCCATGCCACAGCAGAGAGCTAGATTGGAAGAAGAGTACCCGGGACACGAACCAGTGCCGATATGGGATGCTAGCACTGCAGGCGGAAGCTTAGCCTAAGTTAAGCTTCGGTGCTGGGTGCTCTCACTCTCTTTCTTTCTGTCTTTCTCTCTCTCTCTCTCCCTCTCCCTCTTTACCTACCTCACAACCTACCTTTTGATTGAAAATGGGATCATGAAGTATATTTTCAGATTAGGAGTGAACTGATATGTTTTTTGGAAAAAAATAGTATGAAATTCAGGCAAGAGAAAAAGACCACTGCGTAGAATAAAAGAAAAACCAGTGTATATTCATTTCTTCCATCCCTCCCTCCCTCCTTCCCTTCCTTCCCTCTTCCTTTCCACTCTATCTATCTATCTATCTATCTATCTATCTATCTATCTTTCTACATAGTACACTAGCTCTTTCTCTCTCTCTCTCTTTCTCTCTCTCTCTCCTTCTCTCTCTCTCTCTCTCTCTCTCTCTCTCTCTCTCTCTCTCTTTCTCTCAGGGTTAGGGTTAGGGTCAGTTTTTAGGGTTAGAGCTAGGGTTAGGTTTAGGTTTATGTTCTGTAGGCCGGGGTTGGGGGTGGTGGTGGTGAAAGATTATCCCTTTTCTTCTTTATTTCTCAATTCCTTCCACAGAAATTCTGAAACCACAGACTTTCTGCTTTTCAAGTAAATATAATAAATCATTTTATAAGTTTGGTATGAATGGGCATTTTTAACCACATTGGAAAACTAATCACTTTAAGCTATGGAAGTAAAACTTCCTTTCAAATATCTTATTTTGTTTACAGATAGAAATGCCAAATGATAAGTGTGGGTTTTATTAATCAAATCTGGCACAATGTACTTGACATTTAAGTGTTTCCTTTAATGTGAGTTTCTTACTTCAAATGTCAACACTTTTTCTCTCCTGGTGTCTCTAAAAGTAAGTAATCCTTTTCCACTCCTTGCTCTATGGCCTCACTCCACTGATCATTCTTTTCTTTTCTCTTCTCCAATTTTCATATTATTTTTATCAACATACCATTTCACTCCTAACCTGAAAATATACTTCGTAAATGCACTTTCAATCAAAATCCCTACGTTTCTCTTTGCTCCAGTGACTGCCACAATGCAAGAAAATAACTTTATGTCCCTAACCTTATACATCAATATCCCATTTCTTATTTATTTTCCAATTCCTTCCACAGAAATTTTGAAACCATAGCCTGCAGATTTACATCATGAAACCAACTACTTGATCAGCATTGCTGTTAGTGGAAGAGTAAAACCTATTCTGTCAACAATTCCTCAGATAAGTCCTACAATGACAACATTTTGAGAAATTTTCAATTGTAGTCTTGTCTCCTTTTTCTTGACTAATATTGCACCTCTCGTGTTATTTTTAAATGTTTACATAGTTATTTTTTCTTCTATGTGAAAGGTGGAGCATGGGAGGGGGAGAGAGCAAAATCTTCCTTCTGCAGGTTCACTTCCCAAATGCTCACAACAGTCAGAGGTGGCTAGGCCAAGGCTAAGATCCAGGAACTCCATGGGTGGCATGGCTCAAGTATTTCAGCCATCATTTCCTGCTTCCCAGGATTCATTAGCAGGAGCTGGATCAGAGTCGACGTACGGGATTCAAGCAGGCACTCCAATGTGGAATACAGGCATCCCAAGTGGTGGCTTCACCTGCCATGACAGATTGTTAGTGCCTAACCCACCTGCTAGATTATTAAGCATTGGATCCTTTAGCAGATTCTTATATTTCTGCCTTGTTTATCCTACAGTCTTTCACCCCAGCCCTCACCCTCCCATTCTCAAATACCTCAGCTTCATGATCATCACATTTTATTTCCTTCTTCCCAAATGCATTTGGTCATAAATTGCTCAAAGTTATGCGCTTTATCTAACATATAACTTTACCCACATTCTGTTTGTGGACTCTTTTGTTGCTACTACTGTGACCATCTCTCACAGGTGATTCTGCCATCCATAGTGTTTCTAATTGTTCATGCAGGCCTAACTTTAAAAGTCATGCTTATTTTATCTAATTTACCTTCTTCATTTCAAAATTTCCTTACTGAAACTGGGCTTTCCCAATTCACAGAGATATCATATCTCAAGCAATTTAGTTTTCAGATTTAAGAATAATTCAACACTGTACCATGTAAATATTTAATAATTGATTTTACAGAAAAATATAGCCCTAATTTGCAGTTCTTGCCACTATGGAATTGTGAGTTTTCACACCATGGCTAATTTGAGAAATGTTGATATCACCAAATGGACGGTAGAGGACTGGTGAGTAAAGTATCCTCTGAGAGCCATTGCAGACTGGCTGCAGCACATTCCTGGTATCACTTTTTTTTCTTTCATATTTATAACCCATGTTCAATGATGCATCAAGTCTCATAAGTTCCCATTTGCTTTGTGGATAACTACTATCCCTTACAGCCTTTTCATTCAGCTCTCCATGGATCTCTATGCACCCTAAATGTCTCCTTCTAAGACTACACACTAGCCCTTTAGCTTAACTATTCAGGTCTGCCTGACTTGCCTTCAACCTACCCACTACCCATCATGACTTAGTTCTCCAAGAACAGATTTGATCACATCACACCATGTTTCAAAATGTTTAATGACTTCCATGAACAAGCAAAGTCAGATATGCTTGGGTAGTTGTAAGAATGAAACAAGGGCAACAAAGGACAGCAAAGATGCGTTACTGTTTTATTTTTTTAAGTAATTCAACTATGTAATACCTTGTGATGCTTTGTTTTTTATTTTAGAAATGTTTTATATTGGCAAGGGAATAGGCCCTGTTCTTTGTATTTTCCCAGCTTCTCTTCCCTGTTTCTGGTGTTATTCTTGCTTCTGCTAACAAACTTATTCCAGACCATCATAGTGTCTTCTAACAACTTTATCATCTTCTTTCCAGTTTAGTCTCTATGTTGAAACCAGAAATACTGGCAATAATAACATCTGGTCCCTCTTTTTAGTGATTAACTAGTACCTTTGTCATTGTATGAGGCAGACTATAGTTATTTTTTTATCCATTTAAAACATGTGAAGAATAAGGCTTACAGAAATAATCTGGACAAGATCATGAAAGTAGTAAGTGGAAATTTTCTCTGAGTACCAATCATCTTCAGTAATAACACATATTTTAGTATACTTAAGTATAGAATCTGAAAGTATTGGTCATGGTTTGGACATGATTTGTCTCCTAAGATTCATGGGTTTGGTCAACAGAGTAGAAATGCTGAAGTGGTAGAATCTTAGGAGGTGGGATTTTGTGGAGATAATCAAATAATGTGGTCCCATTCCCATGAATGGATTGATGAAAGTGGCTTAGTTCCCACCAAAGAGAGTATATGAGAGTGAGCTGGCCCCTCTCACCTCACCTTTTTTGCTTACACGTTTCCTTTTCTGTTCATGGTTGGCTCTCTTTTATTTTACAGCCATCAGACAGCCACACCACACTCTCCGGACTTCACAGCCACCAGAACTGTCAAAGAGCCATCTTTTCTTTATACAGTGCCCAGCATCAGACATTTCGTTACACAGGAGAAAATGGATTAAGGTGATTTCCCAACATAACCAGACCTCAAACCTTTCTTTTTTCTTTTCTTTTTCATTGCCTTGCCTTTTATTTGCTTTTTTCTTTTATCTTTTCCTTTTCCTTTGTTTTATTTTCTTTCCTCTTCTTTCTTTTTCTCTTAATTTAACAGGCAGAGAAAGAGACAGAGAGAGGAGAGAGAGAGAGAGAGAGAGAGAGAGAGAGAAGAACAAATGGAGAGAGCTTCCATCTACTAGTTTGCTCCCCAAATGCTTGTAACAGCTGAAGCTTAGCTGGAGTAAAGCCAGGAGACTAGAATTTATATCTAAGTTTTCTAAGCGGGTGTCATCATCTGCTGCCTCTGGGGATATGCATTAGCTGGTAATGGAATTGGAAGTGGAGCCAGAACTCCAACCGGAAACCCAAACATGAAGAGAGGGCATCTTTGCTGCTATGTAGAATAACTGTATCCCCAAACTGCTTTCAACTTGAATTGTCACATACTTTACATTCAACATATGTCCTACTCACCAACCTGCATGTGGCTGCCAACACACTTTCACTCTGCAAATTTTCCTTTGTAATACCCTCCCCACATTCACCACGAAAATGTCCTTCACTTTTACACACAGAACTTTCTTCTTCAGGAAGCACCTTAATTCCCACAGGAAGAATATCTTACTTTCTTATTTGAATGACTATCAATCTGCAGGAGAATACAACAAAATGTTAATGGAAAATGGAATTCAAAAAACTGGCTTATTTTGATGCAGAAAATTTTTGAAAACCATGCAAAGTGTCATCAAAAGTTGATATAAATGCGTATTATGAAAAACTATGAATTTCAAAATAATTTTATGTCAAAATAAATGTAATTTAATTCTATTTTGTCATGAACCTTTTGAGGTATCCTAGAATTTTTCTCTTCCATGACTCCTTATATATTTTAATTTATTTTATAAATTTATATATATATATATATATATATATGCATCTCACTGTCTACATGATGGGACCAAAGAAACAAGATCCTCTAGAGTGCATTAGTTTGGTATGCATCATGAACAGTCCTCAGTCGTAGGAGAATATTATTTCACAATATCCAAGAGGATATCTGAAATCCAGAAATGACTTTAGCTGGATCCTCCACTCAGGGTCTCACAGACTGCAATTACGTTGTCCTAGGATCTGGCTATTCTTTGACGTTCAAGTGGTCATTGGTAGAGTTTCTTGCCTGTGACTGTTGGATAGAAAGCCTTCAGCATGTAGGTCTTGAGCCATTCCCTCTCATGAGTTCCAATCTTCAGTGACAATTTTCTTCTTCAGGGGTAGCAGGAGAGAGATGGTCTTCACCTTCTGTGACTAACCTTCACATCCTCTTCAGTGGATTCAGTTGGTTTGGCCCAGCACATCCTTTTGAACAAGATATAGTCAAGTGGTTAGAGACCTTAGCTATATCTGCACAGTCCCATATGTGTTCCATATAACATAATCGCAGGGGTTATGTCTCATATTTGCCATATTCAAATGTTTAGAAGCAATTTATAGGTTCTGCCCACATTCAAAAAGAGAGTATTATAAAAAGTGTGGGCCACTAGGGGTTATTTTAGAACAATACCTAAAATGCCTTGTGCACCCTGGAAGGCAGCAGGTGATGGATCAATTACTGACCTCCTGACCACCTGCAGAGGACACCTGCATTTAGTTACAGGCTTCTGGCTTAGGCCTAGGCCAGGGCCAGCTGTTGTTGGCATGTAGGGTGTAAACCAGAAGATGATAGCTCTCTCTCAGTGTGGTTACCTCTGTTTTTATCGCTGTCTCTCGTATTTTTGCCTTTCAAATAAAATAAATGAATGCATAAAAAAACTTAAATGACTATCTGAGCTTATGCCTTACCCATAATTTCCAAAAATCATTGCCTAACTGCAGGCTCATCCCAAGAGGCCCGCACACTATTGGCATGGGTGGAGCGACGGCGCTCTTCAGCAAGAAGCCCTGGAGACAAGTTTTGGTGAACATGTCCGTTGTATTATCCACGACACACGTCTTTTAAAGGGCAGGCAGAGGGGCGTAACTAATTCAGGACAACACTAATTCTATAGGATAGAACCGATATTGGTGCCACTATGCTTCTCTAATCAGTGAGGGTCACATAGGCTATGGTATCTTTTCTGATGGGCCTGGGCCACACCCGAGAGGAGTTTACCTGATTGGCAGGGGCTAGGAGGAAATGTGCCCAGGGCTCCTGCTATCCGCCAGCAGCCAGGCTGCGGGGGCCCTCCTGGGAGGCAAAGGGCAGAGCAGTCAGGCTCACGGATCACCCACACCTAACAATTATGAAATTTAGAAGTTGGCAGTGTAATAATTCCCTTTTGGAACAATTAGTATATTTTATAGGTGTTAGAAAAAAGCTTTTAGCACCTGAATATATAAAAAATGAATAGCTGAACAACAATCATGAATTTTCGATGGAGATCATTACTCAAGTGTTTTTTATTAATGATCACAAACAGCAACTGAGATATCTATCTTCTTAAGAAATTTATGAAGCTTTAGTAGAAACTTCCAATGCCATAGGCATGTATATTATGAAAACAGAGTTTCACTATTTAAATAACTTTTCTTCCTTATCTTCAAAAAATTAGTCAAACCAACAGGGTTTTAAACAATTTAGTGTTTCAGAAAGGCTCTTGGGTCCAGTATTGTGGAGTAAGGGGATAAACCACTACCTGAGATACCAGCACGCCATACAGGTGCAAGTTCGAGTCCTGGCTGCTCACTTCTGATCTAGCTTCCTGCTAACGTGCTAGGGAAAGCAGCAGAAGATGACCTATGTGCTTGGGACCCTGTACCCACATGGGAGGCATAGTTGAAGCCCTTGTCCCTGGATATGGCTTGGCCCAGTCCCGACCATTACAGCAATTTGGGGAGTGAACCAATGCATGGAAGATAACACACTCTCTCTCTCTCTCTCTCTCTCTCTCTTTCTCTCTCTCTCTCTCGATCTTCCAAATAAATAAAATAAAATAACTCTTTAAAAATAACTCTTTAAAAAAGAGTAAGGTTCTCTGCTGTGTATTGTACAATATCACTCTGATTTTCCAGCTTGCATTACACTGATGGGAGAAGGTAAAACGGACTCCGCTCTGCCCTTTTCTCTGTTCAAGAAGACAACATTCCTAGGCAATGGTTTTGGATGATAAAGCATTTATTTTAGTAAGAGCTTTCTTCTTTTTTTTCAAACTTATGTGGTTATCATTTAACATAGACTTCTAATCTATGGGACTTGACTTCTGAAAATGTCATGTTTGCAAATGATAAGGCTCTGAATCACAAACACACGAAGCCAAGGAGTAACCAAGGAGGCAGGAAGGTACTCCTCCAAGTTAAATGGTTGACAATTAGGACATTTCAAGATGTTTGGAATGAATTATGGTTCTACTCACATTCCTTAAGGGATCCAACCAGGTCCACACAATACTCTATATTACATTTCCAATCAATTATTTATAAATCTCTATGAGTTATGGCTGTGGATTGCAGATTTCAGATTCTATTAATACTCTGAATTCTGCCCCATATCCCATTCTCACTCAGACTTAAAGCTTTAGGTGGCTGAAAGTTACATGAAGTAGCATCACTATAGAAGGCTGGCATTCAGGTTAGAAGAATAGACAGTTTTCAAAAAGACAACACAAAAACAGACTTCCATACATATAAAAGACAGAATCAAAGACCGTAAAATCTATAAATCAAAGTAGACTGAATTCTGTAGAAATAATGATATATAAAAGGGTTTCTGTCCACTCCGTTCTGAGAAATAAAGGCTTTGTTTAAGTAGAATAAAGTTCAATAATTGCAGTACACATAAGGGAACTTTACAAAGTTAATGGAAAATGGAATTAAACGTTTACTTCGTGCAAAATTTTTGGAATGCATGCATATGAGAAGTCTTCAAAAAATCATGTGTGGGTTTCAATTTTTTACATAAAAATAAATTTTGAAATTATTTATTTGAGAGAGAGAGAGCGAGCAAGCTGTTGGTTCCCAATTGCCTTTAGTGGACAGCGCTATGCCAGAGACGAAACTGAGAGCTGGAAAATCAATCCAGGCCCAAATGAGTGAAAGGAACTTAACCACTTGTACCATCACCCCTGCTTCCCTCCAGGTCTACATCAAGCAGGAAGTTGCAATCAAGAGCCAGATACAAGTGTTGAAGCCAGGCATTGCAATATGGGATATGGGTGTTTAAACTGGAATCTTAACTGCTAGGCCATATGTCTATCTCTAAATTTATCTTTTTTTTAAAGATTTATTTTTTTATTTGAAAGAGTTACACAGATAGAGGAGAGGCAGAGAAAGGTCTTCTATCCACTGGTTTACTCCCCAGATGGCCGCAATGGCCAGAACTGTGCCTATCCAAAGCCAGGAGCCAGGAGCTTCTTCCGGGTTTCCCACATGGGTGCAGGGGCCCAAGGACTTGGGCCATCTTCTACTGCTTTCCTGGGCCATAGCAGAGAGATGGACAGGAAGTGGAGCAGCTGGGTCTCGAACTGGCGCCATATGTGATGCCGGAGCTTCAGGCCAGGGTATTAACCCACTGCGCCACAGCGCCAGCCCCAACTTATCTTTTACTTCAATTTTTCCATGACCTCTTTGAAGTATCCTAGTAAAAACCTTATGAAGGCCTAAACTTGCTCTCTGAATATTGTTGGATTTACACTAATGGCCTAACCTTTCAGATCATCCTGATGCCTGGTGTAGCTTTGAGGTTTTTTTAATTAATTAATTGAGAGTCAGAGCTAGAGAGAGAGAGAGAGAGCGAGCTTCCATCTGCTGGTTCACATCCCAGATGGCCACAATGGCCACAGCTGAGTCAGGCCAAAGACAGAAAATAGGAGCTTCCTCCGGAGTCTCTCACGTGAATGCAAGGGCCCAAGCACTCAGGACACTTTCTTTTGCTTTTCCAAGGCTATTAGCAGGGAACAGGATTGAAAGTAAAGTAGCTGGGACACAAAATGGCATGGAATGCTGGCATTTCATGCTGAGGCATTACTGCTGTGCCATTACACTGGCTACAGATTGAGTTGTTTCATGAGACTTCTTAAACTTATCTCTTTAGAACCTAGAAGTATGAAGA
Organism: Oryctolagus cuniculus; assembly: GCF_051225735.1. NCBI lineage: Eukaryota > Metazoa > Chordata > Mammalia > Lagomorpha > Leporidae > Oryctolagus > Oryctolagus cuniculus. The sequence continues at coordinate 17,994,173 of NC_142870.1, read as the reverse complement.
CATCTAAAATATGAATATTCTCTGAAAATCACAAGGGTTCTGGGAATCACTGGTCTTCAGAATTTAAGTAAAGTGTAGATTAAGAATTTCCTATACATTTTCAAACTTTTATGACATCTCCTCCATCATTCATTTGAATGACAAAAGATTTGTTTTAAGAATTCATACAATTTTTTAAAACCAAAATATATCCAGCCAATTTCTCTAATGAAAATTACATTACAGACAAGATCACAAATACCTTGAGGGCAGTAAGGTTGCTCGGTAATTCTACCTGTACACCATTTATTTCCTAAGTAGAGCTTATGAAACTGAGAAGCTCCTACATGGCAAAATAAACACTTAGGAAATTGAAGGGGTAACCAACAGAATGGGAGAAAATATTTGCAAGCTATGCAATTGATAAAGCATTGACATTCAGAATCTATAAAGAGCTCAAGAAATTTAACAAAAAAACAAACAATCCAGTTAAGAAATGGGCAAAGGACTATGGCATTCAGTTTTCAAAAGAGGAAATCCAAATGGCCAACAGACACATGAAAAAATCTTCAGGATCACTAACCAGCAGGGAAATTCAAATCAAAACCACAAAACCATAATGAGGTTTCATCTCACCCCCAGTTAGTATGACTTTCATACAGAAATCAACAAACAACAAATGCTGGTGAGGATGTGGTGAAAAAAGTACCCTGATCCACTGCTGGTGGGAGTGTAAGCTGGTACAGCTGTATGGAGGTATCTCCAAAATCTGAATATAGACTGACCATATGACCCAGCCATCCCACTACTGGGAGTTTACCCAAAGGAAATTAAACCATTGTATGAAGGAGTTATCTGTACCATGTTTACTGCAGCTCAATTCACAGTAGCTAAGATATGAATCAACCCAGATGTCTGTCAGCTGAAGACTGCCAGGGGATTCCAATACAATCCCATCAAGGTTGCATGTACCAATGCCATCTCACTAGTCCATTTGATCAATTTCTGTTCACAATTGATCACACTGATAGGTCTAAGAGTCAAAGGGATCACACAAACAAGACCAGTGTCTGCTAATACTAACTGATAGAATAAACAAGGGAGAGAATGATCCAACATGGGAAGCGGGATACACAGCAGACTCCTAGAATGGTGGATGTCCTCAACAGCACTCTGGCCTCAGAATCAGCAGTTAAGGCATTTGGATCTGACTGAAGAGCCCATGAGAGTATTTCAGGCATGGAAAGCCAAGACACTCTGGCAAAGAAAGAAAGAAAGGAAGGAAGGAAGGAAGGAAGGAAGGAAGGAAGGAAGGAAGATCAAAAACCTAAATGAAAGATTTCTGCAAGGGAGATCCTAGTAGAAAGAATGGGGAGAAGAAAACTTCCACTTTGACTATGACCTTGTCTGAATAAGATCGGAGTTGGTGAACTCAAAAGGCTTCCATACCCTTGGCAACTCATGACTCAAGCCTAGGGAGATTACTGACGCCATAAACAAGAGTGTCAAATTGTTAAGTCAACAACAGGAGTCACTGTGTACTTACTCCTCATGTGGGATCTCTGTCCTTAATGTGTTGTCCAATGTGAATTAATGCTATAACAAGTACTGAAATGGTATTTTACACTTTGTGTTTCTGTGTGGGTGCAAACTGTTGAAATCTTTACTTAATATATACTAAATCGATCTTCTGTATATAAAGATAATTTAAAATGAATCTTGATGTGTATGGAATGGGAAGAGGGAGCAGGAGATGGGAGGGGTGCGAGTGGGAGGGAAGATATGGGGGGGGGAGCCATTGTAATCCATAAACTATACTTTGGATATTTATATTTACTAAATAAAAGTTAAAGAAAAAGAAATTAAAATAACTTAATCCTTATAAATCTTCATTTTATCTAAAATGGAATATATGAAATTTATGGCAGATCTGTGCAATCTATGTATATTTACTTAGAAACCCAATATCATTTGAATACTACATTTTGATGGAAGAAGTGTTCATAATAATTACTTGCATGTGACATTATTTCTGCTAAACAAATAAATCATACAGTATTTTCCATATCCAAATCAAATCTCTAATTTTTAATCTAAGGAAAGCATAAACATTCTTATAATTCAAAGCCACTTTTTTCAGTTAATTATATATTATTTTAGGGAGGAAGACTTTGGAATTTAGAAGTGAACCAAATGTGAACTTCCTCTATTGAGGTATTCATCAATGAGAGATCCAAAATTCTTCCTTTAAGCTTTGTGTATTACACATTGTTTTTTCTCCAACAGTTATTGAAGTTGTCAACGCTTTTGACTTTTTAGCATTAATGTAGTAATGGTTTGCACATAAGAACGCAGGATGTCTGCTGTTATGGAAAGGAAAGTAAATTTATTTATTAAGGAAGTCAATATTAAAAACAGGTTTATATGGATTATTAGCAATAGCATATGCTTTGGTGTTTGAATTCAGACTGTATTATATATTTTATTTACTAACAAAACTTTTGCAAGAGAAGCATAGCTGCTATTGTTCAGTGCAATGTTTTAGACAATAGATAAGGATTCTTAATGTTTATTCATAGTAGAGCTCAGTGCATTTAATCTTAGATACTGCCATTATCCTCCTAATGACAGCTAATCTTATAGATACAAAATAAAATATAGCTGAATTAATCCTCTAATTTATAAAATATTTCATAAAATGACAGCTAAGTTCTAAGACTTAATCTGTGGTAGTACAAGCTCTAACAAGAAATTTTACCTAACTGGCAATTATAAGACATGTGGAAATAATGTTGTGAGGACTAAATTCTAGTTCTCAGAAAATATGAGTTATGTCAATTGTCATGAAAGATATCTACCAAAGTCACAAATATATTAATGGTTTGGTAGCACTGAGCTTCCAATGATCAAACAGATAGTTATTAGGGATTAAAATGTATGGGCATACTGGTATGACATCATATAAGGCTATACAACTTTTTTTTAGAATTATTTATTTGAGAAGCAAAGTAACAGAGAGGGAAAAACAGAGAGAGAGTTCCTGCATCTACTGGTTCACTCCTGAAGTGACTGCAACAGCCAGAGATGGGCTGATCTGAAGCCTGGAGCCAGAAGCATCTTCCAGGTCTCTCACACGAGTGGGGCCATCTTCCACTGCTTTCCCAGGCACATTGGAAGAGAACTGGAATGGAAATGGAGCAGCAAGACAGGAACCATTTCCCATATGGGATGCGGGTTCTGCATGGCAGAGGCTTAGTCTATCATGCCACAGTGCTGGCCTACACACAGTCTTACCATGGGTTCTGCAGAACCTGCATAAGGAACTTGGCACAGGTATCTTATTGAGGTTTTCTTTGAAGCAGACATGAAGGAATAGAGAGTGAGATGGAGAAGGGAGAAAAGCCAATAGAGGTAAGGTACTGAGTTGATTACATTGTTGGCAGAAGATCTGTCCTTCTACCAACACTTTGAGGAAGTCCATAGAACATATCTCAGAATGATGCCACTGAATCATGGAAGAGTAAACTTTTTTCATAGATTTATTTATTTATTTACTTGACAGGTAAAGTTACAGACAGTAAGAGAGAAAGACAGAGAGAAAGGTCTTCCTTCTGTTGGTTCACTCTCCCAGTGGTTGCAATGGCCGGAGCTGCTCTGATCCAAAGCCAGGAGCCAGGAGTTTCTTCCTGGTCTCCCATGCGGGTGAGGGGGGCCAAACACTTGGGCCATCCTCCACTGCTATTCCAGGCCACAGCAGAGAGCTTGACTGGAAGAGGAGCAACCAGGACTAGAACCAGCGCGCATATGGGATGCCAGTGCTGCAGGTGGAGGATTAACCTAGTGAGCCACGGCACCGGCAGAGTAAACTTTTATCTCTTGACTTTGGGTCCTACATCGAATGTGTTTTGCTTCCAGTTCTTTTGTTCCCTAACACTTTTGAGTTATGCCTGATTGCAGACCAAGCAGCTGTTCTGAGGGTCAGAAAAAGATTTGAGGCAAGGAAGCCTAGACAGTTGCTATAACACTTAGTGGGGGTGGAACCTTGGAACAATGAGTGCTTTAGTGATACTGGCAGGCCAAGGGAATATGGCCTAAGGTATCTGAGGACATCTTCTGTTCTGGTTTCATGGTGACTTGTATGGAACCACCGATTTTCTTTATAAATGTCTCCTCCCAGATGTGTTACAGATGTCATCCTCTCTCACCCTTATCCAATCAGAAGTAATGGCATGAATCTGTCTCACTAAATTAATTCAATTTCCTTTGTGTGTCTGAATCTAAATATTTAACAAAGACTTGTATCTTCACATTAGAATTGGCACATAAATGTAGACTTAACACTGATTCTGACATCAAAAGAAATAATTGGTGAATAAGATATTGATCATTTACTTTAGTAAATAACTATAGATTCTATGTCACGAAAACTGATAATAATAAGCAACAGCAACTATAACAAAGAAAGAAGATACTGGGGGCTGGTGTTGTTAAGTGGAGCATATTAAGCCACCATCTGCAGCATTGGCATTCCAGAAGAGTAGCTCCCTATCCAGCTCCGTGCTAATGTGCCTGGGAAAGCAATGGAGGATGGCTCAAGTGTTTGGGCTTCTACACTCATCTGAGCAACCCAGAAGAAGCTCTTGGTTCCTAGCTTCAACCTGGCTTATTCCCAGCTGTTGCCACAATTTGGGGAGTGAATCAGTGAATGAATGATCACTCTCTGTGTCTCTCCCTCTCTCTCTCTGTGTAATTCTATCAAATTTCAAACAAAATAAATAAAAGGTAATAATACTCCAGGGAAACGCACATGCTATTTTTTGAGAATAGGGGAAGTGTGACATATTTGATCATTAATAAAGAGATAAAATTTTGAAAGTTTTTTTTTCAGTTTCAAAAATTGCAGGTATAAATAATTACATCCAAATTCTCATCTCCCAAAACCCGTCATTTAATGAGAAGAATTTAGGGTAGTAATAAACTGAGATTGGCTCTCGCTTAGCTCCTGAATCAATTGGTTTTGTGATTTGAGAGAAGAGACATATGAATTGTTTGATATTTCATTTTCTTAACACAATACTCTTTTTGTATATCAAAAAAATCACTGAAGTCCTTCTATTAATGAAATAATATAGTCTGGGTAAATTTTAAATTATAACTGATGTATATACTGAAAGAAGCATGCTATAATGTAGGAAGATAGTAGCTTACAGTAGTAGTTATACTTGCTTCCATTCCTATTACACTAAACACTATTTTCTTATATATATATATATGAACAAAGAAACCATGACATCCATACTACCATAACTATAATCCACACAGAATTTTTCTCAATTAGATAATTCTGTCTGCACTTACATTTATTAGGGTTACAGAAACAGAATTTATTTATGTGTGGAAAAATTTATCTGCAGATAGCCTACTGTTTAATGAATTTTATACATCAGTGGTTTTATTGGACCAGAGCAGCATTAATGCTCCCTGTGCTGTGGTTAGGATTAGAGAATTTCTAGGCATTATAGAGATTCACAGCATAAACGTGAATTCAGCCTCTATAGTTTCTCCAGTGTCCCCAGGAAAGCGAAGACTTGCCTGTGGATTGGGAAGACAAGATGTCTGGAAATCATTGCTTTATATATGGCGCCCCTACAATAAATGCTCAATTAACTTGATTTTCAAGTCCTCCATGTTAACAATCCTTTATTTCAGTGGGCTCTAACTCAAAATATTGTCATTTGAATCTTCTTTTAGCATATAAAATGTCTGTCATTCTATCATTAAATTGATGTTCCTATAGGGTGAACACCACATAGACATGTGAATGAACTATGTATAAAATATAATTGGTTACCTAGAGCAAACTTCTCCATATGTAAGAAGTGAAAAATTCAATAAGAATCCTGAGATTAAGTCAGAAAGAAAGATTTGGAAAGAAGATTAAAAAATCAAAAACCATCATAAGATCATTTAAGTAAATCCAATCTATAGTTATTGATCATAGAACTAAGCACCTCCTTTGAAAAATGAAAAAGGATTCTTAAGTGTTGAAAATTAACTGAAATGTGATCCCTGTTGAACATGGGAGTGGGAATGGGAGAGGGAAGAGATGTATAATTTGGGACATGCTCAGGCTGACTTGCCCCAAGTGGTGGAGTTGGAAGCACACCAGGGGATTCCAATTCAATCCCATCGAGGTGGCATGTACCAATGCCATCTCACTGTTCCAGGTGATCAATTTCAGTTCACAGTTGGTCATGGTGGAGGGACTGGGAGTCAAAGGGAGCACATAGACAAGTCTAGTACCTGCTAACGCTAACCGATGGAGTAAATAAAGGAGAGAGTGATCCAACATGGGAAGCGAGATACTCAGCAGACTCATAGAATGGCAGATGTCCTAAATAGCACTCTGGTCTCAGAATCAGCCCTAAAGGCATTCGGATCTGGCTGAAAAGCCCATGAGAGTATTTCAGGCATGGAAAGCCAAGACACTCTGGCAAAAGATCTCTGTGAGTGAGATCCCAGTGGAAAGAACAGGTCTTCAATGAAGGAGGTACCTTTCTCTGAAGGGAGGAGAGAACCTCCACTTTGACTATGACCTTGTCTAAACAAGATAAGAGTCGGAGAACTCAGAGGGCTTCCATAGCCTTGGAAACTCATGACTGGAGCATAGGGAGATTACTGATGCCATAGACAGGAGTGTCAATTGGTAAAGTCAACAACAGGAGTCACTGTGCACTTACTCCTCATGTAGGATCTCTGTCCTTAATGTGCTGTGCATTGAAATTTAATGCTATAACGAGTACTCAAACAATATATTTCACTTTGTGTTTCTATGGGGGTGCAAACTGTTGAAATCCTTACTTAATGCATACTAAACTGATCCTCTGTAAAAAAAAAAAAAAAAAAAAAAAAAAAAGAAATTATCAATTCCCAACTTGACTCTCACTGGGATTAAACATGACAATAGGTCTGATCTGATTTCATCATCATTTAAAAAATCATCTATTATTTTTCACTTTATGTTTCTGCGTGGGAGCAAACTGTTGAAATCCATACTTAATGTATACTAAGCTGATCTTCTGTATATTAAGATAATCAAAAATGAATCTTGATGTGAATGGAAGGGGAGAGGGAGTGGGAGGGGGGAGGGTTGTGGGTGGGAGGGACGGTATGGGGGGGAAGCCATTGTAATCCATAAGCTGTACTTTGGAAATTTACATTCATTAAGTAAAAGTTTAAAAAAAAAAAGAAAAAGGAGACATTTTGGGGAGAAATTATTACCAAGATAATTTGTCTTACCACAGCTCAGACCAAAATCAGACTTTTAAAAAACTATTTTTGTCACCAATATTCTGGGAGAAATAGATTGTGTTCTGGGTTTATCTCTTTAATAGTCTTTGCTATTCTTTTAACTCACAATGATATAAAATTTTACGATGTCTTTTAATTTTCCCTGCACTTTTCACTCCAAACACATCATTTTAGAACACTATTTTTTATGTGTTTTCTAGTAGGAGGTTATTTATAATGTCAACACCTGTGTATTTATGTTAGAGGTTAAACCAGAAGTTAGGGTTAACTGGGAGCACTTCCTGTTGCCCTAGTGGTGGGTGCAGTTCTTGAAAAGAAAATAAGGCAACTTTCTGATTCCAACTTTGCCTACTGGGTAGCAAGTAATGATTTATTTCTGTGTCCCCAGACCCCAAGGGAGGCAGAAGAACAGTTGAGCTGTTGTTTCTGCCATCAGTGGTTTTGGCAATTATATGTATAAGAGAGAGAAATGGGGACTAGTTGAGAAAATAAACCAGTTTACTCTTTTAAATACTGTCACAAAATATAATTTTCCTAAGTGAGCTTAAAATTAAAGTTAGTTTTATAGTTTGATATCAATATCATATTTTCTAAAGAAATGTCTCCACATCTTTCAATATAACTCTAACAACAATCAATTTATGCTTTTCTACAAGGAAGTTGAACAGATCCTGCTAAAGAAATTGAGACTGGTAACTACTTTGTATTGATGTATATATAGTTTTAGTTTTCAAAACTACATGGTAGAAATCAAATTAAAACTTGATATTGAAAAAAGTAAAAAAAAAAAAGTTATTTCAAATTGTCTTTCTGGTAAACTCGAAAATAATTTTTTTTAAAAAAATCAACCTAATTGTGGTTTTAGCTTATTTTTGGCTAAGAAACTGGTAAATGCAATTGAAGTAAAAATTCATGTTTTGTTCTGGTAAGTCATCCTGGACCTCAGAGCCATCATTTGAAAAAACAGTTGGAACTGTTTGCTTTTTTCCCCTAAATCTGAGGTCATTCCTCAGTCCAACTAACTAAATTTAATGTAGAAACCTGTACTTAACTGTTAATAGCTAAATATACAGCAGAATTTTCAGTCATCTAACACTAAATATTAACTTCCCAAACAATTGGCCCACACATCATAATTTGGAGTTATAAAAATAAAAGTAGGGCTTAAAAAAGTGATTTCAGAGGCAGACATAGAGATAAAGAGAAAGAGAAAGAGAGACAGACATAGAGAGTTGCCATTTGCTATTTCATTATACAAATGCTTACAACAGCAAGGCCTCAGCTGGAGGTGGAACAAGGAGCTGGATTATCAATCCAGGTCTGCCACATAGGGTACAGGAATCAAGTTATCTGAGCTATCGCTGCTGTCTCCCAGGGTCTGCATTAGCAGGAAGCTGGAGTCAGGATCCAGAACCAGGTACCTAGCACATGTGTTTCTATGTAGAATGTAGGTGTAACAACCACTGTCTCAACTGCTAGGTTAAATGCTTGCCCTTTAAAGTGGTATCTTACTTAATTTTTCAATCAATAGCCAGTGAACAGTGTATCTCAAGAACGTAGAAAAAAATAAGAACTAACACAAAATTAGTAGGGGGAAAGAAATAATTAAAAATGAAGAATAGACGAAATTGAAACTAAAAAGATATAACAAAAGATAAGTGAAATGAAGATTTTTTTGAAAAATAAACAAAATTGGTATGAAATTGATCCAACTAAACAAATAAACAAAAAAAGAAGCAGAAATAAAAGAGCCAAATTAATAAAATCAGAAATAAAAAAGGAGATGTTACAATGGATACCACAAAAATAAAAAGAATCATCAGGAATTACTACAAACAACTATATGCAAACAAATTGGAAAATCTAGACAAAATAAACAAATTTCTGGACACATGCAATCTACCAATACCAAAACTGAGTCATGAAGACACAGAAAACCTACATAGGCGAATAACCAACATAGAGATTGAATCAGCAAAAAAGATCCTGCCAACAAAGAAAAGTCTAAAGCTGGATGGCTTCACTGCTGAATTCTAACAAACTTTAAAAGAAGAACTATTTCCAGTTCTTCTCAAACTATTCAAAGCAATTGAAGGATATGGAATTCTCCCAAACTCCTTGTATGATGTCAGCATTACATTAATTCCAAAACCAGAAAAAAGACAGCAAAGAAAGATAACTATATTCCTAATAAACAAAGAATCAAGAAATCTTCAGCAAAATACTAGCTAATTGAATCCAACAGCACATCAGAAAGATTAGTATGATTTATCCCAAGGACACAGGACTGGTTCAACATACACAAATCAATAAATGAGATACATCACATTAACAAATTAAAGAATAAAAACCAAATGATTATCTCAATAGATGCAGAGAGAGAGCATTTGATAAAGAACAATGTCACTCTAAGATAAAAACCATATTGGATTTAGAAGGAACATTCTTCAGAACTATCAAGGCAATCTATGACAAAGCCACAGCCAGTATCATATTGAATGGGGAAAAGTTGAAAGCATTTCCACTAAGATCCAGAACCAGATAAGGATGCTCACTTTCACCATTGTTATTAAAATAATCCTGGAAGTTTTAGACAGGGCCGTTACATAAGAAAAAGAAATCAAAAGGATACCAATTGGAAAGGAGGAAGTCAAATTATCTTGGTTTGCAGATGCTATGATCCTATATATAGAGGAACCAAAAGACTTCACTAAGAGACTGTTGAGTGGTAAACTTGCAGGCTATAAACTTGCAGGCTATAAAATCAGCACTCAAAAATCAATAGCCTTTACATACACACATAAAATGATATGGCTGTGAAAGAACTTGTAAGATCAGTTTCACAATAGCTAGCAAAAGGTGTAAACAACTTGGAATAAATTTAGCCAAGGATCTGAACAATCCCTACAATGAAAAGTAAAACTTTACAGGAAGTAATATAAGAAGATGCAGAAAAAGAGATTTTTTCCATGGTGTGGACTGGAAAAATTAATATCATCAAAAGGTCCATACAAAGCATTTATAGATTCAAGGTGCTATCAATAAAAACAGCAAGGACATTCTCCTCCTATCTAGAAAAGATAATGCTAAAATATGTATGGAAACACAAGAGACCCTGAATAGCTAAAGCAATCTTAAAACAAAAGCAAAACCAGAGGCATCCCACTACCAGATTGCAAGGCATATTACAGGAATTATCATCAAAACGGCTTGGTAATTTCATATAAAAAGACACAGATCAATGGAACAGAATAGAAATCCTAGAAATTAATCCATCATCTACAACCAACCAATCTTCTATTTTAAAAAAATATTTATTTATTTATTTGAGAGGTTGAGTTACAGACAGAGAGAAGGAGAGACAGAGAGACAGAAATCTTCCATCTGCTTGTTCACTCCCCAAATGGCCACAATGGCTGGAGTTGGGCCAATACAAATCCAGGAGTCAGGAGCTTCTTTTGGGTATCCCATGTGAGTTCAGGGGAACAAGCAGTTGGGCCATCTTCCACTGCCTTCCCAGCCCATAAGCAGAGAGCTAGATAGGAAAAGGAGTAGCTGGTACTCGAACAAATGGCCATATGGGATGCCAGCACCTCAGTTGTAGGCTTAACTTACTATACCACAGCACCAGCCCCAAGATTTCAATTTTGTTAATGTAGATTTTATTTATTAGAGAGAGAGAGAGATATCTCATCCACTGATTCACTCACCAGGGTTGGGTCAGGCTGCAGCTTGGAGGTAAGAACTAAAGGCAGGTCTTCCATGTGGTTGACAAGAACCCAAGTCCTGAGCCATCACATGCTGTCTCCCAAGGTGCATATTAACAGGAACCTGGAATTGTGAGTAGAGAACTGGACTTGAACCCAAGCACTATATTATGGAATGCAGGTATCCCAAACAGTGTATTATTCCCTAAGAATAAGCAGTGTATTATTCACTAAAATGCCCTCCCCTATTTCTGTCTTAACCACACTGCTCTGATTTCAGTTTTGTGCACCAACATAAACTTATATTTAACATATAACACACACACACACACACACACATATATATATAACATACAACACATATATCATGTAACACATATGAAAGGCAGGGTAACAAAGAGAAAAGAAGAGAAACAGAGATCTTCCATCTGCTGGTTCACTCCCCAAAATGGCCACCACGACAGGAGCTGAGCCAGGCTGAAGCCAGGGACCCACAGTTTCTTCCAGGTCTCCCATGCAGGAGCAGGAGCTCAAGCACTTTGGCCATCTTTAGCTGCTTTTACAGGTGCATATGCAGGGAGCTGTATTGGAAGTGGAGAAGCTGTGTCTAGAACCAGTGCTCATAAGGGAAGCTGGTGTCACTGGTGGCACCTTTACCTGCTATCTTACAATGCTGATCCCAAAATAAAAACTCATCTTTTAATTTCATTCCTCACAAGCTTTTTGAAGTGTCTTTGAATATCTTGAACAGTGAGGATCTTCCCACTGATGCATCTCTGAGACTTAAATGCCCAGCCTTAAACTGGTTGCTACTAATGCATTTTGCTTTATTTCCATATTATTTTTTTGTGTGTGATAGTGATCCTTTGATTTTTAAAATTCTACCATTGACATATAATTTACCATTTCTTTTCTGATAAAGTACTTGGAGTGTTAATCGAAAATCAACAAGCATTTACTGAGAACTTAAATATTGCAATGCAATTCAAAGGAAGGTCATAGTGAGTAGAATTGACAGGTAATGAACACACAGAGCCCTGAGGTATTGCAGAGACTTTCAGATTACCATTGAGGCAAAGGCAAAGAACATCTGAGAACTGACAGGCATCCAAGAAGGATTAATATATTCTTTTTGTGCCGTCCTCTTCCTTTCCATCTATATGTTAATATTGTAATCTATCTATATGTTAATATTGGTAAAATGACCAACAGCAGCCCATAGAAGCTTGGTTTCATAAAAAACTGCCTTAAAAAAAGCTTTTAGAGAGCCTTTATCAAAACTAAGTGAATGAGCACGACTCAATATGATTCAATATTCCTCCCTACAAATTAAGAGACATAGACACATTTGTATCTAGGTTACAGATGTCTCCAGTTAAGCTGACGTGACATGAATTGTACTTTCAGTAACTCCAATGATGGAGTATCCATCTTTTAAAGATTACTCTATACTGGCACGTTCATACTCTCTTGGCCCTGCTCCTGTAAATGTCCTTGGCTCAGAAATGCTTTACCATAAACTTCGAAGCCAGCACAGGCAGAATCTTGGCTTTTGTGCAATCGATGTGTGCCCACTTCAGGATATGTGTTACAATAAGTAGACAACCTGTTCTTTATTAAGAATTGAAAATAATTATTTTGTCAAGCGAAGTTTAACTTGTTAATTCAACTTTAATTGTAATTATCTGCATATTTAACATTTTGTAATGTGGTATATCTTTAAGATCAAAGCAAAAAAATTAAAAAAAAATGAAAGGAGGAAGAGGGGGAATAAGAGAAAAAAATGGATTCAAATAGTCTTGGTTTTTCTTTGGTAATTCTCTGCCTGTGATCTTTTTGGGAAAAATTTCCCTCTTCCAGTAATGTAAATGTAGTTTTAAATAGGGCATTTCCTGATTTTTTTTTCCTTAGTCATGGTAGCAGTGACAAATATCAGATGCTAAATAGCACTTCATTTTCGTGTTAGCATCTCATTTTCAATTTTTTAACATTTTACTTTCTCTTTATTATTTTTCTATACCTCACTCATCTCATTTACCATTTTGGAAAGCAAGAAAGTCACTTCATGGAAATTCTAAGCATCTAATTCATCTTCATATTGACAATTTTTTTTTTTTTTTTGACAGGCAGAGTGGACAGAGAGAGAGACAGAGAGAAAGGTCTTCCTTTACCGTTGGTTCACCTTCCAATGGCAGCTGCGGCCAGCACACTGCGGCCGGCACACCGCGCTGATTCGATGGCAGGAGCAAGGTACTTATCCTGGTCTCCCATGGGGTGCAGGGCCCAAGCACTTGGGCCATCCTTCACTGCACTCCCTGGCCACAGCAGAGAGCTGGCCTGGAAGAGGGGCAACCGGGACAGAATGCGGCGCCCCGACCGGGACTAGAACCTGGTGTGCCGGCGCCGCAAGGTGGAAAATTAGCCTAGTGAGCCGCGGCGCCGGCCTCATATTGACATATTTTATATTTAAGCCAGTAAAATATAAACTACAAATTGAGAAATACATTATGCAGTTAGACACCCTGGAAATCTTATTTGAATTATGAGATTCTCTTTCTATCTCCCTAAGTGAGTATGGACAAATGTCCCCGTGCTTTTCATCCAGAGACAGGATCTAGGTGTCACACATATGAAGAATGTTTAGAGTTGTGTTGCTGGCTAGGGAAAGCCGAAGCTACTGAAAGTCAATCATTTACTCCCATCAGCAAAGAGTGTAAAGGAGTATGGTGAACATGACAGTGGTACACAGCCCTGCACAGCCCTAGCTATGAATTAAAATAGCTTAGGAAGCTTGTAACAGTCCCTGATGGAAGACCTGCCTACAGAGACTCTGCTAAGTGTTCTTTAATTGTTTAAGAAATATGACATACGATTGTGCACTAAATACATTCAATATTGGGAAGAATGATATGGAAATTTTGATTTTTTAAAATTTTCCATTGAATTTAACAGATAGCTTCTATTTAATGAGATTTTATGGAATTTTATATCTTAGCAGGAAATGACATTTATAAACTTGTCATCCAGGGTTATTTTTATTTCTCTAGCAAATTAATTAACAAAAAATTTACAAATTTTTCTGAAAATTAGTAACTGTTTATTATTTTTGAAATAATAAAATTTTCTTAATTCACTGCATTAAAATTAAAAGAAATGAACAAATCAAACCTGAAGTACGTACTCAAGTCCACTTGTAGTATCTATTATTGTATTACAAAGTTAAGTGTTGTAACTTGAAAGAAAATCTAACTTGAAGTGGACTGAGTATTCAAATACATATAAGATAAATATTTACAATTTGAAAATAAAGCACAAATGATCATTGAAGGAGGACAAATAAAAATAGCACTGTGACCACCGGTGGAGAATGATAGAAAATGGAAGATCAGGAACACAAGCTCAATGTCAGGCAGGGGCAGTGCTTAACAGCATTATTGAACTTTCTAGAGAATACACCTACCTGCACTTGAGTTTGAAATTATTTGATCCATGACCACTGTAAACTGTATATTAAGAAATTTCTAGCCACAAGACAATATTTTCCTGAAGATTATATATTATTAAATTCGTGCCCCCCATATAAATCTCTATGTAACATTCTTTCCACAAAATGCCTATAAGAACCTAGTTCCTCAAAATATGTTTTACCAACTTATTGGATCCATTATAATCAATTGAAGTAATTTTGACACACATATCCTTTCTATATTTCTATGAGAATAAATTTTGCTTTGTCAGTGTACATAGCAAAGTTTATAAATTATGTTAAAATGAGCAGGGAAGTTGTAGGAATCTTAACATAAAACATATATAGAGAATCAAAAGATTCTAATCTATTTAATTTGATTCCTTGTTTTCACATCAATATAAGCATTTTAGGTGTATGTACATTCTTTTTTTGTGTGTGTGTATTGCAACTCATTTTAAGCACGAACTTCTTTTTGTATAAAAAGGTCGATTTTGAAGTTGCAAGGACAGGGAAGGGTGTTCGCAGTCTTGCTTGGTAACTAATACTTATGTATATCTAAGGGAAACATTGCCAGGATGAATAATCGTTTAGTCAACGCATCCACACCTCTGCTCAGTAGGATCAGAAAAGTAAGCAGATCCAGCTGGGAGTAGAAGCAGGAGCTCCACGACACGCCTAATTTGGGGGTGGAAGGAGAGCAGTCTTCTAGCACGGTCTATATTGAAACCAGTATGTTGAAATCAGTCTTTTAGATAAAAACATTTCCAGTTTCTGATTTGTCCCATCAATTTTTCTCATAAACTGTTTTGAATTAAAACTCATTTTCCTTCTTAAAACTCTATTTCTGATCTCAGATGTTTCTGTCTTTGTTCTCCACCTACCTGTGTTCCTTCTTTCAGTTTTCTATATTTATGTATTCACTACAATTATCATTAGCAAAACTGTTATAGCTAACATTAATGAACAAACCATTGTGCTATCCCCATTACACGATAGCAATGGAGCTTTGTATGCGTGGAGCCTGCATTGTGGAGTAGCAGTTAAAGCCTGTGATGCCAGCATCACATATGAGTGGTGGTTTCTGTTTCGGTTGCTCCATTTCTGACCCAGCTCCCTGCTAATGGCCTGGAAAAGAAGTGGAAGATGGTTCAAGTGTTTGGGCCATTGCCACCCATGTGGGAGAATCAGATAAAGCTCCTGGCTCCTGGCATCAGGCTGGTCCAGCCGTGGCTTTGAGGCCATCTGGGAAGTGAACTAGCAGATGGAAAATTGTGTCTCTGTCTCTCTCTCTGTGTCTCTGTGTGTCTCTCTCTATGACTTTGAAATAAATAAATGTTTTTTAAAAGACATGTATATGAGGGATTTCCACAAACTTCCTAGAAATGTCTATTATTGAAAGAGCAATTTATAAATTTCAAAATTTCTAGCATAAAAATAATGTCTTTAATGCTGTCGTTCTGGTATTAAAATATTTATTTATTCATTTAATTTGTTTGAAAGGCACAGAGACACAGAAAGGTAAGAAAGAAAAACATTGATATTCAATCCACTTATTCGCTCTTTAAATGCCTTCAATGGCCAGGACTAGGCTAAACTGAAGGCAAAAAACAGAAATTAACTTCTGGTCTCCTACGTGGGTGTTAGAGATGCAGCTACTTGAGCCATCATCTTCTGCCTCCCACAATAAATATTAGAAGAAAGCTGGGAGCCATCTGGAGCATAGCAGGGTTTCAAATCCAGGAACTCCTGGGAGGTGTTGGTGTTAAGTGGGGAGTACAGTGCCTTCCAAATCCAGTAACTCCAATATGAGTATGGCTTCTCAAGTGTCATCTTAATTACTCTTGCAAATATCCACTGTTTTCCAGGAATTTTTTGAAGTAGCCTCATGTGTATTATGCTGAGTGTGCTAGATAAATCTTTTTATATAAAATTCTCAAACAAGTTGCTCAAGAACACAATGCTAAGTGGCTGTTGAAATAAAACTGCTTACCATTTAAACAAATGGTGCTTGGAAAATTTGATTTCCACATGCAGAAGTATGAAACAAGACCCCTACCTACACCTTATAACAAAATCAAGTCAAAATGAATCAAGGATCTAAATCTATGACCTGATCCCATCAAATTACTAAAGAAGAATATTGGGGAAAACCCTGTAAGACATTGGAATAGGCAAACACTTCTTGGAAAAGACCCCAGAAGCACAAGCAATCAAAAGAAAAATAGACAAATGGGATTGCATCAAGCTAAGAAGCTTCTGCACTGCCAAAGGAGCACTCAACAAAGAAGTAGCAAACATAATGGGAGAAAATATCTGCGAACTTTGCAGCAGATAGGGAATTAATATCCAGAATCTGTTAAGAGCTCAAAAATGTTTAGCAATGAGGGAAGAACATTGTGCTCAGAAGGGGATTGATACTAATTGGTACATGAAGGCCAGGGAAGATTACGCTTCCAGTGGGTGGCAGATGTTTAATATTTTAATATTTTTGTGTATGTGCAATACGTTATATCCTTTATTTATTTTAAAGGAACATCCACTCATCAATTGTTATGTTTCCATTAAAATTACACATGAGCAGTGTCATGATAAGGTTTCAAATCCATGTCTGTTGGAACCTGAAATCCTATTTTTATCACATGATCCTATAATTTTGTCACATAATCCTATAATTTTATCACAAGTTGCACTCTTTCTAGCTCTCAATCTTCTGCTCTTCTATTAGAATTTTCCACATTGTGAAATTCCTCAAGTAACTGTCAAATATAGTTTTCTTCTGTGACCTTTCCATTAGGATTTGGTCTCATTGCTTCCTATCAAGCATCTTCTCCTGTCTTCTTGCATGCTGGAATGTCAGTTTGAACTCAAAAAATTTTTGTACTTGAGCTGACCACTCGTTTTTTAAGATTTATTTTATTTATTTGAAATTCAGAGTTACAGAGGGAGGTTGAGACAGAGAGAGGGATCTTCCATCTGCTGGTTCATTCCCCAGATGGCCGCAATGGCTGGAGCTGTGCTGATCAAAAGCCAGGAGCCAGGAGCTTCTTCCAGGTCTCCCAAGACCCAGGGACGTGGGCCAGCTTCTGCTGCTTTCCCAGGCAATAGCAGAGAGCTGGATTGGAAGAGGAGCAGCCAGGACTAGAAATGGTGCCCATATGGGATGTTGGCACTTCAGGCCAGGGCTTTAACCTGCTGCACCACTGTGCCGGTCCTTAGATGACTATTCTATACCACACACACACACACACACACACACACACACACAATACACACAGGCACTCATTCATCATCATTATTTTATTTTCATGGCTTCTGAACACCAAAGTCACGATTGACTTCTCCTTCTCTTCTATCCCTTCCATTACAGCAGTCTGAAAGTTCAGTTACATCTAATTGGCCAATTGTATGCTCAGGTCTGCTCTACTCTTTACAGATTTTGTTAATTTTATCAAATGACTGAGAAAGGACTGTTAAAATATGTATGTGTAATTGTGATTTTTCTATCTACTTTTCCATTGTAATAGTTTGTTATGTATTTTGAATCTATTTATTGTCTACACACATTTATAATTTTATGTATTCTTTATTAATTCTCTCTGATCTTTCTGAAATATCACTCCTTCACCAACTTTCTGTTCTGAAGTTAATTTGTTCATTGTAGGATTTTTGTTTTGTTTTTATAAAATTTTTTATTAAATAAAATTTATTGTAAATGGTATTATAAGTGGTATACATCTTGATTTGAAATACAATATTACAACTTCTGCCTTTCAGTAAGAATATTTTATTGAAATTTAATGTAATTATCAATCAATAGACTTAGTTTGACAACTACTATTTTATACCCTTTTCAAGTCTTCTTGAGAGTAAAAATTTAGAATTTTATTTAAGGCCCATTTTATCTCTGCTATTAGTCTTAGTTCTATGTCTTAGTTTTTTGTTTGATACCGAAATGTGTATATTTCAGTCATCATAGTTTATTTAGTTCAATAACCCCTATCTCCCAGTACAACAGTTCAAATTTCAGCTATTACAGTAATTTGTGGTAAATGCTTGAAGTACAAACTTGTCTGTTAGCTTCTCAATCCATAACAATTATATAAATAACACATGCATCAAAATAAAGGACCAGACGTGCTACTTCTCTCAATTTCTACCAGTTGTCAATCATTATGTATCTGGTTTTCAAATCATGAGGAAACAGCAAGGCAAGCAGTTGTGTTTCCTCTTTGTCTTAGAATGATACATCTGTGTGTCATTTTACAAAAATGGATATTTGATAGAAGGAATCAATCAACAAGAAAGACGTGCATGAACAAATGAAAAATGATAGCTTTGAACATGTAATTCAAAGTGAATGTTGATGGAATCATAGAAGATACAGCAAACTCTGGGAAAGTTACCAATGTCACTCTTGAAGAATTTTCTTTCCACTGAATTTTTTGAAATGTTACAGTTCTTTCATGTTACAGCTCTTGTTCTCAACCAGTTTCTTTGTCTCCTAACTATGAAAGATGAGGCCCATCGACAATGACATGTGAGAAACTAGAAGGAAGTTTATTAAGTGAAAAAAAAAAATGAAGGAGAAAGTTCTTGGCAAGTCCAGGAGGGGTTCCAGATGGGGTGGCTGAAAAAGAGGTTGTTTCCAGGGATTTTTGTATGTTTTTAAATGGGAAACTTTCTCTGATTGGTGGCTATATATGTTAACAAGGTGAAAACCTATGAGGTGAGCAGGCAATTGGATAATCCCGGATTGATAAAAGTACAGTCATTCAGGAAGCATGGGTCAGAATTAGTATTAATTTCACCTCATTAGTATTAATGAGGTGAAACTGAAGTATTCCTCCTTAGCTTCTCAGAAATCAGATCCACTCAGAGGTCAGAGCCCTGAGTAATCGTTTTCTATAGAGAAATTGATAGAGTGCTCAAACAGGCCCACCTTGCTGATGCGACCTTAGATGATTCTGGTGATTGTGTTATTTTTTCTCAGGACCCCATGTCCCTCTCTATCTGCCTGTACTAAGAATTTGTCTCCCTCCTGACTCCGTCATCACCATATGAGAAACTCTGCAGCATACTCATCAATATAAATGTGGAAATAATTGTTTAAAATGACTACAATTTCCAAAGAGGATGTGACATTACAAAAATAACCTAACATTAAAAATACCTAAGAGATATTTAACAAAATTGAATTCACAGAAAATGAAATGCTGAACATGAGCTATTTCAGTTTTCTTTTGTTGAAAATAGCTGTAGTTGCTTTCATGTTCGAATTTTTTTCATTTGATTTTTTAAATGTTTTATTTAAATACATTCTAGATTGATCTTTTTGTTTGGGTACTAAAATATTGATCCATTGTCTTTTGATCTGCATATATTTGATAAGAAATATGTCATTATATTAGTTCTGTTGTCAATAATATGTCTCATTTTCGTTGGTTGCCTTCATGTTTTTTTTTCCTCATCAGTAGGTTTATTCATGTTGGTTGTTATATTTAGTCTATCTGAAATCTGCTGAACTTCTTTTATATCATAACTTATAGTTCACTAAATTTAAAAAAAAATATTTCACCACTACCTCAACAAATGCTTTTTGTTCATTCTGATTTTCTGGGATTCCATTTATATGCATTTTTAGTTTTTGTCTCTGATTTAGATTCCTGAGGCTCAAGGATCTCCACTCTATCACCTGCAAGGTAACATTTTTTCTCTACATCTTATGTATTTTTCACCTCTGTGAGGTCTGTTGTGTACAAAAATATATGATATAGCTATAAAAAGTAGATGATCAATAGAATATCTTAGAAATTTCAAGAATCTTCTAAGTCCTTCTTTTTTGTGGTTAGCACTCCAGAAACTTTCCTATTTACCATGGTCATATCACTCAATAGAATCTTATGTATAGAAAATCTTATGAATAGAAAAATATGTTTGAGGGATGTCTCCCAGGATAATGGGAGATTAGCCATTCTGATAGGAGTGGTCTACAGTGTAAATGGGACTCTTGCCCCTCCTTGTTTTAGTCGAGATCTCAATGTTTGCAGATTTGCTTCACAGTTTATGGTTTGGGGCTATACTTGTTTCTCTGTAGATGTTTATCTTCTCTATTTGTGTTTTCTTTTTTTCCTCAGTGATTTATTAATATCTCATTTATTCATTTATTTATTTGGAAAGAATATAGGTGGAGACAGAGAGAGAGAGAGAGAGAGACAGAGAAGGAATGAAAGCCAGTAACTCCCTTCCTCTGGTCCATTCTCCAAACACCCACAACATCCAGGGCTGGGCCTGTCCAGACAGTAGCCAGGAACTCAATCCAGTTCTCCCTTGTGGGTAGCAGGGACTCAACAACTTGGGCAGTCACCTGTTGTTCCCCAGAGTGCTCATTTTCAGGGGGGCAAAATTGGGAATGGAGCCTGGACTCAAAGCCCGGAACTCTCATGGGGTGTGAGCATTACAAGCAGTGCCTTAGCTGTTGTGCCAAACACCTGCCCCTCTCTGTGTGTTTAATGGAACGATAGGTGAAATGTTTGTACTCAGCATCTTACATGTGAATTCTCATTTTAAGATTCAACAATAACTTATTATTATTCTGAGTGGGAGACAATCAAATATAAATGTTTAGAACAACTAGAAATCAGTAAAAATTATTCAATGATGTTTTTATTCTTACTCCTATCTTTTAGTCAGTCTCTACTTACTATCCCAATTGCATGGAAATAAAATAAATCACTGACTTTACAAGTTTAAAAATAAGTAGTTTGAAAAATTTTGCTAGGATAAGAAACTAATGATTTGTAAATCTTTGAGGTTTCCAATTTGCTTAAAAAGAAAAAAATCTTAGGCTTTGGCAAAGCAAACTTGCATTTTGCTCTGTATTCATTCCCCTTAATTTTAAGATTAACCTATCTTGGCTCCATAGATTTCTCATTTTTATGGATAGTACTAAAGTAAAAGTTTTATCAGGGCTATTATTTGTAAGTCACTTGCTTTTGTGTGTGCAGGTAGGTATGCTTCTTTTTTCTTGAAATACAGTTGTTTTATCTTGGGATTCCTTAACTGTGTGGCTTATAATCAAGAGAAATTTAGTTCTCACATTTCAAAAAGCTGCAAGTTCCAGAAAGGATGGCTGCATGTTTGGGTTCTTTTGAGGACACTCTCCGAGCTAAACCGATGTCCTCTTCTTATTGAACACTTAGACGGAAGTAAAAGGAGCAAGAGGATTCCCTAATGTCCCTTTTATGAAGATCCTCATCCCACTCATTGTTGGTTTCACCCTCATGACCCAGTGACCTCCCAAAGTTTCCGCTTCTTAACACATTTGGGTTAGGATTTAAACGTGGATTTTGGAGGAACGCACAGTTTCAGTCCATTGCAATAATGAAGAACAAATTAAAAACAAATAAGGACGGGGCCGGCGCTGTGGCACAGTGGGTTAATGCCCTGGCCTGAAGTGCTGGCATCTCATACGGGCACTGGTTCGAGTCCTGGCTGCTCCTCTTCTGATCCAGCTCTCTGCTATGGCCTGGGAAAGCAGTAGAAGATGGCCCAAGACCTTGGGCCCCTGTATCCACGTGGAAGACCTGGAGGAAGCTCCTGGCTCCTGGCTTCATATAAGTGCAGCTCCGGCAGTTGCAGCCGTCTGGGAAATGAATCATTGAATGGAAGACTTCTCTCTCTCTCTCTGTCTCTCCTCTCTCTCTGTAACTCTGACTTCCAAATAAATAAAAAGAAACAAATAAGGAAATATTTCATTGATTACAGTTAAACAGCATAAAGGAGAGTATGTAACCAAATCATCCTGCTTGGGAATACTAGAGGAGGGCTTATGAATAGGGTCCTGCAAGGTAGGCACTATGGAAAATGACGGTAGTGTCGGTAGGTTCTGTGAAAGTCATAAACAGATGCACAGAGCATTCAAGCTGAACAGAGAGACAAAAAAAACTAGTGGGATATTGATAGAATAACCAATCTCTTGTCACATTCCTATTTTCCTCTTTGCAGTACTTGAAACACATATTTCATTTTTATCACAATTTGTAAATTCCCCAAAAGTCATTCCCAAAGTAGTGAAATCAGCTACATCTGACTGAATTTGAGATCTGTCTTAAATGTTTCTAAAATGCAGATTCTCACGTCATGTTTAGCATCTGTTAAATCAGTTTCTAGACTTTTTAACCAACCTGGACATCTACATTTCAGACAGCAAATTCAAGTATCTGCTGTCTAAGTTTTAAAACTGCAAGTCTGAAGTATAGAGCATATTTTTTTAAACTATTTCAAGCCATTTTTTAAGATTTAGGTATTTATTTGAAATGCAGAATTACAAAGAGAGAGAGAGAGAGAGAGAGAGAGAGAATGAGAATCTTCCCCCTGCTGGATCCAAAGGCTTGCAACATCTAGGGCTAGGTCAGGACAAAGCCAAGAGCCAAGAACTCATTTTAGGTATCCTATGTGGGGAGCAGAAACACAAGCTCTTAGGCCATGAGCAGCTGCCTCTGAAGTACATCAGAAGGAAACTAAATCGTAAGAGTAGAGTAGCCAGTACTTGAACCAGCATTCCTATATAGGGTGCGGGAATTTCAAGTGGCCCCTTAACAAGCTGTACCATAGCACCCACCCCTTTATTCAATAGCCTGTGCAGTTTGCAGTAAGATTTGAAGTAAAAATTTAAAAGTGGCAATGTGAAGACCTCAACAATTTAAAAAGTGTCTCACAAAGTGAAGATGATTTTCTTAGGAAATGGGAGTGTAGTTGAGGAAATTACATGACAGAAAATGAGGGCCAAAAACTTAAATTATCAGGAAGGGAATTTTCTTAATACATACTTCCACTATTAGTACCCTATCTTTGGTCCTCTCATTAAAAATACGGTTAATAATTTGACCAATAATTCTATAAACCCTTGTTACAAACTCACTCTAATCTTCACAACATAAAAGCGATATGAAAAGAGAAGCATGGAATTTAATCAAGGTGTTGGCAGATAAATTTAGAAAATGAGAGAACATGGGCACGATTGCCACGGAAGAGAAAATGACATCATGGTATTAATTTTAAATCCTGCTGCTTTTCAGAAGCTGGGAACAAGGAAGCTTTGTAGTAAAGTCAGATTTCAGGAAGTCACTGGACTGAGATCAGTAACATTAATTACATATCACAGAAAACACTAAGGTAGTCACTACTCCCTGATTTAGGGGGAAATCGAATGTAAAATTATCTTTATCTCATACTAATCTAGATGGTGTCATTAGCTCTTTCTAAGGTAACATGGGATTTTTCTTTATCAAAATTTCAATTTCAGTAAACCTAACTTTTTATTTCTTATAAAATTTGCCCACACTCTGAGAAAAAAAAAAAAGAAACTGCCTTTTAGATGATACTTAGTCTTGTTTTCATTCATTTTTAAAATTTGATCTTTCCTGAGTGAATAAAATTTTCCTGTCATTACAGCAGGTTGAGTACTTTTGATTTGAGGCGTGAACTAGTGGATAAGAACAAGCTTTTTAATTCTATCTATGAAATAAATTTTAAAAATCAAAGAAAGAAAATGATAGCACTAATTGATGGAATGAAGACATAAGCCTTAGCCATTCTCCCTCATTTCCCAAAAGAGAGACGTTGGGATTTGTTCCTTGCCCTTGAATCTCAGTTGGGTCTCACACTCTATTGTCTTCACACCCCACCCGCATTCTTTTCAGGTTCCAGAGTTGGCTCTTGGCCACCTGGAAGACCTGTTCCAGGAATTCATCTCTGCCTGCTGCTCCATAGCCCCATCCCCATCCGAGCCCTTCTAAAATATAAAAAGGCTCAGCCCCTGAGGTCGAGGTCAGGGCTTTCTGCCCTGTGTTCCATCAATACGTATGCTGGCAGTTGGTCACCCACCTCTACGAATTTATTTTCTCTGAATAAATTCATTCTGGCTGTAGATTTGTCTGCTCTCTGTTCTGTGCCTTTTTTCCTAACATTTTTGTTGCCCCATGTGAGGAGGCACCAGTCTGTACCTTTTTTCCTAACACTAAAGATTACTGGTTAAAAAAAAAAAAAGTGATGAACTTCCAAACCCATACTCTTTTGATGCTGTCCTCATCTAAAAAATATTTGCTGTAGTTAGTAATTACATGGAATTGAAGAGTAATTATATTATAATTAAAATTATTTCTAACACTATTCACTGTAGAGCAAATCCATTATGTTAAGTCTGTGTTATATCAAGGAAATGTTACTCTAATATGACTTCATGCAATTGATGCAATACTGCTAAGGCCAGCAGCAGGGAGTGTCAGTTCCCTGAGTGTTGTCAAAAGACGCTGACCTTTCCTGCCGAATAAAATTAACCTTGTTGCCTTACATCGTTTGCACCTTTTGCACTTAATAATTTAATGGAGGCTTGTGTGTGTCCAGGCTTCTCTTAGCAACATGACCAGAGATATAGAGGTTTTATTTAAACGTTTCATATTATTATTATTATCATTTTGAGAGACGGAGAGAGAAATCCCATCCACTGGTACAATCTCTAAATATCCATAATAGATGAGAATGTAATCCAATTATCATTACCATTATTATTAATTACTCACTATAGGAATCTTTTTAGTATGCAAGAAAAGTTCTAACTCTCAAAGAATAAAGAAGTTATTGCAGCTAAGGAGCATTAACTTTGACATTAATATTTGTAGGTTTTAGCTTTAGATCTCTTTGACCACAATTTCTTTATTTTTCTTCTTTTTGCTGTCTATACTCAAACATCCTGATCCTGCATAATGGCTCTTGTGCTGATTAAAGTTCATACCACAGGCAGTGGCTTTTAGTAAGATGGCTGTTGTCTTTTTTCCTTTTTTGAGTAAATCAAATTCATGGCCAAGGTTGATATGAGGGTTCTGTCCATTGCAAATGGCTTTGTAGCCACAGGGTATTTTTTAATTTTTTTTATTAAAGCTTTAGAGAAAATGGTGATTGATAGTATTTGTGGCCAAATTTTGTTCATGCCTGCCCACTAGACTTCTTTGGATACCAAGAAATTGTGGACTGTATGATTTGCATTAGGAGAAGAATTAAACCATAGTCTTTAATGAAGACTGCTGTAGAATATTGGAAAGCATCTTTTTAACCAAGTCAGTGAAATTAGCTTAGTCATGAGGATTCCAAGTGAGTTTTCTGACCTTGAGACATAAATTTACTGCCAGGAATATCATCAGGAATTGGGATAGATGCTGAACTTTATTTTAATGACAGGCTTTTAGTGCTAACTTGGGCATGTAACTCAATCCCTTCATTTCCAATCTTTAAACATTCTAGATACTTGTAGTAGAAAATGAAAGTCCCTTCAATACTATTCTCAGAAAGATATCACATCGTATCAATGTTATAAGACCAAATATTTAGTTGATTTTTTTCTCTTCTAATTTTAATAAATTTTCCATGGCAATGTGCACAAGGTAATCAACCACATCTCATCAAACTGGACCTCCATGCTTGGTGTTACAATTCTTCCTGTGTTAATTCACAGTGTGGTGTTGTTTCATTATCATCTAACACAGTAGGTATATCATCTTGGAAATTAATTACAAGATCAAAACCTTTTCATATAGAAAATATACAAAATCTTCTATCATGCAATTTCACATATGAGAGAATGAATAAGACCACCATTTAATTCAACTGCTAGTATCTCCTTGATAGCAAGGGGCAAGGCATCTAGGTAGCTGTTTATTCTAGCAGAGGCATAGGAAACCAGAAGCTGGGGCCCAAAATAGTCTTCTGCTCCACACCCTTCATTTGAATCCTAGAGCAGCTACTGGCCTCTCCCTTTGGTGAGTGGTAACTGTTTTAAGCAGCTTAAGGGAGCTTTCACCCTAATATCAAATATCTGTTAGTTGTAATTCCATCTCCTTTCATTAGGAGTTACAACAAACTACTTCTTATTGAGTATTTTTTAGCTGATGGGGCTGATTGTATTTATGATTTTAGTCAGCTTGCATTTGAAGAGTTTAGCAAACTCCCAATGAATGTTTTGCATGTTATTTAAGCCTTGCCATAGTGAATTTCCTCTTTTTACATCTCATATATCAACTTAATTCTATAACATTTGACAGGTTAGCTTGGCAGAGTATGGTGGACTCTTGCACGGTTTTCAATCTGGGTTCACATACATAGTGCAAGGTTCTCAAATTATGTTCTCACTAGGGCTGGCTTTAGTGACATTCTTACTACCCATTCTGTATTTAAGGAATTTTATGTCTGTGTGCAATACTACAGTCACCCATATTTTAAGTTAATCTTACATGCTACTTACAGAAGATAGTAGGGTCTTCAAAATATTCATGGAAAATAGGTGTTATGACAAAAACAGTGCATGGGTTTCAAATTTTTACACCAAAACACTCTGATATTTTAACTCCACTTTTCAGTAAATTTTAGATGTAACTATGATTATAAGATAGATTCCTTGGGGCCAATCCTAGTTTAATGCACACCCAAGTGATGCAACATTTCGCTTACAACTAACTCTCCTGGGCAGAGACATGGGTGTGTGATTAGCATCTTTGGTGAACTAGTCTCTTCCACCCTATTCACAGCTGGTGGTTCCCCTCACCTCTGGGTGAGAGAGTGAGTGAGTGGATTCACTGAAGATCATTCTTTCTCCGTTCCTTTAACCTGAGTGCTCTGATGAGAAGTTTGGACCATCTTAACACTAAGCCCACTCTTTAATGTTGTAGTTTTCTAGAGCTACCATAACAAATTACAACAACCAGGTGGTTTAAAACCAGATACATTTCTTCTCTCACAGTTTCAGAGACTGAAAGTATGAAATCAAAGTGTCAGAGGACTATCTTTCTTCCAAAAATAATAAGGAGAATTATAATCCTTTTCTTCTCCCTGCTTCTGGCTTCTCCAGGAGTTTCTTGCTTTAAGTCAACATAATTCTAATCTCTCTACCTTTGTCTTCACAGGACCATCTTCTCTGTGTCTGTCTTCTCTTCTTTCTCTTTGAAGAGCACTCATTATTACATTTAAGGCTCATTACTACCCACCATAATGCCAATTTGAGATGCTTACCATAATTACGCCTGCAAGAATTCTTATTCCAAGCAAAGTTTTATTCTGAGAGTATAGGTCCTTTGGAGACCACAATTCAGCTCACAATACAAACTCTGTTGCTCTCTGGTTTCAAAACTATTCCTCCTACCTTTTATTTCCAAGAAGTCTGAAAAAAAAAAAAAAGAAAGTGACGCAATGTTGACAAAAAATCATTTCTGCCTATTATCTAATGGGAAATGCAAGTTTATTACAGGAGAACTGGACTGTATGCACCATCAATTGTATTCACTTTGGCTTTAGAACATGGCAATAGGGTTCCTGTCTACATACATATTTATGTGCTCCAAATTTCCTCTGTGTCATTTGGGCAGGGAAGATGGGCAAAAATTCCTTCCTAGAATCCATAGGAAGGAACTTTTGCCCATCTTCCCTGACCAAAGGAGTTTCTATTCTTCATCAACTTAGTTCTGATAAAGAATATATTCATTTCCTTTTTCACATGCTAACAGAGTGTGTGAACCCAGAAAAATGTTTAATAATCTATCTTTATCTTTCTCATCATTTTGCCATTGGTAATAGAGGTGACGATTCAGGAATACTGAACATTCTTGTATTATCAGTTGCAGTTAAACAAGTTCCAAATTAACTCTTATTAACAGTGAAACATTGAATGGATAACGCTTTGGGAGCCAGGGATCTGTCAGATAGCCAAATCATTCAGCATAATGGATGCAAACTTAAGCATCCCCACAAGTCTTTCACAAGTGCTAAACTTCATCTGTTGGAATACAGACACTTGACATAAAAAGTAGAGATGCCAATATTTTGACATTTCTAAGTGTCATTCCTACATGTTTAAGAAATTTGGATTTTGAAACCTTTAGTTTTCTTATTTCAGTGCTTCCAGAAAAAAAATCATATTTTAAAACTCTAGCAAGGTAAAATCTCCATTGACTTGCCATAAAGCCAGAGTGACATAATCATTGTACAAGAAATTTCTTTACTGTGTATAGCAGACATTCCTAGAAAGGCAGGTTGAATTTTAGTAACATAGATTACCACTACCAAGTGTCTAAAGGAATGTTTAGAAACATAATCTCATTTTTGTGTTGTTTTACTTATACCTTGTGTTGGATACGATTATTGTAAAGAACTGATTTAGAGTTTATAAAGACTTTGGTGGTGCCCAGATCTGGGACTGAGAGATGGAAGGAAAGGGTGTCCTGAAGGGAATACTTGTAGAGATATACTACCTTCAACAGAGAATTTACCAATGCATATAATTTATAACAAATATCTGATAATAGTGCAATACTTATATGGAATAAATCTAGGGAAATACTTATCACAAATTTGATGTGATACACAGAACTATACTATGTGCTGAGTCAATTGCATTTTTTTTTTTTTTTGGTATAGGAGCACATTAGTAAAACCTCATGTAAATCAAACTTAATCCAGATGGGGAAAAAAAGAAATGAGTGTTTACAAACTTAAATACATCCATACGGAAATGGTACAAGAAAAGTTTCAGATGCCTTCAACCATTCAAATGTCTTTAAAATAATTTCAAAGCTTGCACACAATTTGACAGTTTATTAATACATTACAAGTAATTAACTAAAATCCACATAATCATTATAACCACATTAGATGGAAACTTAATCCCAGTACATTTTAACTATTTCAGAATAGACATTTTGGATATGGGGAAAATTCAACAAATTGTTTTTACTTGTAATCCATGATGCAGCCTTCTGGAAGCTTTCTAATGACAAAGTTGATTGGGGCTGATGTTGTGGTGCAGTGGGTTAAGTCACTGCTTAGAATACTGGCATTCCATTTGGGTTTAAGTTTGAGTCTTGGCTGCTCTACTCCTTGTTCAGCTTCTAGGTAACATGCTTGGGAAAGCAGCAGAAGATAGCTCAAGTACTCTGACCCCTGCCACCCATAGGGAGACCTGGAAGAAGTTCTTGGCCCAGCACCAGCTGTTGCATCTGGAGAGTGAACTGGTAGATAGAAGATGACTTTCTCTTGAATTCTCTCTCTCCCTCTCTCTATCTGTAACTCTGCCTTTCAAATATACAAATTCATTTTCAAATTAAAATATATGGCTGACTATCTATAGGGAATAGGTGATGGGGAATATGTTAGTGACACCAAGGTTTTAAAAATCTGGTATCAACATATTTCTTGATAGAGAAGATTAGAAAGTTATATCAGATTTGAATGAAAGGCCTGCTACTTTCTATATATCAAGCTATCAAGTTGTGAAATTTAAAAAATGAGTAGCTGTGAAGTAGGCAGGCTTACAGGTTAAAATCGAATAGGTTTGTGAGCTAGAAGACCACACCTTCGCCACACCCCTGTGAGACCTCACGCCCTACCTGGCCACACCTGGGTGCCCACCAGCCAATCAGGTTAATTAACCACTCCCCTTTGGAAGTGGGTTAAAAGCCTGGGACATGGTGTGTCCCGCCCTTCTTTTCTTCCCTGGCCTCTTGCCAGGAGGGGGCTTGCTGTAGCCCTGTGCCTCCAGGGTGCATGGCCTTCAGAGCACGTGCCCTAGGCTTCCTGGCTTAGATGCTCCTGCATGTGCTCTGTACGAACCCAAATTTACCTTTCTCCCTTAATAAAGCTCTCACTCTCCTACGCATTTTTCGCACTTAATAAAGGCTTAAAATGTACCATGCTGCCTCGTTTATCTGTGCTGGTATTTAGAATTATTTTCTAAATATTAGGCAAGAACCCTCTTGGGCTTATTAATAGTAGGGATTTATTAATAAGCATTTGGTGATATCGTACGGCACCCCAAATTCTGGTAACTTATGTGGCACCCCAGATAGCACTTCTGGGGATCTATAAAGGGCCGCATTTCTGTATAGATTTTAGGGGGTCATATCCAAATTCAACTGTACCACCTGTAATAACTGCAAAATTTCTAGAAAAGATCAACCTTTCTCATCCTATCATTCAAAGCCCATTTTAGTCTGACCCTAAATTTCCTTCTCCATTTTAATGTCCAATCAATAAACTCATCATATCCTACAGACTTTACACACACACATACATGTGTGCACTCATGTGGTCATGAGGCTTGTACTCATAAAGCCTATACTAAAAAAAGGAAATTGCAATTAAACATAGTACTATTACTGGACTTGGAATTTTGCCAGTGCCTTTTTATTCTGTTACTGTGCCTCTAACCTTCTTTATTCCTTTCCATATTTGATGAAGTCTCAGCATATTTCAATCATTTCAGGCAATCTCTAGACCAAATAAAATTGTCCCTTCCCTGGAATTACTATGGCTGTTTATGTGAACTCAATATGAAGTATATTATACCAAAATATCTTTGTCCTACTTACTCATGCTTTTCTAATTTCTTCAACCAGCTTTTTCATAAAGGCAAGATTTTTCAAAATCTTTGAAAAAGGATATGTTATTTTGCAAATATACAACAAAGAGCGATCAAACAAATTGCAATTTTTTCTAAAACCCTACATCTGAACATACTTTCTCACTAAATAATCAACAGTCATAGTTCAAACTTAGAACAAGAAGACTAATTTTTCGTTCTTTTTATCCTCAAACTAATGATTCAAATTTTCTTTAAAAATTGGTATATATTCTAATATATTAATATACAAAGAATTATACCTTTGTAAGATGGTTTTCCATTTTACTAATTTTTCTAGAGTAGTAATTCCCCCAGATATAGAAAAGATCAATCAAATCAATCAAGAGAAAGAGAGGGACAGAATTCTTACAGGAAGCCCTGCATTTCAGAAAAGCTTTGAATTTCATTAGAAGAAAGGAAGGTCATTTACTTGGATATCATGGTATTTAGCATCTATATGTCTCTGAAAATGATTTTCAGCAAGCCACATGGAATATTTAGACTTTTCTTCTTGTCAACTGTTTTGTATAAGTTCAAATGCAAAGTGTTTTAGTTCTTTCTAGCTCTTCAACAGAAGTTAGACAAGTATATTAATTCCAGATTTAAAACAAACAAAGGAAAACACAAGTATTTGTTGAAATTTGTTGATTCAGAACACAATAGATTAGCACAAATTCATCCATCCTAATTGTTTAGAAGACACTTCTACATAGGGCATCCACCTACAAAACGGCTATTGGTACATTGAACATGAACTCTCTTAGATCAGGCATTAGATGCTGCAGAATCCCAACCTCAACTTTTTCTTCATGCAAAACCAGAAGAAAATCAGATCTCCATGCTTCAAATGAGCAAGTAGGACCTGTTCTGCAGCAGTCTTACTCCAGGTCTCTAATTCATCTTTGGCTCATCCCATCTAGGTTGATGTGATTGATGTTTTCAAATTTGCTTTTTTGTAATCCCGTTTTTACTTGGGGAAGCTAACCTTTTGGGCTACCTCAACAGGTCACCTTTCAATCTAACTATTTCTTCAGGTTGCACGTTGAGAATAGTAATAGGAGGATAGAAGATAGGAAGAGAATGAGCTGATATTTATTCCTGAAGTTCTCTCACATTTGGATAGTAGAAAGTTGACTATGTTGCTTTGCTAAAGTCACAACTCATGAGTTTCTCTTTCAAATAGTTCTAGTATCTGCCACTTTCTCTTATCTTTACTTGCCAAGGAGTAACAAGGACATCCTTGTCTTTCTTGCCCAAGGTAACTAGGCCATCCTTATTGGGTTTCACTAAACACTGGAGTGACTTTGTAATTAGTCCCTTTGTTAAACACTCATCCGTTACCCAATTTATATGTCTTATTATTTCCTGCCTGAACCCAGACTAATAAAGACTGTTACACCATAAAAAGAGGTTTTAATTTTATTACCTTACTTCTGCTAAGTGGCTCTTTATTACTCATGAAGTCAACTACCTCTATTTTTCTTTAGCTTCACTGATATATAATTCACATACCATAAAATTCTTACTATTAAAGTATATATATATATATAAATACATATATGTATATGTTTATATAATTAAGTGTTTTTAGTGTCTTGCATTCATGACCACTGTCTACTGGAGAACTTTTTCATCACTCAAAAGAAACACAGGACACAGGGTTCAGGCACTCCTCAATTCTCATATTGGTATCTTACCCGTGGTTTCTTCTTTTAAGCTTTACTGCCCATCTCTGTTTTCCCTTTTATCTACTACCTCAGGCTACCATGATGTTCAGTAATTGCCTACAAATAAATGCCCCAGGAACAATGATTTTCACACTGGGAAATTTCCAAGTGAGATCATAGTCTTAGAAGTAGACTCTTGCAGCCAGCCACCCCCAAGGCAACTGATGAGGATTATCCGGCAGTGAGACTGGTGGCTGCTAGTCTCCTAATGTTCATGAATTGAGGGACAAGTGCTTCAAGGTGTAGAGGGGAGGATGAGAATAGGCAACTTAAAATACCACAAACCTCATATTCTGTATTGCTCAAAGCATTGGCTCTTCTCCAGTGTCCTTTAACAGTTGATTTTTATTATTTTGCCAGTTTTTTCCACTGCTTTTATGGAGGAGATAATTTTCCATTACCCTTATGCCATCACTTCTTTTCATAATATGGTAAGATTTAATACTACTAAAAATTTTATTAGCACTCACTAATGAGTACTTGTAATAAGATAAAAATACAGTCTTAATATTTGATTTACATTCAATTACTATCAAAGCTCAAATATTAAATTTGGTACCTGCAAACATGAACTCCCAAATTCAAAAAACAATATCTTCCTAAATAACAATTTAGATATAAATAGCCGAATAAAGTTCCTATTCTACTCCTTTGCTTCAACACATATCTTTCCTCTAAACTCCATGGTACTTTAGAATTGACTGCCTCTTGTGGTTATCTTTCTGAGGTTTAGCACTTATAAAAGAACTTATAAGTAAGTAAGTATTTGAGTCTCCTATATATAACGTATGGTGACCATTCATTATTCTGTCACACATTTCTTTCTTCACCTCAAATCTGCAGGTTTTTGGTATACATTTGAGTGACCCTGTTTGTTTTGGCTGCATCACACCAAACTGACCTCAAATCTCTTCAAAGGCTATGATTTCTAAAATTGCATGCTCATATATGCACAAAACAGATTCTTGTTTTCTGTTTGATAGGCCCATTTGAGTAATTTATTTGTTCCTTTCAGGCACTGCCAAGAATTTAAAGCAAATGAGTTTCATTGAAAACAAGTCTATGTTTAATTCCTAGTATTCTTATGAAAGGAGGGAGGTAGTTTCTTCAAATTCATGTCTGTTTCATTATTTTTTAATATTTTATTTTATTTTATTTTACTGTTTTTATATTTTTGAATAAGAAACATTGAAATTTAATTTTTGCCACAGTAAAACTAGAGTTTGCTTAGGGATTAGTATTTTTTCTTAGATTTATTTTTACTTATTTCAATGGTAGACTTACAAGGGAGGGGAAAAGAGACTGAGAAGCAGAAGTCGTCCATCAGCTAATTCACTCCCCTAATGTCCTCAAAACCTGAGGATGGGTTAGGCCAAAGACGGAAGCCAGGAGCTTCTTTAGGGCTGTTAGGAGACATGAGGACTCAGGTGATAGAAAATAGGACACTATTGGGTATGCTTATTTGGAGGCAGAATGGCAGGAAAATTGAAAACAGTGAAATGTTTATATGGAGAGTGTCGCTCCCCCTCTTCGTGGAGGAACGACACAGGACCCTGCGCTGTTCTTTCGTCTGCTCGGCCCTCCCCGGGTTTGCTGCTGGTTCTTCCCGGGTTGGCTACTATCCCTTCCACCTCCGTGGAAGGGCGGTTCCCCCTGGCCGCTTTCCCCACTTCCGCAGGGGAGCGGCACACCGCCGGCCGGCTCTTCTCGGGGGCTGCACAGGTGTTCCTTCAGCTAGATGTTCCCCTTAGATGTTCCCCATAGATGTTCCCGGTGCATGCCGTCTCTCTCCTCCTTTATAGTCCTCCTCCGCCAATCCCAACTCGGCTGCCCACACGCCGAGTACGCTGCTCTCCTCCAATCAGGAGCAAGTCCTACAGTTTATTAGCTGAACTGGAGGCAGCTGTGCGGAAGCTGTTTACTTCTCTCCCAGCGCCATATTGTGGGAGAGCAGATGCATAGAATAAGTCTTAATTCCAGTAACTCAGTCCAGTCCGGGCTGCTCCCCACAGGAGAGTTATATTTTGAAGATAGCATCTCAATAGATTCAAACTTGTTGCACTAAGTACTTTAATTTCCTAAACCAATTCTGTTTATTTATTTAGAAACTATTTTGCTTTCATTTTATTTCTTTGCTTTTATTTACTCGAAAGGTTGACAAACAGAAAAATAGAGACAGAGAGATAGAAAAAGCTCTTCCATCACTGGTTCACTCCCCAAATGGTTTCAACAGCTGAACCTGGGCCAGGCTGACATCCGGAGCCAGGATCTCAGTCTAGGTCTCCCACATGGGTGCCAGGGATGAAGTATATGAGCCATCACCTGTTACTTCCCAGGATGCATATTAGCAGGAAGCTGGAATCAGAAATTGATCTAGGACTCCAACTCACGTACTCTAATATGAGATGTGATTGTCCCAAGTGGTTGTCTTTCCCACTGTACCAAATATCTACCCCATCCTGATCCAATTTAAAATGCTAAATTTAACTTTTAGTTTTCATTAACACATTGCACTAAAAGAGACACTGAATCATAGTTCTTCCTTGGAAACCAATGATGATGGGTACGATTCGGTGTAAGGGGAAATCATGAGGAAGAATCACACGGGGACAATTTTCAAAAAAAAAAAATGCTTTCTGGGAAGAGGATGCGATGTGATTTGGTCTTTGGTAGGAGCACTGACAAACAAACCATGCTCAAAAAAGGAAAATAAAGAATGATTTCAGATGCAGGGATGCTGATGGATTTGATGACAGGAGCTTCAGGAAATTCTCTTTTGATTGCTTTCAGTTTCTCAGTGAATTGAAAGACAAGGATATCAGAAGAGAAAATTAGGAGAGAAAAGATTTGAGACTTAAATAAAGAGGGGAAGTGGAGCACTTAGACGAACACACGTCTTGAACAGGCCCAAAGAAAGTCTTAAGTGTAGCCGATAGGAAAGAAAAGAGTTTGTATCACTCAGCTATAGAAATGCATGTTACCTTGGCCTGGAGCTGCTAATGGCCGTGTTTCCAAGCATGTGGAAAAGTGTGACTGAGAAGAAAGCCAGCACGGAAACCAGCAGCCCAGATATGGAGCGCGTGAGGTACAGTTCTTACAGTTACAATTCAAGGACACGAGTTTTGCCAGCCTTGAACATAGAACACTCCCTGAGCTTTTCCATTACATGAATTAATGCCTTTTGTTGATTAAGTTTGTTTAATTGCATGTGTGTTTGTGTATGTATTTTCAATTGTAATCAAAATAATCTTTAAATATGTCAATTATTTGATGAGTAGTGCGTTAGATTTCAAAGAATAAATTTTTATCATGATCAGAAAAGGTATATAAAAAAGATAGTCTGGCATATTGACTATGGCCTTGGAATCAGAAAACTGAGTTTGAATACTGGCTATTCTACTTAATTCTACTTAATGAGAAGTGTATTCTTTGGGTGTACTGGATCACTTTGAACTTCAGAATCTCTTCTGTAAACTGGGTATAATGATGGTAAGATCTACCATGTATTATGTATGCTTCAAGCAATACACCCTACACCATGTCTTCTTTCCTTTCCTTTCCTTTCCTTTCCTTTCCTTTCCTTTCCTTTCCTTTTCTTTTCTTTTCTTTTCTTTTCTTTTCTTTTCTTTTCCTTTTGACAGGCAGAGTGGACAGTGAGAGAGAGAGGCAGAGAGAAAGGTCTTCCTTTGCCATTGGTTCACCCTCCAATGGCCGCCACGGCTGGCGCGCTGTGGCCGGCGCACCGTGCTGATCCGATGGCAGGAGCCATGTACTTATCCTGGCCTCCCATGGGGTGCAGGGCCCAAGCACTTGGGCCATCCTCCACTGTACTCCCTGGCCACAGCAGAGAGCTGGCCTGGAAGAGGGGCAACCAGGACAGAATCCGGCACCCCGACTGGGACTAGAACCCGGTGTGCCGGCACCGCAAGGCGGAGGATTAGCCTAGTGAGCCGCGGTGCCTGCCCACCATGTTTTCTTAATCAATGTTCCAATTTTCCACCAAGCAGCTATTATCTTGCTGGTACACATGGAAAAAAAAAAAAAAAAACTGAGACCCAGCAAGATTTATAATTAGCTCTACAGCTCACAACTAGTGAATGGTATTGAATCCATGTTTGTATTACTTCAAATGTACATGTTAATAAGTCTAGTTCACCTGGGACTATTCCCGTCCCTGTGCATTGTATCTGTATTCCATCTGATTAACATTCTTTTTCACTTGCAAAAATATATGCTTGGATAATATGCTTTATGGTCATTGTTAGGTTTCTCAAATCAGAGATGAACTTGTAGGAAGTCACTTGGGGAATGGTCTCTGGATCTCCACCTTAGTGGGAAAGAAAGGAAAGAAAATTGGCCAGAGGGAAAGAAGAAAGTCATAAATCAACTCACAGATAATCCTAAAGCTCGGTTGGCTTTCGTTCTACTTGGAACAAGCGTGTCTGAGCCACTATATTAAGCAGCATTCCACCTCCAAGAAGGGAGTCTCTTGAGCAAAATAGCACTCTTCAGCTGAGGAGAACAGTTTCTAGAGAAAACAGACTGCTGAGAAAGGGTAGCACACCCAGTGCTTGGGGGAAGAAGTCCTTCAAAAGGACCGGATAGCAAATTATATTCCCCAGCTCAGTTACAACATTCCATCCTGCATAGCATACCACATTGGGACAATACCTTATTCATGAAATTACTCTTGATGGATAATTGGTATATTAGTACTACCTTTGTGTATAAGAATATACAGTCATAACTCTATACATATATTCAATAATTGCTGAAAATTAAATTGTTATTTTTATATATTAAATGCAATGATATATTATATATGATGTCTCATATGTTATAACAATGTAACTACAACTACCATAAAGTTCTCATTTCAAAATGAGCAAGCTGAAATAATAGAAAAGATTTATAAAATTATTTTAAATTCTAGAACTTGCTTAACTTGAAGGACTGCCAGAAGCCACTGAGAGCAATCCTCAGTGTTTAAAAACAACAACAACAACAACAAAAACAGCTTTCACAAAAAAGTTGGTGATAAGGCCACAGGGATAATAGGCAGAGGGAACCTAGGTTCAGGTAAATTAAGGAATCTCTATACAAGGATTAGCAATACAGGAAGTGTGAAAATGTATTACTGTTACTGTGCAGTAGTCTAAAATCTGCATAGTCATACAGATTGGTCTAGAAACCCCATCAAACAACTTCACTCTGGCCAGGTCTTCATGTTCGTTTGTCATTTGTTAACTCCTGAAATTGTGTGGGGATGTAGGGAATAAAAGAGCATTAAAGTGACATAGGAGTATTAAAAGATACTGACATGATTTCAGACAAGGAAACTAGTTCCCAAAGAGAAATTGGAGCATGCACACCCATCAGTAGTGTGATGGTTGGCTTCGTGTGTCTACTTCACTCTGCTAATGCAGGCCCAGATAGTTGCTAAAATGTCATCTATTGTGTATCTGTATTTCTGGGAAAGATTAGCTTTTGAATCAGTACACTGAGTAAAACGGATTGCTTCTTCAATTATTCAATGCACTGGAATAAAATGGCAGAGGAAGAGCTACCTTGTTCTCTGGGACATCAACTTCTCCTGTCCTCAGCCATTGATGCTCCTGGCTCTCTGCCATTCAGATTCAGCCTAAAGGTTATACCACAAACTCCCCAGATTTTCAGACCTTGTGGTTTGGACCTGGTCTCCAGCTTGCAGATGGCACATCCATGGTTTATCTGTCTCCAAAATTAAGCGAATCAATCTCTTACAACAAAAATTTTTCTTACATATTTGAATATATCCTATGGCTTCAGCTTCCCTGTATGTACAACTACATATTTGTAATTTTTAAGAAAAAAATTTAGAAACTCCCCATAGTTGAATACATAAAGCAGGTAATTGACTACCTTTGTGGGGTACATCTAGGGTAATATATTTTGCTGAGAAAAAATAGAATTGTTAGCTGACCTTCTTTTGCTACAAGTATAGCTGTCTGCTACTGTCTCTTGCCATTTTCTTATACTGACCAAGACCATCACAATAGATACTTTTTTAGAATGTTGATAATTTTCACATTTGTAAGACTTAATTGAAATAATTTATATAATCTAGTGAAGAAGTTTGAGAGCAATTTGAAAATTATTTAAATTTCATTACTTTAGCTGGTATATTAGCTTTGCCTTAATTTTCTTTTTTTTATAATTTTATTTTATTTATTTGACAGGTTACAGACAATGAGAGAGACAGAGAGAAAGGTCTTCCTTCTGTTGGTTCACTCCCCAAATGGCCACCATGGCCAGTGCTGCGCCAATCCGAAGACAGGAGCCAGATGTTTCCTCCTGGTCTCCGATGCAGGTGCAGGGGCCCAAGCACTTGGGCCATCCTCCACTGCCTTCCTGGGCCACAGCAGAGAGCTGGACTGGAAGAGGAGCAACCAGGACAAGAACCGGTGCCCACGTGGGATGCCGGCGCTGCAGGTGGAAGATTAACCAAGTGAGCCAGAGTTGGCCCCAGCTTTGCCTTAATTTTCTTCTCCAATTTCTCACATCTGTCAGTGAGTACTTTGGATAATGGATATAAATTGGAATGTACACATGTGTTTTCAAGAAAAATAAAATGAATTATGATGTTCTTCCCTGCAGTAGAATTCATGATAGTTAGCTAAGTTAAATTTATATAAATTTCCATATGTGCTCTGATAGCTTAGTAAAGGATAAGATGCTTTTAAAATTACCTTGAAACTAAACAAAAAAGTGGATTTTCCTCTCCAGATAGCTCTACAAGTTTTCATTCCCCGGGAGAGAATGTCACTTGCTATTAAACCTGGTGAACCCTTGACCCTGGTTCATATAAAGTCAGTGAGAACTGGTCCTGGTTATTAAATAAATCTTGACATAGACACATTCTTTCTTTTATAGAAAGACATAAAAAGATTTTCTTTTCCTCTGGGGAGAGGTTTTTAAAACTGAATATTACAATGTTCCCTACGGGAAGAGACATTCCTTTTTACAATGCAACGGAAGAACATGTTTCACTTTTTTTTTTTTTTTTCACATAGTTACCCTTCTCTCTCTGGGTAACTCTAACTTTCAAATAAATAAATAAATATTTTTTTAAAAATAGGAGCCAAATTTTGTTTAAGCGTGTTTCTTATTTCTGTCAAAGACAAAAATCATCCAATATATTTTCAAGTGAGGAAAGTGAAACCGAACCCATATTCAAGTGTTCCTAAAAGTCTAGGCAAAATTTCACCAGGACCCATTTGCCCACCCTTAGCGGCAGGCTTCCTTGCCCTTCCCTTAAGATGGCAAAATAAATTCATTGAATTGAAGGAGTGGTACAGGTGGCCCTACAAGATTCTAATCATGAGACACCAGAAGACATTTCTCCTCCAATAGATAAAAAACTCATTGGCCAGTATTGTCCTGGGTGCTTGTTTAGAGGAATGCCAAGTTTCAGCAAGCACCACTGGCCAACCAGGAGCTTGAACGCAAGGTGAAAACTTGGGGATCTCAATCCCAGTTTCCATCTATTAAACCTTCAGGCCTAATTCCTCGGGAGGCCAGGAAATCAAGCAATAGTTGCTCAGGTCCCTTGCTTTGAGCTTCTCAAATAAATATCTAATATCTTCTGTCACTCCAATGTCACTGATTGGTTTTCTGTATGTCAGGCAGGCAGACCCAGGTCTGGGGGTTCTATACCAACACTTTCAACTAGTTTGGGGGAATTTCTCTGCTACAAAAGGAAGAGTTTATTCAGGACCATCTCAGCATGTATAATGTAATATGTAATTTTCAGCTTTGGTTACTTGTCTGAAGATATGAAGTATCTGTAAGGATTAAGAAATGTTTATTTTGCTACAGCACAACTGTCTAGTGACATGCTTAACTTACTATTTATGGTGATTTATAAGGATAATGATCTTTATTAATCTTCTCATCTCCAAAGCAGACTCAATGGATTCACAAAATATGTGACTGCTTGCCCTGTTCTTTTTTCAGACATAGTCCTTAGGAGTTTATTGCTTCACAGTGTCACTATAATTTGAAATAGAGAGGGTGAGGGGAGAAAGAGAAGAGAAGGGGAGGGAGAAAGTGATGGAGTAAATCGTCAGGCAATAGAAAAATTGCCAGTCATGTGATCTTGAAAGCTATAGTCTGCAATTCTAAAAATAAAAAAAAGATGCTCACACCGTCCAAAACTATTGATTAACATTGATACAGAGCTAACCTACATATTGCTTGTATTGTTTGGAAGATACTATTTATTTGCTTGTAGGTAAGGACACTGTATTTAAGAATAAAATAAGAAAGGAAATAAAATCCAATAAGTTATATTTTACTTTTTTTAAAAGTATTTTTAGAAAGCAGAGAGGGCTCCGCCTGCAAGGCCCACACTGGCGGGATGATGGGGCCCAGGAATTCTTTGACAAGCACCAGAACCAAGCTTCAGTGAACATGTCCATTTATTAACAATCAAGCACTCCTTTTAAATAGCAGGCACAGGGGGCATAGCTAGTTCAGGGCAACAATAATTCTATAGGATAAAGCTGATATTGGCCCAGCTATGCTTCTCCAATCAGCTTGAAAGTCACATAGACTGTATAGCCTTTAGGTGTTTCTTATGGGTTAGGCCACACTAGGGAGCCGTTTACCCGAATGGCAATTACAAGGCCCTTCAACAGGAAGTCCAGAAGGGGGAAATGTTCCTGGGGCTCCTGCCACCTGCCAGCAGTCAGGTCATGGGGTGGCATGGCGTGCCACGCCCTCTTAACTTCCTGCATGGGCTAGGCAGGCAGTCTCCCAGCCAGGCACAGGATCACCCACAAAGCAGAGTTAAAGATAGGAGAGAGAGAGAGAGAGAGAGAGAGAGAGAGAGAGAGAGAGAGAGATCTTCCATTTGCTGGTTTATTCCTCAAATGAGTACAACAACCAGGATTGGGCTAGGCAGAAGCCAGGAGCAAGAAACCCCATCCAAGTCTCCCATGTGGGTACAGTGGGTCAAGCATTTGGGCCATTCTCTGCTGCTTTCCCAGGCCCATTAGCAGGGAACTGGATAAAAAGTGGAGCAGCCAGGACTCAAACTGGGCCCAAATGGGAGGCCAGTGATGCAGGCCGGGACTTTAACCAGCTGCAACAAAGCATGGGCCCAGAAATGGGGTCTACTTGAATTCTTTGGTACTGGAGGATTAAACCCGTGACTATAGAATAAATGAAAAGTATGCTATCACAAAAATTAAAACAAAATATGAAAGGAAGGAAGGAGGAGGGAAGGAGGGTAGGCAGTAAGTATCACAAACTTAATATTGTATATATGAAATATGTGAAAAATGGTTTTTGATCATTTTATGGAAATTAGATTTCACTCCGATTTGTTGAATTTACATATTCTACTTCCTTCATCTGCTTCTCCAAATGTAGATAAAAACCATTTTGTGCCGGCGCCACGGCTCACTAGGCTAATCCTCCGCCTTGCGGCGCCCCACACCGGGTTCTAGTCCTGGTCGGGGCACCGGATTCTGTCCCAGTTGCCCCTCTTCCAGTCCATCTCTCTGTTGTGGCCAGGGAGTGCAGTGGAGGATGGCCCAAGTGCTTGGGCCCTGCACCCCATGGGAGACCAGGAGAAGCACCTGGCAGGAGCGGCCATTGGAGGGTGAACCAACGGCAAAAGGAAGACCTTTCTCTCTGTCTCTCTCTCTCACTGTCCACTCTGCCTGTCAAAAAATAAATAAATAATAAAAACCATTTAATTATTGAAATATACACCAAGGAACAGATATGACTATATTCTTCATTAACCATAATATTAGGAAGTCACCAGTTTCTGGAGATTTAAGTTCTGTAAAATATTTACAATTTTTATTTAGTCTTTTAAAGAAAAAAACCTTTTGGTATTGAACTAAACTAGGATTAGAATTGCAGCTTCTGTGGTAGCATTTAACATTTGAAATCTCATTAAAACTTTTTTCTGCTTCGAGGTGGTTTACTTAATGATTTCACGCAGATTAGTCTTCTTAGGACATGAAATCATGCCAGCATTTACATAACTTCTGGACTCCGTTTTCCCCTCAGGCTTGTAGTTATTCTTATTAAATTCGCTAGTTCAGATACCAGGTGAATACCTGGGAGAAAGAGAAAATTAATTCCAAAAGTACTAAAAATAATAGAGCTACCAAAAACATTGCTAGCATATTGGCAATCCTGTTGCATTAAAAGAGCTTAGCTGCTTCTTTCAATACCTGTGATTTTTAGTTTTTTGCAGTAGTTAGATGAAAATGTCTCTTATATTAGTACTACCTCTGTCTTTGGAACTTGGACCAAATTATTTCTCCACAAGAAATATTAGGCTCTAGAATATACAACATAAGAATAAATTACTTTGAATTATCAGTAAAACATCAGTAAAATTATCAGTATAAATTATCAGTAAATCATCCTTATTTCTTCATATATGGATGTATTAAAATGATGAGAGTCCATTTTTAAAGTCTCTTTAGTCTTTTTGAAAGACAAATAAATCATATATATACTGTGAAAGAATCCCTGGTAATTATAAAAACCATTAAAATATGTCATGACACAATTGAATTCTATTCTTCTTTTCATTGAAACCAACATGAAGAAACTTTTATATCTCCTTTGTTAGGGTCTAGTTAGGGCTCTACTC
The DNA here is from genome assembly GCF_051225735.1 of Oryctolagus cuniculus. NCBI lineage: Eukaryota > Metazoa > Chordata > Mammalia > Lagomorpha > Leporidae > Oryctolagus > Oryctolagus cuniculus. The sequence goes on along the minus strand of NC_142870.1, from coordinate 17,950,879 downwards.
TATAGATCAGAATCCTTCTACCATGAAGAGACCAAAAGCATTTTTCTCCTTTGTGGCAAATGTAAATTTGATTACCTAATGCTCAAGATATGCTGGCAAAGGAAATGGATATGCTACTAAAACCCCAACAGAAGATACTTGACACTGTGATTTGCATAGCTACATTTTCATGACCTTTCTCTTTCTACATAATTAGTATCTTTTCAGATGCAAATACTTAGCACCCTGACAAGTAGTGTGGCTCAGTCTTGAATTATAGGGTGCATTAGATCAAAATAAAAACTTACAAATCCTTTTATTTTTGTTTCTCTTGATAGACTGCTTAGCTTGCATATTGTATTAAAAGACTTTATACCTGAATTTTGATAGTACTTAGAATTGTATCAATGAACAACATGTAATCTGTTCTCTTTATATTAAGAAAAATAAATTATTTTTAAAAAAATTAAAAGTAATTTTGTTTGAAATATATAAAAATGAGTATGAAATTGTTTAGTTAAATAGTACAAAATGATTATTTGGTTAAACACATTCAGAAAATTTTAATCACGCATTTTTGCCTTTCCATGCCTGCCTTATTTCATTTGGCATGACATCCTTAGGTATTTCTACCTTGTGGAACAGGGCAAGACCATATTTTCTACAGTTGAATAATATTGCATTAGATTTCATTTCTATGTGGAATCTAAAATAAATAAATATAAAGAGATGAAGAACAAGTGGTTATCAGGGGCAGAGAGAAAAGGAGGAAATGGACAGATGTAGATCAAAAGATGCAAAGTAGAAGATATGTAAAATGCAGGAGTCTGGAGATCCAAGGTAGAAAGCAAAGACCACTTATAAGATTGATGTTTTAGTTTCACTCTGTGTCTTTGGTTTGGTAATGTTATACTACAAGATTGTTTTAATGATCTGTGATTACTTACTTTAAAATTTACTGTATATAGGTGAAATGGTCATTTTTTCATTAAATTATTGTTCATAGTTATTCTCTATATTGTCACTAAATTAGGGTATTTTTGCTTTTTACTGGCATAACTTCTTATTTGGTGAAGTAGCAAGCCTCTTTATTATAACGTAATTTTAAAATATGTTATCTCAAAAGCTAAAGAACAAAGGGAGAAGGAAAGAGGAGGGTGAGGAAGAAAGGGGAAGGGACATAGGGAGCAGGAAGGGAATATCTTTATATTCTTAGAATTCTATCTGCATATCACACTGCACATGTTAAAAACTAATAAAACTCAGCCTGCGGCACCCCACACCCGGTTCTAGTCTCGGTCGGGGCGCCAGATTCTGTCCTGGTTGCTCCTCTTCCAGTCCAGCTCTCTGCTGTGGCCTGGGAGTGCAGTGGAGGATGGCCCAAGTGCTTGGGCCCTGCACCCACATGGGAGACCAGGAGAAGAACCTGGCTCCTGGCTTTGGATCAGCGCGGTGCACCGGCCTCAGCGCGCCGGCCACGGCGGCCATTGGAGGGTGAACCAACGGCAAAGGAAGACCTTTCTCTCTGTCCCTCTCTCTCACTGTCCACTCTGCATGTCAAAATAAAAAAAAAAAAAAAACCTAATAAAATCAAAATTAAAAAAGCTTTAAAAGGTCAGGATCAGAAAAATTATTTTGTCCAGATATTCCCAATCTAACCAATAAATCTACTCAAAATTAAATTAAAAAATGTTTATATGGTAAATACTGAAGTTTGATTTTGTTACCTAAGGCAATGCTCCAACGCTGCCTGCAGAGCCGGCACCTCCTGTGCATCCTTGTGAGTCCTGGCTGCTCTGACTCTGATTCAGCTCCTTGCTGATGTGCCTAGGAAAGCAGGGGAGGATGGCCCAAGTTCTTGGGCCTCTTCACCTCTTGGGAGACCTAGATGAAGCTCCTGGCACCTGACTTTGGCCTGGTCCAGCTCCAGTGGTTGCGGCCATTTAGTGAGTGAACTAGCAAACTAGCAAAGCGAAGACCTCCCTCTCTGCCTCTCCTTCTCTGTAACACTTTCAAATAAATAAATAAATCTTTAATATAGAAAGAAATTACTCCCCAGACCAACTATGATGAGGTACAAGATGGCCACCAATGTGACCTTTAGTGAACCCCAAACCTCACTGAAATCTCATTTCCATTCTAAAAATCTTTCCCAAAGGCACCTTGACTGTTGGCAATTGTAATCCCCAAAAACTTGTGTTATTGATGTTCAGCTTCAGTTTGATTATTGGCTTTGTGAGATTATCAAAGGACCTAGAATTAGGGTCCTTAGCCTCTACTTCTCCCAAAAAGCAGTAACAACTTCATCTTCTAAGTCAAATGTATTATGTGTAAATCAAAATAGAGTCAAAGAAGACACTGGAAAATATCTAGAAAATTGGGGACATGTTAAATATACTGAAAAATGTGGCATGGAAAAGCTATTTCCTCATTTAGTTATTGTAAGAAAGGTATTTTAAAGAGGATATTCTCAATCAATATGCAAGAAAAATAGCTTAATTTAAAGCTTGCTTATTAGAGAAATACATAATTGTATATATGTGTGGCTAAACCATAATGCTTTCTGGCCTTGCCTTTCATAAGAGTTATTACCCAAACCAGGAGTTCTCTGCTCAATCTCCTTATCCTCTAAGATCTTCCTTGTAGAGGCTCATTGCTTTACGTTTTCCAGTTTTTTGTTTTTTGTTTTGTTTTGTTTTTAGTATTTACCTGGTATTCACTTTCATATTTCAAAATAGCTGTGTAAGAAATGGTGACAGCCAGCGCCGTGGCTCACTAGGCTAATCCTCCGCCTTGCAGCACTGGCACACCGGGTTCTAGTCCTGGTCGGGGCATGGGATTCTGTCCCGGTTGCCTCTCTTGCAGGCCAGCACTCTGCTGTGGCCAGGGAGTGCAGTGGAGGATGGCCCAAGTACTTGGGCCCTGCACCCCATGGGAGACCAGGATAAGTACCTGGCTCCTGCCTTCGGATCAGCGCGGTGTGCCGGCCGCAGCACATCAGCCGTGGCGGCCACTGGAGGGTGAACCAACGGAAAGGAAGACCTTTCTCTCTGTCTCTCTCTCCCTGTCCATTCTGCCTGTCAAAAAAAAAAAAAAAAAAAAAAAGAAAAAAAAAAGAAATGGTGAACTCTGTAGGTGTGGTTTGCTCAAACCTTCCACATTCCCAGGAAGTGACTGTAGGAAAACTGGCCCTTGGCCAGCTCTTGGAAACTAAGCAATGGGTCCCCAGGAGCGATAGGAATAGACATTCCTTGTTTTATCCTTGGGTTCCTAGACTCTTATTGTCTATCTTACTTGTCAAAAGGCCATTGTATCAGGGCCGCCACTGTGGTGTAGTAGGTAAAGCCACTGCCTGCAGTATCAGCATCCCATATGCCGGTTTGAGTCCTGGCTGTTCCACTTCTGATCCAGCTCTCTGATATGGCCTGGGAAAGCAGTAGAAGATGGCCCAAGTCCTTGGGCCCCTGCACTCGAGTGGGAGACCACTAAGAAGCTCCTGACTCTTGGCTTTGGATCGGCACAGCTCTGGCCATTGTAGCCATCTACGGAACCAACCCAAATGCCCATCAACAGTAGACTGGATAAAGAAATTATGGGACATGTACTCTATAGAATAGTATACAGCAGTCAAAAACAATAAAATCCGGTCATTTGCAACAAGATGGAGGAATCTGGAAACATTGTGCTGAGTGAATTAAGCCAGTCCCAAAGGGACAAATATCATATGTTCTCCCTGATCGGCGGCAACTAACTGAGCAGCAAAGGGGAAACCTGTTGCAGTGAAATGGACACTATGAGAAACAGTGACATGATCAGCTCTTGTCCTGACTGTAGATGTACAATGTAATACTTTATCCATTTTAGTATTTTTTTTGTCTTGTTCTAGTACTATTGGTTGAACTCTGTAATTAACACACAATTATTCTTAGGTGTTTAAATTTTAACTGAAAAGTGAGCCCTGTTAAATATAAGAGTGGGAATAAGAGAGGGAGGAGATGTACAATTTGGGACATGCTCAATCAGACTTGCCCCAAATGGTGGAGTTAGAAAACTGCCAGGGAATTCCAATACAATCCCATCAAGGTGGCATGTACCAATGCCATCTCACTAGTCCAAGTGATCAATTTCAGTTCACAATTGATCACACTGATATGTCTAAGAGTCAAAGGGATCACACAAACAAGACTAGTGTCTGCTAATACTAACTGATAGAATCAAAAAGGGAGAGAACGATCCATAATGGGAAGCTGGATACACAGCAGACCCATAGAATGGCAGATGTCCTAAACAGCACTCTGGCCTCAGAATCAGCCCTTAAGGCATTCGGATCTGGCTGAAGAGCCCATGAGAGTATTTTAGGCATGGAAATCCAAGAAAGACACTCTGGCAAAAAAAAAAAAAAAAACAAAAACAAAAAAAAACAAAAAAAACAAAACACCCTATATGAAAGATCTCTGGAAGTGAGATCCCAGTGGAAAGAATGGGTCCATCAAAGAAGGAGGTACCTTTCTCTGAAGGGAGGAGAGAACTTCCACTTTGACTATGACCCTGTTGGAATAAGATCGAAGTCGGTGAACTCAAAATGCTTCCATAGCCTTGGCAACTCATGACTAGAGCCTAGGGAGATTACTGACGCCATAAACAAGAGTGTCATATTGTTAAGTCAACAACAGGAGTCAATGTGTACTTACTTCTCATGTGGGATCTGTCCTTAATGTGTTGTCCAATGTGAAGTAATGCTATAACTAGTACTGAAACAATATTTTACACTTTATGTTTCTATGGGGGTGCAAACTGATGAAATCTTTACTTAATAATATAGTAAATCGGTCTTCTGTATATAAAGAGAATTGAAATTGAATCTTGATGTGAATGGAATGGGAGAGGGAGCGGGAGATGGGAGGGGTGCTAGTGGGAGGGAAATTATGGGGGGGAAGCCATTGTAATCCATAAACTGTACTTTGGAAATTTATATTTACTAAGAAAAAAAAATGAGTGAACTGGCAGATGGATGATTTCTCTCTCTCTTTTTCTTTCTCTCTCTCCCCCCCCCGCCATCTTCTAACTCTGCCTTTCAAATAAATAAACATTTTTTAAAAAAGACCATTATATCCAATGATATTTCATATCTCAAGGGACAGCACTGAACCATATGAATATTTTCTCTGAGCTTGTACATGCCCCGAATATTAAAAAGCTATTGGTACGTTTTCTCAGGGTAAATATTTTAGGGTCAGAGCGAATTTTGTATGCTATGGTCTAGTTTCTGTTTTCCCACAACTTTTACCTTAAAAAGGATTTCATTGATTAAGGAAATACAATAAATCCCAGTGTCCATGAATCTGTGACTCTCAAATAGTGAAGCTGTCTTACCTGCTGTGACAAAGCCAGTGAACGTTTACACGGACTCTGCGCAAAACCATCTGCTGCCTTTTAAAAAAGGGTTTAAAATAACTTGTCACCAAGTGACTGGCCTCCTAAAGAGGATATCATTTTAAAGCCCCAGTATTGGTTTCTGATGATGACAGGAAGATACTATGCACAGTGATAGCAAAGTTGATCTTGATGAGAGGGAGTCCATGCTATTTGCGTTGCACGAAGCCAACACACCTACTTCCATTATGAGCCCACTGTGCATTCATAAGGTTGGCTGAAGAGAGATGCTGGTTACCATTTGCTGGATAAGTTAATCCATCCACCCAGCTGTGCAGCACCTGCTCTTTAGTGAGTGTTCACTGAATAATATTGTTATGAGATAACTTTACACAGTCTCTACTGATCCATGTGCTTGTCTGTATTTTGAAATCAGAGAAATCAATTCAGTCAAGGTCATTGTCTGCTCCATTCTTGATTTTCATTTAATTACTATGATGTGACTAGCCCTTTGCTCTTTAGTCCTAGAGTCCTGTGACACTTCCCTTGTGCCATTCTGCTGTTTTTTTCTTTGTCGTTCTCACAGCAACTTACGTATATTATTGACTAAATTCTCTTCATTTGAACATCTGATATAAAAATATGTTTCCTGGCATATTTTTGTTTTTTTTTTTAAAGAGACTTTTCAAAATTTATTTGAGAGCAAAAATTATATAGAAAGGGAGGTCTTCCATTCGCTGGTTCACTCCTCAAATGACCAAACGGCTAGAGCTGCGCTGACCCAAAGCCAGGAGTCAGGAGCTTCCTGCAGGTCTCCCATGTGGGTACAGGGGCCCAAGCATGTGGGCCATCTTCCAGTGCTTTCCCAAGCCATTAATGGGGAGCTGGACTAGAAGAGGAGCAACTGGTACTCAAACTGGCAGACATATGGGATGCCAGCACCACGGTCTTAACTTACTACACCACAGTGCCAGCCCCAAGATTTTAATTTTTTAAAGCAGATTTTATTTATTAGAGAGAGAGAGTTGAACTTGCACTAATATGGGATGCCACCCCTGCAGGTGGAAGCTAACTTATTTTACCACAGTGTTTCCCCCTGGCATATCTTCATATCTTTCTTAAATACAGGGATATATATATATATATATATATATATATATACTTTATATATATATATACACAGTTTAAGGAATAAATATATATATTTATATATATAAATATAAATTATATATATAATATATAAATTTTATATATATAAAATACATATATATGTATATAGTTTAAGGAATAACATCCAGGATAAGATTATTTTGGATAAAGGTAACCCTAAGATTGAAGACCTCGAGGTTGTAGCATGAATTTCTGAGTAACAGAGAGGCTGATGTGAACAAATTGATCAAGAGGTTTAGCAGGAGTAAGTGAGGTCAGAGAAGAGAGGGGATGTGGCTGCTCACTAATAATGGCCTTTACTCCTATCGGATCCAAAACCCAGCATAGATTTGTGCAACTGCACCAGTCTAACTAGCTCTGATATAAGTTGTCATTTGACTGGTAACATTTCTATTTGGATACCTGTATCAGGAGTCTACGAATAATGGCATATTGGCAAATTCCAGCCCACACTCCAGTTCTCCAAAATACAGTGTTATTGGAAGGAACTAAGCCAAAACCATCCATTTACAAACTGTCTTCTGTGATAGAGATAGCATGGCTAGCTAGTCCTAAAGTATGTACTCTATGGCCTTTTACAGCAAATGTTTCCTGACCTCTTGTCCAAACTGCAGAATGTATCGTTCCTTTCTCCTGGGCAAAGTTGAAGAGAAGGCAATACAGGATTATATAGATTTGTCCTCAATCTCAATCTTGTGCTTTACTTCTGAGGCACTATTTTATTGAAGTGTTGAGCATTCAGGTCCTGTAAAAAGAATGACCCCACTCAATCTCTGTCTACCAACTGACATTGCAAAGGGCTTCATTTTCTCTGGTGCCTTGTTGCCTTGACAAATACCTCGTCCTTCTAAATTCCCCTAGAAAGGACTGTCTTAGAGATTCTGATCCCTTATCTCGAATGTGGACTTCTGTTAAACTTCGACATCTAATGATTTGAACATCAAAATGGAAGGTTTGATACTGCAGTGCTTGCTGTATTACAAGAAATAGGGTTATTTTGATTTAATCTTTCGCATTTTGCCTAACTCTGCTATCGGTGATCAAACAAGCTCTTAAGGTACAATAGGAATATTTTTTTAAAAATATATCATTCAGTTTTTATAAAAAATAGACCTCATGAGAGTGTAGCTTAGTTTTTAGTACATTCTTGACTAGTTAATGCAATTGAGAAATCTACATGCGAATGTGCTTTCTGGTTACTGTCCTGGCTACACAAGTATTTTTTTTTTTTTCCTTTTAACAACTTCCCATTTTTACGGGCTTACCCAAGGGTACAATCAATGGAAACCACAGCTTCTTTGTTAGTTGTAGTGGCCTTGGAAATCTCAGTGGTAGATGTAATTGACTCACTCATAAATAACACATTAAGAAGGAAGTTAAGCAGTCATCCGCAATTATAAAATGAGCACAGATAGTCTCTGTTTCATTTTTTTCTTTCATTTCACATGCAGCCTATCTATCCATTCCTTCATGAGCATAATTGATCGTCATCATCCCTAACAACATTAATAGAAGCTGATAACAACTCAATCCTTTTAACCCCCCATGTGAGATTGTGTTGAATTGACTTTCAAGCCCACATTCACAACATCATCAAAATGTTCATTGATGCTAACATTGATCTATTAGAGGCTTCACAGTGAAAGGAAATGAACACAGCAGAGTATTCATGAGAAATGGAGAGCGTCTCACTTGATTATGTTACCTTACAGAGTTACTGTTCAAATCTGAACCAGAGTTACTGGTCCAAAAGTGCTGCCAAATTTTGTCAAAATAAAACAAAATATTTGCTTTAGAAGCATAGTAATTGGATTTTAAGAGGACACCTTAAAGCAAACCTTTAATTCTATTACAAAAGTTGTTTACAAAGGCATTGTCACTGAAATTGCCATACGGAAAAAATATTATTATAGAAAGGATTATTTATTAAATAGCCTAATACAATTGAATATCAAGATGATATGATGTAATACTTTCGGGAGAAGAATGCTACTCAGAAAGTAATTTTTCTAATCTTCTCAATAACTTAGACGTGATGAGTAAGCAGAAACTTAAATATCTAGTTAAAATTGTTTTAAAAAAATTGTCTAACCACCAAGCCCTCTCCTGGGGACTGTGAATTTGTTAGTAGGCTGTTTTTCAGTCTGGGATGATAGTGAGTTTTTCACCCTGAATGAAATATTTCAGTTACAGCAAAATATAAATTCCAATGACTGCAATGCCAATTTTGTCCATTTACATATTTTTGGCTCTTCCTGGAGAGAGTTAAATGATGAGGAAATGGTGAACCACAGAAAATAAAAAAAGTAATTTTTAAATAATAAAACGTTTGCTGTACAATATTTCTAAAAGTTTGTAATGAAAAATGAGATATTTGTGTAATTATGTGATATATTAAATTAGATAATGCTTATTTAGAATCAATATTATGCCACAAACTTGACACAGATTATTTTTACCTTTAGTTGCATTCTTAAGAAATACCACTCTCATTCGTTTATTAATGAATCGAATACAGATGTTAGATTCTGAGAGAATTGGCCAAAGTCAAATAGTAGTGGAGTAAGACATTTATGCACCAGAGTCTAAATTTCATGTAATTTTCCCCTGAAATGGGGTTTGTAGTAAATATTTTAATCTGAATTGCCAAAACATGGATGTAAAAATGCCAAGCATATAATAATTTAAGTTCCTGTTTCCGCATACTTGAAAGCTAATGAGTATATTTCCAAAATATATAACATAATGGTAAATGAGGAAATTGACATTTTAGTTTCCTTTACAAATTCTGGCCTGATTCTATTTCACAAACAATTTGATTTTGCCAGCATATTATACCCTCAGTAATTATGTTTTGGTTCAGACTTTTTTACCTGCAATCTATGTTATGGTGTTATATAAAAATTTTGTAAAAAGGAAATAGATTTTAATGAGTAGACTACAGAGCAATTTTCATCTCACACTTAACAATGGATAACACTGTTCTTATAATTTGCACTTCTCCATCATAAGACATCCTTTTGTGATTGTCATAATTGGTCTAATGAATTTCTTAAAATAAATGAAAGTCTAATTTGATCCGGTGCCCATGAACAATCCACTCATTCACGTCTAAATCACTGACCTGATTTGAAGACGAATCATGCCAAAATGAAGTCATGCTTTTCTGTTAAATGTGTGGACTCAGTGCAAGCTTTGAACGGGTTGTTCTTAGCGTTTGGAAGTGGGGATTTCCAGTGACAAAGAAATACAATTTGATCTCATAACCTTAGGCACCCAGACTTATTTTAAGCAATAGAAATTTAAGACAGAAAGAAAATCTGCGTCATCAACCAGTTCAGTGTTTTTCACTCAGTGGAAACCTTACTGCTCATCTTAGATTTGAACAATTTAGGGGCATTGGGTGATGCCCTACAAGTGGCTGAATTAAGCATCAGAACAAATTCTTTATCTGGGCAAAGATCATTTCATCGAAATGTCTATAGCAATTTTTCACAGAATTATGTATCCAATGTTCCATGAAAAATGTTGTCTTGTTATATTTGAAGGAGCAATTCCATGAGTATTTATTTATATATATATATATGTATATATATAGTTAGTTGTATTATTAACCATAATATCAACACTATTTAAAAATATTCTTACCATTTCTAAAACATACAGCTGTTTAAGCATCATAAATAAAAAGTTCCTAGATTTTTCCAATATATCCTTGTCATTGACATTTTCCACTTTGAAATTCATTAAAGATCTTCAAAATAAGGAAAGATTTTATTGTGTTAAGACACTGATTTCTGATTAGGAGTGTGTGTGTGTGTGTGTGTGTGTGTGTGTGTGTGTCTTTTATTATTAACTCAAATGGTTAGGTTATAAAAGAGATTTTATCCACGGTCATATGAATATGAGTATCAGTTGTTCTAGTGTCAAAGGTTAGGATTCTTTGAGTTCTTTCTCTCAGAATAAAGATTTTTGATATCTAAAACTAACCAAAGTTTTGAGTAGAATTTCTGAAATCAGATTCTGAAATTTGACATTTTAGAAAACACTCATTCACCACAACCTTTTACAAGAGAATTAAGAGGGAAAGTCAAGAGAGAGGATATGCTGCACCTAAAAAGCTGAAGCAATTGTCTTGATAGTTGTGCAAACAGGATTATATATTTAATTAACTAAAGTTGAATCTAAAGACAAGAAGGATGATAAGAGAATATGATGAAGAATTATACATCCCCAAATTACATAAGCTTGATTAAATGGACAAATTCCTAGGAACACATTAATGACCTAATGTGACTCAAGAATAGGGAAGGGCAAAGCCCCGGCAAAAAATTATGGGTCAGCTGCAGGCCACTTCTAGGAGGGATTGCTGCCTGGAACACCCTAGAATTCACTAGATAGCAAAACCACTAAGAGACTGTCAGGAAGTGGAGAGGGCATAGAGATACAAGGATCCACACATGCCTTTCCTCTTGAGGGTCACTTTCCTGGTTAATTGGGAACCAAAGAAAAGTAACTAAGCTATGCTTGGGGTGGCGATTGATAACCACTTTTAGAATGATTGTCATTAATGGGTTTTGTGTTTGAGCTAGCGATAGGAAATGAAAAAGAAAAAATGAAAAAGAAAACAATTATAACAAGTAGAGAGAATAAACTAATAATTGAAACTCCTGATCAAAGTAAAGCCTAGGATCATATGGTTTCATTGGTAAATTCTGCCAAATATTTAGAAAGGATTAACACCCTGTTTCTCAAAATATTTCAAATAACTGAAAAGGTGGCATTTAATATACTTCATTTCCAAGTAGCTGCAATTATCTTGATATCAAAGCCAAACAGAATCATTTCAGATCAACATCCCTTATGAATATATATGAAAAAGAAAATGAATAAAGATGTGCAATTTATTATTCAAAATATTAAAATATTTAGAAATAAACTTAATGAAGAAATGAAAGACTTGTACCCTGAAATTAAAAACAATACAAAAACCAGGGCCAAAGCAAGTTAATCAATCTGTAACTACATGGGAGGATTAGCATGAATTTTATTCTCATGCCAAAACTACAATCTACAAATCCAATGTAATCTCTATCAAAATTACAAAAGTGTTTTTTTGCAGAAGTGGAAAGCCAGCCTTTAAATTGATACATAATTCTAAATGGTTCCAAATAACCAAAATGATCTTAAAAAATAAATAATTTTACATTTCTCAATAACTCTAAAACTAGATCATCAAAACAGTGGGTTATTGGCACATGGATGGACAAATAGACCAGTGAAATAAAATTGGGAGTTCTAAAATAAACTCATAGGTCAAAAATAAACTCATAGGTCTATGGACAGGTGATACCCAACAAGTGTACCAAGTGCATTCAGTGGGAGAAAGAAGAGTTTCTTCAACAATGCTGCAGGGTCAACTTGGATTTCCACATACAAAAGAATGAAATTGAAAGCTTGCCTTACATTATATAAGAAATCAACTCAAGGATCTGACATTGTGGCACAGCGGGTTAACGCCCTAGCCTGAAGCGCCGGCATCCTATATGGGCGTCGGTTCTACTCCCGGATGCTCCACTTCCAATCCAGCTCTCTGTTATGGCAAGCAGTGGAGGATGGTTCAGGTCTTGGGCCCCTGCCCCCATGTGGGAGACCCTGAAGAAGCGCCTGGCTCCTGGCTTCAGATCAGCCACAGCTCCAGCATTTGCGGCCAATTGGAGAGTGAACCATTGGATGGAAGACCTCTCCCTTTCTCCCTCTCTCTCTCTCTATTTCTATCTCTCTCTGCCTCTCCTCTCTCTGTGTAACTCCAACTCTCAAATAAATAAGTAAATAAATCTTAAAAAAAAAAAAAAATCAACTCGGCCAGCGCCGTGGCTCACTAGGCTAATCCTCCACCTGCGGCGCCGGCACCCTGGGTTCTAGCCCTGGTCAGGGCGCCAGATTCTGTCCTGGTTGCCCCTCTTCCAGGCCAGCTCTCTGCTGTGGCCCAGGAGTGAAGGGGAGGATGGCCCAAGTGCTTGGGCCCTGCACCCCATGGGAGACCAGGAGAAGCGCCTGATTTCTGGCTTCGGATCAGCATGGTGCACTGGCCGCAGCAGCCATTTGTGGGGGTGAACCAATGGAAAAGGAAAACCTTTCTCTCTGTCTCTCTCTCTCACTGTCCACTCTGCCTGTCAAAAAAAAAAAAAAAAAATCAACTCAAGATGAATCAATGGGGGCCGGTACTGTGGGATAGTGGTTAAAGCCGCTGCCTGCAGTGCTGGCATCCCATATGGGAGCCGGTTCAAGACCTGACTGCTCCACTTCCAATCCAACTCTGCTATAGCCTGGGAAAGCAGTGGAAGATGGCCCAAGTTGTTGGCCCCTGCACCTGTGTGTGAGACCCAGATGAAGCTCCTGGCTCCTGGCTTTCGATCAGTGCAATTCTGGCCATTGAGGCCATCTGGGAGTGAACCAATGGATGGAGGACCTCTCTCTTTCTCTGACGCTGCCTCCCTATAACTTCGCCTTTCAAATAATAAATAAATAAATCTTTAAAAAAATGAATCAATGATCTACATACAAGAATGAAACCCATGCAACTCTTGGAATCAGTGGGAAAATTCTCCTGATCTTGGATTTGACAATGGATTTTTTGGTACGACGTCAAAAATATGAGTAGCAAAAGGAAAGATAGAAAAGTTGGAGTTCATAAAAATTAAAATATTTTGCACATCAAAGAAAGTTTAAAAACTCTTCGGGGCCAGTTCTGTGATGTGGTCTGTAAAGCCGCTTCCCACAATGCCAGCATCTCAAATGGACACCAGTTCAAGTCCAGGCTATTTCACAACTGATCTAGCTCTCTGCTGCGGTTTGGGAAAGCAGTAGAAGATGGCCCAAGTCCTTGGGCCCCTGCACCCACGTGGGAGACCGGGAAGAAGCTCCTGGCTCCTGGCTTCAGATCCGTCTATCTATAGCTTTGCAGCCATTTAGTGAGTTCACCAGTGGATAGAAGACCTTTCTCTCTCTCTCTCCCTCTCTCTTTCTCTCTCTGCCTCTGCCTGCGTAACTCAGCCTTTCAAATAAATAAACAAATTTTTTAAAAAAACTATAGAATGGAAGAAAATATGTTCAATGCAAATCATATACTTAATAGAAGTTTAATAATCAAAATATATAGAAAACATCTATAGCTCAACAATAAAAAGTATAAAAAAGAATTAAAAATAGTCAAAGGACTTGAATAGTCATTTCTCCAAAGAAGGCACATGAATGGCTAATAAGCAAATGAAAATATGCTCAATATCTTTAGTCACTAAAGAAAAAGCAAACAACAATGATATGCCATTTCACAAAGATAATTATGATTATAAAAAAGGAAGGAATAAATATTTATTTATTATATTATATAAATAATAAATATGAAAATATGGAGAAATTTGAGTTCTCAGGCATTGTTAATGAGTATGTAAAATGGTAAGAAAACATTTTTACAGTTATTCTAGAAATTAGACATATAATGACTATATGACACAATAACTCATTTCCTAGGTATACATACATAAAAATTAAAAGCATGATAACTAAATGCCAATATTTATCTTTATTAGATACTTGAATTTCAATGTTTATAATTCACAGTTTCTAGGTGTTAAAGCATTTATGTACATTGCAACAGATGAATGGATAAACAAAATGCTATTTGTACACGTAATGAAATAGTATTTAACAGCAAAAGGGAATGAAGTTCTGATAATTGTAACGTGGTCAACCTGGACAACATTATGCCAGGTGAAATGAGCCAGGCACAAATGGTAAATTTTGTAGGATTCCATTCACATGAAATACCTTGGGTAAGGAAATTCATAGAGACAGAAAGCAGATTAAAGTTTACCAGAGGTTTGGGGGAAGAGGAAAAGAAAATGCTTACTTAAGAAAATTCTGTTTTAATTAGAATTTTCTGTTTAGAATGATGAAAACATTTGGAAATAGATTATGGTGATGATTGATAACCATTGCATATGCAATCAATGCTACTAAATTGTGTCTTGAAAATGCTTATGGAGGCCAGTGTTGTGGTGTAGCTACCACCTGCAATGCCGGCATCCCATATGGACACCAGTTGGTATGTTGGCTGCTCTATTTCTGATCCATCTCCCTGCTAATCTTGTGAGAAAAGCAGCCAAAGGTGGTCCAAATGTTTGGGGCCCTGCCACTCACATGGGAGACCTGGAAAACCTGGTTTTAAAAGCCATCTGTGAAGTGAACCAACAGATGAAATATTTCTCTCTCTCTCTCTCTCTCTCTCCCCCTGACTCTGACTTTCAAATAAAAATATTTTTTAGAAAGGAAAATGGATACGATATAAATTATTATTTTATGTATATTGTATCACAGTAAAGAAAGATAAAAAGGTAAAAAGAGGGACCAGTGTTATAGCACAGCAAGCTAATCCACCCCTTGTGATGCCAGCTTCCAATATGGAAGTGCCAGTTGAGTCCCAAATGTGGTGTTTCTGATCCAGCTTCTGGCAATGTACTTGGGAAGCAGCAGAAGCTGGCCCAAGTACTTGGATCCCTGCCATCCATGCAAGAGACTAGGAAGGAGTTCCTAGCTTCTGGCTTCAGCCTGGAACTTACCTAGCTATTGAGGACTTTTGGGGAGTGAACCAGTGGATGAAAAATCTGTGTCTTTCTCTCTGTCACTCTGCCTTTCAAATCAATCAACTGAAATCACTCATTTTTTAAAATAAAAAGTTAAAGTAAAAAAGGAATATGTGAGATACAGACTTTAATGGGTCGATATGCCATTCTAAATAGTTTATATTTTACCAGAGACCTAACAACAAAAGACATGTATATAACCAAGTAACAGAGATCCAAACATGTAAACAAAAATGGACAGAATAAAAGAAATGGAAACTTTAACAATAACAGATATTTTCAATACTCCACTTTCAATCATAATAAACCTATGAGGATCAAGCTTAACAAGGATCAAAGCCAATAGCCAACTAAAACTTAACGACAACTAACCAACTAACACTAATACAGACCAACTAGCCTCTAATACAGAAGAGAACACCTGAAGTATTCTCGAGGGTAGATTACACATTAAGTCTGAAAAAAGATTCAGTGAATGTAAAGGATTTAAATAACATCAGGTGAGTTATCTTACCTAAGTGGAATGAAAGTAGAAATCCATAGCAGAAAGAAATTTTGAAAATTTCAAATATGTGAAAATTAACAGACCCCTAAATGACTTTAGTTCCAAGAAAACAAAAGACTAATGAGAAAATATTTTTAAGTGAAGAAAATGGAATGACAATATATCAAAACATGGAATGAAGGTAAATCACTGATTAGAGGGAAATTTATAGCTGGAATCTATACATGAAAAAATAAAAAAGACTTCAAATCAATAATGTCACAGGCTATCTTAAGGAACTATAAAAAAGAACACTCTAGTCAAAATAAGAGAGGAAATAATGGAAATACCTTTTGAATATTCATGAGAAATTTTCCAACACAATATTTGCAAACCAAATCATGAAAAACATAAAAAGGGCTGATTATTTACCAAGACCAAGTAGGCAATTATCAAAGGAATAAAATTTTGCCTTAACATTCAAAAAGAAATCAATAGAATATTCCATCTCAGTAGAATATAGGAAAAAATTACATGAGCATTTCATCAGAAATAGAAAAAGCATTTGACAAAATCCAACACTTTCTTATGATAAAAATACTTCAACAAGGTAGAAATAAAAGGGAACTTGCTCACTTAAAAGTGACATTTACAAAAGTCTGAAGCCAATGTTATAATTAACAGTACAAGATAGAATGCTTTACCCTTAAGTTCAGGAAAAAAACCACAGATGGTCATTCTCACAACTTCTATTCAACATTGTCCTAGAGGTTCTAGCCAGGACAACTTGGCAAGGAAAAGGGATAAAAGTCATCCAAATTGGAAAGAGAGAAATGAAAGTGTCTCTATTAGCAGAGGACACGGTCTTGGACACAGAGCATCCCAATGAATACTCATAAAAGCCTCTTAGAACTGAAAACATGAATTCAGACTGTAGGATACACGATGACTATACCAAAATCAATTATATTTGCATATACTTTAAATGAACAATTCAAAACTAAATTTAAGAAAAGAGTTCCAATCAAAATAACATCAAAAAGACAAAAGTATTTAGAAATAAGCTTTAAAAAAGAAGTAGAGACTCATACTCTGGAAGCTAAAAAGAAAAATTGCTGAAAGAAATTGAATAAAAGGTAAATGACCTCATGCTCAGGGGTCAGATCATCACTGAAATATCAAAACTCTCGAACCCGTGGGATGCTGGTGTCGCACGTCCCTTAATGTACCTTGATAGCGGATTTTTAGCCAAAAATGAGTCTCTAAAGTTTGCTTTTATCAAGGGTATTTTGGCTACTTTGCCTTACATTCCTTATGAATTTTAATATTACCTTGTTAATTTTGATTAAAAAAACTTAGATTTTGGTGTGGAATGCTTGAATCTATAGATTCTTGAATGATTATAAAAAATTAATGCCACAAGTTATGCTGCCACTTTCACTGTATTGCTTAAATGCTTTAAAATAAATGTGTGGAGCTTTTCATTTGTTTAATTTTTTATATTTTTATATATTTTCCTGTTATCTTTTTTGAAATACTTGAACTCTTTTAATTGAACTTTTAAATCCTATAATTATCTTTTTCATTAAAATATGTTTCTTAATTTTAATGAAAACGTTGTGCCTAAAGCAGATTTCATTGAAAATCAAAAGTGTCAAAGAATAAACAAACACAAATAAGAACACTGTTCATCGTTAACAGTTCTGATGGAAGGAAAGGTCGGTCAGAGGAAGTGGAAAACATGAAACCAGCATGTTTCCTGGCTGAATTTTGTATAATGATCGTGTCAAGCCTCTTGTTCCATAATTAAGTGGAAAGTATGGTTTTGTCCCGCGTAATACTGAGTAGAAACTCAAAGTACAGATGTGTCTAGGAACAATCACTCTCTTGTTACTATCAATTTACTCATATATTTTCTAGAGTTCTTTGTCCTCTAATAGTCTCCACTTCAGGCTACTACTTTACAACAACAATTACTCGTTTGAAAGTAGAATGGCTGACCAAATCCCAATGTGTTAACAGTGATTTCAATCAAATGGCTTTTGATAACCAATGTGAAGTATGTATAGTGTATGAAAGACTGGTTAGCTATGCTAATTTCACTTTCTAAAAATGGTATCATATATACAATGAGTTATACTCACTCTATGACTTTACTTTCATAATATTAGATGGAAAGAATTGAAAACATTTGCTTAGTATTCACTACATGTTAAAAAGTTACAAACTCTTCAAAATGGTACTTTTTCTTGTTGTTAAAGAAGAATGCTTAGTTTAGCTTTAAATGGAGACTTGTATTTTAAATTATCGCTTTTAAGATTAATTCTGGGCCGGCGCCGTGGCTCACTAGGCTAATCCTCTGCCTTGCGGCACCGGCACACCGGGTTCTAGTCCCGGTCGGGGCACCGGATTCTGTCCCGGTTGCCCTTCGTCCAGTCCATCTCTCTGTTGTGGCCAGGGAGTGCAGTGGAGGATGGCCCAAGTACTTGGGCCCTGCACCCCATGGGAGATCAGGATAAGTACCTGGCTCCTGCCTTCGGATCAGCGCGGTGCGCTGGCCGCGGTGGTCATTGGAGGGTGAACCAATGGAAAAGGAAGACCTTTCTGTCTCTCTCTCTCACTGTCCACTCTGCCTGTCAAAAAAAAAAAAAAAAAAAAAAAAAAAAAAAAAAAAAAAGATTAATTCTGAGGTCCAGAGTTTGGCTTAGTGGTTGGGAGAGTGCTTCGGGTGCCCACATCACATCTCCAAGTGCCTGCATTACCAGTTCCAGGTTCCTGCTAATGCACAGCCTGGGAGACAGCAGATGACAGCTTAAGTAGTTTAGTCCCTGCACACTGTGTTTAAACCAAGTTGCTGCTCTAGCTTTGACCTGGCCAGAGTGGCTATTACAGGCATTTGTAGAGAGAACCAGCAGATGGGAGACCTCTATGTCTATCTGGATCTCTATTTTTCAAATAACAACTTCTAAAAAAGCTTAAGTCTGTTTTGTTTTTACACACAAATGCTCAAATGCTACTTTTTAAGGTTATTCCTTGAATTAGAGAAATAAAGCCAAGTAAAACTGTGAAATAATTTCCCAATATTTTCACACCTTTGGAAGTCTAAATCAAAAAATATATCATTAATATACCTGATCAATCGGCACTACATAGTGTCATTCTGTTATCTCTTAAATGATTTATTGACACAAAGGATATAATTTTAATAAATCATGTTTATCAAAGCCAAGTAACAGAATTATAAATCTATGGAGAAAAATAGTTTCATTTTTGGTGTTAAGAATTCTTAACAGGAGGTCTACCATCAACACACTTTTAAGCTCATAATACAGTATTGCTGACTATAGTCGCTAAGTTATGCACATCTTGCTCATCTTGGGTAACAAAAGCTTATACCCATGAAACAACAATTTATCATTTGCTTCTATACGTCCCTTGCCACTGTGTCTGGTAACAACAATTCTATTGTCTGTTTCTGTGCGTCTATTTTAGAAACCTCATAGAAGTGGAAGAAAGCAACATTTGTTCTTCTTTGGTGCCTCCATTTTCATACACATGTCACATGTGGCAATATTTGAAGGCTGAATAATGATACATTGCACATATGCACTGCATGTTCTTTATCCATTAAGCTTTCAAAGAACATCTAGGTTGTTTCCGTATTTTAGGTAGTGTGACTAAAGCTGGGATGAGCATGCAGGTAACTCTTGGAGAACCTAATTTCAGTTGTTTTGGATATGTGCCCAGAAGTCAAATTGCTGGATCATGGGGTCTTTCTATTTTAAAGGGATGTCTGTAATACTTTCCATGGCTCCATCATTTGACATTCCCATAAACAGTGCACAAGGGTTCCACTTGCTATGCACTGTCAGCAAATTTTGTCTTTTTTATCGTCATCTTAACAGGTATTAGGTGATATTTCTTTGTAGTGTTGATTAGTATTGCATTGACGATGAACAACTTTTCACATGCATTTTGGTCTTTTACAAGTTTTTGTTTTGTTTTGTTTGGAGAAAGATTTAATCAAGTCTTTTAGTTATTTTTGATTTATTTTTTAAATTGTTTCTATTGAGTTGTAGGAGATCCTCATATATTTTGGATATTAATCCTGTTTCAGACATGGTTTGCAAATATTTTCTCCTAGTCTATACTTGCCTTTATAGTATGTTGTTTAATCTGTTGTGCAGAAGATCTTTAGTTTAATGTAGTTCCAGTGGTCTATTTTTGCTTTTGTTGCCTGTGCTTTTGATGTCATAGCCAAGAAATCATTGCCAATACCAGCATCTGTCATGAAGCTTTTCCTCTATGTTTGTTTCCAGGAGTTTTATGGTTTCAGGTCTGATACTTAAGTCTTTAACCCATGTTGAGTTATATTTGTGTATAGGATGAGATAAGGATTCAATTTAATTCTTTGTATGTGGATATCCAGTCTTCACACCAGTTACTGAATAAATTATCCTTTCCCTGTTGTGCTCTAAATAATGTGATTATGGAGTGATCCTCCCTTATCTCAGGATATGTGCCAAGAACCCATGCTGGCAACTGAAAATGGATGGCACCATACTATAGGTATGCTATGTTTCTTCTTTTATATTTATATCTATATCTATATATTTAGATATATAGATAGATAGATAATAAAGATTAGTTTATAAGTTAGGCACAGTCCTAATATATTAGCACAAACAGAGTATGTGTAAATGATCAGTGAGTGTAGAAAGTCAATGCAGACATTTAAAATATTTGTATTGGTTGTCTATAAAATTATGGACAATGTTATCTGTTACTTTCTATCTTTAAACAATTCTCCTGCATTAGTTTTTTTTGCTGTCTTTAACCATTGTAATTAAAGTACATCTTCTGGATAGGACATACTATCTGGAAACCCTGATGAAGCTGAAGAAAAACGAAAGTTTGTCAGAGTTTTTTTTTTTTTTTTTTTTTTTTTTTTTTTTATTGAAGACTTACGTATTTATTTGAAATAGTGATAGGATGAGAGTTGGGGAGACAGAGATAACTTCCATTTCCTGTTTGCCTCTCTGAATGCCCAGAATAGCTGGCTGCATCAGGACAAACCCAGGATCCAGAAATTCCATCCAGGCCTCAGACAAGGGTGGCCGGAACGTAAGCATTTAGGCATGATCACTGCCTCACAGGTGCATTAGCTGGATGCTGGGTCAGAAGCCGAGGTGGCACTCACCCTCAGGCCTTGGGATGTTTTATGCAGGTGTCCTAAGTGGTAGCTTAACGGACTGAATCACAACACCTCTCTCAGACAGAGTCTTGTCTTGGGAAGAAGATTCAGAACACAAAATGCTGGGTAAGAGATGTATTAAACCTTACACTTGATCTGGAATAAGATTTTTTTTTTTTTGACAGGCAGAGTGGACAGTGAGAGAGAGACAGAGAGAAAGGTCTTCCTTTTGCTGTTGGTTCACCCTCCAATGGCCGCCGCGGCCAGTGCGCTGCGGCCAGCGCACCACCCTGATCCAATGGCAGGAACCAGGTGCTTCTCCTGGTCTCCCATGGGGTGCAGGGCCCAAGCACTTGGGCCATCCTCCACTGCACTCCCTGGCCACAGCAGAGAGCTGGCCTGGAAGAAGGGCAACTGGGACAGAATCCGGTGCCCCAACCAGGACTAGAACCCGGTGTGCTGGCACCGCAAGGTGGAGGATTAGCCTGGTGAGCCACGGCGCCGGCCTGGAATAAGATTTTTGAGCATGTACTTCACCATTATCTCATTCATCCACCTAAGAATTAAAAGCACTGTGCAGTAACTGACTAATTAATACAGAGGTGGGAGTTTTCTGATTTCTGTACTGAAACAGAAGTGCCTGCAAGTTTTTTTTTTTTCTTGGTAGAAATGGGTTCAGGGTGTGGGAATTTGGTTATCAATCAATTATGTCCTTTAAAATATGTAAATTTATAAATGCACATAGTAAGTATTTCAAAGTAATTGTCTTCTTATGACAGCTAAGAAATACAGCAAAAGAGCTAATCATCAATAAAATGACTAGAAGTTACAACTCTAACATAAATGAAATAGTGAATCTTGTGCAACAGAGTGGCAAGTGGAACTTGTGCCAAGCGTACAAATGAGTGTCTAAGTCAGCATATTTCATTCCAGTGTTTTCTCCTTGGTCTGTTTCTTCTTCTACTGGTCATCAGAAGTCTAACACTAGTTTCTGAAATGGGTTGCAACTGTATAGTAATTTCATGGCCAATGTAGTTTTCTTTGGCATTTTTAATAATTGGCATAGAACAAGCATGTATGAACAATTCTTTCTCTTATTAAAATTGGAAAACTTTATAGTGTTTATGTTTTCTGGATGTGTCAAATATCATTTGGGAGAAATAAGTCTAGACCTTCAATTTTGATATATTGAGTAAGAGGCATTGACAAAAAATTAATTATTTAGGATACTTAATATACACACATATTCTGAGAGCATCTACTTGAGATTTCCAACTGAAATATATATATCTAAATCAATTTTTGCCAAGATTTTTTTTTGTAAATAGAATATGAAGTTGAAATCCTCCACATTCATGTGAACTTTGAGAAATATGATAAATTTGGTTATCTTTAAGCCTAGGAAACAAGAATGGTTTGAACTTCCTGAAAACTTGGCATTACATGAAAAATGTAGTATTATAAAAAAGTCTCAACAACCTCCAAAATTTCACACTGATTTCTATTTTTAAAGAAAGAATACTGTTAGGTATAAGCAATACACGTTGAACGAATGTTGCCTTCAATAGTCATTAATATTATTATGGAAAATGTATCATTATCCCATGAAATTTGCAGGCCATCTACAGATAGCTCCTGGCCTATGATGGTTCAAATTATAAATTATAACTCAAATTATAATATTGAGAAAGTGAGGTGCTTTCAGTAGAAACTGTACTTCCAGGGTCCGGTGCTGTGGTTTAGCAGGCAAAGCCACTCCCTGACATACCCTAAGGGTGTGGGTTCAAGTCCTGGCTGCTCCACTTCTGATGCAGCTCCCTGCTGATGGCCTGGGAAGGTGGTAGAGGATGGCCCAAGTCTTTAGGTCCCTGTACCCATGTGGGAGACCCAGAGGAAGCTCCTGGCTCCTGGCTTAGGATCTGCTCAATTCTGGCCATTGTGGTCATTTATTTCAAATAAATAAATACATCTTTAAAAAAAGAACCCTGCACTTCTAATTTTGGATTTTGATCCTTTCCAAGACTAGTAATATGTAGTTCCCATCTTCTCTTGCTTTGCAAGGGAGTACCACTGATGATCAGCTCCCAGTCAGCTGTACCATTATTAGGGAAGCAACTGATGTCTTATACTTGTTGCCTTCAGCATTTGTCTACAGATATTCAGTAAAGCACACAAAATATTCAATAATTTTAATTAAAAATTATTTATTTATTTATTTGAAAGTTAGGGTTACAGGGAGAGAGAAGGAGAGACAGGGAGAGTTCTTCCATCTGATGGCTCATTCCCTAAATGGCCACAATGGCTAGGGCTGGGCCAGGTCAAATCCAGGAAGCATAGCTTCATCTGGGTCTCCCATGTGGGTGCAGGACCCACGCACTTGGGTCACCTTCCTCTGCTTCCTCATGCATAATAGCAGGGAGCTAGCTCAGAAGCTGAGTATCTGGGAATCGACCCAGCAGTGGCTTAACTCTCCCTTTCACAACACAGACCCACTCAATAATTTGCTATAAAATTTACTTTTTTTTTTTTTAAGATTCACTTATCTATTTATTCAACAGGTAGAGTTACAGACAGTGAGAGAGAGAGACAGAGAGAAAAGTCTTCCTTCCATTGGTTGACTCCCCAAATGGCCTCTATGGCCAGCACTGCGCCGATCCAAAGCCAGGAGCCAGGTGCTTCCTCCTGGTCTCCCATGCGGGTGCAGGGGCCAAGCACTTGGGCCATCCTCCACTGCCCTCCCGGGCCACAGCAGAGAGCTGGGCTGGAAGAGGAGCAACCAGGATTAGAACCCAGTGCCCATATGGGATGCCGGTGCTGCAGGCCGAGGATTAACCAAGTGAGCCATGGCACCGGCCCCGAAAAATTTACTTATTGTTAGATGATTATACACAACTAATGCAAGTATTCTGAGTATATTTAAGACAGACTAGGACAGGCAATGACATTAGGTAGGTTAGGAGTACTAAATGTGTTTTCCACACAGAGTTTTTAATCTTACATGGATTTATTGGGATGAGATCTCATCATATGTTAAGGACCATCTATACAGCGGATGTGACCAATATTTTGCCCTTCCACCCAATACAAAATTGTTCAGCTAGGGTAACACAACAAAAGCAAGGCAAACTGAATCTAGCAAAAATCATAGCAATGGATTATAATCAGAGCCTTAAGGAAAAAAAAAGTAATAAAAGGGGATTTAAACCAAAAACAAAACAAGTGAGAGAGAGCAAGAAATAAAAATCCAGAGAGATTCAGAGGAAATGAATCAGAAATAAAAGTGGCAGAAATAGCAATAGGCAGTGCAGAAAGAGAATTATCTGTGTGTAAAAGTAGGCATTTATTGAGCAATAGTCAATAAATCTGAAGTCAAAGCTCACAGTCTTTTTTTTTGTTGTAGGAAAATAAATACACAATATTGTGCTTTTGTCCTAATAGTGTTTTGTTGATACAATCAACCTGCACAATCTCTGTTGTTCCTTCCGTGTGCGTCCAGGTGTGCAGGTCATCCTAAGGAAGCCTCATATCCACAGTTAGCCTTGCTGATTTCCTGCGTTCCCAGGGACTTGACTTCAGAACCACAAGGAACGAAGCTATAATAACTCAGATTACTTGGGAATAATCATCAGATGCAGGGGGTACCCTTCACGTCTTTCAAAGTTCATGGCATCAAAATTTGATATTCAGAGTTGACAATTGAAAGCATTTGCACTATAACTGTTGCATAAGTACAATCTGTTCTTGTTATCAAGTTTATATCTTATTCTTCCTCAACTGTAAATATATACAGTAACTTCTCCTTATTACTCAAAGTGGTAGGATAAAATGATGGATGACCAGAAGAAACTGAGACTACCCTGAAGCAAATACTCCAATTTCATCTTTTATTTGTTTTTTCACATGGGAAGGTTACATTGAGACTTCACGAGAAAAATAGAAATGTTTCCACCAGTTTTTTGTACTATCTTAGCATTTCCAAAGTAATAATTACAATATACCATAGGGAATAGGTAAATATTCATAAATTCTCTATAATCATTTCCTTACTTTCAGTTAAATACATCTTTTTTTTCTTTCTGAGTTATGGATATTGAGCTATATAATAATTGTTTTTCCTTCTTTTTCTCTCTCTTGTTCTTTGCTCTTGTCAAAAGATTTCAAATAATGTAAGTAAACATTAACAAATTAGCAAATTATTTACTATAACCAAAAAAAAGACAGAAGTCATGTTGTTTTCATGTAGGATATATATGCATCAATAAAGATACAGTTCTCATACAATTAATTTCATGAAATCATGTCTAACTACAGACTGAAATCTGAAAAAGTGGAAGAGGGTCCAAGGAAAACAAGAAATCGGTGCTTATATAGAAACTAAGATGATTGGAAATTATTATGGCAAAATAGGCAGGTTAAATTTGTTCCTGTCAATATGAGAGTACTTACAAAGGTTGGTGGTGTGCAAATACTGGTCTGCTTTGAAGGCTTGCTTCTACATGTTTTTCTCATTTAACCACACAAAAATTCCCACTTTTGCACATCAAAATTCTTGCCCTTGTTCTTTAACCTTGTTAGGTGGGTCCCAGCTCTCTCTCTAAGGCAACTTAGAGGAGTCTTCCCTGCCCTGCATCAAGGGAGCTATTAGGTCAAATAACACAATGCTGATGAAGTTTTGGGAGGAATTTCAGGAATTCCATGCCCAGGAAGCCCTCCACGCAGCAGCAATATCCCAGAAAAGGAGTGGGAAGGAGAAAGGGAGGGCTCGTGCATATATCCATAAAATCCCCAGCATAAATACTGGGGTCTCTGTTCTTTCCTGAAAAACTGCCTGGTCTCTTAGATGTATTCTCTCTCTCCCCCCCCTTTTTTTTTAATTTGACAGAGTTAGACAGTGAGAGAGAGAGACAGAGAGAAAGGTCTTCCTTCCGTTGGTTCACCCCCCAAATGGCCGCCATGCCCGGAGCTGCGCAGATCTGAAGCCAGGAGCCAGGCGCCTCCTCCTGATCTCGCATGTGGGTGCAGGGCCCAAGCACTCAGGCCATTCTCCACTGCCTTCCTGGGGCACAACAGAGAGCTGGACCGGAAGAGGAGCAACAGGGACTAAAACCTGGCATCCATATGGAATGCCGGCACCGCAGGCGGAGGATTAACCAAGTGAGCCATGGCGCCGGCCCCTCCTAGATTTATTCTCTTCATTAAACTTGGCTACCATGCTTACTGCTACAGAAAAACAAATGGTAGAAAAATTGAATTAAATGATAAGTTTAAAATACTTGCATAATTTTAATTACTTGCATTTATAAGAGCCTATTGAAGACCCTTGCAGTATAATGTTACCATGCCCTTTCTCTTACTGAATACTCACTGCACCAAAATGCACTAATATTTATGGGATATTTTGCACCTTCCCAGATTGTTGCCTGGAGTATGGAATTCCCTATTCTCTCTAACTTTCCTAAATTCTTGGTAACAAACCTAGAAAGCCAGTGAGTGTAAAGCAGAAAAAGTGAAATACAGACTTAGGAGATTTGATACTGGTAAAGAGGGAAGGTGAGACAATGGGAATTTGCTTACTACACTAATAACTTCGGTATTAGCATTCAAATTCATCCTATGAATACATATTTTCTGCCTGTTATAGGCATTATTCTAAGCTTTTGAAGACATATATCAGTAAAAACAATAAGTTTTACTGTATGTTAGGAGGTAAGAACATTATGCAAATGCAGATGAGCATTGTGATGCAATGGGATAAGCTACCACTTGGGATGCCTGCATGCAGTATTGGAGTACCTGGGGTGGAGTCATGTCTCTGCTTCCAAGCTTCTAGTAGAACTTCCTGCTAATGTGCATTCTAGGAGACAGCAAAAGATGGCTTAAATACTTGGGTTCCTGCTACCCTCAGAGGGGAACCAGATAGAGTTCCAGGCTTTTGGTTTTGGTCTGCCCCAGCTCTGACTGATGTGGGAAACTGGGAAGTAAACCTGTGTATGGAAGATCATCTATCTATCATTTACCTATATTTATTATCTGTTAGCTATCATCTCTATGCATCATTTACAGTATCACCACTATCACTCTGCCTTTCAAGTAAACTAATAATAAGTAAAATTAAAAAATAAATTTTTTTAGCTTGCTAGAAATATATTTAAAGTAATCAAGTAGTACAAATCACTACATTTACATTATGAATTCCCCAATGGATAGTTTTCTATTTGTTTTCGGTCAGTGCGAGTTGCTCTTTATCCAATGAAGTTTATTAAGTATCTGAATATGTCTGTCCCCGTGTCATCTGTTGGATGACAGAAAGGAAAATAAAATTTGTTTAAGGCCACAGTGTTAACTTGTCTAGAATTCTGAGAATTGCCACTGGGGCTAGAGAGCTTGCTTCACATAAACCTTTTTTTGCTGTTTGCCACAGCTACACTTTGGTTCTAGATGCTGCTCATACAGACCTCTCAGCAATCATCCATGTTTAACAGGGATGCCTTAAATTTATGTCGGATCTCAACCATAGCCTGTGTCCCATGTGAAAGGAAAACATTGCAATGGACACTTGTTAAAAAGTAAGACAGACTTTTTGTCATACTACTGCAATGGGAGAGAGAGACTTCAGGGCTAATGAGGCCCAGTCCCAGTGAAACAAAAGGCTGGAAGCTTTTGAAATGCCAGAATGTGCTAGTTAAAATGTGCTGGGGTCAAGGTGAGGAGGAGGCAGGATCTGTCAATGTGATTAAGTCAGCTGTGTTTGCTAATTTGTGCTGACAGAGAGGAGAAACAAATTTCTCGTATTTTCATGCAGGAGGTAGCTTTGAAAATTAGAGCAATATGCCTTCAAAATTTGGGCTCTTACCTTCCACTAGGACTGGGAGATGTTGGAGTATTCCTTTCAAATGTTTGTATTTCAAAGAGATGACTCCACTGCGATCTCACTCCAGAGATCTTTTATTTAGGTCATTTTTTGCCACAATGTCTTGACTTTCCATGCCTGAGAAAGCATAATCTTTTTAGCAAGATCCGAATGCCTAAAGGGCTGATTGTGAGGCCAGAGTGCTGTTTAGGGCGTTTGCCATTCTATGAGTCTGCTGTGTATCCCGGTTCCCATGTTGGGTCATTCTCTCCTTCCACAAACCATCCCATCTCCTATTCCTTCTTGAATCCCATTCTTCATTTAGATTCATTTTTGATTATCTTTATATACAGAAGACCAAGTTAGTATATACTAAGTAAAGATTTCACCAGATTGCACCCACACAGACACACAAAGTATAGAGTACTGTTTAAATACTAGTTTTACTGTTAATTCGCATAGTGCAACACATTAAAGACAGAGGTCCTACATGGGGAATAAGTGCACAGTGACTCCTGTTGTTGATTTAACAACTGACATTCTTATTTATGACATCAGTAATCACCCAAGGCTCTTGTCATGATCTGCCAAGGCTATGGAAGCCTCTTGAGTTCACCAACTCTGATCTTATTTAGACAAGGCCATAGTCAAAGTGAAAGTTCTCTCCTCCCTTCAGAGAAAGGCTATAATCCAAAAATGTACTTTCAAAATTTATATTTATTAAAAAAAAGTTTTCTTTAAAAAAAAAAAGAGAGATGACTCCAGAATCTTCAAGGGAAATTTCTGTGGTTTAGGAGTTCATCTTCTCAAAGGTGCAAAGATCGGTTTGACAATTTCAAGTTTTTACAATTAAATGTTTTATGAAACAGGAGGTATTGGCTATAATCACATATTAACTGGAATAAACAGCAAATTCTTTTGGCATCATTAAGTTTTCTCAAGCAGGCATTTTAAGGGGTGTAGGGTCATGCTGAGTTCATGGCCTTGGGCTGAAGAAGCCTGGCTAGAATTTGGTAAAATCTCAATATGGAGAGTTGAATAGAGTCAATTATGCCAAAATTTTTGTGGCTTTCACTCAATTTTTATCACTATAAAATTGATTGTATCCATGATGTTTGTGAGTGAATTTTCTTCCATTTCTATTGAACCTTGTAATCTGTTTGGGAACCATATCACAATGTAAATTTTCTGATAAAAATGATAGTGCGATCCACTGCTGAAAGAAATTGTGATGAATCTTCAAGGGACTTATGACTATTCTGAGTTCTGCAAAGCATGAAATGAGAGCTGTTTGTTAATTCTTTTGATTTATCAAGTGGATTTGATGTTGGGAACAATAATAATATTTTCAAACCTAAACATTTTGAATCTAGAAACTAATTTTTAGGTGAGTTTTTTCCAAATAGTTAACATTTAACTTTCTTTATTTGGCACTTTTTGTAAGCAATGAAGATGCCATTGGGCACAATTGGAACCATATTATGTAATAAGAAATGTATCCTTTAATTGGATACTTAAACAAACTATAGTGTGTTTCTGATATTAAATTCCAAACCTTTCTCATATATGAAACAATCCTTCTTATAGTCTCATGCTGAAAAAAATGTCTTGTCCTGGTATTACTGCATGAAAATGCTTTCATGTGTATTGTTAGAAATAAACTTTTAAGTTAGCTTTTTTCTTCCTACAACTTATACATGCATTTGATGTTTTTTAGCGTGCCCTTACAATAAAGATTTTAAATGATGTCATTTGCTTATAAATCCAACATGAGAACCCTAAAAGTTAACTCTCAGCATTTTCTTTGGTTTTCTCATTTTTGTGGTTGATTGTGACCTA
Source organism: Oryctolagus cuniculus (assembly GCF_051225735.1). Classification (NCBI taxonomy): domain Eukaryota; kingdom Metazoa; phylum Chordata; class Mammalia; order Lagomorpha; family Leporidae; genus Oryctolagus; species Oryctolagus cuniculus. The sequence goes on along the minus strand of NC_142870.1, from coordinate 17,921,345 downwards.
CATAATTTCCCTGAAATGAGTCGGGTTCTTTCCAAAGGGTTGAGCATGCCAAGCGTATAGGCTGCTGCACAATACTTACTCTTGACTCATTTCTATTGCCAATGTACTTTGTTATAAAAATGAACCACTTTTTTGCCAGTAATAATATATTGTCTATAAAAGTTACATTGCAGAGTTCATCATGACTCATAAAGCATCTTATCATTGTGATTTTTGTTTCTCCAAAAAAATGTATGGAAGAAAATTAGGCTGAAGGGAAATGATTTTAAACATTCATTGCATATATGTATAGTTATAAGTGATATCCAGCAAAAGCTTGGAAAAATTTCCTTAGTTTCATTCACCTACTTAGTGTGTATACAGGTCAATGAAAATTAAAAAAAAGAAAGCAAAACTCCCCAAACACCACTGCAGCTTCATTTTTCCTGTCTTCTCTGTATGGGAGCTCCAAGTTGACACAGATGGTAATAATAAGGAGGCAAGTTCTGAATGCTGCCAACTGCGTCATCCTGACCTCTTTCAACACACCTCATCCGAAACGATAACTATAATTCCTGTCCGACATTATACTTTGCTGCAGTACCACACATCTTTTAAAAGTATTAAGGAAACCATTCTGAGAGCATTATTGGAAAATGAGAGAGAGCAAATATTCTGGTCAACCAAATAATGAGTTTTAATACTTCCCAGCAGTTACCTAAAATCCCAGCTGAATTCAAAAACTTTCAAAGGTAAACGAGAAAATAGGGGCTGGATGGCAGTGGGGTGCTGGGTTGGAGGGAATTTCTTTCACGCTAATATAGACTTCACTGTGCCACATTTATTTGCAATATGTCCTCATACATAAATTCAGTGGCTTTTCATTATAGGAGAAGCATTTATATAAAGCCCTGCATAGATCAGTCATTTGGATTTTATACACCTGAGAATGACAAAGCGGGCAACAAAAATTCTATTCAACTTATCTCACCTATAATATAATATGGATAGGTATTCATATTATATTAGGTTCCTATTATAATAAAATGAAATCCAATAAATATTCAAACCATCCTGTAATTTTTTTCAGATGCCATGATATTTATCCACATAAACAATTTTGTAATTTACTGCAAAGGTACTTAATTTGTGTCCTAGAACTAAGACACATTTATGCAACTCCAATGTGAAAGCACAAACCTACAGGCTACCTCAATCAATTTTGTAAAGGATTTATACAATTCCTCTTAAATTAAGAATTTCAGTGGTAGATAATTGGAAAAGTGATTTAGAGACCTCTTGGGACACCTTTATCCCAAATCAGACTGCTTGGGTTCACTTCCTAGCTCCACTATCCATACTACCTTCCTGCTAATGCCTACTCCTTGAAGCAGCTAGTGATAGCTCAAATAGCTGGGTTCTGGCCACCCATGTGGGAGACCTGGGTTGACTTCCTGGTTCTTGTACTTTGCTTGGCCCAATACCATATATTGTTGGAGGTCCTCTCTCTCTCTCTCTCTCTCTGTTTCAAATAACAATTAAAAATAAAAGCATAAGAAAATGTAAAACTAATTTTAAGGTATTATTTTTCTGTCATACTTGCAGTTAACAGAATCTAGCTCAGGTAGCTCATGAATCTTGATTTGAGTAAAAACATATTCAATAATTAAGTTACAACCATGGTTAGAATGTGGGTTGTTTCCCCAAGCTTCGTGTTTTTGAAGTTGGTTCCCAATGTGGCAATGTGAGAGATGGCGGGGCCTTTAGATGGGTAGCCTAGTTCAAGGTGATTTGGTCATTAGAGGTGTTGCCCTCACTAGGAGTTGGTATAGTTCTCATGGGATATCAACATGAGAGTTAGTTGTGTTAAAAGAGCAAGACCAACCCTTAAGTCATTCTCTGACTTCCTATCTGGCTGTGTGATCTCCCCCTGTCTCATGTGCTCCTGCTATGATGCCATTGGCCATGACGTGAAGCAGTCAAGGGGTCTTTCACAAGACCAGCACCACAGTGTTTGGACTTATGCCTCAAAATTGTGATCTAAATAATCTACTTTTATTTGCAAAGTACTCAGCCTCAGATATTTTATTACCATAACAGAAAATGGACTAATACAAGCACTTGGAGATAGCAGTGGTGGGACACTGTGCTACCTCCAAGTCTGAAGGGTAAAGGAAGATAATAGGATTAAATCATCTATAGAGTGTGAGAGCCTTAAACTAGGTATTTCTCTGATTGGAATGTCAGTCATTTAGGGCATCAAACTCTGACAGAAAATGATTCAAGTAAGCTGAGGGTTGGGGTACAACTTCTTCCATCGTTCCTCTTGTCCTGTGATTCCTTTGACAGCATTTTTTGTTGGTTGAGCCCAGAAATGACTGAAGGCAGGCAGGAAATCCAGCAGAAGACAAGGGGTCAGCATCCCAGAGCAGAAGAACATGGAAAGACAAAGAATAGACTGAAATCAGAAGGAAAAATAGAAAGCCTGACACATCCATAGTCTTACCATGAAGACTTGACCACTAACAATGTAACTCGCTGTAAATTTAAAAGCACAACTATTACTCCATTATAATGCATATACTATACATATTGGCTTCAAATAATGCAAAAATGCATGACATCATAAAAAGGAAGATACAATTGTTCCAAGTCTTTTCATATAGAAATAAACATCATTAACTATGAGTAAATCTCATTTCAGATATTTTCTATGAATATATACAACTTTGAAAATTGTGAAGATGAAAATGTGTTTAATAAATTTGGATTATACCATTAAAATTGGTATACAAAAATTATTCAAATAAATTTGCAGAATCATTTATTTATTTGAAAGAGCTACAGAGAGAGAAGAACAGAGAAATATCTTCTGTCCACTGGTTCACTCCCTTCATGGTCACATGGCTAATACAGGGCCAAGTTGAAGCCCCTTCCAGATCTGCCATGTGGGTGGCAAGGGTCCAAACACTTGGGTCATCTTCCACTGCTTTCCTAAGCCATTACCAGGGACCTGGATTAGAAGTGGAACAGCCCAAACATGAACTGGCACCCATATGGGATGCCAGTGTTACAGGTGGCAGCTTCACCATGGCACCACTTGCTGGCCTTTCAAATTAATTTTATGTATGAAAACAAAGATGTCCAAAAACAAGCAAAAGTCTCAGCATTTGAGTAAATTCTTGCCTACTATATCACTATTATAGACTTAAAAGTATCCTAAAGTTCAAAAAAGTTTTATACTTGTAAGTTTCTATTTGAATAAATTCTTAACTCCCTAATATAAAAAAGAATATATTAACATGCAGTGTATCTCCAGCTTTCCTTTGTCTAAATCACAACATTTATAACATATGTCATTAAACTCATATTGTTTAGGTTTATTTTTCATATTGATATGATTTCAAGACTGTTTAGATCCATTTTTAAGAGAAACATGTTCATCAGTAGTGGTTGATAAGACTTTCTATGCTTGAACTCTTTTTATTTTATTCAAGAATCATATTTCATTTTTTTTTACTTTTTTTTCTCCATGTCAAAGTTTTCATGCTCTATGTATATTTGAAAGATATCTTAACTGTCTATAAAATTATTGGGTCATATTACTTACCAATTAAAATAAAGACAATGCTTTATTGTCTTTAGGCAAAAATATTCAGCTGCTGAGAAAGGATGAGACTGATCAGATTCTCTTCCTTGTATTTTTATTTTTGCTCTGATGCTTGATCAGTCATGTTTTTACCTTGAAGTTTAGCAGTCTATAGAGGGTATGTCTTTTTTTTTTTTTAAGATTTGCTTTATTTATTTGAAAGTTAGAGTTACAGAGAGAGGTAGAGACAGGGAGAGAGAGGTCTTCCATCTGCTGGTTCACTCTCCAAATGGCCACAATGGCCTGAGCAGAATTGATCCAAAGCCAGGAGCTTCTTCTGGGTCTCCCACATCGGTACAGGAGCCCAAGGACTTGGGCCATCTTCTGCTGCATTCCTAGGCTCATTGGCAAGGAGCTGGATTGGAAGTGGAGCAGCTGGAACTCAGACTGCGCGTGTATGGATGCAGGCATTGCAGGCCAGGGTTTAATCTGTTTCACCACAGTGCCGATCCCTGGAGGGAATGTCTTGACTTTAAGCATGTAAGCCAGAATTTAAATTTCCTGTTACATTGTGTGCAGATTAAATTTCCTCCCCTCCTGTTATCATAAACAATTAATAAATATTCCAAAGAAATCACCCTGCCTTCAGAAGTAGATATGTTCTTCATGCCAATCAGAAGGTGTTAAGAAAGTTAATGAACCTGACAAGGTCAAGTTAAAAGACCAAAAAACTCCGTGTCTATGGCCTCCTATTTTTGACCTGTGAGCATTCAGTCACATGCTAATTACTAGAATAAACAAGATGTCCAGCTGCTGAGTGTCATGTGGTCAATTAAGATGATTAGTCAAAGGAAACAATTAGGCCTTGTTCACTCACTGGGCTAGTGTAGGCAAGAGGATAAGCAAAAGGAAAGTGTCAGCTCCCTAACCCCGTAGGTTTCCACTGTAACAGTCAGTTCAATTACTTGCAACACATGCAAAGGAATTGTCTCACTTCTGATGAACCCTCAACAACAGTGTTTGCCAATGTGGGGGCAGTGGTAGTGAGAGACCAAGGGCCAAGAGTGGGAAAGTGGCTTAACCAAAGCTTCCTGATGAAGCTTCCGAACACAAACACCTATACTAGTGCCCAAAAGAGCTTACAAGCATGACTGGCTGTGGCAGAGGATGCCTACGCTTCAGTGTACTAGCTCAAGAGACTGGAATGCACTGAGGGTTTTGTGGACTTCTTAGAAGACTTTGATATTTGAAAAAATGAAAATAATAGGAGATAAGCCTTATATCTGTGGAACTCAAAAATCTATTTGTATAGTATCACTACTCTTTGAGTAAATTCTAGATGATGTCCCATGATGCTAGTGTAGAGTACCACAAACCAAAAATATAGTCTGTTCTTTATCTTCAAAATGTCATCAATGACATTTTTTCTAAAAAGGCTATTATTTTGGTTAACTCTACTTGATGAATGTGAAGGTTTAACTGTTTAGTTCATAAAACTTGTTATTCTTATTTTGGATAAAAACTCATGGTTTAACTGAAAAAACAGTTGAATTGTAAAGATTGAAAGTCTTGAATTTAGCAGAAAATAAAACCTGGCTCAAGATAATGCTTTGTACCCATCAAAGAAGATGGCAAGACACATCGTGCCTCCTTAACGTAAGCTGACAAGAAGAGTGAGACTCTGAAAGTAGGCTGGCTCTGAACTGGTGTGTCTGGGCCAGAGGCTATTTGGACCTTTTTAAATTTAGCCCCTGAACTTTGTATTTCTGACCACCTTTCATTTCTTGAAATCCTTCTCTCTTAACAATTATGTCAATGATGTCTCTCTGTCACACATTATTTACTTTTTCATTTTTGCATTTAGCTTTTATTTTTTCCAATATATACACGAGGTCAAATAGTCCTAGAAGCTTTTTTTGTAAAAAAAGATCCCAACATAAATCCTTTATCATTTCCCACTTTCAATTACGTTTGCCAGTTGTTTTGATATTTACCTCCAAGAGTCAAGCTGCCAAAACTTCATAGTACACACTCGCTTCTACTTTGGAATATGAGGAATTATCTTTTTCTGATGTCAGTTTATCTCTGAGAGGTGATTTTTCCATCACCATTATGATTATTCTATTTTTACATTAAAATATTATTCTAGCATTTATTTTAATGTATGTGTCACCAGAATAAGATCTTTTCTCTTTGTTCATTGATATGTCTAAGCATCCCCAACAGTGACTAGTGTAGAGGAAATATTTGAAAAGTAATATTTGAATTACTGACTTACTGTCAGTTTTTTTTCTTTTGTCTTTCATTTTATTTTATTATATTTTTCCCTGAACCCATGTCTTTTCATTTCTTGTTTTATTCTCTTGGTGGGTGGAATGGATTCCCAAAGAAATCTGTAGAAAGTGTCCTTGGAAAGTTTTGTTTAGTGTGTTCATTAAAAGAAATTATATTTAAGGAAATGCTTCTACTCAAACTTCAATTTGAACGATTATTTATCCAGGTAGATAACTCCAGGTTAATCTGTAGTCTGCATCTCTGGCATCTCATAAGATCACTGATTGGCATCCTGGATGCTCCATTTCTCCTTCAACTCCCTACTAATATCCTGGGAAAGCAGTGGAAGATGGCCCAAGTCCTTGGGCCTCTGCACCCACGTGGGAGACCCGGAAGAAGCTCTTGGATCCTGGTGTAGGCCTGGACTCGCACTCGTTGGTTGGGGAGTGAACCGGCGGATGGAAGATCTCTTTGTCTGTCTCTCTTTCTCTGTAACTCTGCCTTTTGAATAAATAAATACATCTTTAAAAACAGGCTAATTTTCCCACAGAATTTTGAGGTTATTGATATACTGTCTTTTAAAGATTCCATTTTATCCTCACTATTGAGGGAAATTTGGCAGGATCTAGAACTAGAGATTGAAAGTAAATTTCTGTGGGCCAGTGCTGTGGCGTAGAGGGTAAAGCCTCCGCCTGCAGGGCCGGCATCCCATATGGCATGGTTTGAGACCTGGCTGTTCCACTTCCGATCCAGCTCTCTGCTATGGCCTGGGAAAGTGGTAAAAGATGGCCCAAGTCCCTGGGCCCCTGCACCCACATGAGAAGACCTGGAAGAAGCTCCTGGCTCCTGGCTTCGGATGGGCACAACTCCAGCAGTTGTGGCCAACTTGGGAGTGAACCAGAGGATGGAAGACCTTTCTCTCTCTCTCTCTCTCTCTGCCTCTTCTTCTCTCTCTGTGTAACTCTGACTTCCAATTAAAGAAATAAATCTTTAAAATAAAAAAAAAGAAAGTAAATTTCTTCCAGTACTTAGAAGACATTGCTTCAATGTCTTCTACATCTAATGTTTCCGTAGAAATGTCAATGGAATTGAATTACCATGTATCTGTTTTTCTTTCTCTATGAAAACTATAGGCTCTTAAATTTGTGTTCTGAAACTTTAAATATCGGTGATTAGGTTCAACCACATTACTGGATTCTTCATAGAATCTTTTAGTCTGGACACAGTTAAGCTCAAATAAATTTGCCCTAAAGCAACTGAGAATAACTAATTAGCAGCAGTTGAGCTTCAACAAATCACAAGTTGCCAATGATCACTTTATGTCCATATAAAGCAAATTCTGACATTGTTTCCATTTGCTAGGTAAAGCCACCGCCTGTAGTGCTGGCATCCCACACGGATGCTTGTTCAAGTCCCAGCTGCTCCGCTTCTGATCCAGCTCTCTTCTATAGCCCGAGAAAGCACTGGAAGATGACCCAAGTGCTTGGGCCTCTGCACCCACATGGGGGATCAGAAGAAGCTCCTGGCTCCTGGCTTTAGATCAGTGCAGCTCCAGCCATTGCAGCCAACTGAGGAGTGAACCAGCAGATGGAAGATATCTCTCTCTCTCTCTCTCTCTCTGCCTCTCTGTGACACTGCCTTTCAAATAAAATAAATAAATCTAAAACATAATGCGAAATATCTAAGCAGACTTTTCTCAATAAAATACATAAAAAGTCCAATAGGTTTATGAAAATGTCAGCATCATTAATATTTAGAGAAATGAAAATTTCATCTGTAAAAGATATTTAACTTGCATACCTTAAATAGCTATAATCAAAACGATAAACTATAACAAATGTTGGTTATAGTGCAGAGAGTAATACATGTTCATTGCAGCATTATTCGCGATATTCAAGAATACAGAAACCACTCAAGTATCTGCTGATGCATGAGTGATTTTTACAAATGTGAGACACATGCACACATATGTATTTTATATAAATGCATCTATATTAATATTATTCAGAATGGGAAAGAAAGATTATTTTGCCATTTGCTGCAACATGGATACAATTGGAGAATATTATGGTAAGTGAAATAAGTCAGACACAGAAATAAAAACACTACATGATATATTACTTTTATGTAAAATCTAAAAAGTGAAAAGGCAGCATGTTTATTTTTTCCTTTCTTATTTTTAGTCCAGACTGCCCCAGTGATCTCAAACATTGTGTGCTTACTTTCATATTCCATCAGCCCTCTATCTTAATTCTACTTTCTATCCAGGACCCAAGATAAAAGTACCTGGCAGCTTTAAGAGTTTAGATGGGTAAGTTTTTCTCACTACATTGAAAAAAGGAGGTGTTATAAAAATAATGGATTATAGAAAAAGCAGCCAGACATTTTTGAACACTACACAAAAGCAAATGTATTGGAAACTGTGAAGATTATGTTCCTAGCACATCCCACTAAACAACTGAGCTGCCAGCAACAGCGGGATGAGATGCTCACAACAAAAAGCCCTGCACAAGAAATGTGTTGCTTAAAAAAAAGTAATGTATATGAGTGAAATTGACGCTTTGAGATTTGATTATTGTTTATAGACCCTGTCTATAATCCTGAGGAACAGTGGTTTTTCTATTTGCTACTTGTCGAATTCTTTATTTAGTGGATGATTAAGCTTGTGATTAAGAAGTAAATTGAAAATGTATGTCCACAAAAAACTCAAAGTAAAATAAGAAAGGAAGGAGGAGGGAGAATGCAAAGTATAATGTTTTCAGAACACGCATGGAGACATCATGAAATACATGCAATTTGCTCCCTTTATGTAAGTACGTTAATTAAATACTAAAGAAAATGTGTTGCACACAGGGCAGTGATAGGGCAGTGTGTGTGTGTGTGTGAGAGAGAGAGAGAGAGAGAGAGAGAGAGGGACAGAGAGAGACAGAGAGAGAGAGATGGCATATATGTTCCAATGTATATCCACTTGGGCTTGAACTTTTGAGAATATTCTGACTAGATTTCATGTGACTGAGCCAGCCTTCCAAAGGGTCAAACTAATTTCACTTCCAGAAACTAGCATCAGATCAATAAATTACTTGTTTGTGGTCTGTTTGTTTTCTCAGGTCTGGGATTGCTTTGATCTTGGGTGAACTCAAATTAATTTGGGAGAAAATGAAAACAGTTCTGTTTCCCCACCTTTAATCAGTGATGTCCCTGACTGTTTTAATTAGAAGCAAAAGAACAGTTCTGTGTCAACCAGAGGCAAAGGACACGCGGTCCTGCCATGGACAAGGGAACTGGAGCCCACAGTGGAAAGCACGGGGCTATGAAATGGCTTTTGGCTCTGTTTTCTTAGGAAAAAGGAGTAAACTTTGCTTCATTCCAGTTTAAGTTATAGCACTCCCTTTCCTCTTATTTCTTGTCACTTCTTCTCCATCCTCCAGTAATTCTTCGGTTATCTCCTCTGTAAACCACTGGCATTTTGTCAGAGATTTTTTTGAAAGAATTATTTATGTATTTCACAGAGTTACAGAGAAAAAATGAAATACTTAAAGAGACACAGAGAGATCTTCCATCAAATTTTCACCCAGGTTGGGCCAAGCCGAAGCCAGGAACCAGGACCTTCTGGGTCTTTCATATGGGTGGCAGAGACTCAAACACTTGGGCCATCACAGACGAATTTTTGTTATAATCCCTGATTGTACTTGGTGAGTTCATTTCATGAGTGTTTTTGTCAAAAGATATAAAATCAGTGTGACCTGAGTGATGTGTTTTGGTTTTGAATTGGAATCAAGATATACAGAGCACATGAATCATTTTTCTAGATGTCATCACTGTAATTTTCTTTATTATTTCTCTGCACTGGAATTGCTGTAAATTAGAGGTTGCAACTATTATTTTCATTAAGCAAAGTATTGCTGAAATTGTCTATTCAAAATGCAGGACTTTATAAGCTAGTCCTGTAGTTTCAACATGATGAATATAGATTTCAAATATGGTACTCTCATCAAACATGACTATAAAATGTTTGCGTCTAAGTATATGAGACATTCATTTTCTTTATATTGGTTGATGATTTTTCTTCACTTTCTTATGAATTATATGTAAGTACATTTCACATACAAATGATCATATTTTTGTGAAGAAAATCCCTGGATGAAAAAGCATCAAAATTCAGGTTCCAAAATGAGTCAATGTTAGAGGAAAAATCATGTGAAAATGTAACATATCCATTTATTATACACTGTGTGGAATGAAACAGGGATATATATTTTGTGATATTTCTACTCAGTTTTGATCATTTTATATACCATGTTTAACTAATATCTGTTGGTCTAGGGACTATCTGGACAGTTATTAGGAACTTAGTCCGCATGGAGCTACTTCAGCAGGGAGACACTTCATTTGGGCTCTAGTCACTACTCTGTCCCTAACCTTCTATGTAAATAACTCTGGAGCTTCATTTTTACCTATATTACAAAAATGTTGAAATAATTTATAACAACTTAGAATAATTACATGATTCTGATTCTAAAAATAACTAAGCAATTAAACATTTTCTATTTACTTTTCACTACTTATTTTTTAAATACAAAATAGAATTTTGTCATCACAAATGGCTGAATCACTGTCAATAGCACCAGCAGGTTTAAACCATTCATATAGTGTACACACCCTGGAATTAAAACTTAAGATATTGTGCAAATGAGCCAAACTTATAGGTTAGTAGAATATTGAGAACACAATTAAAAATGGTCTATAATTCATAAGTGTTAAAGAGGTAAGCTTTGTGCTAGTGCAGTTATGGTGATGGGAGGGTTTACATGCTTTAGATTTAGATTTCACGGGGTCGCTAATATCTTTGTTTCTTCTAATGCAACCACCCTTTTATAAATGTTCAGCAATCAGCATACTTGTATTTTTCTCAGCCTCAACATTTTTTCACTTCTCACATTTTTTTGGCAGAACTGGCTGTAAATTGGATTTTTTTTATGAAGTTTACTAGGAAATTGCCACCACTGGCCAACATTCAGCTGCCTGACCTACTACTGAAGTGGTGTAATGAGTACAAAATATCTTCGCATACTTTTTGTATGACCCTACACAAGGAATAATAATAATAAATGGGATGCAGAGGAATTAGTTCAGCTCAGCAAGTAGTCAGGGATAAAATCCCTGAGAGAGGAGAGAGAAACAAAAGACATTTTATTTACCTTTCATAAAATCAAGTTTATAGGAGTATGTCTCAAAACGGAATTTAAGAAAAAATGTCTATGGTCTTTCCCTGGGGCCCACCATGAAGTATCTGTATGAGGCTTCCGATGCCCAAGGTAGATCTCAGGTAGCACAAGTGAGCTCTTGCTACTCTGTTGGGTGAATGCTGCAAGCACAGCATTCAGCTGTTGGAAGCTACCGGACCCAATGAGACTCCCCGCAACCCATCTTTGCAACATTCCCCCCAAAATGTTTGTGCTGTTCTGCAACTTGCATTTTGTCTGGAGAGCCCTCTGCTAGCAGGATGAGGTGGAAAGTGATGGGAAAACCTCTCCAAAAATAAGAACCATGAACTTTCTGATTAATACAAATCAGGAAGTTGCCTTGCATTGCAAAATAAAGCACAGATTGTGAGCAGGAACTAGTTAATTTTCTCCTGTTATCAAGGGACTCAAGGGTTAAAGAAAGCTGTAATTACTTGAATTATTCCCAAGAGAAGAAGTCCTGATTAGGTTTGACAATGTAGTCATGATTAGGAAAAAATAGAAGCTGGTAAGTATCTTCTAAGGAAGGTCAAGACCTTATTTTATTTATTTATTTTTTTGCTTAGTGAGGTTTTGCTAGCTTATACTTGGCACTCATAGGAGAATCCAAGAACAGAAAATAGGGCATTTCATTTTCATGTTTCACCATCACAGAGCCAAGCCTCTCCCCTGAATAAATGTGTGAAGAACAGCTTGAGAAGAAAGTTTAATCATCAAATTATTTGTAAAGTTAACACACAATGGACCTCCATCTGACTCTGTCCTTAGAGCATCAATTATTCTGGCTTAAACTTATGGACGATCTCGGGCCTACCTAGAACAGTCACTCAGGCAAACTTTACATTTTTCCCAAGTTCATTAACTTTTTCTTTCTTATATTTTCTCCATTTCACCTAGTGAACTTCTGCCCTGCTTTTATCTTAGTGTTTGGGATGTGTGGATATATATGTGCTGCATATATGGCAACATGAAATATTGATAGCTTCCAAACAGATGTTTTGAGGATAAGTGGGATTGTGAACTTGGTATGTGAGTATGCATGTAGCTGGAGAAGGGTGGTATGTCATTGATTTTATTGCCTGATTCAGAAATAGGAGAGCAAATAAGTATTTTGGTATTTCTGCATGGAGATAGAGTGGAAATATTAACTAAGCAATACTTCAGTTCTGGGGCAGGCATTTAGCCTAGTGGTTAAAACACCCACATCCAACATCAGAGTGCATGGATCCAGTTCTGGCTCTGGTTCCTGACTCCAGTTTCCAGCCAATGTAGATTCTATGAGGCAATGGTAATGGCTGAAATAGTGAGGCTCTTGCCACCCTCGTGGGAGATCTGGGTTAGACTGTTGATTTTTGACTTTGGCCCCTGCCCAGCTTGGGCTATTTTGAGCATTTGGGGAATGAAACAGCAGAAGGGAACTCTCTCTGTCATTCTCTCCCTGACTCTCTAATAAATAAGTAAAATTTAAACTTTTAGCTTCCAAGTTTGTTTTCTAGTATCATCATTAGATTTAGTGTATTTAAGTCATTCTCCAATAAACCCTTTTTGTACTGATTTTCTTCCCATATGTTCTATTGGTTACTGAGGGTAATGAATCACCAAACGTAATAGTGGAGCAGCGTGTTTTTACTTTTCAGTTATATGAGTTTTGGATTTATCTATTTTTCTTCTTTACAATGTAGTGGAATCATATAACACAAAATCTACCATCTTAATTATTTTTAAATGTACAGTTCATTGGTATTAAGCACATTCTTAATGGTATGCGTCCATCTCCACTATGGATCTATACAACGTTTTTCATCGTGTAAAACTGATACTCTGTACCCACTAAGCAATAAATTTTTTAAAAAAAGATTTATTTTATTTATTTGAAAGTCAGAGTTACAGAAAGGCAGAGGCAGAGAGAGAGAGAGAGGTTTTCCATCTGCTGATTCACTCCCCAGATGGCCACAATGGCTGGAACTACACTGATCTGAAGCCAGGAGCCAGGAGCCAGGAGCTTCCTCCAAGTCTTCCCATGTGGGGACAGGGAAGTACTTAGGCCATCCTCCACTTCTTTCCCAGGTCACAGCAGAGAGCTGGATTGGAAGTGGAGCAACTGAGTCTCGAACCGTTGCCCCGTGGGATGCCAGCACTGCAGGCGGTGCTTTACCTGCTATGCCACAGAGCCAGTCCCAGCAATAACTTCTTATTCTCCCCTCCTCTGTCTTTTGGCAATCACCATTCTACCATTGTCTCTATGAATTTAACTACTCTAACTGCCTTGGATTTCTGGATCATAAAGTATTTATTATTTTTCATGGCTGACTTTTTATACTTAGCATAATGTCCTCAAGGTTGATCCGTGTTCTAACATACTTAAGTTTTCTTTTTTTTTTTAATCTAATAATATGCCATTGTATGTGAGTAGCATATTTTGCTTTCCTATTCTTTTGTCAATGGACACTTGGTTTGTTTCTTTATTTAACTACTGTGAATAGTGATTTTTTAATTATGGAAGTAAAAATATCTTTTGAAGAACCTATTTTAAATTCTTCTGGGTACATATGAACAGGTATAATTACTATATCATATAGTTACTCTATTTTTAACTTTTTGAGGACTCGTCAGATTGTGTTCTACAATGGCTGTGGTATTTTACATTCCTCTAAACAGTGCCAACACTTACCATTTTCTGTTTTTTAAAAGTGGTCATTCCACCAGACCTGAGTTCCTGGCTCCTGGCTTCAGTCTGACCTAACCCTGATGTTGCAAGCATTTGGGAAATGAACTGGCAGATAATAGATCTCCTTCTCTCTCTTTCTGACTCTCACATAAACAACCAAGTAAATAAATTTTTAAAGTGACAAAAATAAAATAAAATTAAGTAGTCACTCCAGTGAATATGAGGTGATGTTTCATGCATTTCTCTAATAATTAGTGATCTATGGACTAGGCTAGAAACTCAGGAAATATACTCTTACACATATAGTTAATTGCTTTTTGGAAAGGATGCCAAAGCCATTAAATGAGGAAATGATAGTCTTTTCAATAAATGGTTATAGGAAAACTGGATATCCACATGCTAAAGAATGATGCTTGGGCCTTACATAATATATATACAAAAAATATAATTTTCTAAAACTAGAAAAAGTCTTAGAAGAAAATATATGATAAATACTTCACAACACTGAATTCCCCTTCTTTATCTCCTGCCCTGCCCCTTGGACTTTCCTGTGAGTTACTGAGAGAGATTAGTGAGAAAAGAGCTTGCACAAGCTATCTGGGTCCCAATTCTTCCACATTTCTGTAGGAGTGAGCTCACCCTTGTATTTCTTTTTTTAATTAATTCAATCATTTTTTAAGGAATACAAATTTCACACGTACAACTTCAGGAATGTAGTTGGCCGGCGCCGCGGGTCACTAGGCTAATCCTCTGCCTTGCGGCTCAGGCACACCAGGTTCTAGTCCCGGTCGGGGCGCCGGATTCTGTCCCGGTTGCCCCTTTTCCAGGCCAGCTCTCTGCTGTGGCCAGGGAGTGCAGTGGAGGATGGCCCAAGTGCTTGGGCCCTGCACCCCATGGGAGACCAGGATAAGTACCTGGCTCCTGCCATCGGATCAGCACGGTACACCGGCCGCAGTGTGCCAGCCGTGGTGGCCATTGGAGGGTGAACCAACGGCAAAAGGAAGACCTTTCTCTCTGTCTCTCTCTCTCACTGTCCACTCTGCCTGTCAAAAAATAAAATAAATAAATTAAAAAAAAGGAATGTAGTTATTCTTCCCATCATACCAGCCCTCCAACCCATACTTTACCCCTCCGCCGCCTCCCTCTCCCCTTCCCAGTTCATTTTCCACTAAGATTCATTATCAACTAACATTGAACTCACCCTTGTATTTTAAAAAATTAATAAAATTTCGGTGGAGTTTTTAAATGAATTGTATGGTTGCAACTAAGCAGCCTCTTCTTCCCTTTGAACTTTGGCCCAAGTGGACTTGTGTCCTGTCGATTTCTCTAAGGGCATGTCACTCTTTGGAATTCAATCATTCTGTTGGATTGCAGCCTCAGCTTTTTGGTGGATCAAGAGAAGTTATCACTTTTTACTTTATTTGCCTTTTCATGTTGTTTTCTATATCTGTAGCTAGAAGCAGAAATTCCCTTGCTTTGGCTATACTCCAGCTACCTGATCTAAAGGTCGATACATTAGTATGTAATCACAGCAAACCAGTTCATACTAGCTTTCCACTGATCCTGCCTTAACCTGAGATGTCAGATCATCTTGGAGAGGCCAGTCATCAAATGATGGGGACAATCACATTTTCTTTTATACAAAATGTTTACTTATTCATTTTTAATTATTTGAAAGGCAGAGTGACAGAGAGCAAGAGAGAAGGAGAAGGGGCAGAGAGCAAGCGAACAAGAGAGTATCTTCCATCCATGATTCATGCCGATTGGGCCAGACCACAGCCAGTAGCCAACTGGGCCTCCCACGTAGGTGGCACAAGGTAGTGGTCCTCACCCTGTGCCTCCAAGATATAATATCAACAAGCTGAACTGGACCTGGACACAGGAATTAATCCCAGGTACTCCAATATCGGTTGTCAGCATCATCCCAAGCATCCTAACCTGTTGAGGCACAATGCCCATAGGACCAATCAGATTTCTACACCTGAGATTAGATTAAATCAGATGATGAGCTACCTGCTCAAAGTATGTGAAAATAGCTGCTTAACATCAACAATAAAATAAAGGCAGAAATCAGATTTAACTTATATTTAACTTCTATGCTTGTCAGTTACTGTATCTGGTAGAGTAGGCTTTATCATAATGAGAGGTAAAGGTAACATGCTTCCTCCTCCCCACACTTTCATATCATTTTTATTGTGAGGTTTGTTATATTTACATTTTCTTAATATTCTAGGGTATTCTTTGAAATTTATAGGAATTTTTCCCCAGAAACCCCTTACTTAAGGTATACAAACTTCATGCATTTCATAAATACAACTTTAGGAACATAGTGATTCTTCCCACCCAACCCACCCTCCCACCTGCATTACCTTCTTCCTCCTCCCTCTTTTATTCCCATTCTTATTTATTACTAAGATCTATTTTCAATTAACTTTATGAACATAAGGTTAACTCTATACTAAGTAAAGAATTCAACAAATTGTATGAAAAAAATGCTCCTCAACAGTCGAGACAAGTTCAAAGTCATTGCATCTCAAAGTGTCAATTTCACTTTTATAGATATCTTTTAGGTGCTCTATTTGTTACCACAGATCAGGGAGAACACAGGGTATTTGTCCTTTTGGGACTGGCTTATTTCACTAAGTATGATGTTTTCTAGTTGCATCCATTTTGTTATAAACGTTTTTCAGTCATCTTGTATTTCAGCTGATTTTAATGGTAAGAGATAATATTCAAACAAGAATTGAAATCACTATGGTCTTAAAATGCAAAAAACAGACAACACAAAAACAACTTTATTTATTGATGCTCAATCAAACCATTTCAATTGGTGTGAATAGAAGCTCAGTAAACTTTTCCATAACTTATAGATACTGCATATGTAAGTGTTATACAACCAACTATAAATTAACATAAAAGCCTTGTTTATATTCATTGGACTGTGTTTAGACAAAGGAAAAATGTCACAAGAGGTTTCATAAATGATTTTTACAATGTGTACAGAAATAAAATGGTTTTATCCGCTAATGCTTAGTTCAACAGAAAATTAAATTAACTAGAACATCCTATTCCCAGAGAAATCCAGGCTATCATGGTTTTATAATAACAAGAATCCCTTAGAAATATTTATAAGGATTTCTTTTGAAAAGGTCACTGTATTTTCATGCTTGTAGCCTAAGTTAGTCCTCCAAGATTGTTATGCTATGGGGAAGTATCTTATCACCACCCCTTGAGAGACAAAGGATTTAAGCAGCTAATTATTTTATCACAAGATATTTTGGTAGAAAACTAAATATAATTTCTATTTGTTCTATGTATTTATGTTTGGAGTTAATTTATGAATGCGTGTAATAAATAATTAAATGGTGCATTTTTAATATAATTGTTAGAGATTAGCTGTTTAAGATAAGAAACAATAAAATAACTATTGGATGGAAACACTAGAGTATAATTATGCACACTTATCGAGATTAACTTCTCTTTCAATTTTTAATAAATTCTTACATCATATACCTCACCATTACCTCTCTTAGCTTTATTTTCAGACATAATGTATTTTATGAACAAACAGTTGATTCTTTGTCCATGGAACTTGCCCTGCTCTTTTTAAATACACTCTAAATGTTTTATAAAATTCTGAGTTGATGTCTTTAGCTAAGTAGTTTTCGTCTTATGTTTCATTGGAAGAGAACACAAGCTATTTTGGACAACTGTAGCACTTATTCAGAAGTAGTACTTTTAACATTTACTTTATATGAGTGATTATTGTTTACAACCCTTGCCTATTTTCTTGCTGGACTTTTTACTTTTTATTTGTTGAACTATTTAGTAGGACAAATAAGCTATTGACTACAACTTAAATTAAAAATGTGCTATCTCAAAAGATAATAAAATATTTTTAACTTACAAAAGTAGTACTGAAATGAGAAATAATCCTTTTTAATATTTTACCAAAAATTTTATATGGGGAAATACATGAATGTTATGCTGTGCTAATAACTGCTTTCATTCTGTGCTTTTCTTTCTGCAAAGAACAGAGATGAATTCTCATTTAAATAAAGATAAAAATCCCTTTTCTATGATTATTATTCCTGAATTTATGTGTATTTGATACTTTCTTTTATTTTTAGGAAATCTGTTAGTAAATTAGATTCTCAGGATCACATTAAATGTATGACAATCACTACAACACAATTTTCATCAATTCCCTTGTTAATGTGATATTAATACAAAGAAAACAGATTGAGTGTACTCCATAGCTACAATTCTAAGAATATAATGATATTTTCCTTCCCCCTCCATCTTGCCCCATTCTTTTTACTTTTTCTTTTCTAATTTTTGAGATAGTATATATTGTTTTAAAGTTTTATTTTATTTACTTGAAACACAGAGTTACAGAGAGAGGTAGAGACAGAGAGAGGTCTTCCATCTGCTGGTTCACTCCCCAGATGGCTGCAATGGCCTGAGCTGTGCTGACCCGAATCCAGGAGCCAGGAGCTTCTTCTGGGTCTCCCACATGGGTGCAGGGGCCCAAGCACTTGGGCCATCTTCTGCTTTCCCAGGCCATAGCAGAGAGCTGGATGGGAATAGGAGCAGCCGGGACTAGAATTGGAGCCCATATGGGATGCTGGCACTTCAGGCCAGGGCATTAACCCATTGTGCCATAGCAGGCCCCAAGATAATATTTTTTAATATGCATTATAGTCAAAAGCTTAATGTGCCACTAAATAAAGAGTTAAACAAGTACAAAGTAAAAAAAATCTAGGTCAGCAGGAATGTAGGCAAACAATATAATCAGTAACCAAATAAAAAGATGTCCATTTTACTTGTGTACAGTAAATTTAAAAATAATCATAAATCGTTAAAACTAGGGAATTATTTCTATATATTAACTATCACAAATAAGAGAAAATGTGAATATTTTGGAGGGAGGTGTCTGGCTTATTTCTGTTAGGATAATGATCTCTAGTTGCATCCATTTTTTCACATATGTCAGAATTTAATTCTTACTTGTGATTCAGCATTATTCTCTCACTCACTGGATCATTGCAACACCATAATAGTTGCAGTCAAGGGGCTCCTCGTTCACATGTTTAACTCTTGGGCCTACTAGTGGAGAAAGAAAAGAGATTTTAAATACTCAATGAAATTAAGAAAAAAAAAAAAAAAAGAAAGCCCCTATGTTTCTAAGCCCTGCTTTCTAGTAGACCACATAGAATCTTTTAATCATTAAAAAGTTTCTAGGCAGCTGGCGCCGCGGCTCACTAGGTTAATCCTCCGCCTTGCGGCGCTGGCACACTGGGTTCTAGTCCCGGTCGGGGCGCTGGATTCTGTCCCAGTTGCCCCTCTTCCAGGCCTGCTCTCTGCTGTGGCCCGGGAGTGCAGTGGAGGATGGCCCAAGTGCTTGGGTCCTGTACCCCATGGGAGACCAGGAGAAGCACCTGGCTCCTGCCATCGGATCAGCGTGGTGCGCCGGTCGCAGCGCGCCAGCCGCGGTGGCCATTGGAGGGTGAACCAATGGCAAAGGAAGACCTTTCTCTCTGTCTCTCTCTCTCACTGTCCACTCTGCCTGTCCAAAAAAAAAAAGTTTCTAGGCACCCAATCATTACACTAGACACTTAAGTTTCTGTAAAATATTTGGGAAACACTCATAATTTTTGCTAAAATAGTGTTGGTTATCAGTGCCTCATCCCCAATTTCACTTTCAGATTTAATTCATTTGATCAGTATCCACTATCCTATAAGCACCTATTTTAAATCCTATAGACCTTCAAGGACTAATTCTTCTTTTTTTTAGATTTCCATTTATTTATTTGAGAAGTAGAGCCACAGACAGAGAGAGAGAGAGAGAGAGGGACAGATAGAAAGGTCTTCATCCACTGGTTCAGTCCCCAAATGGCTGCAATGGCCTGAGCAAAGCCAAGCTGAATCTAGGAGCTAGGAGATTCTTCCGGGTCTTCCACATGGGGACAGGGGTCCAAGCACTTGTGTCATCCACTACTTTTCCAGGCCATAGCAGAGAGTTGAATTGGAAGAGGATCAGCAGGGTCATGAACCAGTGCAAGTATGGGATGCTGGCACCGCAGGCAGAGGCTTAGTCTACTATGCCACAGAAGCCCCCCCCATGAACAACTCTTAATGCTCCTTTTTAGACTCTACTGTGGGCAATATATGTTTTAGACAATGCACTTAACATGTATTTAGACTGTTGCTCTTCTACTCCTTAAACTGCCTTGCTTCCCTCACTTCTTGCAGCCTCCCCTAGACTATCTTGATGGTGAGTGGTTGTATAAGCAGAAGTATACATTGTGTCCTAGTTTAGCTTCATTTCCAGAAGTTGGCAAAGGAACGAAGCAAGGCCATCTTGGTTTCTGAGGTGCGTCAACCAAGATCTTTTGTGGTTACATAATATTAGGGTGGTGCCTGTGTTCACATCCTTGCTGAAGGGTTCCCCTTGGAAAGCACTGGGCAATGGCCACATGGGAGACCCAAAATGAAGATGCAGCCTTCTGGCTTCCACCTGGCGCAGTCTCAACTGTTGTGGACATTTGGGGAAATGTACCAGCTGATGAAAAATCTCTGTCTGTCTCTGTGCCTTTCAAATAAAATAAAAGTAAATAAATAAGATTGAAATAAAGAGAGAGAGAAGAGACAATCTGAGTGGTCTGTTCCTTCATTGACAATGCATGACTTATTTACATTACCTTGTCTGTACCAAGTATTTCCTTTTTTTCTCCTTTGTAACAACTATTTTCTCCATCCTGCATCAAGCCCATTTCAGATTCCTTACCATAGAAATGCTCTTTATTTCAGCGACATGCAATTTTCAGTGTCTTCCAAGACTTGAGCACAAATCACTTACATGCTCAGTGCAGAATGCTGTGTACCAGTATCCTCTGTCATGAATGCCATTCTTTCTACTAATGAAGACCGAGTTGGCATTGCCTTGCTGGCACTCTCCTACCTAATTTACTTTCATTGAATTTGGGAGGCATCCTAGCAAACCACAGAGGGAGGAATGGGGATGAAGTTAGGCTGGTAAAGCCTGTACATGCCTTCCTGCAAGGCTGTCTCTGAGCATGGTTGTTGCTCCTCTCACAGCAGCTTGCTCTCTGTAATCCTTTCCTTCTTCTTCCAGGTACTGGTAACCTCTCCCTCTACTTCTGCCTGAAGCCCACGTTTGGTGCCAAACTTCCCTGCCTTTTGCCAGGATCCTGTATGGGTTTCCCTGTTCTTAGTCTGTATGTTACCTTAATGTTTGAATGTGTCATTTGCTTACTAACTCAAGCATGTTGAATAAATAAAAGTCAAATATCAGCCCTTTGGTTGACTTGTAGGCATCTTTCTTCAGGGTGATATTGACCCTTACCTATAAAGACAAATAAAATAATGTATTGAATCATATGCCAAATATTTTATCAAAGAGTTTTCCAGATAAACTTCCTGATGTGTTAGGGAGAGTTTGGACTTTTATAATCAGAATTTGGTTAAAATTCTGAGTTTACATCATTAATATTGTGGTTTCCATCTATGAGACCCATTTCCTCACATGATATGGATAATAGTGTATGATTTTGAATGTGGTTGTTTAAACAAATGGGTTATAGTTTAAATAATATGGAGTTTAGTAGATATTCCATAATCAATTCCACTTTTATATGCATGCATTTCGTTATAGGTTGGAGCATCAGTTATTTTGGCACATGTTGGGCACAATAGGAAAAGAGGATCTGCATTTGTTAAATGTTGACAGTGCGTAACACCAGCTCTAATTCAATTACCTTCTAGACCTTGCACATTTAGAAAATCTTAGCTGAACTTGCAGAGTTCTGAGAATATATGGCTCATGTATGTGGTGTACATATACACATATTTTACACAGATACAGTGAAACATATATTTTTAGCCAAATACATATTTCAGTACATAGTTTTAAGTTGAATATATCAAGAGATAAAGGTTAAAAATATATGTATTCTAATAATTACCAAAGTTGAAGTGGTTGTACAAATTACTTCTTATACAACTTGTTTTTCCTAGAAGTTTCCTTTATTCCATATTACCTTGTCAAGTTGTCTCTATTATTTTGTAGAACTTATTACTACATACCAAATATTCACATTTTTATCAAACTGGAAATTAGAATGTTAGAAATTAGTTAACTGACTTTAATAAATACTGATAAGTAAAATAATAAAATAACCTTAAATAATATTTAATTAAAATTAATATTATTAAATGGCATTAAATAATAATTTTGCATCCAAATATTAATATTATTCCTAATAAATATATTAGGTAAAATTTTATTTACATTAATATATTAATAAATCAATTTTAATGAAATAATTATATTATTCACAAGAGGTAAATTTGATATGAATGAAATATTTCTATAATTGGAATTTCATTATTGGGATAAAGTTACATGAATAGGAAGTTGCTTTTTGCTTAATAACATATAATTTCAAAACAAGTGCAGAATAAGACTAAATAACTAGGAAATGACTTTATACGCAAACAAATTTTACTGATTATGAATGTTTGCTCATAATACATGAAATACCACCTTCTCATCTCTCATTGACTCCTATCAAACACTGAATATTTGTATAATAATAGGAGGAAAGAAAAGATCTAAGACATTTAAACAAGACTGAAAGGTAGAGTTCAAGGATTTGTTAGCAATGCACACTTCTTGAAGACCACTTCTCATTCGCAAAGGAAGTGCTTGAGACTGTTTTGCTAGGAGGTTCTTGGCTTCCATGCTTTTGTCTGGGTGTATGTATGTGTATGCCCACATGATGGGAGAACACTTTAGGGATTCTACAAAGTAGTGGAAATCTCTGATAGATATCTTAAATAGTATGGTCTAGATCATGGATTTTACATTTTGAAAAATAATTCATATTTGCACATAATTATTCTAAATTACTTTTAAAAATATTTCCCTACTGAAAGTATTTCTATTAATGTGGATAGAAATTTTAACAAAGTTGAAAATTATAATCAAGAGTTATACATGTTTTTAAAGCTAATATATATTGTTAAATTGACCTCTAATAAGATTATTTCTACCATAATTTGGAATACTATTCAGTGGTTAAAGACAAAAGCACAGGGACCAGTGCTGTGGCTCAGCGGGTTAAAGCCCTGGCCTGAAGCACCGGCATCCCATGTGGTCACCCGTTCTAGTCTTGGCTGCTCCTCTTCTGATCCAGCTCTCTACTATGGCCTGGGAAAGCAGTAAAAGATGGCCCTAGTCCTTGGGCCTCTGCACCTACATGGGGGACCCAGAAGAAGTTCCTGGCTCCTGGCTCCTGGCTCCTGGCTTCAGATCGGCACAGCTCCGACCATCGCGGCCATCTGTGGAGTGAACCAGCAGATGGAAGACCTCTCTCTCTGTCTCTACCTCTCTATGTAACTCTGTCTTTCAAATAAATAAAAATAAATATTTTTAAAAAACACAGTGAAATTCTTTTGCATCAAAAAGAATGCAACTGGAAATAATTCTACTTAATGAAATAAGCCAGTCCCAAAAAGACAAACACTGTATGTTTTTCCTGATTTGTGATAAATGAGTACCTAAATGTAATGTATTGTAGTGAAATCGCCATTTTGAAAGTTGATGATCATTTACAGCATTTGCCTCTACTGTTGAGGAGCTGGCTTATTTTTTTTTCTTCATACTATTTGTTGGACTCTTTAGTTAGTGTAGGGTTAATCTTATGAGTATAAAGTAAACTGAAAATAGCTCATTGTAAAAACTGAGTGGGGATAATAGAAAGAGGAAGAAAAAGAGTGGGTGTAAGGGCAGGAGGGAGGGTAAGGTGGGAAGTATCACTATGTTCCTAAATCTTTATATATTAAATACATGAAATTTATATCCCTTAAATCAATTTTTTAAAAAAAGCAAAAAAAAATTAAAATAAATCAGTTTACAATTTAAACTGCAAGATAGGGAGTGTTGTTCTCACATTATGCTCACTCACATTGTTGAATCACTCTTGAATTCACCCCCTTCCTGGACAAAGTCAAAATCCTTGGAAGATGGGCAAACGAATGGAAGCAGGTACTCCATTTTGTTGACCATACTTTTGGTTTATAATGCTTGCCTGGTTAACTTAATCTAGACCCCATCCAGTTTGGGAATCAATATTAAGCACTAACACTGAATTGCCTCAAAGTGACTTTTCATTTAACAGGAAGATGAGCCATTGTGTAATAAAGATTTTATATATATACATATACATATATGTGTGTATATATATTTATATTTAGCAAATTGGAGGAAAGTAATGAACACTTAGAGACAGATTAGGGAGAGGTAATTGGAGATGTTTGTACATTTGCAGTGAGTCAGTTCAAGCTGGAAGTCCATTTGTCTCAGGATTACTTGTGACAGAGTAAGAAGGGAATCTTGCCTGTAGGGCATTATTTGAAGTTTATTTAAAATTACATGCAAAAGCAGTCACCCACAGATGGTTTCTCTGTAGCTTGCCTGAATTGAACAGATCATCTCAAAACTGTTCTCAGCATGGATCGGTGCCTGCTCCACAAATCCCAGGCTGTCATTCTTCAGGGAGTGGAGAGGTGGATGCAGAGGAGAGAACCTAAACTCTTCCTCAACCCTTGGCGGAGACCTCTTCCAGAGAAATATTCAAGTGCATCTGCTTTCCTGCAAGCAGGTTCTCTACTACGTGGGAGATCATCCCAGAAGACTTGAAAAGTTTCTTGGGAACTTCAAAGATCATGTTTACAGCACTGTAAAATACGCTTTCATTCTATTAATCAGTGGCCATACTTTAAAACCAACGTCTGTAGTGGAAATTTTTCAGCTCTCTAAGACTGCTTGTCCTGGCCTCCATTACCTCACCAACCTGCACTGAACTTCTTTGGGGTGTTTATTATACATATTTACATTTATTGATTCTTAATGCTTTGCCCTTGCTGTTTTTGCATGTTGCCTTTACATCTAAGTAGATGAAAGGTGTCTTGGGGTTAGTGGCTACATATGGCATCTCTATCTGTTTCATTCAAGACCTTGAACAAAACAGGTTCTATCATTATTGACTGGATGCTTGCTAACAATTGTAAAAAATGTGGAACATTACAGTTTTGTAGCCCCTTGGAAAAGTAATTTAACATGAACATATAGAATTTTTAGGGTTTGGTTTGAAATGGATGCTTTCTCCCAATCATTCCTATATACAGAATACTTAATCTGGAAACAGAGTTCATTGGAGAAACAAGAAAAGAAAAACTATGTTGAATCTTACTACCATTCATTCTATGATTTTATTTTACTTACTCTAGGTAGCATAAACTATGTATAACAAATAAGACAAAAGTAAAAGTTATAACTTAAAAAACATTTTAAGGCATATATATATGCACACATATATATATATATATATATATACAAACGAATAGACTAATTAAGTGAATTTGGATGTGGGAGAATATTTCACAAGTTTTTAATAGTGGGGGGAATACACAGTCTTTGTAGGATTTGCATCACCTCTACAAAATATTTTGAATGTAGGGTGTCCACACAGTCCACTTTGTCCAGGATAGTCCTGACTTGTGCCCAGTGTCATGAGACATTATGCACAGCCTCACCTCTGTCCTTGTACGTGAAGTGTTTCATTAATGGGATAATAACTTTTATAGTCACTGCACAAATTCAATATCATACTCAAGATTCTTGCCTTTGAAGAATGAAAACTCATTCCAACCAACTAATAAACTAGGGTTATTCCAAAGTTAGGTGGTTTTATAATTTGGTGGTTTGAAGCGCATATCATAGATTGAGCTGTTTAAAATATTTTCCCAGCATTATGAAATAATAAAGGTGAAATATGATTGTTTGATCAGATTCTAAGCTGTCTCACAACATATGGGCTTTCAAAATAAATCTGAGTCTTTCTGATGTGTGTTTTGTTCATGCACAGTAAATTAGAATCTTGTGTAAAGACTTTTCAAAAGAACATCTGAATTCTTTCCTCCAACTGAAAACAGTTCTTTTAAAGAACATCTAGATCTGAATAAAACTATTCAAATCGAGGATAAATAAATAACCTCATCACAGAATGAATGATAGGGCATGGAGGCTGACCTGAAGTCCCAGAGGATGATGAACTTGTGTGTATTTTTTGGTATTATTAACACGCAACTAGCTTCTTGGGTCAAGAGTATGGTTTTCTTCCAAACATATCAAAACCCATCACATGTTCACAAAAGCTAGTAAGTCTAAGAAATTCAATCTCATATTGCAAACTCATGTGAGTCAAATTCTAGTTCCCAGGTTCCAGGGATGTTAGAGGAGAAATCAATCATTCACATTACAAATTCTAGTGGGAACAGATATCAAACTTGGAAATAAACAAAAAATAACAGCGATACCACGATGTTCTGAGACAATTCATTGCTTTAAAGAGCAATCTGTTCCCTCTACTTCATTGAAGAAAAAGGACTTAATGGATGGTCTTTAAATTGTCTTTGAAATGTTTATCACAAAATCTGAAAATGTATATGCAAAAAGTTGCATATATTTTGCTTGGGTCCTTGGGTGAGGTTGAGACATAAGCCATGAAGAGAACATGAGTAAATTATGGATGCTTTTGTATTTATTTGTCATTATTGCTTTTCGGCAATATTTTTCTATCTCTGCTGGTCTGGAAACAGAAATAATTTCCTAGAAAGATGAGAGATTAAGGTGCGGAATGGTAGTTGATGGAGTGACTAGTTGGAGATTTGTATGTGGTATGAATCATGACAACTCAAAATGCAATATCCTTGTGATAAAATGTCAATAGATTTCACTCTCCCATTTATAGCTAATTTAGAGATTGAGAATTATGGCTTTGGTGGTTCACTTCAGATGAACCGTGAATCAATCACTATTGTAATAATGTCAAGTCAAGATATTAGTATTCTAGGCTGGCGCCGCGGCTCACTTAGCTAATCCTCCACCTGTAGCGCCGGTATTCTGGGTTCTAGTCCAGGCTGGGGCACCGGCTCTGTCTCAGTTGCTCCTCTTCCAGTCCAGCTCTCTGCTGTGGCCTGGGAAGGCAGTGGAGGATAGCCCAGGTGTTTGGGCCCTGCACCCGTGTGGGAGACCAGGAGGAAGCACCTGGCTCCTGGCTTCGGAACGGTGCAGCACACCAGCAGTGCCGACCATTTGGTGGGTGAACCAACTGAAGGAAGACCTTTCTCTCTGCCTCTCTCTCACTGTCTAACTCTGCCTGTCAAAAAAAAAAAAAAAAAAAAAGATCTCACTAGTCTCATATTCCCCTGCTAGACATTAATGCATCCATTGTCTGAAAACTTATATCATTTTTTATTTGATTGTGTGTTCTTGTAAACTGATTATGCTGATTGAAAAATCAAGATTAAAAAAGTATCAAAATGCTTTTTTTTTTTTAAATGGTGGAAGATGCCGCAGTAAAAACAGTTACAGAAGATTCAGGAAAAGCCAAATAGACAAAGCAACAAGTATCCTTTGCTTGAGATCTCATTGAACTAATCAATGGCAAGGAAGCATGTTTGAGACAGAGAAATCTGACTAGATTCTACGCTGAATAACTATTTCAATTTTGTTTTGTTGAAAAAAAGCATGGAAATCATGCTAAATCCTGTGTTCTTAGCATCAAAACCAATGTATATATTCAAAAAATTAAATGATCTCTGGGATTTGTTTAAATATACTAGAGCAAATGTGAAATTTTGAAATAATATTTTGAAATATTGATAATTGTTGAAATTGTTTATAGGTAATTAAACTAAAAACTAATATTGTATTGCAAGTAACGTAAGATGAATTTAAATAGATACAATTGATCAAAGTCACAGAATTAAGCTTGGCACTCCTGAAGAACAGCATAAACAAACTTGCATTGTCATATTTGAGGATCTATAAGGCAATATTTATTCATTAAGGTAACATTTATTAAATATGTGTTATTTGCTAGGCACTTTTACTTAAACACACAGCAGTGATTTAGGTGTAGAGATACTTTCCAAGTTACAATGGGTTATGCTCCCTATCACCCCATCACAAATTGAAAATATTATAGTCAAAAGTGCATTTAGTACACCAATCCTGCTGAGCAGTCTAGATTAGATGCATGGTGCACTGTAGAGTTCACATTGTTTGCACTCATGATCTCATGTCTGACTGGGAGCTGCAGTTACTGATGCTGTTCAGTATTGTGAGAGAGGATCATACTGCATGTCACCAGCCCAGGAAAACATCAGAACTCAAAAGTGAAGTGCGCTTTTACTGCACGCATATGAAATTTGCACCATCACAGAAATCCAAAAATTGTAAGTTGGACAATTATCAGTCAAGGACTATGTGCACTGAGGCACAGATGGACAAATAGATAAACTCAACAGAATGCAGATACCAAGAATAAATACTTGTATATTCACATATTCATACTTAATATAGGACTGCTTTGGAAGGGAAGACTCACCTACCAATAGTGCCGGGACATTTGATCATGCAGAAGATGATAAATAAAGCCAGATCCCTACATAACTTGTTCACATGTGCGTATATACACACAACAGAGAGTTTGAGTTCCTGACAGATTACAGCAAACATGATAGACAAAAAATAATTTTTTGGAAGAAAATATGGGTGAGCACATTGGATGTGGTTTTGTAGAGATGTATATTTAAAACAAAGTACACTCAAGCCAGCGCCACAGCTCACTAGGCTAATCCTCCTCCTGTGGTGCCTGCACACTGGGTTCTAGTCCTGGTCGGGGCGCCAGATTCTGTCCCGGTTGCTCCTCTTCCAGTCCAGCTCTCTGCTGTGGCCCGGGAAGGCAGTGGAGGATGGCCCAGTTCTTTGGGCCCTGCACCCGCATGGGAGACCAGGAGAAGTACCTGGCTCCTGGCTCCTGGCTTCGGATCAGTGAGGTGCACTGGCTGCAATGTGCCAGCCGCAGCGGCCATTGGGGGGTGAACCAAAGGGAAAAAAAAGGAAGACTTTTCTCTCTGTCTCTTTCTCTCACTGTCCATTCTGCCTGTCAAACAAAAAACAATTAAACAAACAAACAAACAAAAAACAAAAAACAAAGTACACTCAGAGCCCTTGTTGTGCAGTAGGCAAAACAGCCACCTGCAGCACTTGCATCCTATATGAGTGCCTGTTGGTGTTCTGGCTGCACACTTCTGCTCCAGCTCCCTGCTAGTGGCCTGAGAAATACAGCAGAGGATCGCTGCCACCCACGTGGGGACCTGAAGGAATTTCCTGGCCCTTGGCATCTGCCTGACACAGCCCTGGCCATTGAGGCTGTTTGGGGGGAGTGGATGGATTATTTCTTTCTATATCTCTCAGTCTTTCAAAAAAAGGTGCATTCAATGAAAAAAACTATTTATGCATGTGAATACATGAAAGAACTTCTGTTCATCAAAGCATGTGGAAGAGAAAGTAAACAAGCACAAAGACACACATAAGTAAATTTGAGAAAGGATAGATTTTCAAAATACATGGTGAACTACAATCAGTGAGAAATGAGCTAAAAATAATTCCTACAGTGGCAAAAATACTGAAATAGGCATCGTGCTAAAGAGAATCACAAAATGTGAACAATAGTAGGATGTTATCAACATCTTGTGTGCTGATTGGAATGCAACTGTCATTAACTACTTCAAAAAGACACTTGTACATTTTCTTGCAAATTTGAGAATGTGCATTTCTATGGTCCAAGAAGTTCACTGTTAACTGTATTTCCTAGCAAATCTACTGTATACAATGTACCTGGAGTGTTTTGGTAATTAATCATTATGTAACAAAGCATCTATAATAACAATACTCACTTTATTATACACAGATTACATTGGCTCAGGGCTTCAGGCAGAGCTAAGATCGGTGATATTTAGTTCCAGATGACAACTTTGGTGTTCCTGTTCAACTGACAGCTGGTCTCATTTGGACTTGTCATAAAGGCTTTACTCACATGCCTGATCTTTAAATGGGGACAGTTGAAGGCTGGGGCATTTGATGGATGGGCTCCTCTTTCTGCAATTTTGTATCTTTTGGCCAACATCTCACAAAACCCCGCCACCGCCAGTTCTTGCTTACTACCATTCCAGTCTCTACTTGAGTTCAAATACTTTCCATTCCTCTTTGCTGCTAATTTCATATAACATACTGTCTTCCAAGTTCATCCATGTTGCTGCAACTTAAAAGATTTTCTTCTTTTTAAAAAGACTGAATAGTGTTTTATTATTACATATATATCACATTTTCTTTGTTTATTCATATGTAAGGACACAGGTTGTTTCCATTTCTTTGCTATTGTAAATAACTCTGCAATGAACATTGAAGTTAATTAACTCTTTCATATATTGATCTCATTTAATTTTGGTATATACTTAGTGGTAAGACTGATGGATCATATAATATTAGTTCTATTTTTAGGTTTTTTTTTGAAAAAATACATACCGTCTTCCCTAAAGTCTGTACTGATTTATATTTTCATAAACTGTACATATGGGTTCATTATTTTTCACATCCTCAATAGCACTTATTGTCTTCAAACTTTTAATAAAAGACATTTTAATAGTTGAGAGATATATCCATATCACATTTAGAAACTTGCATTTCTCTTGTGATTAATGTTGCTGTGCATCTTCATATCTACCTATCAAACATTTTATGTTCTTTTGAAAAATATCTGATCAGATCCTATGCAGTTGTTTTTCTATTTTTTAATTTTTTTAATATAAGGTGAGCCAATTTCATGTATTTCATATATACAGATTTAGGAGCACGGTGATACTTCCAACCCTACCCTCCTGCCTCCTACTATCCCATCCTCCATCTTCCCTCCTTTCTTATTTTTTCTTTTAATTTTTACAATTAAATACTTTTAGTTTATTTTATGATCATGTTTAATCCTACATTAAGGGTTTAACAATCGTAAGAAGCAAAAAACAAACAAACACAAAAAAGCCACAGTTCCTCAACTGTAGACACAAGAGCTGTAAAAAATTTTAAAAATCTCAAAATGTCAATTTCACTCAAATAAATTACATTTTCTGTGTCACAAATCAGGAAAAACTCATGAAATTTGTCTTTTTTGGACTGGCTTATTATACCAAGCATAATGATTTCCAGTTGCATCCACTGTATTGCAAAAGACAGGATTTCATTCTTTTTTATGGCTGAGTAGTATTTCACAGTGTATATGTGCCATATATCTATCATCAGTTGATGAACATCTGGGTTGATTCCATATCTTAGTTATTGTTAATTGAGCTGCAAGAAACACAGGGAACAAATAACTCTTCTATATGCTAACTTCATTTTGCTTGGGTGAATTCCCAGTACTGAGATGGCTGGCTCATATGGTAGATCTATTTTCAGATTTCTTAGAATCTCCATTCTGTCTTCTATACTGATTGTACTTGTTTACATTCCCACTGACTGTGGACTAGATTACCTTTTCACCCACATCCTTGCCAGCATTTATTTTTGATTTCTGTATGAGTCATTCTAAGTTGGATCAGGTAAAATCTCATTGCAGTTTTTATTTGCATTTCTCTGATGGCTAGTGATCCTGAGCATGTTTTCATGTGTCTGTTGGTCATTCAAATTTCATCCTTTGAAAAATGCCTATTCAAGTTATTTGGCCATTTCTTAATAACTGGATTGTTTGTTTTGTTGTTGTTGAGTTTCTTCACACTAAACCCTTATCTGTTGCATACTTTGCAAATATTTTCTCCAATTTTGTTGGTTGCTCTTCACTTCATTGAATATTTCCTTTGCAGAGTGGAAGCTTCTCAGTTAGGTGTAATACCATTTGTCTATTTGTGTTTTTATTACCTGTGATTCTGGTTTTTTTGCAAGAAATCTTTGCCTATGCTGATGTCTTGCAGTGTTTCTGCAGTGTTCTTCTCCAGTAATTTGATGGTATCAGCTCATAGATTTAGATGCTTGATCCATTTTGAGTTGATTTTTGTATAACGTGTAGGGTAGGGGATTTTTTTTCATACTGCTGCATGTGCAGATTCAATTTTCCTAGCACCGTTTGTCAGAATATCAGATTAGTTGGTTGTAAAAGTGTAGGTTGATTTCTGGGGTTTCTATTCTGTCCCACTGGGCTAAATGTCTATTTTTGTGCCAATACCAGGATGCTTTGATTATAACTTTCCTGTAGTATTTCTTGACATCTGGTGTTGTGACGCTTCCAGCTTTGTTTTTGTTGTTTAAGTTTGTTTTAGATATTCCAGGTCTGTTGTGTATACATATGAATTTTAGCATTGCATTGTTTCTTCTAGATCTGAGAAGAAAGTCATTGGTGTTTTGATTGGAATCACATTGGATCTATAAATTGCTTTCAGTAATATGGACATTTTGATGATCTTAATTCTTCCAATTCATGAACATGGAAGATCCTTCCATTTTTTTGGTGTCTTCTTTTTTTTTTTTTCTTTTCTTTAATATTTTGCAATTACAATTGTAGAGGTCTTTTACCTCCTTGGTTAAATTTATTCCAAGGTATCTAAAATATTTTGTAGCTACTGTGAATGGAACTGATCTTACAAGTTCTTTCTCTGCCAAGACCTTGTCCGTGTATAAAAAGACTATTGATATTTTGCGTATAAATGTTATATCCTGCAACATCATTGGATTCTCTTATGAGCTCCAATAGTCTCTTAGTAGAGTCTTTTGGTTCCCTTATATATATAATAATGTCACCTCCAATCAACTATAATTTGACTTCCTCCTTTCCAATTTGAATTACTTTAATTTTTTTCTTGCCTAAAGGCTCTGGCTAAAACTTCTAAGACTATATTGAATAGTGATGGTAAAAGTATGGTGGCAAATGCTCCCAAAATTTCCCCATTCAATATATTGTTGATGTGGCTTTATCATATATTATCTTCATTGTGTTGACTAATATTCCTTCTATACCTAAAATGCTTAAGGTTTTTATCATGAAAGGATGTTGTATTTTATCAAATACTTTCTCCGCACGTATTGAGTTAAATATCTGTTTTATTTCTTGAATTTTTATGTGATGTACCACATTTATTCAATTGCATATGTTGAACCATTTTTAATCGGGTTTTTGCTTCTTTTCTATTGAATTATTTTTGCTTCTTATTTATTTTGTATATTAACCCTTAACAAATAGATTGTTTGCAAATATTCTCTTTCCTTCCTTAATTGTCTCTTTACCCTTTTAATATTTCATTGGTTGTGTAGAAACTTTTTAGTTTATTATAATACAATTTTTCTATATTTGCTTTTCTTGCCTGAATATGATACACTTGTTTCTTATACAATCATTCAATTAATCTTTATAATATGTTCATTTAAAAATCATTTTCTTGAGCCTTTACTTCTTCTCTAAAGGTTCAACCTGTATCATTTGATTATTTGATCATCTTTTAATGATTTCTTTTATTTTTTTTTTTTTTTTTTTTTTTTGACAGGCAGAGTGGACAGTGAGAGAGAGAGACAGAGAGAAAGGTCTTCCTTTGCCGTTGGTTCACCCTCCAATGGCCGCCGCGGCCAGCGCGCTGCGGCCGGCACACCGCGCTGATCCGATGGCAGGAGCCAGGAGCCAGGTGCTTTTCCTGGTCTCCCATGGGGTGCAGGGCCCAAGCACCTGGGCCATCCTCCACTGCACTCCCTGGCCACAGCAGAGGGCTGGCCTGGAAGAGGGGCAACCGGGACAGAATCCGGCGCCCCGACCGGGACTAGAACCCGGTGTGCCGGCGCCGCTAGGCGGAGGATTAGCCTAGTGAGCCGCGGCGCCGGCCATGATTTCTTTTATTTACATTCATTCATCTACATTCTTTTATCATCCACTACCAGTATATTTTTGAAATTTCTCTTATGTTGATAATTTTAATTCCTTCTTTTCTTGTCTTCTGTGTATTATGACAGAGAGCTTTACATGAATGTACATGCATAAAAAACCATCTAGTATAATGGGTGTTTGTATATATTTTCAAAATTATTACCGTGAGAATACTTGAGCCAGTATAATGGGATAAAAAATTGATCAGTCTCACTTGTTGTTTTGAATTGCTAAGAGGCAAATGAGTCAATAAATGTGAGTGCTCTGTACTCTTTATTTATTTCAAATTTATATAAATTTTGATTATGAAAAATGTCACTCAAAAATAGAAAAGGGATTTGAATGTGTTTATTATTTTGTTTTCTTCAAATTTGCAATAAAAATAGAAAAATGAACATCTTACTAGTATAATATTTTAATTTCAGCAAAAAGTTTTCTTGGGACTTTGAGCCCCTTATGTTTCTTGGAATACAAAAAGCTCTTGTTTTACAATATTTTGATGAGTTTAGTGTAAATGTAAATAAATGCAAAAAACATATGGCTTAAATTTTCTGTGACACACATATTAAAATTTTGAGAGAAAACGTGTTTGGCACATATGCTTTGGAGTTAGCAAACCAGAACTATGAGGAAATGTCCCTAAGAACTTCATGAAACTCCTGAAACTCACAAGAAAAATGCAACTGGTGCTGGCGCCTTGATGTGGTGGGTAAAGCTGCTTCCTACAGTGCTGCAAACCATATGAGTGTTGGTTCAAGACTTGGCTGCACCACTTCCAATCCAGCCCTCTGCTATGGCCTGGGAAAGCAGTAGAAGATGGCCCAAGTCCTTGGGTCCCTGCACCCTTGTGGGAGTCCTGGAAGAAGCACATGGCTTCTAGTTTCAGATCAGCCCAGCTCTAGCCATTGCAGCTATTTGGGGAGTGAACCAGTGGATATAAGATCTCTCTCTCTCTCTCTCTCTCTCTCTCTCTTTCTCTCTCATGCCTCTATCTCTCTGTACCTCTGCCTTTCAAATAAATAAATATATCTTCAAAAAAAAGAAAAATGTTTACAAACAAAAAACTCAAAATGTACATATTACATATTATTAATAATAAGAAATTTGTGCAACCTATTTGTTTTCTTAAAAGTAGAACATCTTTCAAGTGGAATCCCTTTACACCAACCTTGTGTAATAGTTTAGTTAAACAGTGATATGCTTTGACTGCTAATAATTCTTAAACTATCATATAGGACCCACAAATATATTAGTAGCAATGTTAAAGAATATTTAAACACACACACACACACACACACACACACACACAAAGGGTAAGATTTCTAAGTCTTTCCATTGTGGTGAAAACTATTCCTTAGCAGGGTATTATCGATGTTTAAGTATTTGTACAACAAGTTTATATTTTGTTAAGACTATCACACATACTGTGACATATTTTTTGCAGATCAAATGGTCTAGATCAATATTGATACTGTACATGTACAGAATTTGGAATGATATAAAATATTTAATATCAAATGTGAACTTGGATGTAATTAAACTGATGAACTTAATTTAAAGAC
This sequence comes from Oryctolagus cuniculus, assembly GCF_051225735.1. Lineage (NCBI taxonomy): Eukaryota > Metazoa > Chordata > Mammalia > Lagomorpha > Leporidae > Oryctolagus > Oryctolagus cuniculus. The sequence goes on along the minus strand of NC_142870.1, from coordinate 17,886,198 downwards.
AAACTTAAATTTCAATTTCTTTGCATACAAAACTGAATAAATGGATGAATACTGTCACAGAAGAACAAGTTCAAGTAAAATGTTCTTAACCAGAAATCTAATGATAACCAACTCGATGTAAACAACCAAATGAAAATGAATGTCCCGTCAGAACTATCAAAAACATATTCCAAACTTATAAACGTTAATGTCCTTAGGAACTTTTCCAGAGAAATTATCATGTTAATTCTCTCAGTAAATATCTACATCACAATAAAGGACTTTTCTAGCAAGTACTTCATAATTTGTAACTGCTAAAGAATCAGATGGTTTTGCCAGGTGCATACAATAAATTTGCACTGTTATTGTTGCTATTATTTTTGAAAATAGTGCTAGAAGAAGAAATTAGAAATGAACACTTAGGCCCAAAAGTATTTTAAATCTGATTCACTTCAAGACAGCAAAATGAATGTAAGATTTTCTCAATGATAACAACTGAAACATTATAATCTTGTCCTTGGGGCATATACCTAATACAGCCTGTCTCTATTTTACTTGATGCTACCACACAGCCACCATGCTTGTGAAAGGATGCATTTGAATACAGGTGTCATTCATCAAGAATGAAGAGAAAGAGCTAATAGATACAGAGAATGCCTTATATGCAAGGTATGCATTGTTTATATGCATTATATGGTTAAAATCTCTCAGGACACCTACTAGGAGAATTGTTAGTATTCACATTATACTCATGACCATTTCAGTTGAGAAAAGAATTAGACATTCAAGCAAGGTCACAGGACACATGGCAGAGTAATGATTCCTACTCAGTTTCACTTTTTGTAAGGATAATGTGAGAGAATCCTCTTCAAGTGTTTTACTCTTTCGTACTTACAATATGAATACACTCATGTGTAATGGACCCTATTTGAGACACGTATTTGGAATCTACAGGCACATCTTCTCTGTTAAATTCAGGAATCTAAAATTTGTGATCACAAAGATGAGGTTCCAGTTTTGTGCCACAGACAATCTAGTCTCTATCTGATATGATTTAACTTTTTTTAAAAAATAATTTATTTGTTTATGTGAATGCTAGAGCTACAGACAGAGAGGGAGCGATGGAGAGAAAGATCTGCCATCTTGCTGGTTCACTCACCAATCAGCTGCAGTGGTCAGAGTTGGGGCAATCCATAGCCAGGAAGCAGGAGCTTCCTCCAGGTCTCTTACACGGGTGCAGGGGCCCAAGCACTTGAGTCATCTTTCTTTACTTTCCTAGGCCACAGCAGAGAGCTAGATCAGAAGAGGAGCAGCAGGGACATAACCGGCGCCTATATGGGATGCCAGCACCGCAGGCAGACACTTAGCCCACTATACCACAGGGCTGGCCCCTAACTTTTTGAAAACTATGAGGTAGTCAACTTTCTAATTGCATTATTATGAACTGATCACAGTAGTCAAATACTTAAAAATTCCAGCCTCAGTTTAACAGCAATATTTACAGCTAACTTACAGCTTCTTTCAAGAAAGAGGATGGCTCACTTACTGAAAAAGATCCACGAAACAAGTAGTATTGTAAAGGAATCTGGAAAATTGCAAAATTATTAAATATATAAATCTAGTTATTATCTTCAGCTCCTCTTCTTTAAATGTGCTTTTATTAGAAGTTGTTAAAACTTTATTTCAAATGAAAGCAAAGCACTATGTGTAAATGTACAAGCATAGCAAGAGGAACATGTTTGGATACTTTCGTACTAGGCCATTTTGAGCTAACTCAACAGTCATTGCAATGACTGCATTTCATATGAAGAACAGTGTTTCTGTCCTTACTATTCCTTCCTTTGTTCAGTCAGCAATATCCATTTTGTGCTGATAATTTAATATTGAATATGGGGGTTATTTGGCATAAGACTGCAGGTCAACTTTACTGATTGAACATTCTACAAGCTCCCTGAGAAGGTAAATCAAGTATCATTTATTTTAGGCTCCCTCTCATCAATTATAGGGTCTATCAGGAGACCAAGACTCTTACAACGCTTGATGACTGAATGAAAAAGTTTATTCAAGGACTTTTTGGAAACAATGTTTTTTTTTTGTTTTTTTTTGTTTTTTTTTTTTTTTTTTTTTTTTTTTTTTTTTTTCTGTTCATTCTAAATACTGTCGTCTTACCAATTTGGAAACTAGTAACATATTACATTTCCCTTCAGAATGAATAAATTAAAAGAGACATCCATTTGAAAAATATCCTTGAAGACAAATTATAATGTGCTCTCTTCTCATATGAGCATTGCAGGGTAGAAAATGATAGTCTGCAAAGTTCTGCGTCCCTTCAAATGATCCTGAAGAAGAGACATTACGAAATACCTGGACATCGTGTTTTCCCAAAGGGGAGGAGAGAGCATCATAAGATGCAGATGTGTCTTCAGTTGCTGTTTTGATTTTGGACATGTGCATAATACACACATGCACCAAATAAAATAAACATAAGTATCTTTTTACAGTGAATGAACCTGACTTTCTGGGAAGTTAGAAGGCCACATGATGCCTCAGAAAATGCCTGAGATGAACAGTAACTCATCAGTTAATTCAATACTGAAACCCTTTTCTTTTGAAGTCTGACTTCAGCTACCATCCCCTTTAGCACACAAGTAATGCCATATGCCAAAGCTTTCCCAAAGAAGTGGTCCTGCATGAAGCAAGTGTTTGGTTCTACTCATTGAATTAAAAGCAAAAGGGAAATGGAGCAAATATCCATTGAGCGCTTAGAATAGTCCAGATACCACGCACGGACTTTATTTAAGTTACTGACTTCTCTCTAAACATGAGGGTATAAATGATAAGGGGCAAACAAATAACATCATAGATTTATTTAAATCTTTATTTTTTTAAAAAATATTTAAAATATTAAATATTTAAATCTTTAAATACTTTATCTATTGTTAATACCGACAAAGATCTTTCCTATCAACCAGAGTTGGATAATACGGAGCACAAATAAAATGAAAGAGTAAAAATCCACCGTTTTGTCTAACTTTCCACAGGAAACTTCATCGGTGAACCCTTAAATCCAGTGAAAAATCCTTTTTGCCGTTAGAAAGCTGAGTTTGCAGTGAGGCTCCTGCCAAGATTAATCAGGACACACCCATTTGTTCTGAGCTGTGTTGCTCCTGGGGTTGCATGAAAAAAATTTCTTTACATTCCTTCAATTTCACATGTGAAAATCAGAAACCACATAAATGAAGACATATACATGCACTGGTCAACTATTCTGTATATCATACAAAATTTGTATACCTATGCAACTTTATTTCACAAGAATGGAATTGCTGAACTCAGGCAAGTTATTTAATTCTTCTAACATGACGTCTTCTCATTTGCAATATAGGAATTTGTGTGCACACATTTCATTGAGTTGTTGAAGGTATGAAATTCTGTCATACACACTAATTGTTTAGCACAGAGTAAACAGTAGTTAATATGTGTTGTTTCTCCCAGCTCATCGAGGACCTCTCTAAATGGTGAGATAGAGGAAAGAGAGTTAATAGAGATAACAGCTTTCCCCACATTTTTTATACTCCATCAAGCTCCAATTCTTTCCTTGCTGAAGGGTGCCTCAGGTACAAACCTCATTATGTACACAAACACATCTACATGGAAGTATATACAATTTTGAACATCATTGAAATAATTGAAGTATATATTTGATGATATTTTAATATTAAATGTCTCTTTAATAGCATGTCTAGATACATAATAAAAACATAAATAATGAGATGAATCTTTTATAAAAGAGAGTGAAACTGTAGACCACTGATTATACCACTGTCAATTTCTAGGGGCAAAATATGGGAATACATACTGTTGTTGCAGCCTGCTGAAGCCTTGAAATGAGACTTAGTCCTTTTAAATTTTTTCCTTTCTGATGAGAAAATATTTTTTCTTTATCAAACATTTTAAAAGTATCTTATCTTGAACACCACTAGTGATCAATTATCAATTAATGTCTGCCCCCCCCAAACACCAAATGATAGATGATATATCCATGAAAAACCTAAGAGAAGGTTGGAGATCTTTAATTGTATATTTGCTATCCTAAATTTCAATTTCTAAAGTAAATTTGCTTCACATAGAAATCACAGATAAAATAAAATTTTCATTCCTTGTTCAAATTTTTATTTCAAAAATTATGTTATTTATTTATTGAGAGGTAGAGAGACAGAAAAAAGCAGAAAAAGAGGGAGAAAGAGAGAAAAGCAGGTCAAAGACAGGGGGAGGAGCAAACGTCTTGATGCAGTTGGTTAAGTCAGTGCCTGCAAAACCAACATCCATATGAGCTCCAGATGGAGTCCTGGCAGCTCCACTTCCGTTAGAACTCCCTGCTAATGCATCTGGTAAAGCTGTTGAAAATGGCTCAATTTCTTGAGCTCCTGCCACCAAGTGGGAGATCCAGCTGAATTTATCCTGATTCCTGACCTCAGCATGGACCAGCCTTGGTCTTTGTGACCATTTGGGGAATGAAGCAGCTGAGGGAAGGTTCATATTCTCTCTCTCTCTCTCTCTCTCTCTCTCTCTCTCTTTCTCTCTCTCTTCATCAATCTCTCTCTATAAGTGAGCCATTCAGGTAAACAAATCATACAAACAAAAAATAGAGGGAGGAAGACAGAACTCCTATTAAATGATTCACCAAATGCCCACAAATACCGTGCTGTGCCGCATCAAAGCCAGGAGCCAGAAACTCAATTCAGGTCTCCCATTGGGGTGGCAGAGACCCAAGTAATTGAATCATCACTGCTGGCTCCAAATGTGCACATTAGCAGGAAGCTGGAATCAGAATGGGAGTCAGGACTTAAACTCAAGCAGTCTGATATGGGATGTGGTTGTCCCAGGTAGCTTCTGAATGACTGTGTCAAATGTCTATCCCTGAGCTCCTCATTTTAAATAGATAATGAAGAAATTTTAGATCTAGATCTGAAGGAATTATTTTATATAAAACATGACCAGTTTTTTTGCTTTATTTTTGGCTATCATTTTAGTGTTTACTTTCAATCTACGTACAATTTAGGTGGGGTTTTTTCTTGTGGATTTCAGTGCTGAGACGATAAATAAGCAAGCTGAATAAGAGAAGGAAAGTCAGTTACAGTTAGTGACATTCTATTTACTTCTACACATATACCTGAGTAAGAAATTTGACATTTCAAATGCTTGATTTTTTTTTTTTACAGGCAGAGTGAGACAGTGAGAGAGAGAGAGAGAGACAGAGACAGAGAGAAAGGTCTCCTTTTTCTGTTGGTTCACCCCACAAGTGGCCGCTACAGTTGGCGTGCTGCACCAATCCGAAGCCAGGAGCCAGGTGCTTCCTCCTGGTCTCCCATGCGGGTACAGGGCCCAAGGACCTGGGCCATCCTCCACTGCACTCCCGGGCCACAGCAGAGAGCTGTACTGGAAGAAGAGCAACTGGGACAGAATCCAGTGCCCCAACTGGGACTAGAACCCAGGGTGCAGGCGCTGCAGGTGGAGGATTAGCCAAGTGAGCCACGGCACCAGCCACAAATACTTGATTTTACTACTTACTAATTGACTTATGGAGCCTAAATTTTAGCAATATCTGCTCCATCAGTGTTTCTCTTCACATGTTCCTATGAGGGGAGAGAGAAACAAGAGAAACAGACACATTTCACGCCAACATATTTAATGTTTTACTTGAAAAAATATTCTTATTATCACTAAGTAAAAAAATTCAGACTCATAACATATCAGGTCTTTCTTTCTCCTTAAAATAGAAATAGCACATATTGTACTTTTTTGATGAGAATCATCTGTTCTACATCTAATTGAGGGCAGAAAGCACATATTTCAAATGCTTCTTTGAATTAAGAATAATAGGGAGTCTTTTCCCAGCATAAAGTCTTATTATATACCAAATAGTCATTTGTAAAATTATTTGTGATTCAAATATTATTTTATTTTAGTTTTGGACACAATATTCTAAGAATATTTAATGTTATTATTCTCACTGGGCATTAAAATAGTCCATACCTAGTGGCCGGTGCTATGGCATAGCAGGTAATGATGCTGCCTGGAGTGCCAGCATCCTACATGGGCACTGGTTCAAGTCCCGGCTGCTCCACTTCTGATTCAGCTGTCTATTGTGGCCTGGAAAGCAGTAGAAGATAACCCAAATCCTTTGGCCCCTGCACCCATGTAGGAGACCTGGAAGAAGGATGTGCTACACACAGAAACACAGAAACAGGAACATCACTACAAAAGAAGATGAACACAGAAAATGACCCAGCAAAATTGCAAAGCAAATCCAAAATCCAAAAACATGACTACTTATGGAAACATGGCAGATCAAAGTTGTTACTTAACAATAGTCACCCTGAATGTAAATGGTCTCAACTCCCCAGTTAAAAGGCACAGACTGGCTGAATGGATTAAACCCATTTATTTGCTGCCTACAAGAAACATACCTTCCCAACAATGATGCCTGCAGTGTGTGAAAGGATGAAAAAGTGAAAGGAGAAAAGTGAAAGGATGGAAAAACATAATACATGCTAACAGAAACCAAAAAAGAGCTGGTGTGGCCATCTGAATATCATACAAAATAGACTTTAACACAAACACTACTAGAAAAGACAAAAAAGACCTTATATAATAATTAAAGGATCAATTCAACAGGAAGATGTGACTAGTTTAAATGTATAAGCACATAATTAAAGGGGACCTGGCTATTTAAAAGAGTTAAAAATGTGCCAGGGGATTCCAATACAATCCCATCAAGATTGCATGTACCAATGCTATCTCACTAGTCCAAGTGATCAATTTCAATTCACAACTGATCACACTGATAGGTCTAAGAGTCAAAGGGATCACACAAACAAGAATAGTGTCTGCAAATACTAACTGATAGAATAAAAAAGGGAGAGAACCATCCAACATGGGAAGTGGGATACACAGCAGACACATAGAATGGCAGATGTCTTAAACAGCACTCTGGCCTCAGAATCAGCCCTTAAGGCATGCGGATCTGGCTGAAGAGCCCATGAGAGTATTTTAGGCATGGAAAGCCAAGACACTCTGGCAAACAAAACAAAACAAAACAAAAACAAACAAACAAACAAACAAAAAACAAAACAAAACAAAACTAAATGAAAGATCTCTGTAAGTGAGATCCCAGTAGAAAGAATGGGCCATCAAAGAAGGAGGTACTTTCTCTGCAGGGAGGAGAGAACTTCCACTTTGACGTTGACCCTGTTGGAATAAGATCGAAGTCAGCGAACTCAAAAGGCTTCCATAGCCTTGGCAACTCATGACAAGAGCCTAGGGAGATTTCTGACGCCATTAACAAGAGTGTTAAATTGTTAAGTCAACAACAGGAGTCACTGTGTACTTACTTCTCATGTGGGATCTCTGTCCTTAATGTGTTGTCCAATGTGAAGTAATGCTATAATTAGTACTCAAACAGTATTTTACACTTTATGTTCTGTGTGGGTGCAAACTGATGAAATCTTTACTTAATAATATACTAAATCAGTCTTCTGTATATAAAGAGAATTGAAAATGAATCTTGATGTGAATGGAATGGGAGAGGGAGCGGGAGATGGGAGGGGTGCGAGTGGGAGGGAACTTATGGGGGTGGGGAAAGCCATTATAATCCATAAACTGTACTTTAGAAAATTATATTTCAGATAATAGTTAAGTACACATAGGGAAATGCTCACATTAAAAGGTTGCTTTTAAAAAGCTAGACACAAAATTGTGTTTGTTGTGTAGTAAGGATTTTATTTTCTAAATCTATATGTGTATATTTAAAGCATACATACATACATAAGAGTATATTTCCTCATAAATACTGAGTATAGAAATAAAACTCAATTGTGGTTGTTAAGTCACACAAAAAAGAAAAGAACTGTTAATGGATTTAAAGGGAGATAGGCTCAAATACAATAATAATGGGGACTTCAATACCCCACTTTATTTTTTTTCTTTTGTTTCTTTTTAAAAATTTTTTTTTGCCTACAGATAATTTTTTATTACTTTGTTTAAGGAATACAATTTCATTCATTTAATATATGCAGATTTTTTTAACTTAACCAAGACAGAAATTGAATCAGTAATAAAGAAGGATGTACTTTTCTCTGAAGGGAAGAGAGAACATCCACTTTTCTTATGGTTTGTATAAATACGGATGGAGATTGCGTACTCAAAAGGCTTCCATAGCCTTGGCAGCTCATGTCAAGAGTTTTGGGTGATCACTGATGTCATACATATGAGTGTTAATTGGTAAATTAACAACAGGAGTCACTGTGCACTTACTCCCCATACAGGATCTCTGTATTTAATGAGTTGCACTATGAGAATTAACTGTACAACTTGTTCTCAAACAGATTTTTTACATTTTGTGTGGGGGGGTGCACATTGTTCAAATCTTTACTTAGTATAGAGCTAGTCTTCTGTGTATAAAGTTAATTAAAAACCAATCTTAATGGAGAAAAAAGAATGCATGAATAAGTGTTCATAAAAGGAAGTATACCTCGCCAATTGTTTTAAAAAATATAATTGTAATTTGCTTTTAAAAAAGCTTTATATTTATTTCCTTTTTATCTATCATAGTGGCATAGAGATAGAGATCTTCTATATGCTGGCTCATTTCTCAAATGCTTGCAATGGCCATGGCTGAACCAACTCAAAGCCAGGAGCCTGGAACTCAATCTGGGTGACAGGGACTCACACACTTAAGTTATCCCCTTTTTGTGTCAACAGGAACCTGGACACAACAACAGAGTTGGGACCTGAATCCAGGCACTCAGACATGGTATGACAGTTTCCCCGGCAGTTGCTTAATCACTGTGCCAATGCCTGACCCTTGATTTATTTTTGATTTGTAACATATATCCAGAAATAATTTGACATGTTGTAATCCATAAATTTATATAAAATGAGTTTTCAGAAGATTTTAATACAATTCAACTAATAATATAAGCAAAAAGAGAATTTTGGCTAGGCTTAATGAAATTTTTATTACATCATTTCAGATTAATAAGGACACAGGTGCATACATTTTCAGAAAACATTAAGGACACAGGTGCATATATTTTCAGAAAACATTGGAAATGAAATAACAAATTAATATATTTTCAGTTTATTGTTTTTTAAAAATTCAATATATTATAAACTACCAGAAAAAGGGATATAAGGGAAAAATCAGAATCAAGTTTTCCCTACGAAAATAACTGAACCAACCATTGGAATGTGCAGATCATCCCATTCATACCTCCGTAACTGTGAGACGTAATAACAAGGAAGATCTATATTAACTTACCAGAAACACTGAAGAAATCAGATTCAAAAATCAGAAATGTCCTGCTTTCACTAAGAGTCTATTGTGTGGCAACTCAACTACATGTTTTACTTTATGAACTTATTTGTTGCTACTTTCTCAAAATTAATATGGCTGAATTGAGTTGGAGTGGAAAAAAGAAAAATACATGATATTTTAAATTGTGTTGGAGTTGTTTTCTAGTGTTGCAAGCACTTACTTCATTTTCGTTGTCATAGCACATCACTTTAGGAGTATGACCACTTCATCTAATTAACATCTTTTTTTTTTTTTTTTTTTGACAGGCAGAGTGGACAGTGAGAGAGAGAGACAGAGAGAAAGGTCTTCCTTTGCCGTTGGTTCACCCACCAATGGCCGCCGCGGCCGGCGCGCTGCAGCCGGTGCACCGTGCTGATCCGATGGTGGGAGACAGGAGCCAGGTGCTTTTCCTGGTCTCCCATGGGGTGCAGGGCCCAAGCACTTGGGCCATCCTCCACTGCACTCCCTGGCCACAGCAGAGAGCTGGCCTGGAAGAGGGGCAACCAGGACAGAATCCGGCGCCCCAACCGGGACTAGAACCCGGTGTGCCGGCGCCGCTAGGCAGAGGATTAGCCTAGACTTTTATTTGAAAGTCAGAGTTACGCAGAGAGAGGAGAGGCAGAGAAAGAGATTGGTCCTCCATCCGATGGTTCACTCCCCAATTGACTGCAATAACCAGAGCTGCACTGATCCAAAGCCAGGAGCCAAGAGTTTCTTCCAGGTCTCACACTTGGGTGCAGGGGCCCAAGGACATGGGGTCATCTACTGCTTTCCCAGGCCATAGCAGAGAGCTGGATTGGAAGTGAAGCAGCCAGGTCTCAAACCGGTGTCCATATGGGATGGCAGTGCTTCAGGCCAGGGCGTTAACCTGCTGAGCCACAGTGTCGGCCCCCAACATCTTAAAATTTCATAAGATACTAGGTTTCCAGTACAGCTCATAAAAAAAGTAAAAACACACTTTAGTTTTCATCTATTTATGATAGCATTGCTACGGAACTGACTCTAAAGGATGTTTCTATAATTGCAACCAAATATTTTCCTTGTGTATCCTTTTTTTTTTGACAGCTCTATAGAGATTTGTAACTGAAACTTACTAAGCATTGAAAACCCATGTTTTAGGACACCTACCAAATCATACTAAGCATCCAAAAGAGAATGCATAAAATCATAATGTAAAGAATTGCAAAAGCATTGCACAGCATTAAGAGCTCTGACTGTAAAGTTACACTTCAGTTCAAGTCACTTAAAAATGTGGTAATCTGGAACAAATTGTTTAAACATTCTGCTTGAGTTTTCTCACCACAAAAGTGAAGTTAACAGCAGAGATATCAAGAGAATTAAATATGTAATCCATATATAGTTTTTAAGAAAATATCTGGCATACAACATGAATGAAAATCTAAATCTGTGTTAGTTGTGAATGTTATTGTGATTACTATTTTCCTTCATCTGACCATACTAGGAAAGTACTAGGTACAGATAACTCCTTTCTGTGGCCTGTCCACTCTGTTCTACTTATTTTTCAACAGCAGTGCCAATCTGATCTATTGAGTCACTGTGATTAATCTTGTTAGTCATAGTGGCTTGGCATTTCTGATCTATTACAATCTTAATCTGACTTTGTATTATGCCTCAAAGTCTCCAATCTGACATATGTATCACTCCTGATAGTTCTATCTTTCTAAAATAGTTTTGGTTATGTAAAACTCATATCAAAAGCCTGCATTCTTCCACTTAATGAATTAGGTAATAATGAAGAGTCACATTTACTATCAAGAATAAAACTCACAATTTTTCCATATACTGTGCAGTGTAATGATGAGCTGGATTATCTATTTTTAAGCACAGATTACAACTTAACTGTCTCTCAGAATTACGAAATGTAATTGTATTTTCTCAGAAGTCTCTACCATAGATCAAGTGGCATACTGTTTTCAAGAATTTTCTGATTTCCCTAGTTACTAATTCTTCCATGAATTTTCTATACACCTATGTTTTACATTTTTTTGTTCATTTTTTTTTTTTTTTGGACAGGCAGAGTGGACAGTGAGAGAGACAGACAGAGAGAAAAGTCTTCCTTTTGCCGTTGGTTCACTCTCCAATGGCCGCCACGGCTGGCGAGCTGCGGCCAGCGCACCGCACTGATCCGAAGCCAGGAGCCAGGTACTTATCCTGGTCTCCCATGGGGTGCAGGGCCCAAGCACTTGGGCCATCCTCCACTGCACTCCCTGGTCACAGCAGAGAGCTGGCCTGGAAGAGGGGCAACCGGGACAGAATCCGGCGCTCCGACTGGGACTAGAGCCTGGTGTGCTGGCGCCGCAAGGCAGAGGATTAGCCTAGTGAGCCGCGACACCGGCCATTTTTGTTTGTTTTTATTTATTTATTTGAGAGGGAGAGAGAGAACATCCATCTTCTGGTTTGCTCCTCAAATGCCTGCCAACAAGGCTGGAAAAGACTGAAACCAGGAGCTGGGAATTCAATACAGATCTTTCTCGTGGGTGGTAGGGAAACAACTGCTTGAATCATCGCACAAGAGCAGGGTGCTGGAATTGTAAAGTGGAGTCTGGATGGGAACACTGGCTTTCGGTAAGCGTTTTGGGAATCCCAAGGGACATCTTAACTGCAAGGCCAGGTGCCTGCCCCATGTGTTCCTTTTAATGTATGTTATGTTTCCTTGCATTGAAAACATTTGTATATTCCTTTCCATTTACACATTATAATATTTTTGAAATGCATGTTGCCTTCAGAAATGCAGGTCATTATAACTAAAGAAGAAGTGAAAAGTACATTTGAACTTGTCAAACATTTTTACAATAAAATATTCCTTGACTTTCTTTCCTATAGTATCAAAATTAATAGATGAGTAAAAACATCTACTCATCTTGGTATTTTATATACACAGTATCAAATAAAATAATATTTCAAAATAAGGTATCTTATCATTATCAAATAATGTGTTTACATAAGGCACATTTGATACTGTATATACACATACTAAGCAATGATAACTTTGAGAAAATTTCATTTCATGTTCTTTAATTCAGATACCTATTGCCCTAATTTATTGAAAAATGCACACAGAGTGTAGGAATCTATCTTTATTAGAGGGGAAGCAAGGAAGAAACAAATTTTTTTCTTGTGAAAGATTTAATGAGGGGAAAAACAGGATGGAAAGCCCTACTCTGACCTTCAAACAAAAAAGTCCTTTGAAAATAATGAAGTAAGTAATTTCCGTTCTTCTCTTGGCAATGCCATCTTCATCTGTAAGAATTTCCTATTCACTCCTTGACCTTTCAAATGAGGTCATCACCAAAGGAAATGTCTTATTTCAAGAGTAACTGCAGACTTTGGAGATCTTAGAATTTCAGAGTATAGAACTTGTTAGATCCGACTCTCTTGAACAGGAAGTACAAGCAACAGCTATTTGCCAATGAAAACTCTTTCCAAAGAATTTCAATGTACTTAGGTGCTTCATGAATGTGTAACTGTGCTTTATATAAGTGGAATCTACAAAAGTATAATATTTCAATGTATTTTATAAATGCATATATTCCAAAATAGTATTTTAGTGATTGAGAATTATCACATGGATAAAACTATATCTGTTTTAGAAACTTAAGACTACAAAAGTATAATGCATGTGGAGTAGAAAAAAAAAACTTTGTCAATAAAATATGCCAGTTCAATTCACTGAAGGACTTCAATGAGATCAAATAGAACAAAGATTTTCTATAAATCAGTCAGTACAAGTTTGTGAAATAATTTATTCAAAATTTCACAATATATTTCATAAGATTAACTCATAGTGATCACAGAGGAATGGGGCTATATTTTTAAAATCTCCATCATGTTACCTTAGCTTTTTAATAATTTATATCTGATTTATAGTGTCCTAGGCTTGAAAAAGGCTTATTGAACTGTCAGTAAGCACAACAAATCAGATAAATATGTAAGTAAATAATTTGAAATAAGTTATACCAATCATGAAAATAATAGTTGCAAAGGTTTTAAATCAAGAAATTGAGTTCAGGAAGTGATCATTTAAATCATTTAAATTTAAATTGGATCAGCTTCTTTATCCTGATATTAAATTGTGACTGTAACCATGTATCACTTAATGACAGAGATGTGTTCTGAGAAATGCATCTTTATATTTTGCTATTGTGCAAATTCCAAGAGTGTTCTTCCACAAACTTAGGTGACTATAACATCACTAGGTAGTATATATGGACTACTTGTAGTTCATCGGACTCATTTTCGATGGAAAAGTCATTATACACCACATGCCTATACTGTAAATATGATTGTTGCATAATTGATTAATACTTTAAAATAACAAATATTGAATGTGATAGGAAATATTCCATTTGTTAGCGTTTGTTCAAGATCTCACAGAAGTAGACTTTAAGGCCAAGATTTGAGAGCAAGTAGTTTAATAAGGAAGCGCTCCCAAGAAAAGCCAGTTGAGAAATGTGAGAAGGCTAGGGAAGAGAATGAGAGAAGGAAGGTTGTGATTTCAGGGGAAGCACTGGTCTTGGCCTGAGCCAGCGGGAAGCTATAGAGGTTAAACTGTACCTCAGAATTTGTGCCACTGGAATCAGGGAAGCTGCACTTTGTACCATGCCAGCCTGATTACTCATGAGCCACTATCTGTACAGATAATTCAGCTTAGATTATGCAAAACTGCACCTCTGAAATTTGTCTCTCTGAATCATTCTAAGCAAAGTATGTAGAATTTTGTAAAAGATTTTATTTATTTATGTGAGAGGTACAGTTACAGAGAGAGGGAGAGACAGAAAGAAAGGTCTTCCATCCTCTAGTTCACTCTCCAAATGGCCACAACAGCTGGAGCTGGGCTGATCCAAAGCCAGAAGCCAGGAGCTTCTTTCAGAACTCCCACACAGGTTCAGATGCCCAACCACTTGGGCCATCTTCCAATGCTTTCTGAGGCTATTAGCGTAGAACTGGATCAGAAGAGGAGCAGCCAGGACATGAACCGGCACCCATATGGGATGCCAGTGTTGCAGGCAGATGCTTAGCCTACTATGCCACAGTGCCGGCCTCACGATGTAGACTTCAAGAATGCAGCAATCATTTCCCAAAAAAGGGATGCAAGTTTTGGAATGAGGTGCCAACATTATCTACTCTTGGATACATGTTGAATTTTAATCTATAATATTAAGAATTGCTAGTAATAATAGGACAGACACTGCAAGCCACCCATCCCCAAACTATTCAACACTATTATCAATAACCCTAGCCTCCACCACCACCACCACCACTATCTCTATTATCTCTTGCCGACAAAGCTTGATGTTGTTAGTTTCAGTTTTACATGTTCACTTCCAAGCTCTACTGGTGGTATCATAAGTTGTTTTAATTCTAATTTAAATGGAACTTTCCTTGACAGTGTTGGTTTAGGCCTGGACGAGGAACTTAATCTTGTCCAAAGGCATTTCAGGAACAACACCTGTCCAGATGTTCCATTATAATGAAAAGAAAGTTAAACATTTACAAAAAATTAAAATTAAACATGTAGAGTAATTATTCTTCATTACTTAGTATCATGATGTCCTGCAACGGGAGGAAATACTAAAGTCACTTAGCTATCATTGGTGACAACAAAATTTATACTCTGAAGCTGATAGAACAAAAGATGGAAAGCTGCTACAGTTTGATTGGTATTGATGGTCACTATCACCTCCCCAGAACTGGATTTCCAAATAAATGAGGTAATAAAACTAAACTACACGCAGGTGATACTTCTGTCAATAGCAGCAAATGGATTTTATTTAATGTAATAACAATTGTTAGCTTTTATAGATGCTTACAGTGTGCTAGTTACTATTCTAAGTATTTTACATATATTCATTTAGCAATGCAACTACTGATGAAAGACAACACACCTCACACCTACTAATAAACATCATGAGTTTTATCAAAAAATCAAATCATATTGTGTTGTTCATTGGAATTACTACATATCATTCTATTACCAACCACTAAAACTATAGTGGAGAGTAGAATTTGTTCTTGATTTTTAATTCAAGAAATATAACTATCCACCTTTGTAAATCATAAAATTATATTTCTTCCCCATTTTCCTGCTAGTAGAACTTATCAAAAAATTATAATTTCTAAGGCTACTAAATTAACTCAGAATATTTTAGTCTTTTTCCACTCAATATTAACTGAACATTACTCAAAATATTTTTCAAGACTTATCAGTCAATATGTGAAATAAAAGCACAAAAAAGAAAATTTCAGTACATATTTATAAAACTTCATAACTTGGCATGTTCTATATATTCATAATATCTTAGGTTATGTATATATGTATGTATATGTATATGTTTATGTATATATGTATATACACATATATGCATATATATGTATATCTTAGGATATGTATATATGTATGATATGTATATATACATATGTATACGTGTGTGTGTATATATATAGAAAGAGAGAGAGAGAAAGAGAGAGCCATAGACTATAATATTTCACTTACGAATGGTGCCCTCTTCCAAATATGTTTGGGAATAATTACAGTTTAGTTTATCCCAGTCAATAAGTGGGAGATTTTGATGAGTCATTCTTGATAGATTCCACTGAATTGAAAATTATCTAATAATGCACTTTGCTATTTTTATTTATTAATATAATAGGGTTATTAAAAACAAATTATACCAACATCAAGAATTGAAATATAAGGAGTCCTGGGAAAAGCTTCATGTGTAGCTACATAACCACCTCTCTGTGCCTCTCTTATGATAATACTGGAAACAAGAAAGAGCAATTGGAATATCCTCAATTCAATCAAGGTAGAAGAAAAATAGAACAAGAAGATTAACCTTAAGATCCAAGAGCTTTGAATTCTACTGTCAAATAGTCATTTTATCATGAAAAAATGAATTAACATCTCTGAAATTGAAATCTAGTATCTATAGATCTTGATTACTATTTAATAATATTTATCTCTTGGATGTAATAATGACTTTAAAGGATTCATAAGAATAAATAGTCTTGCTTCAAAGTGGGTTAATTCCTCTTACTATCTTTTATTTTTCCCTCATAATATAGAAAACACATTAGGTGAAAATATCAAATTCCATAAAGCTTTCTATTGCTACTAAAGTTATAAACTTCAGCCTGCAACAAGAGCAAAATCTTTAATTCACATTGAGATATCTTTTATTCCACAAGTATCCTTGTGTTTTAAAAGTAATAAGATAAATATTAAACCAAACTAGTCAAAGGCCGAGTATGAATTTTCCAAGAAGAGGATTTCCCAAAGGTTTTGAAGGGCAGGGTACTACTGTGCTGAGTACTGTGTGGCCTATATTGAGTAAGGGCATAAGAGTGATGAATATTTTGAGAAAACAGGCCTATTGCATGAATAGGTAATGAGGCAAGAACAACAGAGACTAGGATTTAAAAGTGAGGGCCACATCTTTAATAACAATCATTTGTGTATTAAATAATAATGGATGACCTATGAGAATTTAAATGAACAAAACAGGATGATCAATCCTGGAATATTTATTTCACTCTAAGATTTGAGAATGGGGATGTCAGAGTAACAAATACATGCTCTTTGTATAATTTGTATGAAAATAATTAGATTAATGAACAGTTATAGTCACACCCAAATCAGGTAAAAGAATTTAAACAAAAAAACTGCAAAAAGGGAAAAAGAAGGATTTTATATGTTGATAAAAGGATCATTTCAGCAGGAAGATATAAAAATCATAAATAAATATGCACCGAACACAAGACCATCCAGATATTTATGGCAAATACTATATGATGCCTAAAGACAGATTCCAATTCAATAATAGTGGGTGACTTCAATACACCACTGTTATTAATGGACAGATTATCTACATAGAAAATCAACAAAAATACATCAGAGTTGAACTATACTATATAACAAATGTACCTAATAGACATTTACATAACATTTCATCCAACAGCTGAAGAATGCACATCCTTCTCATCAGCACATGGAAATTTCTTTTAAAGATTTTATTTATTTATTTGAGAGGTAGAGTTACAGACAGCGAGAGGGAGAGACAGAGAAAGGTCTTCCTTCCGTTGGTTCAACTCCCCAAATGACTACAACGGTCAGAGCTGTGCTGATCCGAAGCCAGGAACTTCTTCTAGGTCTCCCACATAGGTGCAGGGGCCCAAGGACTTGTCTCATCTTCTACTGCCTTCCCAGGCCATAGCAGAGAGCTGGATTGGAAGTGGATCAGCTGGGACTAGAATCGGCAGTCATTAGGGATGCCGGCACCATAGGTGGAGGATTAACCCACTGTGCCACAAGGCCGGCCACACATGGAACATTGCTTCAGATAGAATAGAACATATACTAGGCCACAACTAAAGTCTCAGTAAATTTAGTAAGATTGAAATCTTACCATGTATATTCTCAGAGCACAAAGGAATAAATATAGAATCAATAAGAAAAATAGCACATTTAAAAATACATAGAAATTAAACAACATGCTACTGAGTGGCCAATGTATCAATGAAGAAATTATAAAGGGAATCAATAAGTTTCTTGAAATAAAGGCAAATGAAAATAAAACATATGAAAACCTGTGGAATACAGCCAGAGAAGTATAAAGAGAGAATTATATAGCATTAAGTATTTACATTTATATTTATTAAATAAAGGTTAAAAAAACACAAGAGAAAGATCTCAAATAAATTATCTAATTCTGCATCTCAAAGGCTTAGAAAAATAAGAACAAATCCAACCACAAATTAGCAAGATGCAAGAAATAATAAGAATTAGAACAAAAATAAATGAAATTGACACTAAAAAATAAAACACAAAGTTGTTTTTTGTGAATATAAACAAATTAGACAAACCTTTAGCCAGACTTAGAAAGGAAAAGCTCAGAATAAATAAAATTAAAGTTAAAAGGACCAGTGCTGTGGCACAGTGGGTTAACGCTGTGGCCTGGAGCGCCAGCATCCCATACGCGCTCTGGTTTGAGACCCAGTGCTCCGCTTCCAATCCAGCTCTCTGAGGCCTGGGAAAGCAGTGGAGGACGGCCCAAGTGCTTGGGCCCCTGCACTCTCATGGGAGACCCGGAGGAAGCTCCTGGCTCCTGGCTTCAGATTGGCACAGCTCCGGCCATTGAGGCCATTTGGGGAGTGAACCATTGGATGGAAGACCTCTCTTTCTCTCTGCCTCTCTTCTCTCTGTGTAACTCTGACTTTCAAATAAAATAAATAAATCTTTAAAAAAATTTTAAAAAGGGGACATTACAACCATTAACACTAAAGGATCATAAGAAACTACTGTAAACAATCATATACCAATCAATTAGAAAACACTAATGAAATGGGTAAATTCCTGGAAACATACAACCTACCAAGATAAAACCAATAGCATACAGAAAATCTAAACAGACAATCTAAACAAGCAATGAGATTGAAGCAGTAATTAGAAGTCTCCCATCAAGGAAAAGGTCAAGTCCTGATGATTTTATTACTGCATTTTACAGAACATTTAAAGAAAAAGTAATTAAAAAACTCTTCAAACTGTTCTAAAACACTAAACAGGGCGTAACTATGCCAGACTCTTTTTACAAGGCCAACATCACTCTGATACCAAAACTGAACAAAGACACAAGCCAGAAAGAAAACTATTGACTTACAATCCCTGATGAACATATTTACAAAAATTCTCAGTAAAACGCTAGTGAGCCAAATACAATGCCACATAAAAATGATGATACATCACAATCAAGTGGGATTTATCCCATAGATGCAAGTGTGGTTCAACATTTGCAAGTTAACAAATGTCATAAAGCACATCCACAGAGTGAAAAACTGGGATGAGAACTCAGATATTTGTGAAAGGATGCTAAGCAGTAAGAATGCCAGATATTTCTCAACTGATTATCTGGGAATAGCCAGATATTTTATTTCTGTGCCTTTATGGACATTTTAATAGAAACTTTGAAGAAACATTTCTCTATGCCAAGCTTCCTGAATATATTATTATCTGATATAATTACCATAGCCACCATAAAATGCTATTAAGTCATCTATCATTATTATTTTTTGATAAACAATGTAACTAAGGATAAAATGGTCAAAATAAATGCCCCAGCATTATGTAAATGACAAATCTGAGTTATGATTTCATTGGCCTAAACCTTATTTTTTTCCAAAATGCTATACTGTGTTAAGATAGTAAGTTTAAAGACAAAAGTTGCAAATAATTGGAACATTTAAAATAAATAAAGGCCCATGTTATAGCTCTCGCTCTCCCTCTCTCTTGCACGCATTCTTTCTCCCTATCCATGGGGTAAGAGGAGTCATTTGAACAATTGAAAGTGTCCTGGTAAAAAATTATAAGGGTCTTGAGTAGTGTAGAATTATTTCCCTTACTATAAATCTATACACTGATCTTGGAAATGTTACTTTCATTAATAACGAAGTATTAAGCATTTACTAGATATATGTGAATAAATCACATGGTTGCTTCTAAAGATAACTCGTACCTATATAAAGATGTGGGGAGATACATAAATCAGCATTTTTAATCTTTAATATATTTTTATATGAAAGGAGCAATCAGTTTATTTTGATATAATCAGTGGTGAAAGTAATACCGTCAAGCATTAGTTGAAGCTTTTTAACTAGAATCATGTGCTATGTAAAGCTGTTGGACAGAGTTTAAAGGATCAGAATGGAAGATAAAAAAATGGCAAATTCCCAGTTGCTTTTGTAAGGGATTTTAAATTAAAGCAGTAAACCCTTTAAAGCATTGCACAATGGATAGAATTAAAATGAAAGCTAATTAACCTGAATTCTTTTTTAGCTGGAGAGCTTTGCAATAATCTTCCATGGAGTTCATGACCAGAGGATTATTAGACCTTGAGAAGTATTTGCAGAAAGGGTCAAGGTAGGAGCCAAAGCAACCATCTGAAACAGCTGGCCTGCCTGGGCCTGTCTGAGCCAGATGTCCACTTCTGGTCTTGAGTTAGATGAGGTATAAAACCAGGTCCCACATACACAAATCCATATTAAAAAGGTATATGCATGTAAATGTGTGTATGCACACCGGGGGCTTTCAAAACATTTATGGAAATGCAGATTATGGAAATATGATGAATGATTTCCAAAACATTTGCATCAAAATGATCTTACCTTAATTTTAATTTTTGTCAAACTTTTTAAAATACTCTCATAGAAATGTGCTATCAGAACATGAAATATATGATTGAAACATAATAAGGAATAATTTGATAGCATACTTTAAATCTTTAAATATTTGTATTTTTGAATTCAGTATATCTTTTCCTCTCAATTTATATTAAATGCATTATCAAGATAAATATGAATATTTATTAATAGATTGTTTATTGATATATTATTTGTTATACTGAAATATTCCAGTGGTTTTAATCTTCAATCATAGGGCAATGGTGAGACAGATGGTGGAATACTCATAAAACAGCGTGTATGAAGCCATGGAAAGTTACGCAGTAAAAGAAAGTTCACTAAACACACATAAAGAGTAGTAACAGGGTAATAGTAGTCTCATGTACCAATTTATATGATTTAAGAATATTTAAATAACTGATGTGTAGATTATATGAGAGTCTATTAAAAACTCCTAGAAAAATGGAATTAAAGATAATGTACCCTTTCTATGTACATTTGCAGGTCCCCAACCCATACATGTATTTCTAGAGAGACTGAAAAGAAATACATTAAAACATTTCAATTGCAGTATATAAGTTGGGGAGTTACATGCTATTTGGATTTTACCCATTTCTTACAAAATAAAATTATTTTTTCTCAATGATAAGAGTTTAGTGTTTTTTCTCTACTTTCTTTCTTCCTCCCTTCCCCCCTCCCTCCCCCCTCCTTTCCTTCCTTCCTTCCTTCCTTCCTTCCTTCCTTCCTTCCTTCCTCCCTTCCCCTCCCTCTTCCTTCCTTCCTTCCTTCCTCCCTTCCTTCCTTCCTTCCTTCCTTCCTTCCTTCCTTCCTTCCTTCCTTCCTTCCTCCCCTCCTTCCTTTCTTCCTTTTAAGCAATAAGCAGGCTAGACAACTTTCATGAAAAGAATACACCTGACAGACTAGGTGGATATTTCAGCAAGGAACTGAGAGCCCAGGATGCATGGGACTGGAGCTTTTCTAGAAATGGGTTTGGGTCCAGCATTTCTCCCTCCTCTTTCTCTTATGGGATATTGCATGACAGAGGACTTTCTGGGCATGGATTTCCTGACATTTCTCAGAGGCCTTCATCAGCACAGTGTTATTAGACATAATAGCCCCCTTGGGGCAGGGTGGAGAAGATTCTGCTTAGCTATCCCACTCCACTCCAAAGACAACCAAGGTGTACTTTACAAGGTTATGAAACAAAGGCAAGACTTTTGATGTGCAAATACTTTCTTTTATTTATTTTTCCAAGGCTTGCTTTTACGTATGTTCCTCCTGCAACCATAGAAAAAACACCATTTTAAAAATTTATCATTTCCTTCAGTCGTTTTTACACACATAAGTCAATGTCTACCTTGCTACCTAACTTTGCTCCCTCAAGAGAATTAACACATAATCTTCTGTGGTCGAATGGGTAAAGGTCTGTCTTCTGGATCTTCTCAAGTTGGAAAATGGACATAGGGCCAGGTGTGGGCATTCTTCTCTTGCTGCCTGTCATATGGTGTTCAGAGGTGGAGAGAAAATGCATTTTTAAAATCAAAATGATAAAGTCATTTATTTTTCAAATTTTGCCAGAATGACAGTTTTAATGGGCTTTTCTTTTTTGGGAGAGTTTTCACGAGTAATCTCACTACTCATTACAAAATAAATAAAAAACAATTACAAAATAAATAAAAAACAAAAAGCTGTATGAAATGTTTAGCTTTTATTAAAACTACATATGCAGTTTCTTTCTCTTTAAAATTCAAGATTTAGAATGCTGGCAGAAAACATTACTAGCATCTTGTTTTTTGTTTTTTTTTTTTTTTTAAATTTTTATTTGACAGGTAGAGTTATAGACAGTGAGAGACAGAAATGTCTTCCTTCCATTGGTTCACTCCCATAATGGCCGCTATGGCCGGCACTGCACTGATCCAAAGCCAGAAGCCGGGTGCTTCCTCCTGGTCTCCCATGTGGGTGCAGGACCCAAGCACTTGGGCTTTCCTCCACTGCCCTCCCGGGCCACATCAGAGAGCTGGACTGGAAGAGGAGCAACTGGGACTAGTACCTGGCACCCCAACTGGGACTAGAACCCCGGGGTGCTGGTGCCGCGGGACTCCTGCTGTTGATTTAACAATTGACACTCTTATTTATGACGTCAGTAATCACCCTAGGCTCTTGTCATGAGTTGCCAAGACTATGGAAACCTCTTGAGTTCGCCGACTTCGATCTTATTCCAACAGGATCATAGTCAAAGTGGAAGTTCTCCCCTCCCTTCAGAGAAAGGTACCTCCTTCTTTGATGGCACTTTCTTTCTACTGGGATCTCACAGAAATCTTTCATTTAGGTCATTTTTTTTGCCACAGTGTCTTGGCTTTCCATGCCTAAAATACTCTCATGGGCTCTTCAGCCAGATCCCAGTGCCTTAAGGGCTGATTCTGAGGCCAGAGTGCTGTTTAGGACATCTGCCATTCTATGAGTCTGCTGTGTATCCCGCTTCCCATGATGGATCGTTCTCTCCCTTTTTTATTCTATCAGTTAGTATTAGCAGAGACTAGTCTTGTTTATATGATCCCTTTGACCCTTAATCCTAACATTATGATCAATTGTGAACTGAAATTGATCACTTGGTCTAGTGAGATTGCATTGGTACATGCCACCTTGATGGGATTGAATTGGAATCCCCTGGCACATTTCTAGCTCTACCATTAGGGGTAAGTCCAAATGAGCATGTGCCGAACTGCACATCTCCTCCCTCTCTTATTCCCACTCTTATATTTAACAGAGATCACTTTTCAGTTAAATTTAAATGCCTAATAATAATTGTGTGTTAATTAAAGCATTCAACCAATGGTATTAAGTAGAACAAAAAAAATACTTAAAGGAATAAAGTAGTAAGTTGTTCCTCAACAGTCAGGACAAGGGCTGATCAAGACATTGTTTCTCATAGTGTCCACTTCACTTCTACAGGTTTCCTTTTAGGTGCTCAGTTAGTTGTCACAGATCAAGGAGAACAAAGATACTTGTCTTTGATTCTGGTTTTCAAACAAGATGACAACTGACATTGAGCATTTATTCTTTTTAATAAATAGAATACTGTAATAGAACATTCCAACATCATACCCTGCTTACTATTGGGAAAATTTCTTTCCCTCCACTGCAGGAAGTGGACACATGCATGGCAGAAGTATACAGCTTGCAACAATGATCCCAAACCTTGCCAATTACTTGGCCAAGGACTCCTGAAAACTCAATGTGCTCCCTTAGAATATTGCTTCTGCTATATTACTGAAAATCCTAACAGCATTGCATTTCAAGAGAACAATTTTTTTTTAACAGGCAGAGTGGACAGTGAGAGTGAGAGAGAGAGAAAAAGGTCTTCTTTCACTGTTGGTTCACCCTCCAATGGCCGCTGTGGCCAGCACACTGCGCTGATGCTAAACCAGGAGCCAGGTGCTTCTCCTGGTTTCCCATACGGGTGCAGGGCCCAAGCACTTGGGCCATCCTCCACTGCCTTCCTGGGCCAGAGCAGAAAGCTGGACTGGAAGAGGGGCAACTGGGACAGAATCTGGCGCCCTGACCGGGACTAGAACCAGGTATGCCAGTGCTGCAAGCAGAGGATAAGCCTATGAGCTGTGGTGCCGGCCTCAAGAGAACAATTCTTGTCTCCAGGTCATCACTAGTCACCCAGGGCTGTCCTCTATCATTTGTTCAAAACCAGGAAGCTAAGTCTTCTTACCTCATTTTGCTAATGGCAAATTCTTTTTTTTTTTTACTTTTATTTAATGAATATAAATTTCCAAAGTACGACCTATGGATTACAATTGCTTCCCCCCCATACCGTCCCTCCCACCCACAACCCTCCCCCCTCCCACTCCCTCTCCCTTTCCATTCACATCAAGATTCATTTTCGATTATCTTAATATACAAAGATCTGCTCTTAACCCTTCTGTCTTGGAATCAAACTTTTCACATATTTCCCCTATACCATCATGATCATTTCTATTAACCATGTTAAGGTAACTTTAACAATGCTTAAATTTCTTACAGTGTATTGGATAGCTTTTCTTTAGCAATAATTAATAATAATTTCACAATGTTCCTCATAAACCCTTAGCTTTTAATTTTGTCATGATTTGTGAGAAAATTTTATTCCTTTATTAAAATGAGCATAGGTCAGTACTACTTCATGGGTAATGATGAATAAATCTGTGACTGTGTTATGCTAAACTTTAGTATCTTCCAAGGTTGATAATGGTAAATACTTTTCTTTTAAGGGAAATTGTTACAAATCAGGATTTCAAGTAATCTACTGTAATGAACTGTCACTCTTTCTGGTAGATAAAAGATGGTTAAAATTATTTCTGTTCACTGTATATGGAGAAATGTAGTATATTTCCCTCCATTCCTTAAATCTGAGCTGGTCTCAGTGACTTGTGACTAATAAAAGGTAAAAGTTACCTTAAACTTCTGAGACCACCACAAATAAAGTTGCATAGCTTTTTTTTTTGTATTTTTTTAAACTTTTATTTAGTAAATATAAATTTCAAAAATACAGTTTATGGATTACAATGGCTCCCCCCATAACTTCCTCCCACCCACAACATTCCCATCTCCCGCTCCCTTTCCCATTACATTCCCATCAAGATTCATTTTCTATTATCTTTATATACAGAAGATCAACTTACTATATATAAAGTAAAGATTTCATCGGCTTGAATCCACACAGAACATAAAGTATAAAATACCGTTTCAATACTAGTTATAACATTAATTCACATTGAACAACACATTAAGGACAGAGATCCTACATGAAGAATAAGTAAATGGTGACACCTGTTGTTGACTAAAGAATTTGACACTCTTGTTTAAGGCATCAGTAATCTCTTTAGGCTCTAGTCATGAGTTGCCAAAGCTATGGAGGTCTTTTGAGTTCACCAACTTCAATCTTATTCAGACAAGATCATAGTCAAAGTGGAAGTTCTCTCCTCTCTTCAGAGAAAGGTACCTCCTTCTTTGATGGACCATTCTTTCCACTGGGATCTCACTTACAGAGATCTTTCATTTAGGTCCTTTTTTTTGCCACAGTGTCTTGGCTTTCCATGCCTAAAATACTCTCATGGGCTCTTCAGCCAGATCCGAATGCCTTAAGGGCTGATTCTGAGGCCAGAGTGCTGTTTAGGACATCTGCCATTCTAGGAGTCTGCTGTGTATCCCACTTGCCATGTTGGATTGTTCTCCCCTTTTTTATTCTATCAGTTAGTATTTGCAGATACTATTCTTGTTTGTGTGATCCCTTTGACTCTTAGACCTTTCAGTGTGATCAGTTGTGATTTGAAATTGCTCACTTGGGCTAGTGAGATGGCATTAGTATATGCCACCTTCATGGGATTGAATTGGAATCCCCTGGCACATTTCTAACTCCACCATTTGGGGCAAGCCAGCTTGAGCATGTCCCAAATTGTACATCTCCTCCCTCTCTTATTCCCACTCTTATATTTAACAGGGATCACTTTTCAGTTAAATTTCAACACCTAAGAATAACTGTGTGTTAATTACAGAGTTCAAACAATAGTATTAAGTAGAACAAAAAAAATACTAAAAGGGATAAAGTATTAAATGCACATCAACAGTCAGGACAAGGGCTGATCAACTCACTGTTTTTCATAGTGTCCCTTTCACTTCAACAAGTTTCCTTTTTGATGTTCGGTTAGTTGTCACAGATCAGGAAGAACATACGATATTTGTCCCTTTGGGACTGGCTTAAATCACTCAGCATAATGTTTTCCATATTCCTCCATTTTGTTGCAAATGACCGGGTTTCATTGTTTTTGACTGCTGTATAGTATTCTATAGAGTACAAGTCCCATAATTTCTTTATCCAGTCTACTGTTGATGGGCATTTAGGTTGATTCCAGGTCTTAGCTATTGTGAATTGAGCTACAATAAACATTAATGTGCAGACAGCTTTTTTGTTTGCCAATTTAATTTCCTTTGGGTTAATTCCAAGGAGTGGGATGGCTGGCTTGTATGGTAGGGTTATATTCAGGTTTCTGAGGAGTCTCCAGACTGACTTCCATAGTGGCTTAACCAGTTTGCATTCCCACCAACAGTGGGTTAGTGTCCCTTTTTCCCCACCTATTGTTGGTAGATTTCTGAATGTAAGCCATTCTAACTGGGGTGAGGTGAAACCTCATTGTGGTTTTGATTTGCATTTCCCTGATTGCTAGTGATCCAGACCATTTTTTTATGTGCCTGTTGGCCCTTTGGATTTCCTCTTTTGAAAAATGTCTATTGAGGTCCTTGGCCCATCTCTTAAGCAGGTTGTTTTCTTTTTTTTGATGTTGTGGAGTTTCTTGATTTCTTTGTAGATTCTGGTTATCAACCCTTTATCTGTTGCATAGTTTGCAAATATTTTTTCCCTTTCTGTAGATTGCATCTTCACTTTCCTGACTATTTCTTTTGAAGTACAGAAACTTCTCAATTTGATGTAATCCCAAATATTAATTTTGGCTTTGATTGCCTGTACTTCCAGGGTATTTTCCAAGAAGTCTTTGCTTGCAGGGTTTCTCAAATGTTCTCTAATAATTTGATGATGTCGGGTTGTAGACTTAAGTCTTTAATCCATGTTGAGTGGATTTTTGTGTAAGGTGAAAGGTAGGGGTCTTGCTTCATGTTTCTGCATGTGGAAATCCAATTTTTCCAGAACTGTTTATTGAATAGACTGTCCTTGCTCCAGGAATTGGTTTTAGATCCTTGATCAAATATAAGTTGGCTGTAGATGTTTGGATTGATTTCTGGTGTTTCTATTCTGTTCCATTGGTCTATCCTCTGTTTCTGGGAGGATTCCCTCTTTTTTGATTGTTCTGAATAGTTTGAGAAGAATTGAAGTTAGTTTTTCTTTAAAGTCTGGTAGAATTTAGCAGTGAATCCATCTGGTCCTGCGCTTTTCTTTTTTGGGAGGGCCTTTATTACTGTTTCAATTTCTGTCTCAATTATGGGTCTATTTAGGTTTTCTATGTCTTTCTGGTTCAATTTAGGTAGGTTGTATGTGTACAGGAATCTATCTATTTATGATAGATTTCCCTGTTTGCTGGCATACAAGTCCTTGCAGTAATTTCTGATGATTCTTTTTTATTTCTGTGGTGTCTGTTGTTAACGTTTCCTTTTTTCATCTCTGATTTTATTGATTTGTGTCTTTTCTCTTCTTTTTTAGTTAGTTAGGCCAATGAGGTGTCAATTTTGTTTATTTTTTGAAAAAAACTAGCTCCTCGTTTGGCTGATTTTTTGTAATTTTTTTTTGGATTCAATCCTGTTGATTTCTTCTCTGATTTTAATTATTTCTTTTCTCCTACTAGATTTGGGTCTTGTTAGCTGCAGTTTTTCTAGATCCTTGAGATGCATTGAAAGATCATTTAATTGGTGCCTTTTCAATTTCTTGATGTAGGCACCTATTGCTATAAACTTTCCTCTTAACACTGCTGCTTTGGCTGTATCCCATAAGTTTTGGTATGTTGTGCTGTTACTTCATTTACTTCCAGAAAGTTTTTGATTTCTCTTTTGATTTCTTCTATGACCCATTGTTCATTCAGGAGCATGTTGTTCAATCTCCATGTGTTTGAGTATGCTCTAGGGATTCCTGAGTTGCTAATTTCCAACTTCGTTACCCTATGGTCTGAGAAGCTGCATCATATGATTCTAATTCTTTTGAATTTGCTGAGACTTGCTTTATGGCCTAGTATGTGGTCAATCCTAGAAAAAGTTCCATGTACTGCTGAGAAGAATGTAAATTCTTTATGTGTAGGATGAAAAGTTCTGTAGATATCTGTTAGATCCATTTGGGCTATCATGTTGTTTAAATCTACTGTATCCTTGTTGATCTTCTGTCCTATTGATCTGTCTATTTCTGAGAGTGGAGTATTGAAGTTCCCCAGTACTATTGTATTCGAATCTAAGTCTCCATTTAAGTCCCTTAACATATCTTTTAAATAAACCAGTGCCCTGTAATTAGGTGCATATACATTGATAATCGTTATGTCTTCCTGTTCAATTGATCCCTTAATCATTATACAGTGCCCCTCTTTGTGTCTCTTAACAGTTTTTGTGTTAAAGCTTATTTTGTCTGATATTAAGATGACTACACCTGCTCCTGCTCTTTTTTCATTTTTGTTGGCATGGAATATCTTTTTCCAGCCTTTCGCTTTCAGTCTGTATGCATCTTTGTTGGAAAGATGTGTTTCTTGTAAGCAGCAAATAGATGGGTTTTGTTCCTTATCCCATTCAGCCAATATGTGTCTTTTAACTGGAGAGTTGAGGCCATTAACGTTCAATATGACTATTTTAAGTACTAACTTTGCTCTGCCATTTTCCCAAAGATATTTTCTAATATATGCTTTGAATTTCCTGTGATCTTTTGCTATGAGGATTCCTTCCTTTACCTTCTTTCCTATTGATGACCATGTTTCTGTGTTTCTGTGTATAACATATCTTTAAGCATCTTTTGCAGGGCTGGACGAGTGGTGACAAATTCTTTCAATTTCTTTTTGCTACTAAAAGTCTTTATTTCACCTTCATTCACAAATGAGAGCTTTGCAGGAGGTAATACTCTGGGCTAGCAGTTTTTCTCTCTTAGTACCTGGGCTATGTCTTGCCATTCCCTCCTAGCCTGTAGGGTTTCTGATGAGAAGTCCACTGTGAGTGAGATTTTCTATCCTGTCCAGTAAGGATGTCTGTAATTCAAGAATTTGTTTTTGAAAACTAAATGTTCTTTTTTTTAACTTTTATTTAGTAAATATAAATTTCCAAAGTATAGTTTATGAATTACAATGCCCCCCCATAATTTCCCTCCCACCCATAACCCTACCATCTCCCGCTCACTCTCGCATTCCATTCAAATCAAGATTCATTTTCTATTATCTTTATATACAGAAGATGGCTTTAGTGTATATTAAGTAAAGATTTCATCAGTTTGCACCCACACAGAAACACAAAGTGTAAAATACTGTTTCAGTACTAGTTATAGCATTATTTCACATTGGACAACACATTAAGGACAGAGATCCCACATAAGAAGTACATACACAGAGAATCCTGTTGTTGACTTAACAATTTGACACTCTTGTTTATGGCGTCAGTAATCTGTTTAGGCTCTACTCATGAGTTGCCAAGGATGTGGAATCCTTTTGAGTTGGCGACTTAAATCTTATTCCAACAGGGTCATAGTCAAAGTGGAAGTTTTCTCCTCCCTTCAGAGAAAGGTACATCCTTCTTTGATGACCTGTTCTTTCCACTGGGATCTCACTCATGGAGATCTTTCATTTAGGTCTTCTTCTTCTTCTTCTTCTTCTTCTTCCTCTTCTCTTCCTCTTCCTCTTCCTCTTCCTCTTTCTCTTCCTCTTCCTCTTCCTCCTCCTCCTCCTCCTCCTCCTCCTCCTCCTTCTTCTTCTTCTTCTTCTTCTTCTTTTTCCAGAGTGTCTTGGGTTTCCATGCCTGAAATACTCTCATGGGCTCTTCAGCCAGATCCGAATGCCTTAAGGGCTGATTCTGAGGCCAGAGTGCTATTTAAGACATCTGCCATTCTGTGAGTCTGCTGTGTATCCCGCTTCCCATGTTGGATCATTCTCTCCCTTTTTTATTCTATCAGTTAGTATTCGCAGACACTAGTCTTGTTTGTGTGATCCCTTTGGCTCTTAGTCCTAACATTATGATCAATTGTGAACTGAAATCGATCACTTGGTCTAGTGAGATTGCATTGGTACATGCCACCTTGATGGGATTGTATTGGAATCCCTTGGCACGTTTCAAACTCCACCATTTGGGGCAAGCCAGCTTGAGCATGTCCCAAATTGTACATCTCCTCCCTCTCTTATTCCCACTCTTATATTTAACAGGGATCATTTTTCAGTTAAATTTCAACACCTAAGAATAACTATGTGTTAATTACAGAGTTTAACCAATAGTATTAAGTAGAACAAAAAAATACTAAAAGGGATAAAGTATTAAATGTACATCAACAGTCAGGACAAGGGCTGATCAACTCACTGTTTCTCATAGTGTCCATTTCACTTCAACAGGTTTCCCCTTTGGTGCTCAGTTAGTTGTCACTGATCAGGGAGAACATATGATATTTGTCCCTTTGGGACTGGCTTAATTCACTCAGCATGATGTTTTCTAGATTCCTCAATTTTGTTGTAAATGACTGGATTTTATTGTTTTTGACTGCTGTATAGTATTCTATAGAGTAAATGTCCCATAATTTCTTTATCGAAAACTTCTAAATTATCTTATCATAAATTTTTTGAAATCCGTATCTTGCATTTCTTCTATCTCATCATCTTCATAATCTTGGCTTGGGGTCTCTTGTTCATTTGGGGCATTATAATGTCTTCCTTGCTCTTGTTTCCTCGGTTTCTGCATTTGTTGCTTGGCACTGTGGAGCTATTCTTTCGATTCTTATTCCCTCACTGTGGTGTTTTTTTCTAGTTATACTATGACTGTATTAAGTGGACTGTCTGCTTTTATGGAGCATTAGAGGCTTGAGATGGGTGTGGCTAGAGAGCTCTGGTTTGTCAGGGTTAAGGGTGTGCCAAAGGTGACACACCCAGGTTAAGCATGGTAAATCTCTCTCTCTCTCTCTCTTTTTTTGATTCAGAAGGGAAGCAATTCTGCACAACTGAGCGGAATTGAAGGTAGTTAGCTTCCAGTCTCTGGCTCCTGTGGGTATAATATTTGTCTGCTCTTTTCCAACGACCACACAAAGAATCTGTTCTGCCCTCAGTGTGGGCTAAATATCTCCTGCAGTCTCCCACTGGGTTGCCAAGGTTACCAAATTGTAGAGTCTCTGGAGAGTACTCACGTGAATTCTGTGATTCTCTCACCCACCGTCTCTTTTTTTACCATCTCAGTTCATTAGCTCCACACATTCACTAGGTCCTAACCTCCTGTTATTTCACACACACACACACACACCCATAGTCAGGTTTTTCTGCTTGGCTGAGGGCGGGAGCAGCCCTGAGGTCACACAGCTTTTACGTATGTCCAAAATGGCACCTGCTCTTTGTCTTGCTCGCCTTTGAGGGGCGAGCAGAGAGAGACTCGCGTCTGTAACAGTCCCTTTTTTTTCCCTCTCTCCTCCTGTTAGCCTGGTGAACTTTCCCCAACAGGGCTTCAAGCCTCATTCTCTTTAGGCTCCTCCTTCCACTTTCCCTCCGGTGTCTCGTTGGCTCACCTTGCGTTCCAGCACTGGTGCATAGATTCCGTGGCTGGTGTCCCGAGCCATGGGCTCCCACACCCTCCACACCAGTCCACCAGGATTCACTATTTCCGGAAGAGTTTCCTCTGCTGTTTCTTCCCCAACTCTTCCTTGAACCTGCAGTATCTCCACTTTTATTAAACTGTCTCTTCCCGGACTCAGTGTGCTCCCTTTCTATTCCGCCATCTTGCCGGCAAGTCTTTTGTTTATTTGATTATTGATTTTCAGATCATTTAAATGACAAATGAGAAGTTAAATGATCCTGAAATCCTGCTAGTGATGAAAACACTTGGAAGATGCAAAGACTTCTAGGAAAGAGAAAATTATCCTTTGCTATTCCAGCCTTAAGGCACTTTCAAATATTCTACCCTAAGGGATTTGAGTCATCCCAGTTCAGGTCCCAAACATATAGGGGGTCAGTTATGAAACACCTTTACTTAACCTCACTCAAGCTATAGATTCATAATCATAATGATTGTGTCTATTTCAGTCTATTGAAGTTTTCTTTTTCAGAGAGGAAGTGCTACAATGTAATGGGTAACTGCAATAACTTCTGTTATTAACTATTTATTAAATGAATTGAAAATCATGAATGTTGTTGAAGTGTTTTTTTGTCCCATATTCCACATGTGATAATATACTTGGAGCCATCATGAGGCCAGATTTTGAAGGAGGTAAAACATGTCCTCCATGCCCCCTATTTGAAATATCCATGCATTTATTCTCCACCACTGGCATGCCCTACCTGCTCTGCAGTTCAATAGAGATCTAGTGTGTCCCACTGACTGCTTCTCACTGCTTTTTCCAAATAAATCCTGTATCTAGGATATACATTCTTAAATGCATATGTTTTACATAATTTGAGTTGTGATTTCTAATATCTTCTTAGTTATTAATAATATCAATTTCTCTTCTTACCACTTCTGTATCAGGTGAGAACTAGATTACTCCTCTTCTACCTCTGTTTATTTTGCACTCACCCATGCCGTTCTCTATACTGCATCCAAGAGCATTTCTGAAGTGTCAATACGAGCATTATTTTCTTTCCAGTCCTCAACTTCAACATCATACATTCCCCATGCATAAGTGTATGTATACGTACACACATACACACATTACTCAGAAAATATCATAAATTATTTAGTTATTTTATATAATGCATAATGAATCTGTTCCTGATTTCTTCTCCAGTTTGTTTCTAATTACAACCCTGAAGTCAACTGGAAGTCTCATCCCGTGAAATTGTCAGAGCTCCTTAAACTTGATGTATGCATGGTCATCCCTTGATCACTGACAAGGTTACCTTCATGGGTTTCTGTGCTCCGTGGAACTCACTGAATCTGTTTGCTTTTCAGCCTTCTAAGTTTTCCCTCAAGCCTCAATGAAAAAAATATTGATAAATATTTCCTGAACACCTCTTAATATTAATCTTATGATCATTCCATTTAATTCTTAGAGGAGCACCATACACCTCTACAATAACCCTGATATCGCTCATTCATAGGCATAAAATATTTAGCAAGGATAGAAACTTATTTACTGCAGTTTGGAATCACAATTCCCTAGACTTCAGAGGCAACAAAATTGGGTAATTACTTTGTGAACCCATATTGAACTATGTATTTAACACAAAATGCAAATTAGATACAAAATAATTTTTATTATATTACTAATACCAATCTCTGTAGTTATTCTTTTTCTTAAATTCAAAATAAACTTTTAAAGGATTATATAAACTTCCAAATTATTTCCCTCTGTGTGAGCCTTGCAAAAACTTTCCAATTTTCCCATGAGCTCACTGCTGTTAATATATCTATAAATTATTATTCTAACTAGATTAGTTGTTTATGCAGTGGTATAACAGTTTCCTTTTAAGGAAAATATAAGAATTATATATACCTGCTAACAAATTAGTAAGATTTTGAATGTTGTAAGCATTCATCAAACCCTCAATGATCACTCAAGAATTCCATCAAATAGTAATCTAATATACACCTCAATAAAATGACTCTTGTCAGGAGCAATAAATTAGGTCATTGTTTACAACTGCTGTCAAATTGTTTCCATTTCTTTTAGCCACTTTATCATCAGAAACAACTTGTTAAAACATTTCAGTACCTGCTTACATAACAAACACTTTTTTATCTGTAGATTCCTAAGTTGTTTAAACTGCTGTGTCTGCTTCATGCCTTTAGATAATGCAACTATAACCATTGGTTTACATCTTAAAACAATAAATGTTACTGTTTTTGAAACAATAATGTTTATTCTAAAAATGATGTTTATATTTCTCAGACTTTTGTGCATGTTTCACATTTAAATATTAAATTTCTGAAAGTATATTAAGCTAAATACATCGATTACATGGAGAAATTTAGAGAAAGAACATGCAAAGTAGGAAGAGGCACTAACTTGAACTTGGGAAAGGTGCATTATGTGAATTTACAACTGTTCTTCAGGAAGGAAATAAGATCTTGACCGAGAATCCTATAAAGATGGAAGAAGAAAGTGCTTAAACTGAAAGTTTCAGGCAGGTTATTCACATAGCTTGAGCAACACTCTTGAGTTTAGTGAATATTTATAAAAACAGGTAATGAGAAATGAAGCTAGAAATGGATAATCTCTTTCTATTTGCTATTCAGCTTTTGTAATGTATATCATTCAGGTAGGAGAGTATATAATTGCTCAAATTACTAAACATCAAACTACAATGAATGAATATTATGCATTTTATTTATCTTAATTATGAACTTTATATCTATTTCTACTAATTAAATTAGAGAGTTCACACTAGTATCTGTATTACTCTTCATACATACCTTCACCAACCATGATGTTGGTCACATAGTAACCTTCAACAAATACATGTTGTATTAACTAATGAGCAGTACAAAACTATCAATCTTGAATCAATTGCACATCAATCAATGGCATGCATATTTTCAATAGTACTGATAGACTAATAATAGGTATTTCAAATTGGACGTGTCCAAACCAATTTTTTGTTGT
Source organism: Oryctolagus cuniculus (assembly GCF_051225735.1). NCBI lineage: Eukaryota > Metazoa > Chordata > Mammalia > Lagomorpha > Leporidae > Oryctolagus > Oryctolagus cuniculus. The sequence continues at coordinate 17,851,426 of NC_142870.1, read as the reverse complement.
CGTTGTTGGGCCAAAGTATTATTTTGTTGCTCTTCCCATTCCAATTATCCACAGCTTTATCCTTCTTCAAGCTCTAACTTCAATACACATATTTCTGGATCAAATCCCTTCACACCATTGTCACCACAACAAATTTGGTCCCCGTCTTCATCATCTGTCACTTAGTTTATTGCCACAGCTTCTTGGCTGGCCTTTGCTAACTCACTGTATCACCTACTCGGATTAGAAACTTAGTGGAGCTCAAAAAATCTCCAGTCAAATAGATAACAGCTTTCCTGTCTTCTGAGCTTCTGTTGCCTGCACAAGTCTTCAGTGCAGCTGGTGACTTTCTGGTGCGCTAGAAGAATGAATGATAAGTCAAGTATCTGCTAAGCAAGGGAGAAAGGAAAGGGGTAGGATTTTTTGTAATTCAATGTATTTCAATGTGATTAAACTGTGATTAAACTACAATGAAAAATTGTACTCTGTTAACTTGGATATCCTTTCTCTTTCTGCTCAATCTGCCTCCTACCACTCTTCCTTTTCCACTCTGCTAGAATCATGCTGGATTGTGCATCATTGCTTAACGATGCCAAGCTGATTTGCAATACAAGTCTTGGAACTTACTGTTTCCTTCAGCCTGAAGACATTCTTCTTGTAATTATTTACCTGGCTCATTCTCTCATTTCTCATAGGAATTGATTTCCATATTGCATTCTTAGGGAGATCTTCCCTATTTGTTTCACCTCTTTCTAGCATTCTTTGTCATTCTTTATGGTTTTCTTTATTTTTATTTTTTGTACAGCACTTCTTCCTTGTAGCATAATATCGAAATAAAAATATGAGATGGAGATAAAGATAGTTCGCGTTTTAATGTTTGTCTCACCTGACAGAAAGAAAACTACATGAGGATAGGAATTTTTGTTGATAATGTTCACGACTACTCACAGAACAGAAAAACACTGACATATAAGTACTCAATAATTGTCTATAAGATGAATGAATGAACGAATGAATGTCACGACAGTGTAATTGTTGTCACACATTCCATATTCCATTATTACATGCTTGTGAAAGGTAGGGATGACTTTTGTTTTACCAAAAAAAAAAAAAAAAACAAAGCTTCAGCAAGATCAATACCACTCCAAGGGATGCACTCTTGTACAACAGACTGCCCAACAAATCTTTTTTTTTTTTTTTTCCTCTCCTCCTTCCTAACTGCTCTTTGCTTCTCCTCCTTCCTACCCTTTCATCTAATGAAATTCCTGGTTGAATTCTTTCCAATGCAAGGGTCACAAAATTAATCAAACATCTTTTTCCAAATAACAGATGCCATCTACTCCTGGAACTTCATTGCATGCCTGTGCAATTGTTTCCCTGTACAGATTACTTAAATGTTTACCGTGAATTATCAAAAAACATCTTCTTTATGAAAAATTTTTACTTTTAAATATGTCAGAATTTCTAGCCTATAAAAGTACTGTGTGTTTTTTGTTTGTTGTTGTTGAGGTTTGCTTTGTTTTGTTCCTTTTTTTTTTTTTTTGAAGGTGAAAGAAAAAAACACAATGTGCAGGGTCCATTGCTGTGTCACAGTAGGTTAACCACTTCCTGCGATGCTGACATCCAATATGGGCACTGGTTTGAGTCCCGGATGCTCCACTTCTGATCTAGTTCTCTGCTAATAAATTTGAGAAACCAGGAGAATATGGCAAAGTGCTTGGGACCTTGCACTCATTGGGATGCCACAATGAAACTCCTGGCTCTGAAAGTTTGCCCAGAGCCGGCTGATGTGCCCATTTGGGGACTGAACAAGTAGATAGAAGATCTTTCTCTCTCTCTCACTCTCTCTCTGTCTCTCTTTCAAATAAATAAATAAATCATTATGGACAGTCAAAAAATCTTATTTGTTAGCTAAGTAATTTCTGTCACACACAGTTTCCATGTTTTGTCTAATTATAGCAATAAGTAAATAAATATGAAAAGAGTCAGTTAAATATATATTTATTATTTTTTAAGAAATAATAGACAAAATTGTGTATATTTATGGGCTATTGGGTGATATTTTCTTTCCTACGTGTGTATATTGTATAATATCCAGTAAAGGTAAATATATTATTCATTCAATCATTTACTATTTCCTTATAATGAAAGCATCCAAAATATTTTCTAGGATATTTTGTACATTATCATTATCTATAGTTATACTACTGTGCAATAGAGCCCCAGAACTTCTTATTCATATCTAGATATATTCTTATACCTGTCAATCAACTTTCTTCCAATACTCCCTCCTCCCTTTCCTCCCCAGCCTTGGTAACCAGCATCACAATTTTTTAACTTATGAGATCATTCACTTTTGTAGACTCCACATAAGGAGTGAGAGCATGTGATATTTATCTTTCAGTTCTTTGCTTATATCACTTAACATATTTACCTCCAGCTCCATCCATGCTGTTTACAATGGCAAGATTTCTCCTCTCTTATTGACTCAGTAATGTTTTGGTGTGTATATGTACCACATTGTCTTTGCTTACTCATCAGTGAATGGACCCACAGGTTGTCTCTATTCCCTGACTATAGTGAATAATGCTGCAATAATCATAGGAGTACAGATAGATCTTGTACAAATGGATTTCATTTTCCTTGAGATACCCACACGGGAGGCAGATTGCTGGATCACACAGGAGTTCTATTTTTAGAACCTACATACTGTTTTCATAATGGCTGTAGTGATTTAAATCACCATGAACAATCATGCAAGTGGTCCCTTTTCTACACAACCTCACCAGTACTTGTTATCTTTTGCTTTTTTATTAATAAAAAATTTTACTGAAATAATGGCCGGCGCCGCGGCTCACTAGGCTAATCCTCCGCCTAGCGGCGCCGGCACACCGGGTTCTAGTCCCGGTCGGGGCGCCGGATTCTGTCCCGGTTGCCCCTCTTCCAGGCCAGCTCTCTGCTGTGGCCCGAGAGTGCAGTGGAGGATGGCCCAGGTGCTTGGGCCCTGCACCCCATGGGAGACCAGGAAAAGCACCTGGCTCCTGGCTCCTGCCATCGGATCAGCGCGGTGCGCCGGTCGCATCGCGCTGGCCGCGGCGGCCATTGGAGGGTGAACCAACGGCAAAGGAAGACCTTTCTCTTTGTCTCTCTCTCTCTCACTGTCCACTCTGCCTGTCAAAAAATAAAAATAAAAAAAAATTTTTACTGAAATAAGGTTATACCTCATTAAGGTTTATATTTGTATTTCCCTGATGATTAGATACATTGAGTGGTTTTTCATATTCTTATTTCTTCTTGTATGTTTTACCTTAATAAAAATGACTGCTTACATCTGCTGCCTTTTTTTTAAAAAAAGATTTATTTATGTACTTGAGAAGCAGAGTTACAGACTGAGAGAGGGAGAGACAGAGAGACAGGTCTTCCATCTGCTGGGTCATGCTCCAAATGACCAGGCAGGCCAGTGGAAGCCAGGAGCCTGGAGCTTATTCTGGGTCTCCCAAGCAGGTGCAGGGACCCAAGCACTTGGGCCATCTTTCAATACTTTCCCAGGCCATCAGCAGGTAGCTAGACAGGAAGTGGAGCAGCTGGGACTCAAACCAGTGCCCATATAGGACACTGGTGCTGCAGGAGGATGCTTAACCCACCCTACCACACCACTAGTTCATTTTTAATTGGATTTTTCTTTCTTCATTCTTTTAATCTGGTTTTGGTCTGAGTTCCTGTACTATTCTAGATATTAACACCTTGACAGATCCATATCTTACAAATAAATTCCCCATTCTGCAAGTTGTCTCTTAACTCTGTTGATTATTCCACTTGATATTCAAAAGCTTGCTAGTTTGGTGAAATCCCATGCATCTATGTTTGCTTTTATTTACCATATTTTTGGGATCTGATTTAGAAAATGGTTGTACATTCCAATGTCCTGAAGTGTTTTCCCTACGTTTTCTCCTAGTAGTGTCAAAGTTCCACGTCTCCCATTTTGAGTTGATTTTTATGCATAATGAACTATAGGGATATAGTTTCATTCTTCTGGATATAGATATCCAGTTGTCCCAGCACCATTCATTAAAAAAAATATTTTTTCCAGTTCATGATCTTAGCACATTTGTCAAAGATAAGTTGACTGTAGATTTGTGGTTTTACTTTTAGAGTCTCACTTCTGTTCCTTTCAACTATAGATCTGCCCTTTATGCTAATACTATACTGTCTTAATTACTGGAGCTTTGCAATATATTATATAGTTCTGCTGTATAATTTCTCCGGTTTTGTTATTTTTGTTTAAGATTGCTTTTGTAACTCATCCAAGTTTTTGTAGTTTGTTCCATCCAAGTGTTTGTAGTTTTTTTTTTTTTTTTTTTTTTTTTTTTTTTTTTTTTTTTTAGTTTTGTGAAAAGTGGCATTGGAATTTCAGTAGCCATTGTGTTGAATCTGTACAGTGCTTTGAGTAGTATGCCTTTCTGAATGATATTGATCCTTTCACTCAATGAACATGGATGTGTCTTTACATTCCTTTATGTCATCTTCAGTTTCTTTCATGGTTTATAGTGCTTATTATAGAGGTCTTTTCACCTCTTTGGTTAAATTTACTTCTAGGTATTTTATTTTTGTACCTTTTTTTTTAAACTTTTATTTAATGAATATAAATTTCCAAAGTACAGCTTATGGATTACAATGGCTTCCCCCCATAACCTCCCTCCCACTCGCAACCCTCCCCTTTCCCACTCCCTCTCCCCTTCCATTCACATCAAGATTCATTTTCGATTCTCTTTATGTACAGAAGATCAGTTTAGCATACATTAAGTAAAGATTTCAACAGTTTGCTCCCACACAGAAACATAAAGTGAAAAATACTGTTTGAGTACTAGTTATAGCATTAAATCTCAATGTAAGCACACTAAGGACAAAGATCCTACACGAGGAGTAAGTGCACAGTGACTCCTGTTGTTGACTTAACCAATTGACACTCTTGTTTATGGCATCAGTAATCACCCTAGGCTCTTGTCATGAGCTGCCAAGGCTATGGAAGCCCCCTGAGTTCACTGACTCTGATAATTTTTAGATAAGGCCATGGTCAAAGTGGAAGTTCTCACCTCCCTTCAGAGAAAGGTACCTCCTTCTTTGATGACCCGTTCTTATTTTTGTACCTATTGCAATTCATATTGCATTCTTAGTTAGTTTGCAAGTAATTCACTACTGGTATAGAACAATGCTACTGATTTTTGTACATTGAGTTTATATTCTGCAACTTTGCTGAATTTGTTTATTAGTTCTAACAGCTTTTATGTGGCGTCTTTGGATTTTTCTCTATATATAAGAATATGTCATCTGCAAACAGGTAATTTTACTCTCTGCTTTCCAATTTGGATGACCTTTTCTCTTGTCTAATTACTCTAGCTAAGACTTTTAGTACTGAATAAAAGAATGCAAGTGGGCACCTTATTTCATTCTAGATCTTACAGAGACAGCCTTCAGCTTTTCTTCATTCAATAATATGTTAGATACTGGTTTGTTATATATGGCTTTCATTATGTTGAAGTATATCCCTTCTACACCTAATTTCTTCACAATCTTTATCATGAAGGAATATTGAATTTTAACAAAACCCTTCTCTGCATCTCTTGATGGTTAATATCTTGATCAAGGTAACAAAGCTAAATACTAAATAGTAAATCTGATAATCTAATTTTAGCAACCTGACTCCAAGATACTACTATTGAATCTCAGGATACATTTCATAAGCACTTTAATTTTTTTCATATTTTAAATATTTTATTATTTATGTGTTTCCCTATGGTGCTAAACAGTAAAATCTTACAAAGCAAATAGACAAGATGATTTTCCTTGGAGGCAACCAGAAAATGGGGAATATGAATAATTGCACCTGCTCTAGAACTTGAGGGTACTGGGGATCAGGTGGGATATAACAGCAAAAGACAGAAGAAAAGAAGAAAACCTGGGTGATATTTCTTAAGAGCCACATAAAGGAGGAAAACAAAGAAAAGAGCCAGAAAAGAAAAGAAAAACACTTCAGCTATAGCTGAAGATATTCCTTATTACCTAAAACAAAGAAAAAATCCATACCATAGTTTTTATCCCTTTCATTTAAATATCAAACATAATATATTTATGATATTATTTATTGCTTGCACTTAAAATATTGCTCAAGTAATTTGTATGAAGAGTAAGAGCATGAAAGTATGTCTACATAGCATGATTCAGTCCATCTTGTTTCCTGTACACATGAAGGAATCTAGGTGTTCTTACTTTCTTTATTGTCACCAACTCAAAATTCAAATGCACGTACTTGCAGGCAAAGTAAAGAGGAAAAAAGGAGAAGAATAGATTGCAGTATAAACAATTACAAATTTCTCATGACCTCAATAAATTGTGATCCCAAATTCTGCTAGTATTTATACTCCAGTAAATAGTGTTCAGAAAAAATACAGAGCATTTATTTATCAATATTTCAGAACAAATAATTCAGGATAAAAATCATCAGATGTCTTGTTAATTCTTATTATTCTCTATTAAAGTTCACTTAAAATAGTTTCCCTGTAAACTAATTATTTAACTGTATTTGATTTCAAATACTGAGGATTGCATTAATGTAGAAATTACAAGTGGACCATTTAGTAATTTTGTTGAATGGATATCGCTATTATATTCTCCTTAAATTGAAGCTACTAAGAATGAAAGAAAATTGAACCCATTTTTTGGTAAATTAAATCACAGAAAAATTTGTAATGACTTAATTATGATTTTGTACTTATGGATAATATAAAGGAATGGATTTTGGGTCTTCTTGTTACACTGTTGCCATTTTTTTCCAAGGCAGAATTATAGAGGAGTTGTAAGGCAATTAAGAGTGTTACTTAGAGTTTTCAGGTGCAACACTGGAGTTTTAAAACAGTTTTAAAGGCAATTTTTGATAAGTAATATACTGTAATACACCTTTTAAACCCTACATGGAATTTAGGCTCTTTCATGGAAAATTCCCAAGTTCCCACAATAAGGTAAAGCTCTGTTTTCATAGGGGGATATTTTTGGGAAAAATAACTTAGTTTGATTTTCATGGAAAAAAATACCTACATAGTAGTATTGCTGTTCAAATTTTGTCACATTTCTTTCTGTGGGTGTTTTGAAGTAAATGAACACGTCTATGTAAACATTATGATTTGACTGCTCCTAGATGTTAGAAAGAGGCAGTGTGTGACTAGTGACGTACATGGGCTTCATGTAAAGGGATTTTGCCATTTTTCAAACCAGATATAGCTTCTATATCAACAAATAGAGCACAAATCTCCAGTCTGAGTTAGAGAAAAAAAAAGTCTACAACACTTAAATGAAGTCTTTATATTTTAAGTTTATTGAGAAAAGTATTGTACATATCTATTGGTACCAACTTTTAAATTTGTTATCATATATAGGAGTCAGTTAAACAAGTGACAGTCATCTATGGTAATCATGCAGGACAGAATTATTTCTATAAGGCAGGAGCTGTTGCATATATTTTTAAGTGGGGATGGAAATAAATATCCAAGAAGGCTGTTCTGCCTTACTATGAAAGAGAATATATATGGCAACTCAACCAAAATTTATGAATGATTTCCATTCAGAAATTTGAACACTGTTATAACTAGGAAGCAATTCCATCATGAAAGTTATTCAATGGGGCCTTTTATATTGCAGTTAAAAATCATGCTTTAAACCAAAATGTGATCTTAATTTCCCAGCGGACTTCCATACAAATATAATCCTCTCTTCTCAACTTTCTGTATGACTCCTTGTTTTTTTTTTTTTTTTTTAATAGTTTAATACATTATCTTGGGTATGTTAACCTTCCGTTTCTACCCATCTACTTATATACTTTCAGCTACTTTCTATTCATACCAGGAACGCTTATACAGACTTTTGTAGTCTAATCTTAATTGTTTTCATAGTTGAATATCTTGAGCCAGCTTTGTAAGAAAACACCACTTCAAGTAGTCTTCTCACTCCTAACATTGGTCTGAGAGTCCCTTTTTGTACTTTCACACCAAATGCTTAAGCAATATTAGCATTATCCTAGGGGCAAAAGAAAGCAAAAGAAAAAAGGGTGAGGAAAACCCACAAGGATTTTATTTAATAGGTTCATGGGATCTTTTAGGAATTCTTAAATTCAGATAATGCATATTTGGAGAAAACAGCAAGGGCAACTCCAAAGTCCTCCTCATTGCACTCCCCTTTCTGATCTTCAATCCAGGCAGTATTTATAATTTATCACTTCTCAAATCATTTCAGATAATTAATGAAAGGAAAATCTGTAGCTAACAAATATGCCTCTCTACAAGATCGCCTGAGTTACTTCCCTTGCAAGCTCTATTCCTGTGTTTATCTATAGGATAACACTTACCCCTCACTTAGAGGGAGGTGTGAATGGGAATGGGAATGACCATTCTTCCACAAATATCTCCAAATTATGTGTCATCTGACAAATGGCTAAGGATACCTCCTGACAGCTCGCTTTGCAAAACAGCAATAATCTCTCACCACCTGTCAGCCCCAGATGTCTTATCACCTGCTGCTGGTGACTCCTCACCACCAGCAGCCAGTCTCTGATATCTCTCCTGTCTGCTTCAAGAGCCATCCTTCTAGCTGCCTAAAATGAAATTCTGGAGACCTTGTCCACATTTTCATTAGAAAAAATAATTGAAACTAAGACCAAAAACTAAGAACAAGAGGGTATAATAATGGTCAACTTTACACCAGGGACATCCATGCATGCTACATGGGAATCTGATCCATGCATGAAAGAAAATATTTAACTTGTAAAAAATTACTATTATTGAGTTAGATAAAAGAGAAAAGCCAAGAAATTTTAAATGATATATTTTGAACTTTTCCAAGTGTGTTTTTGCTGGGCAATATCAAACATAAATGAAAATAAAATTCACTCAAAGGTTTCTCATAGGAAATAATAAATGATTGAATAATTGATGAGGGTTAGAAGGAGGTTGGGGCTGGCGCCGTGGCTCACTTGGCTAATCCTCTGCCTGCGGTGCCGGCACCCCAGCTTCTGGTCCTAGTTGGGGTGCCAGGTGCTGGTCCCGGTTGCTCCTCTTCCAATCCAGCTCTCTGCTGTGGCCCAGGAGGGCAGCAGAGGATGGCAAAAGTGCTTGGGTCCCTGCACCCACATGGGAGACTGGTAGGAATCATCCAGCTCCTGGCTTCAGTGTATGGTCAGTGTATGCTGTGGGTGTGTGTTGAAGTATTGTATAAAAACTATGAGTATTACATATTTATCAAAAATGTTAAATTATAAAATAATCAAAAATAACAGCTTAGAATTCAATAGCTCATTGGATTAAGAAGGAAAATATAAGGTTTTTTTTTTTTTTAAAGATTTATTTATTTGAAAGCTGGAGTTATAGAGAGGGAGAGACTGAGAGAAAGAGAGAGAGATTTCATTCACTGATTCACTCCCTAGATATATGTGTGTGTGTATATATATATATAGTCATTCCTAAAATTACTCACCTTGTAATTGACTTACGAGTCATCTGTGGATTGAATAGCTCTTATTTAGTGAGAAAGTTACATGTATATATTCTCAAGTTATTTTCTTTTATCTCCCCTAAATTGTCATGTCTATTGTCCACCTAGCTCTAAAATTCACATACCAGTTACTCATCAAATTTAAGAAAAGCTGCCGGCACCATGGCTCACTTGACTAATCCTCTGCCTGCACCCAGGATTCTAGTCCTGGTTGGGGCACCAGATTCTGTCCCAGTTGCTCCTCTTCCAGGCCAGCTCTCTGTTGTGGCCCGGGAGTGCAGTGGAGGATGGCCCAAGTGCTTGGGCCCTGCACCCACATGAGAGACCAGAAGAAGCACCTGGCTCCTGGCTTTAGACCGGTGCAGCGCCCCAGCCATAGCAGCCATTTAGGGGTGAACCAACGGAAAAAGGAAGACCTTTCTCTCTAACTCTCTCTCTCTTTCTCATTGTCTAACTCTGCCTGTCAAAAAAAATTTAAGAAAAGCTTATTTAAAAGTTACCCATTTACCTTTAAGAAAACCCAATCGAGGTTGACATTGTGGTATAATGGGTTAAGCTGCCATATGCAACATCAGAATCTCATATGGGAAACATTTGAGAAACTGCTGCTCCACTTCCAATTCAGCTTCCTGCTAATGTGCCTTGGAAAGTAGCAGAAGATGGTCCAGGTAACTGGGGACCTGCACCCACATGTGGGAGGGCCAGGTGAAGCTCCAGACGCTTGGATTTGGTGTGGCCCAGCTCTGGCCATTGCAGCCATTTGGGGAGCAATCCAGCAGATGGAGATTTCTGTCTCTCTGTCTCTCCCTCTCTCTCTATCTAACTCTGTCTTTCAAATAAATAACAAATAAATCTTATTAAAAAAAACTAGATTGCAATTGCAGTTATGATCCAAGAATAAATCTATTAAGCTTTGTATTGGAGTAATACATGGAAATATTTCATATGAAATTATACAGAGCACAGATGAGAAATTTGTTTAAATTTATTTTTCTTAATTTTTAAAAAAATTTTATTTAGGGTATATAAACTTTATGCATTTCATAAATACAAATTTAGGAACATAGTGATTCTCCCCACCTTACCTTACCTTCAACCCGCATTTACGTCGTCGTCGTCTTCTTTTTTTTTTTTTTTTTTTTTCCAGAGTGTCTTGGCTTTCCATGCCTGAAATACTCTCATGGGATTTTCAGCAAGTTCTGCGTGCCTTAAGGGCTGATTCTGAGGCCAGAGTGCTGTTTAGGAATCTGCCATTCTATGAGTCTGCTGTGCATCTTGCTTCCCATGTTGGATCGTTCTCTCCCTTTTTTATTCTATCAGTTAGTATTTGCAGACACTAGTCTTTTTTGTGTGATCCCTTTGGCTCTTAGTCCTATCATTATGATCAATTGTGAACAGAAATTGATCACTGGGACTAGTGAGATGGCATTGGTACATGCCACATTGATGGGATTGAATTGGAATCCCCTGGTATGTTTCTAACTCTACCGTTTGGGGCAAGTCATCACGAGCATGTCCCAAATTGCACATCTCTTCCCTCTCTTATTCCCACTCATATTTAACAGCAATCACTTTTCAGTTAAGTTTCAGCACTTAAGAATAACTGTGTATTGATTACAGAATTCAACCAATAGTATTAAGTAGAAGAAACAAACAAATACTAAGAGGGATAGCATATTAAGTTGTTCATCAACAGTCAGGGCAAGGGCTGATCAAGTCACTGTTTTTCATAGTGTTCATTACACTTTAACAGGTTTCCTTTTTGGTGCTCAGTTAGTTGTCACCGATCAGGGAGAACATATATTTGTCCCTTTGGGACTGGCTTAAATCACTCAGTATAATGTTTTCCATATTCCTCGATTTTGTCACAAATGACCGGATTTCTTGTTTTTGATTGCAGTATAGTATTCTATAGAGTACATATCCCATATTTTCTTTATCCATTCTACTGTTGATGGGCATTTAGGTTGATTCCAGGTCTTAGCTATTGTGAATTGAGCTGCAATAAACATTAATGTGCAGACCGTTTTTTTTGTTTCCCAATTTAATTTCCTTTGGGTAAATTCCAAAGAGTGGGATGGCTGGGTTGTATGGTAGGGTTATATTCAGGTTTCTGAAGAATCTCCAGACAGACACTAATATTATAAAGTAAAAATGTCAATTGAGTAAAAATTGTTTACAAGTCAATTTTCTATTTTATTTGTAAAAAAAATTTCTTTGATGATCACATAGCAAATCTCATACAATGGGTTCCTTCAATAAAAGAAAGAGTAAGGGGATTTGAAAATTCTCAGTAAATTTTAAAGTTAAACAGCAAAGTTTAATAACAGATTTCAACAAATTATAAAAAGCCTAACAATTGTTGCAGGAAACTTTGTCCTATGCATATATCAGAATGTTTTTCTAAACATAAACAGATTTGGGCATCTAAATGGTTTAGGCCAATTCCATAAATGCATATAAGTACATGTGTGTATGTGTTTGTGTGATGATATAAATTATATTGATGAAAACATTTGCTGACTTTTCTTAAATGACCTTAAAGTTTGCTAAGGTCAAACTTCCAATCAAGTTTTAATATTATATCCATTTCAAAGATTTTAAACTTCTTCCCAAATTACCCCCTCTCCGCCCACACTCATATCCCAGGTTTCTGACTCCTACTTGATATTCTGCATTAGTCAAGAGGGTTGGAACTTGGGGACACATTTGTACATGCATGCATATGTATGTGTCTTTGTGCTACTTTCCTTTTGTGTTTATTACTTTTTTTTCTCATTGCTGTTCTTTTTATGCACTCTTTATGGTTCAGGAGGGAAGGGATGAAAATCAAGGGCACACATCCTACTTCACTGGTGCATTTTTTTTGACAGGCAGAGTGGACAGGCAGAGTGGACAGTGAGAGAGAGAGACAGAAAGAAAGGTCTTCCTTTGCCGTTGGTTCACCCTCCAATGGCCACCGTGGCCGGCACGCTGCGGCCGGCGCACCGTGCTGATCCAAAGGCAGGAGCCAGGTGCTTCTCCTGGTCTCCCATGGGGTGCAGGGCCCAAGCACTTGGGCCATCCTCCACTGCACTCCCGGGCCACAGCAGAGAGCTGGCCTGGAAGAGGGGCAACCGGGACAGAATCCGGCACCCCGACCAGGACGAGAACCCGGTGTGCCGGTGCCGCAAGGTGGAGGATTAGCCTATTGAGCCGCAGCATCAGCCACACTGGTGCATTTTTAACAAGATGCCACTGTTTCAAATGCTGGCTATGAAGCTCTCTTTGGAGGTGTCTTAGCAAATTTCCCTGTAGGCTCTTCAGTCCTGGAGTTGTCTGAGGAACATAATACCCTGCCCAGCATGTTTCCTCACACTGGCCTTCTACTCCATGTGTATATCATCACACAGCTCCTTACTGCAAGTAGTTTGCCCTCCTTGGGAGTTGACTTAATAGAGAAGGCTTTCCCCTGACTTCTCCCACAAATTCCATCACCTATACAGCATCAGAACTGAATGTCTTATTCAGATAATTCCTTACTAGTTAGGCACTAGTTTCTGTTTCCTAGACTGCAAGGGTGCATGGTCATTTTTCTAAATAATCCTTTCAGTGTGATTGTCAAAACTTTAGTTACATGGCCTTATCAGGATGTGATTAGGGAGGAAGAAGTGCCAATTCTTTCCCACATCCTACTAGACACACAACTCTCTTCAAAGAAGGAAATATTGACATCCTGCTATTGTTTTAACTTGATTTGGCTCCACAACTCATCAAGATCTTTAATCCTCAAGGTCGTAAGTGAATTGTACAAGGAAGGTTAAGATTTGATCCAATGATTGTGTTTAGGAAGTGGGCCTAGAGTGAGGACCTTAGGTCATGGGGCTTTGCCCTTGGAAAGCAGTTCTTGATGGAGAGTTGATTGTACAAGCCCAAATCAAGTCTAGCTGCTCTCTCTGTTTGGTCCCTGGTTTGCAAGTGGTTCTTCCTGTATGTGTGCCCTACAGTTGACAACTTTTAGCCTCATTAAAGACATGAACCATGTAGCCCATCTGGTCCTGGGCTGTGAACTTCCAAAACTGTGAGCCAAAACTTAACTTCTTTCTTCAAAAGTAGTTTCTCTTAAGAAATTAGTTGTAATGAAAAGCTAAAACCCCGGATTCTGTCCCAGTTGCCCCTCTTCCAGGCCAGCTCTATGCTGTGGCCAGGGAAGGCAGTGGAGGATGGCCCAAGTACTTGTGTCCTGCACCCCATGGGAGACCAGGAGAAGCACCTGGCTCCTGCCTTTGGATCAGCGCGATGCGCCGGCCGCAGCACGCCGGCTACGGCGACCATTGGAGGGTGAACCAACGGCAAAGGAAGACCTTTCTCTCCGTCTCTCTCTCTCACTCTCCACTCTGCCTGTCAAAAAAAAAAAAAATGCACCAGTGAAGTAGGATGTGTGCCCTTGATTTTTCTATACTACATTTCTGTGCCTTTTTGCCTCCTTCATGACTAAAATAGTCAGACTTCTCAATGTACAAAACATCTGGAAATAAATCCTGGACAATCGCTCCTGAGAAGTGACCATCTTCCCTGGAAGTTTCTAGTTTCTAGGTGAGCTATCTTATTGCAGCACAAAAGACAAATACACCCACAAAATCATTCCTTCTGTTTGTCTTTCCTTTCTCATTTTCCAGCTCACTTTTTACAGCAACTGCTCAAACGTTTTTTAGATATTTTTATGAGCTACAGTTTCCAAAAGTTTGGTTAAATTAAGCTAAGCTGAGTAAGCAACATTTTGGCCTTTTCGTTTTATTGGGCACACTGGTCATCTAGTGCCCCTCCCCCATTTTATTCTCCTCACACAAGAAAGTAGAATTTCCTGGATGGGGACTTGGTGATCTGCCTGGTGGCCCTTTCACTGAATGCCACACACGCCCTTGGAATTTCAAGCCCTCGCCTTCCTTTCAGAATGTAGGGTATATTTCTGCCACAACTCCAAAAATTGTTCATTCTCTGTTTTTTCCTTTGTCCCTCTATTTTTATTTTTCCTTTTCTCTCTTTTCCTAAATGTTCATTTATTTATTTATTTTACATTTTATTTGAGAGGCAGTAGAAAAACAGACAGACAGAGTTTCCATCCCTGTTTCATTCTCCAAATGCCCACAATAGCCCTAACTGGGATCAAAGTTGAGAGCTGGGAACTCAGTTCAGGTTACCTCATGGGTGGTAGGGACCAAATAATTTGAGCCATAAACCACTGCCTCCTAAGGTACATATTACTGGAAAGCTGGAATCAGAAGCAAAGCTGTGACTTGAACCAAGATACTATGATACGGAATGCTGGCAACTCAAGGAGTGGCTTAGTCACCAGGTCAAATGCTTAACCCTCCACCTTAAAAAAAAAAAAAAAAAAAAAAAAAAAAAAAAAAAAAAACTTTATGAGGGCAAGACAAGTTACACATATATCTGATTTTCAATATCTGATATTTCTAAAACAAACACACCAATAAAAGTAAATTAGAAAGGGCTTATTTCATCTTCTAACTTCATCTCTACTTGTTTGATGTTAGAGAAGTCACTTAAATCTTTC
Source organism: Oryctolagus cuniculus (assembly GCF_051225735.1). Classification (NCBI taxonomy): domain Eukaryota; kingdom Metazoa; phylum Chordata; class Mammalia; order Lagomorpha; family Leporidae; genus Oryctolagus; species Oryctolagus cuniculus. The sequence goes on along the minus strand of NC_142870.1, from coordinate 17,836,356 downwards.
AGCCTCTGCAGCCTTATCTACAAGATGAACCTTGTTACAGGATAGTGTGATAGGAAAACACTGCTGTGGTGGGAGAGATTTGAAATCGCTGCACTTTTGCCTATGCAATGTGTTCATGTTACTATGAGATAAGACTCTTCCTCCTTTATGACTGACCAAGATCCATGAAGTGAGGCACATGAACCAAGAGATTCAATTCATTACTCTAAGATTATATTACAATGAGGTTTTTAAAGGCCAAATAAAAACAACAACGTCTCTTAAGCCTGTATCTCAAGATTGAAACAACAGCAACAAAAAATGAATAATATCAATAACAATGATTTGGGTTAATATTTGTTTCAGTGATCAGCATTTCTGAACTCTTTACTCTCTAAGAGATAGATTGAGCATACTTATCTTTTGAAGCGTAGATCTTAATAGCTTCTAATCTGTGCTCACAACCTGGAAAATGTTATCATTTTTAAGGCACACATGGAAAGAGGTACTTCTACGACATGCCAGTGACAGTTTATACATAAAAGTCAGTCCTTTTTCAAATGTCATTTCCATTAGTATCTTATATCAGAATTGCAAGTGAAATGAACACACTGTAACCTAGTATTTTAAAAGGTTATGTTGAAGGAGTAGAGAGGCTTAAATTAATTTTCCCTTTTCTCATCCAGTAGGCCTTTACTCAATAGGATTTCCTATAATTCTACCTTAATCCATGTCTCTGTTGGTGAACCAAACAGACCACAACATGGAACAGCCTGCCAAAGTGGCTCCCTTCCAGTTGCCCTTTCTGCTCTTCCAGATAAACCTCAGCTTAATGATTGTACAGTGATCCAAATCAGTGAAGAAGCAGAGAGCAGACACATATCTCATTATCCTCTGCAAAGAAATGTTTGTTTAGTCATGTGCAAATATTGCCCTAAAATGGTCAGCTGGTTAGCCCATGTTAACCATTTATCTATCAATCCTTAGAATTAACATTAAAAATAAATTACTTTGAGGAATGTTTCTGCATAATTAATATTAATTTTATGTTTTGGAGGATTTGCTTTGCTGTGTTTCCTGTTGAAGACTTTGCTATATACAGAGAATAAGCAGAAATGAGTCTAAATAATCCCTGCATTCAATCACTAAAATATTAACAATGCAAACTAAAAGTGTTGCACTTTGTATATATTTCTGAGTATTGAAGTATGAGATATGACCAAATAATGATTTATTTAAGAAAATAAATTATGAAATTATAAAAAAGTAAATTAAATTTTGTGATGTTTTCCAAAGTGAAATTGGTTACTACTTTACAATCTGTGAACTACAGATTCTCCTTAGGGAATGCTCTCAGCTGCTCAATAGTTTACCTATGAATAAAATTATCTCACATTCATTCTGTTACCTAACTTGAAAACTTGCAGTGGAAACTCACTCTTAGTACTCATCTACTACTGACACAGAAGAAACACTTTCTTTGATGTTCCAACTTTTTAAAATTTTGAAATACTTAAAAATGCCTAATTAAACAGAGAGTAATGTAGCAAATATTTTAATAAAATCTTTTATGAAGATTTATAAATGTGCTTTTAAAAATATAATGCTACAAAATGCATTTTGAACTCTCTTTAGTTTTACCTTTCCTCCTTCTCCAGGTTTGATTAGAACTGGTAATATTCATAGCTGTGTTTCTATTCTTTATCATATACATGGAATAATAAACTGTATACACACACACACACACACACACGGGGGTTCTTTGAAAAGTTCATGGAAAAGGTGTATTATGAAAAAACTATATGGGGATTCTAATATTTTTTGAAGCAACTTTGAAACTTATATTTAAGTTCCATTTTCCTTAAATGCTTTGAAGTACCCCTGTATGCGTGCACATGCATGTGAACATTTGCATAACGTGGTGAGCTTTTCAAGATTTTATTAATAGAATTATACTGATTTGTCATTCAGTGACTTTTTTCATCATTCCTTTGCCTACTTAAGAACCTTTTATGGATATTAATCATATTTAAAAATATAGGGGGCTGGTATAGCATCTCTTATGGGTTCATGTCCTGGCTGCACCACTGCTGATACAGCTCCCTGCTAATGTGCCTGGGAAAAGCGGTGGAGGACGGTCTAAGTAATTGGGCCCTTGCCACCCACATGGGAGACCTGAATAAAGCTCATATAACCTGGCTTTGGCCTGGCCTAGCCTCAGGCATCGTGACTATCTGGGGAGTGAACCAGAGGATGGATGATCTCTGTGTCTCTCTATATAAAAAACTCTGGCTTTCAAATAAATAAAAAAAAATCTTAGAAGAAATACCACTATAGAACCTGGGATTTGTTTTTCCATATATATATAATTTATATGAGAGTACATATATAATGGGAGTACATTATATAAATGTAGTAAACTGTATTTCTTCATTCCTTTACTGGTCAGATTTTAGGATTTTTGAAAGTTATTCTGACTGTCAAAGGAGTGGTATACCGATAATTCTTTTTTTAAGGATTTATTTATTAATTTGAAAGTCAGAGTTACACAGAGAGAGAAGGAGAGGAAGAGAGAGAGAGAGGTCTTCCATCTGCTGGTTCACGCCCCAGTTGGCTACAAAGGGTGGAGCTGTGCTGCTCTAAAGCCAGGAGCCAGGAGAGTCTTCTGGATCTCCCACACAGGTGCAGGAATCCAAGGACTTGGGCCATCCTCCACTGCTTTCCCAAGCTACAGAGGAGAGCTGGACTGGAAGTGGAGCAATTGAGACTTGAACTGGTGCCCATATGGGATGCTGGCACTGCAGGCTGCAGTTTTACCCACTACACCACAGTGCATCCCCAAAAAGATCATTCTTAGGAATATCTTCTTATGTGTGCACATAATATTTTCTCTAGAATCTCTACCTCAAGGGTGAATTCTAGTCATAAACGATATATACATTTTCAAAATTGCTCTTTTATTTTCAAATTAGCAGTCTTTTCCTTTTATATTTATGCAAAAATTTACATTTTAGATTTTAATTTTTTTGTTTGTTCTACTTAATACTTTTGGTTGAATACTGTAATCAATACACAATTCTTCTTAAGTGCTGAAACTTAACTGAAAAGTGATCGCTGTTAAATATAAGAGTGGGAATAAGAGAGGGAAGAGATGTGCAATTTGGGACATGCTCAAGCTGACTTACCACAAATAGTAGAGTTAGAAACATACCAGGGGATTCCAATTCAATCCCATCAAGGTGGCATGTACCAATGCCATCTCACTAGTCCCAGTGATCAATTTCTGTTCACAATTGATCATAATGATAGGAATGAGAACCAAAGGAATCTCATAAACAAGAATGGTGTCTGCAAATATCAGCTGATAGAATCAAAAAGGGAGAGAACGATCCAACATGGGAAGTGAGATACACAGCAGACTCATAGAATGGCAGATGTCCTAAACAGCACTCTGGCCTCAGAATCAGCCCTTAAGTCATGCAGATCTGGCTGAAAATCCCATGAGAGTATTCCAGGCATGGAAAGCCAAGACACTCTGGGGAAAAAAAAAAAAAAAAAAAAAAAACACCTAAATGAAAGATCTCCGTGAGTGAGATCCCAGTGGAAAGAATGGGTCATCAAAGAAGGAGGTACCTTTCTCTGAAGGGAGGAGAGAACTTCCACTTTGACCATGGCCTTGTCTAAATATGATCAGAGTTGGTGAACTCAGGGGGCTTCCATAGCCTTGGCAGCTCATGACAAGAGCCTAGGGTGATTACTGATGCCATAAACAAGAGTGTCAATTGGTTAAGTCAACAACAGGAGTCACTGTGCACTTACTCCTCATGTAGGATCTCTGTCCTTAGTGTGCTGTGCATTGAGATTTAATGCTATAACTAGTACTCAACCAGTATTTTTCACTTTATGTTTCTGTGTGGGAGCAAACTGTTGAAATCTTTACTTAATGTATGCTAAACTGATCTTCTGTATATAAAGAGCATCGAAAATGAATCTTGATGTGAATGGAAGGGGAGAGGGAGTGGGAAAGGGGAGGGTTGCGGGTGGGAGGGATGTTATGGGGGGGAAGCCACTGTAATCCATAAGCTGTTCTTTGGAAATTTATATTCATTAAATAAAAGTTAAAAAAAAATAAAAAAAATACAGAAACTGAAATAAAAGCCTTGGAAGATAAAAAGGCATTAGGTAGATGGTAAAATGGGATTAGCAGTAAGGGAGAGTTCTTCATTTATATAAAAATGTGCCTACATATCTCTTGCTGTTGAGTCAACTGATTCATACCCTTCATAATTTCCCACATCCTCTTTCCTTCTTGCTGAGTGTGTCTTAATGAATACCTGGTAACCACAACTATCATCTCTTTCTGGAAGAAGTGTGATAGCGAAGCATTTAAATGTAATAATAAAATCCACCATGGTGCTACTTAATCTCAATTGGACTTTTATTGCTCTCTTGCATTTCTTAGATTCATCTTGACTCCCTTTCACATCCTAACTATGGTCATTTAAATAGTAATGTCTGGGGAAATCATCAGCCTCATCATTCTCTCTTTTTTAAAGATTTTATTTATTTATTTGACAGGCAGAAATACAAAGAGAGAAAGAAGGAGAAACAGAGCCAGATCTTCCATCTGCGAGTTTACTCCTCAGATGGCAGCAATGGCCAGGCTGAAGCTAGAGCCACAGCCAGATGCTTCTTCTGATCTCCCATATACATGCAGGGGGTCAAGTATTGTGTCATCATCTGCTCCTTTCCTAGGTGCATTAGCAGGGAGCTAAAAATGACATAGGTAGGATGTGAACTGCTGCCCATATGGGACTCCGGCATCACAGGTAGCAGCTTAACCCACTGCATCACAGTGCTGGCCCCACATTTTTAAACATCTTCCTTAGATGCCTTCATGTTTCTGAATTTTTGTGCAGAATTTTATTTTGAAGATTTATATTTATTTGAGAGGCAGAGTCACAGGGGGTTGGGGAGGAGATAGACACACACACACACACAAACATGAGAGAGAAAGAGAGAGAGAGAGAGAGAGAGAGAGAGAGAGAGAGAGAGAGAGACTCTTGTCTATTGTTCACTCCCCAAATGGCTCAATGGCCAGGGATAGGCTGAGCTAAATCCAGGAGCCTAGAACTCCATATAGGTTTCCCACATGGATGGCACTTGGGCCATCTTCTACAGCTTCTCAGGTGTATTACGAGAGAATTGGATTGGCAGTAAAGCAGCCAGGACATGAGCTGGCACTCATATTGTGATGCTGTTATTGCAGATCACAATTTAAGCTGCTGCACAAACAACAATGCGAGCCCTACAAAATGTTCTTACTATTGGTGTCATTCTGTATTTCTGTCTGCTTGTCTACCTTCTATCTAATCTCCATACAGCTTTTGGGCTTGCATTCATCTACCTATGTTTAGTCAATATTCTGGGTTGGTGATGATTTTCAATCTTTGTTGCTCTATTTATAGCTTATTTAAAATCCACAATAAACTTACTCAAAGACTTTTAAACTATGAAGCACAATTTCCTACAATTGCTTTATTTATGACCCCAACACATGAATATTTATCCTAAGAATCTTGCCAGTTCACATATTGCACATATTTTTTTTTATCTGTAAGTTTTTTTTTTAACTTTTATTTAATGAATATAAATTTCCAAAGTACAGCTTATGGATTACAATGGCTTCCCCCCCATAACATCCCGCAACCCTCCCCTTTCCCACTCCCTCTCCCCTTCCATTCACATCAAGATTCATTTTCGATGCTCTTCATATACAGAAGATCAGTTTAGCATACATTAAGTAAAGATTTCAACAGTTTGCTCCCACACAGAAACATAAAGTGAAAAATACTGTTTGAGTACTAGTTATAAATGCACAGCACACTAAGGACAAAGATCCTACACGAGGAGTAAGTGCACAGTGACTCCTGTTGTTGACTTAACCAATTGACACTCTTGTTTATGGCATCAGAAATCACCCTAGGCTCTTGTCATGAGCTGCCAAGGCTATGGAAGCCCCCTGAGTTCACCGACTCTGATCATATTTAGACAAGGCCATGGTCAAAGTGGAAGTTCTCTCCTCCCTTCAGAGAAAGGTACCTCCTTCTTTGATGACCCGTTCTTTCCACTGAGATCTCACTCACGGAGATCTTTCATTTAGGTTTTTTTTTTTTTTTTCCCAGAGTGCCTTGGCTTTCCATGCCTGGAATACTCTCATGGGATTTTCAGCCAGATCTGCATGACTTAAGGGCTGATTCTGAGGCCAGAGTGCTGTTTAGGACATCTGCCATTCTATGAGTCTGCTGTGTATCTCACTTCCCATGTTGGATCATTCTCTCCCTTTTTGATTCTATCAGCTAGTATTTGCAGACACTATTCTTGTTTATGTGATCCCTTTGGTTCTTAGTCCTATCATTATGATCAATTGTGAACAGAAATTGATCACTGGGACTAGTGAGATGGCATTGGTACATGCCACCTTGATGGGATTGAATTGGAATCCCCTGGTATGTTTCTAACTCTACCATTTGAGGTAAGTCAGCTTGAGCATGTCCCAAGTTGCACATCTCTTCCCTCTCTTATTCCCACTCTTATATTTAACAGCGATCACTTTTCTGTTAAGTTTCAGCACTTAAGAAGTTTTGTGTATTGATTACAGTATTCAACCAAAAGTATTAAGTAGAACAAACAAACAAAAAAATACTAAGAGGGATAACATATTAAGTTGCTCATCAACAGTCAGAGTGAGGGCTGATCAAGTCACCATTTCTCATAGTGTTTTTTTCACTTTAACAGGTTTCCTTTTTGGTGCTCAGTTAGTTGTCACCTATCAAGGAGAACAAGTGGTATTTGTCCCTTTGGGATTGGCTTATTTCACTCAGCATAATGTTTTCCAAATTCCTAACAGGGATCACTTTTCAGTTAACATTTAAACACCTAAGAATAATTGTGTGTTAATTACAGAGTTCAACCAATGATACTTGAACCAAAAAATGCTAAAATGGATAAAGTATTACATTGTACATCAACTGTCAGGACAAGAGCTGATCAAGTCACTGTTTCTCATAGTGTCCATTTACTTCAAGAAGTTTCCCCTTTGGTGCTCAGTTAGTTGTTGCCGATCAGGGGGAACATATGATATTTGTTCCTTTGGGACTGGCTTAACTCACTCAGCATGATGTTTTCCAAATTCCTCCATCTTGTATATTGCACATATTTTGAAATCTTGTGAAAATCAACACTTCCTTCCTCTTTCTGCATACACCTCCTATAACATTTTTAGAAATTTATGTCTACATATATTTTATGATATTTTATGCATTCCATTTTGTTGTATAGTAGATATGAATTAATATTACTCTTAATATATTTTAAGCATAAAGGATAAATCTCTCACTGTGTCATTTCGCTCTGTATTTCATGCAGTATCAAGCACAGAATGCTGTCTATGGTAGAAATTTAATTAATGCTGATTGGATAATTTAATTGAAAATTAATTTGGAATAAAATTTCAAGTTAAATTGTGCTGCTAAAACAATGACAATTCAAGAAAATCACAAGAAACTTTTATAGTAGTCTAAGTACAAGTTAATAGAGATTTGGCTTAATAATTAAGTGGAAATAGAAAAGAAACAGTGTAGTCACAATATTTTTTTAAAAAAAGACAATTTCATGACAGATTGAATTTAGGGAATGAAGGTGAATAAAATGTCAAACTGGTCCCTTAAATTAATCTAACCCCAGGAACAGGTTAAATAATAACATAATGAGTAAATGGGAGTGTCAGGCATACTATCTTACTGTAACACCCAGTTTCATTCTAGCCTTGGAGCATTTTCTCTAGGTCATTTAATAGAGAGGAAACTTCAGAGTTCAATCAAACTCCAAGACAGATCCTGCAATAACTGCATCATTATCGCCTGGAGACAGTTTTCCATATATATGTTTGGGGTACTACACATCAAAAATTCTAATTCAGCATATCTGGGATAAAGTCCCAGATATACACTATAGAAGAACTCCATGGACTTTTTTAAGGATTGCTACATAGCTGGATTTTCAAACTATTGAATATTTTACTTGCCAAATTTCCCTAAAGTCTCGTGACCTTGATAATAACATAAAAAATAACGGACACAGATTTAATTGCTTAAGTTTATTAAATTTGAACTCATGTCTACTCTGGAAACATGAGTGTAGACCCAGAAATCACAAAACAAGGCAAAACCATGTCTTGTTTTACTCAGATACAGAACCTGGGAAACTCAAGATCAGGTAAAGACTGAGCAAACACTTCTAGGGAAGATGAACTTGAGTTTCTCTAACAAGGAAGAGAGTACGTTAAATTCTTTCGGGGTGACAAACACGATTGAGGCAAGTCTGATATAACTCAGGGTGACTACAAATTTTCTAAGACTTGGGATTTCCAGGACAGGAGGCAAACTGGCCATTCTGGTACTTCTCAAATGTAAGTTATTGTTAGATCCTGGAAAATCTTACTTCTGGTAGGTTCAGCTCCAGATATTATGTTTGCAAGGCTGTCTACTTCCTAAGGTATTGCTAAGGCTTAGATAAGGATTTTTCTGTTTGTTTGACATACTGCAGCTCTTTTGACTTATTTCACCAGAATTTTATATTGCTTTTCACTACAACAAAATTGACTTTGATGAAACGAATTTTCCGTTTATCTGTTTACCAGTTTCTCAATAGACTGTGTTCTGAAATATGTTTTACGACACTAAACTTGACCAACAATCTGATATTTTCCTGAAAGTCTGCAGAGTGGGGAAACAAGTTCAGCAATGAACTGAACACTCTATCAAGAGAAGATGAGCGTGGGTTTCTTTAACAAAGAAAAGAACATGTGTGTACCTCCAAATTCTATGGGGCACTTTGTTTTCACTTGTGGGTTTACTTCCCCAGTGAAGCTCAGCTGAGCAAGGTAAGGGTCTGTATTCCTTTCCCAAGCCCGGCCCCTTCATTATCTGGGCATGATGCTCTGAAGAGGTTCCCTTTTCCTCAGGAATGACTTTATACATCCAAATGTCTATAGTAACTTAGCAGTAGTTAAGCTGATCCTCTTGACCAACCTCATGAATCCAAGTTCCATGATGTTAATTTACACTAAGCTGCTAATGAGCAGAAAGGGATTAAAGTGTTACACTTCTCCAACTTTATTGAGAAGTGAGCGTTCATAGCGAATACGTAAGATAATGCAGCCACTGGGTGGTGACAATTTTGGTGAAAACAGCCATTTAGAACCATTTATAAGGGAGTTAGCTTCTTAAAATACATATGTGGTTATTTATTTAAGTAAGAGAGAGATGGAGGGGGGAGAGAGAGAGAGAGAAACACTACTAGTACACTATTCAGATGTCCACCAAGGCCAAATCTGGGCCAGAGTGGAACCCTGGAGCCTGAAATCCACTCCAGATCTCCAACAAGGGATGCAGGAACCCAATTATATTAAGTGCTGCCACTGCCTCCCAGGGTCTATTTTGACATGAAGCTGGAGTCAGGACCTAGAACTGGGCCTCAAAACCAGGCACTTTAATTTGGGATGTAGGCATCTTAAACACTAGGCTAAATTCCCACTCCTACAAGGCAGATACCTTTTTAGTATAGTCAGAATGCTCCAGCCTAAAGAACCATTTGGCTTATATAGAATTTCAGAGACAGGCAGAAAGAGAGAGTGGGAGTGAGAGAGAGAGAGGCAGAGGCAGATTTTGAGGTCAGTTAAATCCAAAATCTTCAGAATAGGCTGGCAGCTTGGTGTCCCAGGGAGAAGTGGATGCTGTCTGTTTGAAGGCAGTCTGCATGCAGAATACCCTCTTGTTTGTGGGAGCCCACTCTTTCTACTGAGGCCCTCAACTAGTTGGATGAAGCCCACCCAAATTATGGAGAGTAATCTACTTAAACTCCACTGATTTAAATTTTAATCTCACCAAAAGTTTTCTTTCTTTAAACATCTAGAATATATTTGGTCAAACATCTGTATGTGGTAGCTTAGTCAAGTTGACAAAATTAAACAGCACACCTGGTAGCACATAAGGATAACCCCTTTTGTAAATCAGAATGAAATGAAACTAGAGTTTAGGTAATGTTCCCTCGCCTGTTGTTGGATCTCACGAGCCAGTTTCACTAGGATAGGATTTAAGAGGATTCTATAGTGTAGATAATTATGTATAGTCTGGAACAAAGGAACATTGCTCCTACATGATACTTCACAAAGAGAATTTCAAAGGCCAGCTGGATTGGTAACTCAAGTTTATAAGGATGAGTTATGTTTTCTGTGATATTTGGAAGAAAGCATTACAATTCATTCCAAGGAAACTATAAATCTGAATTTCAGAGACCTGTTTCTACCAGCAACAAACATGTGCATTTGAATGTTGTCTAGCAAGAGATCAGAGTAAAATATGAAGAAAATTCTACCTCATATTTCATGTCCACCTCTTTGCTTGATGTCATAATGCCTCTAACTGTCTTTTCTTCCTATAGTTATATCCAGGAAAACATTAAAACGCTCTTTCTTCATCAGCTCAACAAAATGACTGAAACTACCTTACACAACTAAATTCGTGACTGACTTTTATTTTTCACACACACAATGCCTTTGAAAGCATTTTATTATAAGGGGATTTGTAGCTTGTTTGACTAAGTAAAAGATTAATTGATTTTGAGAACACTGGAATAGGGGGCTGGCACTGTGGCACAGTGGGTTAACACCCTGGCCTGGAGCGCTGGCATCCCATATGGGTGCCGATTTTAGTCTCAGCTGCTCCTCTTCCAATCCAGCTCTCTGCTATGGCCTGGGAAAGTAGTAGAATATGGCACAAGTCCTTGGGCCCCTGCACCTACGTGGGAGACCTGGAAGAAGCTTCTGGCTTCTGGCTTTGGATCGGCACAGCTCTGGCCGTTGTGGACAATTGGGGAGTAAACCAGTGGAAGGAAGACCTCTTTCTCTCTCTCTCTCTCTATCTCTCTCTCTCTCTTTCTCTGCCTCTTCTCTCTCTGTGTAACTCTTTCAAATAAATAAAAATTAAGAAAAAAAATAAAATATAAGGCTGGAATATGAAAGAGGATAAAGGAAGTTTCTTGATAATGTCTGTTTTTTTTTCCCCCAGTGTGTAAAACAATGAGAATTACCTAAATGTTCTAGGAGTGATGGAGGCAGGGAAATCTAAGAGTTCTACAGGAAATGCATATCTTCTAATGAAGATCTAAGGTCTAATAACGTCTGCAGGAAATGAATCCTGGAAAGCTCGCATTCCAGGATCTCTGGACATAGCAGATGTCGCATCATTGCTACTGATTACTGTGCCTTACCTGTCTCCTAATCTCCCCCTTCACAGTGTTTTGAGCAAGAGGAAATGACAACCCTCAATTAATTTGAAATGGTGATTGTTCGAATCTTTGTCCTTGAAGTGTTCTGTAACAACATCAGCAAGGAAATAAAAAAAAAAAAATCTGCATATTTTCCTAAAGCAACAAAAATGAAAACAAATAAAAAATAATGGCACTGGGTTTGGATTCAGCATGGAAGAGAGAACTTTGCTGCCGTTGAGCCCGGATGTCTTCAGAGTCCTGTGGAAGGATTGCTGCACACCTTGATCAGCTGCGGCCAGACTTCAGTGACAAGGCTGCTCCTCTCTCCAGTTGTGGCCTCTCTGACCCAGGCTGAGGATTATACATGGTAGTGATGGCCAGGGAACCTCCACGGCACCCAGGTACGGATTGCTTCACTTAAGGGAGCACACTGGACATCTAGTGACAGGCTACTGAGGCCTTGTTCGAGGAAGACAGAAGAATCAAGGCTTGTGAAGGACCTGAGGAGAAACATAATGAAAACAAATCCTGAATATTAATTAGCCTAGCACATTTTAGCATTTCACACATTTCCAACAGACAACAATTACTTTAGCGCAATGACTTTCTTCTTTTTTTCTAAGATTTTTATACAGCTTCCACCTAGAATCTTAAGACAGAGTTCCATCAGTTTTCCATTTCTTTGGCTTTCGTTTAAAAAAGAACATGAGAAATGCAATATATGAAATGTTATGGAAGCACGGACTTCAGGAACAAAGATAAGTTCTCTCAGAAAACTCTGCTATTGGAAAAATGATGGTAAAGCCAGTACTATATAGGTTAAGTACAATTTTGCCATATGCATAATGTCACGCATCTCAGGGACATCTTAAGATTTGAGGTTCTGTCGAAAAGTAGTTATTCTGCTTTATAGAAAAGAACATTGTTGGCTGGAATACATCATGGAGATTATAAATGGTAACAAGGAGTAACATCAAAAATGCCTGAGAAGAGTTTGCAGGTGGGAAGGAGGTTTGGGGGTAAGATTCACTATGATCCTAAATTTGTGTATATAAAATGTATGAAGTTTGAAGTTTGAATACTTTAAATAAAAAGTTTCTAGGTAAAAAAAAAGCTCAAAAAAAAAAAACACAACAGAATAAGTATCGTCTCAAGAGATAGACAGAAAATTATAGGGGTAGAAAAAAGTACTGCTTGCAAATCAAACAGGTGATACAATTCAAGTCATATATCCAGGGGATAAAACTCCTACCAACATCACAAAGGAGTAACAGGAATAGTCATGGTTCGAAGAGCTGGCCACAAGAATGCTCCGTCAGGATTTCAGGCAGAGAGGACACAGGTGGAAGTGGGGACTCTTCCTAAAAAAGGGCGATAGTAGTTACACCGCTATTGGGCAAGGCAGAAGCTTAATTACAAAGGTCGAGGCATAAAGTCAAACACACACCATTAATGGGGTTGATTTAATAAACCATTGCATGATTCCTGGAAGCAAAATAGTGCATCTCAGAGAAGACGATAGGAGAGCCTGCACATCAGAATAAAATGACTCAGCATTTGGGGGATGGGAGGCAGAAGAAATAAGATAGCCAGTGCAAACGGGCCAGGGCCTTATTAGGTTCAGTAAGGCAGCTCTAATTGCACAGGCCACTGTAGAAAATTTGCCTTCAAATTGCAATATGTTTCATGTGTAAAATGTATTTAAGTGTGAACTAATGTTATCCTAAACACGTTATAGAGGTTTGGTTATCATTTCCAGATTTGCTTGATTTTCCTCTTTCTCTCCATTTTTAAAGTCAATCTTCTAAGATGAACACTTTCAATGTAAAAAACTTTGTGGAAATAGAAAATGGAATCGTGTTTCAATCTTAAGAAAGAGTGTATACATTTGAATTTTGGTGGAACTTCTGTGCTTTCATGCCTGAATCTGTTTAATAAAGTTGCAAATTGACATTGTGGAAGTGATGTAACACGTAGTTACACACAACACAAACACAGATGGGCATGTTTTCTAATTGGGTTTTTCTGTACCACCTATTCCCCTGCAAAACAGGAAAGAAAAATGCTTAATAATACATGCCCTTTGTGCCACATTTTTCCATATTATTTCAGTTTATATTAAAAATCAAATATATCACTATTCATAAAATTGCCCAGAATATCAAAACCTATAATAAAGCAAGATTTGGACATTTAGAAGGTATCCAATGACCTTTTAAAATCTAACATTAGCTGAGCATATAATTTGTTCCATAAAATGTGGACAGGGTAGAGTACCGCAAAATCAAGTCAAGATGCAGAAGTTTGGCAGATGCTATGAATATGCCTTGAACTAACTCTCAGAGGCTCTTACAGGGCATCATAATTTCTCATTCAAATTAGTTTCTCAGAAAAATTAAAATGTAATTCTGAGTCTTTAATAACTAATTATGATAAATGAATACAAGATATCTGTTCCATATTTAAAATTATTTATTTGAGAGACAGGGAAGCAGACAGGGGCACATACACATACACACACACACTCAGCTCTCATCTACTCATTTACTCCCCAAATAACTGTAACAGTTGGGATTAGGATATCCTTGAGCCAGGAGCTGGAAACCCCATCCAGGTCAGCTACATGGTAGCAGGGCCCCATCCCCTGCTGGCCCCCAGAACACACATCAGCAGGATACTGGAATTAAACACAAAATAGTACTAAAGGCATTTAGATATGGGATGTGGGCATCTTAATCAGAGTCTTGATCATCATGTGAATCATCTGTCCCTATACTTTATGGATTTGTAAAGAAGACTGTTGGAATATCCTGCAATGCTTTCCTTGTTAAAGCTACTATTCTTTTTTTTTTTGGCAGGCAGAGTGGACAGTGAGAGAGAGAGACAGAGAGAAAGGTCTTCCTTGTCCGTTGGTTCACCCCCAATGGCCTCTGCAGCTGGCTCACTGTGGCCAGCACACTGTGCTGATCTGAAGCCAGGAGCCAGGTGCTTCTCCTGGTCTCCCATGCGGGTGCAGGGCCCAAGCACTTGGGCCATCCTCCACTACTCTCCCGGGCCACAGCAGAGAGCTGGCCTGGAAGAGGAGCAACCGGGACAGAATCTGGCGCCCTGACCGGGACTAGAACCCTGGGTGCCTGTGCCGCAGGTGGAGGATTAGCCTAGTGAGCCGCAGCGCCGGCCAATGCTACTATTCTTTTAAACTAATGTCTATTATTTTCACACACAAATCCTGGATCAGGCAACCATTTACATTGTTGGTATGTATGAAAATTGATAAAGCTATTATGGAAATGTATTTAAGGATTTCTCAATAAATAAAAAAAGAACCACTATAAGACCAAGAAATGCATCTTCTGAGTGTATACCCAAAGACAATGTAATAATCACTTCATATTGATATCCACATTTCTATGTGTACTGCTATCTTCACAAAAGCCAAGACATGGAAAATAAGTGCCTGTCAATAGATGACTGGTTAAAGTAATAAGAAAAGAGTACTATTCAGCTTTAACAATGAATGATCCTGGGCCAGGGCCACGGCTCACTAGGCTAATCCTCCGCCTTGCGGCGCTGGCACACGGTGTTCTAGTCCCAGTCGGGGCGCCGGATTCTGTCCCCATTACCCCTCTTCCAGGCCAGCTCTCTGCTGTGGCCCGGGAGTGCAGTGGAGAATGTCCCAAGTCCTTGGGCCCTGCACCCCATGGGAGACCAGGATAAGCACCTGGCTCCTGCCTTCAGATCAGCGCGGTGCGCAGGCCGCAGCGGCCATTGAAGGGTGAACCAACTGCAAAAAAGGAATACCTTTCTCTCTGTCTCTCTCTCTCTCACTGTCCACTCTGCTTGTAAAAAAAAATAAAAATAAAAAAAATAAATGATCCTGTAATTTGTGACAACCTGGATGAATTTGAGAACACTAGGCTAAGTGCACTAAACTGCAAACACATTCACTCATGCACACAACTGGCATATGTTCTATTTTATATGCAGAATCTAAAACACAAACAAAAACATAGAAATTGGAAGTAAAACAGTGATTACCAGATGTGGAGGCAAGTGGGTGAAGGGATGTAGAATCATAGTACAAAGTTGCAGTTGTGTAGTATGAGAGTCTGAAGATCTAATGTACAACATGTGAACTGTTCTCAATAATATTATATTGTGTCCTGAAAATATGCTACAAAATGTAGATTTCAGGCATAGTTACTGCACAAAATAAAGCTAACATTGTCACATGATCCATATATTAATTGGCCTCAATAATAACAATCATTTTCCTATGTGTATCATATATCAAAACATCATATTGGAGATAAGCATTTGGCTCAGCATTTAAGATATTACTAAACACACCTATGTCCTAACTCTGAACACTTGATTAGAGTCATGACTCCACTTCTTTTTTTAAAAAAACTTTTAGTTAGTAAATATAAATTTCCAAAGTACAGTTTATGGATTACAATGGCTCCCCCCGATAACTTCCCTCCCACTCGCACCCCTCGCATCTCCCACTCCCTCTCCCATTCCAGTCACATCAAGATACATTTTCAAATATCTTGATATACAGAAGATCGATTTAGTATATATTAAGTAAAAATTTCATCAGTTTGCACCCAAACAGAAACACAAAGTGTAAAATACTGTTTCAGTACTAGTTATAGCATTACTTCATATTGGACAACATATTAAGGACAGATCCCACATGAGAAGTAAGTACACAGTGACTCCTGTTGTTGACTTAACAATTTGACACTCTTGATTATGGCATCAGTAATCTCCCTAGGCTTGAGTCATGAGTTGCCAAGGCTATGGAAGCCTTTTGAGTTCACTGACTCTGATAATTTTTAGATAAGGCCATGGTCAAAGTGGAAGTTCTCTCCTCCATTCAGAGAAAGGTAAATCCTTTTATGGCCCTTTCTTTCCACTGGGATCTCACTCACAGAGATCTTTCATTTAGGTCATTTTTTTTTTTTTTTTTGCCAGAGTGTCTTGGTTTTCCATGCCTGAAATACTCTCATGGGCTCTTCAGCCAGATCCGAATGCCTTAAAGGTTGATTCTGAGGCCAAAGTGCTGTTTAGGACATCTGCCATTCTATGGGTCTGCTGTGTATCCCACTTCCCATGTTGGATCATTCTCTCACTTTAGGTTCTATCAGTTAGTATTAGCAGACACTAGTCTTGTTTGTGTGATCCCTTTAACTCTTAGACCGGTCAGTGTGATCAAATGCGAACTGAAATTGATCACTTGGACTAGTGAGATGGCATTGGTACATGCAATCTTGATGAGATTGTATTGGAATTCCCTGGCAGGTTTCTAACTCCACCATTTGGGGCAAGTCCGATTGAGCATGTCCCAAATCTCCTCCCTTTCTTATTCCCACTCTTATATTTAGCAGGGATCACTTTTCAGTTAAATTGCAACACCTAAGAATAAATGTGTATTAATTACAGAGTTCAACCAATAGTGTTAAGTAGAACAAAAAAATACTAAAAGGGATAAAGTATTAAATTGTACATCAACAGTCAGGACAAGGGATGATCAACTCACTGTTTCTCATAGTCCTTTTCACTTCAACAAGTTTCCTTTTTTGCGGTTGATTAGTTGTCACTGAACAGGGAGAACATATGATATTTGTTCCTTTGGGACTGGCTTAATTCACTCAGCATAATGTTTTCCAGATTCCTCCATTTAGTTGCAAATGACCGGGTTTCATTGTTTTTGACTGCTGTATAGTATTCTATAGAGTATATGTCCCATAATTTCTTTATCCAATCTACTGTTGATGAGCATTTGTGTTGGTTCCAGGTCTTAGCTATTGTGAATTGAACTGCAATAAACATTAAGGTGCAGACAGCTTGTTTGTTTGCCAATTTCATTTCCTCTGGGTAAATTCCAAGGAGTGGGATGGCTGGCTTGTATGGTAGGGTTATATTCAGGTTTCTGAGGAATCACCAGACTGACTTCCATAGTGGCTTAACCAGTTTGCATTCCCACCAACAGTGGGTTAGTGTCCCCTTTTCCCCACATCTTTTCCAGCATCTGTTGTTGGTAGATTTCTGAATGTGAGCCAATCTAACTGGGGTGAGGTCAAACCTCATTGTAGTTTTGATTTGCATTTCCCTGATTGCTAGTTATCCAGACCAATTTTTCATGTGTCTGTTGGCCATTTGGATTTCCTCTTTTGAAAAATGTCTATTGAGGTCCTTGGTCCATCTCTTAAGTGGGTTGTTTGTTTTGATGTTGTGGAGTTTCTTGATTTCTTTGTAGGTTCTGGTTATCAACCCTTTATCAGTTGCATAGTTTGCAAATATATTTTCCCATTCTGTCGGTTGCCTCTTCACTCGTCTGACTGTTTCTTTTGCAGTACAGAAACTTCTCAATTTGATGCAATCCCAAATGTTAATTTTGGCTTTGACTGCCTGTACTTCCAGGGTCTTTTCCAAGAACTCTTTGCTGGTACCTATATCTTGCAGGGTTTCTCCAAGGTTCCCTAATAATTTAATTATGTTGGGTTATAGACTTAAGTCTTTAATTCATGTTGAGTGGTTTTTGTGTAAGGTGAAAGGTAGGCGTCTTGCTTTATGCTTCTGAACGTGGAAATCCAATTTTCCCAGCACGATTTATTGAATAGACTGTCCTTACTCCAGGGATTGGTTTTGGATCCTTCATCAAATATAAGTTTTAGATCCTTGATCAAATGTAAGTTTGCTGTAGATGTTTGGATTGATTTCTGGTGTTTCTATTCTGTTCCATTGGTCTATCCATCTGTTTCTGTACCAGTACCATGCTGTTTTGATAATAACTGCCCGGTAGTTGTCCTGAAATTTGGTATTGTTATGCCTCCGGCTTTGTTTTTGTTGTACAGAATTACTTTAGCTCTTCGAGGTCTCCTCTGTCTCCATATGAATTTCAGCATCATTTTTTCAAGATCAGAGAAGAATGTCTTTGGTATTTTGATTGCTATTGCATTGAATCTATAAATTGCTTTTGGGAGAATGGACATTTTGATGATACTGATTCTTCCAATCCATGAGCATGGAAGGTTTTTCATTTTTTGGTATCCTCTTCTATTTCTTTCTTTAAGGTTTTGTAATTTTCATCGTAGAGATCTTTAATGTCCTTGGTTAAGTTTATTCCAAGGTATTTGATTGTTTTTGTAGCTATTGTGAATTGGATTGTTCTTAGAAGTTCTTTCTCTGCCATGGCATTGCCTGTGTATACAAAGGCTGTTGATTTTTGTGCATTGATTTCATATCCTGCTACTTTGCTAAACTCTTCTATGAGTTCCAATAGTCTCTTAGTAGACTTCTATGGTCCACTTCTTTTTCTTTTTTTTTTTTTTTCTTTTTTTTTGACAGGCAGAGTGGAAAGTGAGAGAGAGAGACAGAGAGAAAGGTCTTCCTTTGCCGTTGATTCACCCTCCAATGGCCGCCGTGGCTGGAGTGCTGCGGCCAGCGCACCGCGCTGATCCGAAGGCACGAGCCAGGTGCTTCTCCTGGTCTCCCATGGGGTGCAGGGCCCAAGGACTTGGGCCATCCTCCACTGCACTCCCTGGCCACAGCAGAGAGCTGGCCTGGAAGAGGGGCAACCGGGACAGAATCCGGCGCCCCGACAGGGACTAGAACCCAGTGTGCCGGCGCCGCAAGACGGAGGATTAGCCTAGTGAGCTGCGGCGCCGGCCTTATGGTCCACTTCCAATCCAGTTTCTTGTTGGTGAACAATTTTGGGAAGCAGAAGGTGAAGACTCAAGCACTTGTGTCCCCATCACCAATGTGAGAGACCTAGATTGGATACAGACCTAGCTTTTGTGGGCATTCAGGAATGAATGAATGCATAAGATCTCTCTCTCTCTCTCTCTCTCTCTCTCTCCTCTTTCTCTCTCTTTTCTTTGTCTTTCAAGTAAATTGAATTCTTTTATTATTATTTTTAAAGATTTATTTATTTATTTGAAAGTCAGAGTTACACAGAGAGAAAAGCAGAGGCAGAGAGAGAGAGAGAGAGAGAGAGAGAGAGAGAAATCTTCCATCCACTGGTTCACTCTCCAATTGGCCACAGTGGCAAGAGCTGCACCCATCGGTAGCCAGGAGCCAGGAGCTTCTTCCTCTTCTCCCATGTTGATGCAGGGGCTCAAGGACTTGGGTCATCTACTTCTGCTTTCCCAGGCCATAATAGAGAGCTGGAACAAAAGTGAAGCAGATAGGACTTGAACCAACGCCCATATGGGAAGCCGGCAATGCAGGCGGCGGCTTTACCTGCTACGCCACAGCACTGGCCACAAGTGAAATTTTTTTTTTAATTCTATACCTTGGCTGGCGTCGCAGCTCACTAGGTCAATCCTCCACCTGTGGCGCCAGCACCCCGGGTTCTAGTCCCAGTCGGGGCGCTGGATACTGACTCTGTTGCTCCTCTTCCAGTCCAGCTCTCTGTTGTGGCCCGGGAGGGCAGTGGAGGATGGCCCAAGTCCCTGGGCCTTGCACCCTTATGGGAGACCAGGAGGAAGCACCTAGCTCCTGGCTTCAGATCGGCACAGCGCGCCGGCCATAGCGGCCACTTGGGTGGTGAACCTACAGAAAAGGAAAATCTTTTTCTCTGTTTCTCTCTCTCTCTCTCTCACTGTCTAACTCTGCCTGTCAAAAAAAAAAAATACTTTAAATATATACAATAAGAATCCTTTTCTCCAATATAGTGAAATACATTTGGTGTTAACTAATATAAGGCAAATGGAATCATCTTACCATAAATAAGCTTTATTCAGTGAAAAATTAAATTTTCAGCACATTTTAAATGATTCAAATCAGAGATACTAAGATGATATAAAAGTAAAAAATGAGTGAATGATGCTATTTTTATTAAAATTATAAAAATGCATACATAGTTCTACTAGTAAGTGTTCTACCATTATTCAGTTGGACTATGAAGTAAAGAAATATGAGTTTAACATTTGCTCTTGGCTATTGGTATAGGTAAATGGACTATCATCTCCTTTTCCTGTTGCATTATGTTTCAGCTTGATGACAACCTCAAATATTCTTTTACAGCCAATGTCAGTTTTTAACAGCGCAGTGGTATTTAATTTCTCACAATTGGTATAATTTACTCAGTTTTCCTATTTCTTAGATTTCTCAAAATTCTTTAATAGTTAAATAAGTGCTGGATTTTCTTGTTACACTGATAATGCAAGAATAAATTCATGTAATTTCCCTAAATCTAATTTCTTCTCAGAATACACAAATCATCTTTGTATGATAAACTGCATTCACTCTAACATGGCAAAAGTATAATTTATTATGATCAGAATATAATGAATCTGAAAGTGGTCCTAATTTGAAATTTAGAGTGATTTGTGTCTTGAGACCTGTAAATGTGAATCCTTATTTTGACATTTAAATCAGTTTGGAAGCTGATTTTCTGTATTTAAAAATAAATAGTAAATATTTACCATTAAAATCTAATTGATATCTATAGAACATTTCATGCCACAGCTGCCACATACAGATTATTTTCATCAGTGTGTGGAACGTTTTCTAGGATAGACCACATACGATATCATAAGGCTAGTTTCAACAACTTTAAAAAAATTGAAATCATACCATGTATCTTTTCTGACCACAACAGGATGAAGCTTGAAATTAACAAATTAAGAAACTTTAGGAAATATGCAAACACATGGAGACTGAACAACCTGATCCCGAATGAACAGTGGGTCATAGAAGAAATCAAAAGGGAAATTAAAGCATTCCAAAAAATGAATGAAGATGACACTACAATATATCAAAACTTATCAGATACAGCAAAAACAGAGTTAACTGGAAATTTCATGTAGAGGGAAAGTAAGCCCATGCTGCCCTACCTTTTCTGCCTTAGTCAGTTTTTTTTTTTTTTTTTTTTTCTGCCTGAGACAGGGTTCCTGCCACATGTATAGCAATTTGTGGTATCAAATAAGTGGTCAACAATGTATCTCAAGGACTTAGAAAAATAAGGACAAACCAAAAACAAAGTTAATAGAGGGAAAGAAATAAATAAAATTAGAGAAGTAATAAACAAAACTGAAATACACGGACACCAAAAAACCCATACAAAATGTCAGTGAAATGAAGAGTTGGGTTTTTTGGGAAAAATAATCAAAATTGATACATTATTGCCCAATTAATCAAACAGAGAGGGGGGGACCCAAATTACCAAAAAAAAAAAAAAAGGGAGAGGACCACGTTAATAAAATCAGAGATGAAAAAAGAGATGTTACAACAGATCAGACAGAAATAAGAAGAATGATCAGGAATTATACTACAAACAGCTATATGATAACTAATTGGAAAATCTAGATGCAATAGATAGACTTCTGGACACAAACAACCTACCAGTATTGAGTCAAGAAGATAGAGAAAACCTAAAGAGAGCAATAACCAAGTTGGAAATTGAGTCAGTATTTTCCTCCATAAAGGAAAAACTCAAGACCAAATAGCTTCACTATTCAATTCTACCAAACTTTTCAATAAATATTTCCAATTCTTCTCAAGCTATTCAAAACAATTGAATAGTTTTGAACTCCTTCTATGGGACAGGCATCACCTTAATCCCAAAAACAGAAAAGGATGCAACATAAGAAAGAGAACTGTAAAGTAATATCACTGATGAACGTAGATACAAAAATCCTCAACAAAATACTAACTAATTGAATCCAACAAGACATCAGAAAGATCATTCACCTGGAACAAGTGGGATTTATCCCTGATATGCAAGGATGGTTCACCATATGTAAACCAATTAATTTAATGCATCACATTAACAAAATGAAGAATAAAAGCCATATGATATTCCCAATACATGCATAGAAACCATTTAATAAAATACAGCATTCTTTCATGATATAAACCTTAAGCAAATTGGATATAGAAGGATCATTCTAACTTTACCGTTTACAACGGTAGAGTTAGAAACATACCAGGGGATTCCAATTCAATCCCATCAAGGTGGCATGTACCAATGCCATCTCACTAGTCCCAGTGATCAATTTCTGTTCACAGTTGATCATAATGATAGGACTGAGAGTCAAAGGGATCACACAAACAAGACTAGTGTCTGCTAATACTAGCTGATAGAATAAAAAAGGGAGAGAACGATCCAACATGCGAAGTGAGATACACAGCAGACCCATAGAATGGCAGATGTCCTAAACAGCACTCTGCCCTCAGAATCAGCCCTTAAGGCATGCAGATCTGGCTGAAAAGCCCATGAGAGTATTCCAGGCATGGAAAGCCAAGACACTCTGGGAAAAAACAAACAAACAAACAAACACCTAAAAGAAAGATCTCTGTGAGTGAGATCCCAGTGGAAAGAATGGGTCATCAAAGAAGGAGGTACCTTTCTCTGAAGGGAGGAGAGAACTTCCACTTTGACCATGGCCTTGTCTAAATATGATCAGAGTCGGTGAACGCAGGGGGCTTCCATAGCCTTGGCAGCTCATGACAAGAGCCTAGGGTGGTTACTGATGCCATAAACAAGAGTGTCAATTGGTTAATTCAACAACAGGAGTCACTGTGCACTTACTCCTCATGTAGGATCTCTGTCCTTAGTGTGCTTACATTGAGATTTAATGCTATAACTAGGACTCAAACAGTATTTTTCACTTTATGTTTCTGTGTGGGAGCAAACTGTTGAAATCTTTACTTAATGTATGCTAAACTGATCTTCTGTATATAAAGAGAATCGAAAATGAATCTTGATGTGAATGGAAGGGGAGAAGGAATGGGAAAAGGGAGGGTTGCGGGTGTGAGGGAGGTTATGGGAGTGAAGCCATTGTAATCCATAAGCTGTACTTTGGAAATTTATATTCATTAAATAAATGTTAAAAAAAAGTAAAATTGCTATTACACTACTTATAATTGATTTTGAAAAATATTGAGTTCTTTTTTTTTTTTTTTTTTTTTTTTGGACAGGCAGAAATAGTGAGAGAGAGAGAGAAAGAGAGAAAGGAGAGAAAGGTCTTCCTTTTTCCATTGGTTCACCCCCTAAGTGGCGGCTGCAGCCGGCGTGTTGCGGCCAGCGGGCTGCGCTGATATGAAGCCAGGAGCCAGGTGCTTCTCCTGGTCTCCCATGCGGGTACAGGGCCCAAGGATTTGGGCCATCCTCCACTGCACTCCCGGGCCACAGCAGAGAGCTGGACTGGAAGAGGAGCAACCAGGACAGAATCCAGCACCCCAACTGGGACTAGACCTCGGGGTGCTGGCGCCACAGGCAGAGTATTAGCCTTGTGAGCTGTGGTGCCGGCCGAAAAATATTGAGTTCTAAGACAACAAAACATGATTCTTACTCAGATGTAGAAGCTGCATGTTTAAATTTTATCTTTTTAAATTAAATATTTAATTATATTAAATCACATATCTCATTATTCCTATTATTTCAGTTGAAATGTGACAATGGTGATGAAAAACTGTAGCAAATATGAAGCACTCATAATCAAAATCTTACTGTGCCAAAGCTGTATATAATTTCTGTATTTTCTATTTAGCAATCAATATGCAATGTCACTGTCCTATTGAGGATTGAATGAATAACATTAAAATAATGTTCTATCTTCCTTTATCATTTAATATTTCACTTTGTCATCTCTAAAACTCACAGTATTCTTTGATTATAGTCCTTGATCTATTATTAGTCTGTGCAGGAAGGGTAACATATTAACTTATCCATAGGTTGGAGCCAGCACATACCTTTCTTCATACTGCAGTATTGATTGATCCATGATCAGACATCAGAGGACTGGGATTCCTTGCAATACCTTAAAAGTGCTGAAATTTGCAGCATGGTATAAAAAAACTTAAAATTTTAATATCACCTCTTCATATAAAGATATTTGAAATGAAACATGGAAGCAAACATGGTTATGTTGATCATGTTCATGATTTATAGATGCAAAATTTGTCAATAGAACTGTGATGGCCTTTTGTGAAACTTGTACACATCCAAATCTCTCTAGGTATTTGCATATACAAAGGAAAAATTCCCCCCTCCCTTCTCTGCTTTTATTGAAGGATTTCCCGGACTGCATTTCTGTTCCTGATTTCTCTTTTAAGTATGTATATCCTTTTCTTGTATTTTTACATTAAATTATTTTTAAACTCTAACTTTACAGTCGAGTATGTTGGCATTGTCCTTTTTTTCACTCTTGGGGACATTTGAAGCAAATTATTCTTTTTTGCATCACTTTTCCTTTTGTAACTTTTTTTTTGTCTTGATGCTTAAAAATGAATTCTATGGGCCGACGCTGTGGGGTAGTAAGTTAAGCCTCCACTTGCTGTGCTGGAATCCCATTTGGGAGCTAGTTTGCGTCCTAGCTGCTCTTCTTCTGATCCAGTGCTCTGCTATGGCCTGGGAAAAAAAGCAGAAGATGGCCCAAGTCCTTGAGTCCCTGCACGCACGTGGAAGAGCCAGAAGAAGCCTCTGGCTCCAGATTGGCTCAGCTCCAGCTGTTGTGGCCATTTGGCGAGTGAACCAGAGTATGGAAGGCCTCTCTCTTTGTCTTTCCCTGTCCCTTTCTGTAACTCTATCTCTCAAATAAATTAATTAATTAAAAAATGGATTCTAAAAGAATTTTTATAACCCTCCTAACTTTAAAATATTGTTTGCAATAAGTTTTCTTCATTAAATACAAACATATCCATAAAAACAAATCCACAGAAAAGTTAGCATGCTACTTGCATTTAAACAATGAATGTAGTGCCATTCTCATAATATTTATTACTGTTTATGCTAAACTAAACTTCAAATAAAGCAGATTTTTAAAAGGCTACATGTATGAAAAGATGGAATCTGTACTTTGTCCAAGTCTGTCTTTCAATAGCCGCACTACTTGAAACCATAGAAGGAGACAGGAACTTCTTTGCTTTTCTTCTCCAAAACTATCCACTAATCTTTTAATTAAAAGTGAATGATAGAGAGAGAGAAAACGAGCAGGAGAAGCTGAAGAACACAGGTTCCTTATGTATGTGCCCAGCACTAATCATTCTGCACATCTCACAATGATCTGTATTAGTTACATGGAATCCAATCCATTCTACTAAAGCTGATGCTGTCAACCACTGTGGTTAGCTATGGTCCATAGCACTTGCAGACACAGTTTCATAAACATCCACAAACCGGAAGAGAAACTTCCAGGAGGGTTTTTTTGTACTACAGAACGCTAACATTTTAGAGGGTAGTTTTATTCAAGTATGAGATTTACATGTTAAAATAACTCTGATGTTTCTGGAAATCTCCCGAAACTGTACTTAGCTGGTTTTACTTTTCAATTTAATAAGCTAACTTTTATTTTAGACATAAAAGCATCATTTAAACAATAATATAGAGAGACACCTAAGCATATATGATGCCAACAAATTTTTCAAGTCAAGGAATTGAAGTGAAAATAATACATCTTGCTCTATAATGTGATGACAGAGAATAATGAGCACTCCCTACATGTCAGGCATTGAACTAAGTTTGCGTAATATTTGCAATGATCCCTAACATGTTACTGTTTTACCTTTGAAGAAAATCAGTCTCAAATAAATGTAAGTTGCACACATACATTTACATTTTCCCTAACCCTCTGTGACATAGAATTTGTGAATTATACCATTATTTATGTACACCATTATGTACACCATATTAAGGACAGAGATCCTACATGAGGAGTAAGTACACAGTGACTCCTGTTGTTGACTTAACCAATTGACACTCTTGTTTATGGCGCCAGTAAGCTCCCTAGGCTCTTGTCATGAGTTGCCAAGGCTAGGGAAGCCTTTTGAGTTTGCCGACTTCGATCTTATTTAGACAAGGTCATATTCAAAGTGGAAGTTCTCTCCTCCCTTCAGAGAAAGGTACCTCCTTCTTTCATGGCCCATTCTTTCTACTGGGATCTCCCTCGCAGAGATCTTTCATTTAGGTAATCTTCTTCTTCTTCTTCTCCTCCTCCTCCTCCTCCTCCTCCTCCTCCTCCTTCTTCTTCTCCTCCTCCTCCTTCTTTTTCTCCTCCTCCTCCTTCTTCTTCATCTTCTCCTTCTTCTCCTTCTCCTTCTTCTTCTTTTATTTTTTTTTGCCACAGTGTCTTGGCTTTCCATGCCTGAAATACTCTCATGGGATTTTCAGCCAGATCTGAATGTGTTAAGGGCTGATTCTGAGGCCAGAGTGCTGTTGAGGACATCTGCCATTCTATGAGTCTGCTGTGTATCTCGCTTCCCATGTTGGATCATTCTCTCTCTTTTTTTATTCTAACAGTAAGTATTCAACTACCCAAGCACCAAAAAGGAAACCTGTTGAAGTGAAATGGACACTATGAGAAACGGTGACTTGATCAGTCCTTGCCCTGACTGTTGATGAACAACTTAATACATTATCCCTCTTAGTATTTTTTTTTTTGTTCTACTTAATACTATTGGTTGAACTCTGTAATTATTACACAATTATTCTTAAGTGTTGAAACTTAACTGAAAAGTGATCCCTGTTAAATATAAGAGTGGGAATAAGAGAGGGAAGAGATGTACAATTTGGAACATGCTCAAGCTGACTTGCCCCTAATGGTGGAGTTAGAAATGTGCCAGGGGATTCCAATTCAATGCCATCAAGTTGACATATACCAATGCCATCTCATTAGTCCAAGTGATCAGTTTCAGTTCACAATTGATCATAATGATAGGTCTAAGAGTCAAAGGGATCATATAAACAAGACTAGTGTCTGCAAATACTAACATATATACTTTCTATTGGAATATGGCTACAAATCTCCACTTGTGCATATTGAGGGAAGCAATTTTTATGCTACAACAGCATAGTTCAGTAGTTGCAACAGAGATTGCATGCTCTGTAGACATAATTTACTAACTGATCTTTAACATCTTTAACTTCAGTAATTTTCCAAACCCTCCAATGGGACACAAACTCACGGATATAAAAGCTTTGCCTGTTTAGTTTATTGTTATATCTCCAAAAATATAATAGCACCTTGCCCATTGTAGGCATTCAATAAATATTTTAAATATTTAAATGAATAAATGAATGCATGATAGATTGTAGTATGCCAAGAATTGTCCAGAAAAGATGCACCTATCCTAGTCTCCTGCAGCTGTTACCTTATATGAAAAATGGATTTTTTGCATGTGTGATTGAGTTAGAATCTTGACTTGAAAGAGTATCCACGATCAGCCAGATAGGCCCTAAATACAATCAAATGATCCTTATGAGAGGGAAACAGAGAAGCTGGGCCATATAGACAGAAGAATCGAGGTGATGACATGAGGGAGGCAGACATCAGGGTGATGTGCAATAAGCCAATGGATGCAGCAGGTACCAGAAACAAGAAGAGATAAGGAATGTACTCTTTAGTATTCCTAGGGGCTACAGCACACTAGAAACCTTGAGTTTGGTCTAGTGACATTGGTTTTAGATTTCAAGACTCCAGATTGTGAGAGGACATATTTCTGTTGAAACCACTAAGTCTTTGGCAATTTGTTACAAAAGCAGCAAGAAAAAATGCATCAGGAAAATGAATTAAAATTAATTCAATTAAAATATTGTACTCAAAAGGATTATACAAAAATTGTTTCTTGTGTTCACATTAATTCTATATGTGTCCTTCAAATTAATTATCACTAAAACTAAATCTCATAGGAGAAAATATATTTTACCATTTCTTTTCTAACCATCAGTTCATGAAAAATACTACATAATTTATGGTTTCTTCACTAAATACCTTAAAGTGGTCACATGTGGAGAGATTATCTTTCTTTCATTACTTTATAAATTAGTTGATAAAATAATTTTCTGCAATATTAGATATGAAATCCAGGCATAATTCTGATATTTTCTTCAACATATTTCTGTATTTTCCCATAAATTATTGCTAAACAAACAAAATTATTTGCTATTGAAAAATAAGAAATATAAAGGTTTCCAGGGTGACAGCCAAGCATGTAGAAACATTTTCTTCTTTAAGAAAATGAAAAACATGGGAGGAATTTTCCTTATTCCCCATCAGAGGATGTGGTCAAGTTCATGTCTCCCTGCAATGCCTGAAATGGCAGCCTCTTTGGAAATAAGGACTTACACTTGGCTGATTGACTAAATCTAGCAGAATACATGAATGGAAAACTCCCAGCACATGGATAGTATCATGGAGCTGCTGAACTAGCCATGGAACCACCCTGTATCTGTACTTTGTGTTCTCTGGTGCAATAAATGTCCACTCTAGGTTGTGTATCCAATTACTGGAAGCTGAAAATCTCTTCATGTTGGCGACAATGGTGAAAATAATGTAATTTAGGATCATTGCTTCTGACCAACTTATTCATGCAGTGAGAAAAGGATATAGCAAAATCCTTAGTCATATTTTGACAATGAACCATGTCCTGACTAAACTAGAATTCAGGGAAATAATATGGGAACTAAGATTCGAAATTGCCTTTCAGTCACTTGGGGATTTTTTCTGCACATAAGGAGTCAATTTGTGCAGCCATGATGGTGATGTCAATGCTATCTTTATTGAGCACTGGCAGTGCTGTCTCAGTGATACACTGAAATGGACAAATGGGCAGAGGATTCTTTGCAAAGAACAAACGTATTCCTGGTTGACTTGGACATTTTCATGCCGGAGCAGAATGAACTTCTATATTTTTGGTAAGATTTCTATAAAATGGAAGATATCTGCATTCACTGCAGTATTATATCCCCAAATTTTTATTGAAATAGGAAGTATTAAAAATTAAGAATATTTTTGATTCCATGAAACAGGCACACGCCAACTCAGATATATGGTTTTATGGAGTCTGTACCTACTAATCTGATAAGTAGTTTTTGTGGAATTTTAACATAAGCAAATATCTAAACATGAGAACAGTTAACATTTCCAACTACCTTTTGCTATAAAACTAACATTAAATTTATCTCACTGTCTCTTGTTCATTGCACTTTGTTTTTACTCTATAAGAATACCATGGTTCACATCAGGAAGCTAAGAAGTCAATAGAAGTAGATTTTGTAATAAGTTGGTGATTTATTTATTTGAATGCCAGAGTTACAGAGAGAGAGAGAGAGAGAGAAGGAGAGAGAGATCTTGTATCAGCTAGTTCATTCCCCGAGGAGCCACAAAGGCCAGGACTAGGCCAGGCTGAAGCCAGGAGCTAGAGCTTCATCAGGAGCACCCATTTGGGAGCAGGGGCTCAAACTCTTGGGCCACCTTCTGCTACGTTTCCTAGGCCATCAGCAGGGTGCTGTATTGGAACTGGAGCAGCTGGGACACAAACTTGATATCCATATAGAATCCAGGTGATGGCCCACCCATTATGCCTCAATGTGGTCCCTGTGATTTATCTGAAAGGATTATTTATTGTCATTGTTTTGCAACAGAGCATCTATCCTAAGAAACCAAGCACTGTTATCTTTCACTTTATTTATTTATTTTTTTTTCAGAATGAATGACTCATTTGGCTTCCAGTTTAGTTACCAAATACTGGACCTTATTGTGCAACAGAAATGGTTTTAAATTTAGAGTTTGGTCTTTACTTCATATGGATTATTTACCTGCTCTTGCATATGTTTGGGGTTATCAGTAAAAACATCTTAGCTTACATTGTTTTGAGGATCAAGTAATAAAATGCTGTTTCCCTATTCCTTAACTCCACAGCTGGCAGTTCTTGGAAGTAACAACAAAACTGCTCAGTGATACTGAGTGATTGGAGGATGGCGTTCATGAAACATGTGTTCCCCAAGTTCTGCAGGCCATTGGCACAAATGCCAGCAATGCTCCCATTAACTTTTAGTAACTTGTTGTTTAATGATGAGTTTTCCAAAAGTTTTCTTGAGTATTTTGTTAGGACATTTGTAACGGATAAAGATATTGACAAAATAAAAACATTTGTAAATAAATTTATGATATTTATCAAATGAATACATTTGTTTTTCTAGTAAGAAAGACCAGGGTTAGACATAGGGAAAGGAAAGCACGTCCTGGAAATAGGTCTTCTCATGTGAAAATGCCATGAATTTAAAATTTTTATCAAAAGTAAATGGGAAAAGGTAGGGGAATTCACTAAGTATGTTACAATAGCAAAAAAAAAAAAAAAAACAACAACAAAAAAAAACCACATATTCATTTACAACTATTTGACAAAAACACACTTCTGACAGAGTAGATACCCAAACATAAGTGTTAATCATCAAACAATGTAAAAAGTATAATTGGGGCCAGCTCCATGGCTCATTTGGTTAGTCCTCAGCCTGCGGCACCAGCATCCCATATGGGCACCAGGTTCTAGTCTGGGTTGCTAATCTTCCAGTCCAGCTC
Source organism: Oryctolagus cuniculus (assembly GCF_051225735.1). Taxonomy (NCBI): domain Eukaryota; kingdom Metazoa; phylum Chordata; class Mammalia; order Lagomorpha; family Leporidae; genus Oryctolagus; species Oryctolagus cuniculus. The sequence goes on along the minus strand of NC_142870.1, from coordinate 17,805,733 downwards.
CCTGCTGTGGCCCAGGAGGGCAGTGGAGGATGGCCCAAGTGCTTGGGCGTCTGTACCCACATGGGAGACCAGGAGGAAGCACCTGGTTCCTGGCTTCGGATCACCACAGTGCTGGCCATAGCGGCCATTTGGGGAGTGAATCAATGGAAGGAACCCCTTTCTCTCTGTCTCTCTCCCTCACTGTCTGTGTTTCTACCTGTCAAATAAAAATAAAGTATAATCAATGCTCAATGCATCTAGAGATAAAATGCATTTTTAGTTAGAAGTAAACTGGGGAAATCAGAAAGTATTCCATTTTTAGTCAAGAAATTACAGCTGAGATAACAAAATTAGACAAATGTTAGAAAGTAAAATTAAAAGTAAATATTGGCAGGCGCCTTGGCTCACTAGGCTAATCCTCCACCTGCGGCACCGGCACACCAGGTTCTAGTCCCGGTTGGGGCACCGGATTCTGTCCTTTTTGCCCCTGTTCCAGTCCAGCTCTCTGCTGTGGCCCAGGAGTGCAGTGGAGGATGGCCCAAGTCCTTGGGACCTGCACCCGCATGGGAGACCAGGAGAAGCACCTGGCTCCTGGCTTCGGATCAGCGTGGTGCGCCGGCCGCAGCGGCCATTGGCAGGTGAAGCAACGGTAAAGGAAGACCTTTCTCTCTGTCTCTCTCTCACTATCCACTCTGTCAAAAAAAAGTAAATATTAAATATAAAAAGAAAATGAAAGGCAAATCTCTGTTTCTTTCATAGGAAACTGGTATACAATGGAAAACAATCTTCTATTCAGAGAAATAGCTATATCCAGACTCTGAATTAATTAATAAGGTAATTTACCAACCTCACCCATTTCTAGTAGATTAATTTACTCAAAACATTATTCTTCCCTCAATCCTAACATTATATATATATGTATATGTATGTGTATATATATATATATATATATTCAATGACTGTTTTGCCTGTGTAAGAAGTATAAACTATTTAACAGGCACTTCAACTCTTTTGACTATTGGATGCAGTTCTTACTTTCCACTACCATGTGCTATCACTTCTTTTATTAATCCCTAATTCTAGCATTTGAGTATGCCTCATTCTGCTTCTTTGTGACATTTCTTAAGTTGTTTCTAAATTTATAATTCACATTCACCTCTACCTCTCTGGACTCAAATCATGCATCTCAGTGCAACTCAAGTTCCATCACTTCTTCAATGTTTGACCAGTGTATTACCCTTAAAAGAAATGTGAGACTTCATCAGAATTTGACAATACTTTATATCTGTGCTATCTTTAAGGAGATAAACAGAGTGCCTTGAGTTAAAGCCATTTATATGAAAGTCCTAAAATCCAATGTGAAATGTTGGTTTTTAGAGGACAGGTAACTGAAATGCCAAGCATATGACCTTGCATTTCTGAGGCCAAATAAATAGCCTCTGGATTAATGGCTAACCCCATGGGTAACATGGTCACCACATTAATTTAAAAATTTTCTAGAACTTCATTTCTGCCATTCTCTAAGGTATCTGGGATCATCAGAATCTTTATAAAACCATATGCATATTTCTCCTAAAATTCAAGGTGTTATAATGAGCTCCACTTTTGATATTTCATATAGAAATATAAATGCCTTCTATATTTCTTAATACTTATATCATCATATTCTTCAGATTATAAAAAAATTTGCATTGTAAACAAAAATTGAATTCATTTAAAGTCCTGCTATAATATAACGTATGTAATCAAAGTCTTTAAAACTATGGCATATAAAAACAATCTAAAACATTAAATGATTTTATTCTTTTTAATAGTTTTGTTTTAATTCATGGATAGCTTACCTTTTATAAAAACATTTCTCACCATTATTTATTCTGTTTTATGTAGATGTGGATTCAGTGTTCATCAATGTTTGGTTTCGATTGTCTCATAGTTTCATTCTAACACAGGATGGGGCATGACATATTCTCTGAGTTTTACATGATTAATTGCCAGTACTGTTATTTTGTACTTGGATAACAACATGCATGGTTATAATATTCCTGGGACATACTCGTTCCCTTAGAATCTTGTAAATATTGTTCTATTATCTCCTGGCACTTCATTTTTCCACAGAGGCATTTGAGCTCAGCCAGATTTATCCCCTTTGTGAGTTCTTGGATACCTGATAAATTCTTTCTTTATCCTTGAAATTCAATCACTTTACCAGAATGTCAAGAAGGTGGTTCTTCCAATGAATTTCTTGAGAACAGTATGTTTTTAGATTTATGGATATTATTTTTAATTCAAGGAATATTGTCTGCTGTTACGTACTTATTTTTAAACTCTATTTGTTGGGTGTTCACTTCTTGTGTGCCATTTATCTTGATTTTGGACCAACATTTCTTGTATAGGACAGCCATTAACACCTTTCTGGTTACTTTGCTTTCATCCCCCTCCATTTCACTGAGACTTCCTCATAGCTTTCTCTGTGGCTAATCTTATTTTCTACATGATCTAATCTGTTCTCATGACTTCTACTTAATTATATCTGCAATGGTGTCACTCTAGTTCTCTGTTTACTTAATTTTAAAGTTTCTCCATTCAGCTCTTCCAGACTTAAGGAACTTTAATCATTCTGTCATGGACAAGAAAGATTTTTATTGATCCTTCCTCAACTTGTCTGAGAGCTGTTGGATTCCCCCATAAGTCTTCATTGCAGAAATGGAAGTAGGTATTCTATTCACATTTTGGTATTCCAAAATGCCTGTGGAATAATAGAAAAAAAATCAACTGTATGTGTCAGTGACTTGAATGGAGAATTGGACCTTGGAGCTATAGATATGGTGGAGACAAGCTTCTAGATACCTAGATATCAATGCTATAATAAGTCATTTACAAAATATTTTAACATTATGAGGAATATTTTATCTCTTTTAACTTAAAGTTTCTCTTTCAACTCTCCTCAGTGATATCCATCAAAATATATACTATCAAATGCATTGGATAAAATAGCTCCTCACACTATAGAACTGCCTGATAAGTGAAGTTAGATCAGGAGTGTTTCAAAGAGTTATCTATTTAGTCCACCTTAAAATTCACTTCCAAAAAATGAGGTCATACAACCTTTCCTCTATTTCTGTTTTATGTATTCCAAACATGTCTTTCTCTTTCAATGTTAGTTTTGTTTGTATACTGAAACATTTATCTTTTGTTCACTCTTACAATTATAACCAGAAAAAAATGAAAAAACAAAAATAGATGATTTTTCTTGGATCCATCAATGAGTTGAGATCACTGGACAAATAACCTCCCTAATGTCTGATGGGACAAGCACTGAAGTCAAGAGTAGAGATTTTGTACTTGGTGCAGAAGTCACTGGAGCGATAAATTGCTAGATGCACTTTAATGATAACTTTGATGAATTCTTGGAATTTGGGTTTAACATTATTAAGAAAATCCAGTGAGCAAAACTATTAGGGAGATAGGCCCTCACCTGCATGGGATTTTGTCTAGTAGTCTCACCATGTCCTCATTTTAAAGAGCCAAGAAATATCTCTTGGTGGCTCACATGCAGTGATGGGGAAAGTAAACATGGGGAAATATGTCCAGAGCATTTGTCATTATAAATGTCTATTGTCTGGGGGAGATGACTTGACACACAAGTTTACTTCCTCATCCCAATCTTCTTTGTTGATTTTGACTCAAGCTGACAACCAACCAAGATATACACATGAAGTCAGAGCCCAGAGGAACAGACTCACTCCACTAAACCACTAGACTTAATCACGAGATTATAGAAATGTCATCTCTCACACATCTGATTTCACAGAAACACGATTCCGGCATAATAAAGAATTAAAGATGAAAGTATAGAGACACAGAATATATCCAAGGATAATTTTTTAGTGAAGCACAAAGAAAGCAGATGATATCACATGAGGAATGTAGAAAAATTTGAAGTCTGATATCTTCAGCTACAAGAAACACCAAATAAATATCAAATCCTAACTATAATACCAGAAAACATTATGCCTAATGCTTTTTACCTCAATTTGTATATCCTACATGTCACTCTTGCTTATTATAAAAAATTAAAATAAATTCCCCAAATTAAAAAATAGATATAGTCAGAAGAGAAAAATGAAGCATCAGAACTAGACTGAGATAAAACACACATTTTAGAATTATTATCATAGAATTAAAAATAACTATGATTAATATATTAAGAGCTCTTGAAGGCCGGTGCCGTGGCTCAATAGGCTAATCCTCCACCTTGCGGCGCCGGCACACCGGGTTATAGTCCCGGTCGGGGCTCCAGATTTTGTCCCAGTTGCCCCTCTTCCAGGCCAGCTCTCTGCTGTGGCCCAGGAGTGCAGAGGAGGATGGCCCAAGTCCTTGGGCCCTGCACCCTCATGGGAGACCAGGAGAAGCACCTGGCTCCTGGCTTCGGATCAGCACGGTGTGCCTGCCAAAGTGCACTGGCTGCAGAAGCCATTGGAGGGTGAACCAAGACAAAGGAAGACCTTCCTCTCTGTCTCTCTTTCACTCTCACTGTCCACTCTGCCTGTGGGAAAAAAAAAAAAAAAAAGAGCTCTTAAAAAAAATTAATCATGGATGAGAGAAAATGGGCAACATAAGCAGAAAGATGGAAAGTACAGGAAAAAAATCAAAATAATATAGGAGAATTTGAAAATTCTATAACACAGATTAAGAATGCTTTCCATTAACTCAAGAGTAAATTAGACATGATGGAGAAAACAATGAGAAAAGTTGAAGATATGTCAAAAAATATTTCAAAGAGAAAATAATACTTCAAAACACAACAGAACATTAAATAGCCATGAAATAGCCATGAGAAAGTTTCAAGAAATGTAGGATATGCACAATTGGAAGAGCAGAAAGAGAAGAAAGAATGCAGCAGAAAGTATATTTGAAGTCAAGAATCTTCCAAAATTAATGACAGACACCATAACAGAACTGATAAGCACAGAAAACATGGAGTAAAATCAATAATCTGCACATAGAGACATCACATTCAAACTGCATAAAAGCAAGGACAAAGAGAAAATCCCGGAATAAGAAAAAAAAGTAATAAACAAAAACACTGTATCTAGAGCAACAAGGATAAGACTTACAACAGAATCAACACCAGAAACCATGTAAGCAAGAAGGGAATGAAAAAAATACAATGTGAAAGATAAAAACAGTAGCTTCTAATCTGATGTCTTGTGAGATGGCCCTTTGAAAGTTTAAATTACACATTTTAGAGACAGAATAAAATTGTATCTATCATCAGTAGACCTAACCTTCAGAAAAAGTTTAAATACACTCTTCAGGCAGATGGTACCAATGAATGTAAAACCAACATGGAAAAGTTACTTTGGACATATGGTTAAAAAATAAATCATTTTTCATAAAAGATTTTAATGTTATCTCCATTTTTAAAAAAATTTAAAAAAGACTTCTTGGAAAAGACTCCGGAAGCACATGCAGTCAAAGTCAAAATTAACATTTGGATTGCATCAAATTGAGAAGTTTCTGTACTGCAAAAGAAACAGAGGAGTGAAGAGGCAACTGACAGAATGGGAAAAAATATTTGCAAACTACACAACAGATAAAGGATTAATAACCAGAATCTACAATGAGATCAAGAAACTCCACAACAACAAAACCAACAACCCACTTGAGAGATGGGCCAAGGACCTCAATAGACATTTTTCAAAAGAGGAAATCCAAATGGAAAACAGACACATGAAAAAATGCTCAAGATCACTAGCAATCAGGGAAATGCAAATCAAAACTACAATGAGGTTTCACCTCACCCCAGTTAGAATGGCTTACATTCAGAAATCTACCAACAACAGATGCTGGCGAAGATGTGGGGAAAAAGGGACACTAACCCACTGTTGGTGGGAATGCAAACTGGTTAAGCCACTATGGAAGTCAGTCTGGTGATTCCTCAGAAACCTGAATATAACCCTACCATTCAACCCAGACATTTCACTCCTTGGAATTTACCCAGAGGAAATGAAATTGGCAAACAAACAAGCTGTCTGCACCCTAATGTTTATTGCAGCTCAATTCACAATAGCTAAGACCTGGAACCAACACAAATGCTCATCAACAGTAAACTGGATAAAGAAATTATGGAACATGTACTCTATAGAATACCATATAGCAGTCAAAAACAATGAAACCCGGTCATTTGCAACAAAATGGATGAATATGTAAAACATCATACTGAGTGAATTAAGCCAGTCCCAAAGGGACAAATATCATATGTTCTCCCTGATCAGTGACAACTAACCAACCACAAAAAAAGGACTTGTTGAAGTGAAAGGGACACTTTGAGAAACAATGACTTGATCAGCCCTTGTCCTGACTGTTGATGTACAATTTAATACTTTATCCATTTTAGTATTTTTTGTTCTACTTAATACTATTAGTTGAACTCTGTAATTAATACACAGTTATTCTTAGGTGTTGAAATTTAATTGAAAAGTGATCCCTGTTAAATAGAAGAGTGGGAATAAGAGAGGGAGGAGAGGTACAATTTGGGACATGCTCAATCAGACTTGCCCCTAATGGTGGAGTTACAAATGTTCCAGGGGATTCCAATACAATCCCATCAAGATGGCATGTACCAATGCCATTTCACTAGTCCAAGTGATCAATTTCAGTTCACAATTGATCACACTGATTGATCTAAGAGTCAAAGGGATCACACAAACAAGACTTGTGTCTGCTAATACTAACTGATAGAATCAAAAAGGGAGAGAATTGCCAGTGCCACGGCTCAATAGGATAATCCTCTGCCTAGTGGCGCCAGCACACCGGGTTCTAGTGCCGGTCGGGGTGCCGGATTCTGTCCCAGTTGCCACTCTTCCAGGCCAGCTCTCTGCTGTGGCCAGGGAGTGCAGTGGAGGATGGCCCAAGTCCCTGGGCCCTGCATTCCATGGGAGACCAGGTGAAGCACCTGGCTCCTGCCTTCGGATCAGCTCTGGCCGCAGTGGCCATTTAGGGTGAACCAACGGCAAAGGAAGACCTTTCTCTATGTCTCTCTCTATCTCACTGTCCACTCTGCCTGTCACAAAAAAAAAAAAGGGGGGGGGGAGAACAATCCAACATGGTAAGTGGGATACACAGCAGACTCATAAAATGGCAGATGTCCTAAATAGCACTCTGGCCTCCGAATCAGCCCTTAACACATTCAGATCTGGCTGAAAATCCCATGAGAGTATTTCAGGCATGGAAAGCCAAGACACTGTGGAAAAAAAAAAAAAAAACCCTAAATGAAAGATCTCTGCAAGGGAGATCCCAGTAGAAAGAATAGGCCATCAAAGGAGGAGGTACCTTTCTCTGCAGGGAGGAGAGAACTTCCACTTTGACTATGGCCTTGTCTAAATAAGATCGAAGTCAGTGAACTCAAGAGGCTTCCATAGCCTTGGCAACTCATGACAAGAGCCTAGGGTGATTACTGATGCCATAAACAAGAGTGTCAATTGGTTAAGTCAACAACAGAAGACACTGTGTAATTACTCCTCATGTAGGGTCTCTGTCCTTAATGTGTTGTCCAATGTGAATTAATGCTATAACTAGTACTGAAACAGTATTTTACACTTCATGTTCTGTGTGGGTGCAAACTAATGAAATCTTTACTTAATGTACACTAAATTGATCTTCCGTATATAAAGATAATTGAAAATGAATCTTGATGCGAATGGAATGGGAGTGGGAGCGGGAGATGGGAGGGGTGCGGGTGGGAGGGAAGTTATGGGGGTGAAAACGCCATTGTAATCTATAAACTGTACTTTGGAAAATTATAATTGCTAAATAAATGTTTAAAAAATTAAGTTATACTATATTCCTAAAATGTATATATGAAGTATATGAAAAAATAATGCTTGAGACTGGTGCTGTGGAACAGTGGGTAAGCTGCTATCTATGATGCCAGCATCCCATAATGGAGCAGTGGTTGGGGTCTCAGCTGCTCCACTTGCAATCCAGCTACCTGTTAATGTGCCTAGGGAAAGCAATGGTAGCTGGTCCAAATACCTGGGTCCCTGCCACCCACACAGGAGACTCAGGTAGAATTCCTGGATCCTGGCTTGGGCCTGACCTAGCTGTGGCCCCTGTGTGCAGTTGGGGAATGAACCAGCAGATGGAAGATCTGTTTCTCTTTCTGTCTCTCCCTCTGTCTCTATAATTCTGTCTTTTAAATTTAATAAATCTTCAAACAAGATGAATCTTCAGAGAGAAATTAGCCTATAATATACAGATAGATCCAATGAAATAGTAAAGGTCATTCTAAAAAAGAGTTGGAGGTGTTATTGAAAGAGGTGTAACCAGAGAGGCAGGGGAAAGTTCTAGGACGGTATAAACAAAGAAGTAAATCTTCTCATGGGGCCTTCAGAAGGACATCAGCCTGCTGACTCCTAGAATTAGCTTAAGATCCATTTGGGGCTTCCAACTCCCAAAACCAATAAGGATTATAATTCATTGTGGTTAAAACAGCAAAAAAATTGGGTCAAAAACCCGACTCTACCTTAAAAATAGAAGGGAGTCAAACAGTATATAGATGAGGGCAAAATAAATCTTTTATTTTGGTCATTGCTAGTTGATTTAAAATATCTAGATTTAAAGTAACAATGGTAACATCATCTTGAATTATGTTACCATAAGACAAAATTAAAGGAATTATAGAAATATCATAAGCGATAGGAAAGAAAAACTGATACTACCCTTTATGAAAATGCTTTCACCATCACTGAAATTACATAGCATTATTTGAAGGTGGGTAGCATTAATTAGGTAGCATTATTTGAAGGTAGGGCAACCATCAATGAACGTGCTAAAAAGAAATGTATATGATATGTTAAAAAAGGATATAAAATAAAATTATGTAAAGTATTCAAGAAATGTCAAAGTAGATGAAATGAAACAAAGAACAAATACAACAAATTTTTAAAAATACAGACCTAGTAGACATTATTCCACATGAATCATGATAATATTAAATATGGTTTATCTACATTTACCAACTAAAATGAGACAGTCATAATGGATTGTAATGATCAAACTATATGTTTTCTATAAGAAACCCACTTTCAGTGTAAAAAACTCTGGTTAAATGCCAAGATACGGAGAACAACACAACACGCCATCAGTCAAAAGGAGTTGAAAAGGCTGTAACAGCTATGTTTCAAATAACGATGACATCATAACAAAAAACAACTGCAAAGATAAAGGAGGGTGTAACAAAATGACAAAACATTTTATTCTTTAGCAGGACTCAAAAAAGAGAGCTGCAAGGGAAACATAAATATTCTTAGGGGTTGTGATCAGAATGTGAATGGAAATACAGACAGTGAAAAAATTTTGAATAGATCTTAAAAGAAAACAAAAAACAGGGTATTAGAAATTCGAGTAAAAGTTATCTTTGTTGTCCAGTTTCAAGGAGCTCTAAAGAACTGCGTCAATGACTTAAGACTTCATGAAAGACAGAACGTAAGAAGGGTAATGTAGGATATCTGGCAGCCAAAAAAAAAAAAAAAAAAAAAAGAAAAGAAAAAATCTAAGCAAAAATGTATTGAAGGTGTTGTGAGGCTTTCTTTGGTCTCTTAGAATAAAATGAGAGCAGAGAGGAATGATTTAATGAGAGAATTTAGAATTAAACAAAGCAAACAAACAAACAAAAAGCAAAAAGAGATGCTTGGGAGAAAATACTAAGGGTGTGACCAAGTGATCTTCTGCTAACAAGATCACTATGGATAGAAGAAAGCCAGATTCTTTTCATCAGGAAAATGAAAGAATGACTGCAAAGAAATTTCAGGGATCTTAAGGCGTGCTAGGACTTTTAGTGCGAAATTTACAGAGAGGTGCCCAGGTACCTCAGCATTCACAACTCTCTGCTGTCTGAAGACTCTTCCCTGGATTCTGGTGCAGGACCTCTTGTTTACAGCAGGAATAGCTCCAATAAAGCTCCAGTGTGGCTCAGTATGATACTCCAGAAGGTACAAGTCATAAACATTGGTGTAGCATATGGTTGTGTCTCTGTGGCTGAGCAGAGCTGTGGGGGACATGGTGGACTCCACCTAGATTTCAAAAGATTTTTCAGTCAGTCTGAGAGCCAAGAGACAAACACATTTCTGACTGGAGAAAGCCGGTACTGGGGCAATGCTGGACAGAAGTGTGTGATCAGCCCCACTACAGTGTCCCCACCAGGACAATGCCTAATGGAGCCATGGGGACAAAGCCACTTTAGAGACCCTAGAACTCTCAGCCAGCAGCATACAACTCCAGCCTTGGAAGACTGCAGGCATGAGATGCCAGTCCCTGGGAGCAGCTGTCTGGACTGCACACAGCAAAGTTATAGAGGCGGGGTTGCTTGAGGGCTGGGGGCTCCAACCCTACTCCTGTGTGCAAGGATGCGGTACATGGACTCAGTGGAGACTGTTCGCTAGCTTCAAGACCTGTTTTCTATATTGGGTTTTAGACTCATTTGGGACCTTTATTCCTTTCTTTTTTGTCTACTTCTCTCTTTTGGAATGAAAATATATCTCCCATGTCTGTCCTAGAATTGTGTTTTGGAAGCACATACGCATTTTGTTCTTACAGGCTCACAGCTGGAGGGTAATTGACTCAGAATGAATTGTGATTTTAGTCTCAGCGATATCTTAACTACATGAGATATTGGGCCTTGGTTTTTGAGCGGATGTTGAAACAAAAATTTTGGGACTTTTGGAATGGAATGAGTTGTGCATACAAGAAAGACATGAGTTTGATGGATTGTGGCAGAATTCTATAGCTTGAATGTACCCCCCTCCAAATTATATGTACCAGAAAATTAATTCGTAAAACAATAGAGGTGGGAGGTGGAACCTATAAGAGGTTATTACGTCATGAGGGCTTTACTCTCATTAATGAATGGGTGCTATTATTGCAATCGTGTGATCCTGATAAAAAGATAAAAAGATGTAATCACTTCCCTTCCTTCTCTCCCTTGGTGTCTCACACAAATACCCTTCTTGTCTTCTTTCTTCCAACATGACATGAAACAACATTAACTTCCTCACCAACTGGAGGCTCCTCAGTCTTGGACTTCTCAACTTCTAGGGTTGTAAGGAATGAACAATTATTCTTTAGACCATACTCAGTCTCAGGTATCCTGTTACAGTGACATGACATCGATTAACACAAACTCGATGACAAAAAGTCTGATAACTTAGATGAAATAAACAATTGAAAGACACAAATTTCTCAAACACAAAGACAAATAAACTGACCAGGTCTAAATCTATGAAACAAATCAATTTATTAGTCAAGATTCTCTTGAACTAACAAGAAATTTGATTTATTACTGATTTACTTGATTTATGGATTATTACCTGATTTATGGACTTATTACAAGGTTTTAAATCATGGATTTATGGAGACTAAGTATTCTCTAGATGTTTCCTCTTATAGCTGAAAATCTAGAAAGGCTGGTGATGTTGTTTAAAAACTTAGAATTTGAAGCTGATGGTGTAGGTTTCAGTGTGAATTTTTTTAAAGATTTATTCATTCATTTATTTGAAAGTCAGAGTTACACAGAGAGAGAAGCAGAGGCAGAGAGCTGTGCCGATCCAAAGCCAGACGCCAGGAGCTTCCTCCAGGTCTCCCACACGGGTGCAGGGGCCCAAGCACTTGGGCCATCTTCTACTGCTTTTCCAGGCTATAGCAGAGAGCTGGATTGGAAGAGGAGCAGCAGGGACTAGAACCGGCACCCATATGGGATGCCAGCACTGCAGGCGGATTAACCTATTGCGCCATAGCACCAGTCCCAGATAATGGGTATAGTTATAAAGCTTAATTTTAAGTCATTTTGAGTGGAGCATTGAATATCCAAACATTATTTTTGAGATTGTCTGTGAGGGTGTTTCCAGAAGAGATTAGCATTATAAGCAGTGGAGTTGGTAAGCTATATTGCTCTTACCAATATGGGTCAGCATTACCCAGTCCTTTGAGGGTCTGAATAGAATAACAAAAAGAGAAAATCAGGAAAGAAGGATACATTCTCTGTTTGCCTGAATGCTTGAGATGGGACATTAATTACTCCTTGGTTTTCCTGGTTCTAGGGCCTTAAAATTCACATCGAGCGGCTGGCACTGTGGCGTAGCCAGTGAAGCTGTCGCCTGCAGTACCAGCTCCCATATGGGCACTGATTCAAGTCCTGTCAGCTCCACTTGTGATCCAGCTCTCTGTTATGGCCTGGGAAAGAGTAGAGGATGGCCAAAAGTCCTTGGGCTCCTGCACTTGCATGGGAGACCTGGAAGAAACTCCTGGCTTCGGATCAGCGCAGCTCCAGCCATTGTGGCCAATTGGGGAGTGAACCAACGGATAGAAAATCTTTCTCTCTGTCTCTCCTCCTCACTGTCTGTAACTCTAACTTTCAAACAAATAAATAAAATATTAAAAAATTACCCATTATCAATTATATCCTTCAGTGATGTTTATTCTTAATTTTGATATGCATAACAAATATTTTGATATGAATTTAATAATAGGATAATATTTAATATGAAGACGTTAGAGGCATTGTTGATTAAGTTTCAGTCCACCAAAATAAAGCTAATATATAATAGTTTCCAAGTTTGTCTGAAAGTTATTTTTTCACTATACCAGTTTACTAAGTGGGTGAAAACATTATACTAAAATCAATAAATGCACCTTAATATATACTTATTGCTAAAATAGCTAATGATCATTGAATTTATTGGAAAAGTGGAACTGCAAGTTGTCACAAACCTTTATTCTAAAAAATGCAGTATCTATAAACTGTGATAAAGTGAGGTACAATAAAATGGACTGATCCCATTAAAACCTGCACATCTTATGTATTATTATAAATGAATAAGAGAGGGAACGCCTTGCCTTTCTCCTCTCTCATGTATGTGTATACAGTTGTACATACAGTATATTCATAACAAATAAGGAAGAAATACTCATGGCAGTTAGTCCCCATTTCTGTGACTGGTCATGCAATGATAGCTGTTATCTGTAAATGCCTTCTTCCACTATCCATTCTATATTGACTTTGTCTTCAGCAAGCATCTCAGTAACCTTTCACGATTGTCTGCCTGGGGGAATGAGTCAATCCTTCATTCTGTAAAAGTATGGGTCATAGCAACACTGCCTGTTTTGTGTTGTTTCAGTTTTGCACTTTTTAAAAATTTACTTATTTATTTGAAAGGTCACGTTACAGCTAGAGGGAGAAACAGGAGATAGAGATACTAGCTAGATAGGTGGAAATAGATACTTTCCATCTGCTGGTTTATTCTGCAAATGCCCTCAACAAGCAGGACTGTTCAGGCTAAAGCCAGTAGCCTGGAACTCTATACAGGTTTCCACAGGGTTGCAGTGTCCCAAAGAACTGGCATCTCCTGCTGCTTTCCCAGGAGCGGGAGAAACGGAGCTGGGTCTGAATGGGGCAGCTGGGCTCCAAACTGGTACCCATATTGGATGCTAGTTGTGGGCCACAGCTTAATCTGCTGCTCCACAATGCCAGCCCCATGTTTCCCATTAATTTTAATCACTGAGTATAGTAATATGAAGAGATAGCCTAAGGGATTGCCTGTACTCAGAACATACCATTTCTTGCCTCCATTATCAAGTTCAATTTCCCTTCTGTAAGGATCAATCACACCAGTCAGTGTTGTGTGAAAGAAAGCAGTCTGAAAAGCCTAAATAATATATGAGTCCAGTTAAATTACATTCCCAACACACAAACACACAACAATCAGTTGCCGTCATGGCAGGAGGAGGAGGGAAGAATAATAGAAACACAAAGGTTTTTTTAGATCAATAAAATTATACCACACAATTCGTGCATTTGTCAAAATCATAGAACTCTACAGAAGAAAGAGTACACAAATAATGTATGAAAATTAAAAACTGATTTAGATCTGAACGTTCCAGAATGAAATGCTTACTATGACCAAAATAAATCTGTGTTAAAAATGTGTGAAGCAACTGAAGGAAGTACAAGTAGAAAATGTGCTGACGCGAGTCGTTTTGTTTACCAGTGAATTCTGTCTGTATCATGGAACTACACATGAGTCCGTAATGTTGTTTTCCAGGTAGAAGGAGCAGATCAACAATTCTGAGCTAAAATGATTATGTTCTGGAACTGAACAATTTAGTAAACGTAGTACAGATGTTGGGAGCAATGTTTATCACTATTGGAGTTGTAAGATAATCAAAGGAATGAAAGTAAATGAAATTATCCATTTGGCAATGAATTAGGGTGGAAGACATCAGTATGAACTCATGAAAAGCTTTATATAAATATAAGATTTACATATAGAAATGCTTATAACTTATATGAACACATAGGTTAATACATATACATACATTTCTTTGTCATCTAAGTGTGCCTAGGAGAAAGGATATCTCAGAAGAAACAAACAAGAATAGTGTCTACAAATACTAGCTGATAGAATCAAAAAGGGAGAGAATGATCCAACATGGGAAGTGAGATACACAGCAGACCCATAGAATGGCAAATGTCCTAACAGCACTCTGGCCTCATAATCAGCCTTAAGGCATGCGGATCCGGCTGAAAAGCCCATGAGAGTATTTCAGGCATGGAAAGCCAAGACACTCGGGGGGGGGGGGGGCGACCTAAATGAAAGATCTCCGCTAGTGAGATCCCAGTGGAAAGAACGGGTCATCAAAGAAGGAGGTACCTTTCTCTGAAGGGAGGAGAGAACTTCCACTTTGACCATGGCCTTGTCTAAATATGATCAGAATCAGTGAACTCAAGGGGCTTCCATAGTCTTGGCAGCTCATGACAAGAACCTAGGGTGATTACTGATGCCATAAACAAGAGTGTCAATTGGTTAAGTCAACAGCAGGAGTCACTGTGCACTTACTCCTCATGTAGGATCTCTGTCCTTAGTGTGCTGTACATTGAGATTTAATGCTATAACTAATACTCAAACAGTATTTTTCACTTTATTTTTCTGTGTGGAACAAACTGTTGAAATCTTTACTTAATGTATGCTAAACTGATCTTCTGTATATAAAGATAATCGAAAATGAATCTTGATATGAATGGAAGGGGAGAGGGAGTGGATAAGGGGAGGGTTGCGCGTTGGAGGGAGTTTATGGGGGGGAAGCCATTGTAGTCCATATTCTGTACTTTGGAAATTTATATTCATATTCTGTCTTTGCTACTTGCAAATAAAGGTGTCAAAAAATCTCAAAAAAAAAGACTATATATAAAAAAAAAAAAGAAACAAACACTCCTATCATTCAAGTCACAGTTTTGAAAGCCATCCTCAAATAAAGGAAACTATGACATGGGCAAGGGATATACAAGTGGGCCTGAAACATCAAATAGCGACAGGAAGTGTGAAGGGGCTAAAAAAAATTGACAAGAGTATGTCAAAGGACACAGAAGCCAACGGAATAAGACCCTGGTGGTCAAAGATCTCAATTTGCCTAAAACAATAAATAAACTTCTATCAAATTATAAACAAAAGTGCAAAAAAATGCCTAGGAGTCCACACAGCAATAAATAAATCATTGAATAAACATATACATGAAGAGAAAGAGTCAAATCTCCCTTTCAAAAAAGTTCCAAATGCTCCCAAAGGAACTGGCTGCAAAACCCCTTACCCCTTACGTTTGGGTTGTTCATATGGCTCTCTACAAATAGCACAGTATAGGAGGAGGCAATACAGAATATTTTGCCTTGGAGAGATCTGAAAAACTATTACCCCAGCTAAGAGGTCAAGATCAAGAGATATGAGTCGCAGTGATAGTTACATGAGCTTGGTGGTATGCCATGAAAACAGCACTTTAACTCTGTGACCTTCCTTTGCAAAATCCATAATCAGTCTATACATTAGAAAAATATCAAATAACTTTCAAAAGGGGTTGTTCTAGAAAATTACTTGATAGTCCTCAAAACTCAAGAAATTAACAACTAGAAAAGAGCAAAAAGAAAAGAATATTTTTTGACAAATAAATGTAAGTTTATACCCTGAGTTGGAAAGATCATTAGGATAAAAAAAAAATTAAGATAACTGCAACAAATTATGAACCTTAGTTAATTGTGATATTTTAGTACCAGTATTTGGTTGCAAGAAAGGCACCATAGAAATATCAGTTGTTGATCCTAGGGAAATCATAGGTGGAATATATGGGAACTCTATTATCTATACCAATTTTTGTAATGTTTTAAAAATAAATTTTATTTAAAAGTAACACACACTGAATGAAGTATGCAAATTGTAAAGGAGTTGATTTTGTTTTTGGGAAGCCATCATGTCTTCATATGCTCAACATAAAAAGAAGCAATTAACTACAGCCTCTGAATATATTCAGAAAGCAGGTACAGTAGGTCTAAGTTATCTCAAAGGGTATATGCCAAGATATCTAATGAATGCCTGAAATCACAGATAGCACTAAATCCTACATACAATATTTATGAAAAACTCTGTAACTTAGGGTAAGAAATTAACAAATAGAAATAAAACAGAATAATTATAACAATTATAACAAAATTCTGCATTAAAAGTTGTATGAATGAGGTCTCCAACTTTCTCTCTCGAAATATGAGACAGTAATTTAATCTTTTCACTTAAAGAAGCACTCATAGATTCTATTTTTGGCATGTCCAAAACATTACATGTGCTTCCTCATCTGTACTGCAATTTCTATTGTAGTAGAACAGTTGCATGTATATGACAAAAATTATCACTCATCAATTTATCTATATACTAGCGTCTGTTTTTGTATCCATCTACCCATTAAAATTATCTAAGTATTAACATTCAGTTCATGTTTAATGAGTTGAAAATAGTTGCTTTATATCAATTAATTATCCTAACAAACTGAATATTACATACATCCCGTGAGATGTTCAGAAAATCAAACCTTTGAAAAAGTAATTACAATATATAAAATTACTGGTCTATTCCTCATCTTGCCGCTAGATCATGTTTGCTAGAATGCACACGGCTTCTTAGCTATCTCTGTATCATATTCATACTTAAGTTTGGATCTAATACCTTAGTGTGTATTAGCAGAATATTTTTTGTCCTGCTTCTGACTCCTTTTTGTCAAATTGAGTTTTAGGCCTTTGTTCTATTTAAGTTCTTCCTTGCAACAGACATCACTTTGCACCCACATCTAAGCTTCACTGTGTTCACCTCTTCCCTGAGTTCACAAGAGGTCTCTTACAGGCTGTTGGCTGCATATTCACATTCTATGTATCTTTTGGGGAAAAAAATAGAGAAAAGAAAACTTCTCTTTTTGAGCATTGTCATTGCTTAAATTCCAGATAAATGGGAATCAACTGTGTTTGTTTACCCTCATATGGACTAGTGCTGGCAAATTACCACAGCAATTTTATTTCTTAAAACTCACATTTAATCTTATTTTGTCAGATGTGACTGCATGGATAATTTCTAAAAAAAAAAAAAAAAAGACTAAAATAATCTTTTAAAAACTCACATTTCTCCTGTAGACTTGGATCTGTAAGTACCAGTCAAGGAAAATATCTAACTTCTTCAAGGGAAAGGAGTTCATATTTCTTTTGAAACATCATTGTTGCCATAGTTACCAAGAGCTCTGAATTTTTTTTCCTTGACAATAACATCATCATCTAGATACACATAGCTCTCAAAAGTAAATGTTTTATTGTGGAAATTTATAAGGAAACAGGCTCTGCTTTCAAGGGCTTTAAAAAACTTTAAACTGAAGAATGTTATTAATAAATACACCTGAGTTGAACTCACAAGCTTTTCTAAGCAAGAGTTAGGAGAAAAGTCAGTAGAGAAAAGGAAAACTCATACACTTTTACCATTACCAAGGTGAAAGTGATTTAAATTAGGAATTGAGAATGCTTGATCTTCCCCGCCCCAGAGTGTATAAACACTCCACATGGGCTGCCAGGGCTCCAAGACTGATAGCCTCATCTGGACGGGCCACTAGACATTAAAACATACAAACTCGCATACACGTGCACACCTTGGAATAAGAAAAATATAAACTGGCTTATTTTCATTATTGGTCTTGCCAAATATAAACTTTAGGGACAAAATTTTAAATAAAGCAGCAACTATGAAAATAAACAATGAGATCCCTGTGTACAGGATTACGTAGCTGGGTTGTGCATGTTTGAAATCAAGCACTGAGTAGAAATAAAATCAGTTCTCTCTGTCTCCTTTTACCTTTTAAAAGACTAACACAAGACTGCTTATTAACAGAAGTTTAAGGTGTAAGCATATACCTTTTGAGTAGTAAAACATTGCTAAGAAATACATGGTCAATGTGGTCATTATAAATAATCCTATCAAATACTCCAGTTACTTCAGTGGATTATAAAAACCATCAAATGTGTTTATGATTTGGAATGAGTCTTGGAAACTAAGGAAGTTTGAAGACTTAAAAAGTAACTTTCATAACTCAATATCCCCTTTATTGGTAATACATTATTTTTCTTCATAGTTTGCTCTTTCATGCTGAAAAAAATTCCTTACCCTAACCAACGTGGTGCATCACAAACTGAAAATCACAATTTTTCATGTTTTAGTGGTATGTAAATGTCGTGTTTATAATTTCAACTTTTTCTTGAATATTCATCTAAATATTATTTTAATAAGAGAATTCATGATAAGCTTATAAATTATTCCTAAATTTCTACATAAAAATGCTTGATCTAACCATGTCAAATAAACAAAGTATGTTTTTAGAGAGGTTTTAATATCTAGCGCAGTTCTTAGTAATAAACACTATGACTACTAATTTACAAATTTTTTGTTTTTTAAAAATTGGCTTTGTAGGATGATGAGTGAAATATTTTATTTGTTAATTCTATACAATTTACAGGCCTTTCTTATACTTGTTTTGGGTTATTATTGTTTGTGTTTGATTAAATGTTTGGAAGGAGAATCAACTTTTCCAATCAGCCCTGTCCAGTCTGGTTCATATCTCTTCCCCCTCCTTGAGAGAATTTTTATAGGTCAGTTTCCTCCATTTTCCCTTCCTTCCTTCCTTCCTTCCTTCCTTCCTTCCTTCCTTCCTTCCTTCCTTCCTTCCTTTACTCTCCGTTCCCACAAATAAATAAATTTGAAATTCTTATTTCTATGACAAAAAAAAGAACGAGGGTACATCAAAATGCCCATGGAAAAAATGAAAGTAAATTTATTTAGTGCTAAAATTTTAAAAAACATGACTTCTTTTCATAATAGGCATTTTCGTTGAGCTTGTTGAAGACTCCATGTTGTTTTTTTGTTTGTGTTTTTATTTTTTATTTTTTTTGACAGGCAGAGTTAGACAGTGAGAGAGAGAGGCAGACAGAAAGGTCTTCCTTTTTCCATTGGTTCACCCCCGAAATGGCTGCTATGGCAGGCACACCGCGCTGCACCGATCTGAAGCCAGGAGCCAGGCGCTTCCTCCTGGTCTCCCATGCGGGTGCAGGGGCCTAAGCACTTGGGCCATCCTCCACTGCACTCCCGGGCCACAGCAGAGAGCTGGACTGGAAGAGGAGCAACAGGGACAGAATCTGGCGCCCCGACCGGGACTAGAACCCTGAGTGAGTGCCGGCGCCGCAGGTGGAGGATTAGCCAAGTGAGCCGCGGCGCCAGCCAAAGACTCCATGTTTTTGCAGACACTTTATCTTCCTTCTAAATGTTCCTGTGTCCCAAACCAGATGCTTTTGTCTTTTAATTTTGATGGAATCTTTTTGACAGTTTCTTCCAAAGACTTCAAATCTCTTGTACCTTATTCTCAAGTCAGCAGCTTTATTCAACTCTCTTCTGGGATCCTGATATACATGTTGACAATTCTTAACAGTTTAAGGTGGGATCTCATTTTCTTCACCATCTTAATTAATATTTTTCTCACTTGCTCCCTAATCAAAAATATTTTTGAGTTCTGTATCAAATACTCATCATTTTCTTTAAGCGTTTGATCTCTGGTTCTCATGAATTCACGCTCACATTTTTTAATCATTATTGATACTACCTTATTTTAGAATAATAATACAACTTGTACACTGAAAGCAATGGACTCTTTTATAAAACATATGTCTCATGTACTTGTAGATTGTAAAACACACTATTGCATGCACCAAAAGCAATTCTAAATTATTTAAAATAGCCTACCTGAGCTGTTATAATTTTAGCCCTGACTAGAGAAGAATTCTACTACTCAGGGTCAACATTTTGTTGCAGTGGGTTAAGCTGCCACTTGCGATGCCTGCATTCCATATGAGTGTGGTTCGTGTTCTGGCTGCTCTACTTCTGATCCAGCTTTTCGATAATATGCCTGGGAAGTAATAAAGTTGGCCCAAGTCCTTGGGCCTCTACCACCCATGTAGGACACCTGGATGGATTTTCTGGTTCCTAGCTTCAGCCTGGCGTAATCCTGGCAATTGCAGTCTCTCTTTCTATTTCTGTCTCTCTCTCTTTCATCTTCTCTCTCTGTATCTCTGACTTTCAAATAAATAAACCTTTTGACAAAGGAATTCTGCTACTCATAGTGCTCATCTACCATCCACTCCTATTTCAGACCTAACAAACTTGTATTGCCATTTATGAAAAGAAAGGTGCTTATTTCTGCTCAAGTAAGCCTACACTGAGACCATGGTCTGGAATCCCCTTCTTTGTTTTTCTAAAGAATTCCTATCTTTTACAACAGTACTCAGTATTGTCTTTATATATGAATCAATTTTGCCTTCTACATTCTAAATAAATTTTGCTTCTTCTTCTAAATTATGAATTCCCTGTATGAGTTCTATAATTCTACTATAAGATTTTAAAGTCATATTTTATAATGATGACACTGCATTAAAATAATGAATTAAATTCATTGAATTCCCACAATATATCAAAAATTCTTTGAAGTGTTCTATACTCAGTATCTTACTGAAACTTCACATTGTGTATTAGATTTTCTCATTTTACTATTCAGAAAAGAGATATTTAGAGAATTTAAATATGTTTAAAAGATTCATTTGCATATTTGAAAGGCAGAGCACATGCACACACTCAGAGAGAGATCCTCCATCTGCTGGCTCTCTCCACACATGGCTGCAGCTGCCAGGGTTGGCTTAGGCTGAAACCAGGAACAAGGAACTCCATCCTACTCTTTTGTGAGCATGGGGGATCCCAAGTAAAGCATCATTTTCTTGGGTGTGCAGGTTCATTATCTGGAAGCTGGATCAGAAGCAGAGTAGCAGGGACTCAAACTGACACTCTAATATGTGGTGCTTAACAAGTGGTGGCTTAACCTGGTGCACCACAACAGTGGCCCTGAGAAGTATTGTATCATGCTTACTCGATGAGCACATGACTACGCTAATACTCAGTCACAAACCCGCCTGGATCCAATCCTTTGATTTTTTTTCCAGTGGTGACTTTATCTCTCTAGCTGATGGAATTTCAGGTTTCCTCCACGAGGGTAAATGCATGATTACAGATGGGAAAGGGACTTAGGCTCTCATTCTCAAGAACCCTTTGTATTAATTTTTCTGATTCTTCAAACACATTTCACAGTGGTTGAGGGGACACATTTTTGTTCTATTTGTTCTACAGTTAAATGTGTGCACACATCCTGAAACATAGATTATACCCACATTTTTGATGACTGACTCTTAAAATTTTCCCAAACCACCTTAAATGTTGAAGTTCTAAAAATTCCTGAAGATAAATTAAAAAAGAGGCCATGATACTTTACTTTGTGGTCTCTGGATGACATCTAGTGGTTGGAATTGGAAATTTTGAGAAAATTATGTTCAAACATTGAGTGTCCAAAAAAAAAAAAAAAAAAAAAACTTTGTTGGTCTGGAGTCCTTATTGCTAGGTAGCGTCAAAGCCAAGTGACACACAGATTTTGCACCTCACAAGGGGGTGGGACAACATTCCTAGTCATTTTTGTTTCTTAGTGTATGTGCCAGAGAATAAGAATCTGCCTCTATGTTAAGCCATATGTGCTCACTGGAGCTTCTGAAACCTTATTTGTCTGTAATCAGTACCCACTTTTGAATGATATGACTTGGGTAATCATTATCAGATGCAAAACAGCATAAACGCTTTTAGTGTTCTTATACTCTTTGTAATGTTTAACATTCTGAATGTATCTATGCATAAAATATAATGATATTAAAATCTACCATCCTGTAA
This sequence comes from Oryctolagus cuniculus, assembly GCF_051225735.1. Classification (NCBI taxonomy): domain Eukaryota; kingdom Metazoa; phylum Chordata; class Mammalia; order Lagomorpha; family Leporidae; genus Oryctolagus; species Oryctolagus cuniculus. The sequence continues at coordinate 17,783,597 of NC_142870.1, read as the reverse complement.
TCTAAAACTATATTTTAAATCTCTTTTGTGTGTGTATATATATATATATATACATACATATATATGAAATTTGATCCTTCTAAAATCAAGCAATAGCTAAGATTTGAGTTACTCTTGTAACTTATAACTCTGGGCTAGGTCCATGGTGATAAAGAATTGGGATCATGGAAAATGGTGCATGGTGTAACCCAAGTATATGATACAGCCAGTGCCTTAGGGCTGCAGGGAAGGAATGGAAGTCCAAGAGATCAGGAAATCAATGGGTGAGGAAGATGACTCTGGAATGAGTGGCAGTTGAGAGGATAGCAGAAGAGGCAGCAGAGAATCATGGGTCCCTGCTTTTCTATGTGCAACCTGGGCGAAGAATTTAACAAGTTAAAGTTTTAATTTCTTCATCTCATCAATGGAATATTGCATAGCATGTGAAAAAGCATACTGCTTACCATGTGAAAATTACCCGTCCATTTTATTATACATGAATAAAAAGGTTACTAATTTACAAGTGTTCCCAAGAATGTACAAAGGGAAGTGAGCCAAAACAAAAATAATAAATAAATATCTTATTCTTGACACCAAGGGAATTCAAAAACTGATTAATTACATACGTTGCGGTGATCTGTGTAGTTCAGGTGCAACCGAGGTCCTTGAAAAATGACAATTACTAAGAAATACCACTGTTTAATGCGTTAGGGTACTGTTTAGCCACAACATGAACCAAAAATTGTATCTCTTGAATTATAGTCTTTTATAAAAAAGCAACACCTACGACAAAATTTGACTCACATTAACTTTTCCTATGCATTTTAAATGGGAAAAAAATGGGCAGAGTGTGCTTAGGGTTGCAGGTTCTATTGTTTAAGATAATTGTATCAGCAAACCCTGGAATTAACCTCAGGGTTGAAGAGTAAGAAAAAAGACATCACTCCACATAGGCTCAAAGAAGACTTTTGTTGAAGAGGTGGGTTTCCCTGTGGTCTTTGAAGTGGGCCCGTCTGAGTGCTTGTTAAATCCAGGGGCCTTGTGATGAGTGAACTGCAAGAGAGATTGCTGACGGCCTTGAAATCCCACAGTGGTTGTTTTGTCCCCGGCTTTGAGAAGGTTGGTGATTACCGAACTCCATTTCCAACAGAGTCTTTGTTCCTAACCCAAGTATCCTATTAAAGAAGAGCCAAGAAGTATAGGCATTTTTTATTACAACTAAAATCGACTCTTTGACTCCTATCTCCCCAAAATGAGTTTATAAGTAGTTGAAATTATTTCCTTAGAAGTGATCTGGGATATGTATGTATGTGTGTGCACGCATGTGTATGTGTGCAGAAGTGCAGGTGCTCACACTTGAGAAAGGCAGACAAAGGGTGTGTGTGTGTGTGTGTGAGCACACTCATCTGTTTATGGATGTGCTTCAGGAGAGCTCAACCTTCTACTTCTCAAGATCATTAAGTTTGAAATGTCATCTTTGCTTCTTTGTTACTTATCAGCATGAGATAGCTGACTGATTTAAGTGTTGAACTTATGCAAGGTTGGCATGTCCGCCCTTGATATTTAACAGACCTGAACTAAACAAAGCATATTCAGTTTGAGTCATTTTAAATATTTGGTCACTTTTTAACTCCATGTAAACTTTCTGGTTAAAGCTTATTTCAAATACTGAAAGAGTTATAACCTAAATATAGTACCTGGCTCATATGACACTTTCTCAATAAATATTTTTGATTGATAATTCTAAAAATAGGAGAATCTTTGCTTTGGGGAGAATTAAAAATTTAAAAATAATTTGTGACATAATTTTATCTCTGTGCTGCCTATCTTTTTACCAGCTTCTTCCTTTTAATTTCTGCTGCTTTCTTTTTTCTTCTCCTAAGAATCTAAAACAGGAAGTATCTTGAGTTTTCTGTCTTCAAAACAAGCTATAACACATTACAAATTGAAAATCCCATCTTTGAAATACTTGGGACCAGAATTGCTTTGGACTTTGAGGGTTTTTAGATTTTGATACACACACACACACACACACACACATACATATATAAATATATAATGAGATCTTTTTTTGTTTCATGTTCATCTAATACATGCAGCTTGATGATAATTTTATACAGTATATTCAATAAATTTGTGCTTGTGCAAAGTTTCATTGTGTAAAATTATTTACTATGGTGATACATCGGTACTCCAAAAGTGTAAGATGTGAGAACATTTCAGATTTATAGATTTCAGATTAGGGATACTCAATCTGTAGTAGGATTAGATATTTCAGGACATAATGAGTACCTTTTAACTAAAATATTTTCCTGTCTTCTTATCATGTACAATGCATTTTATTATAATTTTCTTTATATATACATATATTCCACTTTATTGTATTTACAATAACATTTTAATTTAAAACTACTATATATATAAGATTAAATCCCCAATGTCTTCAATACAATGTGCTTTTCAACATATGAAAACTTCAACGTAATAGAAAGTTTCCTTATTTTATTAGATCCGTCTCATTATGTGTTCAGCTTTTGGAAAACTGCAGTTGCAATAAACCTGGACTGAGCCAATGCTTATGCTTTGCATTTTTGGCACGGATCAATTAATCAGGGACAGACTGAAATATCAATAAAATATGCCAGAGGAAAAGGAAAAGGAAATTGCTCCTCTTCGGAGTCTCTAAGTGCCAAAACACATATACATTTTATACTATGAGAGAAAGGTTAATATGGGTTTGTCAGAACACCTGGACATGAAAGTTTTTTCTATCAGATAAAAATAATATATTCTGAGTTCACTAGTGGGTAGAAGATGCTTTTTTCCTTCTGTCCCACTAAATGAAATTTTTAACATAACACATTATCCCTGTTACTTACACTGGCATAAAATTAGATTCAATCTATCCAACAACTCCAGTGTTATCCAGTGTAAAAAAAAAAAAAAAAGTGCTGACAATTGTCCATTTGATTTTATTGCCTCCTAACTTGGGACTGCTCCAGGCTTAGGAACTAGGAGATGTCCAATGACCTTGCCTTATCTTCCTGTCTCCTCTGCTGAGAGGCTGTTAGGTAAGCTCCAGGTAGATTGACATAATAATGCATGCAGGCTTGGGGGTATGGTAAAACTGCAAGACTGCTGGTGTTCCCTGGGCTCAGTAACTGTTGGAAGTGGAGTTGCCCTCTAGAATAATGTTATTTAAGGTTTTGCAAAGATTATTTATGGGATCTTTCTGCAACTTTGTAGTGGGCCCTAAGAATTCAGGCCATTATTCTTTCTGTTGGGGTCACCATTCTTCTCTTAATGATTATTAGGACCAAGGTCTCATTTACAATAACTTGGTCAACTGTTCTTACATCCAGTCCCTGGGGAATCCAACATTTTTTGCCTTTTCATTATACTAAAAGAAATGCTCACTTTTGTCTTGATCAATAAGCTACAACATGCCCAGCGTCTCATGAAATTCAGAGGCCAAATCAAGGTCTCAGAAATTTGCTTTGTTTAGTTGCATTGTGTTTCGATTTTCTTCTTCCAAAATTTTCCTCCTCACTTGATTTAGACTAAAGGGAAAATTTTCTCTTCCTTTCCCCCTGTGTGGTTATGGATGAGTGGAAGGTCAGTAACACTAACTATTCCCTCAAAATGAACTTTCTCTCTTTATATCTCCTGTTTTCCTCTCCTTCCCAAATCATTTTTCTTATATAACAGGAAATGAACTAATGTCTTTAGAATACTGTAGGTCATCCCTCAGCAAGTTATGAATAGTTTTTAGAATGTAAGGGTATGCAAAAGTTTTAGTGGAAGTTTTACAACTATATCTTTGTTCCTTAAATGAAGATCATGAATATGGTGTAAAATTATGTATTTGGAACATATTTGGAAGCATAAAATGATCCGTACTCATTATTATCTGCGGACATAAATTAATATGGGTGTTCAGACCCTATAACCTTCTTATGATAAACATATGTGGGCCCAGGGATTTTACATGTTCTCACCTTCTTAGTTTCTGTTGACAATCACTCTTCATGAAAAAGATGGAATTACCTTTGATTTAAGACCTTTCCAAAGTGATCTCCCATAATGGCATTGGCAATCTTTTAGCTTGGAAAGATCAAAGCAACAAGGATACTGACCCTGTACAATCGGCTGCGAATGTCAAAGGATAACATTCCACAGACCAGTAACTCATCTTTGCAGGCTGAATTACGGTAAAGATGGAATGAAACGGACTATAAATTGAATAGTGGAAAATATAGTAAATTCTGTAAAGCAGACAAGTGCTTCAAAGTCTGAGTTTCCTATAAGGAGTTGCACAAAAGCAGCAGATGGAAGGAGCATATTCACCTTATATGGAAAAATATCTTCCTATTGAGTATAGACTTAAGTATGTTTCAAAGAAAAATACTATTCATACTATTCTCAAATGCACTGTTGTTAATATTTTTAGAATGTTAAATTGTAAAATATAAGGATTTGAAACATAAACTTTACATTTTCAAATCAAAATCTGTAACTCTCCTCACTAAGGAGTTGCATTACAATGGCTTCTTTTATTCTTACAAAACCTGTCTTTCTCAAGGGGTATTGTCCAAGACACTAAACACCATCATAGGAAAGAATAATTACTTGGTCCCTGATTTTCTTTAAAATTTATGAAGAATTTCAACACAAGCTGTTGTAAAATTCACTGATTTTTGGGGAATATTGAAGTATAAGTAATACTAAACACTAGCATTTTGTGTGTTGACTAAAATTAAGACATACAGATTCATTTGAATTGCAACTAACATGTAATTTGCAAGAATAGGTTGCTATGATTCTAAAGCTGGTTGCTGAATTAGCCTAAAATGCATAACCAACTATTGAAAGACAAATGCACCACACTTTGTAATGTCTGAATACATTCTGCATTTCTAATTTTATTGATCTTAGAGAATTTCTCAAAGAAGTGCTTCCTAATGCACTGCTCCAATATTACATTCTTATTTTAATTATGCTTTTTGTGCATAATTTTGAATCTCTAAAGGAAAAGGCAAATTAGCAATGGTTTGGAATTAGAGTCTCAGGTATTTACATTTTCCCATGATTATTATTAGAAAAAGTAATATAATATTGAACAATGTTGATTCGCTTCTTATTTTATATTATTTTCTTGATTCTTTTGTATTTAACAAATTTTTGGCTCTTATGTAAATTGTAAGTATGTTACCACAAAATTAAAAGAAAATAAGGAAGGAGGAAAGATGTGAGGGATAAGGGAAGGTGGGAATTATGTTCTTAAAACTGTATATATGAAATACCTGAGATAATTCTCTTTATTTAGATTAATAGGATAATTTATTAAAAATACATTATAAAAGACATTGTGGCCAGCGCTGCTGCTCAATAGGCTAATCCTCTGCCTGCAACGTGGCACACCGGGTTCTAGTCCCGCTCAGGGTGCCAGATTCTGTCCCGGTTGCCCCTCTTCCAGGCCAGCTCTCTGCTGTGGCCTGGGAGTGCAGTGGAGGATGGCCCAAGTGCTTGGGCCCTGCACCCCATGGGAGACCAGGAGAAGCACCTGGCTCCTGGCTTCGGATAAGCGCGGTGCGCCAGCTGCAGTGCATCGGCCGCGGAGGACATTGGAAGGTGAACCAAGGCAAAGGAAGACCTTTCTGTCTCTCTCTCTCACTGTTCACTCTGCCTGTCAAAAAAAAAAAAAAAAAAAAAGAAAAGAAAAAGGCTTTCTATCATAGGAAGATTATCTGAGCAAGCCTAGAGGAAATCAACAAGGATGAATGAGGTTCCCAAAAGCAAGGAACAGCAATGTTAATCCAATATAATTCTTACAAGATATAGTTATAAATTTTGGTAATCTAAGTTTATGCAATACTGTCTCAGATATGACACAAAAACATAAACAAAAGATAATGTTAGACATATCGGACTTCTTGAAACTACAAACTATGTACTTCAAATGACACAATCAAGAAAATGACAGCATAACTTACTGAATGGTAGAAAACATTTGCAGATCAAATATTTGTTAATGGCTTTATTTATATAATATACAAATAACTCTTACAACACAAGAATAGAGAAAATTAACCCAAATAAAACAAAGAAAAGATCAGAAAAGGCATGTTTTCCATAGAAAATATGCAAATACATGATAAACAAATTAAAATTGCTCAACATAGATGTTAGGAAAATGCAAATCAAAACTATAATGAGGTAAGTAAACATTTGAACAGTAAAACACACTTAGGACATATGCATCACATATCAGAGTACATGGGCTCAAGTCTTGGTTCTACTTCTAGTTTCAGTTTCCTGCAATTATGCACCTTCAGAGACAGTCTCTTTAACAAATGGTTTTGGGAAAATTTGGTCTCTGCATGCAGAAGTATGAAATAAGACTCCTACCTTATACCCTATACCCTATACAAAATCAACTAACAATGGATCAGGGATCTAAATATAGGATTAGAAACCATCAAATTACTAGAGGAAAACATGGGGAACACTGCAAGACATTGAAAGACTGCTTGGATAAGACCCCCAAAAGCAGAGGCAATAAAGGCAAAAACAGACAAATCAGATTTCTTCAAGCTAAGAAGCTTCTGCATAGCAAAGGAAACACCCAGCAAAGTTAAAAGATAGCTGACAGAGTGGGAACAAATATGTGCAAATTGTAATCTGATAAAAGAGTACAAGGAGCTCAAGAAACTCAGCAACAAAAAAACAAGTGATCCAGTCAAGTAAATGACCAGGCGTTTTTCACAGGATGAAATACAAATGACCTACAGACACATGAAATGCTTATCAGAATCACTAGCCATCAGACAAATGCAAATAAAACAACATAATGAGGTTTTACCTCACACAAATTAGGATAGCTATAATCCCAAAACCCAACATAGCAAATGCCATTGCTGCTGAGAATGCAGGAAAAAGGGTACTCTAATGCACTGTTAGTGGGGATGTAAACTAGTACAACCTTTATGGAAGCCTATATGGAGATTCTTCAGGAATCTGAAAATAGGTCTGTTGTATGACTCAGCCATTCCACTCTAGGAATTTACTCAAAGGAAATAAAATCAGCATATGAAAGAGTTATCTGTGCCCCCATGTTACAGCAACTCAACTCACAATACTTAAGATATGCAATCAACCCAGAAGTCCATCAACTGGTAACTAGATAAAAAAAATGTATATAGAGAACTATCTCATGTATTTCACATATATATATATATATATGTATGTATATATATATATATATATATATATATAGACACATACAGTGGAATATTACTCATCCATAAAAAAGAATGAGATCCTGTCTTGCAACATAAGCATTGCTAGTAGAGACAATTACACTTAGTGAAATTAGCCAGTCCCAAAAAGACAAATATTGTATGTTTGGTAACTACTATACAGGGTACAATAAATGCAATGTATAAAAGTGAAATTGACATTTTGAGATTTGATTAATTTTTTTATATTATTATACTTATTTACTTGTACCTATTTATATTATTTATATATTATTTATACTATTGAGGAACAGTAGTTTTTCTACTTACTACGTGTTGTATTCTTTATTTAATGGAGGTTTAAGCTTGTGTTTATAAATAAAATTGAAAGTATTTCCTTATAAAAATTAAAAGAAATATAAGAAAAGGACAAAGAAGGAAGACTGGAAGGAGAAGAAGAGATGGTAGGGTGGTTAAGTACCATCGTCCTCTTAAATCTGTATATATGAAATACATGAAACGTATTTCATTTATATAAATAAAAAATGATTGGCAAAATAAAAAAGGTGATATTTTAAGTACTCAAGTCTCCGGGATGCTGATTTTGATCTGGTCCAGCCCTGTCTGTTGTGGAGATTTGGATAGTGAATCAGCAGATGGAATATTTTTCTTTATCTATTTCTTTCATGTCTCTTTGTCCTTCAAATAAAACTATTCTCAAAAGGACTTCAGCTTACAACAACACACAATGAAATACCTCTTTATACCCATTTTTTTAAAAAAAAAACGAAGCTCATACTGTGAGGACGTGAAAAAATTGGAGTTGTTATATACTTCCAGTGAAAATAGATTTCAAAAGAAATACTCAACCAACTCACTCAAAACAGCCAAATGTTGAAAATAATTCCAATGTGTCAACATTGACAAATGCATAAATAAAATGTCATGTATTCATTCAAAGGGATATTATAGAGCAATGAAAAGTAATGGAATAACTGCGTGCTGATGCATGTTATAACATAAACCTTAAAAATAGGATGCAAAGTGAAGGAAGTTGGTTAGAAAAGACCACGTTTTGTATAATCCCATTTATATGAAATGTATAGAAATATAGGTGAATAGGGAAAGCAGATTGGTATTTTCTCAGGCAGGGATAGTGAATATAAAGAAAATAAAAAAGATATCACACTAAATGATACAAGGTTTCTTTGGGGATTTTGAAGATATTCTAAGATTGATTGTGTTGCTAGTTGTGCAGTTTTGTGAATATACAAAAATCAGTGAATTGTAACCTTTGAATTTGTAAATTCTAATCTGTGAATTGTATCTCAATAAAACTTTTGTAAATAATTTTTAAAAGATTTATTTATTTATTTGAAAGCTAGAGTCACACAGAGAGAGGAGAGGCAGAGAGAGAAAGAGGGGCCTTCCATCTAATGGTTCACTCCCCAGTTGGCAGCAACTGCTGGAGCTGTGCCAATCAGAAGCCAGGAGCCAGGAGCCTCTTCTGGGCCTCCCACGTGGGTGCAGGGGTCCAAAGACTTGGGCCATCTTCTACTGTTTCCCCAGGCCACAGCAGAGAGATGGATTGGAAGAGGAGCAGCCGGGACTAGAACCGGCACCCATATGGGATGCCTACACTTCAGGCCAGGGTGTTAACCCACTGTGTCACAGCGCCAGCCCCTGTAAACAATTTTTAAAGAGAAATGTGTATATAAAAAAAGTACTCCCTTTGTCAAATTTATGACTGCCAAGACAAGCTAATAACCAACTACTACCAATCAACTTCCTGACAGTGTTTCAGAATTAAGATAATTCTAAATTCCAGTGAATATCACATTCATTGTTGAGACAATAGAAAACAGGCAAAATATATTGTTGTGATATCACATTTAAATATCAAATAACTTCCACACATATGAGGGTACATTTTGGTACAAAAATTTAACACTACTCTACAAAATTAATGCTATATTTGTTCTTTGGCCCAAAATTTATACTTCTAAGATTCTGTTCCATAAGAATCCTTCTACATATGTATAAAGGTGAAATACATGTCTGTTCATCAAAGCAGTATTTAGTGAAAGCAAAATATAGCAACAACCTCAAGGGTCTATGAGTGAAATAACTGGTCTATGTTGTGGCATAGCACGTAAAGCACAACGTGCCATTCTACCTCCTTGCTAATGAGAATAGGTGGGAAAAGCAATTGAGGATGACCCAATGGCTTGGTCCCCTGCCACCCACATGGCAGACCCCCATTAAAGCTTCCAGCTCCTGGCACAGCCTGGCTCAGCCTGACTCATCCCTGGCCATTGTGGCTCCCTGGGGAATGGAACAGATCTCTCAATGTTTCTCCCTCTCTCTGTGTGACTCTGACTTTAAATAAATATAAATAAATCTTTAAAAACAAGAGACTGAAATCCTGCAATAAATTTGGAGAAAAAGGGTCAGACAGGAATAATCACAACGGTGTATTTGTAAAAAGGAAAAGAATCGTACAACCAATTTGAGAAAGGGAACATTTCTGTTTCCAGTGTCACTTATCAATTTTATGTTCTTGACTTTGCTCGTGGGCTTTGGTTTGAGAGGGAGCATCCGCTCCAGATATTGTGGTATATTGACCCAATTTGTTTCCTGTTAAGAAAAATGCTGGGAAGCTTGGATTCACAGGAGTCACAGGTGACACATTCAGATTCACTCTGGATTCCAACTGTCTGCTAACACATACTCTGGGAGGCAGTGGGTGATAGCTCAAGCAATTGAGTTTCTGCCACCCATGTGGGAAACCCTGAATCAGTGCCTGGCTCCTAACCTCGGCTAGGCCCATCCCCAGCTGTTGTGGGCATTTTTGGAGTGAACCAGTAGATGGAATATCTCACTATTTCTGTCTCAGTCATTTTTTGTAAATATATCTTTCTGCTTTTCAAATGAATAAAATAAATACATACTCTTTTAGAAGGCATGGGTAGCTGAGTTGAGCAGTTCTATGATATAGAGCCTGAAACAATGCAACTTTATTTTTTTTTTATTTGACAGGCAGAGTTAGACAGTGAGAGAGAGACAGACAGAGAGAAAGGTCTTCCTTCCGTTGGTTCACCCCCCAAATGGCTGCCACAGCCAGCACACTGAGCTTATCCAAAGCCAGGAGCCAGGTGCTGCCTCCTGGTCTCCCATGCAGGTGCAGGGCCCAAGCACTTGGGCCAACCTCCACTGCCTTCCCAGGCCACACCAGAGAGCTGGACTGGAAGAGGAGCAACTGGGACTAGAACCGGCGCCCATATGGGATGCCGGCAACGCAGGCAGAGGATTAGCCAAGTGAGTCATGCAACTTTAATAAGTTCCCAGGACATGCTGATTCCACTGGTCTAGGGAAGACACTTTAAAAATAACTCTTTTGTATAGTAATTACTTAATTTGCAAATAATGCATATTTTACCATCAGAATTAGCTAGGATCACAGTATATTATTTAAAAATAAGTGCCAGTCTTAGCAAGTATTCATGTTTTACTATACACATAGTGAAATTATTTCTACTAACTTATTATACATGTTTGGAGTGAGATTCTATTGGTGTTAGCTAATCTTCCTTTTCTCTTTAGTATATTCAAAGGTTTAGGTTTATTTTTATTAAACAGTGTTCAGTAGAAACACTGTATTCTAGTGGCTTGAAATAATAGAAATAAATTAGCTTATTTTGTAGTATAAGCGTTTTTTATTAAGTGGATAAAAATTTAATTAAATAGTTTTGAAATACAATGGGTGATGGGATTGCGTTATTTTTCTTTTAATATATTTATGTGAAGAAGTACATAAATAGATTTAATGATATTGATAGATCCTTATTTAAAGGAAATAGCCTAATTGGGTTTGGTAATCAATATATTTCTGGTATCTAACTTATTCTAGATTCTGCACAGTTTAAAACAATGAAGAATGGCCTGCGCCGTGGCTCAATACGCTAATCCTCCACCTTGTGGCGCCGGCACACTGGGTTCTAGTCCTGGTCAGGGCACTGGATGCTGTCCCGGTTGCCCCTCTTCCAGGCCAGTTCTCTGCTGTGGCCAGGGAGTGCAGTGGAGGATGGCCCAAGTGCTTGGGTCCTGCACCCCATGGGAGACCAGGAGAAGTACCTGGCTCCTGCCATCGGATCAGCGCGGTGTGCCGGCCGCCGCGCGCCAGCCGCGGCGGCCATTGGAGGGTGAACCAACAGCAAAAGGAAGACCTTTCTCTCTGTCTCTCTCTCTCACTGTCCACTCTGCCTGTCAAAAAAAAAAAAAATGAAGAATTACACATTAACTTTCAAGATAATATATTTGTGTTTCATGGTTTAATATGTGTAAATATACACACAAATATAAGGTATAATAAATATATGTATATATACATTTTTAAAAAGTGTGTATTTATGCACATAATCACAAGTATTCTGGATTGCAGAAAACATTGTTTGCTCATAGAGAAACTTGTATATATTCTCCATGGGGCTTCAAGAAAATGTGGTGGGACCCACATGACAGGCAGATGATGTTGCATGAGATATACACTATAGGAAAAGATCTCCATATCCTGAAAATTTGCATTTATATAGGACTTACTAGCATAACCTAGCATGTTTTAACCTTCTCTGAGAAAGATAGAGACAGAGAGGGAGAGAGAGAGAGAGAGAAACCTTTGTTCCAGATGTAAACCAATTTCTCTAGGAGTAGAGGCAAGGATCACTATTTTAAATCCTGAAATATAAACAAAGACACCCAGTGAAATAAATCTCCATATCCCTCCAGAAATATATCTTTAACTTCTGAGGAGTGTTTGCTGTTCAATTATCTTTAATTTAGGTGCCACTGTCTGTTCTAGCAAGGTCTAATCTTGCAGAAGCTTGGAATTATCCAGGAGCATTGTCCCTCAACAGATCCCAATGCTTATTGAACTGTTGAATTGTGTTTCTTTGAAAAAATTGATGAAAAGTATTAGACATGTCCCAGAATGTGCATCAAATTTTTGAACAATCTTGCAGTTTTCACACTCACAGTTTTTGGTTAAAGAATTTCTGTGTTACTGAAGAGATGTGCATATAAAATAAATATGCAATCATGCCAAGTGTTTTTGAAAGGATTTGTGATTTTCCCATGACCTAATCTCTGTACTGACTCAGATTACTTGGTCTGGCACTCATGGTCTTAGCAGCGTGGCTCCAATTTGCTTCAAAGATGATCTCCTGGTAGATCTGTTTTCTACCCACTCTTGTTCACCTCACTCTCTACTTGTCTGCTTTTGTTCACCCTTTCATTTTTCTTGTTTTTCACTCATACCTGTTTGAATCATTCACATGCTAACCCTTATATTAGAGTCATCTCTAATAGTTCTGCTTTGAATCATTCTAAATATCTGGTATCTATTGAAATATATTTGTATCCCTTTTACAAAATTTAATATAATATGTTGTCTGAGATTACAGTTATTTTAATGCCTCTCACCTTCAGTAAACTCTAATCCTCCAATAAGTGCCTTCTATTAAATGTAGTCTTATTTATTACAGAGTTTAGAGATAAATTGATTATGGTTAGAAATTAATAAATGTTTATAACTGTAAAACTATTATGACACTACAAGAATTATGTGGTATTCATCATTCTCACTCTTTTTCAAGGTTCACTTTCTCTTCACACATGAAAATTGTGGATCAATATTAAAGTCACATCCATAAGATATTGTGGAGAACAAGATCACACACAAATGCTGATGTTTATATAGTGAATTTATGGTTTTCAGATAATGAGCATATGTTGATGTCAGAAAAAACAAAGTTGGCACAGAAGGGCAATCCCTCTCCACTTACAGGAAATCTACATCAGTTAGCAGTTTTCTATGCAAATTTTGTGCTGAGATGTTCTGTAAAACATTAATTTTAGTGCTTGCTACTTGAAGTTACATCCAAGGTTTAATGCAATCCTACTAGTGAATAATTCGCTGTGGCAGAACATTGTGGATTCTCTAATTACTGTAATCCATGCATTCACTTTAGTTAGAGATTTTTATATTTCCAAGGAGTGACTCAAGTATTCTGGCTTTATGGAAACACAACTTCAGCTTTAATTTTTGTCTCTGTTTCCCTTCTACTACTTCACTGCATTTCTTTCTTTTCTCTTTTATAATTTCCTCTTCTACTTCAAGCATTTTATTTTATTCCCTTTCTAGGATTTTCACTTCTACTCATTCTCTACAACCCTCTATATATTCACAACTTGATTCTCTATTTAATCTCATTCTTTTCTATTCCAATTTATAGCTCCCGTTCTCTGAAGTTTCCCTTTTTGGTCTTCATGCCTTTCAAATCCTCACCATACTTTCCAGTATCAGTTTAACTCTACTCTGTGCCCCTAATTTAGTTAAATGTTGAAGTAATGTGAATGAAAATGAAAAGCTACATTGCCTTTCAGAGAGCAGGCAACAGTCTAATAAGGATATTTGCTTAATGTGATTCATGTAAAGGAATGAGCTTTGAGAATGAGAATGGGACAAAAAAGTGAGCTGCAATGTAGATCAAACAAGAAAAATGTCTTTAAAAAGGAGCTATGGGGGCTGGCACTGTGATGTAATGGGTTTAAAACACTGCCTGCAGTGCTCGCATCCCATATGGATGCCAGTTTCTGTCCTGGCTGCTCCACTTCCAATCCAGCTCACTGCTATGGCCTGGGAAAGCAATGGAAGATGGCCCAAGTCATTGGGCAGGGCCCCACACTCTTTTGCGAGACCCAGAAGAAGTTCCTGTCCTGGCTTCAGTAGACTCAGCTCTGGCCATTTTGGCCATATAGGGAGTGAACCAGCAGATGGAAGACCTCTCTCTCTCTCTCTTTCTCTCTCTCTCTCTCCTCCTCCTCCCTCCTTTGCTCCCTCCCTCTGTGTCTGCTTTTCAGATAAATAAATCTTTTTTAAAAAAAGGATCTATGAAAGGAATAATTTCCTAGTAACTTAAAAAAGTGATCTAATAAATGCTAATGAGGAGCACAAAAAGATGATAATCAAAGACATTACATACCATCTACTATGCTAACCAACAAAAAAAAAAGTCAGGGCAAGGATTTCCTTGTGGGAAACACTTCAATGATTTTTCTAGGATAATTATGATAAATCCATTGTATTGGTGGCTTACATTCATATCTCCTTAAATCCTTCCTTTCTGCTTTTCCTTGTATAGATGTCTCACATTTAGTCTCCAGAGTTGGCCAAGAAACTTCACATGGCCAGTATGGGATGCAAGCTGAGCATCAAAATAGCCCTTCATAATTTCTGTTTCCTTTCTTATATCTCCTCTTTTGCCAAGAGACCAAGCCCAAGCTAGTTTGCTAGAGGTTACAGGACCACACAGAGAATTGAGTCATACCAGCCGAGGTCATTCTTGACCATCTAGCCCTCAGACAACCTGTCAGCTGACCTAGATGTAGGAACAAACCCAGAAGAGATGAATCAAGACTGAAGCAGATTAACAAAACCATCTAAACAACCATCCAGTGAACTTTAGATTTGTAAGAGATCATGATGTCATATTGTTTTAACCATAGTCATTCAGGGTGTGTGTTTATAAAGCATTGTCAGAGTATGCCATCATTTAAAAATGATAAAATGACAGATACACAGCCATAAATACATCAGAATCCACATTGGCTCATATCCACCAGAATTCTTTGAATGATGCACTATTTCCCACCTATGTGATACTTTCATATGTCAGTAACACTAATGAGGTCTACCCTGTTACTCACCTAACCCTTCTTTTACCATGTGGCATAAGAATTTTTCTTTCAAAGCGTATACTAAAAACAGCCTTAGCATTCTTTCATTGGATCTCTTTATTAGTTATTTTTAATTAATTTTCTAATTAATATGTTAGGGGTAAGGTCATATTTTCTTTGTATTTCTTGACACTGTGGGCACGGGCACATACAGTGATGATTTTATCATCATTGAGTAACTATTTTGGAGTGTTCAAAATTTAAACTAATCAAGCTATGTTAAAATTCCTTTTTTTGGTTAATGTAAATACTAGAAGCCTTTTAATGTCTCATATTTGTTACCCAGGCTTGGATAGATCAAGCCATTTGGGTATGAGTGACTTTTCTATAGATTTTTGTATCAATATAGCTTCCATTTTGATTGCAGAAGATATGATCCAAGATAGTACCATGGATTATTTTCAGTGATACTTGGATTCCTTTATGAGATTTGGCTTCACTGGAAAATAGCCAGTCAGAAGACTACTTTGATTTGGCATCAGTACTTGATTTCTCTTAAAAGCTGCAATGCTGCTCTGGACCTCAAGGGAACTACAGGACAACACTTGGCTCAGCACCAGAGGGGTAGATAAATGAGGTGCAAACTCATTTATCAAGTATTTTAACATTTCTTTGTCACACAGAACAGACTGCACACCTGTTATCTCAATAGTCTTTGGTTTAAAAATCTTCCCTTTAATTTAGAAAGCCAGAACAAGAAATTCTTTAGTGTGTGTCACTGTCAATGAACACAAGTTTTCTGTTGCTTAATTGTTTGCAATGTTGCAATCTCTTTCCTCCTGCCCCATTTCATCCAAAGTTCCCTTCGTGGGGTGAGATGAGGGAAAGGAGGGATTTATAAACAGACTCCAGTGGTTTCCTGAAGCTGTCACACATTAAATGTCTGTGCTATAACACTTTATCTGTCCTAATTAATAACATTACACTCACATAAATATTGACTTAAATGGGTTCATTTTGTGTGCCCTCATAAAGATTGACTTCAGAAGTTTCTATTGAGAGATTTTAGAATCCTTTTGAGAAAACTGGAATTTAATTAACAACACATAGTCTATTCAGATAACTGCTTCAGGTACTCTCCCAGAGCAAAGATGACCCTGGAGAGATACAATCATTTTGGTGAGCTTTATGTGAATCATATGAAATCCAACCCTTTTGGAGTCTGAGCTTTCAGCAAAATACCACTTCCTGTTTTTGAGGGGAAATGGCTTTAAAAAGTCATATAAAAAGACTCATAAGTCCCTTGGACATCAAATAACTCTTACAAAACAACAATTTAATGAATTAAGTGTAAATGAATCAGAAACATGTGGGTTCAGTTTCCCTTGAAATACCCATGGGCTTAAAAATTAAGGAAAAAAAAGGATTGTTTGGCAAAGAATCATGTGTGTTTTATAGAGCTCAGCCTTCGAAAAAAAAGAAAACACAGCCTTGATTTGGTTGATTGAATTTTTTAAAAAAACATAGTGTTGGCCTTCATTTATGCATTTTTTTAATCCTACAAACATCAGATCGAAGGTATAATTATGTTTCTTTTGAAGTGCCAAGTTCATTTATATTAGACCATTTGTCAAGCACAGTAACATTTTGATTAACCAGAACCCTCAAATAAAGACTCTTCTCAAGGACAGAAGTGACAGCCAAAGGAAGAGCTAAACTGTAGTTCAAATACAGTTCATTAGAGCTGAGGTAAAGAAAACATGGTGATCATTCAGTTCACTAACCAAGAAGATCCTAAAGCCCAAGGAGTAGTGAGCCTGGTTAGCTAACCACTGAACAAAAGGCTGTAAAAACAGAGTCATTCAAGGGACAGAGCTAGTATGATAAGGACAGCTGAAATAAGTGGAAAAATCTGTAAATCAGGAGGAAGAACTGGGATAAAAGGAAATGGCTGATGGAGGAATATGAAAAACATGGAATGGCTGCTAGAAATGGCCTAAATATAGCAGGAAAAAAGAGATTTGGAAATGTGTAAAAGCAGGAAAAGTTGGATAAATAAGAATTTTCAAAGCCATCCTGTGCATCAAAATGCTGATAGGACTATAAATGTTGGCTGCTGGTTCTCACAGTTTACGACGACACACTATACCTGTAAACAAGCTTAAAATAGCCTAGTATATTGATGTATGTACTCTTAATTAGTTCTGTGACTTATTTCTAGACACATTTACATTCAGACATATTACATTTGTAATTTTGGTGGTGTGAAGAATTTGAATTGAGAAAGTCCTGAAGTCCTAGATTTCTGATAGAGACTATTTTGAATCTGAAATGATTATATAGATGCCACAAAGCCAAGAGAAATGTGAAGGGATCTCCCTTTCCCAAAATCTGGATGAAATGAAATGCATTTTATCTCTGTAAGTGTTATATATAGACCAGTTGAACTACTACATGTTTAGCTTTTCAAGATTTTGATAAATTCCTGTATAAAGTACTTTTTAAAAGGTTTGTGAAAAGTGAAATTAAATGACGTTTATTTGGTTGGAGAAAGTTTTTGAAATTAATGCATGATTTTTTTCATGCTGTGTTTTCCATGATCATTTAAAAAATGTTTATTTCAGCTACTTGAAAGGAAGAACTACTGGAACAGGATGAGAGAGACAGAGATCTTTCATATACTGGTTTACTCCCTCAGCTCCTGCAATAACCAGGACTGGGCCAGGCTGAACCCAGAAGCCCAGAACACCACTGGGGTCTCCTACATGAGTGGCCTGGGTTCAAGCCATCATCTATTGCCTCCCAGGATGCATCAGCAGGAAGCTGGATGGGAAGCAGAGGAATCAGGACTCAAATTTGACATTTTGACATGAGATAAAGTGACAGATTAATTTGCTACA
The DNA here is from genome assembly GCF_051225735.1 of Oryctolagus cuniculus. Lineage (NCBI taxonomy): Eukaryota > Metazoa > Chordata > Mammalia > Lagomorpha > Leporidae > Oryctolagus > Oryctolagus cuniculus. The sequence goes on along the minus strand of NC_142870.1, from coordinate 17,765,746 downwards.
CCAGTTATACGGCTATCTTCTGTAAACTTTTTGAAGACCATTTGTATTAATAAATAGCTTCTATGAATCAGGCCTAGAGTGACAAAAGTCTACAAATTAAAAAAATACATATTTTTGATGGAGAATCAGATAGAGAGAAAGAGAAAGAAAAATTCATCTACTGGTTCACTTGCCTAATACCCATGATAGCTTTAGACAGGGGCCTAAAACCAGGAGTTGGGAACTTAATTCAGTTATCCCACATGAGTGATAGGGACCCAACTATTTGAGTCATCCCTGATGTCTCCTAGGGGTGGCATTAGCAGGAAGCTAGAGTCAAGATCAGAGCTGAGTATCCAATCCAAATCCTATGATATGACACGTGGACATCTTGAGTAGTGTCAAGCCAAACCCCTGCCCCTACAGAAGAGTTTCATTCCTAGGAGATACTACTAACTGATGATAGCATGTTGGTATGAGAGTTACCTATTGATGACATCTATACATAGAGTAATCATCCTGATTAAATTTAAAATATATTTATTGAGACTGTTGACATTATTTAATCAATATTTATATAGTATAGACTTTCAAAAAGATTTATTTATTCATTTGAAAGGCAGGGTGACAGAAGAGAGAGAGAAGAGACAGAGATCTTCCATCTGGTTGTTCACCTTTCAAGTGACTGTGATAGCCACAGCTGGTCCAAGCCAAAGCCCCAAGCCAAGAACTCCATTCAAGTCTACCATGTTGGTAGCAGGCACTCAAGTGCTTCAGACATTGTCTTCTGCTCTCCAGGAGTGTAACAATCAGCTAGATCAGAAGTGGAAACCTGTGTCTCAAACCAACACTTTAATAGTTGAAGCAGATGTCCAGAGTGGTGTATTCCACCTGTTGCCCCATGATATTTCCCTCACCACAGACGTTAAATGGGGATCTTAGCAAAAATCATAATTTGATATTGTGCCCAACTGCAATCACACCCTAACCCCAACAAGCATTCCAAAGAGGGAAAATTCATGAAACAACAATCGTAAGTTATTTCATTTTTGAGTAGTACATGATATTTTCTTTTATGCTTTGTAAGTTGCAAGTAAAAATAACAGTAACAAGTATAATGCTTATATTGAGGATGCATTCACATATGATGCTGACTCAGAAAATGTGAGGGGCCAAGACTTAAATACTGATATTAAAATCTGCATGATGAATGGACTCAGACCTAATCTTCCAGTAATGATGATTTTTGTGTTTTGTCAAAAAAAAAAAGCCACACAATTTTTAAGTCTTTTTTTTTATAGTTCTACTAAAGTTTAAAAAAATACGTGACCTTTTTAAGAATTTTTCAGGACTCTACCAGGTTTTGTCAATACAAAGCCAATTCATTGTCATTGGAATGAAAGAGAAGTGATGCAAAAACCTCAGTGTTGTGTTTTATTTTTCTGCAATTACTAACTTCAATTCTGCTTTGCCATTCTTCCTTTTGCATCATTTTCTCACACTTGATTGTTTCCAAGATGTTTCGATGACTTTTAATTTCTGATATGTATACCCTTTAAAACAATGTCAAATTTGGTGTAAAAAATCAACTTCTGTTAAACCTGCCAGGATGTGAGCTGAGACTCACATGTTCACAACATTCTGAAACTAGGTGAGGCAAAGTCTAGCTCTGAACTATCTCTTCCCCTTTTCTTTAGGACATAGCTTTTCAGAGAACTGGAATAAGGGTAAATGTGAGTCAAAGGGATGAATGTTTGCTTTCTGAAATTTATTATTATTATTAATATTAATAATAATTATTATTAATTAATTATTTCCAAAACAGATAAGAGAGAGGTCCTACACACTGATTCACTCCTGCAAATACCCAGCTGAAGGTGGGAGCCTGGAACTCCATACAGGTCTCTCCTACATGAAAGGCAAGAACCCAATAATTTGAGTCATCAATTTCTGGAATCTTCATTGTCAGGAAGCCAATGTCAGGAACTGGAGCTGAGTATGGAACCCAGGCACCCTGATATGTAAGGCAGGCATCTTAATGGTCAGGCCAAACATCCACCCAGGAGGAGTGTCACGACTTAACTGCCTCTGTTTCTCTATAACGCTCATTAACTTGTTTTTTTTTTTTTTTTTTTTTTTTTTTTTTTTAAGATTTACTTTTTTGTTTGAAAGTCAGAGTTACCCAGAGAGAGAAGGAGAGGCAGAGAGAGGTCTTCCATCCGCTGGTTTACTCCCCAATTGGCCGCAACAGCTAGAGCTGCGTCGATCCGAAGCCAGGAGCCAAGAGCTTCTTCCAGTTCTCCCATGAGGGTGCAGGGGCCCAAGGATTTAGGCCATCTTCTACTGCTTTGCCAGGCCATAGCAGAGAGTTGGATTGGAAGTGGAATAGCTGGGACTCAAACCGGTGCCCATATGGGGATGCTGGCACTGTAGGTGGCAGCTTTACTCACTATGCCACAATGCTATCCCCACTCATTAACCTTTGACATACTCTGGGTCCCCATAAAGTAGCAGATTTTCACATGTTGGTAAAAGTACTCTCCTGAGGACTGAAGCCAGAAGACTAGTCCACCCACCTCATATAAACTCAAATACAACATTGTCCAAATTTTAACCATAGTGCTTCATGAGAGCAATAACTGCTTTAGGATCATGATTTTACTATAATTTGATACATGTTTATATTTATTAAAGAATGATCTCATATTGAAGAATATCTGATTTTTGCATGAATCTGTCATACTAAGAAGTGAACTGGATGACCCCAATGGCTAGAGCAGAGCCAATCCAAAGCCAGGAGTCAGGAGCCTCCTCCAGTCTCACATGCATGTGTAAGGGCCCAAGCACCTGGGCCATCTTCCACTGCCTTCTCAGGCCATCAGCAGGGAGTGAATCAACCAGGACGTGAATCAGTGCTCATATGGGATGCTACAGGCGGATACACAACCTACTATGCCACAGTGCTGGTCCTTAGTTTCTAAATAACGTGATGAGTCTTAACACTCAGGATCAGCCAAAGAAGCTATTTCATGACATGTTTCTGCACACTTTGTGAAGTCTTTTTAATTTGTAATGTAATCAGGTTACAGAGGAATGAGCTTACATATCATCACAACTATTTAGACACTGTTATTAGTGACTATGTGCACATGTTGTATACACAAGTGATGTGTTTGGAGGTTTGCATGGGTGCTGAGGACAGAGATATGAAAGGCTTAGAGGATTTACAAACTCAGCCAGGATGCAATTACCCTGTAGGCTTTCTGTTAGCATAGCTTTCCTTCTCTTGACTCAAAGTTGCCTTCTGAAGAACTGAATCAAGTTAATCGGCTGAGAAGAGAGACACATTAGTTATTGTATGCAGATTACTGATGATTTTCCTCTATCACTAGGGAGAGCTCAGCTCAAAGTTCATCTCATCTTACTGTTGGGGTTTCTTAAGAATGTGAACCTTGGAAGCACCTGTTAGTAACATGACTTGAAGTTCTCCATATTGTCCCCCCCCCCCACTTTTGGATTCTGCTTCATCCAGCTGCTGATAATTAGAAAAACAAAGCAAATCCTTCTCATGGATGCTGTTCTCTGGAGAAAGCCCAAGGAGCATAAAGCCAAAGAATACCATAAGCCGTTTTGTTGTAAACCAGAAGACATGCTGCACACTATCCTTTTGACTGCAAAACCACAGGAATGGATTAACATCACTAACCACAAGAGACCTCTGTGGGTGAAACAAGAGGGCAGGCATGGGAAGAATATCCATCTATGATGTATGACCTTTATTTTTTTTTAAATTTAAAAGCCACATATATTTGAATCAGTGCATTATAAACATATGAGCCCTATAGGATGAAAAATAGGGCTATAGAGAGCTGAGTTCGTTGCCAGAAGTTTTTGGGTTCAGAAAGCTTTTCAAATATACAGAGATGAATGTTCAGTGAACAAAGACAAAAATAAGAATTCAACAGCAAAGCAAAACTCTGGCACCAGATAAGCCCCTTCAATTAATCAATAAGTTATCTTTTAATATATTACATATGTATATATATATATATGTATGTATGTAATATATTTAATGATGTATATAAACATACTTAGTGATAACCAAGAAAAGCATAAAGCTTGCATTTTGTTTAAATGCTTACAAAATGATCTACAGAAACAAAAGGATATGCATTTCCATATCCTGGATTCTTTATAAAATAAAGACAATGCATTTTAGCAATTTAACATATTAGTAACCTTTTCCTTTGTTGAAGGAAATACAGCGTTTTGAACATGTAAAATATGAAAAGCATTTTTCTAGTTACTATGAAAGAATAGTCATAGGAGATAAATATTCACAAATATTACTTTTTAAAAGATTTATCCAGGGTGGAATGGGCACATGCAGGAAGCATGAGCAAGGCTGCCAGATTGATGTGCAGGCCCTGGAGGGGGCTGAAGACGTGGACCCCCGGGGATTCGGCCTCGAGGGTCTTCAGCCTCATTCCGAGAATGGTGGACGCCGACAATGTCAACGCCACCATCCTGGCTCAGGAGAATATCCTGGGCCGCTTTGAGCAGAACAGCGCGATGCGGCTCAGTGCCCGCCTGCACCACAGGCAGATCCTGGTGGAGATGAAAGGCGACCTGGCCAGCATCTTCAGCTCGATCAAGATGGTGGAATGGAAAGCTGGCCTGGCATCACCCAGAGGCCTCATGGTCCAGAGACTTTCCCCCCTGGAGGACCGGGAGGACTCCCGCCCGCCAACACCACGCCCACCATCGCCTCATAGGAGCAGAGCACTGGGCTCCTAAGCCGCCGGTGCGGACATTATATCCCCCTCCTTCAGTCCCCGGCATTGAGGACTGTCTCGCGCTCAGCCTGGCTCCCCAGCCATCAGCAGCCACAGCCAATCAGATCTTTAAAAGAAGCCAAGTGAGTAACCTCTCTCACTGGTGCCCATAATCTGGTGTGGGGGGGTTCAGGGTTGGGGGTCCCCTTCTGCCCCAGTGGGTGTCTGAGGTGGCAGCCAGCAACTTTGCCTCATGATCAGACATCAGCTTTTGTCACCCAGGACTCCTGGGGTTGGAGGGACAAAGCTTTCTCCAGGGGGGTTTGGATATCTTTAGGGGTCTTCGGTTAACACTGTTTCCTCCCTCAGAACAACACTTACTGCAACTGGTGTCTCAAGGTCTCCTAGATAGGTGGAAAGATTGAGACGGAATCTGGCCATGCACTCAGTTCAGAGCCCCCACAAAGTCTATGTGATTGTGGCCACTACTGTAGCCTCCAAGGAGTGACCCCTGCCACCTTGGAAAGCAGAGTTTAGTGGAGCATTTTTGTACTGGAAATTTACACGTGCTGTTAGAATGCTAAGAATAAAAGGGTCCGATACTGAAAAGGGAAAACAAAGAAAAAAATTTATTCATTTATTTACTTGAAAGCATCAGAGAGAGAGAGAGAGAGAGAAAGGTCTTCTATCATCTGGTTCACTGCTCTATTCCATAAATTCCAACAACAACCAGGGCAGGGTGGGATCTAGGTTTCCCACATGACAGGGACCCAAAATACCTGGTCCACCATCTGCAGCTGTGCCAGGTGCAAGTGCATTAGCAGGAAATTAGATTGGAACCTAAGCAGCCAGGACTGGAACTGATTTCTGGCATGGGATGCAGGCATCACAGTACTTCTCAATAGTAGTCCAGGATTCAAGACCTTATCCCCAATTACCTTTCAGATCTTATTACTATTCTACCTGCATAACCATTTCCTGGTTAAAAATGTCAAAAATGAACTCTACATTTCCAAAGAAATGTATGTCTTTGCACATAATGCCCCCCATCTTTGATTTTATAAGTCTTCGAGACATGATAAGCTAGTTGGGAGATTATCCTAGCAGAAGGCAAAGTGACAATTGGAGTCTGATATAGGGTGATGTAAATTGGGATGAAGATGAAGGCATAGAGTCAATGAATGCCAATGTACTGAATGAGATAGATTGTGGATATTATTTTGGAAGTATGAGGAAATAACATGTGTTAGTGGTGACCTAGTTTTCAAAATCTGGCAAGTGGAAGAATGATAATGTCATGAATACAAATAGGAATATAAAATATATAGGCTAGATTTGTGAGACAAATGAGATTTGTTATGCTATTTTAAATGTGGGCTATCTCTGAGGCATCTTGGACATCACGGAATTATATCAAAAGCTGGAATGAGAATTTAAACTACAACTCCCCTTTCATGGACAACTAGCTGGAAAATTATAGATAAAATTATGAGTATTTGGAGACTTGCGAGGAGAAAACCCACCAAGAAAAGAACATTGATGAATGCTCATTTTTAGAGAACGAGCAAAAGGCTGAAGAGCTCCCTGAGAACTGACACAAAAAAGCAACTTTTTCATGTCAACAAGTTTAAGAAAAAGGAATATCCAAAGCAGGGGATGTTGATAATGTTATACATTATAGAGATATAAGAATAAAAATATGACTAATCAAAGACCACAACTCCGTGGAAACCATAACTGGAGGAACACAACTCATCCAAGGACCAGCTGCAAGGATAGTCATAGTGCTTGCAAGTGAGTCTAAAATTAATAAAAAAGTCAGAAACAATTCTTTATTACTTGGGAATTTGAAGATAAAAAAGTTAACAGTGTAATAGAGGAATGAGGTTGAAATGCGATACTATTATCTGAATATATTCTTCAAATTGCACTGATTGTGAAAATTCAGATAACAAAAGTGAAGATTGCAAATCTTTGATTTGAGGAGGAAAAAACAAAATCCAATTCTAGCCATGCCTTAACTATTATAAAACATACTTCCACACCAAAAATTATCTAACAGAAACACCTGCTCAATATAAAATAATTAACTTCAATTAGGTAATAGTTTTAAGTGTAGGGAAGAGCTTTGTAGTACAGTGGGTTAAGTCACCACATGATCCATCCCTATCCCATATTGGAATGCCAGTTCAATCCCTGTCTACTCTGCTTGCTATCCTGCTCTCTGTTAATTTGCCTGGGAAGCAGTAGCTGATGGCTCAAAAGACACTGGCACCCACTTGGGAGACCAGAAGTTTTTGGCTTGTGACTTCAGCATAGCCCAGATCCAGCTGTTGGGGCATTTAAGAGTGAATCAACATAAGGAAGATTTATTTTTGTCTTTTCCTCTCTCACTGTCACTTTTTCAAATAAATACATAAATCTAAAAAAATCAAATGTAAAGAACTCATTACTAAGTATGCATGAGTATGTTATAAAAATTCCATGTGATATTGGATATTGATATTTTTTGTTTCCACACTGTAAAAATATGCATTGTGATATAAATAAAAATTAAATGTTAAAGATATATCTGGATTAGAACCTTAACAAAGTACACTTCAACTATGATTTCCCCAGAAAGCTCTATAATTATTCAACCTGTTTCTCAGAGTACAAAAGGACCGAACAACTCACACTTGCTGATATTAAAAAAATTGATATCTTAACAAACCTTGAGTCCTCATTTTTCACCAGACACTGCTATTTCTTACAATTACTTTTTTTAAAAAAAGGTTCTGTTTATTTTTCTTTGTTTTATTTGAAAGTCAGAGACAGATAGATAGACTGAGAAGAGCTCTTCTGTCTACTGGTTCACTGTCCAAAAACTCACAAAAAAGAGGACTGGGTCAGACCAAAGTCAGGAACCCAGAACTCAGTTCAAATCTCCGACATTGGCGACCGGGACTCAATTGCTTGAGCCATAATTTGTTGCCTCACAGGATGCTCAGAAGCAAGAAGCTGAAAAAGTAAGCAGAGACGGGAATAGGAACCAGACACTCTGATATGGGATGTGGGCATCCCAGGCGATGTCTTAACCCCTATACCGAATGCTTGCCCTACATTTACTTCTTATAACAACTCCATGATGTAATTAATGTAGCATTAGCCTAATTTTAAGGATGATGAAACTGAGGCCACAGAAAACAAGTAGCAGAATTGCCTGAAGTCACAGACTTAAAAATAGTAAAACTTAGACTTGAACTCTGGTTTTCAATATCCTTAATCCATTGAGGATAAGTGTCTACTAATTAAGTAGGCTTGTTATGTTAAAGTGATATTAAATATAGTCATAATGCAAGCTCCATCTGGTTAGAAAATAGGTCTTTCATGAAAGTCATTGACTTCAACAGAATGGATTGTTTGTGTGATCAATGGGAGGTAGTATTCCCTGAGATATCCTAAAATAAGCTAGAAAATCAGTGCCACAATGGTTGCTAATTGTAGTACTCTGTTCAAGGTGTAAAGTTCAGAAAAATGCTTTTAAAATATATTTAAAGTATCTGCTTAAATAAAATTTATAGGGAGTGGGGAGAAAGGATTAGCAGGCGGTGTGTCTGGGATTTCCTTAAAGAGCTGAAGGCTATCAGGGGAACTCAATTTTGAATCCACATATTCATAGAGGACCTTATAATCTGATATGTAGTCTAATTTGGATGTGGGGCAACTCTCTGAAGATGACAGGGAGAGTGTTTGGATCCTGATAAATCAGTTACTGCTGTAGTGTGAACAACCCAAGTCAAAAATCAAATCATCCTTGACTAAAGCAAGTATTGGATCAAGATGAAAGAATCTGTGTACCTATAAAGATCAGGAACATGACAAAGTGACCCTAGCATGAGATATCATAAAAGAGGCCTTCCACAGTAGGAATAATATAAATAAATGTGCTTAAGTGTTTACAATAGTTCTTTGAGAGAGAGAAGTGATCCTCTGGTTGGCACCACATGAAACTGATTTAATCACTATAATAGGGAACATAGATAAATGCTTTGTGAAAGGAAAATTCTATAACAGAACATTTAGGAGGAAAATCATTATTTTTCTGTGCCTAGAAGGTATCATAACAAGAAAAATCAAGTAGTATATTGTGTGAACTCCGGGTAATTGATGTTTGATGAAAGAAAGGATGGAGGTGGGGAAGGGGATGCACTAAGGAGAAACTGTAAACCCAGCCAGTTCCTTTTGCTGCAAAATTGCTTCCTGTTATAAAGTACTAAAATTCAAAGAGGTTACAGTTTGGTCTAGGGAAGGTACACAAAATAAATATCTAAAGTCCTTGAAAATTGCATTAGCCTTACACCACAATGAAAGCAAAACACTGAGTCAAAGTGAAAATAAATCTATTTCTCATATTATTACTTTTCTTTTTGAAATTTGGCAAAATATGACAGCATATTATTATCCAAAATTATTCTGTGGGTTCCAAATGCTTTTCTTTAAAAATATTAAACTTCCATTTTCAAATGAATATTACATAAGAAGTATGAAGAGATATAATAATAATACAAAATTTATTTTCATACCCAGATTCTAAATATTTGAGAAAAGGCTTGTATCATTTTCACCAATATGTAAGCAACGAACTTACGGTGTATTGATTTTGTAATGAGGGAAAGTTACAAAGCATTGGCTATGACAGTAGGAGCATATACCCTAAATCATAGCCAGAAAATCCCCCAAACATGAAATAGAAAAGAAGAAAAAGATAGAAAATGAGTTAGATACAAAAGAATAGTCTATAAAACCCACAACTTTCATGTATAGCGTTGTACCAGGGAAACAGGATTAACCATATGTAGATTCAACATTTTCAGGTCTTAAGATAACTGAGTCCACTGCTTGAAATACAAAGTGCAAAACAACCCAGGAAGCACAGTTTATTCTTTAAAATATTCAAACATTTCCGTCTTTAAAAAGATTTTTATTTATTGATTTTGAGAGGCAGAATTATGGGGTGGAGGGAGATACAGAGAGAAAGGTCTTCCGGGCCGGCGCCGCGGTTCACAAGGCTAATCCTCTGCTTTGAGGCGCTGGCACACCGGGTTCTAGTCCCGGTCGGGGCGCCGGATTCTGTCCTGGTTGCCCCTCTTCCAGGCCAGCTCTCTGCTGTGGCCAGGGAGTGCAGTGGAGGATGGCCCAAGTCCTTGGGCCCTGTACCCCATGGGAGACCAGGATAAGTACCTGGCTCCTGCCATCAGATCAGCACAGTGCTCCGGCCGCAGCGCGCCGACTGTGGCGGCCATTGGAGGGTGAACCAACGGCAAAGGAAGACCTTTGTCTCTCTCTCTCACTGTCCACTCTGCCTGTCAAAAAAAAAAAAAAAAAAAAAAAGGTCTTCCATTTTCTGGTTCACTCCCAAATGGCCTCAAAGGCCAGAGGTGGGCAGACCAAAGACTGGAGACAGAGGCTTCTTCCAGGTCTCTCACATGGGTGCTGGGGCCCAATCACTTGGGACATCTTCTACTGCTTTCCCAGGCCACAGGCTGCCACCCAAACATTTACATTTTAATGAGTTAATTCCCATGCCTTGGCTAAACAAGCAGAACAAGACAAGCTAGGTAAGCCAGAGAATGGAGATATAACGCTCATGTGTGAACAATAATCTGAGAGAGGATGAGGATCTAATTCAGGCTATCAGTGGACATAGTAGGGCACTGTGGTTAGTAGGCTAAGCTTTCACCTGTGGCACCAGCATCCTATATGTGTGCTAGTTCGAGTCCTGGCTGCTCCTCCTCTGTTCCAGGAGGAGGAGTTATAGGATTTGTTTAGAACACAATGATTTAGAACAAAATTTTTAAAATATCACCCGTATTTTTTCTGTGAAATATAATAGTCTGACAAAACACAATTTTTAAAAAGAGGGAGTATGTGTTATAAATCATAAACATAGATGATTTGTTTTCTTATAAATGAATTTATAACATATTTGGGTGAATGATCTTTCTTTTGTTACTACTTTTTAGGTTATATGAAATTAGATAAAAACAAAGGAAGATTAGCTTTCAGTCATTTACCATTTGTCTGTATTAATATTATTAATTAATTTATAATTAATTAATATCATCTTTATTAATACCAAAAAATTTAAAATAACTACAAATAATAGCCAACATATATTGTTTCAAGTATGTTTTGAAATATGATTTTATATGTGAGAAAGAGGAGACCATTGGTAGATTTTTTGGTTGGAGAAAAACAGAGATTTTATTTTTTTTTTGGTTTGGTTTGATTTTGTTTTTAATTTCTCTTCAGGTAATATCCAGTTAAATCAGTATACTAAAAGTCTACAAAAAATTATCCAAAATCTTTTAATAGGTAAACTCAGTATAAAAAAAGGAAGTACTTGACCTGCCAGGAAAAGCAAATGTATTCATTAGTTACTGTAATATCTTTAACTGCGTTTTCATAACACTAAAACAAAAAATTTAAGAGCAAGAAAAGTACTTGGACTATTTTATGAGTTTTGCCCAGTAAAATTTATTTGCTGAGCTCCCCTAAAGCAAAGGGCAATTGTAAATCTCCTATGGGACTATAAAGTCATTGAAAAGAAGACCATGTCTCATTCACCTTCTAATACCTCACAACTAGAGCAGTACTGGACCCCAAGTAAGTGATTTAATTTTCTGTGAACTAAGTTTTTAGTTGTTGGGACTCAATAGAAACTGCCAGGAACATTACACACTACGCACACACACGCACACCCCACACAAAATTCCTGGTCACAAATATGACGAAGGCAAACATTGCAGGACCTTCCCTGTTGCTGTCTTTGCCTCTCACCTTGTCCCTGATTTCCTTGCTTTGCTAATTCTTTGCCTTTGAAGGCTCAGCTCAGCACATTCTCCCGAAATCCTTGCTTCATCTACTGGACCTGGAACTTTCTCAAGCATTTTTCCATTGTGTTATTTTTATCAGAGCCCCTCCCTCTATTCAGCTTCTCCATTTCCATATTTCCTCGCCCACTAAGCTGTCTGAAACCAGGACCATGCCTGATCTATTTAATTTTGGGGGTACACACTATGCTAGCAACTAATTATACTTCTAAAACATACTTGTCAAGTAAAAAATCAGTGTAGTTAAGGAATCTGTAAAAACAATATTTTATTACTTATTTAGCTCATTAACTCCCGGATAAAAGGGTGCACTTTCTTGAGATATTTGTTTGATGAGGAAGCAGCCATATAAGCAACTTTACCCACCACCACGAAATCACTGTGTCTGTTTAGTGTTGCCACAGGAAATATGTTGTATCTGTAAAGGAGAAGGTCATAGAGGAAAGAAAAATGTCACATATGACTGATTTAGATAATTGGAAGAAAAAAATAGAGTAGTGGTGCTTGAAAAAACAGAGCTATGGGGGGCGGGAAGATATTTTACATCCTCTGGTTCACCCCCAAGGTGGCTGCAATGGTTAGGGCTGAGCCAGGCTGAAGCCAGGAGCCAGGAACTTCTTCCATGTCTTCTACCTGAGTGCAGGGACACAAGTACTTGGGCAATCCTCCACTGCTTTCCCAGGTGCATTAGTAGGTAGCTGGATTGGAAGTGGAGCAGCTGGGACTCGACCAGGCATCCATAGGGATGCTGGCATCGCAGGCTGTGGCTTCATCCACCATGGCTCAAATTAAAATTTAATTCTAATTCAAATTTACTTGTCTCTTTTATTACGGACCTCAACTTTAGAGGTACCATTTGCTTGTTATTCTTGTTACAAAACACACAGAAAATTACTTTTATACAATGTATGTTTCTTAAAGTCAGGATTTGTATCTTTTTTATCATTGTATACTCAGTGCCTATAGCTGTTTATGACACATAATAACTAATCAATACATATTTGCTGAGTAAGCTAATGAATAAAAATAGAAAAGTCACCATCAATGCTTGTCTTTAGTATATTATTTGTATAGTTTATGAAGGATTTCTAAGTTTTTCAGCATATATAATTTAAATTATTTGATATAAAATAATTTTAAAAATTAAAAATGAGTTTAAAACTAACATAGTTGGTTAATAGAATGTACCTGATTAATAGTACTTAATTTTACACAAAACTTAATTTAGTATTTATTAGTTTTATTCTTTAAAATGTGATTATGGGGATGGGTGTTGTGATGCAGCAGGTAAAACTACCGTCTGCTATGTGGCATCCCATGGGACACTCATTGTGTTCTGGCTGCTCCAGTTGTGATACAGCTCCCTGCTAATGGCCTTGGACAGCAGCAGAAAATCACTGAGTACTTGGGCCCATGCCATCTCTGGGGGAGACCAGGATGAAGCTCCTGGCTCTTGTTTTTGGCCTGGCCTAGCTCGGTCCATTTTGGTCATTTGGGGATTGAACCATGGATTGAAGATATTTCTCTCTCTCTCTCTCTCTCTCTCTCTCTGACTTTCAAATAAATAAATAAACCCTTTAAAAACAGTAAATTTTCACGACATACGAAATAAAAACAGTGATGCAGCAGTTAATGGTCAACTAATTCAGTTGAATTGTTTGAAATGTTTTCTCCTAATAGAGTTAAAATTTTCATATAATCTTTCCATGTCAGTTTTCCTAGCACACACACACACACACTGACTGTTCTGAATTGGATAATTTTCATGTATTTATATGTTCATATTGTTTGATTATATATCTTCTCAATATGATATTGTTTATAATTGGCATTTTCAACAAATTTTTAGATTCCACCTCAGATGCTTGAAGTCAAAAAGTCCAGGGACGGTGGCCAGCATCTGTGTGATTACCTTCCATGCTGAACTTCATGAACCATTGGTCTATAGCAATACTTGTGCATCCCAGTAACTGAAGGACTTGTGTGATCCATTTCCCTCTAGTTATAATTAAAGAAAAAATGAACTTCATGACATCTTTAATTTTAAATTAAAGGGATTTTTTCTTTATCAATTTATTTTGATCTAAGTTCAATCCATCATAAAAAGCTTCTCAGTTTATTCTGAGTCAAATTGTAAAAAACCCATTATGCACTTTAAACTGTATCCGAATTTGGTCATTCGACCACTCATTTTTGTAATTACGGTGGAAAACACAAATCAGCTTCTGAGTTACAGCATAATTTCCTTGAATTGATGAGGAAATAAATTTCCTGAAGAAGGTTGTTACCTCTTTGACCATTTTTTTAACCAGGTAAAGAAAATAAAAGAGCTCTCCTGAGTGTGTTTATAACCCACTCAGGCAAATTTTCGGATGATTTTATAACTGAAACAAAGGACATAATTTCACCAAATGGACTTTTGCTCTTGCTGGTTGTGTTAGTCTATTCTCTACTTTTATAACAAAATACTTGAAATGCATACTTTATAAAGGAAAAGTTTATTTAACTCATAGTTCTAGAGGTTTAAGTTCATGGTATTGACATCTGTTCAACTCTGGTGATGGCCTAATGATGGGTGGCATCACAAGGCTAAACCCATTCTAACAGGAACAGAGATCCTGAGGGACCTACACTAGTCCTTTATGAGGATGGAACTCTCAGTGACCTAATTATTTTGTATTAGACACTATGTCTTTTAAAGTTTCATCACCTCTATGTCACTAGCAAAGACCAAGCTTCCAACACATAAACTTTTGGAAGCCATGCTTAAATGGTATCCAAAGCATGGTACTTGTCAGGACTTTTTGCCCACTTATCCTAAACTAAAACTTTAAAGGGACTTAACTTCCTGCTTTGTGGTTGGAGGAATCATTTTTTTAAAAATTCTGTTTCAGGGGCCGGCGCTATGGCGCAGTGGGTTAACACCCTGGCCTGAAGGGCTGGCATCCAATATGGGCACCAGTTCTGGTCTCGGCTGCTACTCTTCTGATCCAGCTCTCTGCTATGGCCTGGGAAGCAGTAGAAGATGGCCCAAGTCCTTGGGCTCCTTCACCCACATGGGAGACCCGGAAGAAGCTCCTGACTCTTGGCTTTGGATCGGTGTAGCTCCAGCTGTTGCAGCCAACTGGGGAGTGAACCAGTGGATCAATGGATGCAAGACCTCTCTCTCTCTCTGTCTCTACCTCTCTCTGTAACTCTGTCTTTCAAATAAATAAAATAAATCTTAAAAAAAATAAATAAAAATTTTCTTTCATTGATACTTTGCATTGTATCACTGGGAAACACCCAGATGAATCAAACAAATGTTATTACCACAGCTACATTATAATTAATTATAGAATAAGTAAATCATCCTGAAAAAAAAAGAAAGGTTTATGTAGCAACACATTGGTAATATTACTAGCAATTTTCTGTATTGATGGAAATCCTGATGAATAGGTGTTTCCAATTCTCATTAAGACTGGCAGCTCTATCACCACTTAAATAATTATGTCACTCAAATAATGTCAAGAGGCTGTGCCTATGCCCAAGCTTTATTTTTTTTAAGATTTATTTATTTATTTGAAAGGCAGAGTTACAGTGAGGCAGAGGCAGAAAGTCAGAAAGAGAGAAAGAGAGAGAGAGAGAGAGAGAGAGAGAGAGAGAGGTCTTCAAACTACTGGTTCATTCCCAAAATGGCTGCTATGGCCAGAGGTGGACTGATCTGAGGCCAGGAACCAGGAGCTTCCCCCAGGTCTCCCACATGGGTGCAGGGGCCCAACCACCTGGGCCATCCTCTTGCATTCCCAGGCACATTAGCAGGGAGCTGGATTGGAAGTGGAGCAGCCAGGACTTGAACTGATGCCCATATGGGATGCTGGTACTGCAAGCGGCTGCTTTACACACTATACCACAGAGCTGGCCCTCATGCCCAAAATTTGCATGACAAATTCTATAAGGAAAATGGTTGGATTCAAATAAAAACAAACAAAATACTTATAGTTGGACATATTCTTAGCAGAGTTTGTTAGGACAAAGGAATTTACAAGTTACATTGACACCATTTGAATTCTTGGAATGTGACATACATATGAGAAATACAAGCTCTGATTTGCTAATAATCAAAACACATAATGGCCACTCAGAATAATTACAGCAACTTTGGCAGATGATAAAAGGATAGATAGAAAGATGATATAGGACGTAGGTAGGTAGGTAGATAGATAGATAGCTCTGTTGTGCCCCAGCTTATGAATATAATTGCACAATCATGGAGCATTTATGCCTCTGATTTTCCTGCTATCAAGCAAATCACAATAATGGCAATGAGACAAGAAAACAGAAATTATCCTCTGCTTGGATTCCTGCTGTTGGATATGAATGGGTTTGTGTTTCTCCCTCTTCCCTGGCCGGGGAGCTAATTATGGCTGATAGAGTCTTGAGGATGGAATTTGATCCCCATGGGAAATAAAGAGGCAATGGATTGGTTGTGTGCTGTAGACAACCAGTACTGGCTTAAAAGAGCCAATTGTTATATTTCCAAAAATGTTACAAGCTAAATGTTGAATGTATTATTAAAAAGTAAATTATAGGAAATGCATATTTGAGCTAATTAAGACACTTGAGATGCCCGTGTCTCGTATAAAACTGCCTGAGTTTGATTACTAGCTCTGGCTCACAATTCAAGATTCCTAATGTGTGTCCTGGGTGAGAACAGGTGACAGATTGGGTAGCTGGGTCTCTGCTATGCACATAGCCGACAACAACTGAATTCTTGACTCCTAGCTCTAGTTTTGAGCCCATCCCTTGGTCACTATATATTTTTGGAGCCAATCAGCTGATGGGACTTCATGTCACTGACTCCCTCTCTAATATAAATAAATAATATAAACAGAATTAATTAATTCTGTTTTTTTAAGAAGTTAAAGAATACTTAAGTTCATCCCTTTCTAATTGTTTTATTTCGTTTCAAAATTATACTCTTGGATTATGTCTATTACATCTCTGTGGTGCCATGTTCCTCTTTTGGATTCTGTATTTAGTGATATCATGTTTGTAGTTTTAAAATGAACATGTTGGGGCCAGCGCCATGGCTCGCTTGGTTAATCCTCTGCCTGCGGAGCCGGCATCACATATGGGTGCCGAGTTCTAGTCCCAGTTGCTCCTCTTCCCATCCAGGTCTCTGCTGTGGCCTGGGAAGGCAGTGGAGGATGGCCCAGGTGCTTGGGACCCTGAACCTGCATGGGAGACCAGGAGTAGGCACCTGGCTCCTAACTTCGGATATGTGCAGCACGCCAGCTGTAGTGGCCATTTGTGGGGGGTGAACCAATGGAGGGAAGACCTTTCTCTCTGTCTCTCCCTCTCACTGTCTAACTCTGAACATGTTGAGAAAAGTTATACCATAGAAGTCAGCAAATACTACCAATCATGGTTTCATGAAAATACTAGAATTTTTATATATTCTCTGAATGATTATTGCAATATAAATTATTTCAATAATTTATAATTTTATATTATATCAAAAGTGTTGCAATTAAAATCTTAGCATACCACCTTATATGGAAAAGTAATGTATTTGCAAAGCTATATGCCTATAAACACAAAAACTGTATTTGGCTTTTAGTATTTGTAGATCTTTCTCCACACAGAAGATTGCTGACAGAATGTTTCTGCTTGGGATATTCACATTTTAACATAGTATGAAAGCATATCCATGTTGTAGAAACCATGCTTTATCATACATAAACCATATGTAAATGATAACTATACTACCATTCTGTTTTTCATTTTCAATAGTGTACTCAATAAATTACTTGGAATATTCAACACTTTGTTATAAAATAGGTTTGTATTAGATGAGTTTTCGCAATGGTAGCTAAATGTAATGTTTGACCATATTAAAGATAGGCTAAACTAAGATATGTTGTTTGGTAGGTTAGGTGTGTTCAATGCATTTTTTGACCTATGATATTTTCTACTTATAATGGATATATCATTATGTAAGCCCACTGTAAGTCTAGGAGCATTGATATTTTTGTTATCAAAGTAATTCCTGGGGCCGGTGCTGCAGCGCAGTGGGTTAAAGCCCTGGCCTGAAGCGCCGGCATCCCATATGGGTGCCAGTTCTAATCCCAGTTGCTCCTCTTCTGATCCTGCTCTCTGTTATGGCTTGGGAAAGCAGTAGAAGATGGCCCAAGTGCTTGGGCCCTTGCACCCACGTGGGAGACCCGGAAGAAGCTCCTAGATCCTAGCTTCAGATCAGAGAAGCTCTGGTTGTTGTGGCCATCTGGGGAGTGAACCAGCAGATGGAAGACCTCTCTCTCTGTCTCTACCTCTCTCTGTAACTGTCTCTCAAATAAATAAAATAAATCTTTAAAAAAAGTACTTCCTATTTTGCTGTTACTAGTTTATAATCCTGCCAGCTATGAGGAGGATTTTTGGTTCTCTGTGTTTACATCTTCCGCTTATAGTTACCTTCTTAAATTTTGAAGGAAAAGTTTTCTCATATTTACTTCCTGGTTTTTCTCTGATTTCCCTGATTAAACAAAGCTGCATGTTTTATGAAATATAAAATTTGGAAAGTCAGAAAATTAAATATGCACCAGTAAAATATAAATACATAGAAAGCATGGGTGAATATAGGAATATCACAACATGTGGAATTCAAGACAAATGCTATGAAATGAAGAAAGAAGGGAGAATTGTTATGTAAAAAGTATAAAATCTGCCAAATAATGTGATATATATATTTTAATACATATATATTTAAAATCCATATATGAGAAAACATGTGGTGTTTATGTATTTGTCTTTCTGTGTCTGGTTTATTTCTCCTAGCATATGATCTCTAATTCCACTCATTTTGTTAAAATTGTCAGAATTTCATTTTTATCATGGGTGATTAATATCCCTTTGTGTGTATATACCATATTTTCTACTTTCAGGTTGATTATGTATCTTTGTTATTATGAATACTGCTGCAATGAGCATGACATTGTAAATATCTCTTTCACATGTTGATTTCATTTTCTTTATATGTTTTCCATGAAATGCTATACCTGAGTCACATAGCTGAGTAGTATTTATTTTCTTGTGGAATCTTTCTACCATTTTCCACAATGGCTGTACTAATTTGCATTCCCATCAATAGTGTATTCATGTTCCTTTTTCTCTACTTAGCTAGTATTTAGCTAGTATACTTAGCTAGTATTTGTTATTTTTTGTCTTTATTATTCTTCCCTGTGCTGAAATTTCCTGTTTGAAGGATGATTTGTGTGTGTGTGTGTTTGTGTGTGAAAACATAAAGAATCAAATTGTCAGTTTCACTTACATGGTGAGTGGCATTATCCAATATCAAGGTTTCCTGGTATCTACAAGGTACAAGCAAACAGGGAGAGGAAGGGAGAGGCTTTTAGCACCAGGGTAGTTGCCTGCATCCTGCCTTTTCTAGTTATTGTGCACTGTTCCAGGTTAATCAATGGACTTTTTAAGTTAAGGACCAAAGTAAAATATGAATGGAATATGAATGGTATATTTAATAGTTATAGTTTTACAATTTTATGTAATTAAATTTCTATGTTTTAAAATTCTATGTAATTAAAAGATGAGCTATAATTATCAGGATACAAAACAAAAACTCTGTAATTTCCCTCTGACTTCAAATGCTGCTTCACCTTCATAGGCAGCCAAATTCATAGTTTCTTATGAATTCTTCAATACAAATATTTAAGGAACAATTTAAGTTTACTCAAGATTTTTTTAAGCACATTAAATCTATGTGTATTTATTCGAAATTAGCAGGTTAGGTCCATATCAAGTTTAAGAGAGGAAAAAATAATCAAATGTCTTCAAAATGAATGATCCATTGATAATAAACACCACTTTTTGTTATAAGTGTTTCCCAATGGTTTCAGTTTAAGCTTTATTAAAATATTCACCATAACCTGAGTTAAGTGATTAATTATATTTAACTGGTAAATCACACTACTTTTGCTTAAGACACATTATTTGATACTGTCTTTGTTTAACACTCACATTGTTAAGCATGAGCTTGCATAAATGGTCTGTTTTATATAACTAAATTTTTCAAACATCTTACTGAAGTTATTACATACAAGTTAATTCATCCAGATTGTATTTCTTGGCAAAAATAAAATAGAAAATATGCAGCAATATGCATGGATAATGAGAGAATTTTGATAACTTAACATTTAATAGATTTTTCCTGGAACTAATTAGTTCTTCTAAAATTCTGCTTGCTCTGGTAGCTGCTGTTGGGCAGGAAAGTTTTGGCATCATGAGTCAGACATTCTGGATTAGCTGATGAAGATCAAATAACGTTCAGTCCTGGAAGAGTACTTACATAACTCCATATGTGTATACTATGCATAATACGTTCAGGAAATAAAATAAGCAATGAAAAGTAGCCTACAGAATAAATATGCTGGAAATGAAATACACTAATACAGAAAGTAAAGCACATTTTGTAAAATGTGTATTATTCTTCATGGGTTATAAATGAATGTTATAACATTAAAACAGCACATGTTAGGTTATGATTTCAGAGAATACACTATATTATTCAAGCTTTTGTAGATAATACTATCTCAAAATAATTGTTTTGCAAAGCTGCTGCTATTGTTACAAAAGTTTAATCTAATTAGAAATGGTAAGATTATAATCTCAGTTGTTCTCCCTCTTAATACTGTGGTTTAGAGAGCTTTGAACAAGTTTTTAAGCCTTAAAAGAAAAATATTTACAAAAATATAGATACAGCCAAAATATGATGGCTTATTTTCACACTAGTTATAATATAAACACTTGAATAATTTGTGTTCCAATTAATATTTGTGTTATTACACATACACATACAACAATATTATCATTTATTTTATATGTGAAAATGCAGGGGTCAGAACTGTGGCCTAGAAGTTGAAGCTTCCACCTGCAGTGACAGCATACCATATGGGGGCCAGTTTGAGTGCTTGCTGCTCCACTTTTAATTCAGTCCCGTGCTAATGCACCTAGGAAAGCAGTGGAAGAGGTCCAAGTACTGGCCCCTCCCTGCACCCATGTGGAAGACCTGGATGAATCTCCAGGAGCCTGGCTTTAGTCTGGTCTAGCTATAGACATTGTGGCCATCTGTGGAGTGAAAAAGTGCATGGAAAATATCTCTGTCTCTCTGTTTCTGAATCTCTCCCTCTCTCTCCAACTCTGACTTTCAAATAAATAAACTTTTAAATAAATAAATAAAAATAAAATATATATTAGAGCATTGTGAACTACAGTCTCCCCACTATGAGTTTCACCCCAGGAATGTATTGTTTCAGCCAACTCTGATTTTTCGTACTCATTATCTCCACTTCTCTCTACCTCCCTACTGCCCCCTAACCAGAGACTCTAGTAAACGCCATTCTGAGTTTGGATTTAGCTGGCTGGTTTCCACATACTGTTTTACTGTATCTGCCATACTTCATTTAACCTAATATCCTCCAATTCTGCCCGTTTTGCTGCAAATGTCAGGATTTCTTTATTTTTCTATATGAATAGTATTCCATTTTGTATATAACTTCAATCTTTGTTTATTCATCTGATGCTGGGCCTTGGCTAATTCCACAGCATGGCTATTGTTAACAATGCTGATAGAAACAAGAGGGAGCAGGTATCTTTCTGAGACAATAATTTCATGTCTTTTGTATATGAATACAGAGTAGTGGGAATCCTGGATCCTATGACAGTTCCGTTACTAATTATCTGAAGATTCTCTATTTTATTTTCTAAAAGGCTGTGATAATTTACATTCTCACCAACAGTATATGAGTTCACTTTTCTTCATTCCTTTCCCAGCATCTGTTAGTTTCTGTATTTTTCTCTTTTTTTTTTGTAATAGCCAATTAGACAGGAGTGATATCTCTTTGTAATTTTGATTTGCATTTTCTTGATAACTAACAATATTTAGCATTTTATATATTTGTTGATTATTTGTATTTATAGTTTTGAAAACTATTTAGGTCCTTTGTTCATTTTGCAACTTTTTTGGGGGGGTGAGAACGATTTCTTGAATTTTTGATATATCCTGAATGTTAATAAGGAGCTTACCAATATTTTCTCCCACTCTGTGGAATATCCCTTCATCCTATCCATTGTTTCCCTTTTTACGCAAAAGCTTCTTAGTCTGATATAATCTCTTTGTCTACTTTACTTTGTTGCCTGTGATTCTGGGGTTTTATCCCCAAAATATCATTGCCTACACCAATATCTTAAACTGTTTTCTTTTTATTTTCTTCTAGCAATTTCATATTTTCCATTTATGTATTTGATTTCTTTTGCATATATGGTGAGAAGTAGGGTTCTAATTTCATTTTTCTACATATGTATATCCTGTTTTGCCAGACTCCATTTATTAAAAGAACTTAGCCCTTCTCCCATGCATATTCTTGGCACCTTTGTCAAAAACCTGTTAGCTGTATGAACGTGGATGAATTTCTGGGTTCTACATTCTGCTACATTAATGTGTGTCAGTTTTTATGAATTAGAGTATTATTTTAATTACTATTGCTTTGTATATGTTTGCACTCATATACTGTGATTAGACTGTTTTGGATCATGGTTATTTTGGCTATTCTGGGTCTTCTGTGGTTCCATATGAATTTTAGAATTGTTTTTTCTAATTCTGTAAATAATATTGATATTTTGATAAGGATTGCACTGAATCTATAGATAGTTTTAAGTAATACAGACATTTTGGCAATAATAATCCTCTTATTCATTTTTAAAAACATTTTTAAAAACATGTTTACAAATGGATTCTAAACACAAAACTGGCAATGATGATAAATTTTTCTACTACCATTCTTTAAGCTAAAAATTTATGGTGTGGCTCCATAGTTATTAAATAAATATTCTGTGATCATTATATATATTTCTACTTGCATGGATATGTTCTTATGAATGTTACATTAAGAATAAAGGGTATAGAATAACTGTTGGAAAAGTTTTATATCAACTTAGCTACTTTTTCTTTACAGGATTAAAAATAAATCTGACATACACATCTAAGTTATTGTTAATTGAATTTCAAGTTCATTTTGTTCTAGTTTTAACAGCTTGATTAGAAACTCAAGTTTTAACTCACAGTCTAAAATATTTTGAAGTAGTACATTTAGGATTCTTATAAACAGAGCTTCTGCCTGCCAAATAATAATACGTGCATTAGATAGCTCTATAAAATATTGAGCTTTTTTTTTAGCATAATATAGACCACATAGTATTGATTCATGGATTTTATGAAACACTTCAAGTTCCCTTATTGCTCTGAATCTCATACTAGGCTTCACTTTGAAGACCACCCAAAAACTCCATCTGGTCCAAATATAATCACTATCCTGCAAGTACATATTCTACGTCTACAGCATATACTAAATGCATTAATTCACAAAGCAATTGAATGTCACTTTTTATTTAAGTCAAAAATAAAATATTAGTATAGCAGTTAAAACTTCATTATCATGCTTAAGTATATCCCAAACTCCAACAAATTCCCCTGATATATTTGGTCTTATTGCTGTATCAATCTCCTTATTATTATTTCAAGAACACAGAAAGTCATGCTACACCAATGAACATGATTTATCTCTTTAAAATGCAATGGCTGGCATACTGTGTAGTGAATAAGATACTTTATTAAGTCAAATGATTGCAGACAAACAGGCAGAGCCAGTCTTTTGTTGCAAGCTTAATCTAACTCTCTACTGAATACTTTTTGTACAACTGACTATATCTCCCAGTTGGTATCATAGTATCATAAGCATTGCCAGATTGCTGTGGATACAGTTGAGTTTGAGATCAGAACTAAGAGCAGACATGAGATTTTATTCCTGTGAGGAAACTGACCAAATATTGAACATCAGTGAATGTTACTGGAATAGTTGATCATAGATGACGATTTTCTTCCATAATCTTCGTCAAGGATCGCATGTCATCTGATTAATTCATTTTAACATCTCTATAAAAGTCAAGGATGGGGTTCCAAGATGGCGAAATAGAGACAGGATGGTCCAAATCACGTGGGGCAATATTAATATTTTTAAAAATGGTAGAAACTACATGCCTGAGCTAAAACCATGCAGAATTCAAGGGGGGAAACCCAGCGAGAAGAGCAGAGATGTGGAAAAAAAAAGGGAGGGGGAGGCTTGGATCTGGAGAGGAGTACACCAGCCCCAGTGGACCAGGTGAGAGGGAAATCCACGGATCCATGAAGCTGTGGATAGCAGCTGGAGGGAATGCTTGGTGAACTGCTTTTGAAGTTTCACATGGGGAAAAAAATAAATGAACAAATAGGGAGGTGGCACACCTCCCTCCCTCCCCCCCAACCCTGCAAGGACCAGCAGCAGGCCAAAGGAAACCATTCCACTACTTCTTTTTATATTTTTGAATGCAGGCAAATGTCATATCACAAAGGGAAGCCCTGCCTATGGAAAGCTTGTGTCCACCCACCACCACTGAGATGTAAACTAGGTTCCAGTAGGCAGGGGCACTGTGCACCCGCCCATGAACAGCAGACCTGTAGCAACTCATAACGAGGGAATCATACTCAAAGGAAAGACTCCACAGATCACAGGTATAGTTCACTAAGCAGTGCAAACGAGTGCTGAACACACCAGGGACTGACACCGGGGCACCTCGCAGCTGTGAGGAGAAGGGAGGGTCATAACAACACAAGTGAACAACCTCCTCCATGCAGATAACCAGAGAAGAGCTACAAAGCCCCACAGGGCTTTGGATACTTGTGCCACCCTGGAACACCGAATGGAGCACAAGGCCACACCCAGCACACACCTCTAGGTACTCACTGAAAGTATAGACATTGCACAAAGCCACAAAGACACAAACCAAAGATAAAAGTCACCAAACAATTAAAAAAAATACACAAATGCCAAAAAACAAGAAGAAAATTAAGAATAAGGAAGACACTATTAGTCCCCCAAAGAACACTACATCTCATCAATAGTAGACGATGAAGATGCAGAGATTGAGGATATGCCAGAAATAGAATTCAAAAAATTAATCATCAGATTACTTAGAAGCAATCAGAAGCATATTCATGAACTAAATGAAAATTTTTCTCATGAAATTGAGACAATAAAGAGAAATCAGAATGAAATACTAGAAATGAAGAATTCAATAAAAATTGCAGTGGGAAGTCTTAACAAGAGAGTAGGTGAGACAGAAGAAAGAATACCCAAACTAGAAGACAAATCTCTGGAAATTTTACTGTCAGAGCCAAAAAAGAAATTAGAAAACTAAAAAACAAGGTTGGAGATCTATGAGATACTAGCAAATAACCCAACATATGGGTCCTAGGAGTTCCTGAAGGCATGGAAAGAGAAAAAGGATTAGAAGGGCACTGGCACCCCGGGTTCTAGTCCTGGTCGGGCGCCAGATTCTATCCCGGTTGCCCCTCTTCCAGGCCAGCTCTCTGCTGTGGCCCGGGAGGACAGTGGAGGATGGTCCAGGTCCTTGGGCCCTGCACCCACATGGGAGACCAGGAGGAAGCACCTCAGCGCAGCGCGCCGGCCACAACACGTCCACCGTAGCAGCCACTTGGGGGGATGAACCAACGGAAAAAGGAAGACCTTTCTCTCTGTCTCTCTCTCTCCCCCTGTCTAACTCCGCCTGTCAAAAATACATACATACATACATACATACATACATACATACATAAAAGAAGGCATTCATGAAGAACCCGGGTCATGAAGAGTTTGCCTAAGTTCTAGGCAGCAAACTCCTTGATGTTCTGGCAGTATCTGGCCTGCAATGAACAGAAAGTCCACGCTGGTAGGGCCTGCAGTGGTTTGAAGAGCTTTGACATGTCCTCCTCCAGGACCTGCATGCTCTCCTGCTGGCCACACTACTGATACTGATAACTTTTGCAGCTGCTGTTTGGTGGTATCCCGGTGCATGTATTGTATTTAACTGTGTCTTGGCTTATTTCATCCAGTCTCCATCAGCCACTGTAAATTCGTTCCAAAATGATGCTGCTAGCTTGATGGGGAAGTTTGTGTTTGTCTGCTACAGTATACTTTGCCTCAAGCTTCCACATTAGGACATTGATTGGAAGTGAATTCCTAGCAGCAATCGGCACTCTGTGAAGCATTTGCTCACAGGTGAGATTTGCCTTTTCCAATGCTTTGGGAGAAATATCATTCTCAGTTTGCCTGCAGTGAGGGAGACCTTTGGACAGGATTTTTGTACTCACAAATGAAGATGGATTCTTCAATGGCATGTTGATAACTCAACATGAGAATCCAGAAGTGCCCAGATGACAAACGAGCCATAGGATGTGCATTGGCACCAGCCACATGCAGATGATCAGCATTTATATGGTGAAGGTTTCACATCATTTCCATCTGATATTGACCTACATCAATGTCAGCATCATTCTTGGAGTGATAGGGGAAAGAAAAGCTGTTAATCAGTTCAAGCCAATCTTCTATAATCTGGCCCCAAAGCACCCTTAAAGAACCAAGGTTCCTTGATCTTCTTGATAACGTTTGGTTGTCTTGAACACCACCAAGCATCCCTCTGCACTCACTTCATGGCGGAATCTCAAGTGTTGCCTTCGTCATTGACTTGCCCTGCTTTCCCTATGGTAGAGCTGCAGAGTTGGAAGTAGAGTTGCTTTCATCGCTGAATCCCATCTTTTTAGCCAGATAGGAAAAAAGGCTAGGTTTTGAGTTTCTAACAGGTTCCCTGGGTGGTGACAATGCTCCTGGACTAAATCACACATTTAATAACAAGAGCAGAGGCAACACCTGAAATAATGATTTATATAGAGGTGTTTCTGATTTTAAAATTAGTTGTGTTCTGCAGGAATACTAGGAAAGAAAGAAAATATTAAGGAAAAAATATTTAAAGAAAAAATTTCCTTTAGCTTTCTCACTAGAAATGATTATATCATATTGTGAGGCATTTCCTTTCAGTTCCTTTTTTTTTTTTTGGCTATCTTTGCCTAATTGTCTACCAAATTTTGCATCTATTCTGTGATGTAATAAACTATGGGTATTTTCCCCCCATGTAACTGGATTTTTTCCCAGCATTCCTTAAGGCCTATAAAATATTCTACTATTTGGTTATAACATAACTTATTTGACTGTTTCTCTACAGAAAAAGATTAAGATTCTTTCCAGCATCTTTTTGATATAAATAATATAATAAATGAATCAACGATTTTCACATTTCTGATTACTTTTTTATGATAGATTTCCTAGAAGTTCAAGTATTTTATCAAAATATATGAATTTTAATATTATTGAATCAAATTCCATACCTTGCAACTAGCTCAATACTATCACTGTAACAAATAGGCTTATCAATTCCATAACATAACTACTGTTATTTATTTTATTGTTATTTTATCTGTACCCATTTCCATTACTATTGTTCTGAGAACCCTATTCCTGAACTTCAACATTTTTCTATTTATTTAAGTTTGCTAATATTCTTTTTGGAGTAAAGATATAGTCTTTGTAAATATTTTCTACTGTTAGTTATCTTTAAATTTTATTTAAAAGCTTTGGCAGCAGAAATTTTCATTTTCCCATTGTTTTCTTATATTTTATAAGTAGAATGCCATTGATAGTTCAAAGCTTATAGTCTTTTTGATTATTGTGGCTTACATTTTTTTAAAATATGCAATCCAACTGTGACTTTTATTAGTGTGTGGTTAACTTGATTTCCTAATTCTCAAAATTGAGAGACTTCTGCTTTGTGAATTTTGGTGAATTTCAAATCACACATTAATAATAAATAAATCAAATTGTCTATGAACTTTCTAAAGTCATTCAAAATCCAACTATAAATCACTGAGATGATAGAATACCTTCACTTATGTCTGTAATTTTTTTTATTCTAACTTTACTTCATGTTGTTCATGACTTTAAAAAAATAACTGTGTTGTGAATGTGGTCAACTGGTTAAGACATTGCTTGGATGCTCCCTTCCATATCAGAGTGCATGGACTCCAACCACAACTCTGTTTCTCATTCAAACTTCCTGCTAATGCAGACTATGGGAGCCAGCAGGTGATGGCTCAAGTAGTTAGATCCTTGTCGCCTATGTGGAAGACATGGATTGAGATCCCAGTTCCTGGGTGTAGGCTGGCCCAGTCCTTGCTGTTGCAAGCATTTTGGAAATGAATCAGCAGATGGAAGAGCTCTCTCTTGCTCTCTCACTCTCCATCAATCTATGTCTCCCAATTTCTATTTCTCTGTCTCTCAAATAAATACATGTAAATAAAAGAAAAAAAAATTAAACTATTCATTCTTCCAGATGGATACCCTTATTGTACTAAGACATAAAGATATTCCTCTGGGATTATGACTAGCAACAAGTAAATAGAACATTTGTTTTCTATTGCTGTTTAGTTATGTACCAGGTGGGTTTGTTTGTTTTTTTTTTTTTTTTTTTTTTTTTTTTTTTTTTTTTTGGACAGGTAGAGTTATAGACAGTGAGAGAGAGACAGAAAGGTCTTCCTTCCATTGGTTCACTACCCAAATGGCCGCTGTGGCCGGCGCTGCACCGTTCCGAAGCCAGGTGCTTCTTCCTGGTCTCCCATGCGGGTGTAGGGGCCCAAACACTTGGGGCCATCCTCCACTGCCCTCCCGGGCCACAGAAGAGAGCTGGACTGGAAGAGGAGTAACCGAGACTAGAACTTGCACCCATATGGGATGCCGGCGCCACAGGCAGAAGATTAACCAAGTGAGCCACGGCACTGGCCCTGCATACCAGTTCTGTAGGTCAGAAGTCCAGCCCAATGTAGCTGGGCTCCCCTTCAGGATGAAAGCAACATGACAGCAGGCTGTGTGCTTATCTGATGTGTGAGGAACTCTTTTCCAAGTTCATTTATATTCTTGGTAAAATAACTTCCTTTTAGCTTTCGCACTAGAATCTTCTTTTTCTTAATCTATCCACCATAAAAATGCAAATAAATCTAGTGGAAAATGGGGTCTTTTGGTAATATTGAAACATTCGAGAAATAGTTCAAATTTATTTCAATATGCTCAAAATCTATGTAAGTATCTTCACAATTCTGATAATTATCTTTGTTTAAATTTTTATGTGTCATATAAAGATTTGCTTATTTTATGTCTTTTATTTGAGTACAGATATTTTCTTCTATTATTCATACAATAAATTTCAGCATTTTCTGTGTTTATGCTTCTGCTAAATCCTAACAGAACAATTTTAGTAATGATTTTTGCTTTTAATTAGCTATATTGGATATATCAATATATCAATATATATCAATAATGACTATATCCTCAAATAATGACTTTAGATTATATTTAAAATCTCAGTAATTATTTTTTTCTTTTAAACTAATTTTAATAAAAAAAATTCAGTATCATAAATACATTTTCAATGAGTATTTATTTCATGTAGTTATCCTTTACAGTGTCTTAAAATGTAACTCTCCTGGGATGGCGCCACGGCTCAATAGGCTAATCCTCCGCCTTGTGGCGCTGGCACACTGTGTTCTAGTCCCGGTCAGGGCACCGGATTCTGTCCCGGTTGCCCCTTTTCCAGGCCAGCTCTCTGCTGTGGCCAGGGAGTGCAGTGGAGGATGGCCCAAGTCCTTGGGCACTGCACCCCATGGGAGACCAGGAGAAGCACCTGGCTCATGCCATTGGATCAGCGTGGTGTGCTGGCCACAGCGCGCTGGCCGCGGTGGCCATTGGAGGGTGAACCAATGGCCAAGGAAGACCTTTCTCTCTGTCTCTCTCTCTCACTGTCCACTCTGCCTGTAAAAAAAAAAAAAAAAAAAAAAAGGTAACTCTCCTTTTTTGTACTTTTTGCGTTTCTTTTTAATGAGACCAACATTAAAGTTCAACTGCTGCTATTATTGTACTTTTGGCATCTATTACTTGTGGTAACACATCTGGTAGCTTTGGAACCCGCAAGGAGGGAAGGCCTACACTTCCGGGAATGGAGAGGCCTACTTCCCTTCTGGGAAGAAAGTCCTTGTCAAGGTCACTGCGTGTGCCTAAAGGTCAACCAATGAGGATCATACCCACCTCAACCTTTAACTCCCATGCCCTGAATCTATAAAAGGAGCTCTCCCAATCTCTGATGTGCAACTTCCCCTGCCCCTGCTCTGTTGGGACCGGGAACCTCGCCCGGGAACGGAAGCCCAATAAAAGCCTGTGAATGAATTGATTCGTCTTCCTGGGAAGATTTGTTATGCGCCAGACACCTTGCAACATTGTAAGGATTTTATCTATAGAATTATTGGTATGCAGTGATAGTAATTTATTTCTAATATTTTAATTATAAAATTTGGTATAATTTACAAATAATAAAATGAAAGCTTTTAAAATGTGTACCTTGTGGCTCAGTGGGTTAAAGCCTCAGCCTGCAGCACCAGCATCCCATATGGACCTGTTCAATTCCAGGCTGCTCCACTTCTGATCTAGCTTCCTGCTAATGTGCCTGGGAAAGCAACAGAAGATGGTACAAGTGCTTGGGGAACCTGGAAGAAGCTCTAGGCTCCTGGCTTTATCCTGGCCCAGCCGGGTCATTGTAACCATTTGTGGAGTGAAGCAGCAGATGGAAGATCTCTCTCTATCTCTCTCTCTCTCTCTCTCTTTCTCTATAACTCTGCCTTTCAAATAAATAAATACATCTTAAAAAAGTATAGTTTGATGCATTTTGACACATGACATCAAATCTTTGCATTCAACCTTTGCTGTCACCTCCAGCCCCCAAAAATCTCTGATTTACTTTACAATATCATAGAAATGAAATCATATTGTAGGCTCTCTCTTGTTAATATCTCATCCCTATCATAATAATGCTAAGGAGATCCATCTATGTTATTGTATGCGTTGGTAGTTCATTCTTCAATATGAAACACTGTTACACAATCTGTTAATTCTCTAGTTCATGAACATCAAGGTTATTTCCAGGCTTTCAGTATTTTGTGGAAAGCAGCTGTGTGCCCTTTTGTTCAGTCTTTTGTGTGGGAATTACATGGTTATAGGAGAGGCCTTTATTTCCATAAGAAATGTATAAAACGTTCAAAAGTAAATGTAACACATCCTAATCTCAGAAGCAACAATTGAAATTTCCATGTGTCTCCCATCATAGCCAACACTTGAAATTGTTAGTTGTTTTAATTTTAGGTATTCAGATGGGCATAGAAAGGTAGTGCAGGTGGCTGTATAAGTACGTTAGTGAAGCATCTAATTTAGATCTGAGGAGATCTAGGAAGAATTATTGGAAGAGAGACTATCTAAGGAGATGACTCAGACTAAAATCGAACAATATACCAATAAGTGATTCCTACTTAACTGTGGGTAGTAATTATTTCAATGCCTAGTAAAATGTGTTTTTTGTTAGTATTTCATTTAGAGGTCTCCATATTGATCCTTTGGATTTCATGCCACCCCACAAATTGTAGTTTTCTATGAATCTAAAGAGAACAGATTTTGCGTATTTGTTTCTGTTTATATCAGCTTCTGTGTCTGTATATGTTTGTTTAGACTTATGAGGGTTTCTGCCATCTATTCAGTAGTTTCCAATACCTTTTTCCAGAAAGAATTTGCCTAAATATTACATGCATAAAGAACGTTATGCATAAAGATTGACTATGTTATTTGTTTATTTATTTGAGAGGTACAGTTACAGACAGTGAGAGGGAGAGACAGAGAGAAAAGTCTTCCTTCCGTTGGGTCACTCCCTAGATGGCTGCAACTGGCTGGAGCTGTGCCGATTCGAAGCCAGGAGCCAGGAGCTTCTTCTGAATCTCCCACGTGGGTGCAGGGGCCCAAGGATTTGGGCCATCTTCTACTGCTTTCCCAAGCCACAGTGGAGAGCTGGATTTGAAGAGGGGCAGTGGGATAGAATCGGCTCCCATATGGGATGCCAGCACCGCAGGCAGAGGATTAACCTATTGCGCCACAGCAGCAGCCCCAACTATGGTTTTTAGTAATGAGAGGGAGAGAGAGAGAGGTGTCTTCTGTCCGCTGGTTCACTCCTTAGTTGGCCACAATGGCCGGAGCTATGCCAATCCAAAGCCAGGAGATAGGAGCTGCTTCTGAGTCTCCTACGTGGATGCAGGGACCCAAGCACTTAGGCCATCTTCTACTGTTTTCCCAGGCCATAGCAGAGAGGTAGATCAGAAGTGGAGCATCTGGGAGTTGAACCGGCACCCATATGTGATGCCAAAACTACAGGCAGCAGCTTTACCTGCTACACCACAGCTTTAGCCCCCAACAGGCAGTGACTTTTTAAAGCCCTTGTCTTGACTTTTGAAGAACAGGGTTTTTTTGTTTGTTTGTTTGTTTTGTTTTTTTTCTTCATGCAACTATTGAACTCTTTACTTAGTATAGATTGGTCTTCTATGTATAAAGTTATTAAAAATAGATCTTAGTGGAGAATGGGATTGGGAATGGGAGAGGGAGGAGGAGGAGGAGGTGTGGGAGCATAGTTAGGAGGGTTGGTATGGTGGAAAGAATCATTATATTTTTAAAATTGTACTTACAAAATGTATGAAATTTATATTCCTTAAATAAAAGATTTATTTTTGGAAAAAATACCTGATTTTAGTGGATTTACTTATGCAATTAACTGAACAAGTTATTTTCATAATCTCATCCCCACCACAATGAAGTGACTCATCAGATCTGTGGTATAGGTGATGGGAGTCCTATTTTAAATGTGGTCTAAAGAAACTCCTCTCAACTACGTTCTGTCAAGGGACATTTCCCATATTCACCTCACCATACTTTGAAATTCAAAGGGTAAAATCCAACAACTTATTATAGTCTAGAACTTTATTTATCATCTATTTGAACACAATATTTTTTTTTCTAAAATATAAACAAGTTATAACGATCTGCGGTAGCACTAAATGCAAATAGTAAGCAAGATTAGGCTAATTGTAGGAGGCTGGAAATGTCAAGATTTTTTCACTGAAAAGAAGCATTAAAACCAGTAAGTGAAAGGTGTGTATCTTTTTTCTGTCAGGAACAAAATAAGAAAAAGGATTTAAAAGAATTTCATGAAGTGAGTCAGCACTGTGGCGTAGCAGGTAAAGCATCAGTTTGCAGTGCCAGCATCCCATATGGGCGCCGGTTCAAGTCCCAGATGCTCCACTTCTGATCCAGCTCTCTGCTATGCCTGGAAAGCAGTAGAGGATGGCTTAAGTGTCTCAGCTTCTGCATGCAAGAGGATGATCAGGAAGAAGCTCCTGGCTCCTCACTTTGGATTGGTGTGGCTCCAGACAGAGTGGCCATTTGGGGAATGAACCAGCTCATGAAAGATTCTCTCTCTCTCTCTCTCTCTGCCTCTCTTTAACTCAGCCTTTCAAATAAATAAGTATATCTTTTTAAAAAAGTAATTTAATGAAACCAGTTATTCAGAGAAGATGAAGAAGGAATACAGAGGGGCCGGTGCTGTGACATAGCAGGTAAAGCAGCTGCTGTGAACCTGACATCCCAAGGGGGCGTCAGTGAATGTTCTGGCTGCTCCATTTCCAATCCAGTTCCCTGCTAATGGCCTGGGAAAAGCAGCAGCAGCTGGATCAAGTGTTTGGATCCCCGCTATCCTCATGGGAGACTTGGATGAAGCTCTTGGCTCCTGGCAGCACCCTGGCTCAGCCCTGGCCCATGTGTCCATCTGGAAGTGAACCAGCATAGTGAAGGTATCTCTCTGTCTCTCCCTCTCTCTCACTCTAACTTTGACTTTCAAATAAATAAATAAACCTTTTTTTATTTTTTAAAAGAAGGAATAAAGATAATCAAATTGGAAATTGGAGATTAAAGCTTCACTAACTAGGAGGATAGAATCTAGATTTTAATTGCACAGCCAATGCGTTACGCTCAAAGTGAACAGAATTATTTTAAAATGCTCAAGATATAAGCATTTACAGGCAAGAAAAATTTTACCCTAAGACTTAATAGTATGTGTAGATTGTGTGTAGATTGAAAGAGAGGATACAGTGATAGACTTTATGTCCATTTGGATCAAGATAACAGAGTATTTATGTGACAATGGCTTATCTATCACTTCTGCAGACATCATCATAAAGGAGAGATTATTTTTTTCTTCTAGGAAGGAAGCAAACAGGGAGAAAAATAAAGTAAAAAGAATTTGAAAATGGAGAAAGAAGAACTACAGATGTAATCTTTGACATCCTAAATCAAAATTACTATTTATATAGTTCTCCTCCCAGAAAAGAAACTTGTAACAGTGAACTGAACCCATGCATTAGAGTTTTCCATCTTTAGCATTTGACATATGGCAGGACCTCAACATATGTTTATGCAATGAATCAACAGATGTCAAATAGCTCTTGTCTTATTATTTCAGTATTCTTGAAGATGAAGGAAACTGACTCCTCTGAGAATGGGGGCACTGACAGTTATTTGAGAGTGTATTTAAAACACCTGATGAAAAGAACAAGATAATGATTTAAAGAGAAAAAAAGTAAGAATGACAAGAATAACAGTATCTTGAAATCAATGTAGACCACATGTTTTTGAAACTGTTTTGTGAGTAGTACTAATTTGGAGAGCAGATGAAGAAAAATCAGACCGTGAGAATAATAAATATTCTACAATGAAATCACTCTGGTGTGACCTGAGTGTCAGTTCCCCTGGAGTCCATGGGTGGTAGAAGAAATAAGTGCCTTTGGTATCCTGAAAAAAAACTCTAATTCAGAATAAGGTTCATATTTAGTGAATAGAGAAGTAGAAGTAAAGATTAAGCTCAAAGGAAATATGCTGGTTAGTTTATGGAAGTAGAAGGAATGAAGTCTGTGAGGAAATAGCTACTCTCTATGTAATTCTTCCATTTCAAGGAGCAGAGAGGGCAGCATTCAAAATTACAGAGCAAGATGAAGCAGAGATGAGATGATCTCAATCAGAGCTACAGTAATGCTGGTAAGTAACAAAATTTAGACACTTTATTTTGTAGATCAAATCTGAACCAGAGCTGATGAAGCTAACACTAGGAGTGGAGTGGAGCAAACCACTGGGAAGTATCCAAGAGCTGAGAGGACTCAGAGATTGTAGGTCGGTGGTCATTAGAATAGAGAGAATTATGTTATGACGAAAGATACTGAAGAAGGCTGTGGTGAAAGAAAAGTTGCCTGAAAAATCAACACTTCCTCTTTAAGTAGATGGTAGAAAGTGTCTCCATGATAAAGTAATGAGGATTTACCTTTCAGAGAAAACATATTTTCCATTGCAACAGAAATGTGCAAGAAATCCTTATACAAAATACAGCCAAGAGAAACATTATTGGTACTTGCATTTTCTAATTGATTACCTAGTAATCCTAATGATTATTCTATAAAATAATCACATTAGGAAAAGGAGAGATAATTAAAAATCTATAATATTGAGAATTTGATAGAAAGTAACATATTTCTCTAAAAAGTCACACTCTAAGTGATGAGCCCAAACTGATTGTTGCAAAGTTGTCTTGTAGGGGCTGGCACTGTGGCACAGAGGGTTAAAGCCAAGGCCTGAAGCACAGGCATCCCATATAGGCACTGGTTCTAGTCCCAGC
This sequence comes from Oryctolagus cuniculus, assembly GCF_051225735.1. Lineage (NCBI taxonomy): Eukaryota > Metazoa > Chordata > Mammalia > Lagomorpha > Leporidae > Oryctolagus > Oryctolagus cuniculus. Next base: position 17,730,564 of record NC_142870.1, on the reverse strand, counting down.
TGCTCCTCTTCTGATCCAGGTTTCTGCTGTGGCCGAAAAGCAGTGGAGGATGTGGAGGATGGCGCAAGTCCTTGGGCCCCTGCACCCAGGTGGGAGACCCAGAGGAAGCTCCTGGCTTCTGGCTTCAGATTGGCTCAGCTCTGGCCGTTGCAGCCATCTGGGGAGTAAACCAGTGGATGGAAGACCTCCCTCTCTATCACTACCTCTCTCTGTACCTCTGTATTTCAAATAAATAAAATTTAAAAACAAAAGTAACAGCATCTGCCTAATTTAAAAAAATAGTTGTCTTGTAAAAATTAGAAATACTTCCTCTCACGCATTTATTGAAATCGAGGTATTGTTTGCACCACTATATTTACTAAATGAAAACTGGACAGTGACATATGTTTAATTTTTCTTTCAATTGTCTACAAAAGAGAGCAGATGATCTAAAAAAGCCTCTTTTACCTGATATCTGCAATTCCTCAGGCAGAAGACCAATCTCAGACTAAACATAATCTTTGAAAAGTACATGGGGTTCCGGCGCCCACTTGGTTAATCCTCCGCCTGCGGCGCTAGCATCCCATATGGGCGCAGGGTTCTAGTCCCGGTTGCTCCTCTTCCAGTCCAGCTCTCTGCTGTGGCCCAGGAGGGCAGTGGAGGATAGTCCAAGTGCTTAGGCCCCTGCACCCACATAGGAGACCAGGAAGAGGCACCTGGCTCCTGGCTTTGGATCAGCACAGCGTCAGCCATGGCGACCATTTGGGGAGTGAACCAATGGAAGGAAGACCTTTCTCTCTGTCTCTGTCTCTCACTGTCTATAACTCTACCTGTCAGAATGAAAAAAAAAAAAAAGAAAAGAAAAGAAAAGTGCATAGGAGTCAGCCCTAGGGCATAGCGTTTAAAGCCTCCACCTGCAGTACCGGCATCCCATATGGGTGCTGGTTCATCTCCTAGCTGCTCCACTTCCGATCCATTCTCTGTTGTGGCCTGGGAAAGCAGTACAAGATGGCCCAAGTGCTTGGGCCCCTGCACCGGCAGGGGGGACCCAAAGGAAGCTTCTGTTTTGTGGCTTCGGATTGGCACAGCTCCAGCCATTGTTGCCAGTTATGGAGTGAACGAATGGATGGAAGACCTCTCTCTCTCTCTCTCTCTCTCTCTGCCTCTCCTTCTCTCTCTCTGTAACTCTGACTTTCAAATAAATAAATCTTTAAGAAAAAAAGTGCATAATAAGCCCAATAATTTGATGAAAAGCATGGTTACTTTTGAGAATCACTATCATAACCAATAAGCATTTACTCCAGAAATTAATACGGATTAGGTTTCAAAGCTTTTGTGCCTTTGTTACCATGATTTACAGTTATGTTGTTTCAGAAAACATGACTAGTTTCAGTACCTATCTTTAGTATCAATGAATTAAAATGTTTTTGAAAAACTCTACAAATTCCTTTAAACGTGAACCATTCATTGTTTACAGAAAACAACACATGTGTATAAATGTAGGAAACTAGCTCTAATATTTCAGTATGTGAGTTGCAGCCAGAGTGCTAGAGGAATTTCAAACTTTCAAGAAATATTTATGACATTTGAAGAAACAAGATTTACATGCAAATGTGAAACCATAGGTTTGAACATAAATGTAATAATCCTACTCATAACATAAGAAGAAGCATAAACAATTATAAAATCATAGTGAATTAAAACATAAAATAACTATTTTGTCCATTAGTTGCCTCCTGTCAGGAACAAATACAAGCTACCAGATGAGGACCCCAAACTATGGCTTAAGAAGATGCCATGTGTTGTTTACACTGCTTGGGCTATCTGTGGTTTTGTTGTTTTGGCTGAAAGTCTGGCATACAACATACTGTATGGTAGCGTTTTGTAGAATTATTTCTGACCAAATTAGCCTGGTGGTGCATACATTCACTCTTTCAGTTTTCACAGATTTAATCATATATCTGAGCTTGGAGTTCCTTGGGTTTATCTTGGTTGAAGTTCACTCAGTTTCTTGAATATGAATATTCACCTTTTATCAAAGTTGGGACGTTTTATAAAATTATTTCTTTAAATAATTTTTCAGCTCTACCCTGATTTTTCTTTCATTCATTCTAGGACTCCAGTGAAACGAACATTTTGTCATTGTTTCAGAGGTCCCTGAGGCTCAGTTCTTTTTGAAATTTTTAAATCTGTTTTCTCAGAATTGTTCAAAACAAATAATTTTTATTAATCTGTCTTTAATCATTTTGTTTCCCCTGTCACTTTTGTTTTATGATTTGGCCCATCTGGGGAGATTTTTATTTTGATAATTATAATCTTTTTTTAGTTCTAAAATTTCCATTTGTATTTATTTTTTTACTGGGGTTGTCTATGTTTTCACTTTTTCCAACTGTATACATAATTGCTATAAGGAATTCTTTATGACACCTTCTTCAGAAACACCTATCCACTAATTCTAACATTTATGTCATCTTGGTGTTAGAATTTAGTGATTTTCTTTTCTCATTTGATTTGAGGTTTTACCAGTTGTTGGTGGTTCATGTAACCATTGACTATAATTTGAACATTTTGAATGGTAAAACAATATGATTTTTTTATTAAACTGTTTATTTAAGCAAGCAGTCTACTAATTTAGGACTAAAAGGCATGTCCTCACTCACTTTTGTAGTTTGTTGTTCAAATTTCAATTAAGTTTATTGATCCTCTGCAGTGAATCATGATCTTGCTCATTTCTACATTAATAGGGTGACAAGAATCTGCCCAACCATGCTCAGCATGTGCTAGGGAGAAAAAGGGAAATACCTCACTGCTGAGGAAAGGTGATGGAATTCAGAATTCTATCTACCTGGCTGTGGGGGTAGGGTGTTCACCCATTAGAATAGCTCAAAGAAAAGTGGCAAAGTACCACTACCAGGCTTCAATAGGTAGGGTTGCCTCCTATTATTCAGGTGGTATGAACAACAGAGTTCTGCCCATCATCTCTATAGGGGAGGAATGCTTGCCCCTTTTTTCTGTTGAGTAATGGGTATAAAAGTCAGAGTTATACATACAGGTTATGCTGGCAAGAAGCATCTCACTGTCACTGCTACAGGAAGGTGGGAGTCAGAGTTGTTACCGTCTCTGGCAGAGGGGTGCTGCCTCCCATCTACAGATGGCAGGAGGATGTCAGAATTCTGCTCATGTCTCCAATATGACTCCTTCCTGCAGGAAATGGTGGAAGATGGAGTTCTACCCCCAATCCCACTTCTATGACATCCATGAGAATGGGGACAGGACACAATTTCTTTCTTGATACTCATCTTAAGAAAAGGTGAGTATGGTCAAAATGTTTCTGTTCTGTTGGATTGCCCTTTTCCTTGGTTCTTTAACTGGAGACAGATGAGATAGATAGATGACAGATTGTTATAGATAATTAGATAGATAGATAGATAGATAGATAGATAGATACTTGAAGTGGTCCAAAAGAAAGACAAATAGTTTGTGAAAATATTAAATGATATTATTGACCAGGACCTACTTAAATAACTATTGTATGGCATAGTGGATGGAAGGTAAAGATTGTTTATAATGAAAAATTATCTGTCACTTGTGTAATACAATGTTTTTGTTTTCATCATTGACTTCACCATTCAAATGTAGGTGTTCTTGACAAATATGTTTTTAAATCATTTGTGTTTTGATTGACATAATATTTGTACATATTTGGAGGTGATATTTTTAAAAGACTTACTTATTTTAAAGGCAGCGTAACAGAGAGGAAAGACAGAGGTATTCCATCCATAGGATGCCTCCTTAACTGGCCTAAACTTCACATGTTGTATCAGGCCATTTAGGAGCCCAGAACTCTAGCTGACTTTCACATGTAGGTGGCAGGAGCTTAAGCACTTGGGTCATCTTTTGCTGCCTTCTTAGGCACATTAGCAAAGATTTAAATCAGAAACAGCTCCTGGGACTTGAAGCAGTACTCTGATATGGGATGTCCCAAGCAGCAGCTTAAGTAATTGGGCCACAATGCTGGCTGCTTATAAGGTGATAAATAAATTATTGTATATATTTGGTAATGATTAGTTCAGAGTAATGAGCTCATAACATCCACAGAATTATCAATAAAGTACAGTATTCTTGGGAGATTGAGGTATATGCTTACTTTTTTGAAAAAAAAATCTACCTTCACTTGTCTGAGGATGGAAGGTACAAGATTAAGCCCAAAACATTATTCAGGAAAAGCTAATGTGTTCTAACTGTGTGGATTATGGAAAAGATGGGGAAATCTGAAGAGATATAAGTTATCATGAGGAAACACAATTTTTTACAAAAAACATATGTCAAGTTATTATTCAGCTTTTTCATTTTGTTTAGGATTGAACAATGCTATGGTATAGAAGTTTGTTTCTTTCCCAAATTCATTTATTGATACCTTATTGACAAATATGATAGGATGTAGAGGAAGGGAGTAGCTTACAAAGGTGTCACCTTACTAAAAAGGAACAGAGAGCCTATCACTTCTGCCATGCAATCCAGAAGGGGACTCTATCACCTGACCATGTGATCCTGGATTTTCAGCCTCCAGAGTTGGGAGAAACAATTTTTCATTATTTACAAGTCATTCAGTTTATTGATTCTGTTACAGCAGCCCAAATTTAGTGTGACAACCGCAAATGTTCATTCTCAACTAGATAGTCACAGAAAATTGAACAAGCAATGAAAACCATTACAAACACTGTTAGCAGTCTCCAACTATGCACACTCTCCTTCTCTCACAGTGATGGAGTTTCACCCCACATGCAAACACTAGAAATGAAGAGCACATTTCAAATCTCCTTTACTCCAGGTATGGTCATGTGTCTAACTCTCAGACATATGATTATGAGTGAAAGTTATGCACATATCTGATAGAAATGCCCCTGGAGGAAAAATTTTATGGTGGCTTCTGTGTCTTCCTCTACTCCATTGTCCATATTGAACCTTAAAGGGAAGTACAACATAGTAGGAAAAAGCTGAGTAACCAGAGAGAGGAAGAGAGAAAATCGGTTCCTTTTTATTCTGCAGAGTAGAAGTTTGTCCAGATTTCGAGATATTCCTTAATAGAGTCAAGTTGACATCATAAAATCAATCATCACAAGATCCTTGCATTTTCCATAATAAGCATTTTCCATGAACTTTTTGAACACCTCACATATAATATTTCTTATAGCTTCAGCCTAAACTATCCCTCTGATACCAATTACCAAATCAGTGGTTGGTTGAATTGTTTCATAGCAAAACAGAGAAATTCTGGAGAATGATTTTTTTATTTGACAGGTAGAGTTATAGACAGTGAAAGAGAAAGAGAGAGACAGAAAGATCTACATTCTGTTGGTTCACCCCCAAATGGCCGCTACAGCCAGCACTGCGCCAATCTGAAGCCAGGAGCCAGGTGCTTCTTCCTGCTCTCCCATGTGGGTGCAGGGGCCCAAGCGCTTGGGTCATCCTCCACTGCCCTCCTGGGCCACAGCAGAAAGCTGGACTGGAAGAGGAGCAACCGGGAATAGAACCTGGTGCACATATAGGACTCCGGCACCAGAGTTGGAAGATTAGCCAAGTGATGGAAAGTGATTTTCAGTTGTTGTGCAGAGGGGACACAAACTGCTTATTAATGCCTTCCGTGCTTTTCAAACAGTTAAATAATAAGTCCACGTGGTTTGATCCAAAAGTGAATTTAGGATAATTAAATAATCAATACTTGAAATTTGTCATTGTCTTCCTTTAACCATCCTATGATGGGCATGTAATAATGTATGAAATGGCTAAATACAAATAAACTGATAAAAGGAACAACCTAATCGGAAAGAAGGTAATTGATGATTGTAAGAAAACCAACTTATGTCAACACAGCCAACTCAACCTTGTCATTTATGTTGCTAAAATGCTCGAAGTAAAGACCTTAATCAATTTCAGACCCTTAAATATTATTAAAAAATAAACTAATAAATTCACAATTGAAGGTATTTTGTAAAAAAATAAAGGAGATACTTAAATATAATGGATTAAGTTAAATAATACAATCAATTAATACCTGACATATCTATACTCTTGTTGTCCCTAAACTTTATAAAATAAATCCTATTAAAAAATCTAAATCTCAAAGCCATATTACTTTTTTAAGATTATGTTTATTTAATTGAAAGCAGAGTTAGAGAGAAAGAGACAAATAGAGATCTTCCATCCACTGGTTCATTCCCCGAATGGCCACAATGGCTGGGACTGAGCCAGATTGAAACCAGGAGCCAGGAGCTAGGAGTCAGGTGCTTCTTTGGGTCTCCTACATGGGTGCAGGGGCCTTGAGCCATCCTCTGGTGTTTTTTCAGGTGCATTAGCAGAGAGATTGATTTGAAGTAGAGCAGCTGGGAATCGAACTGGAACCTATATAGGATGCTGGCATTGTATACGGTGGCTTAACACCTTGTGCCGCCTCACTGGCCTCAGAGACATATTTCTAAAGTTAGGCATTTGATTATTGCTATAATGTTATGACAATATTTTAATCAGTTTAATTTTGCAGTTTAATTTTAATCATTTCCTTTAGTTACAATACCAGGAGTGAGATAGCTGAGATGATAGTTATATTTTAGTTTTCTGAGGAATCTCTGTGTTTTCCATAATGGTTGTACCAGTTTATATTCCTATTAGGGTGTATTAGGGTATCTTTCTCCACATCCTCACCAGAACTTGTTACTCACTGAGCTTTGGATAATAGTGATTCTAAATGTGTTGAGATGAAACCTCATTGTGATTTTTATTTGCATCTCCATGATGGCCAGTGATCCTGATAATTTTTTCATGTGTTTGTGAGATATTTATATTTCATCCTTTGAAAAATACCTGTTTATATACTTTGCCCTTTCTTAACTGGATTATTTCACTGCTGTAGAGCTTCTTGAGCTCCTTACACACTTTGGCAATCAATTCTTTATTAGATTCATAGTTGGCATAAATTTTTCTCCCACTCTATCCATTGCCTCTTAACTTTGTTCATTGTTTCCACTTTGTGCAGATGCTTCTTAACTCAATGTATTCCCATTTGTTATGTTTGCTTTTATTGCCTATGCTTCTAGGGTCTCATACAAGGAGTCTTTGCCTAGGCCAATGTCTTGCTGTGTTTCCCCTTTGTTTTCCTTAGTAATTTGATGGATTCAAGTTTAGATCTTGATTTATTGTAAGTTGGATTTTATATACGGTTAAGGTCTTGTTTCAACTTTCTGCATATAGATCCAATTTTCCCAACATAATTTGTTGAAGAGATTGTCTTTTCTTTATGGAATGATTTTAGCTCATTGGTAAAAGATTGGTTGATTGTAGATGTGTGGGTTAACTTCTGGGGTTTTGATTTTGCTCCATTAGTTTACTTGTTTATTTTTGTGGCAGAACCAAACTCTTTTGATAATAAAAGTCTTGTAGTATGTCTTGAAATCTGGCATTGTGATGCCTCTAGCTTTGCTTGTATTGTTTAATACTGCTTTGGTGATTCTGAGTTTTTTATATTTCCATATGGATTTTCCAATTTTTTTTTGTTATGTGAAAAATGTACTGGTAATTTGACTGGAATTACATTCAGTCTGTAAATTCCTTTGAATGGCCTGGACATTCTGATCTTAATTCATCTTATCCATGAACATGGAAGATTGTTCCTTTTTTGTCTGTCTGATTTTATTTCATTAATATTTTACAATTTTCACAGAAGATATCTTTCACATCATTGGGTAAATTTATGCCAAGTTATCTAAATTTAGCTGCAGCTATTGAGAAGGGGACTGATCTAAACATTTTCTCAGCCAGAACATTGTTCATGTATCAGAATGCCACTAACTTTTGTGTGTTAATTGTATATCCTGCAATGTTGCTGAATTCTCTTAGGAGTTCTAATAGTCTCTTAATGGAGTATTTTTGCTCCCCTATATAAAGTATCATGCCATCTGAAAACAGGGACATTTTCACTACTTCATTTCCAGTTTATATCCTTTTCTTTTCCTTGCCTAATGGCTCTGGTTAAACTTCTAAAACTATGTGGAATAAGAATGGTAAGAATGGGCATCCTTCTCTGGTTGAAGATCTTCGTAGAAATATTTCCAGCTTTTTCCTATGCAATATGACACTGGTTGTGAGTTTTACATAAGTATCCTTTATTGTGTTTAGCTATGTTACTTCTACATTAGCATTTTTAAGGTTTTTATAAGGAAAGGATATCCAATTTTATTGACTGCTTTCCTTGTATCTGCTGAGATCACAATATAGTTTTTCTTCCCATACATTTTATTGCTGTGATGTATTGATTTACATATGTAGAACCATCCCTGCACACCTAAGATAAATCCCATTTGGAACCAGGGGACTATCATTTTGATGTGTGGCTGAATTTGAATAGCTAGTATTTTGTTATGGATTTTTGCATTTGTGTTCATCAGGAATGTTGGTCTATAGCTTGTTGTATCTTTTTCTAGTTTTGGTGTTAAAGAATGATTTCCTCATAGAATGAGTTTAAAAGAGTTCCCTCCTTTTCTTTTTTTTTAACTTTTATTTAATGAGTATAAATTTCCAAAGTACGGCTTATGGATTACAATGGCTTCCCCCCCATAACGTCCCTCCCACCCACAACCCTCCCCTTTCCCATTCCCTCTCCCCTTCCATTCACATGAGGATTCATTTTCAATTCTCTTTATATGCAGAAGATCAGTTTAGCATACATTAAGTAAAGATTTCAACAGTTTGCTCCCACACAGAAACATAAAGTGAAAAATAATAGATGATTTTTTAAATGATGATGAAATCAGATCAGACCTATTGTCATATTTAATCCCAGTGAGAGTCAAGTTGGGATTTGCTAATTTCTTTTTTTTTTTTAACAGAAGATCAGTTTAGTATACATTAAGTAAAGCTTTCAACAGTTTGCACCCCCATAGAAACACAAAGTGAAATATACTGTTTGAGTACTCATTATAGCATTAAGCCTCAATGTACAGCACATTAAGGACAGAGATCCTACATGAGGAGTAAGTGCACAGTGACTCCTGTTGTTGACTTTACAAATTGACACTCCTGTTTATGGCATCAGTAATCTACCTATGCACCAGTCATGAGTTTCCAAGGCTATGGAAGCCCCTTGAGTTCTCCGACTAAAAGAGTTCCCTCCTTTTCAATTGTTTTAAGCAGTTTAAGTAGAATTGATATTATTTCCTCTTGAAATTTGATGGAATTCAGCTCTGAAAGCCTTCCAGCCCTGTGATTTTCTTTGTTGGGATGATGTGGTTCAGTCTCAGTTTTGGTTATTGGTTTATTGAGGCTTCAATTTTACTAAATCATATTTTTCTTGAAATCTATCAATTTCTCCTAGATTTTTCATTTTTTTGGCATATCACAGTTCATAATGGTCAGGGCTGTGCCAAGTGGAAACCAGGAGTTGGGAGTTCTTCCATATCTCCTATGAGGGTAGCAGGGGCCAAAGCACTTAGGTTATCTTTTGCTGCTTTTCCTAGGTCACAAACAGAGAGCTGGACCTGGGAGTAGAACATGAACTGGTGCCCATCTGGATGGCCATGTTGCAGGGAGTGTTTTACCTGCTGTGTCACAACACTGGCCCACACCTTTCCAGTTTTTTGAGGTAGGCACTTGTTGCTCTTAACTTTCTTCTTTACACTGTTTTTGCTGTATTCCATAAGTTTTAGTAAGCTGTGTTTTGATTTTCATTCATTTGAAGGATTTTTTTTAATTTGCTTTTTTGTTCTATAACCCACTGTTTTTTCAAGAGCATGTTGTTCAGTCTCCATCTGTATGTTTATTTTTTAGTTTCTTTTGTTGTTAATTTCCAATGTCATTTCATTGTGTTCTGAAAAGATAGCTGATGCGATTTCGTTTTTTTTTTTTTTTCAAGTTTATTGAGATATTTTTTATGGCTGAGTATTTTGTCTCTCCTAGAGAATGTTCCATACACTGATGAAAAAAATGAGTAATCTGCAGCCGTGGGGTAGAATGTTCTGTAGAAATATATTAGATCCATTTGGTCTATAGTATGGATTAGCTCTGTTGTTCTTTCTTGATTTTTTTTCAGTCTGGTTGATCTGTCCATTTATGAAAGTGGGGTGTTGAGGTCCTCCATTTTTATTGTATTGGAGCATATGTTTCCCATTAAATCCATGAACATTTGTTTTATAAAACTGGGTACCTTAACATTGGATGCATATACACTTACTATAGTCATATCTTATTGAATTGATCCCTTAATACATAATATTTTTGTCTCTTTTAATAGTTTTCTCTTAAAATCTATTTTATCTGATATAATAATAGCAACTCATGTGAGTTTTTCATTTCCGTTTGCATGGAATGTCTTTCTCCATCCTTTAACTTTCAGTCTGTGTATATCTTTATTGGTGAAGTGTGCTTCTTGTAGGCAGCATATGGATGGCTATTTTTTTTGCATTCAGCCAGTCTGTAGGTTTTAATTAGAAAATTTAGTCTATTCAAGGTTATTATTAGTAAATAATGACTTAGTCATGCCATTTTTCTATGAGTTCCCATTTTTTCAACATTTTTTGTCCTTTTATTAGGAGGTAATTTGTCTTCACATTCTTTCATGACATTGATTATCCTTCTCTGTTTTGGTTGTAGTACATCCTTAACTATCCTTTGTAGGGCTGGCTGGGTGGTGACAAATTCTTTCAATTCTTGTTTATCTTGGAAGGTCTTTATTTCACTTTGATACATGAAAGAGAGCTTTGCTGAGTACAGTGTTCTGAGTTGGCAGTCACACATCCTGGGTGTATGCTGTCCAGTCTGTAAGCTCCCCCTTCCCCAGCTCTGGTGACCTCTGGCACTGGCAGAATTGCTTACTCTTCCCTGAGCCAACATATACATAGTTCAGGTGCTACTCCACCACAGCAAATTGAGTCAGATGCTTTTGTAGGGGAAGGGGAAAGAGGCAATGTGCCCTGCCTTCACATAGCTACATAGTCCCCCAGAACCCTGCCATCTCCCCAGGTCAGACTGGATGCAGGTGTGGACTGAGGAATTCTCTCTCAATTAAAGCTGCCAGTGGTGGAGGCTGTGGCAGCCTCATCTCACCTGGCCCTTCCATGTAGCAGAAGTTGGTGGCAGCATGTTTGTCCTCTCTCCTTACTGCTCCATGGAGTTCCTGTTCTATTCTGTTCTTTCTCCACTGAAACTTTCTCTCCATCAATCAGTCCTCTGGGAATGTGATCCTTCTTTTGTTTTTATGGTATCTTTCTCTGGCTGAGGTCTGTGCAGCTTCTCACTATTTAGCCATCTTGGATCTGCTCTGAATCTTGATTTTTAACTATTTGTGTAAAAATTTAGTATCACTGGGTCAGGCATTTGGCATAGAGTTTAGAATATCCCTTGAGGTATCTACATTCCATATTAGAAATCCTAGATTCAAATCCGAGCTACAATTCTGGTTTGAGCTCTCTGCTATTACAGACACTGGGAGACAACAGTAATGGATCCAGTAGCTGGATCCTTGCTATCCAATTAAGATATCTAGATTGAGTGTCTGGCTCTAGGTTTTGGCCTGACCAAATGCTGGCCTTTGTAAGCATTTAGAGTGTGAACTAGTAGGTGAGAAATCTCTATCTTCTATCTACCTATGCTCTATCTTCCATCTTCTTTCTATTGTCTATCATCTATTTTCTCTTTATATATATCAGATATGTATCAGATAAATAATTTTAAAAATTAACATCATAGATACAGTTAGAATGAACTATTTATTTCCAGAGGGATCATACTGAAAAAGTTTTAATATCATGTGGAATTATATGATTTTTACAGCATATTGAGTATGTTTAAAACTATTATTTAAACTGCATATTTGTTATGTATTGCTATAACTGCAAAGTACCTCAGGACTTGGTTGCTTAAAGCAGCAAACTCTTTATTTGGTCGTGTTTCTAAAGATCAATAATTTGGGAAGGAATCAGCAGAAGAATGTACTATGTAGCATTAGCATCATTGGCACTAGACTTTCACCATGCTGTGGAGTACATGTGGTGAATTACCAACCTAGACCCACGTATCCCTCCATATGTTCTATTCTCCTCCAAACAGGAACACTGGGCTTCCACTCAAGATGGAAGTCACATGGGTTTCTTACATAGCAGCTGGTGTCCAACAGGAAGCATGCCTCAAATGTGACAGAGAAGCTACAAGACTCTTTAGGCCAATGTCACTTACATTGCATTTCATTTTTCAACGTTGGTTGTAGAATCTGCCCACATTCAAGGGGATGAGAAATAGATACCTCCTCTCAATAAAGAAGATCAAATAATTTGGGTTCATCTTTAATCCATCATCATGTATAAGGCAAACTTCAGATAGGAAAACAAAGATATGAAGAAGCTTCACATATGCATAAACTGGAAAATAAAGAAATAAAGATCTTTTGAATTTAAAATGCCTTTTGCAACTTTGGGACAGCTTCAAGACATTTTTGTGTACACTGTGAACATTTCAGAGAATTGCAGGAAGAATTTGAAAAGAATGTTATAAATACATAGTTTAAATAATGCGTTCCTCCCCAGCTGTCATGAAAAGTGAGAATAGTGAGGAACTAACACACACACACACACACACACACACACACACACAACAGCCTTTAATGGGCAGATGTAGTTCAGTGGGTTAATCTACAGTTTGGGATACCTGTATCTTTTGTCAGAGTGCCTGGTTTAAGTACTGGCTCCCTTACTTTCAATCCAGCTCCCTGTTACTGCATCCTGGAAAGATAGCAGATGATAGCCTACCTGTGTATCTGTATTGCCCACAAAGGAGAACTTGATGGACTTCTAGGCTTCAGATTCAGCTTGGCCAAATTCTGTCTGTTGTAGCCATTTGGCATATTAATCAGTAGATGGAACTTCTCCCTGTCTGCCTCTATCTGTATCTATCCGCCCTTCAAATAAAACTGAAAATAAATAATTTTAAAAACAAATAAATATAATATAGATTGCCGAGTTTCTTAATTCAAGCAATTTTACTTCAACGATTTTTTTTCTTTTTTTTAAAAAAAGATTTATTTCTCTACTCATTTGAAAGCAAAGTGACAGAGAGAGAAATCTCTCATCCACTGGTTCACTTGCCAAAAGCCTACAACTGAGGTTAGGCCAAACCAAAGCCGGGTCTCCTACCTGGGTGACAAAGACCCAAACACTTGGGTAGCAATCTGCTGCCTACCCAAACACATTAGCAGGACACTGGATCGGAAGCAGAGTAGCCAGTTCTCAAACTGGCACATGGATGTGGGATGAGGGCATTGGAAGCAGTAGCTTAAGCCACTGTGCCACAAAGTCCACCCTACAAATCATTATTGATGTTCTGTCACGAACTTAGGGATTTTATTAAGCAATCAGGCTGTAACAATAAAGAGACAAATATTGTTTTCTTTCCTTCCTTGTGCTTACAACTTAATGTTACAAAGTAACTCTAAAGAAAATTCAGCTGGAGTAATGTAGAACAATAGTCTTTGTTTAATCCTCAAATGAGGAAAGTTATGTGAAAAAGATTAATACAACATAAAACAATGAAATACAAGCTTATAAATGCATTCAGTAATTCAGTCAAATAAGTATAATTGAAGGTTTTGTTATATCCCTAGTTCCTCCTAAATCTTTAGGCTAATGCATAAACTATGTTTTAATGAAAACAGATGCCTCCCTGCACACAGGACAGTTCCATCTGCTCTGTAGTTGCAAACGGGAACGTCTTCTCATTGCTTACCAGCCCATCCCCAGTTCCAAGAAAACATGAGCCTCTTAAAACAAAGTTGAAAATCTAGGGACTTGCGAGTCAGCTGGCAGTGTGTCTGCATTTTTCAACAGGCTTGGATATCGAAGGGGAGCTTAGTGTGCACTCTGTAACTGACCTCTCCGAGCCAAGTTCAGAGTGGTGTGAGTTATCAAATCTGACAGCCTTCTGGCAACGCTTTGAAGGCTCTTGGGCCAGACTCCCTTCCAAGCTCAGCTGGGATCAATTAGGATAAATAATAGCTCTTGCAATAGCTCGTTCCTACCATGCTTTTTAAATGCATTTAGTGAGCAATAATGCAATTTATGGCTTACCTATACATTGCTATGCATTTAAAAAAAATCAGATCAAAATTGAAAGGCTAAAACACTCTGAGAGTTGTAGAACAATCCAGTGTGGGAATGGGACAATCAAAGAGGCATTTTAAAGATGAAATCTTTAACCTTTATATATGTAAATAAAGAAAGTAAAAGGAAAAAATAATAAATAAAGATGCCTTTCTCTAAATTTAGGACATAATTAGACATGCACTCAAAAATATTTTTCTCCCAAAGCTGAACTCTTATGCCTAAATCCATAAAAACAATATTCTGAGAGTCCAGTTAAAATATACCACATACCACGCACACACACACACACACACACACATACACACACGGAGAGAGAGAGAAAGAGAGAGAGAGGAGAGAGAGAATCAAGGATTTTGTCTGCCACAGCATTCCCAGGTCCTCTCCAGTACAGGTTACTAGTAAATAGCAACTACAGGATACTCCATGGAAACCAGAGGGTACAAGAGAAAATGGTAATTTTGGGGACAGTGTTGTGGCATAGTGGGTAAAGCGACCGCCTGCAACATGAGCATCCTGTAAGGGCATTAGTTCGAACCTTGGTTGTTCCACTTCTTATCCTGCTCCCTGCTAATGTGCCTGGGAAAGTAATGGGTGGTGGCCCAAGTACTTGTACCCTGTACCCATGTGAGAGATCCAGAAAGAGCTCCTGGCTCCTAGCTTCTGATCTTTGCGGCCACTTGAGGAGTAAACCGGCAGATGGAAAATATCTCTCTCTCTCTCTCTCTCTCTCTAACTTTGCTTTTTAAAATAAGTAAAATCTTAAAAAAAAAGAAACAGAATTTTCTATAACAAGAGTGAGGCTGCATTCGACAATGTTTTCTGTTTCCGGTTTCATGTAACTCAAAATTTGGTTTTCTTGGGCGTTTCTCTTCATGTGGCCTAAGGGTAAGTTACTTTCATGCATGATGTTCAGACTTTGGCTATTTGCAAGAATTATTTTTTAATCTTTTCAATTGCTACTAGAATCATGAAACTGTTGTGACATCTTTTTAATAATTGTGTAGGTTTGACATGGATCTCTCACAAAGTAAGTACATGTTTAAAGCAACTGTAACATAACGTTAGTCTATATTTGTTTTTGTGTATTTTCTGCTTCACTTTTTTTTTTTTGTCTATCAGCCTCAAATCCTGATCTTTTCTTCAAGTTTGTTTAATTGAGAGACATAGAAATACACACACCAAGGAGACAGAGAGAGAGGCAATTCCAACCACAGATTCACTCCCTAAGTGTGATTAATGATTGGGGACCAAAGCATGGAACTAGAAACTCAATCAGGTTTCCCATGTGGGTGGCAGGAACCCAACCTCTTCAATCATAGTTATTGTCTAAGAGGGTCCACCTTAGGAAGAAACCAGAATTAGGAGCTGGAACTATGACCTGAACCCAGATAATCCAAGATGTGATGCAGGCATTCTGTCTGACATCTTAGCCAATACTAAGTCAAATGCCCACTGCCATCACTACATTTTTTTCTTTTGATTTTTTTTTAACATGAAAGATTTATTGTTAATAACACTGCCTTAGATTTTGTTTCTTATTCAGATACAAAAAACTATTTGAAGTCCTTTCTACAGAAACTTTTGCACAAGTGATAAGAATTGTTTTTTCAGACAGGTTGTATTTATTACATGAATTTCTTTTTTGACTTACAGTGATAGCCAGAAGTGAGGAAGACTGAGGAGAAAGTGATCAAATACTGTTTACAAACATTCAAGCTATCCATCCAATGTGACTGATTGTTGGCTCTGCAGTCTTTCAGAATATTCATTCAGTAAGGTCCCTACTAGCTACCAAGAATACCGTGATACCAAGGCTGGCTCTTTGCTCTACCAACCTGACTACGAAGCCTAGATGAGTTATGGGCTGTTTTCAGCTCAGATTCTAAATTTGTGGAGTAATAGCAGCAAGGAGGAAACTCTTAAGAAATATTCTTAGGTGTTTAAATTTAACTGAAGAGTGATCCATGTTAAATATAAGAGTGGGAATAAAAGACGGAGGAGATGTACAATTTGGGACATGCTCAAGCTGACATGCCTCAAATGGTGGAGTTAGAAATGTGTCAGGGAATTCCAATACAATCCCATCAAGGTGGCATGTACCAATGCCATCTCACTAGTCCAAGTGATCAATTTCAGTTCACAATTGATCATACTGATAGGTATAAGAGTCAAAGGGATCACACAAACAAGACTAGTGTCTGCGAATACTAACTGATAGAATAAAAAAAAGGAGAGAACGATCCAACATGGGAAGCGGGATACACAGCAGACTCATAGAATGGCAGATGTCCTAAAGAGCACTCTGGCTTCAGAGTGGTTTATCTCTAAAAACACGTGACATTTTGTCAAATAGTATTTCAAATGACCAAAACATATAGTTTGGTGAAATGATAGACATCATTGTTATTATAAGGACTATGATTATGGAATGTGTGTGTGTTTACATGCATGTGTGTGCACATACTCTCTAATGTATGAATCTGAAGGATACAGTATTTACACTGTGTGCTCAAACTATTTTGCACATCATTTCTTTTTCCATTATTGACTTCTACTGAGAGGTAGTGAGAATATATACTGTCAAAATTTGGGTAACAGAAATGATAGATAAAAAAGTTTAGGCTGCATTCTGTTTAATCTTAAAAATATTTACAGAGTCATAAAAGTACTTTTACTGTTTGAAATATGAAGGACACAAAAGATATAAGGCTTGGTTTCTTTTTTTTTAAGATTTATTTATTTTACTTGAAAGTCAAAGTTACGCAGAGAGAGGAGAGGCAGAAATAGAGAGAGGAAGAGAGAGTGAGAGGGAGAGAGAGAGAGAGAGAGAGGTCTTCCATCTGCTGGTTCATTTCCCAAATGGCCGCAACAGCTGGAGCTGCGCGGATCCAAAGCCAGGAGCTTCTTCTCAGTCTCCCATGTGGGTGCAGGGGCCCAAGGACTTGGACCATCTTGCACTGCTTTCCTAGGCCGTAGCAGAGAACTGGATTGGAAGTGGATCCAGCCAGGTCTCACACCGATGCCCGTATGGGATGTTGGCATTGCAGGCGATGGCTTTACCCACTGTGCCATAGCGCCGGCCCCCAAGGATTGGTTTCTGGTCATAACGGGATTAAAAATCTTAATAAGGAGATCTAAATGGAAAAATAACAAAGGTGTAAAAATATAAGATGGCTTGTAATCGAAAGTAAGTGTTTCTAACTGATGGTTATCAAAGTCAGGAAAGTGATTAGGGACGAGGTATTCAGAGAAGAGTTTGTGGACAGTTACACTGTTTGCCACTCTCTGATTTAAATCTCTACAGGATGGAAGAGAAAGAATCAGCAATGGAATTCTGAGAATTCAAGCAGTATGAGCAATGGGATGGGATGGAAAACAAAGTCTGAGGATAACTAAGACATAATGGGATAATTATCTTTACATGATCAAAAAATGACTGCTTACAACACTTTGTAGATAATGTTATTCCTGCAAGTGTGGTGGTCAGCAATTATGCTAGCTTGCTTATCTCTGTGATTTGTCTTGCAATTGTTTTAATAAAAATCAATTATATACTTAAGACAAGTTTCTAGGGTGACTCGCTATTGCTTTTGCACATAATTCCTAAAGATGAACACCTGCAGAAACCCTTGTGCAGTGCAAGCTGACTCAAGTATTTTGCTTTAGAAGTGTTTTCTGGCCTCCTTTGTTGGCATTTTGTTTGATTTTTCATAAATATATAATTATATTTTTAAAGAATTGTATTTATTTCAAAGGCAGAGATATAGCGTGAAAAAGCGGGAGAGGAGAGAGAGAGAGAGAAAGAGAGAGAGATGGAGACATCTGCTGGTTCCTTCCCTATATGACTGTGTTGGCTGGACTGGGACAGGACAAAGCCAAGAGCCTGGAACACCATTCAGTTCATGCACAAGGGTGACAGGGGCCCAAACACTTTTGGGCCATCTTTTGCTACTTTTACAAGCACGTTG
The DNA here is from genome assembly GCF_051225735.1 of Oryctolagus cuniculus. Lineage (NCBI taxonomy): Eukaryota > Metazoa > Chordata > Mammalia > Lagomorpha > Leporidae > Oryctolagus > Oryctolagus cuniculus. The sequence continues at coordinate 17,712,476 of NC_142870.1, read as the reverse complement.
CTAGAGTGCTGGAAAGTAGAGGTGGGTCAGAAGGGGTGCTGGATCGCCATATTGCAGGCAGCAGCTTAACCCACTGTGCCACAAAGTCATCCCCTAGCATCATTTTTAAATCCAATACCATTTTCTTTTTCATTAATTTTCTTATCCACTCACATTAACTCTTGTGTACATTTTTAATTCATTCTTCCATGTTCCTCTCATTTTTACTTGAAGCTTAGTGTTTATTTTCCAATTTTATCATGTCTTGTGCATAAAACATGAGATAAATATTAATTGAAATTAATAATAATTTGTTTCAATTTACATTTATCTAATGTTTTCATTGTATAGTTTTATCACATTATGTTACCACACAAATTTGACTTAATGAAAGTATAAACCTTTGAAGGCACAAATTCTGCTTCTGATAATTACTCTAAAATTCTTTAGAGAAAACAGTGGGATGCACATGGATACCGTAGTCTATGACTTCAAACTGTCACATCACCTTTGAAGGATTTTATTTGGAACCACAATGTAATGATAGCTAAAAAGACACATAAGATATTACTCGCCAAATGTAAACTATCAGGTTGTCACTAAAGATGGCTCCAAGGGACAGGCATTGTGATGCAGCAGGTAAAGCCATTGCCTGCAAAACTGGTATCACATATGGGCAAGGCTTTATGTACCAGCAGCTCCACTTCTGATCTAATAACCTGCTAATGGCCTGGAAAAAGCAAAGGAAGATGACCTGAGTGTTTGGACCCCTGTACACACGTGGGAGACCTGGGCGAAGCTCCCGGCTCCTAGTCTTCACCTGGCCCAACCCTGGCTGTTGCTGTTGCAGCCATCTGGAAGTGAACCATAGTATGGAACGTCTCTCTCTCTCTCTTCTCTCTCTGTAACTCTGACTTTAAAACAAATAAAAAGATGACATCAAGGAGCCAGCCTTCAATAACTTATAAAGTTTCATCCCTGGAGGAAAATAATTAGAAGTTAGTGGTTAAGATATTCATATCTCACATTGGAGAACTAGGTTTGATTCTCAGATCTAGCTCCTGACACCAGCTCCCTTCTAAGGCAGACCCTGAATAATTAGGCTCCTGTATGCAGTTCTCGGCTCATGGCTCTGGCTTTGGTTCAACTTCAGCTTTAGTGAGCTTTTGGAGACTGAACTAATGAATGGAACATTCTCCTCTCCTCTCTTCTCCTCTACTCCACTCCCTTCCCCTTCCCTCCCTACCTCTCCCCTCTCCTACCCATCCTTTCCCTCCACTCCACTCCTCTCCCCCTCTCTCTCTCCCTGCATCTCAAATAAATAATTTTCAATCAAAAGAAAAATAAATCAATAGAATGTTAAACCAGTCCCAGATCTGTTCTTTTAGAATGACTGTGGTCTTCCAATCTTGAAATCTTGGGAATGTTGAGCTGTGATGATGAATATGTGAATTTATACCACTGGAGAGACTATAAGGGAATGTCATAGGAACATGAAGCAATGAGTGAGACATAGTTGTCTCAGAGCTCCAGGTGAGCCTCTCAAGACTATTACACTGGGCACATTCTGAACTTTACAACAGGAGAGACCTCAGGTGAATCTGAAGGAACCACATGGAGAATAGGTGGATTCAGTGCTATGATTTAATGTTCCCTCTAAAACTCACGTTGCAATTTCATTGCCATTTTAATAGTATTAAGAGATGTTACTGTCAAGAAGTGGTTGGGCCATGAGGCCTCTGCCCTCAAAAATGGGTTTATGTCACTATTTGGGGAGTGAGTTAGTTATTAGGGAAGTGAGTTTCTGACAAAGGATGTGTTTGGACTGATTCTCTGTTTCCGGCATGCTCATTGTCCTTCCGCTGTGTTGTAATCGTGTAAGCAAGTCCTCTCCAAATGCAAGCAACCGCCTGATACTAGAATCCCCAGTCTCTGGAACTATCTGAGCTAAAGAAATGTCTACTATTTATAATTCACCCAGTCTGTTGTGGATTTCTATTTTAGTAGCAGAAACAGATTATGACACTAAGTAAAAAAAGATACAATTGAAAAGAAATAAAAATAATATGAAGAAAATAATCTCTCTTGGGAGACTGAATGCATTGATAGCCAATTCTCAATAGAAAAGAAGCTACTATAACTTAATATAGCTTATTTACTGAAGAAAAACACAAAAAGCAAAGAACATAAAAGCTAATATGTAACATACTTAATGATAAAAGATTCAAACTGTAATACTGGAGATATAGAACAAGGTTATGAAGCAATAAAAATAAAATGACTGCCATAAAAGATCCTGCCAGTAGAATAAAATAATACAAGTCAGTACACATTTGTCTATAATTTCATAATTATTTATACAGAAAATCTTAAGTCATCAACAAAATATGTTCTGCATCTCATAAGCAGGTTTGACAATAGTACAGGAAGCATGGTGCATATACAAAATTCTTGTGTTTGCAATATAGTGGCACTACACAAACAAAAAAATGAAATGGAAAACAGCCTTTCCAAAAGTACTGTATTGGAATTTTCAATATTGTTTCCAAAAATTCATGTTGTCTTGGAACCTGTAAATATGACATTATTTGGAAACGGTGTCTTCAAAGAGGTGATCAAGTTAAAATAAGGTAGTACTATATTAGAGTGGGCACAGTCCCATAACCAAAAGCCTTAAAAAAGGGAAATTTGGGTATGGAGATGTTGATGGGGAGGAAAAAAAAAAAAACACGTGATGACAGAGGCTGAGATCTGAGGGATGCATTATGAATCCAAGGAATGTCACAAGAATAAGGAGCCAACACCAAAGCCCAAAACAAAGATTGGAAGCGACTCTTCCTTAGAGCCATCAGTTGTTACCCTCAGGTGTCCCTCTTGACACCTTGAACTTCTTCTTTTCAGAACTCATGATCCATAGATTCACTCTTGTCCCAATTTAAAAAACAAAACAAAACAAAAAACTAGAATTTTTGAAGATGTCCACCAATTGATTTGATCCCCAAACATATAAGAAAATACAAAGAACTTCAATGTTATTACATATTTTATTTAAAAAAAAAAACTGTTTTAAAGGCTTAGGGTGTCTGATTTCAAGATTTATTATAAAACTGCACGCAGACGATGCTGTAATGCATCACATAGTACCCCATAAATACACACAATTTCTATAGTCTGTAAAATGTGTTTAAAAGATAAACTTGGAACAGAATATACCCAAACATACATAACCAATTTTTTTTATTGCATTGATACTTAATGGGAGAAGAAAATTGTTTTCAAAAAAAAGGGCTAGAGAGTGAAAGTCCAGATCAAAAACATGAGTGTCTATTCTTAACTCACCCCCCCAAAAATATGGAAAGAACTCAAAATAGATTGTAGGTTTAATATATAATCTGAAATATAAACTATATATAAATAAAAATGTAGGAAAATGTATTTATGATTTTGGTATAGGCACTGACAAAAATAATGAGATCCCTCATCTACTGTCTTATGTTCTTTATGAGTTGAGCAGGACGTGTCACCCCTAAAACACATGCAAAATGTTTAAACTGATGTCTTAATTGTAATTGTTGATGCATCAACAGTGGATACTTGATCCAATTATGATTTATTAGAAGTGCGTCTGAAGTGTTGAATTCACTGGGGGCTTGCTCTAAGAGGGTGGTACTTGCAGTATGATTATTACTGAAATTCAAGATCAGCCTATGTTCTCGTTCTCTGCTTCCTAGCTTACCACATAATCATCTCTCCCAAGCCAATACATTATGGGGTTACACAATCCTGAACTATAGTCTCTAAATTGTAACCTGAGGTGCTGGCGCAGTGGCACAGTAGGTTAATCCTCCACCTGTGGGGCCAGCATCCCATATGGACACGGGTTCTAGTCCCGGCTGCTCCTCTTCCAATCCATTTCTCTGCTCTGGCCTGGGAAAGCAGTAGAAGATGGCCCAAGTGCTTGGGCCCCTGCACCTTTGTGGGAGAGTGGAAAGAAGCTCCTGGCTCCTGGCTTTGGATGGGCACAGCTCCAGCCATTGAGGCCATTTGGGGAATGAACCAATGGACGGAAGACCTTTCTCTCTGTCTATAACTCTACCTCTCAAAAAAATAAATAAAATCTTTAAGAAATGAATAAATAAACTATAAGCTGAAATAAACCTGTACTTTTCCAAGGAGCTCCTCTTGGGTATTTTAGTTAAAGTAACAAAATCAAATTAATACATTCCCCAAATGCTGGAAGTGGTCAAATTTGTGTCAAGCCAACCCAAAAGCCAAGAACTCAACCCAAATCTCCTACACAGGTAGCAAGGATAGAACTACCTCATCCATAGCAGCTACTTCCAATGGTACACATTAGTAGGAAGCTTGATTGGAAAGCAGAGACATGTTTTAAACCCAGACCCTCCAATCTCTGATGCAGGTGTCCTAAGTGGTGTCTTAATCAATGTGTCAAATGTTGCCCCCATATATTTTTCAAAACCCACTTAACTATACACTCAAAATGGATAAATTTTATTATATGTAAAGTATATAAAATGGAACATGATTAATCATTGTTTTTGGAAACATGATTCAACACAAGATAATTAGGTAAACTTGTTCATTGCTGACTTACAGAAAAGATGTATAGGGAAATAATAAGATTATGCAGTGTATATGCTGTTTCTAGCAGACTGGTTGCACTGAGGGTCACAGTTATTAATGTCCTTACATGCTGCTTGGACCATATATTTCTAGTTTTCTTTCTTTTAATTCTGGGTTCAGTCATGTAACTTCCTATGGTCAAGGTTATAAGAGTCATTGTGATGCAAGCTTAGGTATGCAGAGCCTATATACATTTTCTGCCTGGGCACTTTTGTTTGGTTAGACCTACTCATTCTTATAACCAGACACCAATGGGAAAGTTTTTTAAATTTGAATATTGAATGGATGGATTGATGGATGGATGGATAGATGGATAGATGGATGATGGATGGATGGGAAAGAGAAATAATAGAACTATGTTTTTCTTCATGGTTGTAGATAAGTCATTTGTAGATAATCCAACAACCATCTAATATCCTTGTATGTGAGAAAATGAATTTGAGACCCAAAGATTCTTCCCATTGAGCTCTAAACACCAACTGATGCTTATTATTTTGAATCACTGAGTTTTTTGATGGTCTGCTATGATTTATGGAGCACTTTATATAAAACCTCACCAACCTGATTTTTAGGAGAAACTAAAAAATAGTTTCATATTAATTTTAAGAGAAATGGGATCAAGTGTTTAATAAGTGAAGATTTCTCCTACATGTATTAGATATGTACAGTTAGAAAAGACTTTTTTAGCCATGAGTTACTTGTTAAATGAAATAATTGTTAGCTGTGATTAAAATTCTTGGTATATTTTGCTTTATCAGTACTATACAGTAGGCTTAAATTGTGTTGAAATATTTATGTTTACACTATTTTCTTATTTTGTGGCATGTCTGACTTTCTATGTCATTAACATTGACAATGAAATATTAGAAATGAAGAATACAACATTCAATAGATAAATAAAGAATGAAGTGGAAATTCTTAACAACAGACTTGGAGAGGCAGAAGAAAGAGTATCCGAACTAGAAGACATATCATTGGAAATTTTACAGTCTGACCAAAAAAAAAAAAAAAAAAAAGAAAATAGAAAACTTAAAAAAAGTGTTGGAGATTTATAAGATACTATCAAACAACCAAACATATGGGTCTTAGGAGTTCCTGAACATGTAGAAAGAGAAAATGGACTAGTAGGCCTACTTAATGAAATAATTACTAACTAGTATATAAGATTTATTTATTTGTTTGTTTATAATAATTTGAAAAAAGGGACATCAAAGTAAAGGAAGCACATATAATGCTTAACAAACATGACCAGAAAAAGTTTTCACAATACATTGCAGTCAAACTTTCCACAGTAAAACATAAAGAAAACATTGTAAAATGTGTACAAGAGAAATGCCAGATTACTTTCAGAGGGTCTCCAATTAGATTCACAGTTAACTTCTTATCAGAATCCCTATAGGTATAGTCCAATTCTTTTTTTTTTTTTTTTTTTGACAGGCAGAGTGGACAGTGAGAGAGAGAGACAGAGATAAAGGTCTTCCTTTGCCATTGGTTCACCCTCCAATGGTCGCTGTGGCCAGCGCGCTGTGGCCAGCACACCACACTGATCTGATGGCAGGAGCAAGGTACTTATCCTGGTCTCCCATGGGGTGCAGGGCCCAAGCACTTGGGCCATCCTCCACTGCACTCCCTGGCCACAGCAGAGAGCTGGCCTGGAAGAGGGCAACCGGGACAGAATCCGGCACCCCAACCAGGACTAGAACCTGGTGTGCCGGCGCCGCAAGGTGGAGGATTAGCCTAGTGAGCCACAGCGCTGGCCTGTCCAATTCTTAAGAGAAAAAATTATCAATCCAGAATACTGTACCCTGCCAAGCTCTCATTTATGAATGAAGATGAAATAAAGACATTTCATAGCAAACACAAGTTGAAAGAATTTTTCACCAGTTTTAAAAAAAGATGTTTAAGGAAGTGCCACACAACCAAAACACAGAAATATGGTTATCACTACACAAGAAGATGAAGGCAGAAAATCTCCCAGTAAAGATACAAAGGAAATCCAAAGTAAACAATATGAATATTTATGAAAAAATGACACAGCCAAGTCTTACTTATCAACAGTCACTTTGAATGTAAATGGGCTCAACTCTACAGACTGGCTAAATGGATTTAAAAACAAGACCCATCTATGTGCTACCTACAAGAAACACATCTCACCAACAAAGATAAATGTAGACTGAAAGTGAAAGGATGGAAAAAGAAATACCATGCTAACAGAAACCAAAAATGAGCTGGTATAGCCATCCCAATGTAAGACAAAATAGACTCTGACACAAAAACTATTTAGAGACAAAGAAGGGTATTATGTAATGATTAAGGGATCAATTCAACAGGAAGATGTAGCTATTATAAACCTATTTACACCTAAATACAGGGTGCCTGGCTATTTAAAAGAAATGTTAATGGATCTAAAGGGAGACACAGACTCCAATCCATTAGTAATTGGGGACTTCACCTTTCATCAGTGGACAGATCAGCTAAACAGAAAATCAACAAAGAAAAAAACAGATCAAATCGACACTTTGAACCAAATGGACTTAGCTGATATCTACAGAACTTTTCACCCCACAATTGTAAAATACACATTCTTCTCTTCAGTTCTTGAAAATTTCTCTAGGATAGACCATATGCTAGGCCATAAAGAAAATGTCAGAAAATTCAAAAAAATTGAAATCATACCTTGCATCTTCTCTGACTACAATGGAATGAAGCTGGAAATCAACAACTCAAGAATCTTCTTATCACATGCAAACAAATGAAAAGTGAACAACATGATCCCAAATGAACAGTGGGTCAAAGAAGAAATAAAAAGAAAAGTAAAAATTTTCTTGGAAGAAATGAAGATGTCAATACATCATGTCAATACTTATGGGATACAGCAAAAGCAGTGTTAAGAGGAAAGTTCATAGCAATTGGTGCCTACATGAAGAAATAAATGCTGTATTGTTAACCATATTATTTTAAAATCTAATCAATGCAATTCAGTCATTGAAAAAAAAGTACTAGATTTTTATGGCATGGTTGCTCTTTGTCCCTATGAAGCACTGTTAAGAGATAAGCAATCTTTATAGAAAATACTTTATTAATGTTTTCTGAATATTAACTTCCATGTAAAGTGTCCTGGTGCTAATATTTTCTTCCATTGGAATCCAGTAGACCAGAAATTCATGATATCTTATAAAATAAAATGCCATGAAGCTTAAAACTTATCATTTTCTCTTATTTTTGAAAGAGAACATAAAGAAACATTATTGTTAACCCTCTTTTATTAGGAAATATTTAAAGAAAAATAGCTGGTACATTAAATAAATCCATTGGCAGATGATCATTAAAAGCATATTAACTCAAAAAGAGAAGATGGTTCAATACAAGTTACATTATAACACCCACATACTTTGCCAAATTCTATTACACGCAACTGCTAGGACAGAACTATTATTCCTTAAGCTGAAATTTAAATTGTTACCATAAACTTGATCATCTTTTAGGACTAGAAGGGAGAGCTAAATTATTGTTTTATGACCGCAATGCTGAATAATAGTGCTATTGTTATTAATATATATAGTGGTAGTTGAGAAATTTGAAAATTAATTTGCTATAATAAATTTCACTTTTAATTATTCAAATATTTTCTCCTCCTTCATTATATCAATGTTGTTTATGTAATGAATATTTTAAAAATATCTGATCACATCTAGATATGCTTAAATTCATGTCAATTCATTTTATTATTTGCCTAAATTACTAAAATTTAGATTTGCTATCTATATGACTATTCCTCAAAAAAACAGAATATGATTAGAAACTACCATTCTCTGTCTAAAATTGACCATCATATATTACAAATTTCCCATGGTCTGCTAGCATGAACAAGGGTAGAACATAAATATGCCATGGTTTTTAATATATGCATATTTTTCAAATATTTATATACTGATTTGAAAGGCAAAGTGATGAGGTGGGAAGAGAGGAAAAGAGAGAAAAAAGGGATGGAAAAATGAAGGGAACAGGAGAGGAGAGGAGAGGAGAGGAGAGTGGAGGGGAGGGGAGGGGAGGGGCGGGGAGGGGAGGGGATATATCTTACATCCCCTGATTCACTCCTGAAATGGCCTCAACAGAGGGGACTGGGCCAGGTGGAAGCCAGGAGCCAGGGCACCCAACTGAGTCTCCTACATAAGTTCAGGGACCCATGTACATAAGTCACCATCTGCTGCTTCCCATGCACAGTAACAGAGAGCCAGATCAGAAACAGAGTAACAGGAATTCTGACTAGCAGCCCAACATGGTATGTGGTGTCATTATACCTGCCCTCCAAAACAGGCATGTTTCAGTTTTATAATAGGAAATTTTCAGATTACCTGTTGACAAGGAATAAATAATGACTTATGCCATTTATAGACCTTGACAATATGGGAATGTTTTCACACTTTTATTTCTGCAACAAAAATAGTGATTTTGAACCATTTACTGAAAGATCAAAGATGGGCAATTTACCTGAATACCACAAAATAATGTATAAATACATGATACATGTGGGCTTTTGCTATGATAAACATATAGGGATTTTGAAAATGAATCTTAAAACTTTCAAAATTATTGTTTTAAAATAATTATTTTAGGAATATGAATTTTTTTTTAAGATTCACACTCATTCCACTATTTTTTTTGTCATTGCCATTACTTGTTCTCATTGCCCTACTTTTCTTTGAGAGGTTAATGCATAGAACTGGGAAGCTGTTTCCCAAGTGGCACATTCAATATCTTGGCCTGATTTCGTGTTGGGACAGTGCCTGTCACATGTTCAGGATGTTCCTGGACTAGCCATTGCCCTTCAAATCGTTAGCAACATCAGTTTCCATGACTAAACCTTGATTAAAGTAATCTAAATGTTTCAGCTATAATATTGGACAATTAACTTGTAACAATTTTAACATAAAAGGATTTACTTTCATGTCAGGGGTGGATGTTGCTTAAATATGTCAGTGTCTCATATGTCTGACAGAAGAGATCAGCCATAAGAATGCAGGGAACAATGATTAATCTACCTGTAATTGAAGAGAAATTTGACCTACTATGATAAAAACCAGTAAATATTAATAATTTGTTATATATAAATACATTAATATTAATAAAGTGTAATTCACCTATATACTACATAGTTCATTGATTTTAATTATGTCAATAAATGCTTTTCTAATAGAAAATACAGTTTAATAATATAAATATATGATTTCCAAGCAGAAGTCCTGGGAGCTTTCTGCATATCACTGAATTGACATTTGTTTTTCTAAGTGTAAGAGGATACAAGGCAAACTTGTCCTTTTCAGATTTGAAATCATAACCCTATGTTCCTTCTTTTCCTGTAGATTTTAGTGACATAAGAAATGTAATATGCCAAAGCAGAAATGACATAATAATTCAAAACACACAATATGAATACGCACATGTATATTCATGTACATACCAGTTGTCAAGGTCTGTTGAAATATGCAAGCACATTTACTCCTCTGTGAAGTGTACTAAATCTCTCTAGGCCTTAACATTTATTTTGTGTCTTATCCATCCATTTATAATAGCTATCTCTGGGTTTGTCCTCAAGCCCTACACTACTATGAAGAAAAAATACATAGACATTTCGGCTCAATGAATAGTCTACTTTTACAGATTATGTTAAGATAGTAGCTTCTGAAGGAGCCTCCTGTCTTTCTTTGTTGAGTAATGCAATGCAAGGAAACTTCTAAAAGGCTGTCCTAACTAGCTCTGGGATGTGGGCAAGGTCATTTGCCCCATGTGGCCTTAATTTCTTTGCAAAATGAAGAGTTTTAATCAACAATCTCCCCAAAGTCGTATCTTTAACAAAAATTTATCATGCAAACTTTAATCAGAATTAATATGTATTTTGAAACAATGAAATATGACACAAAATATTAATCTGTACCGCTAACTTCTTAATGTAAGCTAATAAATGAATATTAAAAAATATCCCACATCTTGGGAGTCCAACTGATAATACTCACTATTGCAAATAATTTTTCTCTTTAGATTACACCATCTGCATTTGACAATTCATTCATGCTGGAACTCTATTTATATTCTGAAGTGTAGTATATCTAATAACAGAAAAATGTGATTCAGTTGTTGAACTATCCAATCTCTACATAAATTTTTGCCAAAGTGATTGACCCTCTCCATTGATTTTTTTTTTTTTTGAATAGTTCCTTCATTTGGATCATAAGCAACATGGAGCCAGTGGAAATTTTTGCAAAGTTTTTGGCTTTCTGTACCCACCTAATAACAGATGGATATTTCCCCACTTCAGATGAATCAAATGTTTCTCTTTGGATAGGTTTTCCCATTAAACAAACTTTTGCCATTTAAATCTATGTTTAGATTTGGACTGTTGGGACATCACCAAGTAAAATAGATGCTTGCTGAAATATTTGTCTTATTTTGCTGATTCAGAAGCATGTTAATTCTTCAGTAAAGTTAGTAACAATTATCAAGTATTATTTTTAAATAATTACTTTGTCAAAAAAGTGGTACTTCTAATGTTTGATTACTTTGGCCCATGAAGTAGACTTCAACCTTATGAAAATTACTTAAGCTATCTCCATTTCTTTTCCTGAATACGAATGAATCTTTTCAACTTTTTTTTGTGACAGTCACAATCACATTCTGCCCAAAGAGAAGTGCAAAACTAGCAAAATGTCTGTTACTTCATGGAAAAAAAAAGAAAGAGAAAAAAAAAAAAAACAGAGATTTTTCCAGAAGTTCAAACATACCTCTTCTTGACCTCAGTTTCCTGTGTGTAAAATGTTGAATCTGCATTAGATGATTTCAAAAGTCTCTTCAGTTCTAAATTTCTAGGACTGCATAAATCCATCCCATTTACAAGACTGACTATGCTATATTGATTTATCACAGGTGTCCCCTTGTCCAACATGAATGCCAATAAATATCAGCATTGTGACACAGCTAATAAGAAACTAAATGTTTCTGAATGTAAACAGATTGATAGAAATGAACATATAGGTTAGATCTTATTGGATAGGACTCAATTTCCTAATTTTTTTTTTCTTTTAAGACTATTTATTTGAATGTCAGAGTTACACAAAGACACACACACACACACACACACAGAGAGAGAGAGAGAGAGAGAGGAAGAGACAAGAGATCTTCCATCTGCTGGTTCAACCCTTTAATGGCCACAATGGCCAGGACTGTTCCAGCCCAATTGAGGAGCCAAGAGATTCATCCAGCTTTCTCCCACATGAGTCACAGGGGCCCAAACACTTGGGCCATCTTCTGTTGCTTTTCCCAGGCCATTAGCAGGGAGCTGAGTCAGAAATGGAACAGCCACGATATGAATTGGTGTCTCAGGCAGCAACTTTACCCACTAAACCACAACACTGGCCCCTGTCATTCTTTTTTTTTTCTACCTGTTACAAACAGTGTTGAAATTCCCAGCTAAGTTGTTTGAATTGTCCTGTTCTCATTTTCATCCACATTTCCTTCTTCTATTACATTATGCAGATTCAGGGCTATTGAGCTGAGATAAGCACTGAATTAACTGGACTAGTATTTGTTAAGTTTCATTTCTTCCTTCTCCTCCCCAAAGATCTGAGTGCTAAAAGTATGGCAGTTAGGCCTACACTAGCTTTCTTTTTCTTTCTTTCTTTCTTTCTTTCTTTCTTTCTTTCTTTCTTTCTTTCTTTCTTTCTTTCTTTCTTTCTTTCTTTCTTTCTTTCCTTTTTCTTCCTTCCTTCCTTTCATCCTCCCTTCCTTCCTTCCTTCTTTCATTTTATTTGAAAGACAGAAAGAGAGGCTTTCTGTCTGTTGGTTCACTCTCCAAATGCTTAAAATAGATCTGGGCCAAACTCAACAAAACTGCAATCTGGGTCTCCTATGTGGCTGGCAGGGACCCAAGCACTGAACGCTATACTGATGTCTACAGAATGTGCATTAATAGAGGGCTGGAATTAGAAGCAACTATGTGGAGGGTGTGGATGCCCACAATTCAGGACCCCAGCAGTGGAGAGTGAGGTGAAATCAGACTGAAGCAGCCCAAGCCACTGGTAATAAAGCTGTGGGAAGTGCCTCATGTGAGTTTGGCGTGGAGCCCTGTGGGGGTCAGTATACCTACCAATCCAGGGGGAAAAAAGGGGGGACATGCTTCTCTCTCTCGAACCACCCAGAACTGGTATCCTGTAACTAGCCAAGAGAGGGTGGGTGCCATTTTGGACATACATAACAGCTGCACCAGCCTGTGCCCATGTGCCCAGCAGCCAGCCAAGAGGCTTCAGTCTGGCTGGGAGAATTGACAGGGATCTGGGGTCTCATGACAATGGGAGCCTTATGTGCTGAGACTGTGAAAACACCTTGGCTGTGTGTGAGGGTGCAGGGTGTGGTTGGGTCCTTGGGCAGTCACTGAGGGTGGCTCCACATGCTTGGGGCCTCTTGATTCTCTGGACAGGGTCATTGCTGTAGGATCTGTGTTCACACCAAGGACTGCAAGGATCGCTTGTGTGGTTCTTGTGGCAGTGCAGATGAATGTTGTACCACTGGGGCCAGCACCCAGGCATTGGTCTCCTTGGAGGAGAGGAGGTGAGTGTGAGACTAAAATCAGACATGACCCCCTAAAATTTATACAAAAATGTGGCCCTTTAAACTTCCCCAGAAGCACCATCTGGGATGCCACATATGCTACCAGAATTTGGGGTACCATATGATTTCACCAAGGGCTTATTACTAAATCTCCAATATTAATAAGCTTGAGAGGGTTCTTGCCTAATATTTTGAGAAGAATTCTAAATACCAGCACAGATAAATGAGGCAGCATGGTACATTTTAGGCTTTTATTTAGTGTGAAAGGTAGATAGGAGAGTGAGAGCTTTATCTAAGAGAGAGAGGTAAATATGGCTTCATAATGAGCACCAGGAACCAGCCACATGGAGAAGCATCTAGGCCAGGAAGCCTAGGGCACAAGACCCGAAGGCCACGTGTCCTGGAGGCTCAGGGCTACAACAAGCCCCCTCCTGGCAAGAGGCCAGGGAAGAAGAGAGGGGCCGGACACACCGTGGCCCAGCTTTTAACCCACTTCCAAAGGGGAGTGGTTAATTAACCTGATTGGCTGGTGGGTACCCAGGTGTGGCCAGGTAGGGGGATGAAGTCACACAGGGATTTGGTGAATGTATCAGGTAGGGTGTGAGGTCACACAGGGGCATTGGCTATGGTGTGGTCTTCCACCTCACAAACCTAATCGATTTTAACCTGTATGCCTGCCTACTTCAAGACTATGCCAACAGAGCTGAAAAAATCTCCCCTCATATTTAGAAAAAAAAAAAAAAAACACAGAGATTTACCATGCTCAATTTGGGAGTCACCTTGAACACTCTTCTCACTGTGAAGCACTGAACAGAGCTCCCTGGCCACACCCAGCACATGCCTCAGGGTATTCACTGAAAGAACAGACACTCCACTAACCCACAGAGGCACAGTCCAAAACTAAAAATCATCACAGGGAAAAAAAAACAACCCAACAAGTATCTCCACAAATGCCTAAAAATAAATGCAACAATTCAAGAAACAAGAATAAGGAAGACAACATTATGCCTCCAAAGGAACACAACAATACTTCAATAATAGAATGTGAAAATGAAGAGACTGAAGAAATGCCAGAAAAGAAAAAAGTAATTAGAAGAAAATCCACGAACTAAAGAAATCTGAACATCATGAGGAACAAATTTTTTCTCATGAAATTGAGTTTTTAAAGCGAAACAAAAATGAAATATTGGAAATGAATAATTAAATAGAACAATAAAAAATGTGTGGAAATTCTTAACAACAAGATCAGTGAGATAGAAGAAAGAATATCCGAGTTAGAAGACGAATCTTTTGGAAATTTTACAATCAGAACCAAAAGAGAAGAAATTAAAAAAAGGATAAAACAATGTTGGAGATCTATGGGATATTATCAAATGATCCAACATGTGGGTTATAGGAGTCCCTGAAAGTGTGGAAAGAGAGTATGGATTAGAAGACCTTTTTAGTGAAATAATTTTAGAGAACTTTCCTAATTTGGAGACAGAAAGGGATATCTAAATAGAGGGAGCACATGGAACTCATAATACACATGATCAGAAAAGATCTTCACTGCAACACTTTGCAATCAAACTCTCCACATTAAAATATAAACAAAACATTCTACAATGCACAAGAGAAGTGCCAAATTACTTTCAGAGGATCTCCAATTAGACTCACAACTGACTTCTTATCAGAAACCCTACAGGCTAGGAGAAAATGGCGAGATAAATTCCAAGTTATAAGAGAAAAAACTGTCAACCCAAAATACTGTACCCTGCCAAGCTCTTATTTAGGAAAGAAAGTGAAATGAAGACCTTTCATAACCAACAGAAATTGAAGGAATTTTTCACCCCTCTTCCAGCCTTAAGGATGTGCTACAGATAGAAATATGGTCATCACTATGCAAGAAGATGAAGGCAGAAAATCTCCCAGTAAAGTTACAAGGGAAACCCAAAGTAAACAATAGGAATATTTATGGGAAAATGGCAGGGCAAAGTTATTACTTATTAATAGTCACCTTGATGTAAATTGCCTCAACTCTCCAGTTAAAAGATACAGACTGGCTGATTGGGGGAAAAACCCAATGTGCTGCTTACAGCATCTCACCAACAAAGATAAACACAGACTGAAAGTGAAAGGAAGGAAAAAGGTATCCCATGCTAACAGAAACCAAAAAAGATCTGGTGTAGCCATTCTAATATCAGACAAAATAGAATTTAACACAAAAATTTTAAAAAAGAGACAATGAAGTGTACTGTGCAATAATTAGGGGATCAATTCAACTAGAAGATGTGTACACACCTAATTACAGGGTGCCTGGCTATTTAAAAGAAATGTTGATGGATTCCAGGGACACATGGACTCCTATATAATAGTAGTGGGGGATTTTCATACCCTACTTTCAGCAATGGAGAGATCAACCAGGCAGAAAATCAGAAAGGAAAGAACAGTTAATCGACACTATAGACCAAATAGACCTAACAGTTATCTATAGAACTTTTCATCACACAGGTTCAGAATACACCAGTGCATGGAATTTTCTCTAGGATAGACCACAGGACAGGCCATAAAGCAAGTCTCAGCAAATTTGAAGGAATTGAAATCATGCCATGCATCTTCTCTGACTACAATGGAATGAAGCTGAAGATCAACAACTCGAGTACCTCATATTCAAACACTTGGAAACTGAACAGCATGTTCCTGAATGAACAGTGGGACACAGAAGAAACCAAAATAGGAATCAAAAAAAACTGTTGTGGAACAGGTTTCTTTTTTCATACAATTTGTTGAAATCTTTACTTCTTATAGAGTTAATCTTCTGTGTGGAAAGCTAATTGAAAATAGATCTTAGTAAAAATTAAGAATGAGTATAGAAGAGGAGAAAGAAAGCTAGAAGTGGGAGTGGGAGTGGGGGTGGATATGGTGGGAACAATCATTATTATTATATTCTAAAATTGTGTTTATGAAATTCATGAAGTTTGTATACCTCAAATAAAAGTTTTCTGGGGGAAAAAAAGAAAATATAAAAAGTAAATGTTGGTCATGAGCCAGGAAAAAAATAAATAAAGTGGTGGCTTTTAAAATAAATAAATAAATAAGTGATGCACCATCACCAACAAAAACAAAAAAAAAAAAAAGAATCCCAAGACATTTTAACCTCTGGGCCAAAAATCATGTCCCACGTTTCTTAAAGTTCAGTGTGGTTATGAGTTAAGAATAAAATAACCTGGGGCTAATACTGCATTTTAACTTTTAACATTTCCATTCCTGCTTCTCTTTTCTTAATTAACTTCATCAGGCAACAATATTCTCAGCCTCAGAAAATTAACCTCTCAATTAAGAAAATCCTTTTTCCTTCCACAAACTTCTAAATTTGCCAGTCTTTCTTCCCTTGTGACCCAGTTATGGACAATAAGAACAAAGGGTAGGTTTCTTAGAGGACTTTGGGGCCTATTTGAGTTTCTAATAAAAGCAACCATGTAATTTTATCAACTCTTCCCCTTTTCCTTGTTGCGATGTCTGGAGTTAGAGTCACCATCTTGTGATCATAAGAAAAGACCAAGAGAAATACAGACATACGGAAGTTCTGATGTCATTAATTGGATGGACAAAATCATAACAAGCATGAATATCCAGACTTCTTGTAATATGAGAAGGAATTAAGATGTTGGTTTCTGGTGGATGCAGTGTTATGCTAACTGCATCCCCCCCATCAGGATCAAAACATTTGTCCTGCCAACTGCTAGGAAGCTTATGAACATCAGCACAAGAAAACCTTCTCAGGTTTCTCCTTCCAGGGAAGCCAGCATCCAATAACTGGTTGACTTGGATTATGAAGACCTCTGTTGCTTCTAAAATCAGGACACTCTGTAGAGCCATCCCATTTATGGGACTCCCTACATGCTCAGTCAAATCCTCATTATGGAGAAAACTTAGCTCCATTCACCCCCTAACCAGAGTACTGCTTACTTCTCTCCTAAAGTGATGTTCCAAGAACACTCAAAGTCTGTGATGCTACTATTGGAATCAAATCAGCTTCCAACAGAAACCAACTGGAATATTACTTAATCCATCCTTCGACTTTGCGCTCCAATAACATTTGTCTCAGGACCTCTAGTGGATGCCTGACACCTCATATCCTGTAGAAGTCTGTAATTCAAAGCCCTTTCCATCATTACTAAGCAATTGCCATGCTTTGTGTTTGTAACTTTCACAGTTTGAGGTGGGGCATCAAATCCAGAACAAATTACTTTATCCTTCTTTAGAATTTCAAGGATGGAAAATTCTTAGCAACCTCAGCACAGACTCTTTTTTCATTTCTTATTAATCTGAGAGCTTCCATCCTTTAACTTAAAAGAAGCAGTTATGCATTTTCTTTGGATTTCTTTGGTTTTCTCTGAATTGCCAGCATCACCATTCTTCTGCTTTGGGGCCTTTACTAAGTAAACTAAAGGTTCCTTGCATGCAGCACAGCAATCCCACAGCCAATGTGATGACTGAGACAACTTCTACGTGACAAATGGGTGGGTAGCACGTGAAGTGTGCATACACTGGACAAAGGGATGATTCATACCTCAGGGAGGATGCAGTGTGACAGTGTGAGCTCTCATCATACTATTCAGAATAACAGGTAACTTAAAACTTATACATTGCTTTTCTGTAATCTTTCACTTAATGTTTTTAGAGTGCAGTCAATAACATTCTGCTCAGAACACATAAAAAGCAAAGCAGCTGTTCCTGTGACCAGAATTAGTCTTTATTTGTAAATGAGGGAATAAATATGTAAAGCATATAATCATCTTTGATTATTTTTGAAGGATCTAATGAAGTAGCATGTAAAAACACCTAACATATTAATTCTCATTCTATAAATAGCAGTTATTATAGGACATTTATTTTATATTATTTATTTCTTTAAAAGATTTATCTGTTTACTTGAAAGGCAAAGTTACAAAGAGAGAAGGAGAGACTCAGAGACAGAGAGATCGTGGATCCACAGATTCACCCCCTAAATGGCCGCAACTGGGCCAGGCCAAAGCCAGGAGCCAGGAGTTACTTCTGGGTCTCCCATGTGGGTTCAGAGACTCAAGGTCTTGTGCTATCTTTCTCTGCTTTCCCAGGTGCATTAGCAGGTAGCTAGATCAGAAATGGAGCAGCAGGTACTCAAACCGGTACCCACATGGGATGCCAATGCTGAAGGCTGTGGTTTTACCCACTAAGCCACAGTGCCAGCCCCAACTATATTAATTTTAAAATTGTTTTCATGAAACTGATCTTTCCATAGTTGAACACATAAAAGTTTATATTTCACTCATATAAATAAATGACCAGTTTGTACCTAGTACCTTTCCTCTTTGGTCTTTCTTTTAAAATAGATATATACAGCCCAGAGTCTATGCTGAGATCTACAGAAGAAGTAAGAATAGGGGGATCTGAGAATTGAGGAATGGCAGGGGTGTGTGCACTGAGAGCTATCCCTGGACACTCTGAGGTCCAGCTGTGACACGTTTACAATGGCCTTGGACTAAGAGCAAGACGGGCTCCCATACAGGACACACATACTCTTTCCTCCCATGAGGATCAGGATTGAAGATGTTTAAAGAAAAATCTCTGTCCCAGTGTCGACACTCACTTGTTCCTCCATGCATGATGGCTTTTTGGTAAACACTTCTGGCAGCCACTGGTTCCTTATATCCTTCATGACAGCTATTGCATCTGTAGGTTTGGGGCACTTAGTAGGGTCTCAATAATTGTTTATTGATTTAAAGCAGCTTATAAATTTGCTTCTGTTCACAACCATGCTATGCCTTTAAGTGGAAAGAATTAGTTCATTCTTTGATATAGTCAGAATGACTGCTAAGGTAATTCATCAAAAATGATCTTTCATTTTTCCATATAAAGAAACAATAAGTGAATGTTTTGGGAGGTCAACCTCTTAGAACATAGGGGAAAATATTGTAAAAATGTTGTAAAAATAACTATAGACCCAATGCTGACCAGGAATAAAAGCACTGGCTCATTTGTGAGGCGTTTGTGGCTACTGAATACATTCTGTTCCTGTGCAATTTGCACATGTAACAAAGGAACTCTCTTCTTTCAAAGATTCCTGGTCTGTTAGGGAGGTTCCTGGTCAAAGTGTTATATGGGGACAGGCCTCAGGTGTGGATGAGGCCTGCCACTGCTGGAATCTGGAGCAGTAAGGGCAGGCTGCCATTGGGAGGTTATCGAGGTTCTGTTTTTGGAAGGACCACTGGTGTTTAGGGTCGTCAGCAATTATTGGGCATATTGCTATTGTAGTTGGGCTCTAAGTCTACATCTCTAGAACAGAGGTTCTCAACTGGCAATATGTGAGCTGAATTTGGCTCACAGATGTGTTTTATTTGGCTCATTAATTGTTTTTTTTTTTAAGTTACCATCTTTTGAAACTGGGAAATTTCACGTAAAATCCAGATTTTTGGCTTCTGTCACAAAATTCAGAAGATCTGGCAACACTGGGCTCACATTCCTGTGTGACAACAATTGGCTAGATCTATACAGCAGCAGTCCAACTATAAAAGAATGTGCTTGTCTGTTAACCACAGTCTCCACCACT
Source organism: Oryctolagus cuniculus (assembly GCF_051225735.1). NCBI lineage: Eukaryota > Metazoa > Chordata > Mammalia > Lagomorpha > Leporidae > Oryctolagus > Oryctolagus cuniculus. The sequence goes on along the minus strand of NC_142870.1, from coordinate 17,692,681 downwards.
CCCTAATACTCTCCAGTCCTGAAACTGAGTGTCAGTTGCCATTTTTGACCACATATGTCCTCTGGCTTTACAGCGTAGTAAAACATTTCTCTGTAGAAGGCTAGGCCTTTCTTAAAATGAGAAAAATAAGAAGAAGGCCAGGCTCACTAGGCTAATCCTCCGCCTGCAGCACTGGCACACTGGGTTCTAGTCCCAGTCAGGGCACCGGATTCTGTCCCGGTTGCTCCTCTTCCAGTCCAGCGTTCTGCTGTGGCCCGGGAGGGCAATGAAGGATGGCCCAAGGGCTTGGGCCCTGAACCCACATGGGAGACCAGGAGGAGGCACCTGGCTCCTGGCTTCGGATCAGCGCAGCACTGGGGGGGGGTGAACCAATGGAAAAAGGAAGACCTTTCTCTCTGTCTCTCTCTCTGTGTCTTACTCTGCCTGTCAAAAAAAAAAAAAAAGGAAAAGAAGGAGCAAAGGCCCTCAAGTTAAAATTAAAAAAAGATACTTCTTACCCAGGTGCTTACCCAGGTGTATAATAATCAAACATCTTCAATCCTCATTTAATGTATAGTATCTAACTGTCCCTAAGTTAGGAAATCCTCACTCTTCTTTGGTGTTTCATAAACAAATAAGAGTGGCTGCATGGATTCCTCTCCCCTAACCACACCATATTGACTTTGCAATAGAGTGTGGCAATTATAAGTGCTTAACAACCTGAGTAAACAGAAGAGTGAATGAATTTGAACAGAAACCTATCTGGGATCAGCATGTTTCTTAAAGTACATAAATTGTGAAGATAAATTAGAAAAGAAATACGCATAATTTCAATTCTTGCTGTTAATTTGACAGTTCCCCCCCCCCCTCACTGGAGAACAACACAATACACGATGGACCTTTATTCCTTAGTCTCTTTCTTAACATCTACTGATAGATTTTGGAAGATGTACCCCAAGACTATACTTGATTTTGTATTATTCATTTTATTTTCTTTTAAAGCAGGAGATAAAGAAGGCATGAATGGTTTGCTTAACATGTTTATCAACACTATTTGTAGAAAGAAGGACTCCCAGTGAGTTTGCAGGCTGATATCCTTGTTCAGAGATGCAGTTTACAGGTTCAGTCCACCAAGATATGGATGACTTGACGTGAAAGGGGAGACATGGCCCAAGAAGAAAGCATCCAGAATAACATGAATATAGTGTGAGCATTTGTCACAGTGGTTAAGACCCACATCTCATATCAGAGTGCCAGGCTGGAGTCCCATCTGCTGTCTAAGCTTCCTGCTAATGTCCATGCTGAGAGGCAGCTAGTGGTGGCTCAAGCAGCTGGGTATGGATTCAGTTTGGGCTCCCTATTTTAGCCTCGCCCATTTGTAGCTGTTGTGGGCATTTGGGGAGTGAAATAGTGGATAGAATATCTCTGTGTCTGCTTGTGTCTCTATTTATCCCTCTGTCTCCCTGGATCTCAAGGAAATAAAAAAATATTGGTTTTTAATATGAGGAAGAAATCATAGGAGTAGTGGTATGTGACCATGACCACAAAAATAATGTAAATAATCATATAGTATTGACAGAAATATAGAATCCTAGCCCTCTACTTGAAGCACATGTTGGCTCTGTATCAGTTTTTGTTTTCAAGGCTTAGTATCACAAATATTGGTGTGGGTGTGTATATTTCATGTATGAGTGTCTTTGTGTGTGTGTGTGTGTGATGTGAGGTGGGGAATCTGTGTAGATATGGTTTTGTGGGTGTGTTATAGTATATTTGTATGTGTCTGGATCTATGTGAAAGAGTTGAAACAGGAGTGGCAGAAGCAGGAATATTGACTCAAGACCATGTCATATAAACAACCACAAAACATATTGAGACTCGCAAAATTGTAAAACTGATACAAAAGTCATGCACAGGTTCAATTCAAAAGAGATGATTAGGTTTATAGTACTTGGATCTATTTCCTCAGTAGCTCTGAGAGGTAGAAGGAATATTAAATGTTAAAAGTTCAACATAGGAAATACCTTTCTCACAAAGGGAACAACTAAAATATAAAGCAAGCATACTCTCTCAAGGACATTCTTTGCCATTGTTGCCCTTTTATGTCCAATTGCAGCTTATAAAAATAGAATATCAGATCAAATTTAATAGCCCTCCCATTATTGGGAACTGGTAATGTTAAGAAAATGTAAAAGGAAACAAGAATGTTTAGTCCCTAGTCTTTCAAGTGCGTACACTCATGGGTTATCACTCACAATAATAGATCTACTTGGTTTCATTGTCCATTTTCATTTTTTGGCAGCTCAACATCCAGAAGGCTTTCTGTTTCTGAAATACTTGGCCAGTCAGATGCTCCTGCCTGCAACTTTGAGTCTGGAATAGAGAACACAGAGGCCATGAACAATTAAAATTTTCATAGCACATCATAGCAGAACACTTTTGGCAGCATTGAGAGTCTTGTGATGCCAGCTAAGATTTAAAAGAAATGCCCTACCTGAGATTCCCTTGATCGTGGACTGTTCTATGAGTCTGGATTCTCAGATTCAAAACGTTTTTGCATTTTTTTCTATTTGAATTTTAACTTTGCTGTAAAAGTTAACAAGAGACATTGCATGTTGCTTTCAGGAAATGCATGGGCTGCAGAAAAAAAGTTTCTGAAAGAGTATTTTATAGCAGTCAAGACAAAGTGGACACAATACAAAGTGAAACCTCAAGGAGTTCCCTTTGATAAATTTTGACCAGAGCATTCCACTACTCGAGAGTTATCTGCATTTGAATCAGAAGATTTAGGGAACAGAAACTATGTGAGAGTTTTATATGAGACACATATGGTTACAATTGAAGACAAGATCAAACACTAGAACTCTGTTATATACTTATTTTCATTACCAAGATACTTAGATATAGAAGTGGAAGAAAAAAGAGAAAAATGGAATTTCTCTATACATTTTAGAAATATTTACATAGATTATTAAGTATTTCTCTTCTGATTCCATATTTTCAATAGTTCATGATCATGCATTTTTAAAGATTTATTTAGTTAGTTGAAAGGTAGACTTATAGAGAGGCAGAGGCAGAGAGATAGAGAGATCTTTCATCTGCTGGTTCACTCCCAAAATGGCTGCAACAGCCATTACTGAGCTGATCCTAAGCCAGGAAACAAGAGTTTCTTCCAGGTCTCCCTCATGGGGGTGGGGGCCCAAGGGCTTGGACCATCTTCTGCTGCTTCCCAGAGGCATTAACAAGGAGCTGGATCAGAAGTGGAGTAGCTGGAACTTGAACTGGTACCCATGTGGGATGCTGGCATTGCAGGCAGCAGCCTTTACCTGCTATGCCACAGTGCCGGCCCCAGTGCATTCTTATTAGTACATCGTATGATCAAACACTTCTCCTAGCATTTTCTAAAGTGATAATGAAGTCCATGTGATGATGTCTAATTAAAATTTGTTAATTACCATCTTTCCATAAATCACTTTCCAAAACTGCAACTTCTTTTTTAATTATTGGACTATCTTTGTTACCAGTTAGACAGAACTTATTTAATTATTTGCTTCTATAAAAATTTCAAGAAATAATGTAAGGAATTGTAATAACATCATCAAATTGTAATAACAATTGTAATAACATCATCAAATTATTAGAGAACCTTGTAGAAACCCTGCAAGATATAGGTACTGGCAAAGACTTCTTGGAAAAGACACCAGAAGCACAGGCAGTCAAAGCCAAAATTAACATTTGGGATTGCATCAAATTGAGAAGTTTCTGTACTGCAAAAGAAACAGTCAAGAAAGTGAAGAGGCAACCGACAGAATGGGAAAAAAATATGTGCAATCTATGCAACAGATAAAGGGTTGATAACCAGAATCTACAAAGAAATCAAGAAACTCCACAACATCAACAAACAACCCACTTAAGAGATGGGCCAAGGATCTCAATAGACATTTTTCAAAAGAGGAAATCCAGATGGCCAACAGGCACATGAAAAAAATGCCCAAGATCACTAGCAATCAGGGAAATGCAAATCAAAACCACAATGAGGTTTCACCTCACCCCAGTTAGAATGGCTCACATTCAGAAATCTACCAACAATAGATGCTGGAGAGGATGTGGGGAAAAAGGGACACTAACCCACTGTTGGTGGGAATGCAAACTGGTTAAGCCACTATGGAAGTCAGTCTGGAGATCCCTCAGAAACCTGAATATAACCCTACAATTCAACCCAGCCATCCCACACCTGGGAATTTACCCAAAGGAAATTAAACTGGCAAACAAACAAGCTGTCTGTACATTAATGTTTATTGCAGCTCAATTCACAATAGCTAAGACCTGGAACCAACCCAAATGCTCATCAACAGTAGACTGGATAAAGAAATTATGGGACATGTACTCTATACAATACTATACAGCAGTCAAAAACAATGAAATTTGGTCATTTGCAATAAAATGGAGGAATCTGGAAAACATTATGCTGAGTGAATTAAGCCAGTCCCAAAGGGACAAATATCAAATGTTCTCCCTGATCGGTGACAACTAACTGAGCACCAAAGGGGAAACCTGTCGAAGTGAAATGGACACTGTGAGAAACAGTGACTTGTTCAGCTCTTGTCCTGACTGTTGATGTACAATGTAACACTCTATCCATTTTAGTATTTTTTTGTTCTAGTAATATTTGTTGAACTCTGTGATTAACACACAATTATTCTTAGGTGTTTAAATTTTAACTGAAAAGTGATCCCTGTTAGGAATTTGGAAAGCATTATGCTGAGTGAAATAAGCCAGTCCCAAAGGGACAAATACCACTTGTTCTCCCTGATAGGTGACAACTAACTGAGCACCAAAAAGGAAACCTGTTAAAGTGAAATGAAATGAACACTGTGAGAAACGGTGACTTGATCAGCCCTTGCGCTGACTGTTGATGAACAACTTAATATGCTATCCCTCTTAATATTTTTTTTCTTTGTTCTACTTAATACTTTTGGTTGAATACTGTAATCAATACACAATTCTTCTTAAGTGCTGAAACTTAACTGAAAAGTGATTGCTGTTAAATATAAGAGTGGGAATAAGAGAGAGAAGAGATGTGCAATTTGGGACATGCTCAGGCTGACTTGCCTCAAATGGTAGAATTAGAAATATACCAGGGGATTCCAATTCAATCCCATCAAGGTGGCATGTACCAGGCCATCTCACTAGTCCAAGTGATCAATTTCTGCTCACAATTGACCATAATGATGGGACTAGGAGCCAAGGGGATCATACAAACAAGACTGGTGTCTGCAAATGCTAACTGATGGAATCAAAAAGGGAGAGAACGATCCATCATGGGAAGCGGGATACACAGCAGACTCATAGAATGGCAGATATTCTAAATAACACTCTGGCCTCAGAATCAGCCCTTAAGGCATTCGGATCCAGCTGAAGAGCCCATGAGAGTATTTCAGGCATGGAACGCCAAGACAATCTGGCGAAAAAAAAAAAATGACCTAAATGAAGGATCTCTGTGAGTGAGATCCCAGTGGAAAGAGTAGGTCATCAAAAAGGGAGGTACCTTTCTCTGAAGGGAGGAGAGAACTTCCACTCTGATTATGACCTTGCCTAAATATGATCCGAGTCAGTGAGCTCAGCAGGCTTCCATGGCCTTGGCAACTCATGACAAGAACCTGGGGTGATTACTGATGCCATGAATGAGAGTTGTCAATTTGTTAGGTCAACAACATGTGTCACTCTGCACTGGCTCCTCATGTAGGATCTCTGTCCTTAATGTGCTGTACATTGTGGTTTAATGCTATGACTAGTACTCAAACAGTATTTTTCACTTTGTGTTCTATGTGGGTGCAAACTGTTGCAATCTTTACTTAATATATGCTAAACTGATCTTCTGTATATAAAGAGAATTGAAAAGGAGTCTTGATGTGAATGGAAGGGGAGAGGGAGTGGGAAAGGGGAGGTTGTGGGTGGGAGGGAAGTTATGGGGGGGGAAGCCATTGTAATCCATAAGCTGTACTTTGGAAATTTATATTCATTAAATAAAAGTTAAAAAAAATTTCAAGAAATAATCTAAGGAACTGTAATAACAAATCATCAAATGTCTTGGATGAAGTAGCACTATACTCTTAACTCTGTAAATATGAAATACATGACATTTGTTCACCTTATATGAATAAAAAAGAGTTTAGAAAATTGAAATTAAATACTCAACACTCCCTCCATGAAGGGATTTATTTAATTGCTCATGAGTCACCTCTTTTTTTCCTATTAGGATACATGCTCTGAAAAATAAAATATTCTCACATTGCTACTGATGACACTATGAATGTGACTTCTAAAATAAACATTCCTATTTGTCCCATCCTTATGTTTTAAAAATATAATGTAATTAGAAAATAGTATTTTCTCAATTATCTATTATATTTAACATCTGCAGGAAAGAGTAGCATAGTGAGAAAAAACACAGGATTTAGAAACACATGTCTTGGATTTGCATTTCAATTTTGTTATTAATATGTTCTTTGACATTGCGCCAGTCAGCAAACACAATTGACACTAGATGGTGATTCTGTTTTCCTTTTTTCTGAAATAAGTATTTGTGTCTGTGAAGATCAAATGAAATTCTGTGTGTTCAAAGTGTTTATTATAATATTTTATAAAAAACTATGCTTATTAATAAATTAATTAGAGACTAATATTGTTACTAATTAAAATGTAAATAAGTTTCCAAAGTTAGAAAATATTTTGGCTTTCTAAAATTTTGTTTCCTAGTGCAAACTTCCTTTTATTAACTATCCAGTTATCTTCCATGTTTTGCATTATCACTCCCAAATGGAATCAACAGTGGCTACCATAAAAAAACTTTGTAGTAAACTCTAAAAATGCCAGAATTCTTGTCCCCAAATAGCTAATTGTATTTTTAAGATAAGTTGACACATTATGATGATAAATAATAATGCAGCAGATGTAATGTAAGTAGTATGGAGAAGTGCAGAATTCTGAGGAAAAAAAAAAAAAACAACCCTGCTGATACTTTTGCTTGGAAGTAGTGAACTGAACTCAAACTTGAAGGATTTCATTCTGTTTAGGGAGCATTGCTGGGAAGAGCGTGTTACCAACTGAAAGGTGATAAAGTTGTGATTTTTTTAGCCACTACCTGCGTGAGTGGTCATTGATGATGGCAACAATGGGACTAGTAGAAATTCTGGTAACAGAGGAAGATACTGATGTGACAAATATCTAAAAGAATACCAGTGTGGCTTTGGGATTGGGCAGTGAGTAAGCTTAAAGAACTTTGAAGTGCTTACTAGGAAAAGCTTGGATTGCCTTGAACACAGTATTTCCAGAAATTGGGATATTCACAGCTGCTACTGAGACAAAAAAGGATGTGAAGAACAAAGTGGAAAAGACAGAGGGCCCTAGAGAATACCTAAACTGTTGTAAGTAGACTCCGTAAAATGTTAATGTGCTGTACATTGAGACTTAATGCTATAACGAATACTCAAACATTATTTTTCACTTTGTGTTTCTATGGGGGTGCAAACTGTTGAAATCTTTACTTAATGAATACTAAACTGATCTTCTGTTAAAAAAGAAGAAGAAGAAGAAGAAGAAGAAGAAGAAGAAGAAGAAGAAGAAGAAGAAGAAATTATCAATTCCCAACTTGACTCTCACTGGGATTAAACATGACAATAGGTCTGATCTGATTTCATCATCATTTAAAAACAATCATCTATTATTTTTCACTTTATGTTTCTGTGTGGGAGCAAACTGTTGAAATCTTTACTTAATGTATGCTAAACTGATCTTCTGTATATAAAGAGAATCGAAAATGAATCCTCATGTGAATGGAAGGGGAGAGGGAGTAGGAAAGGGGAGGGTTGCGGGTGGGAGGGACGTTATGGGGGGGAAGCCATTGTAATCCATAAGCCGTACTTTGGAAATTTATATTCATTAAATAAAAGTTTAAAAAAATGTCAACATAATAATGGCTATTGGTGAAAGTCCTAAATGAAATAATGAAAATGTATTGAAAACTAGAGGTGAGAGCTTTTCTATTACAGAGTGGTAAACATTTAGGGTTGTGTCCTGATGGATATTATAGGAAAACAAGAGTAATGAAACTGAATATTTAGCAGAGGAGGTTTCAAAGCAAAAAGTTGGGAAAAAAAACAGTTTGGTTTCTTTAGATTTATAGCAAAACAAGGGCAAAGAGATGTTAGGACAAGTTAGACATAAGGAACCAAGGTGTAATAATTTTGCAAATTCTCAGCCTATCTTGTTTGCAAACATTTTTTACATTAACAGATTCACTGACAGGAATATATGATCTAAAGGAAAAGCCTGGGGTACAGCTGTAAAAAATCTGTTGCTTATACTTCAGAAAGATCAAAAGGTTAGCGTACTTAGACACAACAGTCTCTTTGAGGAGCTTAACATGCCCATGTGCCTTATGGGAGTGAGTACCTGTGCTGAATACCCAGCTCTGACTCCTGGCGCAGCTCCCTGCTAATGTAGACCCAAGGGGGCAGTGTTGACAGCTCAAGGAGTTGAGTTCCTGCCACCCACATGGGAGACATGGATTGAGTCCTTGGCTTAGTTAACCATGCTCCAGTGCAGTCCCATTTGTGTGTATCTCAGGACTAAGCAAATGGATGTGAGAGCCTTCCGTCCTCACCATCTCTTATTGCCTGTCTCCCAAATTAAAAAAAAAAAAAAATGCACCAAAATAAATTCACCTTTTGTTCCATTTTCTGAGAACTTTTTGAATTACTTCTGGTAAGTCCTGTGTTACAGAATAAAATGTAACTTTTTACTGGATTTCTCATTTTGAAAAAGTTGAAAAGTAGTGATAAAGACATCATTTTAATAACTTTATTATCTAGCCTATATTTACAGTTGCATATCTCAAATGCTTCTTATATAAGAGTAATAAAAATGTTCTGGAAAAATAGGAATGAAAGACAATGTGCTTTTTCTATGGACATTTTGAGGTACCCTCATATTCCATTCTTACTGTTTATACATATATTCTGTTTTCCTGAGCATATCTTAAGTGCCAAGAGATTGCTCAAGCTGCTCTTTCTACTCTTTCTACTTGCGCTTCACCTTATTTATCCGTTCACAGCCATTCCTGTGTCTTCTTCTGTTGAGCACCTTTGTGGGGCTCCACTTTCTACCTTTACCACCTTTACAAAGGACGTTACTTTCTCTCTATCTATCGGCCTTTGTGCTAAAGAATAGAAGTTGCTGTGAACAGCACTTTAGTGACTACAGGCAACATTAAAAGATTAATAAAAATTAAAGAAAATACTTAAGCTAATATAAACTGAGATCATACAGAAATTGAAAACTTATGCTAGTCTATTTATATATTGAGTTAAAATATGGGAACAAAGGAAACCAGTGTGTTTGTGTGTATGTGTGTGTGCACACCCAAGTGTTTCTTACAGCACAGTCATAAGGTTATGAAAAATATTTTGACCTAGAGAACTGGCTTAAGAACAAGTAATCCAAATAGATGATTTATTTTTGGATGGAAAATTATAAACAGTAGGACTTCCCAGGGACAAGTGCTATGGCCAATTTTGTTACCATCTTAATTAAATGTTCTTTGCTATCATTCAAAAGCAAAACACTTGGTTAAACAAATCGTTATTTCACTCAGCATGATAATTTGTCATGAAATCCTCATAAACACTGGGTAATAAAGAGCAACTGATACTAATTGTCAATAATTTTTCTTTAAGCTAGACCTGACAAAATGAGATATTTATCAGAAAATTTATTTTTAAAAATGTGTCTTTTTTTGAAAAATGAAAATTTATTGATTCAATCATTTACTTTTAAAATTGTCATGAATTTTAGTAGCCCAAATGTACTGAGTCATAATTTGTGCTTTTCAATCATTCTTCATTGCAGCACTTATGTTTCAAATATATTGCTTGAGTCTCCAGCACTGATATCCCAGAGTTGACAGCTTTGAATACTCCACCATTAAAAACATTAGAATTAAATAATTACCAATTTTTACAAGTACTATTCGATTTTCAGGATCTTCATCATTTTTAGAAGAATAAAAAAATGTGGAAAAAATTAATTGAGTAAATAGGAAAATTATTTACCTGAAAGTTCCAGTAATATAACAGACTTATATTAGAAGGGAAGATGGTGATTATTTTAGTATGTCCTTGTATACTAAGCACTAAAATAAATTTCTAAAACCAGTTTATTGGTTTTTATCAGCTTTTACTTTCTTTTTAATGAAAAACATTTCATTTAAAAACCATATACATACCAATAAATGCACATTCATGAACATATAAACTATATCTTGGTCACTCATAAGCAACACACAAATTAAGAAAAAAACATTACTAGTACCCCACAAGTTCTCACTATTCCCACTTCCATTTCTTTATTTTTAATGTGGGAAAGAGGGATATATTATAATTTACAAGGTATGATTCTGTGAGGAAATAACTATATACCAAATGATATGACATCACATCTTTTATATTCTCTATATTAACTACCACAAATAAGAGAAAACATCTGATATTTGTATTTGTGGGTATGTCCAGTTGCATCCATCCTGTTGCAAATATCAGGATTTCATTTTTTGAGGAGGTTGCATAGTATTCCATAACACAAAATATTGTTTTTAGAGATGTGAAGAATGTCCTTGGTATTTTGATAGGGATCACATTGAATCTTTAAATTATTTTGTATAGTACAGACATTTTGATAATACAATTTTTTTCAATCCATGAACATGGAAAAATTTTCCATTTCTTTTGTGTGTGTCTTCGTCTATTTCCCTTTAATGTTTTGTAACTTTTATTGTACAGATCTTTCACAATCTGGGAAAATTTCTCTCAAGTTACTTTGTAGCTATTTTGACTAGCACTGATATTTTAAGTCCTTTCTCAGACAGAGTATTGTTAGTATGTACGAATTCTATTGATTTTTGACTTTATACCCTACAATTTTGCTGAATTCTCTAAAGAGTTATGATTGTCTCAGTGTAGTCTTTTTATTACTCTACATTAAGCATCATTTCATTTGCAAATACAAATAGTTTGACTTCCCCCTTTCCAATTTTTATCTCTTTGATTTCTTTTTCTTGTCTAATGGCTCTGGCTAAAACTTCCAGAAGTATATTAAATTACAGTGATGAGAGTCCATAACCTTGTCTGGTTCCAGACCACTGGAAATGCTTTCAGTTTTCCCTGTTCAGTATGATGTTGGCTGTGGGTCTGGCATATATTGCTTAATTGTGTTGAAGTATGTTCCTTCTATCTGCATTTAAGTTTTTCACCAAGAAAAGATATTGTACTTTATTAAATGCTTTATCTGCATTTATTGAGTAAATAATATGATTTTGTCCTTCATATATGTATATATAGAGATAGATATGCTACCTATATATATGGATATAGATACATAAATACAGATATATCTCCCTTTCTCTGTAACTTTTTAAAAGAAGAAAACAGGGGACGGTGCTGTGGCGCAGTAGGTTAATCCTTTGCCTACGGTGCCAACATCCCACATGGGCACTGGTTCTAGCGCTGGCTGCTCCTCTTTCGATCCAGCTCTCTGCTGTGGCCTGGGAAAGCAGTAGAAGATGGCCCAAATCCTTGGGCCCCTTCACCCACGTGGGAGACCAGGAAGAAGCTCCTGGCTCCTGGCTTCGGATCGGCACAGCCCCGGCCGTTGCGGCTATTTGGGGAGTGAACCACCGGATGGAAGACCTTTCTCTCTGTCTCTCCCTCTCAATGTCTGTAACTCTATCTCTCAAATAAATTTTAAAAATCTTTAAAAAATAAGAAAACAACCCTTTTTAAAATCTTTAAAATTGTTTTTATATTTATTTATTTAAAAGTAAGTATTACAGAGAAAGAGTGAGAGACAGACAAAAAGAGACAGCTCTCCCTGAATGGCCACAGTGACTGGAGCTTGACTAGGCTGAATCCAGGAACCAAGAACTCCATCCGAGTGACCCAGGAGGGTGTGAAGGACCCAGACACTTAGGCCATCTTCTATTGCCATCCCAGGTGTGTAGTCAGGGAATTGGATCAGAAGCAGAGTAGCCGGGGTTCAAATCATATGAGATATCAGCATTACGGGCACAGTGTATACTGTGTTCACAGTGCTGGCCCTTCTCTGCGACAGGATAAACTAGCTTTTTCAGAGCCTTGAGTGAGTTCACAGTTCCAGTTCCCCTCCCTCAAACAGGTGTATGCACTATCCAGAACACTTAGCCACTTGAGTGTGTCCCAAAACCCCTATGCAAGATCTGCCCTCAGTGTGCAGGGAGCTCCAAGTGTTCACAGACAGACTGGATAGATATACAGGAATCCAGCCAAAACTGCAGCCCTCTGAGCTCTGTGACCTATGCCCAGGACTCCAACAGTCACCATACAGGCCACCCAGCTTGCAAGCTGATCCATACCTAGCCCTGGCAATCTCCAGCAGCAACAGGACTATTAGCTATTCCCAAAGTCAAGATAGAGTTCAGCAAATTGATGCTGGCACTTTGGTAGGGGAAGAGGAGAGGAGCAAAGTGGCTTCTCCTCACCAAGCAAAACTTCCCTTCACCTGCAAGCTCCCCAGGCCAAACTTGAAGCCAGTGAGTCTGTGGAATTCTCCCTTAGTCAGGGCCACCAGTGGCAGGAACCATGGTCATTTCCTCTCTCCTTCCCTTGGCATGGTGATGCTTCCAAGCCAGGAGTCAGCTGTGTAGAGACAAGAGTGATTGGTAGCATGGTTGGTGGTAATATGTCTGTCCCCTCTCCCGGCTGCCCTCATGGAGTCTCTGTTCTGTTCTGTACATTATCCACTGAAAACTTCTTTCAATCAACCCCCAGAGAATGTGGTCCTTCCTTTGTTTTTCTGGTATCTTTCTGTGGCTGAGGACACTGTGGCTTCTCACTGTTCAGCCATCTTGGATCAGCCTAAAGTCAGTATCTCTTAAATATTGTAAGGGCTGACATACAGCTACATATTGTAATGCACGTTGTGTGATACATTTTGTATTGAAACTCATTTTCCTGAAAATAAGTACTACGGAGAAAATAATTTCATAGTAAATGTTTATTCTTTTAATAATTTCAGATTAGTAATCAGCTGAAAGCATTTATATAGAACTATGTAGTTAATGTAATTATGTATCCAGTAATGTCTACTTAATAGATATTCAAAGCAGTCTTGTCTAAGTCAGATTGCTAAAAGAGAACATCATAGATGGAAAAAACAACCAAAATTTATTTCTCAAGTTCTGGAAGTTGGGAAGTGCAAGATCAAAGCACCGGCAGATTTCGCGCTTGATTCATAGACAGCTGTCTTTTCATTGTATCCTCCCATGATGCAAAGCCAGGGAGCCTCACTGGAGCCTCTCTCTGAGGGGACTAATTCCATTCATGAGGGCTTTACCTTCATGTCTTAATCATCTCCCTCGAGACCCACCTCCAAACACCATTACAGTGAAGATTAAATTTTCATACATGGCACTTAGGGGGACAAAAATAATCATCCTGTTACAAGAAACTTGCCTGTGGGTGCTCTATGTTTTAGAAAGCATCACAGCAACATTTCTTTAAAATAATCTTTGTTAAATTTGCCTTCATTCTATCTACAATTTGTTTAGGTTTGTGAAGATATATGTGATAATTTTACATTTTTTCCAGAAACAATTCCATATATTGTGAATACTGATAAATCCAAAGACCAACATATATCAAGTCATCTCTCAGTATTCCATGTTGACTCTTCTAAAAGAAATGAAAGGGACACTGATCTAATCAAGGCTGTACACTCTATACGTAATTAATATAAGTAGAATATTAGAAAAATAGTGCTTTAAAACACAGTAAATAAATTTCTTTCAAACTTAGATTCTTTAAAGGTACACAGAACTTAAATGAGGATCTTATTTTTTTCCCTACATTTCATCTATTCTCCACTCTTCCATAGTTATGTATGTAAGTTATGAAAGATTTATGGATGCAATTAAAATTCAAATGGAAGTCTATGCAAATACCTCTAAAATGTTTCCTTACCTTGAAAAGGATGCTTTTCTCTTGCTTTAAAATAAAACAGAGCCAGCACTGTAGCATAGCAGATTAAGCCTCCGCCTGCAACACCAGCATCCCATATGGGCACCCTCCATATCCCAGTTGCTCTTCTTCTGTTCCAGTTCCATGCTTACGGCCTGGGAAAGCAGTAGAAGATGGCTCAAGTGCTTGGGTCCCTGCACCCACGTGGGAGACCTAAAGAAGCTCCTGGTTCCTGGATTCGGATCAGTTCAGCTCTGGCCTTGCTGAACCAGTGGATGGAAGACCTTTCTCTCTGTCTCTTCCTCTCTCTGCCTGTAGCTCTACCTCTCAAATAAATATGTAAAATCTTTAAAATGCAAGATAAAGAGAAGGGAAAGAAAGTTAAGAAACTATTATGAGCCAGGCAGCTTTCTGCTATTGTATGTAATTCTTTCCATCACAATGTGAATTATTAAAGTGATGTCCATCTTATAAAGGGATACTGTGATCTAGAAAATGTCTTATCCTGAAATAAGATACCCCAAAAGAAATTGGGACTAGAATTCAGATCTCTATCAATTCTAGTCTCACAGATTTTTAAAAAATATATTAGAAACTTAAGAGAATAAAATGTTTCAAAGATATACTAAATGTTCTTTCTATAATTTCATCCTCTCCAAACAGGTGGGAAATGCATCTTTTGTAATTTTTACTCATAAAGTGTAATATGTTTCCAAATTTAAATGACAAAATAACTCCAGAAACTTAAAAACTAGATATATTTAAACTTCCAAAATATACAACCATGTATTTTGAGGTTCTCAATGACTCGTCCCTAATCACATTGACTGTGACACAAATATTAATTTTAGCACAAGAACATGTGCCCAACACAGACTTTATGAGGTTAAAAAAAGATTATGGGATCTTGGAGAGTAAGTGAATGAGTGAATGAGTAAGTGAATGAGATCAATCATTCCAACTTGTTTCAGTCTGTTGGTAGAAAGTGCGAGAGCCTAGATATTTGCTTTTCAAATTTGTTACAAAGATCCTGGGCAGTATTGTGTAAGCAGGGGTGATATGATCATCTACACTTCAGTGAACATCACAGAATGCTAAGAGGGCAGCTCTCCTAGCACAGAATCGTTCCTTTCAAATCCAGAGGAAACTCTGAGACAATACCACTAGGAAACATAGTTTCCAATCAAAAATCCTTTATAAGCCTGTGGGACTTATGAAACTATTAAATTTAAAAATAAGGCATTTCATAAACATTATATTTAAATTATATTTTATTTGTATTTCAAAAAGGCCAAGTTTCAATTCAATGATTATTGTTTGAGTTTCTTACTCAAAACAATAAATAAAAAATAACCATTTTAAAAAGCACAAACTCCCTCAGAACAGGTAGTTATATATATATTAATGGAAAATGGATTCTAAACTCCTGTGTGTGTATTGCTATAATATCTCTTTTTTACCCCAAAGAAACCTTTTCCTTAAGAAGTATAAATTTCATAATTACAACTTTAGGAATACAGTGATTCTTCCCACCATACCTGGCCTCCCACTCTCATTCCCAGTACACATTAGGATTCATTTTCAATTAACTTTATGCACAGAAGACCAACTCTAAACTACATAAAGATTTAAGCAATTTCCACACACACACACACACACACACACAAAACACTGTTTGAGAACAAGTTTTACAGTTAATTCTCATAATACTCATTGAGGATACAGGGCCGGTGATGCAACTCACTAGGCTAATCCTCCACCTGCTGTGCCGGCACCCCGGGTTCTAGTTCCAGTTGGGGTGCTGGATTCAGTCCCGGTTGCCCCTCTTCCAGTCCAGCTCTCTGCTGTGGCCCGGGAGTGCAGTGGAGGATGGCCCAAGTGCTTGGGCCCTGTGCCCACATGGGAGACCAAGAGGAAGCACCAGACTCCTGGCTTTGGATCGGCGCAGCACGCCGGCTGTAGCGGCCATTTGGGGGTTGAACCAACAGAAAAAGGAAGACTTTCTCTCTTTCTCTCTCACTGTCTAACTCTGCCTGTCCCGAAAAAAAAAAAAAAAAAAAATAGAGGTCCTGCATGGGAAGTAAGTGAACAGTAGTTCCTGTTGTTAATTTAACAATTAACTATCTTATGCATGACATCAGCAATTACCTGAGGATCTTGACATGAGCTGTCACAGCAATGGAAGCCTTTTGAATCCACAATCTCCATCAATATTTAGACAAGGCTATAAGCAAAGTGGAAGTTTACTCCTCCCTTCAGAAAAAAGTTCATCCTTCTTTGATGGCCACTTTTTTCCACTGGGATCTCACTAACAGAGATCCTTCATGCAGTATATTTTTCTGCCACAGTATCATGGCTTTCCATGCCTGAAATGTTCTCATGGACTTTTCAGCCAGAACAGAATTCCTTAAAGGGATAATTCTAAGGTTGGAGTGCTATTTAAAGTGATTGCCAATCTATGAGTCTGCTGTGTGGATTGCATCCCACATTGGAACATGCTCTCCTGTTTAATTCTATATATTTTTATCACCAGACACTTGATCTTATTTATATGATCCCTTTAACATGTAATCCTATCTATATGATCACTTCAACACTGAAGATGGCATTTTTACCACCCAGCTTAATGGGATTTGGAGTCCAGTCCATGGCAAGTTTTTAAACTGTACCCTTATAAGTAAGTCCATAAGAATATAGGCAGAATTAAACAGCTTTACAGTTACAAACTTCCTCCTTCCTCTTTTACTGCCAATTTCATATTTTACTGACCTCTATTTTCAATTGACTTTATACAGACCTCTAACTTAAACCTTACACAAAAATTCTTTAAAAGTGGATTAAAGAACGAAATATATGATCCAATACCATCACATTATTAGACAACAATGGGGAAACCCGGCAAGACATTGGCACAGGCAAAGAGTTCTTGGAAAAGACACCAGAAGCACAGACAATCAAAGCCAAAATTAACAAATGGGATTACATCAAAGTGAGATGCTTCTGTACTGTAAAAGAAGCATTCAGGAAAATGAAGAGGAAACCAACAGAATGGGGGAAATTATTTGCATACAATGACACTGATAAAGGTTTAACAATGAGAATATATAAAGAGATCAAGTAACTCCACAATGATCAAATAAACAACCCAGTTAAGAAATGGGCAAAGGATTTAAACAGACATTTTTTAAAAGAGAAAATCCAACTGGGAAACAAACACATAAAAAAGTGTTCAGGATCACTAACCATCAGGGAAATGCAAATCAAAACTACAATGTGATTTCACCTCACCCCAGTTAAAATGCCTTTCATACAGAAATCAACAAACAACAAATGCTGGTGAGGATGTGGGGAAAAATGTACCCTAATCCACTGTTGTTGGGAATGTAAACTCGTAAAACCACTATGAAGACAGTATGGAGATACCTCTGAAATCTGATTATAGACCTATCATATCATCCATCCATCCCACTCCTGGGAATTTAACCAAAGGAAATGAAATCAGCAAATAAAAGAGTTATCTGCACTCCCATGTTTATTAAAAGTTCAATTCACAATAGCTAAGACATGGAATCAACCTAAATACCCATCAACTGAAGACTGGATAAAGAAATTATGGGATATATACTCTATGGGATACTACACAATGGTAAAAAAAAAATGTAATCTGGTCATTTGCAACAAAATGGATGAATTTGGAAAACATCATACTTAGTGAAATAAACAAGTCTTAAAGGGACAAATAACATGGTCTTCCTGATCTGTGATAGCTAATAGAGCAACTAAAACAAAATCTGTAGAAGTGAAATTGACACTTTGAGAAGCGATGACTTGAATAGCCTTTTTCTTGACAGTCAAGGAACGGGTTTTTTCTTCTTCAAACTGTTTGTTGAACTCTTAACATAGAGTTAATCATGTATTATCTCTTAATTGCCTTCTGTTTTTTACCGCAGCAAAAATAAGTGGATTGTGTTTTGTTTGACTTGATGAGTGACTTATCATTTCTTTCATTCATTCACAAAACAAAAATTTCCTGAAAATTTATTAAGCACAAAGTACAGCTCAGTGTGACGTCACTGATAAAGTTGGTTTGAACTTTGCAGTTAAGGAGCTAATATGAAAGAGTCACATATACTAATTTACATAATACACCACTCAGTAAGTTTTATAAGACTTCAATTTTATTAAAGTAATTGCATGCTGAAGTGGAGGTGGTGTCTTCTCTCCAAGTTAGAGACTCTTACATAAATGTTTAAGTGGATACAAGGAAGATTTATATGTGGCTGTTTTGTTTTTCAATGGCTATTTTGATTAGAAGGAATAATGGAGATTATTTTATTATGTAAATAATTATGACCAACAACTACTTTTAAATATTTGTTCTTCTTCTTAAAGGCTGCAAAAGAACATTTTCTTTTGAAGCAAAATTTCCAGAAAGCACATACATGAAACATCACAGAATAATAGGTTTTTTTTAGAATTAAAAACAATCTGAAGAGAAAAATAAAAGAGTTCAGATGGGTATTTTGTAAGTTCAAAAACAAGGAAAATTTGCTTGTCATGTATTTAAGGAGAGAGGAAGAAGAAGGATGATTGCAACTTCTCTAGTTGCTAACTTTTCCCTATTAGCCACGTATGTACATATATATAGAGGAACATGGTCAGGGAGACTTACCTTCTTGCTGTTAAATCTGACTCCTCCATTTTCCAAGGACAGTGCGTCATAAGTTGAATTGTGTCTCCCTAAAAGAATGTATTAGCATTCTGACTCCTGGCACCCCAACATGCTACCTCATTGGGATACAGGCTCTTTACAGAAGTCATCAAGTTAAAAGAAGAGCTCTAAATCAAGTAGAAACGGTGCCATGTAAATTGGGAAAATCTGAACAGAGACAGACTTGCATAGAAGCAAGATAATATGAAATGGCACAGGAAGACATTGGTCATGCAAACACCAAGAAGACCTGGAACAGATTTGTCACTCCGGGCCCTCAGAGAAAACCAATCATGCTGACACTTTCTTTTGCACTTCTAGCCTCCAAAACTATGAAACAATAAATTTCTATTGTTTCAACCACGAAGTTAATTGATCTCTGTTACAGCAACCTTTACGAAGCAGCCTTAGCGAACTCCTGCCTCACTCTGCACTATGTAGCAAATCCACAGATCAATGCAAGCACATGCTCCATGCTTCCACAGACCGAACGTGCATACGGGTTAATCCTCCTAGTAATTTCTTAAAGATAATTTATTTTTTCATTTTGATTTGAAATATAGAGAGACAGAGAAGGAAGAGGTCCAGAGAATGAAGCAGATGGAAAAGGACCTTATATCTACTAGCTACTTCCCGAATGTGTGCAGCAGACCAATGTCTGGAGCCCAGAACAACATCTAGGAATCTGATGTGGGTAGTAGAGATCCCAAGTACCTGAGCTATCACCTGCTGCATTCTGAGGTCTGCACTCCTGGAAGCTGATCAGCAGTTATCCAGACTTGAACCAGGCACACAGATACAGTATGTGAGTGTCCCAAACAACAACTTAACCACTCTTCCGAATGTTCTCCCCTCCCTTTCTTTAGTGACAACCACATCTGCCCTTATATTTTGATACTGCAAAGAGGACAACAACAGGGAGGAGACCATGATGAGGCCAACTGATAATGAGATGTAGAAAAAGGAAAGAATTAGAGATGATCAAGAAGAGCAGAAAAGTCCAAATATTGTCACTTGAGCTGCTGCCTCTCACCAGAGATAAAAAGCTCCATCTGTGTTACTCAAAATTCAATTATTGTTGTTCTCTTGGATTGAGATACTCTTGGCTAGAATTTTAGTCACTCATCCATAAAGAACCTGAAGCCTCTTTTATTATGTGTGCGGCTATATATCTGCCTTCCCTATTTTCAACAATACATGCATACATGCATCAACACTCTTTTAAGAAGAGATCCTAAATTTTACTTGGTTTCCATCTATACACCTAATCTACATGGTCATTGCACTTGTCACTTTTTAGCCTCTACAACAAAATATCCATGGGATCCAACTTTATAAAGAGTTGTATTTAGCTTTCTTTTAGTTTTGTTGTTATAATGAAACACCTGAGGAAACTAACTTTAGAAGGAGAGAAAAGTTGAAAGTTCAGGTTGTCCCATTTGTTAGTCCTCTATTGAGGACTGGAGATGAAAGTGGTGGAATATATACAGGGAAGGGTCAGGTGCTGAGCCAGGGAGCAGAGAGAGATAGGAGGGCCCAAAACAACTCTAACAACCTTCTCATGAGAACAGGAGAGACCTGAGGATTTCCCACTAGACCCCACCTCCTAAACGTCCAACCCCCTCCCCGCTCTCAATAGCACCACACTAGGACTGGGCTTTTAACAGATGAGCCTTTGAGGAACAAGAAAACTAGCATTCACACCCTCAAAGACACATTTCAGAAGATAGTAGAACTGAATGCTGCAGTCATTTAACCATGAGGCTTTTTATTCTGTAGCATTCACTTTTACCTGTTTCTCCAGTTAGACTACCTCTCTTTAAAGCTAAATAATGCTATAGCTTTATTTGCCGCACACCCTGATGAGCTGAGGTGCTGTTCCCATCCAAGTTGAGTGCTCAAAGGGAATGACTTCAGACCAGTATAGAAGTTGAGGTGGGAAGGAGGGACAATGGCTATTGCTTAGTCATGTCTGAACCAATGTCCTTGATACAAGATTTAGCCTTACCCATGACTATTTCAGGGTATTTGGCCACCAAAATTGTATGTATAGAGCATTATGCTACAATATATTATTAAGATATAAAGAAGCAATATCACATTCCAAAGAATTTGCCAGACATTATATACAACTTACAAAGCAGTTATACAGTGTGAGGATGATTTCTCCTCACTTTTACCAGACAGAATAGGATATTTTTTATTTTTATTTATTTGAATGGGAGAGAGAGAGAGAGAGAGAGAGAGAGATTAATCTTCCATCTTCTGATTCACTTCCCAAATTCTAGTAACACTTGGGGCTGAGCCATACCAAAGCCAGGAGCCAGGAACTCCATCCAAGTCTCCACATGGGTGGTAGGGACCCAAGTACTTGAGTCATCATTGGATGCCTTCCCAGGGTGCATATTAACAGGGATCTGGATAGTAAGAAGAGGTGTAATTCAAATTCAGGCACTCCAATATGGGATTCTGATATCCCAAGTAGCAGTTTAACCACTGCACCTCATTGTCAAAAATTGGATTTTGAGAGATGTATTATTCAGATAGTTTTGCTCCCTGCAGAAAGACAGATTGAGGTAGGCTATTCTTTTTTCTGACTGAAATCCTGGTTAAAAAATGTATAATTTTGACATGAGTATATTAGAGATAGCAATGGGAAAGAAGAGGGTCCCTCCCTTTACCTCGAGCCTACTGAGAGTATCTTCAAAAGGATGATCCACAGGTTGGAGAAGTGTTTCTTACAACTGGCAGATAAGGTCAACCGATGTTATTCTCTGCCTAAAAAATGAAGAGCAAGAGACAGGCAGGACAGCTGTTGATGGATGCACCAAAGGAAGGATGCTTGATCAAAGGAACCATGCACTCCCAGTTTGTCAGTGGTGAGGGGTGTGCGTGTGTGCGTGTGTGTGTGTGTGTCTTCAAGAAGGCTACTCAAAGGGCAAGCAGAGTTGAATAAAGACAAAGTAGAAACACTTTCAGATGTGCAGGACTGAGACGTAGCAAGTAAGGGGCCAGAGAAAGGAACAACTCCAACTTCAAAGATAAGGAACAGAAGACATGAAAGCGTCCGCAGGAGAAAGGGGGTCAACCTCATACTGCTTCTCGGCTCAAAATAGTATGACATTAGGCCCTGCTTTCACAGCCTATGTGCCAAACCTGTAGAAGAAACCTCTGAGGTCAAGAATGGAAAAAACAGGCAGATCTAAGCAGGGAGAGTGGATATGGCCTGTCTCTAAACTAGTTAACATTTTTACCATTACATGGAAATAGGAATTTTGATAACCACTTAGGAATTTTTTATTTTCTAAGAATCATTAAATCAGAAGAGTTAATATAAATGTTATCCAATTATAAAGGAACATTGGAACACAAAGAAGAAATAATACATCTATTTAGAAAGAATTGGCTCTCTACATACAATAACACACTGAAAATTAATATACAAAAATCGGTAAAGAGAAAGGAAATATATAAGAAATGGATTGGTATGGTCATGTAATGTTAATCAAAAAATATCCTTCAAATTCTGAGCTTTATGTACAGTTTTGATATGTATTTGCAGTAATATTTAATACTCATTTTTCATCATTTTTTAATTTTTTAACATTATATTATGCTTTTTAAAAATTGTAATGGACACATTAAGAATCATCCGTATGTATATGGTACCATGTGATATCTTAGTAGAGTATACATTGTGCAGAACTCAATGAGGGTAAAAATATCCTCAAAAACTCGCCATTTGTTTATGTTGAAAGAATTCAATCTTTTAACTTTACTTTTTTTTTTTTTTTGACAGGCAGAGTAAGACACTGAGAGAGAGAGAGACAGAGAGAAAGGTCTTCCTTTTGCCGCTGGTTCACCCTCCAATGGCCGCCATGGCCGGCATGCTGCGGCCAGCGCACTGCACCTATCCGAAGGCAGGAGCCAGGTGCTTCTGGTCTCCCAGGGGGTACAGGGCCCAAGCACTTGGGCCATCCTCCACTGCACTCCTGGGCCATAGCAGAGAGCTGGTCTGGAAGAGGGGCAACCAGGACAGAATCCGGCGCCCCAACTGGGACTAGAACCTGGTGTGCCAGCGCCACAAGGTGGAGGATTAGCCTACTGAGCTGCGGTGCCGGGCCAATCCTTTAACTTTTAAAAACTGCATATGGTACACTATAAATGTCTATCATCCCTCTACTGTTCAATAGGAGAGCAGAACTTTTTATTCCTGCGTAACTGTATGTTAGTGTCTATTGATCAGCCTTGCCCCATTTTCCGTCCTCTCATATTCTTCTCAGTCATGGGTAATCTCCATTCTTAACTTATAAGAATGCTACTTTTATAGAGTCCATATGTGTGTGGGATTGTATGGTATTTATTCATCTTACTGTGTCTGCTTATTTCACTTAATATAGTGTCTCCTAGGCTCATTCATGTTGTCACAAATGACAGAATTTCACTCATTTTTATGTCCAAATCATATTCCATGGTGTTTATGCAGCACAGTTTCTTCATTCATCAGTTGCTGGGTATTTAGTTTGTTTCCATATCTTGGTTATTGTGAATAGTGTGCAATAAATACTGGTGTGTAGATATCTTTCTGACATATTAATTTAATTTCCTTTGGATATATGCCTGGTAACGGATTTGTTGGAACATATGGTAGTTCTATTTTTATTTTTTGAGAAAACTCCATACTGTTTCCCAGCATACTATACTAAATTACATTCCCTCAACAGTACGCAAGAGTTCCTTTCTGTGCCTCCACTTCAGCACTCTTTTGTCTTTTTGTTTAGAGTCGGTCTAACTGGAATGAGGTAATACTGCATTGTGACTTCTATTTGTACTTTCCTGATGATTAGTGATGTTGAGCTTCTTTTAATGTCCCTGTTGGCCATTTGTATGTCTTCCTTTGTAAAACATCTATTTAGATCAATCGCCTGCTTTTAAATTGGATTATTTGATTTATTGCTATTCAGGTTTTTATTTATTCTAATTATTTTAAAATTATTCTTATGTTCTAATTGTTGATGATTCATCAGATAAGAGCTTGCAAATGTTTAATCTAATTCTCTAGGTAGTCTCTTCACTGTGATTGCTTCCATTGCTGTGCAGAAACATTTTAGTTTAATTAAGTCCTGTTTGTCTATTTTTTTGCATTTATTTCCTGTGTTTTGACGTCTTATCCAAAATAACCTTGCCCATTCCAACTCAAATTAAACCATACCTCCTGTGTTTTCCTCTAGCTGTTTCATTGTTTCATATCTAATATTTAATTTCTTCAATCCATTTTGATGTTTGTCTCATAGTGAGATAGGTTTGTGATTTCATTATTATGGATAAGAATATCCAATTTATCCAGCACCTTTTACTGAAAATACTATCCTCTCTCTAAAGACTGTCAAAAGACAATTTATTATAGAAGTGTGGTTTTCATTTTAGGCTCTCTATGGTGTTCTATTGGGCTATGTGTCTGTTTCAATGCCAATTTCATAATGTTTTAATTATTGCAGCTTTGCAGTATATTTTGAATCAGGCAATGTAATGCCTCTCTTTTACCTTTTCATCAAAACTAATTTGGGTACTTAGAGATTTTGGGGGCTGGTGAATTGAATTTTAGGGCTGCTTTTTATAGTTCTGTAAGTGATATTGATATTTTTATAGGTATTGCATTAAATTTGTAGATTACTTTGGATATTATAGGCATTTTAATGATATTGATTCTCCCAATTCATGGACAAGAGATGTCTTTTCATTTCTTTCTGTCATCTTCACTTTCTTTCATCAATATTTTTACTTTCTCTTTGTGGAGATGTTTCAATTGTTGGTTCGATTTGGAGTGATTGCAAATAGGAATATTTGTATGATTTTTCATCAGGTTCCTTATTGGTATATAAAAAATGCCACTGATTTTGGTATGTTGATTTTGTATCCTGTAACTTTACTAAATTCATTTATAATTCTAATAGTTTTTAGATGTGCACTTCAGGGTTTTCCATATTTAGAACCATACTGTTTTCAAATAGGTGTAATTTGAGTTCCTTTTTCCATGGAGTCAGGAGCCAGTGCTCACCTTAACTACTTACTCTGATGTGATGCACTGTTTTCTTAACCAACAGCCCAAATTCCCACCACAGTGGTAACGATTCTGAAATTTGAATAATGTCTCAATTTTTTTCCTATTTCTCTGTGACTTAGTTTTTGAAGTGTATGCAAATACTTAAAACCAATAAATAATCATGTTTTTCGATTAGCAATCTACCTGCTCCAAATGAAAAAAGAATTGAGGAATACCTGTTTGTGCCCCCCAAATATTCATAAGTAGAAATCTTCACTCTCAAGGTGATGGTGTTAGGAGGTGGGGCCTTTGGGAAGTGGTTAGATCCTGAAGATAAAACCCTCATGAATGGGATCAGTCTCCTTACAAAATAAGACCAGGGAGTTTGTTGGACACAGCCAGAAGGCATCATATATAAATCAGAAAGCAAGTTCTTTCCAGACAATAAATTTACTGATACTTTGATCTTGGACTTCTTAGTTTTTACAACTATGAGAAAGAAATCTCTGTTGTTTAAAAGTGACATGATGATATGTATTAGAATAGTGATAATGCAAGCAATGTTACAGAAATTATAGATAGATAGGATTACAGAAAAATCAAATAGACCTTTTTGTGAATCTCTGGGGTTACTGCCTGACTAGCATCCCATCTCACTTCTCTTGGAAATATTAGCCCTGTTTATTGAGAAAAATGACCCTTACTCTCAGTCTATCCAGTTTGCATGGTGCAGCTCCTGAGCCTAAATTTTGACCATTGCACAGTTTTTTCATGACTGAGGAACAGCTGAAAACAGAGCATAGGAGCTGGTGCTGTGGCATAGCGGGTAAAGCCGCCACCTACAGTGCTGACATCTCATATGGGCGGTGGTTCGAGTCCCGACTGTTCCACTTCCAATCCAGCTCCCTGCTATGGCCTGGGAAAGCAGTAGAAGATGGCCCAATCCTTGGGCCCCTGCACCCACCGGGGAGACCCAGAAGAATCTCCTGGCTCCTGGCTTTGGACCATCACAGCTGTCACAGCTCCAGCAGTTGCGGCCAATTAGGGAGTGAACCACTGGATGGAAGACCACTCTCTCTCTCTCTCTCTCTCTCTCTGTGTGTGTGTGTGTGTGTGTGTGTGTAACTCTTTCAGATAAATAAATATTTTAAAAAAACAGAGCTTATCACACAGCACTATCTCATGTACCCTAGGCTTCATGTTAGGACTGTATTAGAGGGAGGTGTTTGTTTTCCTCTGACATTTTAATGTTGAAATCAAAGAAAGCAGGGGCTTTCATGGCTATTTTGTTGGGGGGGGGGGTGGGGGCGGGAAGCCAACAAACAGAAGGGAAGGTGAGTCAGGAAGTGAGCTTTGGATACTACCAGGGCAAAAATTAGCCCAGGAGCTGGACTTCACAGTTGTGTAATTCAATATATTACTTTCCTTGTTTTTTTTTTCTTTTTAAATATATTTAATATTTTTGCCTCAAATTGATGAAGTAGAGTTTTTGTCATTAACCTAAAGAGTCCTGACAGATGTGGTCGCTCTTAGTTTCCATCTTGTTTAATTTTACAAGATTTAGGCCGGCGCCGTGGCTCAATAGGCTAATCCTCCACCTTGCGGCGCCGGCACACCGGGTTCTAGTCCCGGTTGGGGCGCCGGATTCTGTCCCGGTTGCCCCTCTTCCAGGCCAGCTCTCTGCTATGGCCCGGGAGTGCAGTGGAGGATGGCCCAGGTGCTTGGGCCCTGCACCCCATGGGAGACCAGGAAAAGCACCTGGATCCTGGCTCCTGCCATCGGATCAGCGCGGTGCGCCGGCTGCAGCGGCGGCCATTGGAGGGTGAACCAACGGCAAAGGAAGACCTTTCTCTCTCTGTCTCTCTCTCTCACTGTCCACTCTGCCTGTCAAAAAAAAAAAAAAAAGATTTAAATTAAAATTGGTTAATCACTATTTAAAACCAACGATATACAGTACTTTCTATTCTTTTATGTCAAATTCAGTAAGTACTATTAGTAAGATAAAATATTTTTAAATAAGAGATTTCAAGCATTCAGGTACTATCACTCACAAGAAACTATGATATAGTTTCTGGGCAAATGGAAAAGTGGAGCCCCAAGGCTCCAATGTAAAGCAAGGTCAATAACCCTATTTTGATAAGTACACATTGTATACATGTTGTGAAATGTTAAACTGTATCCCATACACTTGTACAATTATTGTTAATAAAATATTTTCTTTTTTTTTTTTTTTTTTTTTTTTTTTTTTTTTTTTTTTTTTGACAGGCAGAGTGGACAGTGAGAGAGAGACAGAGAGAGAAAGGTCTTCCTTTGCCGTTGGTTCACCCTCCAATGGCCGCCGCTGCAGCCGGCGCACCGCGCTGATCCTGGCAGGAGCCAGGAGCCAGGTGCTTTTTTCCTGGTCTCCCATGGGGTGCAGGGCCCAAGCACCTGGGCCATCCTCCACTGCACTCCCTGGCCATAGCAGAGAGCTGGCCTGGAAGAGGGGCAACCGGGACAGAATCCGGCGCCCCAACCGGGACTAGAACCCGGTGTGCCGGCGCCGCAAGGTGGAGGATTAGCCTATTGAGCCACGGCGCCGGCTAAAATATTTTCAAAATTATTTTTACAAAGAATGTTCAGCCCTGTTTCTATTTGAAACTGAACAGCCTAGTTTCATATCTTTGGTTCATAATATTTTCCTAAGATTCCTAATATGCTGCTGGGTTTCAGAACATGCTGTTCTTTTCCTTCAGGTAATTACATTTGAAGTAATCCATGGGGCTATCGAGATGACGATATTATTTGTCTATTAATTGTTTCTGTAGAAATAACTTTATGACTTTTTTCATTTTATGAATTTGTTAAAAATAAATATCTTATGACTTTGCATGATTGAAACAACCACTCAAATTATTTTCAAATTTTTGAAACTGGCAAAATACAAAAAGATTTTTGCCAAACAAATTTTGCTTGAATTTTTAAATGTGTGTGTGTTTTATGGAAATTTAATCCATGTTTTTCATTCATTTGTAATTAACTGACAAAAATGTTGTTTTGTAAGACTTTGATACCCATTTTTTTCAAAGGCATGCTTAAAATATTTCCTTTTATCCACAGAAATTTGAAAGGAAATCTATTTTAATTATTTGAGATTTTTATTTTCTTATTCTGTTTGTAGATTCAAGTGGCGTATGGCAAGAAGCTTAATCCAAACTTAGATTTTTGAAATATTTATCTATTTTTAGCATTTCAGTTTTTAACAGATGTGATATAATTCATAGATACAATTTTATTTTATTTCTTTTAACGATTTATTTATTTATTTGAAAGTCAGAGTTACAGAGAAGGAGAGGCAGAGAGGGTAGAGAGAGAGAGAAAGAGGAATAGAGAGAGAGGTCTTCCATCTGATCGTTCACTCCCCAATTGGCTGCAATGGCCCAAGCTGTGCCAATCCAAAGCCAGGAACCAGGAGCTTCTTCCTGGTCTCCCAAGCACTTGGGCCATCTTCTACTGCTTTCCCAGGCCGTAGCAGAGAGCTGGATCAGAAGTGGAGCAGCCGGATCTTGAACTGGTGCCCTTATTGGATGCCAAGGCTTCAGGCCAGGGCGTTAATCTTCTGTGCCACAGCCCGGTCCCCATGGATACAATTTTAAGAATATAATGATTTGTCTTCCCTCCATCCATCATTCTTTCTTTAAAAAAAAAAACTGCTAAACTGTTAAAATGACAGGAGTCATGGCAGAGAAAGAAGTAACGCAAGGAAGCCTGCTGAAAACAGAGTGGGATGAATAATGGAGTGAAGCCTATAACAAATATACAGCAAAAGTGCCAGCTCAATTTCCTGAAGAACTATGTGCTGTAAAATTTAGAACCACAATCAGATTCATTGGTTTTTTAAGGGGTGTTTGCTGCTTGTTTGAAAAGCAAAGTGACCTTGAGAGAGGAAGAGACAGAATGAGAGATCTTCTATCAGCTGGTTCACTCCTTTAAATGGCCGCAGTAGCCAGGGCTGGTTCAGGCTGAAGCCAAAAACCAGATACTCCACTCGAGTCTTCCACATGGGTGGCAGGGCCACAGCCACTGGAACCATCTTCACTGCTTTCCCAGGGGCATTACCAGGGGGGTGGATCCGAAGTGGAGCAGCCAATTCTGGAGCCAATATTGCGATATGAGATTCCTGCCTTGCAGACTGTGGCTTAACCTGTTGCGTCACAATTCTGGCCCCTAGATTCGTATTTTAATGTATGAAACACAAAGCCTTTCTACATATACTATAATAAATAGCAAATACCGGAGTTCTAGCAGGTACTCAGTGAATCCACAGCAAGCCTCTGACCAGTGAAGTTGGTCCCTTCCTTCTACTCCTCAGCACATCTGATTCCCACAGCTGGCTGCATGTGGAGCCCACAAACAGTACTAGTAAAGATAAAACATCGTTTTCTGCTCAAAACTGATTAATACAAATCATGGCATCTCTATGCAACATTCTATCATTCATATGGGAACATTCAGGATAGGTAACTGTCAACTGACCCATTCTATAAGGGTCAGGTATAAATAGTAATTGACCAGAATATCTCATCTGATGAGAGCTCATTTGCACCATTTAAGATTTAAATGAATTCTTCATAATTTCTTTGTATACTAAAAATGAAATGGCATTGCAGTAGTACTTAGCAATTATCAATATCCCATGTGCCAGATTTTCTGCTTGATGTTCTGCATGCTTGAGTGCCAGTGCTCCAAATAAAAAATTACATCTTCTTAACCACATTTTATGAGTAAGAAAATCAACATCTCCCTCTTCCCCAAGGTCTCCAGCAGTTCCTCCTTTAGGGATATTATCTTCAGAAATATTTCACACTCTTTCAACCACTTCTGAACTTCTGGCTGTAATTTTCTAATAGAAATTAATGGAGAAGTATTTACATTACAAAAGTGTGCATATATGGAAGTATATATGTGTATGTGTGTCTATGTGTATTTCTGTATAAAGAACAACACATATGCACACCACTTAACAATGCTTTACCCACCTTGTAGATCTGCACCACCTGGAAAACCACTGGTTTTCCAAGTGCACTGTAGAGCAGCAAAGAATATGAAATTTTTGTGAGGTCTAGGCCTGAATTTCCCTGTATCTCCTGTCTCTGTATCCTAGTGGCCAGATGTAGGTTAAAAATGTGTTAGAGAGAAAACCTTGTCTCCACCTATTTCATTTTTCCCATGCATTGGACATATTTTCCACCTCCTTAAAGGAACAAGCTCTGTCTAACCCTATGTCATCATTTTCACAATCTAAAAGTCATGACCATCAGGAATGCATAGTGGTCTCACAGGTCTGCCTATGACTCCTTGCATTGCAATGATCTATCCACTAAAAGGGCAAGTTGTCCACCACCACATTCCTGACAGGTGGAGAATTTCCACAATACACACACCAATGAGATAGGAGAAGAATGGCCATTTGGGGAGTGAACCAACAGATGGAAGACCTTTCTCTCTGTCTCTCCCTCTGACTGTCTGTAACTCTACCTCTCAAATAAATACATAAAATATTTTTAAAAAAGAAAATTATTTCATTTGAAAAGAAATCTATTTTAAAATGTTGGCTGTTTCTTAGAAAATCTTAAGTGAGAGGAAAATCCATTGGCAAAAACTCAATTATCAAAAGATGTGATACAAAAAAAAAAAACAAAATTCTTGCTAACAGAAACAAAATCTTTGATAAATTGTGCAAATAGTCTGTGCCCCCAGCATAATGTTGTATTACTTTTTCTGAACTATCTCCTTTCCTTTTTCTTGTCCAGTTCCCCTGCTTCCTTTCTTACCAAGATGATTTTACAAGATCCTCACATACTAGTTAGTGGTCAGATACTCTACAGTATTATACAGTCAATCACTTTACCACCCTTCTCCTCCACCTACAGTCTCTACTCTGACTATCCAAATCTGCCTCCTTCTATCTTTTAAGGGCTAAAGTCACAATGTTTCTGGATCTGGTATCAACAATATGGTAAGTATCTAGGAATTTACAGATGGTTTTTTGCAATCACATGGTTTCCTGCCATCACATATATGAAAAACCTTAATATCCTATGAAGTACTTAATTATGTTGTGCTGCATACTCAAACTAATGGGAGAGGCAGCTTTCAGTGTACAGCAACAACTCAAGCTGTTGCAGGCACAGAGAGAAGGAGACCTTGCCATCTATTGGTTTACTCCCCATATGGCCATAATAGCCATCAAATATATGAAAAACCTTAATATCCTATGAAATATTTAATCATATTGTGCTGCATATTCAAGCTAATGGGAGAGGCAGCTTTCAGTGTACAGCAACAGCTCAGGCTGCCCCAGGCACAGAGAGAAGGAGATCTTGCCATCTACTGGCTTGCTCTCCATATGGCCACAATAGCCAAGGTTAGAGCAGACAAAGCCAGGACTCCTTCTAAAAAATAGACTATGGTATAATTGATAGGTGTGCCACAGCAACAGAGATCAAAAAAGGTATTTTCTGTGTTCAACTTGGTCTCTCAGATAACTTGGAGAGGAAGCCAACTGACTTGGGATGCCAACTTCCCTCCAGGGAGAGGCCCAGGAAGTTCCTATCATAGCCATGTGTGTAAGCAGCTTTGGAACTGGATTATCCATTCCAGGGTAAGTTTCGCATGATAGCAACTTTTGACTGTCACCAAGGGAGAGACCTCAAGTCAGAACCTCCTAGCTAAGCTCCTCTCAAATTCCTGAACCTCCAACTATGAGATAATGTTTATGGTACTTGGTTCACTAATTTTTAAAGCAATCTGTTAGTCAGCAATTCAAAACCGATATAACATCTGTAATGTTTTATATTCAGAAAATCCAAAACAAATATGTAAAAATGGGACAAATCAGGGTGGGAGGTCTACACATGGACATCACTTTGTTTATCTGACGGAGACTGACCTCACTACATGTCATTCATTGTTCCACATTTTACAACTGTTAAATAATTTAGTCATTCCAACCCCCCTATGTGAAAGATATCATAGTGATCTCCACTTTACAGATGAATAAAATGAAGTCTAGAAAGATTATAGAATTTGCCAGGGTTCACTGATGAGTAAGTGATATACACAGAATTTATAATCACACCAAGTTCAGTGTCTATGTGTAACCATGACATCACGTTATGGATTATAAAAGGTGTGTGTTGGTAAGTCATTGAAATATTTCACAATTTAAATTATAAAAATTAAATGATGAAATATTTTCCCTTCTTTCTACAAGTGCAAAGGTTTTAATGTTTATCTTGGTTTGTTTTATGAGCAAAGGAAAGAATAGTGGGGGAAAAGGAAATAAGAGGAAGTAATGGAAAACAATTCTTGATGCAGCAGCATGTTAAGAAACTGTTTCTGGGGCTGGCACTGAGGCATGGTGAGTAAAGCTGCCACCTAAGCTGACATCCCATACGGGTGCTGGTTCAAGTCCTGGCTGTTCCACTTCTGATCCAGTTCCCCACTAATGATCAGGGGAAGGCAGTGGAAGATGGCCCAAGTCCCTGGACCCCTGAACCCACATGGGAGACCTTGATGAAGGTTCTGGTTCCTGGCCTCAGCTTGGCTCAGCCCTGACTGTTGTGGCCATTTGAGGAATGAATCAGTAGATGGAAGGTATCTCTCTCTCTCTCTCTCTCTCTCTCTCTCTCTCTCTCCTTCTTTACACTCTCCCTCTCCCTCCCCCATCCCTCTCCCTCCCCCTATCCCTCTCCCTCCCCTGTTATTGTACCTTTCAAATAAATAAAATAAATCCTGTTTCTAAAAAAATAATCTGTTTTTAGGGCTGGCATTTGGTGCAGTGGCTAAGCCACCATTTAGGTTTCCCACATCCTGTGTCAGTGTACCTGGATTTGAGTCCCAGTGCCACTCCTTATTCCAGCTTCCTGCTAATGTGCACTTGAGGTACAGCAGGTGATGAGTCAAGTATCTGGCTCCCTGCCATCCACATGGGAAACCCAGATGGAGTTCCTAGCTCTTTGATTCTGCCTGGCCCAAACCCCACCACTGCAGGTGTTTGGAAAAAATACAGTCATTGGTCTCTCTCTTGCTCGCTCACTCTCTCTCTCTCTCTCTCACATACACACACACACACGCACACACTCACACAATAAATAAATAAATAATTAAAAAGCCAATTGAATATATTTTGTTTTATTTGAGTTTATTAATAATGGATAGATACAAAGGTAACCAGAGAATAATTGGATATGCAAGATATAATTTGTAAGTAAGAAACGAAAAGCTGTTTGCTAGAATAAAATTCAGTCATATCAATAGATATCCTGAAAGAAGCAGCATTTGTGAAAAGTAAACAAATTCAAAACAGATAAAAACAAACAAAAAATGAATAAAGTAAGACAAAGTGATTCAAAATATATGCATAAACATAAGAGTAAGTCAAACATATTAGTGGTTGGCAAAAGGAACATGGTAATAACTTCAAATGAAATTTTTGAATGCAATAAAATATTTTGTGTTAGGTAAATGAATTTGTAGCATATTTGCTAAAATACAAATGGGATAGATACACCAAATTCAAGGTAGCAGTGTCCTCTCTTTTTTATTATTTATTTAAAAGGGAGAGAGAGAGAGAGAGAGAGATTTCACATATACTCTCTTTACTCCTTAAATGCCTGCAACACCTAGGATTGCGTAAAGGCCAATCAAGGGGCCAGGCATGCAATCCACCTGTCCCACTTAGCTAGCAGTGACCCAATTATTTGAGTCATCACTACTCCTTCAGTGGGTATGCATAACCAGGGAAGTGGAGTCAAGAGAAGGATTAGAACTCAAACCCAGGCAATTGCTAACTTCTCAAGCTGTGTCTAAACCTCTGCAACAGCAACAAAGACGACTCCCAGTAGTGGTTACCTTCAAAAAGAGAACAAAAATAAACTACTTACAGTATTTTGTTATTTTATAGTACGTTAACTTTTGCTAATTGTGGATAATTCATAGAAAATATTAATTTTCTCTGCTTTTATTTGCATTTGAAAATGAGCACTGTTAGAATATAAACTAGTCTAAAAGACATCCTTCCCCCTCCACCCCTGTGTCATCTATAGTCACAGTTTCTTCAAATGTTATTCTGTCACTCTTTAGTGTGTGGCACTTGTGCACTTCTTCAAAGATGGCTTATGACCAGCAGGAAGGAGGAAAGAAAAATGAAATAAGGAAGCATGTTTCAGGTCATGACATTTTAGCTTCATACATCATTTCTAAGCTTTGCTTTGGTTAAAACTTTGGGATTCTATTACCAGAAGGAAAATGAGGGGAAGAAAATTTTCAGGGTCATTCACACACCCTTCGATAGTTTCTGTAAGTATGTGAATGGGCCAGAGAGCTTATAATATTTTCTTTTACTTTGGGGTGAGACAGGTATAGTTGAATGCCATTAGGCAGAGTATTTTAGCAAAAGAGAAGTTAAACAGGACTCTATGGTTAATGAAATGCTTATTCTCTCCCACTAAAAGCACAGCACATCTTCATTTTAGTAAGAAAAGATAAGTAGCCCTTGATGGGCATGAGGGGCTGGTATGTTTTTACCAAGTTATTTAATGAATTCAAAGAGAAGAAACTTACTGTTACTAAGCAACTGTTCCAAGAGGAATATTGGAATTAGGACATATGGGTTCCTCTCTTTCCTAAGCAGATTTCTTAAATGATTTTAATTATTTTCAAAAAGAATTTTCTTGTTTTGAATACAATGTCTCTTAGCTCCAATGAGCATTTAGAAAAAATTTAAACAGGAAGTCTAATAATATCAGAAAGTACAGCATTGGAGGTTTCAAGATCAGTTTATATTAGTTACATTTTTTTTTTTTAACTAATAGCCATGCCAAAAAAGGATCTCAGGTGGACAAGATGCTAGAATTTGTTACGTTGTTGTATTCAGTAAAGACCTGTCCCATGTTCTGTCACTTTGCATATGACAGAAGCTACTCTGATTTCTGGGGCTAAATCTAGGCTGACATTTCCATGAATTTTGCTCTTCTATTATTTGCCACTGATAAGAAATAATATAAAATTTAAAATTTTGCAACCTTTGCATCCAGGACTTGATGATAAGATACGAGTATCTTGTGGATGTTATGAGCGTAATATTAAAATTTGGCTGTATATTTTAAATTTTGATTACTTATAGACATTTTCTGTCCTCAAAGAAAATTTCAAAAGCAAGAAAGTCACCGCAGAAGCCATCAGAGAGCACTGGAGTATTTCACGGCAGCCGAGTTCTGCAATTTCTTGTTAAAGTTTTGTGAGGTGAAGCTGGCCTAACAGATATTTTCCAGAGATGGGGAGTTGGCAGATATGATTAACACTGGCATTCACTAGTGAAAAAATAAAATGGTTCAAGGGTTTGGAAAGTACAAAATGCATGTTTGTGTATCATTATCTGTTAATGATCTGAGTGGTATAATTGGAAACTACAAATAACTTTCACAACTGAAGGAATAAATGATTAAAAAAAAAAAAAAAAAGAATCCTGTGTTCCTTGGTAGGAGCTGTTTGGTTTAGGGAATCCTCCTTATCTTAAAATATGGAATTTAAAAAATAAATGGAAAACTAAATGGGTATTAAAAATAAATGATAAAGTTTGCATGATTATAAAATAATGTTTCCTTCTAAGGATCCTGTGAAATGAAATGAATTGAAAAACTCATTTAGGCTGATTTTATTCAATGTGTTATCTCAGGTAACACTTTAAAGCTTCCTTGGAGGTAATCAATCATGTGGAATTCATTCAAATTGAGTACAATTATACAAAACTGTTATAAGAGCTTTGTGACACATTTATATTAGAAGACAGATCAGTGTTTTTAAAAATGTTCAGAATGATATACTGAGTATTGGACAACTGATGACAACTTCAGGCACATTTTAAAGTATCATCAAAATGCTGAGACATGTATCTGTCTACTAACAGCAGCAGAATGCTTATAACAGATTTTCTTTTACTTCACAAAATTTTAGTGTATACCATACACAAATACAAACACACATACACACACCTACAAACAGACATATAGAGAGTGCCTGAAAAAGTCAGTTGATACTTTAACTCACACTCTTGGAATTAGCTATGTCTGACTATATAAATAGGATTTTTTTTTTGGAAAGCATTAATAATACTCTCTCCTTTTTCCAGTGGATTGATACTGGATCTGTGAAATATGGGAATTACCTTAAATAACAAAATGTTGGTTTAAGTAAATTACAATACAATGAGACTTAATTCTTTCTAGAAAATGCAACTCTTCATGGAGGGTCAATAGCTCAGCATCACTAGACACACATCTTCCAGTTTTAGGGGAAAAAAACTGAGTCCACATTAACTTACCTCATTCCAATCTTTCAACACGGGCTGGAAAACACGATCAAGTATTTAACTGGCTGGCACTACAAATCCACAGGATTACAAATGTACCATAACCAAGAAAATTTTCAAGCCAGGGTACTTAGGCAACCCCAGTGGGTTCAATGACCTTTTTTCAACTATGTTCAGAAACTGTCACAGAAGCACCGTATGCTGATATGTAAAATAAAAGAAAACATTTGACCCTTCTTTTTGGAATCTATTCAAAAGTCTGAAAAACAGTGGTGTACAAATTACTATGGTTGGATTTTCCAAGTTTTTTTGTTCCCAAATTAAGCATTGATCGGAGGATTAACTAACTTCATTTCCATTTCAGAATTAATATTCTTAGAATGCAAATGTGAGAGGTATATTGATTACCTCTGCTAAGGCGAAATGAAGAGAAATGAAAAACACACAGAAAAGTTGCTAACAAACTGTGGCTCTAGGCAATGAAAAAATTAAAGAGGCACATATTAAGGAGTATATTACTGAAGGTTAAGCCTCTAATGAAGCAAAGTTTTCTAGTTTGTGAATACATGAGAGTTTTCTAATATAATTTTTTACTAGTTTATCTTGTTTTTCTCCCTTAATTACACTTAGCACATGGAAGCTTATAAAAAAATCTGCCACAGTTTACCTTGGAATACTT
Source organism: Oryctolagus cuniculus (assembly GCF_051225735.1). NCBI lineage: Eukaryota > Metazoa > Chordata > Mammalia > Lagomorpha > Leporidae > Oryctolagus > Oryctolagus cuniculus. The sequence goes on along the minus strand of NC_142870.1, from coordinate 17,655,871 downwards.
ATTTCCATGAATTTTGATTTCCCAATTACATAAATTCAGAACAAGTTTTCAACCTAATCTAACTGTGATTGTTTGATTGTATTGCTGTAGCTTATTTATTAATGATATTGCATTCTTTAGATTTACATTTTATGTAAAATGAAGCTCAAACTCATAAATCTTTAACTTTATTTATAGTAATACAGAAAAACTTCATGAAGTCAAAAATTTGGTAATATTTTTTCTCAGAAGCAAAAAGATTAACTTTGATGATAGGATTTAAGCTTTAATTCACCAAGTGATATTATTGGAAATAGAAAGATACTTGACTCTTGAAACTTGCATTTAGTGTGTGTGTTGGGGTCGGTAGTGTGGTGATTCAGCTGGTTAAACCACTGGCTTGCAATGCTGACATCCCATATGTCACCAGTTCACAGCCCACTGCTCCATTTCATACCTACCCTGTGTATGTACCTGGTAGAGCAGTGAAAGATGGCCTAAGTGCTTGGGGCCATGACACCCATATGGGAAACCTGGATGGAGTTCTCTGCTCTTAACTTCATCCTGTCCCAGTCTCAGTAATTGCAGTCATTTGGGGATTGAACCAGCAAATGCAAAATCTCTCCTTCTGTCTCTTACTCTCTCTCTCTCTCTCTCTCTGTAAGTCTGTCTTTCAAATAAATAATCTTTTTTTTAAGTCTTGGTGTCATTTAGCTGATGAGTATAGTTTACCCTAGGATTTATGATACTTGGTGGGTATGATGTTCTAGGATATCACATTCAACTCCTGTACTGTGAATAGCCTCTTTGGGACTATGACAAGATCATATTATTTTGGTTTATCCTTTCAGATTGCTGTCTCTTGGTATGTTATGGAGATGATTCTTACCTGTCATTTAAATGCTAAACTTCGATTTTCCTCTTCTGAGTCATATTTCAGATCTCTGGCCTAGTATTAAACCCAGCTATCTAAGCTCTCTACTAGACAACTTCACTTTCATAAACAATTCAAAACGTTTCTGGGGCTGGCACTGTGGGGTACTGGGTTAACTCCCTGGCCTGTAGTGCCAGCATCCCATATAGGCACCGGTTCAAGACTTGGTTACTCCACTTCCAATCCAACTCTCTGCTATGGCCTGGAAAAGCAGTAGAAGATGGCCCAAGTCCTTGGGCCCCTGCACCAGTGTGGCAGACCTGGAAGAAGTTTCTGGCTCCTGGCTTCAGATTGGTGCAGCTCTGGCCATTGCAGCCAATTGGGGAGTGAACCATTGGATGAAAGACCTCCCTCTCTCTCTCTCTCTGCCTCTCCTCTTTCTGTGTAACTCTGACTTTCGAATACATAAATAAATCTTTAAAAAATTTCAAAACGTTTAAACCAAGCAGATTTTAGATAAAGACAATGATGAACTTCCTAACACAGTGTGATAAAGAAATGTGTTTTTAAGAGGGGCCATTTAAAACCAGAGCAAGGTTCATAAATTATACAGGTATGAATCATAATCCTAGAAGGAATAGAAGGCATTAAGGGAGTCTGAAAAATCCTTAAGGCAAGAAAAACTATTTGCTGCATCTGACACCAACCCACCACCAAAATAAATGAGCACTGGGAAATACCATAAAATCTAAAAAGGTAGACAGGAATTGAGATCATAAGAAACTCAGATGACCATGAAGAGATATTTGGTTTCATTCCAACAAGAAAATATTAAAGGGACTGAAGACGAAAGCATAGCATGATGAGCTCATTCATTCCTTTGCTCAGAAGATGTTTGTCAAACACTTATCACGTGCCTGGCAGTGTGGTAAGAGTTGGGAACACAATATAAAGAAACAAGGATACCATGAAACTTACAATTCAGTAAAGACTAGATTATTAATCCAAAACAAGTACATAAATTTAAACTACCATTTTCTCAGCCAAAAGGCATGTGATTTAAAAAGGTGTTAACAGTCACACCCTAGGTTAAAAATCACAGGTTTTACTTTAGCCTATCAAGTCTCAATTGCTTTTGAGAACTCTAAGTGTTTGCTTGTCATAGAGTTTATCCTTTGGTGTCAGATACAAGCAGGGAGTATCACCTCAGAAGAAGCTGTCTCTGTAAATCACTGCATGACTAAAGGAAACTAACATCTTTCAACTTCCAATTTTGCTCCTGGAAGGCCTCTTCCATCCTGTGGATGCCAGTAGACTTGGAGCTAGGATGGAGCAAGAACTAAAGAGAATGTCTTGAAAGAAATGGTCACTCTGTCTGCGTAGGAAAACCTTTATTTGTATCCAGGGAGACTTGAGAGCAGGGCCATGTTTTGTTTTTGTGTTTTAACTTGACCAAATCCTGGAGCTGATGGAAGAATGCAATAAATAGTACAATCTTTTTAAATTTCTTGTTCTGGAAGTGAAGAAGTAAGAAGGTTGTGGAAACTTCATATCAATATTGTGATAAGTGCAAAATTAAAAACATCTGGGAAGATTTTTCTTCTTAATTTTTGTCTAAGAATGCAGAACAAGTTTGATTTGATTTTTAGGAGTAGGGAAAAATTGTCAAACACTTCTAAAAAGAAAAAGGTAAAAGGAAAATAGGTTTGCTCACATTAATCAAAAAAGTAAAGATTAATACAAAAAGATAATGGGCAATATACTAAAGTATAATAAGCACAAAATAAGACAAAAAGAAGAAAATTTTCACTTATTAAATGAAAATAGGTTGAATTATAAGTAAAACTAAAATGAGTGATTTTAAGTTGCAATACTTATTTTTATTTTAATAAATTTTTAGAAATTCTTATGTTATATAAAAGGCAGAGAGAGAGATGGAGATCTTCCATCCACTGCTTCACTCCCCAAATATCCACAACAGACATGGTTAGGTCAAGCTGAAGCCAGGAGCCAGCATGTATCTTTGTTTGATTTCTATCTATTAAGCTATTTATAATTCTTGTCCAATGATGATATCAACTAATTTTTTGGATTTAGTTTTTACTTATTGGGAGGAGAGAGTTACAGAGAGAGAAAGGGAGACACACACACAAACACACACACACACACACACATACACACAGATCTTCCATCTTCCGGTTCACTCCCCAAATGGGCACAAATAAATAGGGCTGAGGCCAGGCTGAAGCCAGGAACTCAGAGCTTCTTACTAGTCCCCTACATGAGTGCAGAGGACCAAGCATTTGGGCCATTTTCCAGGCACATTATCAGGGAGCTGGATTGGAAGTTGGGTACCTGGGTCTTGAACTGGTACCCAAATGGAATGCTGGTGTTATAGGCAGGGGATTTACTTCCTTAGCCACAACACTGACCCCCTGACTAAATATTTTTAAGGTGACATGCAGTTGATTTAAAAATAATAAAGATAATAACCCCAAAGATTGTCATTTGGGTACTTTTTAGCTACTTGTTATTATAAACAATGCCCCAAATATCATCTAAATTAGAAAAGATTCATGAAACTGTTAAATAGTAACAAGTATGGTAACATACACTGGCCAGTCTTAAGTGAAAGAAATCAGAAGTCTAAATGCTGAAATAAATACATACAAGTGTAGATAGATAGATAGATAGATAGAGATAGATAGAGATAGATAGATAGATAGATAGATAGATAGATAGATAGATAGATAGATAGATACTTGAAACAGAATACTAATTCATGGACATAGAAGCTGAAGAAGTATTTCTGGAGTTAAAGATTGGAATGGGGAACAAGAGAGAAGATGATTTTTTAAAGGGACTGTCTTTATGATTTTCATGTACAACAAGATGTATAATTTGACCACATTAACCATTTCAGATGATTATACTGTGAGATTTTTGTGACTATGTAAGAAAAGCTTTAAAGAATTTTATGGAAAATAGACATTATCTCTTAATTTTTTTCTTTTTCTTTTTCTTTTATTTATTTTTTATTTAGTAAATATAAATTTCCAAAGTACAGTTAATGGATTACAATGGCTTCCCCCCCCCATAATTTCCCTCCCACTCACACCCCTCCCATCTCCCGCTCCCTCTCCCATTCCATTAACATCAAGATTCATTTTCAATTATCTTTATATACAGCAGATCAATTTAGTATATATTAAGTAAAGATTTCATCAGTTTGCACCCAAACAGAAACATAAAGTGTAAATACTGTTTCATTACTAGTTATAGCATTGCTTCACATTGGACAACACACTAAGGACAGATCCCACATGAGAAGTAAGTACACAGTGACTCCTGTTGTTGACTTAACAATTTGACACTCTTGTTTATGGCATCAATAATCTCCCTAGGCTCTAGTCATGAGTTGCCAAGGCTATGGAAGCCTTTTGAGTTCGCCAACTTCGATCTTATTCCAACATGGTCATAGTCAAAGTGGAAGTTCTCTCCTCCCTTCAGAGAAAGGTACCTCCTTCTTTGATGGCCCCATTCTTTCCACTGGGATCTCACTCGCAGAGATCTTTCATTTAGGTCTCTATTTTTTTTCAGGGTGTCTTGGCTTTCCATGCCTGAAATACTCTCATGGGCTCTTCAGCCATATCCAAATGCCTTAAGGGCTGATTCTGAGGCCAAAGTGCTATTTAGGACATCTGCCATTCTATGAGTCTGCTGTGTATCCCACTTCCCATGATGGATCGTTCTCTCCCTTTTTGATTCTATCAGTTAGTATTAGCAGACACTAGTCTTGTTTGTGTGATCCCTTTGACTCTTAGACCTATCAGTGTGATCAATTGTGAACTGAAATTGATCACTTGGACTAGTGAGATGGCATTGGTACATGCCACCTTGATGGGATTGTATTGGGATCCCCTGGCACGATTCTAACTCCACCATTTGGGGCAACTCCGATTGAGCATGTCCCAAATTGTACATCTCCTCCCTTTCTTATTCCCACTGTTATATTTAACAGGGGTCATTTTCACTTAAAATTTAAACACCTAAGAATAATTGTGTGTTAATTACAGAGTTCAACCAATAGTACTAGAACAAAACAAAGAAAAAATACTAAAATGGATAAAGTATTACATTGTACATCAACAGTCAGGACAAGAGCTGATCAAGTCACTGTTTCTCATAGTGTCCCTTTCACTTCAACAAGTTTCCCCTTTGGTGCTCAGTTAGTTGTCGCCAATCATGGAGAACATATGATATTTGTCCCTTTGGGATTGGCTTAATTCACTCAGCATAATGTTTTCCAGATTCCTCCATCTTGTTGTAAATGATCGGATTTCGTTTTTTTGACTGCTGTATAGTTTTCGATAGAGAACATGTCCCATAATTTCTTTATCCAGTCTACTGTTGATGGGCATTTGGGTTGGTTCCAGGTCTTAGCTATTGTGAATTGAGATGCAATAAACATTAATGTTCAGACAGCTTGTTTGCCAATTTCATTGCCTTTGGGTAAATTCCAAGGAGTGAGATGGCTGGGTTGTATGGTAGGGTTATATTCAGGTTTCTGAGGGATCTCCAGACTGACTTCCATAGTGGCTTAACCAGTTTGCATTCCCACCAACAGTGGGTTAGTGTCCCTTTTTCCCCAGCATCTATTGTTGGAAGATTTCTGAATGTGAGCCATTCTAACCAGGGTGAGGTGAAACCTCATTGTGGTTTTGATTTGCATTTCCCTGATTGCTAGTGATCTTGAGAATTTTTTCATGCGTCTGTTGGCCATTTGGATTTCCTCTTTTGAAAAATGTCTATTGAGGTCCTAGGCCCATCGCTTAAGTGGGTTGTTTGTTTTGATGCTGTGGAGTTTCTTGATTTCTTTGTAGATTCTAGTTATCAACCCTTTATCTGTTGCGTAGTTTGCAAATATATTTTCCCATTCTGTCGGTTGCCTCTTCACTCTCCTGATGGTTTCTTTTGCAGTACAGAAACTTCTCAATTTGATGCAATCCCAACAGTTAATTTTGGCTTTGACTGCCTGCACCTCCAGGGTCTTTTCTAGGAAGTGTTTGCCGGTACCTATATCTTGCAGGGTTTCTCCAATGCTCTCTAATAATTTGATGGTGTCAGGTCGTAGATTTAAGTCTTTTATCCATGTTGAGTGGATTTTGTGTAAGGTGAAAGGTAAGGGTTTTGCTTCATGCTTCTGCACGTGGAAATCCAGTTTTCCCAGCACCATTTATTGAATAGACTGCCCTTACTCCAGGGATTGGTTTTAGATCCTTGATCAAATATAAGTTGGCTGTAGATGTTTGCATTGATTTCTGGTGTTTCTATTCTGTCCCATTGGTCTATCCATCTGTTTCTGTACCAGTACCATGCTGTTTTGATAACAACTGCCCTGTAGTATGTCCTGAAATCTGGTATTGTGATGCCTCCAGCTTTGTTTTTGTTGTTCAAGATTGCTTTAGCTAATTGAGGTCTCCTGTGCCTCCATATGAATTTCACCATCATTTTTTCGAAATCTCAGAAGAATGTCTTCAGTATTTTGATTGGTATTGCATTGAATCTGTAAATTGCTTTTGGGAGAATGGACATTTTGATGATATTGATTCTTCCAATCCATGAGCTTGGAAGATTTTTCCATTTTTTGGTATCCTCTTCTATTTCTTTCTTTAAGATTTTGTAATTCTCATCGTAGGGATCTTTGATGTCCTTGGTTAAGTTTATTCCAAGGTATTTGATTGTTTCTGCAGCTATTGTGAATGGGATTGATGTTAGCAGTTCTTTCTCAGCCGTGGCATTGCCTGTGTATACAAAGGCTGTTGATTTTTGTGCACTGATTTTATATCCTGCTACTTTTCCAAACTCTTCTATGAGTTCCAATAGTCTTTTAGTAGAGTTCTTTGGATCCCCTAAATAAAGAATCATATCATCTGCAAAGAGGGATAGTTTGAGTTCTTCCTTCCCAATTTGTATCCCTTTAATTTCTTTTTCTTGCCTAATAGCTCTGGCTAGAACTTCCAGAACTATATTGAATAGCAGTGGTGAGAGTGGGCATCCCTGTCTTGTACCAGATCTCAGTGGAAATGCTTCCAACTTTTCCCCATTCAATAGGATGTTGGCTGTGGGTTTTTCATAGATTGCTTTGATTGTGTTGAGGAATGTTCCTTCCAAACCCAGTTTGCTTAGAGTTTTCATCATGAAAGGGTGTTGTATTTTATCAAATGCTTTCTCGGCATCTATTGAGATAATCATATGGTTTTTCTTCTGCAGTCTGTTAATGTGGTGTATCACATTGATTGTTTTGCGCACATTAAACCATCCCTGCATACCAGGGATAAATCCCACTTGGTCTGGGTGGATGATCTTTCTGATGTGTTGTTGCATTCTATTGGTGAGAATTTTATTGAGGATTTTTGCATCTATGTTCATCAGGGATATTGGTCTGTAGTTCTCTTTCAATGCTGCATCTTTTTCCGGCTTAGGAGTTAAGGTGATGCTGGCTTCATAAAAAGATTTTGACATTATCCCTTAATTTTTTCATGAACTTTTGGAAGCCCCTCTTATTTTGATTGGGAGATGTGTATATAACTGTTGACACTATTAAAATATAACTTAGAAAGTTGAAAATATCACTCTCAAATAAGTAAAAAGTGAATATGTCGATGATACAATATGTAACTGATAAATGGAGAGCCAGAATTATAGTTATGTTCATTTAGACCATATGGGCAACAGGAGTTTATGTAGTTCATTTGAGTAGGCACACCAAATTTGTTCTTTATTTTCCTTTACAATTTTTTAAAACAAGACATTTTACTGATGTTCTATAGACCAAAACCAAAAAAACCCGAAAACTTGTGTTATTTGGGAAATGTGCACCTTTCTGTACTCAGAATGTGAAATATAGAGGCAATTAACATTTCTGTATGTACTATTTATTATTAAAGAATATGAAATGAATGTGAATTAACTTTATAATTAAAATATTTTAAAAGAATTCTAATATTTCAAATATTTTGCATAAAAGAAAAAGAAATTATGAGTTGCTTTAAAAATTATGTGTTTTCTTTGCATTATTCCTATGAAAGAGCATGATTTTAAAAGGAAGCAAGCCTAAGAGACTAATATTTACCAGGAAAACCTAAGAAACTAATACCTAAGAAACTAATATTTACCAGAAAAACCCAAGAAATGAACATAAAATCAATAATTCATCTACCAGCAGTGAATTAGTAAGTCACTAGAGGCTGATTCCATTTGGATGGAATATTTTTTACATTCTTTCACTTTAATCTTCTATGTATCTTTACAACTAAAGGCTAGCCTTTGTAGGAACCATGCATTAGGATCTTATTTTTATCCTTTAAGCCATTCTTTTGGTTGCACAATTTAATCCATTTACATTTACAGCAGTTCTTGGTAGGAAAAGACTCACTCATTGGCATTTTGTAAATTAGTTTGTGGATGTTTTATACTTTCTTTGTTTCTTTATGATTCGATAATTTGCTGTAGTGATATGTTTTGATTCCACACTTTTTATTATTTACGTATCTACTATGGGACTTTCTTTGTGTTTACTATGAAGCTTATATAAAGTATCTAATCATTATTATAGTCTATTTTAAGGTGATAGCAACCTAACTTCAAGAGTATATACCTGTACATATATTCATTTAATATGAATGTGTCTGTATATGATTTATTTATTTATTTTAAGGACAGTGAGAGAAAAGGAGAGAGAGAGAGAGAGAGAGAGAGAGAGAGAATGAGAATCTTCTACCTGTGAGTTTATTCCCTACATGGCCACAATGATAGGGGCTGGGCCAGGCTGAGGCCAGGAACCAGGAACTCCATCTTGGACTTCTATATGGGTGGCAGGGGCCCAAGTACTTAGGACATCTTCCACTGCTTTCCCAAATGCATTAGCAGGAAGCTGGATGGGAAGTGGAGCAGCCAAGACTCAAACCAACACACATATATGGGATGCCAGTGTCACAAATAGCAGCTTATCCTGTTTCTCCACAATGTCAGTTCCTCATTTTGTATTTTTATGTCACAATTTACATTTCTATGGCATATATTCATAGAATAATTATTTTAGACATCTTAATATTTACTTTGAAAAATGTTAAAATTAAAAATTATTTATACATCTCCATTGTAGGTTTAAAGTACTCTGAACTTTACCATATACTTAATTTTGTCAGAAGGTTTTATATTTTCATATGTTTTAAGGATTCTAATTATTGTCCTTTAATTTCAGCCTTAATGCCTCTGTATGTATTTTTCTGTCAATCCAGTTTCACTGGTTGCTAAACCAGAATGAACATTTGGTGCATTAGTATAATGTAGTAGCATAACTCCTATTTCAAATCCACATAAAAGGATCCATGGTTTGCCAACATTGTAAATGAAATCTTTTAAATCAGACAGGTTGGTCTTTGGCACTGAGTTGATTCATGGAAAAGTTTGTGGCTATTCCAAAGATTCTAGTATTGTGAGCTCTCCACACTCTCAGGCAAAGCTGGTTCTTAACCAGTTCCCAAGATAATCATTTGATATAGATCTACACAAAAAATAACATTCACCATTGGGAGGGAAAATATCAAAACCTGCGCAACAATTCCTCCAGAGAGAAGAGAGGGCAATCAAAGACAAGAGATTATGGAAAAGCTGGGGGCCAGAGGGAACTTTTCAGTGAGTGGAGAAGGAAACTCGCTTTGCCCAGTGTCTTTCATTTCCTCCAAAGGACACTAAGTCCCACGGTGTAAGCGAGTGTATATTTGCCCACATCAGCACAAACAGTTTTGCCTGTGTAGTGTCATGCTATCTCTCAAGAGGAGAAAAGGAGGAACATCCTGTGAGACAGACACATCCTCGCCTGTTTATCTCAGGCTGTATCTCACACGGAGGAAACAGGACCGTCTTGTGTAATAAGCCGACCCTTGTCTGTTATCCTCAAACACGATACCGAAGGTCTTTGCGGTGTGAGCCTTCCCACGACCTACCGCAGGAGAGGACTGTTCCCAGTAACCTTGGCCTTCCAAGTTATGCAAGTATGAAATGGCACCAGTGTAATAACTGCCAGAAAAGAGAATTTAGCTTGCTCTAGGTTGTCTCTCTAATACATGCATGCAAGAGACTAAAACCACCATATCAACTCATTTTCCATTTATGTTATGGAAAAAGAACTAACCATTATTTTTATTTATTTAATTTTTTTAGCTTCCAGAAATTTTAATTAAATGATTATGATAGCGACATGTTAAATCACACATACAGACTAATTCCAAATTACATGTTTCTGATTACACTTACCAACAGGAATCATGACAGGGCAAACAGTGAACTTAGCATTAATTCCTATAAAACGAATGTCCTATCAAGAACATGCAGAAAGCCTGAGGCAAATAACATCAACACTTAGAAACTGCATCCTGGGATTCGGCTGAAACATGATTCTTTAGGTTTTTCCCCAGAAGAATACAATTCAATGTTATTAACTATAGCCACCAAATTGCACAATATGTCTTTTCAACTTGTTTCTCCTAATGGGAATTTTATTATATATTTACTAATAGCCCTCCAGCCTCATAATTGATCCCCATTACCAGACCCCAAAAGGACCCATTCTCCTCTTTTTTTTTTTGTTAATGAACTCACTTTTTTTAGGTTCCACATATGAGTGAGATGTACATTTTTTTTTTGCTGTGCCTGCCTGGATTATTTCACTTATTATAAAATATCCAAGTACATTTACATTTTCATAAATGACAGAATTTCCTTCTTTTAACAGGCTAAATAGTGTTCTATTTTCTTTAATTATTCATTCTCTTTAGTTATTCATCTATGGATGGACATTAGATTGATCCCATGTCTTATCTGCTGTGAAAAATGAGATATTTCAAAGAACATTAGGAGTTCAGACACTTCTTTAAGATACTAATTTCATGCTCCTTAGGATTTTAGATAAGAGCTATAAACAATGATTAAATCTCAAAATGTCAATTTTGCTTATATATATTTTTTGTATTTTATATATTAGTTACCGCAAATCAAGGGAAACATATGATGTTGGTCTTTTGGGGACTGGCTTATTTCACTAAGCCTAATAGTCTCCAATTGCACTGTACTACAGTATTGCATTGTGTATGTATACTGCAATTTCTTTATCCAGTCATCTCGTTGATGGACAGAACAGTGTTTTTTCTACTTATTTGTCAAATTCTTTACTTAGTCGGGGATGGTAGTTAATCCTGTGATTATAAAGTAAGTCACTGCAAAAATTGAAAGAATAAGAATGGAAGAAGGGATGGTAAGAGTAAGGGAAAGTGGGAGGATAGAGTGGGCAGTAGCAATTTGTTCCTTAAAAATGAAATATGTGAAATTTGTTCCCTTTATATAAGTAAAATTTAAAAAAAAAAAAAAACATGAATTTCAGAGTGGTGGTTAGCCTAGCAGTTACAAACTCATGTCCCCCATTGCAGTGCCCATGTTTGCTACCTGCTCTAGCTCTGATTCCCGCTTCCTGCTAATGCAGATCCTGAGAGCAGCAGTGATGGCTCAATGATGGCTCAAGCAGTTGGATTGCTGCCACCCATATGGGAGACCTGCATTGAGATCAGGGCACCGGGAAACAGCCCAGCTCAGTCCTAGATGTTGTAGTCATTTGTGGATCTTTCTCTCTCACTCTCAATATCTCTCTTTCTGTCTCTCTCTCTGTGTATGTGTGTGTGAAATAAATTTAAAAAAGAAAAACTTAAGAATTGAAACTACTGATTTCATTTCCTTCGGAGATACATCTATGTATGGAATTGTTACATTGATCAATATTATCATTAAGTCTATAAATGTTATCTATATCGGATTCTTTTTCTGGTCCAAGTATATTTTGTAAAAACTAATAAAAAAATAAAAGGGGGGGCGCTGATGCTGTGGCTTAGTAGGTTAAGCCTCTGTCTATGGCACTGACATTCCCTATGGTCACCAGCTTGTGCCCTGGCTGCTCCTCTTCCCATCACGCTGTCTGCTATGGCCTGGGAAAGCAGTGGAAAATGGTCCAAGTGCTTGTTCCCCTGCACCCATTTGGTGACCCAGAGGAAACTCCTGGCTTCAAACCAGCCCAGCTCCAGCCTTTGCAGTCATTTTGGGAATGAACCAGCTGGTGGAAGACCTCTCTCTGTCTCTCCCTCTCTGTCTGTAACCCTACTTTTCAAATAAAAAAAATTTTTAAAAATAAGCAAACAGAAAACAAACCAAATAAAAAACAAAAGTGCTATTACAGGAGTCTCCATAACTGAAAATATTTTGATTTTTAATACATTTTAGACAGATGTGTAATTATTATACTGCTCCTAGACAGGGAAAGGTTTTGAATTAGTTCCATTTCAGAAAAATACTTATCTGTATGCTTATCTGAAATGTAGCCAAGTGTCTGGAGGTACGCTTTTTTTATTGGATATGCTCAATTACCATCTGATTCTAATAAAAAAAAATTAAAAAAGAATTGAAGTCAGAGCTTTTGCTAAAATGAACCCTCTGGAGCCATCTCAACCTTGTGTGAGCCTGTTGTAATCAGGCATTGTCTTGACCTGAATGTCATTGGGCATTGGCTGCCATATTTTCTAAGAGGATATCTGGTATGTAGAGTGCCTAGCATAATGTTTGAATCTGAAGTTATTTCCAAAAGCATCAGCATGCTTCCACCATTCAAGAAAACTTCAAATTCATCGTGCATGTGTGAGAAAATAAGAAGACTCTTTTCTTTGGGAAAATGAACATTTCCTATGTAAATAAGCATAGACCTTTGCAGCAGGATAAGCTGCTTTGTGAAAATGCCTTCACTTGATCAGCAACAAGGACAAGGTTAACATATTATCAGATTAACTAGTTTCTACTGTGCGCATTTTATTTCTTTTAATCTATACCAAAAACAAACACCAGGCTTTATTTAGGGGATCCAAAGAACTCTACTAAGAAACTATTGGAACTCATAGAAGAGTTTGGAAAAGTAGCAGGATATAAAATCAGTGCACAAAAATCAATAGCCTTTGTATACACAGGCAATGCCATGGCTGAGAAAGAACTGCTAAGATCAATCCCATTCACAATAGCTGCAGAAACAATCAAATACCTTGGAATAAACTTAACCAAGGACATCAAAGATCCCTACGATGAGAATTACAAAATCTTAAAGAAAGAAATAGAAGAGGATACCAGAAAATTGAAAAATCTTCCAAGCTCATGGATTGGAAGAATCAATATCATCAAAATGTCCATTCTCCCAAAAGCAATTTACAGATTCAATGCAATCCCAATCAAAATACCAAAGACACGCTTCTCAGATCTGGAAAAAATGATGGTGAAATTCATGTGGAGGCACAGGAGACCTCGAATAGCTAAAGCAATATTGTACAACAAAAACAAAGCTGGAGGCATCACAATACCAGATTTCAGGACATACTGCAGGGCAGTTATAATCAAAACAGCATGGAACTGGTACAGAAACAGATGGATAGACCAATGGAACAGAATAGAAACACCAGAAATCAATGCAAACATCTACAGCCAACTTATATTTGATCAAGGATTTAAAACCAATTCCTGGAGCAAGGACAGTCTATTCAGCAAATGGTACTGGGAAAACTGAGTTTCCACATGCAGCAGTTTGAAGCAAGACCCCTATCTTACACCTTACACAAAAATCCACTCAAAATGGATTAAAGATCTAAATATATGACCTGAGAGCTTCAAATTATTAGAGTTCATCAAATTAAAAATTCTAAAACATTTAGGTATTTTTATCTTTGGGACAAATTCTTCAGATCCAGAGTTTCTTAGGACAGAAAAGCACAATCTGTACAAATAGACAACAGCAAAGAAAGAAAGAAAGGAAGAAAGAAAGAAAGATGAAGCTGTATATAACATGCTTTTTCAAAATGAGAAAAAAGCAAGACATAGACTGTCATATTATTAATATTTTTAAAGTATATATGACATTGTACTTGCATCTGGCATGTATATAAATTACTCAAAATTCAATAATCAGAAAACAAAAATTTTATATTTTTAAAAATTAGAAAAATATTTAAAAAGCATTTCATAAAGATAATGTACAGGAGACAAACAAGTATATGAAAGTCATTTTCAACATTGTTACTTATCTGAGAAATAAAAAGCAAAATCTAAATAGAAATCCCTGCAAACCATTTAAGATGATAAAATTTAAACATCTAACATAAAGTGGATGTATGGATGTGAAACAATGAAATTTTTTTCGTACATTTCTGGTGAGAACCTGAGCATAACCATTTTGGAAAAGGAATTTGGTAGTTATTTAGGAAATTAAATATACAGATATATGACACATCTAATGCAATCTGAACTTCTATCAATCTTCTAGGAGTTTTACATAAGAATTAGTTAGGAGCTCATCAGAAAGATGACTTTATCGTACATTCAGAATAATTACATAAGCACATTTTTTGGAGATAAGGACTGAATCAACATTCACATAGAATGTTACTTTATGTGTTTTTATATATGTGAAATATTTCAAAAGTTGTGGGAAAATGGAAATTAAAAATAAATTAGTTTAGTGCAAAACGATTTTGAAATCCATGCAGCATTTTAAAAATATTCATTTTCAAGAACTATTTCAAGACTCTGGGTAGACACGATTTCAAATATTGTTTGTACCAAAATAACCTTACTATGAGAAACAGTGACTTATTTTCAATTCTATTTTTAAAATAGCATCTTTTAGTTCTAGAAACTAGAAATCAAGACGTCAGCTCATCTACATCCTCTCTGAAGAATTTAGGGGACACTATGTTCCTTGATTCTTCCCACATCATGAGACTGCCTACATTCCTTAGTTCACAGATGTAATACTCCAATGGTTACAGCGAGCATCACATCTTCTTGACTTTGGCTGTGGTGGAATGAGTAGACCATGCCAAAATGGTGCTGGCAAGTGCAGGAGATATGTGTTCAGTTACTCAGGAAATGGTGGTGGAACTCACCTGGCAAAGGGGCCTGCCTAGCAACAGGCAGTAATTGGTTAGGGCAGAAACCGCCCCTTGACTGGATTGGCTGCCTCAGCTATATAAGCTGCTGCACGAACTGAAATCAATGAGTCTGCGTGCTGCTCACCTCTAGCCTGCTTTCACCTGACTCCCGGTGTCTGTGTTGTGACTCTGTGCCTCTTGCCCCCACGGCACTTCTCTTTTCAGAACAAATCCACAACAACATTTGACCCTCTTGCTTCTTTCTTACAATGCACCTGTGATCATACTGTACCTATGTGATTACCTAGTACCTGACAGGATAATCTCCCTATCTCTAGACCCTTGTCACAATCACATCCGCAAATTCTGTTTTGGCATAACAATAAATTCCCAGGTTATGAGATTAGATCAAGGGCATCTTTCGGGGGCAATTACTCTCCACACCAACAGAGATTTGTGCAACTAAGATTAGGGACATATTTGCTCATGCAGCACAGAATACTCTACTGTGACTAGCCATGTTTTTCTCTACCAAAATTCAATGTGAAAACCTCCATGGATATGTGAAGGCTCTAATATATCACACCTATTTTCTTTATTTATTTAATATTTATTTTTAAGATTTATTTATTTGAAAGGCAGAGTTAGAGAGAGGCTGAGGCATAGAGAGAGAGAGAGAGACAGAGAAGTCTTCTGTCTGCTGGTTCACTTCCCAGATGACCACAATGACCAGAACTGTGCCAATCTGAACCCAGGAGCCAGCAGCTTCCTCCGGATCTTCCATGTGGGTGCAGGGGCCCAAGGACTTGGGCCATACTCTACTGCTTTCCCAGGCCATAGCAGAGAGGTGGATTAGAAGTGGAGCAGCTGGGACCCAAACCGGCTCCCATATGGGATGCCAGCACTGCAAGCAGCAGCTTTACCCACTACGCCACAGCACTGTCCCCTATTTCCTTTCTTAAAAACAAGCTACTGAAAACATAATCTTTTACGTGAGAAAAATGAAGAAACTGTTATAACACAAAACAGCAGCTATGGTTTAAATCAAAATTCCTTACCACATAAGGGCCTCAAATTTAAGAATTTGCATTCAATACCTCAGTCAGGAGTGCAATTGCCAGGAAGTATCTTTCTGCTCATAGTTTACTATATTTTGACAATTAGCAAGAAACAAACAAACCTGGTGTTTCTATGTACCCATAATTGCTAAGTCTAGTTCAGTCTTTCATATGGTTAGGACATTCTTCTAGAAGAATTTCTAAATTTAATTTAAGAATTATTTTATTCTTCCCAGAGTTTTATAAGGTTGCGAATCTACTATACTCATACATAAGGACACAAAATGCTAATATTCTTCTTGTTTAAATTTTAGCTTAAATTGCATACTTCATGGGTTTCTTGTCTTTGTTAAAATTCTGAAGTCTTCAGCAGCTATTTTGTCCTTTTATTAGTATCTTTGCACTTATTTCATTGTTTAACCATGTTTATCGGGCAGGTTGACTGAGGTAGCAAACAACTCCAATTCGTATCAACTTCATACAATCAAGATTTATTGTCAGTTCATGTCATAATCCCAAGCAATTTGGCAGTTTAATAAGAGTATAGTAAGTATTAGTGAGCTTGGGAACACATAAGTACCAAAGACAGGATGTCTTAAACCATAGAAATAGATTTTCTCACAGTTCTGTAAGTTAGAAGTTCAACACCAAGATTCTGAGCAATTGAGTTTCTGTTGAGGGCTCTCCTCCTGATTTGTAGAGTCCTTAACAGTGGAAAAATATCTTCTTCATTTTCTTACAAAGCCACCAGTCTTAGCAAGTTAGGGCCCCATCTTTAGCCCCTGTCGCTCCCCCTCTTTGTGGAGGAACGACACAGGACCCTGCGCTGTTCTTTCGTCTGCTCGGCCCTCCCCGGGTTTGCTGCTGGTTCTTCCCGGGTTGGCTACTATCCCTTCCACCTCCGTGGAAGGGCAGTTCCCCCTGGCCACATTCCCCACTTCCGCAGGGGAGCGGCACACCGCCGGCCGGCTTTCTCGGGGGCTGCACAGGTGTTCCCCTTAGATGTTCCCCTTAGATGTTCCCGGTGCATGCCGTCTCTCTCCTCCTTTATAGTCCTCCTCCGCCAATCCTAACTCGGCTGCCCACACGCTGAGTACGCTGCTCTCCTCCAATCAGGAGTAGGTCCTACAGTTTATTGGTTGAACTGGAGGCAGCTGCGTAGAAGCTGTTTTCTCCTCTCCCAGCGCCATATTGTGGGAGAGCAGATGCATAGAATAAGTCTTAATTCCAGTAACAATATAGTCCGAGTTGCTCCCCACAGTGGGAGAGCAGATGCATAGAATAAGTCTTAATTCCAGTAACAGTATAGTCCGAGTTGCTCCCCACAGATCCCCCTTTCTTTTTATTTTTTGGCGTTGATACGCGCCTGTCTTCGGTGTCCCGCGGCACACACTCTGCTCTGCTTGCTAGAGTTGCCACAGGTTCTTACAAGTCCTATCAATCAGGCAAACCGAATCCAGGTCCTCTCTTCGCCATGTTGTGAGGAGGTTTTTAGGCGCTGATGCGTGCCTGTGTTCGGTGCCCCGCAGCGCATGCTCTGCTCTGCCTGCAGGGGCTTACAAGCCCTAACAATCAGGCAAACCGAATCCAAGCCTTCTCATTGCCATATTGTGGGGAGGCTTATTGGTGTTGATTCGTGCCTATCTTCGGTGACCTGCAGCTCATACTCTGGTCGAGCTGCTTGCTGGTGCTTACCGCCTTAATCAGGCAGACCGAATCCAAGCTCTCTCATTGCCATGTTGTGGGGTGACTTATTGGTGTTGATAATGTGCCTGTCTTCGGTGACCTGCGGCGCATAAGCTGCTAGCCGCCCGCAGGTGCTCACCACTTCCCTAATCAGGCAGACCGAATCCAAGCTCTCACATTGCAGTGTTGTAGGGAGGCCTCTCTATTTCTCTATTTCTCTATCTCCGGGCATTCCTATTTCTCCCATTTTACTTCTATCTTCCAGCATTCCTATTTCTCTCCTTTTACTTCTAAACTTCTGTTTCTCTTATCCCTGCGGCTTCCCGGCGGCGCTCGCCCCGAGGCTGCTTCTCGGCACCTCGCCCCGCAGCAGCTTCACGGCTCTGCGCGGCTTCCCGGCGCCTCGCCCCGCCGGCGGGTTCCCGGCTCTGCGCGCACGCTCCGCGGTCTCCATGCACTTCGCGCCCGCACCACGGCCTCGCGCCAGCCCCGCGTTCCCCATCTATTCATGCCCCGTGCTCTCTCTGCACGCAGCGGCTTCCGCGAATGTTTCCGCCACCACCGGCATTCAGTCCAAGTTCCCCGGACTAACCTGGCGAATCCTGGCGGCCCACGTCTCTGCCTCTGGTTCCAGATCTTCGCCTCTTGCTCCCCAGGGTGACTTGAAGAATTCCAAGGTGGCTTATATCTCCGCCTCGGCCTGCACTCGCGGCTTCATCCTCCCTAACATTTTTCTCTACCCGGTATGTTTCCTTAAGTTTTCTTCCAACAATATTCCTCTCATTTCTCCTGGCTTCTCCCCACAGTTCGTATCCGAGTCCAAGTTTCTTACAGGTTTCACTTTCACTTTCAACCTGCAGTCCGTATCTGAGTCTAAGTTTCTTCTTGCTTTCACTTTAAATCCTAACTTCTTTCCCACAGTCCATATCCGAGTCTCTGCCTAGGCTTTCAATAGCTTCTTCCGGCACCTAGGCTCTTTGATAGTCTCTCTCTCTGGTATTTTCCTGCTTCTTCCCTCCTAGGTTTCCTATCCGAGTCACGGCACCATTATGTCACTCCCCCTCTTTGTGGAGGAACGACACAGGACCCTGCGCTGTTCTTTCGTCTGCTCGGCCCTCCCCGGGTTTGCTGCTGGTTCTTCCCGGGTTGGCTACTATCCCTTCCACCTCCGTGGAAGGGCAGTTCCCCCTGGCCACATTCCCCACTTCCGCAGGGGAGCGGCACACCGCCGGCCGGCTTTCTCGGGGGCTGCACAGGTGTTCCCCTTAGATGTTCCCCTTAGATGTTCCCGGTGCATGCCGTCTCTCTCCTCCTTTATAGTCCTCCTCCACCAATCCTAACTCGGCTGCCCACACGCCGAGTACGCTGCTCTCCTCCAATCAGGAGTAGGTCCTACAGTTTATTGGTTGAACTGGAGGCAGCTGCGTAGAAGCTGTTTTCTCCTCTCCCAGCGCCATATTGTGGGAGAGCAGATGCATAGAATAAGTCTTAATTCCAGTAACAATATAGTCCGAGTTGCTCCCCACAGTGGGAGAGCAGATGCATAGAATAAGTCTTAATTCCAGTAACAGTATAGTCCGAGTTGCTCCCCACAGCCCCTACTTAACCTTAATTGTCTCCTGCATGAAGACTTTGTTTCCACATACAGTGATAATGGGGGTTGGGGCTTCACTATATTGATGGAGAAGAGGACACAAAGGGGAACACTTACACACTATTGATGGAAATGTAGAGTGCAGCCACTGTGTAAAACAGTGTGATTTCTTTTTTTTTTAAACTTTTATTTAATGAATATAAATTTCCAAAGTACAGCTTATGGATTACAATGGCTTCCCCCCCATAACGTCCTTCCCACCCGCAACCCTCCCCTTTCCCACTCCCTCTCCCCTTCCATTCACATCAAGATTCAGTTTCGTTTCTCTTTATATACAGAAGATCAGTTTAGCATACATTAAGTAAAGATTTCAACAGTTTGCTCCCACACAGAAGCATAAAGTGAAAAATACTGTTTGAGTACTAGTTATAGCATTAAATCTCAATGTACAGCACACTAAGGACAAAGATCCTACATGAGGAGTAAGTGCACAGTGACTCCTGTTGTTGACTTAACAAATTGACACTCTTGTTTATGGCCTCAGTAATCACCCTAGGCTCTTGAACAGTGTGATTTCTTTAAAAAAAAAAAAAAAAAAAACTAGAAATAGATGAATCATATGATCTAGCAATTCCGCTATTGAGTATGTACCCAAAAGACTTGAACACAATGTCTCAGAGAGACTCCTGCACCACCATGTACATAGCACCATTTATGAAGGACGTCATAATTATTACTCTGAATTTCAAAATGCACAGGTAGTCATTACACACAGCCTGTGTGCATTCAAAGGTGCTGTATGAAGAAGAGGTTGGGCTATCCTCTAACCTGGTGGAGGCTCTCTCATTACACCCCTCTTCACACTCCAGTTGGAACAATTTCCTTCCCAAAGAGCACTGATAGAAGCTGAAGCCTTCAGAAAGACCACTCATCCTATTCACTCCTCTTCTCTCCTCTTCTCTTCTCTCCTCTCCTCTCCTCTCCTCTCCTCTCCTCTCCTCTCCCCTCCCCTCCCCTCCCCTCCCCTCCCCTCCCCTCCCCTCCCCTCCTCTCCTCTCCTCTCCTCTCCTCTCCTCTCCTCTCCTCTCCTCTCCTCTCCTCTTTTCCCCAAGTTGCTTCTGTTCCAGGGTGCTGGGTTGTTCATTCTCAATGGTTTCTTTCGGCAAACATCTTCCCTTGGCCTTCTTTGTTCTTCTGTCACAACAGTAGCCCTGAGTTCCTGAGTTTTTTTTTCCTTGTTTCTGGTTATATGACTTGACCATTGCTGGGAAATCTGAACAAACGCATGCCCTTCTTGTCAACATAGCTCTTTGAAGGAAAAGCTATCCCTTTGGTTCTATAATAGGCATTGCAAAAGTGATACATTGGTCCTTCTAAGAGTCAGAGTTCAGCGCTAGGTCTGTCATTATGAAGGTACTAAGAGCTTTTTCTTTAAAAACTTTATATATAAGCTTAAAAAATTTATATTTGAAGACAAAAATTCTTTCATGAAATTTGATTTTTAACTTAAGGGTAAAAATATAATTCATTGTGGGTAAAATGTGCTGTTACTAGACTGTCTGGTGGGTCTGTGAAATTGCATTTCAAGTTTTCAATACATTCTAAATTGGTGTTATCAATATACAGAATACAACATTTTTTTGTATTGCCTAGTATTGCCCAAAGCTGTCTAGAAAAAATTTCTACAGATATTAATATGTTTCCAAAGACATTTTAACTGAATCAAATTGAGACATCAACATTTACATATTTGCTGAAAAAAATTCCCTTGCAATATTTTAATATTAAATCAGTATATTAAGTGAAATCAAACTATCACATCATTAGATTTAAGCTTATAAATGTATATGCTCACACATATAAGTATATGAATCCTTTAATTCAGACATTAATCACAAGTAGTTGTATCTTTCTCCAATTGTTATAGTCACCCATAAAGTTGCTCCTTAATTGAAATGATTGAAATGATGGCTGCAGCTCACAATCAATAAAGAAAGAAACACAAGAGTTGATAATTACATCAACTCTATCATATACAGGAGATTATATACAGTTTTATAATATACACAAGACTTTAAAAACTGATAAAACTGACATTTTTATATTTGGCTGCTTCATTTCCAAGCCAGCTTCCTGCTAATGTGCTTGGCAAAGCAGCAGAAGATGGCTCAAGTACTTGGGCCCCTGCCACCCATTCAAGAGACCCAGATTGAGTTCTAGGCTCCTGTTTCCCGGCTTCAGTCTTATGTAATCCTGACAGTTGTAGCAACTTGGGGAGTGACCCATCAGATAGAAGATCTCTCTCTCTCTCTCTCTCTCTCTCTTGCTCTCTCTCTCTCTCTGCAACTCTGCCTTTCAAATACATAAATAAATCTTTTAAAACAGGAAATAGGTTTGCAATAGTTCAATGATTTATCCAAAATCACCCAGTAATGTAATAGCAGGTTGTTGAGGGCAAACTATAGTTAGATATGGGTCTCCAAGATCTCTACCCTGGCCTCTTTCTGTTTTGTTTGATTTCTTAAATTTTATTTTAAAGCCAGAGAGAGGAAGAGAGAGAAAGAGAGAAATATCTCCTGTCCACTGTCGACTTCTCAAATTCCAATGCCCACAACAGCCCAGGTTGAATCAGGAGCCTGAACTTAATCCAGTTCTCCCATTTGGGTGTCAGGGACCAAAATATTTGGTCCATCACCATCTGTGCCTCAGGGTGTGCATTCAGAGGAAGCTGTAATGCGGAGTGGCACAGAGATCTTCTCAGGCATTCTGATATGAGAGGCAGGCTAAGGCTGGAGGCCCATCCCTGCTTCAGTTGTGTTTCATCTCCCATGTCATCACATTTTTAGAAGCCTCTCCTCTCAGCATCCAGGTAAGATCTGACAAAGGAAGCCAAAGCCAATGATTGAAATGCTAGATGTGGGAGGAGCCAGGCTTTTTCTGCCCTCTCCCTTCCTTGCTGTCTCTGTAGTAGCTGTTTCCTATGTAACCCCATGTTCTTCCCACAGACCATCCTCCCACTTCTAGCGGCTATGACCAGCCATGACTACAGGACTCTGGTAACAGCATGGTCTCTCATTGCTCTTCTAGGGAAGGGAAAACAGCTTCGTGGGTGGCTCATTTCTGGGTGGCCTTATACTCAGTTCTTCTCACTAATCCCTGTGTCAAACGACCCAGGTTTGTAGAATCTACAGGGTTTTATTTTTCTTCTTCAGTGCCAATTACTTTGAAAAATACCAAGAATGATTCCATCTACAAAATTAATAATCAAAACCAAATTTTCTGTTTCCTGAAATAATATTTTGCATCATTTTTTAGAATGAGCAGTCACTACATTTTATTGTCCCTCAGGCAATATTGATATAAACTACATAGGATTATCGCTCCTGTATTTGAGTTTCTAGAAGTATTTTCCTTACATTTCTTTGATGACAGTAAGACTTAATATGATACACAAAATGGACAATGTAGTGTTTAAATGAAGTAGTTAATGTAATCCCTTCTTTTCCTCTGAACAGTTGTAAGGCCTTGAACTACTTTGTCCCTCACCTTGGGTTAAGTAGCGATATGGCTTAAGATTCCTGTGAGTAGTGCATGAGGTGCTATGTGGAAGGGATGTAGTCCATTGGCAGATAGATAAGCACTAATGGAAAATAGACATTTTAAATAATAATTTGAGAATTCAGGGAGAAATAAAAATGTTTGCTATTTACATAGTTATGGATTTAGAGTTATTTATTTTGAATTGTGAATATATCTATCTATGTGTGTGTGTGTGTGTGTGTATTTATGTGGGTGTATGTAGTTGTTTATAATACATACACATACATAAACCATTGTATAATACAACTGAAACATAATTTTCTGAGACAGGCATTTTGCCTAGTAATCAAGACTCCAGTGAAGGCCTGCATGTCTCACATTCATTCCTGACTCGAGTTGCTAATTTGAAATTTCTGCTAACGTGGATCCTGGTGGTCAGCCATGATGACTCAAGTAGTCAGATTTCTGCCACTAGTGTTTGGGACATGACTGATTTCCAAGTTCCCAGCTGTGGCCCTTTTGTTTTTATGGGCATTTAAGTAGTGCATTGGAGAATAGAAACTCTCTGTGTATGTGCGTCTCTCTCTCTTTCATGTAAATAAATAAACAAATATGAAAAGCCATAATTTTCAAATATCTTTAGATTTTAGAATTCAGAAACATCAATTTTAGAATGAAGAAACATCAGGAAAATCAATCTTAAATTTTGATGCTTTAAAATACTTTCATTGATTAAAAATTAATTTCTAAGGGCCTATAAAGAACAAATGCAAAAATATATGTTTCTAAAGAATATAAAATAATTTAACCTTGTATCTACTGTAAGAGAATATTAGGGCTGGCACCATGGCTCACTAGGCTAATCCTCCGCCTGTGGAGCTGGCACCCCAGGGTTCTAGGGTTCTAGTCCCGGTTGGGGCGCTGGATTCTGTCCCAGTTGCTCCTCTTACAGGCCAGCTCTCTGCTGTGGCCCAGGAAGGCAGTGGAGGATGGCCCAAGTGCTTGGGCCCTGCACCCCATGGGAGAACAGGAGGAAGCACCTGGCTCCTGGCTTCAGATTAGCATAGCTCCGGCCTTGGCGGCCATTTCAGGGGTGAACCAATGGAAGGAAGACCTTTCTCTCTGTCTCTCTCTGTCTCTCTCTCTCTCTCACTGTCTAACTCTGCCTGTCAAAAAAAAAGAGAGAATGTTAGGATTTTTAGATAAGA
The DNA here is from genome assembly GCF_051225735.1 of Oryctolagus cuniculus. Classification (NCBI taxonomy): domain Eukaryota; kingdom Metazoa; phylum Chordata; class Mammalia; order Lagomorpha; family Leporidae; genus Oryctolagus; species Oryctolagus cuniculus. Next base: position 17,631,920 of record NC_142870.1, on the reverse strand, counting down.
AGAAAGCTTTCCAGAAAGTGTAATATAAATTAGGTAATTGTCTCTTTATGTAAATCTTTTTCTAGGTGAACTAAATGAATGCAAAATGCTCCTGATCAGATCTCTAAAGTCTTAATTTAGTCATCTATTCCCAAATTGTTTCCTTAATGTCTCATTTATTGGCAGAAGTCTCTTTAAGGAAAAAAAAAAAAAACACAAATGAAGATGACTGGAGAGGAAACACACCTTTTATCTAAAGCTGCATATAAAGAAAAGCCCCAAAACACAAGGTTGAATAAGGCACAGAGGAATCAATAGATAGTATCAGACAGCATAAAATTCCATTCTTCCTGTATCAAACAGGAAAAAAAAAGGAAAAGTGATGAAGACAAACATATGCATAACTATGAAAGTCATAGTACTTACAGGAACTATCACAAAAAGAAAAATCAAAGAACTTCAAGTTCTGAATGACAAAAAACTAGCCAGCAATGGTGACAATAGGCAAGCTACAGCTGATTTCCATATTGTAGAAACAAATATACTCTCTGACTTATTCCAAGTGTACATTATTCTAAAATCATGCTTCAAAATTTAGCCACAATGGAACTTTAGAGAACATCATGTAAATATCAGTTCTTATTTCAATTCCCTCAAATTCCCTTAGCTCCATAGCAGTAGAGGCTCCCTATGTGGCATAGGGTTTACAAAATATATAAAACACAAACATTCACTGTAACAATAGGCATCCTTGATTTGCCCTTTAGTAACACCCCTACTGCATTTATGCAGAGTTTAAGGAGCTCTGTAAATAATCCAACTAACTCTAAGGAGTAGGAGTCTTTGTGTGGAATTCAAGATGTTAATATTTCCTTTCTAACCAAATTAACTCCACATGTTTTCTGCTGCAACGAATCTCTTTCCTGCAGAATTAGGCATGGTCTGACTCATTCTTTATTTTTTGAACATGACAATTTGCTCCAGAGTAGTCCCATTTCACACAGCCTTAGGTTCCTAGCTCATTGCTGCATACCCAGTGTTTTGCTGATTTTGTAACAAAGGGATGGAATTATGGGAGAAAATCATAATGCCAGTGAAATGCAGCCCAAGGACACTTGACCAGTCATCTTACTGGAGGCAGGCTTTAGATAGCATGTGTGTTTGTATGTGTGTGTGCTGGGGAAGTGCCAAGTATTAATTTCTAAGATTTCTAAAGAACTTTAGGAATGCTAAAGTGCTCCAAGACAAACCTGAATATAGTGACGTTTATATATTAATAGGAAATGTCTTACATGTCAGATCTTTTCCCTCACTTATGATATTGCTAATCCTAGCAACGATAATGTAGAAAATTCTTGTATAATACCATTTTGAATCCAAAGAGACAGCCACACAGCTAATAGTAACAAATATCCAAACCCAGGTCTCCAGACTATAAAGCCGTGCTCTGAAACAAGCATTTCCAACACTGCTTCTCAAGGTGACCTGCGGCAGAAGCCAGCAGAAATCACTTTGACTACCTAGAACTAGGAACCGAAGCTCAGAAAGGTGAAGTAACTCTTCTGGCTAAAGAATCAGAGGCAGTCTGATCCACCTTCTGGCTTTAGAGATGCCCAGGCTGGTGCTCATTCTTTCCAACACTCAGCTGATTGAGAGGTTTTAGCTGCGGCCTGTGTCAGGACTCTCAGAGGAAAGATAATGAAGGAGAGAGAAAGGAGACAGGTTAGAGATGAAATTCCAGTATTGGAAGGGAAGAATCCATGTTATTTTTTTGTATCCTTGTATCCTTATCACTCAGCATGGGATCTTGAACATAAACATAATATTTAATAAGTAAATAAATAATGTAGGTGAATAAAATGATGCCAAGTCCATTTGTGGTTTTTCTTTTTACTTGTTTATTTTTATCCTAAAGATCTCAGTCTTGTTATTGTAGATATTACCCGATTGATTTGCTACGATACTCTGGTTTAGTTCTGCCCAGCATTTTAATTTAAATTGAATTATGAATAATTTCATTCACCTCTCTGGGATTGTCTTTTCTAATGAATATAATAAAAGGATTTATTAACTAAGTTTTGAAATGCTGTAACCTGGAGTGCACCTTCCATAGACAACATTTTCAGTGGACTTTCCATTGTAGGACAATGTCTCTTCATTGAATTTCTGGCCACAGTAAACAATGATATTATATGTCTGCTTGGCAGAGAGCAATTACATTATGTGGTGATTTCAAAGGTTTCCAGAAACCTAAAATAAAACATTCAGGCTTTCTTAATATTTGCTAAGCACTTATTTATTTGCCATTTATTCTCTCTTTGAGCAAGAAACTATTGAAGGTTATCTATGGGAAAGTGATGGATTAGGAAGAAGTTCAAAACAATAATGACTGGTGTTCTAACAGGAGTGAATAATGCTATTTTTCAGGAACCCTTGAAAAGTTAATATTTGAACTTGAAGGAAGAGTAGAAGCTCATTAAGCCAAAAGCAGAAAGAGCTGATCTCGAGAAGGAAGCAGCATGCCACAATATCATTGGGGAATGCCAGACCTCTCGGTACAACCAGCACAGAGAAGATTAAGGGAGCAGAGGCAAACCAAGCTGCGCAGGTGGGCAAGGCTCAAGTCTAGAGGGCCCTCTATGCCACTCCAGACTTTTCCATAAATTTCTTTGTAACTTAAGTCGGCTATAAACAATCTCTTAAGAACGTTGTGATGAATGAAATGATTATATTTACATTTAGAAAAGTTAGTGTGAGAGCCAGTGACAGGGTGGGGAATGACTGGCTGGAAATCAGCCCCGTTATTGCCATGAAAAAGGCAAGACAGATGGAACGCCTGAACTGGGATTGTCCCTTTGGGATGGGGATGCTATGTGAGACTTAGTACCATGTTCAATGCAATGATTCCAATGTCCTGGTGTGTTTTATATTGAAATAAATATTCTGAAACAAGATCAAACAAGAGAAATTCCAAAGATGTGAGTAAGTAACAACTAATGCAAGTAATTAAACCAGTGCTTCAAGGAAGCATGGTGTACCATCATCTTCTGGATGACAAGTATGTCATTGTAGATGCCTTAAACAAGAACTAGAAGTAACAGAACCCTGTAGTAGCACAAACTGAAGTAAACAAACTAGAAGTAACAGAACCCTGTAGTACAAGCTCAGTGGAAATATACTTCTCTGAAAGTAGATATGTGTAGTTTCTTATATTTTATTTACTTGTTTTGAAGAAAAAAATATTTACTTAGCTTACTATTACAAATTTTAAATATAAATGGTATCAGTTAAATTTGTCAAATATATTTTGGTCACTTTTACATTAATTATTTGGCTTAAATATTAAAAATATGTTTCCTACTTTGTTCAGAACCATCATTCTTCTGGTTCCATCTCTCCTCCTCTCTCCTTCCTGATCCTCCACCTCTTTCTCATACAAGGTCTGTATTTCATCACCTTTTGTCCTTGCATCAGCACCTGCAGGACTGTACATAAATAACAAATTGAGGGTTTCTCTTGCCCCTGTCTCTACCTGCAATAGTGTCCTTATGGGCTTTTCCAGAAGCTGCCATTGTCATCCTCTAAAAAGTCTATTGCATCCTCTCTGTTATGAAACACCTTATAAACAGCCATATCTCTTCTCTCTCTGCTCTGATTAAAACAGATATGTAAGATAAATACTCCAGTAATTTAAAAGGAAAATGGAGAGATGAGTATTTGGCCTAGTGATTGGAACTCCAGTTAAGACACTCACATCATATAATTTGAGTACCTGGTTCAATTCTGAGCTCTAGCTCCTGACTCCAGCTTCTTGCTATTGCAGACCATAAGAGGCAGCAGGTTATGGCTCAAGTAGTTGGTTTCCCATCACTCAAATGGGAGATGTGGAGAGAGCTAACGTATGTTGCCTGGGGCCATCTATTTGTTGCAGGCATTTGGGAAGTGAACAACTGCATAGCATCTCTTTTTTTCCTGTCTCTATAATGAATTACTAAATACATTTTAAAAGAGAAATGCAATTATATTAGGAATAAAAACAGGATCATCTAAAATATGTAGATCATATTTTCTTTTTTAAAGTTATTATATTTTCAACAAAAATCTATTTAATTAACAAGTATTTAGTCTATTTAACATTTGTCCATGTTCTTCATAACCAAAAATATTAACTAAACTAATTTTATTTATCTATTTCTTGAAGCTTAATATTTTATATTAATTTGGCCAACTTTTTCCCAAAAATAATTATATTTATATATCAGGATTTTTGCCCTATAACAATATTTTAAATCTATAAATGCCCTTCAGTCTACTTTCATGTTTCCACTAATGAGATTCACAGGCTTGGAAAAAGAATCATGTTGGAATCAAAACAAACCTTACTAAAGAGATATCTCTTCCACTATCTTATCATATGATTACTCCAATTTTTATCTTTCTATTTTAATAATCATTATTCTCCTAAATAATACCTAGATAATTAGACTTTCACTTCCTGTCACAGATAGATCTGTGATGGTATAGCCATAGTTTATGTTCTTCCTTCACTTAAGTTAGTTATTTTCAACAGGTACTATCAATTTAATCACCCTGAAGTCACGGTAATGGATGAGTTTACAGAGAACACGACTCATTCTTCTATTCTGCTGGCCAAAATATACTTTCTGACCATAAACATGAAATTCCAGCCCTTGGCCTGCCTCAGGGAAGGCAAGACGAATGTGTTCTGGGAGTAGGACTCTCAGAGATATGGTAAATTACCTTGTCCAAACACTGGCCGAGCGGGGCTGAGGACAGTCTCCAGGAGCATCTGAGCTGTAGAAACTGTGGCTCTCCCACTGGGTTCTCTCCCAGGGGCTAGGCTGTGGGACAGCTAAAGGGAAAACAAAACTGTGTTTCTTACCTTCTCTCAAAATTACACACCATTTGCACTTTTGAAATCTTGTTTGATTTCCATTCAGTGGTTGCCAAAGTTATTAACAAAAGGCAGATGACTATATTACTTTAAAGCCTGTTTTAATTAATGTTTATAATGCTCATATAATGTGATTTTCAATGACTATATTACAGATGCAATCTACAGGTAATTAAAACTTCGAGTGAAGTGTTTAGTATTTTGTGTGATCTGTAAGTTGTAAGCCATGCACCATAAAGGGTAGAATTTTCATAAAAATAACATGTTATTGAGAGAAAAGAATTGTGGAAGCAAATTCTTTATCTTTATTTCACACAAAAGAGCCTATGTGTCACTGACTATAGTTACTAGATATTCCCAGCAAACAACTTAGAATCTCATTTTTACATCACACAAAATTAGTGTAATATAACTTAATTATTTTCAGTTTTTGTGTTTTTTTTTGCAGAAAAAAACGAAACTTTTTTAGAAAATAGAATTTTATTTAGAAAGTTTAATAATAAAGCATTCAGTATTATATGCTTTCTCATTTATTTCCTGAAGTGAGCTCTCAATCTTCGTAAAAATACTAAATAGGATTGTTTAGAAAGCTTAAAGATGGTCCCAAATCTGTTTACAATCAAGCCTTCCAGGAGAAATGAAGTAGTTACAGCCATTTTCATCATTCACATATCTAACATTGACTCATATACTAATCAGAGCCTCAGCTGGTCTATTCTATGACTAAAAGTTCTGTTACGCATTAAACTGGATTCTAAACCCTCTTTTCCAACTTCTTCCCATCCAAAACATATGTTATATATCCTCCATTTTACCAGAAATATTTTCTGAGCAATTTCACCACATTGTAACTCTATAAAGTTGAGACAGATTCTGGCTCACAATTATTTGGGATTCCAGGAGAAAGACTGACATTGTGACAACATCGACATTCTATTTGGAGCAAGTCCCAGCTGTTCCATTTCCAATCCAGCTCCCTGTTAATACTTCTGAGAAAGCAGCAGAAGATTGAGAACTTAGAACCATGCCACCATAGGAGAGACCCAGACAGAGTTCCATGATCCTGGTTTCAGCCTGCACCAGCTTGGCTATTGTGGTCATTTGGGGAGTGAACCTGAGGATGGTAGATTTTCTCTCTATGTCTCTCCCTCTCAATTTTGATGTAATTCTGCCTTTTAAATCAATGATTGAAAAATAAGAATTCCAGGATAAAAGGAAAATTAATAAGAACCCTGAATACAAGGAACATTCTTGGTTCTGTTATCACTAGATAAAGGTTTTCTTTTTTTTTTTTTTTTCCATGTTGCTTAAATCTTTATTTTTGCCTCTAGGGTTTATTTTTTTTTTAACTTTTATTTAATGAATATACGTTTCCAAAGTACGACTTATGGATTACTATGGCTTCCCCCCCATACCGTCCCTCCCACCCACAACCCTCCCCTTTCCCACTCCCTCTCCCCTTCCATTCACATCAAGATTCATTTTCGATTATCTTAATATACAGAAGATCAGCTTAGTATACATTAAGTAAGGATTTCAACAGTTTGCTCCCACACAGAAACATAAAGTGAAAAATAATAGATGATTTTTTTTTAATGATGATGAAATCAGATCAGACCTATTGTCATGTTTAATCCCAGTGAGAGTCAAGTTGGGAGTTGATAGTTTCTTTTCTTTTCTTTTCTTTTTTTTTTTTTTTTTTTTTTACAGAGGATCAGTTTAGTATGCATTAAGTAAAGATTTCAACAGTTTGCACCCCCATAGAAACACAAAGTGAAATATATTATTTGAGTACTCGTTATAGCATTAAATCTCAATGCACAGCACATTAAGGACAGAGATCCTACATGAGGAGTAAGTGCACAGTGACTCCTGTTGTTGACTTTACCAATTGACACTCCTGTCTATGGCATCAGTAATCTCCCTATGCTCCAGTCATGAGTTTCCAAGGCTATGGAAGCCCCTTGAGTTCTCCGACTCTTATCTTGTTTAGACAAGGTCATAGTCAAAGTGGAGGTTCTCTCCTCCCTTCAGAGAAAGGTACCTCCTTCTTTGAAGACCTGTTCTTTCCACTGAGATCTCACTCACAGAGATCTTTTGCCAGAGTGTCTTGGCTTTCCATGCCTGAAATACTCTCATGGGCTTTTCAGCCAGATCTGAATGCCTTTAGGGCTGATTCTGAGGCCAGAGTGCTATTTAGGGCATCTGCCATTCTATGAGTCTGCTGAGTATCTCACTTCCCATGTTGGATCACTCTCCCCTTTATTTATTCTATCGGTTAGTGTTAGCAGGTACTAGACTTGCTTATGTGCTCCCTTTGACTCTTAGTCCTTTCATTATGATCAATTGCGAACTGAAATTGATCACTTGGACTAGTGAGATGGCATTGGTAGATAAAGGTTTTCTTTAGCACAAACTCTCCAACGGAACATGATGACCACGGCCCATTGTGTTATGTTTCAGGATACCCAAAACTTGGCATGTTTCATCCAAAGCAGTCTTCATAGAAGAGAACATTAAAGCCCTGGGATGAATATAAGTACACCTGGTGGCAGTTTGCACATCATTGAATTCACTGAGAAAACTTTGGCTTATTTATGGGCACATGCAATAGGACATATGTAAGGTTGTCACATTTACAACAACTAAATGATGAAAGTCTGCTCTTCCTGTATAGTATAAGCTTTTTTAAAAGATTTATTTATTTATATGAAAGGTAGAGTTCACAGAGAGAGAGAGAGAGAGAGAGAGAGATCTTCCATCTGCTAACCCACTCTCCAAATGGCCACAATGGCCAAAGTTGGGCCAGTCTGAAGTCAGGAGCCAGGGGCTTCCTCTGGGTCCCCAATATGGGCACAGGGATCTAAGGACTTGGATTATCTTCCACTACTTTCCCAAACACTTTATGAGGGAGCTGTATCGAAAGTGGGGCAGCTGGGACTCGAATTGGTGCCCATATGAGATGCTGGATTTGCAGGTTGTGGCTTTACCTGCTATGCCATAGAGCTGGCCCCTATAAGTTTCCTAAGTAATAGTTTTTCGCATTTCTTCTTTGGCTAGCAGAAGACTCATAGTTAAATCTTTAGACCTAATATCAGTAATCATCTAAAATTTTGACATACCTATCTTTACATTCTTTTCCTGATATGCTCTTTGTATTTCTAATCCTACTTTGATAGTTCCAAAATAATTATTTTATTTTATTTTTCTATTCTATTATTTGCTACCACTTCAATTTCTGTAGAATTCAAATGAACATATTCAAACATATCTCAGTAAATAAGGATATAATCACACAATAACAAAAATCTACTAATGTGCTCTTGCCTTTATGCTTTGTTAGAATGATTCAGAGAAAGGTTCAGAAAATGAGATAAAAATTAGCGATATTTTTATCAGTGAAAACCAATTATCCAAAGTCCATTAGCTCATCTTATCTGTGGAGAAGGACATTCAAGAATTGTTAAACCCAGTTTTGATTAACATCCTACACAACTGAAAGCACAGTGTAAACTTGGCTTTATTCTCCTTTATCACTCCGTAATTAGCCATCCATAGTAAATGTTTTATAGATACAACTTTACATATCTTAGGGACAATTGTTGAGGATACACATTTAGCCTTTGAATACCTCATGCAGAAATGACCAGCCTAAGGTTGCAGACATTTCCTATTGATCAAATACAATATGATAATGATGATGGTGACAAGTAATATAAAATTTTAAATCAATACAAAGCTGGAATTCAGAGTTTCTTCCTCCCAAGTGTTCCGGCCTTGCATCCTTTGAACTTCCTGCCTCTCCTCTTCATTCTCTCATCTTACTCCAAGTTTTTTTGTAAATAAACAATATGAGAGAGGAAACAGTTATTATTTATGATGATATTTTTAGTTGACTGTGCTTGCATGACAGTTAACAGACCAAAATATCCCCAAGAATGTCCAAGTTTCTGCCCAGAACAAGAAGCACTGATATTGAGTCATATGAGATAACACTGACTGACGAAGGGTGAGAACTGGAAAGTCCCTTGTTCTCGGGCTAGCTAAGAGACAGTGGTACTTTGCCAACAACTGGTCATAGAGATGTGCACAACTCCAGTTGAATCTCAACTCTGTAACTACTTCACCACAGAAACTTGGAGAGACCCCTTAATCTCTCAGAGTATCAATAGCCTAACCTTTAAAATGAAATGAGTATGATATTTCTTAGTGTATCAGAAATTAAGTACTTCCTTAAAAAAAAACTCCAAATATCAAGTGACATACTTGCAATTATGTAATCATTCAATGAAAAATATCCTCTCTGTACAAGCACTGTACTGGCTGCTGAAATGAAGAATGAAAGACATGATTTCTGTCTTCATGCAGCAAAAGCTAACATAGACAAGGGCCTGTATGTAGCTGTTTACAGAACTTCTCATTAAATGTTTAAATGTACTTTAAAGACATAAATTTCGACAGCATTTTTAATATTATATAGTAAAGGAGACTAAATAAGCTGAAATACTGAGGCTGCCAGGAATTCCATCTACGTGGTTATTAAGTTATTCAAGGAACAAAACAAAACAGGAATAATGCATTGACATATTCTATATCATGAATTGGAAATTTTTCTCATCCTAAGGAATACAAAGAGGTACAGATTTCACAAATCTAAATTCCAAAAAAAACCTTATACCTGATGCTTGTTATATTTATTGACAACTATTTTTATGTAAATTTATTTTTTAACTTTTATTTAATAAATATAAATTTCCAAAGTACAGCTTTTGGATTACAGTGGCTTCCCCCTACCCCCCAGAACTTACCTCCCACCTGCAACCCTCCCATCTCCCGCTCCCTCTCCCATTCCAACTATTGACAACTATTTAATTAAGATATTTGTGGCCAGCATTGCTAGTGCCCTGCCCCATATCTATTCTGTATTTTTTTTTTTTTTACTCACTGAAGCCTACTTTTCTATGAAATTTCAAAGTGCCCATTTCAAAGTGCATAGCTTTGCAAAAGCAGATGCCATTAGGGTAAATAGAAGTAAGGTCTGGCCAATGAGACTTCTGAGGAAGTCATTGAGAGTGATTTCCTGTAGAGTTCTTAAGAAAGGTAGACTCCTTTAGAAGTTCAACTTCAACCTTCGCCCTTTTGCCCTTCTCTCTTCTCTTGGAGCACTGTCACAATATACTGAGGGAGAAAAGCCTGAGGTTAAAGACAACATGCTGCAGAGAGGTCACTTAAGCCACTGCTTAGGATCCTTGCATCCCAAATGGGAGTGTTGGTGGGAGTCCTGACTCTGCTTCTGATCCAACTTCCATGCTAACTTTGGGAGGCAACTCCTGGCTTCAGCCTAACCCAGCCCTGCATGTTGCAGCCATTTGAAGATAAAAGGAAGATCGCTTTCACTGTCTCTCCCTCTCACTGTTGCTCTGCTTTTCAAATAAGTAAAAAACAAATAGGGGCTGGCGCTGTGGCACAGTGGGTTAACACCCTGGCCTGAAGCACTGGCATCCCATATGGGTGCTGGTTTTTGATCTGGCTGCTCCATTTCCGATCCAGCTCTCTGATGTGGCCTAGGAAAGCAGTAAAAGATGCCCCAAGGCCTTAGGCCCCTGTGCCCACGTGGGAGACCTGGAAGAAGCTCCTGGCTCCTGGCTTCGAATCTGTGCAGCTCCGGCATTTGCGGCCAGTTGTGGAGTAAACCACCAGATGGAAGAGCTCTCTCTCTCTCTCTCTCTCTCTCTCACACACACATACTTCCCTCCTTCCCTCCTTCCCTCCCTCCCTCTTTTTTTATGTCTATCTGCTGAGGATGGCTGATTAAAAAACTGAAAGAAACAGGGGCATCTGACAGCATTATGCTAGCTTTAAATTATCAACCTCTGGCTTTCTGTCATTTGTGAAACATTTACCATTTTCTAATTCAGCCCCTGTTTACAATGCACTTTACAATGGTCATATGCATTCTTTTTTTAAATTTAAACATTTTTTTTTAATTTTTTGACAGGCAGAGTGGACAGTGAGAGAGAGAGACAGAGAGAATTGTCTTCCTTTGCCGTTGGTTCACCCTCCAATGGCCACCGCGGCCGGCGCACTGTGGCCGGCGCACTGCGCTGATCCGATGGCAGGAGCCAGGTACTTCTCCTGATCTCCCATGGGGTACAGGGCCCAAGGACTTGGGCCATCCTCAACTGCACTCCTGGGCCACAGCAGAGAGCTGGCCTGGAAGAGGGGCAACCGGGACAGAATCCGGCGCCCCGACCGGGACTAGAACCTGGTGTGCTGGAGCCGCAAGGTGGAGGATTAGCCTAGAGAGCGGCGGCGCTGACCCCATATGCATTCTTGACAGAAAATTTTGCATTGCTTTTTTAAAATGGGAAGCATTTATTAGCAGGTACCAGGAAATAACTAGATAGAAGTAAGAAGTTTTAGGGTTCTGTTACACAATAGGGTGAATATAGATAATGTTAATTTATTGCATATTTCTCTATAAACATAGGATAGGATTTTTGGATGTTTTCAATATAAAGAAATGTTAAGTGCTTGAAATATATTTCCCTTGATTATACATATAACAAAATATCACATATTATGTGGTAAATATGCACAATTTTTAAAAATTTATTTGTTATTTGAGATTCAGAGCTACAAAGAGAGAGGGAGAGTGAGCAAGAGTGACCTTCCATCCGGTTGATCACTGCCCAGATGGCTACAACAGCCAGGGCTGAGTAGGGCTGAAGCCAGGAACCAGAGACCCAGAAGAAGCTCCTGACCCTTGGCTTTAGATTGGCGCTGCTCAGGCCATTGTGGCCATCAGGGGAGTGAACCAGCAGATAGAAGACCACCCCCCACCCTGCAACCACGCGCCTCTGCCTCAGCCTCTCTGTAACTCTGCCTTTCAAATAAAATAAATAAAATTTTTATATAATTTTTTTTTTACAAGTAGAGTTATAGACAGTGAGAGAGAGAGAGAGACAAAGAGAAAGGCCTTCCTTCCCTTGGTTCACTCCCTAAATGGCCTCCATGGCCGGCGCTATGCTGATCCGAAGCCAGGAGCCAGGTGCTTCTTTCCTGGTCTCTCATGTGGGTACAAGGGCCCAAACACTTGGGCCATCCTCCACTGCCCTCCTGGGCCACAGCAGACAGCTGGACTGGAAGAGGAGCAACCGGGAATAGAACCCGGCGACCATATGGGATGCTGGAGCTTCAGGCAGAGGATTAGCCAAGTGAGCCATGGAGTCAGCCCCAATGAATAAATTTAAATAACTAAATTTAAAAAGGGGGGGAGCAGCCAGGATGTAAACCAGTGCCCATATGGATGCTATTGTTAGAGGTGGCAGCTTTACCTGCTACACCACAATGTCTGCCCCAATTATGTACAGTTTTATGTCTGTTAAATTTAATTTAATAAAATTTTTAAATGACTAATTACTCATTGATTTTTGGTAGCATTTTTTACATAAACTTTGAAATAAAGTATTTTCATTACTTTCTGTAATTCAATCTTTCAACATTTAAATTTTGTAGACATTGTATTACAACAGCCCCGGAAGAATTAATTCAAGCTGAAATAAATTATCTTATTTTAAACATAAATTTGAAAGAAGGCTTTGTGCTATTAAATGTGTAGTGATGACTATAAACTCTACTGAGAACTTCTGCTTTTCTAATTCACTGGCATTAGTACCTGGTGATGCTTCCTTTTGGGAGGTGAAGAGGAAGGGAGGAGATGGCCAGAAACTTACTCATTTACCCAGTGATCATTGAGTGATGACTGAAACACTGGAGAATGGCTGAGTGATGAGCAAAAAATGCAGGGACGCACCACAGAGATATAAAGAGTATCATTTTTTAATCTTAGAACTCTCTCTTCCTAAGGACTTATCTTTATGACTCAAATACTTAAAAATATGACTTGTTCTGTGCCAAAAGACAGCTTAAGCAATGTTAGCAGTCTCATAGTAACAATGAGTTGGATATTCTCACTGCCTCAAACACTTTCTGGGAAAAAAAAAAAAGAGCAGAAATTAGAAACACCAGTCTCCCTTATCCTACTTACTCTTATCCATTATATTTCCTTTACTCAGTCATATGATTAACAAAGATCAATATTGTGAACACATGCCTACATAACTTGAGTTATAGTGCTATTTATTAAAAATTATGTTTATTTATTTGAAATGCAGAGTGACAGCAAGGAAATTTCTACTCACTGATTTACTCTTTAAATACCCACAACAGCCATGACTGGGCCAAGTTAAATCAGGAGCCTTATATTCCATCCAGGTCCCTCACACAGATAAGGACCCAAGTACTTGAACCAGCATCTGATGCCTCCCAGAACGCACATTAGCAGGAAACTGAATCAGAAATGGTGTAGCCCGGACTTGAACCAGGCACTTTGACTTAGGATGCAGATGTCTCAAGCAGTGACTTAATCTTATCCTGGGTTTTATTTTTTTAATTTAACAGCATTTAAATTATTTACTATGGTGATATAACAAGAGTGATAAAGACACAACAAAACGTTGTATCATGGTGGTGCCTGGCCTCCTTTAGTGTGGGATATATTTTCAATCTTGTCTTTAATGAGGAAGATAGTCTTCTGATGGCCAGTTCGTAACAAAAGACTGTGTCAACACAGTCTCAGGACATGCAAGATCAGAGATCCTCCAGATTTAGGAGAAATACGGAACTGCAAGACCACACAATCGCAAAGAGGACAGGATGCCTTCTAAAGCCATTAGGGATTGCAGCTAGAGTTTGGGAAGACTGAATTACCCCTTTGCAAAATACAGACTTTATTATTTAAAAAACTAATTGGCAGGGGCCAGCATTATCAGGTAATGGGTTAAGCTGTCACCTGCAACGATGGCATCCCATTTGGGAACCGGTTCATATCCTGGCTGCTCCACCTCTAATTCAGTTTCCTGCTGATGCACCTGGGAAAGCTCTTGTACTAATCATCAGCACCTAGGGTGTAAAGCATTTTAAATTGTGAAACAATCACAAACCTTCATAAAACTTGAAAGTATGCTAGAAATCACTTTTTCCTGAATTACTTGAGAAAGAATTGCATACCTAATGCTTCATCATCCTTGAGTACTAATGTCACACTGGCATATATTTAAGGAAGAGAAGAGGGAGTGCTTAGTAAGGGATGAAGGAATAAAGGAAAGTAGGAGGGGGAGAAGAGAGGGACAAAGAGAAAAACACACACTCATGATCACTCAATCCAGGATACTAATGATACACTACAATTATCTTTTTTTTTTTAAGATGTATTTGTTTATTTGGAAGTCAGAGTTACACAGAGAGAGAAGGAGAGGCAGAGAGAGAGAGAGAGAGAGAGAGAAAGAAAGAGAGAGAGGTGTTCTATCCGCTGGTTCACTCTCCAGTTGACCACAACAGCTGGAGTCACACCAGTCTGGAGCCAGGAGCTTCTTCCAGGTCTCCCATGTGGGAGCTGGATCGGAAGTGGAGCAGCTGGGTCTCGAACTGGTGCACATATGGGATGCTGGCACTGCAGGCGATGGCTTAACCCACTACACCACAGCGCAGGCCCCACACTACTACTATCTTATTCTCAGATGCTTTCCCAATATCCCAATGTATCCCCTAGAGCAGAGCATCCAATTCAGAATCACAGATGGTGTTTCGTTATCACAATTCTTTTAGTCCCCTTCAGTTGGGAAGGCTTCCTCATTCTCAGTGACTTTCACAGTTGAACTGTTAAAGATCCCAGGCATGCGTTCTTATAGAATTTCTCTGCATGTGCGTGCGTCTGTTGTTTTCTTGATGATTTAAGTTAGCATCCTTGGCAACCATGATGCAGAAGTGATGAGTTCTGTTACTCTTTGAGATGGCGCAGTTTTGAATTGGCCAATTACTAACTTCTAGCCACCTTTGCCACTTTGTTAGAGTGATGTCTATTAGGCGTCTACACTGTATTTTTAAAAATATTTATAGGTACTTGTTTATTGGATTTATGAAAGTGAGAGAAAGAGAAGGAGAGAAAGCCAGACAGATCTTCCATCCACTGGTTCCTTCCCCAAATGTCTACAACAGCTGGGGCTGGGCCAGGCCTAAGCTGGGAGCCTGGAGTTCACTCAGTTCAGGACTTCTACCTGGGTGGAAGGAATACATGTACTTATGTCATCACCTGCTGCCTCCCAGGGTGAACAGTAGCGGGAAGCAAGAAGCAGGAGTGGAACTGGGACTTGAACCCAGGCATTCCCACATGGGAAGTAGGTGTCTAAAGCAGTGTCTTAACCACAGCGCCAAATGCCTGCTCCCAATAAATTCTTAATCCCTTTGTAATTAGTGTTTCATGAGAAGAAATCATCCTGTTTCTCATTAAACTTATGATTTATTCATTTACCTATGTAAACCTATACTGGTTCATGGTTCCCATTTTTTAGTAAATTAGTTATAATTCCTTACTGTCACTTTTTTTTTTTTTATATTTTATTTATTTGAGACAAGAGAGACAGAGAGTGATTCCATCAACAGGTTCACTCTCCATGGCCACTAGCTGGGACTGAAGCCAGGAACCAGGAAATCAATCCAGATCTCCCACATGAGTGACAGGAACCCGATTTCTTAAGCCATCAGTCCTGTCTCCCAGGATCTGTATTAGCAGGAATCTGGAGTCTGGAACAGAGCCAGGAATTCAGGAATTACACCCAGGTACTCTAATATGGGATGTAGGCACATGAAGCTTCTAGGTCAAACACACTGTCTCCAATTTTTATTTTGATCTTCAAATGGCGACACCCCCCTCCTTTGAGTTGGTAGGAATACTTCTGAGCTTTGATTTTTCTTTCCAAGATTATATGCTATTTTTCCAGCTATAGCACTGAATCAGTCATTTCTGTTTGCTTTTAGTGTAGAAGCCAAATCTAACAGAGTTATTCATTACCATTTAAGTGTTGTTCCTCTGGTTCATTTATATACACACACACACATACAAGTTTATTACACAAGTTTTGAGAAATGAAATAAGAAGATGTGAATTTTGCTTCAATAAACTAAAATCCATGCATATTTTTTATAATATGTATTTCTATGAATATTTAGAAACCTCTTGTATGCATGGAAAATAAGTTGTTTTATTATTTTGATTTTTTAAAAATTTATTTGGGGGACAGAGAGACAGAGACACACAGAGATATTTCATCTGTTGGTTCATTCCTCAAATGCCGCATTAGCTAGGGATGGATGTCAGGAGCCCAGAACTCAATTCAGATCTCCCATATGAATTCAGGTACTGGAATCATCACCCGCTGTCCCTTAGGGTGCTCATTAACAGGAATCTCGTATCAGGAGGCTAAATTGGAAATTGAACCCCAGTGTATGGATATGGGATGTGTTTCACACCAACAGGCCAAATACTCACCCCCAAAGTAAAATTCATTCAATGTAAAAATGCAAGGCTAAGTGTGTTGTTATTGAAGAGCTGATAGTAAAAGATAGGAACACTAAATTCTGAGTCATTTAGTATTTATAAAACAAATATGCATATTTTTATAGCTTTCAAACAATAATAAAAGTATGACTATCACTAAGCATAAGTAAATTCCTTATTGAATCATCCTTAGTGGTTGAAAAATTTAACTTTCCTGCTTATTGAGCAATTCACTAACTTATTTATGTTAACCCCTTTGGAAATCTTATCATGTGCCAACAAGAATGCTAATTTTAGTAATTTTGTTCTAAACTCTCTTTGTGGTTGGAACATTTGCTCTTTATGAATGTATGGTAACATTTCTGAAGGATCATCATTATCAGTAAAAGATATTTGATTACATGAACAAAAATATGTCATATAAATATGATGTGTAAGTAATATGTAATTATCATACACTAATATAGCATAAAAGGAAACTAAAAATTTTTGGAAATTCATCTGTGGTCCTTGAAATTGAGGAAAAATTTTATGTATATTTTTCAATTAGGCCATATGATCCATAAGTTCTTTCTTGCTCATTTAGCTATAAATTCCATGCCCAATACCTAGAACTTAATAGAAGATCAAGTTTATTAAATTGAATTCTTTTGATCTTAAATGTGCTCTCTTGAAAAAAAAAAAAAAAAAAACAGGGAAAGTTAAGAAGTTATTTGGTGGCCGCACCGCAGCTCACTAGGCTAATCCTCCCCCTTGTGGCGCCGGCACAGTGGGTTCTAGTCCTGATCTGGGCACCGGATTCTGTCCCGGTTGCCCCTCTTCCAGGCCAGCTCTCTGCTGTGGCCAGGGAGTGCAGTGGAGGATGGCCCAGGTGCTTGGGCCCTGCACCCCATGGGAGACCAGGATAAGTACCTGGCTCCTTCCATCGGATCAGCGTGGTGCGCCGGCCGCGGCGGCCATTGGAGGGTGAACCAATGGCAAAAGGAAGACCTTTCTCTCTCTCTCTCTCTCTCACTGTCCACTCTGCCTGTCAAAAAAAAAAAAAAAAGAAGTTATTTGGTAACCCCTCTTCTACTACATGACCCCTCAAGTACCAGGATTTCTAAGAATCATCTTTTCCTGGCACTACATCATCCCCATGTTTATGAATTCCTTGGTGCTTGGTAGCTCTTATAGATATGATCCTATGTGTTAAAACCACACAAGTAAGAAGAATGCTATGATTTTATTTTTCTTCACCGTTATATTCTAGTTAATGAAGCTTACTATCACACAATTTTTCCATATTTGACAGCTACTTCACATTATTGATTCATATGCAGCTTGCAGTCAATTTAAAGCACCTTCCAAAAATATGCACTTTGTCCATCTCTTTCCAGATCCTGAATTTATATAATTGATATTTGTGACTTAATATGGGATTTTACTTTTGAAGTTTAATTTATACACTCAATTATGTTTCAGATTATGGATATCATTTTAAATCTTTTTTAAAGGTCTTACTTATTTATTTGAGAAATAAATTTACAGTGAGAGGGAGAGACAGAGAGAGAGGTCTTCCTTCCGTTAATTCACTCCCCAAATGGCTGCAATGGCCAGAGCTGTACCAATCCGAAGCCAGAAGCCAGAAACCAGAATCCAGGATCCAGGAGCTTCTTCCTGGCCTCCCACACAGGTGTAGTGGCAGCACTTGGGCCATCCTCCGATGCTTTCCCAGGCCATGGCAGAGAGCTGCATGGAAGAGGAGCAGCTGGGACTAGAACCGGTGCCCATATGGGATGCTGGTACCACAGGTACCTCTACAGGTGGAGGATTAACCCACATGCCACAGCAGCAGCCCTCATTGTGAATCTTGATTCTTCAAGTTAGCTCTGCCTCCTAGCTCTGGGCCAGGTGAAAATAATGTCTTTAATTTAAAAATCATACAAAAAAAGAAAACAAAAACATTAATTGCTGTGAGGCCAAATACATGGCACCCCTTGTAGGCAGTGTAGGTTGCTATAACAAAATCTCATGGAGTGAGTAGCTTATATGAAGACATTTATTTCTCACAATAAGTGAAAGCTGATGAGTTCTAGATTGAGGTGTTGGTCAATGTTGTTCCTGGAGAGAGACCTCTTCTTGGTTTGCGAATGATCACCTTGTTATATCCTGACACATTGAGACAGACAGATCATACCTTTCTGTATCTTCTTATGAGGACACTACTCCCATTTGTGAGGTCTCCACCCTTTAGACTAATTATCTCCCAAAGGTCACATTTTAAAATGCTATCATATTGGGAATTATGGGGTTCAGCATACAAATTTGGGTGGGGCAGTAGTCAGGGGTGGTTACAAATGTTCAGTTCATAGCTCTATCTGAGCATGCTTTTCAGGGAAACAATATTCAAATTTTCATTTTTTTTTGCCCTTGTGAAAGTTATTTAATCGGTCGACGCCACGGCTCAATAGGCTAATCCTCCGCCTGTGGCACCAGCACACTGGGTTCTAGTCCCGGTCGGGGTGCCGGATTCTGTCCCGGTGCCCCTCTTCCAGTCCAGCTCTCTGCTGTGGCCCGGGAGTGCAGTGAAGGATGGCCCAAGTCCTTGGGCCCTGCACCCGCATGGGAGCCCAGGAGAAGCACCTGGCTCCTGGCTTCGGATCAGTGTGGTGTGCCAGCTGCAGCAGCCATTGGAGGGTGAACCAACAGTAAAAGAAGACCTTTTCTCTCTGTTTCTCTCTCTCTCACACTGTCCACTCTGCCTGTCAAAAAAAAGTTATTTAATTAGTCCTTATATTACCAGCTTATCCATAAATACTTTATGAGAGTACGTTGTTGATTAACTTAGCAGAAATCAAGTGTAATGTTTATAGACATGACAATAATGAAATGATCTAGTTTTGCTCAACTCAACAGAAAAGAGTTTCACATATGTTCTCATACTTGAATTCACATAAGGATCCATTAAATAATTTTTTAATGTAGGTTTTGGAACCTCCTCCCACAATATGATTCAGTAAGTCAATGGTACAGATTAGGTGTATTTCTTTACAATAGGAACTTCTCCTTCCTAAACTTTCCCTACATAATTGGTTCTTGGGTCCTACTAAACACTGGTAATTATATACTGCACAGGAAAAATAATGTGTTCTCATGTCAACCCAAGAACTATGACAAGGCACATAAGAAATGCAATATCAACAATATTTATTTGATTTATATCATACACAGTAAAGTACTAAAGAACAAATAACCCAACAGGGAATATAGTATTATATGATGTGGTAAGATAATACATGAATAAAATCAATAGGATGTGACAGTAAGTATAAAAGTGAAATAATTTGCACATAAAATCTTAGTTGAGCAAAATTTTACTGAATACCATTGTAGAATATAATAAGTTACAGACAATGGCTAAGTATATAAAAATCATACATGCTACAATGCTGAATTTCTTTTTTTTTTTGCTTTGTTAATCAGTATATTAAGGAGACATTCATACATTTCAAGAATTGCTTAAATTCTGATACCCAGATTTTAAGCAGGTGAACATGACTTTTAAACATACAATTAAAGCTATTCATAATTTGCTATACTACCAGCATTAAATGACAGTTACTTTGGAGCATAAGTCAAATGGTTTAAATTAAGCCTGTAACACCTAAGGAATACCTTCCTATATTATACATGCAAATTATTTTCTTCACATAAAGGTCTCTTTAATTTCTAAATGATCCAGCTCTAGAAGTCACTACTCAGGGGCTTATCATGGTCCAAAAAGGGGACTGGTCAACATACTTTTTATATATATGTTTATATATATATGTTTATATATTTATATATATATATATACTTAAAAAGATGGCATAGAAGGGAATGCAATTCTAGAAATACAAGCCCTTAAGAAGCAGCATATTACAAACCCCTTCTTAGAAAGTGATTTCTGTCACTGATATCACAGGCTATATTATGTATTATGCCATCTTTAACAGTTTAGGCAATAGTATAAATGCAGAATTGGCATCACAATGAATCCCACTTAACACAAATAACTAGACAGACCAATACTTCTCTACAAATTAATTTCTGATTGCCAGTTAAATAGTTTTAATTCCATAAGCTTAACAATGAAGGATCAGACACTGAAGCCAACACATACACCTAGCATTTCAGTCTAAGCTTGTCCATGTAGACAGCTGAAATCAATTACAATGTATGGCTAACAAATGCTAGGGGAACTTTTTTTAAATTAGGTTTTTACAGGTATTTCATCTTGCACACTGAAGTCGTCATACATACAGGGCAAAATCAGAGCTTTTGTATTTGCGTTTATTCTTCATTTAACTTTTAAAACACTACTATAGTTGAATATTAAAACAAAAACAATAGCAAGTAGTGAGCATATTATGGTTATAGTCCTTCACTCATCCATCCACTGCTGCATACAAAATGCCAGCAGTGCCTTCTTCACTGGCCCCATTAGGAGGTCTGACACTGAACACCCCCTCTGGGATGATGCTTATCATCCTCTTATGCTTCTCCATTATAATGGCTCCATCTTTCCTGATTTGGATCAAAGTCCACAAGTTCTACCTGATCCATTTCACCAGTCTCTTCTACTTCCTTCCTCTCAGGGAGAAGTTTTTCCAGCAAAGAGAGTTTATCAGGAGAGAGAAAGCCGTTTTCAGGGAAGTTTACCTTGAATTCAATGATTAGGCGACCCTTTTCATAAGGTCTACGATAAATTGGCATGCCTTCATTTAGCACACACTTGATATCTCCATGCTTGACAATCTGACCTGGATGAGAGGTGATGCCTATGGTTCGGTTGTCAAGAGTGGATATTGGCTTTTGGAAACCACGTAATGCTTCGACCAGTTGTATGTCCATACACACATAAAAAGGTCTTCTCGTCGGGTAAAAACAGCATGGTCCTTCTGATCTAACACAATGATAATATCTCCTGGCTCCAGTCCTGGTTCTTGGTCTCCTTCACCATGGAATGTTATCTTCTGGCCATCTTTCATGCTTTTGTCAATATGAACTTCAAGAATTTTCTTCTCTCGAACTATTTTCCTTCCATTGCAGCTTTTACATCTATCTTTAGGACTGATGTGTTCCCCATGGCCCTGGCACTCCATGCATACAGACTGAATCTGCTGCATCATTCCAGGTCCTATCTGATGAATCCTTATTTGCATTCCAGTACCTCGACAATTGGGACAGCACTCTACTGCTCCTTTCTTACCACCTCGGCCTTCACATTTGTCACAAATCACATTCTTCTGTAGAGCTAGTTTCCTTGTTGCACCATTATATAAGTCTTCTAAGGTTACCGAGAGTTGATGAACCACATTTTTACCTCTCTGTTCTCTCTGTATCCTTCCTCCTCCTCCAAAAAACATATCAAAGATGTCCATGGGGGAGCCAAAACCACCGCCTGCTCCGCCCTCCTTAATTGCTTGTTCTCCTCCTTTGTCCTATAATTCCCTTTTCTTTGCATCAGAAAGAACTTTATAAGCTTGAGAGAAATCTGTTTGAACTTCTCTCCTTCATTTGGATTCTTCTCAGGGTGGCACTTTAAGGCCAATTTCCTGTAAGCCTTTTTCAGTTCTTCCTGGGTGGCATTGGGTTTGACCCCCAAAACATCATAGTAAGTGGTTTCTTTCACCATTTTCTACTACAGCCGGTGAATGGGCTGAGGCCGGCGTGGGGGAGCGGGAAGGAGCATGTACTGTGCGCAGCTTGGGCAGTCTCAGCTCCTCCGCTTCTCACCGAGCGTTCTGGAAAGTTCCGCCGGGTACGCCACAGCCATTGTCTTTTGTAGCCCACTGAATTTCTTTCTAATCAAGATTTCTGATCATATCTTATGCAATTGATTTTCATTTTCCTGCACACGTGGCTATGTCAACAACTGGAATGATAATATGATTTTCTTAGAATTACAAACAAATTATGTAATGGTTTGGTGGCTCAGAGATATTCGTTGATATGTATAGTCTCTAAAGGTAGTTTTGGCCTCCAGGACTTGTTTCTGTATAGGAAAAATGTAACATACAATTTCGAGCTTTATTAATTTTCTTGCTGCTATTGTTCATCTATTTGTTTTTACTAAGCCTTATCTTCATAACATTTTACAAAATATAATATTTTGATTTTATGGCCCTGTGAGATTGTGTCTGAATATTAATTTTCCAAAATAAAAATCTGATTGTGTAATTTCTTGGCTTAAAGTTGTTCAGATTCTTATGACTCTTAGGATAAAATCCAGATTCTGGATATGACTTACAAGACCAGCAGGGGCTGGCTATTCCAGCTGCCCTCTCAAGGAGCTTCGTACAAGTGCTCGACAACTCAGCCACAGGGAGCTTGTTACCAGACACACTAAAATTGGTAGGAATCAGATACTGTCCTTGATACTTAATGTAATAGATCACCCTAATTCTCATTCAAGACATTCAAGGTAGTTGTAATTTCCTTTTCAAAAATTGGATATTTGACATGCTAAGATGCCAGCATCCCACTGCCAAATGTTTGGGTTTAGTAACTGGTTTTTGGAATCGGAAGCCGACGTCCAGCTAATGTAGACCCTGGGAAGCAGCAGTGATTAGTTAAGTACCTGATACTTCTATGTGAGACTTGGATTGAGTTCCTGGGTCACAGCTTTGGACCTGACTGACCATTGCAGGCATTTGAGAAGTGAACCAGCAGGTGAGAGCTGTTTGTCTCCCTGCCTCTCAAATTAAAAAAAAAGTAAGCATTAAACAGTGAAATAATATTTCCTATGTTACATCAATTAAGAAATGAAGAAACTCTGATTTGAATTCAGAAAAGTCAAAATCCAAAGCCCTAATTCTTCTTATTGAATTATGCAGTTTGTCATTGAGATTTGCAAAAATCCCTTGGTTTGTCACACTTCAAGGCCTCAACCACCCTGTCTTGAAAACTATCCCCACTCCTGAGGCTCACTGTACAGTCCAATCCTGCCTACCACTCTTCTTAGCCAATCTAGGCTCCAGGTGTGCATTCTTATTGTACTAATCATGATCTCAAAGAAACTGTACTGTAATTGTCCAGTTAATTGTTTGTGTCTGTCAGAAGATATAGGCTATTATAAGGGCAGAGGCCCTAGCATTAATATTCAAGAGTTTCTGGAGATTATCTGACACATGGCTTCATAACAGATACTTCTGTTGATTGTTGAAACAATGAATGAATAATCTATTTTATGAAAGAGAAGCAGAAATTGTAGGTTCACTAGAAATGTTTTATAATTTCAAATATATGCTGTTACCAAGAGGGAAAAAGTCGACTCTAGAAGTTACAAGAAATAAAGTCTTTAATAAGAATATCATTCACTGCTCTACATAGTACATGATTAAAAGATCCACCTAAAATTTTGGAGTCAGACTACATTACTTCCTGATTCATCCAAGCTTCAGATGTTTCATGAAGTTGATGTTGGGCCACAATCCTGAACCTTGACTCAAAATATACTTTTCTTCCCAAACCAAGCACTACCCTTCTCTTTGTAAATACCATAAAATTGATCCAATATATTTTGTAATGAATATATAATTTATTGGTTTAAGTACCATATATATAATTTCATAAATATTTATAATAAATTTCTTTACTAGATCGCAGAAGGCCTAGATTCTCAACCTGAAGGAGAATTAATTTTTTGAACGTTTCAAAAAAACTTGTTGACTTGTTTATTTATTTGAAAGGCAAAGCCACAGAGAGAGAGGAAGAGACAGTGAGAGAGAGAAATCTTTCATTGTCTGGCTCACTCCACAGATGGCCTCAACAGCCAGGCCTAAGCCAGCCCAAAGCCCAGGACAGGAACTCCACCATGTCTGCCACATGAGTGGCAGGGGATGAAGAATGTAGACAATCCTCCACTGCCTTTCCAGGAACATGAACAGGAAACAGGAAGCTGAGTGAAAAATGGAGCACCATAATGCTAGCTAGAGCAGCAATTTTTCTAAGACACAGCTTCTACAGGTTTTCCTTCATCACTTAGTGTGATGGGCATAAAATGAATTAATCTCTGTGACTTAAGGGATAAAGCAAGTTATTAGAATTATTTTATAATTTTGTTACTAGAAATATTAACATTGGGGAAACTAAGCAATTTATTTAAATATGAGATTTTAGATAATTATACCCTACATAAAATGGAAGACTTTTCTCTAATAATTTTACATTCGGCAGTAACTTTTCATATAAAGACAAAAGTAGCTGATAGCTATACAATGTAGGATCATTTCTTCTGTGAAGAGAATCAAAAACAAAATAAAGTAATGGAAACAGTGAGACACGTTTTGGCTCAGGAAGTCTAAGTATGCGACATCCTTGGGTTAAAGTGGGCCTCAGAGTTGGTTGATCCAGTGGTTTGACCAGTCAGCTCATGCCAGTAGGCTGGAACCCTGCAGCCATGGACCAAACACTTCCACATTTATGGCTAGCAGGAAAGAGTCTTCCAGGAGCTCAGGCTCAGAGGTGATGAATTCTAATAGAATGTTTGATGTGCATTTCTTGTACTTTCTTGGAGAAGAATTCTATGATGGCACAGAACCACCTACTTGTTTAAGAATTCAATGGGGCCGGGGCTGTGGCAAAGAGGGTAAAGCCACCTCCTGCAGTGCCAGTATTCCTCCCATATGGGTGCCAGTTCAAGCCCCCTCTGCTCCACTTCCGATCCAGCTATCTGCTATGGTCTGGGAAAGCAGTAGAGGATGGCCCGGGTCCTTGGGCCCCTAAACCCATATGGGAGACCCAGAAGAAGCTCCTGGTTCCTGGATTTGGATGGGTACAGCTCTGGCCATTGCATCCAATTGGAGAGTGAACCAATGGATGGAAGACCTCTTTCTCTCTTTTTCTGCCTCTCCTTCTCTCTCTGTGTAACTCTGACTTTCAAATAAATAAATAAATCTTTAAAAAAAAAGAATTCAAAAG
The DNA here is from genome assembly GCF_051225735.1 of Oryctolagus cuniculus. Lineage (NCBI taxonomy): Eukaryota > Metazoa > Chordata > Mammalia > Lagomorpha > Leporidae > Oryctolagus > Oryctolagus cuniculus. The sequence continues at coordinate 17,606,682 of NC_142870.1, read as the reverse complement.
ACAAATTCCCAACCATATTGCTTCTGGACCCACATGTGTATCCACATGAGATTTTAACTGTAGAGTGATGCAAAAAGTAACCTCTGTTCTGAACTTGCATTTTGCAACTGCAACTATCAGCAGATGCATAAAATTTGGAGAAGGCAATGGTTGCACATTTGTGTTTATGATGCAAAAAATGGCATTAATGCCAATGAAAGAACAGTGAAAAAGAAATCCAGTACCTGGCAGTGCTGGATAATAGAAGTCATGTTCTGGGAGGAGGAGAGAATTTGTGAAGGATCTCTAATGTGACCTGGTTAGATTATTTATTCCCAGATTAGGTTCACTCACAAAAGATGTCAAATAGTCAGACTCCTCTTATGGGTCACTTCAAGTTGCCATAACTTCATTTGGATTGATTCCTCATGATTGTAGAAACCAGCACTATGCTGGAATATATCACCATTGTGCATGACTCAACTGGTAGTGTCTGGCCCTAAATTTTTTACTTTGTGACCCAGGGCTTCAATATCGACAAGAGATTTCAGGACCTATCACTATACTTTGGAGTGAATCTTTGACTATTGTATTAATGTTTGATAGGAAAAGAAGAGAGATTCATACCAATAAACACATGAAAATGCATAATCTCACTTCTAATCAGGTAAATAAAAATGAAATTTCAAAGGAAAATATTGTATCAGTTACCAGTACAACGAAAATGAAAATATACAATTGCATTGCTGTATTTGTCTTTCATTCCAAATATTGATAGGAATGTGGAGTAATAAGAATTTTCATCCATAGATGATGTAAGTAAAATTATTAAAACAATTTTGGAAAAATAACCACCATTACTAAATTGGGTTGATTAAATGCCATAATTATGCAATTTCATTTCTAGGTCCAAAAAGAGATAGCAAAGAAATTCTTCACATTTGAACTAAAGGCAAACATAAAAAAATCACAGATTTTATTTTGTAAAATTTAATAACCAGAAATACTGTTTTATCTTTTCAGCAAAATATGGGATAGATCAGTTGTAGCATAACCACACAGCAAACTCTAAGAGCAAATATGGGTGAAACTCATCCACTTACAAAAAGTTAATTCAGTTTTAAGAGTTCAATATGCATTTAACTCTTACTAATTTTAAACTTGAAGTCATGTTCAGACATAAAATATTAGATATAAAAGTTATCTATTGTCGGGTCTATCACTGTGGCATAGTGGGTGAGGCTGCTGCCAGCATCACATATGGGCACCGGTTTGAATCCCAGCTGCTGCATTTCCAATCCAGCTCTCTGTCATAGCCAGGGAAAGCAGTGGAAGATGGCCCAGGTCCTTAGGCCTCTGCACCCATGTAGGAGATCTGGAGGAAGCTCCTGGCTCCTGGCTTCAGGTTAGTGCAGCTCTGGCCGTTGCAGCCAACTGGGGAGTGAACCAGCAGACAGAAGACCTCTATCTCTCTCTCTCTTTTTTTAGACCTCTTTCTCTCTCTCTCTCTCTCTCTGCCTCTCCTCTCTCTGTGTAACTCTGACTTTCAAATAAATAATCTTTTTAAAAAAGTTAACTATTGTCATAACTTTTAATATCAAAAATGTTATTTGCTCAGATTATAGCTAAAGATAATTCAGAAAGCTTCAAGTAAAGAATAACATTCTTCCAGTTTTGGATTGGTTGCTACAGAAATTATAAAAGAAAATGGCTTAAAGCAATCTCTTAATTAAATTATGCTATGTGAAACAGGTAAAATATTTGATCATCAAATCATAGTTTATTAGCAATACTATCTGTCATTCACCATAAATTCCACCTCTGTTTAATATATGCAGTTATTTTAAATGTTGGTCCTTTAGAATCAGCACATGAATAATCCCTAATGGAACAGGGTCCCAGACAAATCAGAATAAGTAAAGGTATAGTATATATGCTGGAGTAGGCATAATCATATTCTTTGTGCCTTCCCAACACCAACAGAAACAAAATTTTCTGAACTGAGCTGGGAGACTCACCTTCTGAATCAATGTCATCCAACACACTGAGCTTGGTTTCATACCACTCGATGCAGCAATCAACAGTGTGTGAAAGCTCAAGCTTTCAAAGACAATAAATAATTGATGTAAATTATTTCTTTTTTGGAAATGTAAATTATTTCATTTATGTTTAGAAGAAGAAAAATAATATATTGGTTATCCAAAGGACTCCTCAAAGTCCTTGCTTCACTCTGGGAACTGTGACACTGAACGCATTGAGACTGAATGCTCCAGAAGACACTGGACTCTTCTCTGCTGCCAGCCCTCTACTATTCCAGAAGATAGCAAGGTAACAGCAGCAAAAAGTTGCTCTTCTGACACTATGCTCTCTTTTCGTAAAGTAGAGCATATACAAAGAAGCAGTAGAACACAGAGGCAAACACGTGCACACTCATTCTCCTGGCTCCTCCTGGTCTCTCTTGTAAGCATTTGTGAGACAGAGATTAAATCTACAGTTGCCACACTGGCTGAAAATGGAAAGACCAATAAGTCAATTGATATTCAAACAGTCCCATCAGGCTATCAATTGTTTGATCTCTTTTTGTCAACAAACATTTTTATTATTCTGTTACTGTTAATGGCATTGCTTTTACTCTGTTATTATACACAGCACTCTAAAAGATATCAAAACATATTTAAGTTTTTGTTTTGACATTGTTTAGTTTCCAGAATATTAAATAATTTTAAAGGAAAATGTCCTAATTTGTTTTTTTTCTGTAATCCTTTTTATTTCTGATCATTTTCATTTCAGTATCTATATGCTTATTTATGGTTTCATTAAGCTGCTATATTTCATGATATTTTAATTAAGAAATGAGTTCATTAGAGTCTTAAAATTTTAACCAGAAAATAATACAATTCACAAATTTCATTTTTTAAAAAATCCTTTAGTTTAAATTTGGGAGTGTTTTAATTGGTAGTGGTATAATAAAGTATTGGGACAGATATTTAGCCTATTGTTTAAAGACACCAGTTGTCATGCCTGTAATCCCATATAGGAGCATTGGGGATGAGTTCCAGTACTATTCCTAATTCCAGTATCCTGCTCATACACACTCTGAGATACAGTATTAATGGCTCAAGTCTTGGATGCCTACCACCCACATGAGGCACTTGGATTGAGTTCCTGGCTCTGGTCCTGGACCAGACCTTTCTGTTACAGGCCTTTGGGGAGTGAACTAGCAGATGAAAGAATTCTCTCTCTCTCTCTCTCTAACTCTCTATTTCTCTTTCTCTCTCTCTTTCAAACTAATAAATGATGAAATAAATAAAATTCTTCATGCTATTGGAATACACAAGTATATATAAAATTATAATTAATATTCTGGTAGCACTAATATTGTTTCCTTATATTATATGAGAATATTTTAAATGTTTATATAATACTGTTTCCCAAGGTAAAAATTGTGTTCAAGTGTCTTCAAAAGAAATTCTTATTTCAACTTGTTTATTTCCTTTTTTATTTGAGTTTTTATTAATATCAAGAAACAGATTTAATGCAGTTTATATACACACAATTTAAAGAATATAATGATACTTTATTCCCTCCCTCCTCCTTCATTTCTTTATTTTTTTTTTTTTACTCTCTGTGATAACATATTTTTAAATTAGTTGATAGTCACAGGCTTAATCCTCCATTAAATAAAGAGTTCAACAAGTCAAAATAAGAAAGACCACTACTCTGGAGGAATAGAGATAATGCTATAAAAATAACCAAATTCCATGCTGTCAATTTCACTCATATATTTTTATGTTACTCTATATATTAGATACCACAAATCAGAAGAAACATGCTATCTGTCTTTTGAGATCTGGCTTATTACACTAAGCATAATGGTCTCCAATTGCATCAATTTTTGTAAAAGTCAGGATTTCATTCTTTTTAATGGCTTAGTATACTCTATCAGGTGTATATATCACATTTTCTTTATCAAGTCATCAGTTGATGGGCATCTGGAGTGATTCCATATCTTAGCTATTATGAATTGAGCTGCTCTAAGTATGGGAGTACAGGCAACTCTTTCATATGCTGATCTCATTTCCGTTAGTTATATTCTCAGGAGTGGGCTGGCTGGGTCATATGATAGATCACATTTTAGATTTCAAGGAATCTCTATCCTGTCTTCCATACCGGCTGTAACAGTTTACATTCCCATTGACAGTGTATTATAGTGTAATTTTCTCCACATTGTCCCCAACATTTTTTTTTATTTTTTTGATAATAGCCATTCTAATAGGGGTGAGATAAAACCATACTTTTTTTAAAATTTGCATTTGAGATTTTTTAATTTACATTTCCCTGAGGGCTAGAAATCCCTAGCATTTTTTCATGTGTCTCTTGGCCATTTGTATTTCATCCTTGGAAAAAAATGCATGCTCATGTCTTTAGCCCATTTCAAAACTGGATTATTTGTTTTGTTGTTGTTGAGGTGATTCATAATTTGCAAAAATATTTTGTCCCATTCCATAACTTTTCTCCCCACATTGTTTGAACTTTTCCTTTTGCTATGCAGAAGATTCATAACTTGATGCGATCCTATTTGTCTATTTTTTATTACCTGTGCTTCTGGGGTCTTATCCAAGAAGTCTTTGCTTGTACCAATGTCTTGTAACATTTCCCCTATGCTTTGATTTAGTAATTTTATAGTTTTTGCTCTCATTTTTAAACATTTCATCTAATGTGAGTTTTTGCATAGGGTATAAGATAAGGGTTTTGTTTCATACTTCTGCCTGTGGAGATCCAATTTTCCCCATACAGTTGTTTGCAAAGACTGTTTTTTCTCCAGGGAGTGATTTTAGCTAATTTGTCAAAGGTTAGTTGGTTCTGGATGCATGGATTAATTTCTGGAGTTTATTCTGCACCTTTGGTCCACATATCCATTTCTTTGTCAGTATCATGCTGTTTTGACAATAACAACTGTAGTATTTATTGTAATCTGGTATTGTGATGCATCTGGTTTTATTTTTATTGTTTAAGATTGTTTTAACTATTCAGCTTCTCTTGTGTTTCCATATGAAGTTTAGGTTTTCTTTTTTTTTTCTTTTTTTTTTTTTTTTAGATCTCAGAAGAATGCTCTTGTCATTTTTTTGGGAGGATCACACTGAATCTGTAAATTGCTTTAGGTTGAATGGGTATTATGATGATACTAATTTTTCCAAACCATGAACAGGAAAGAAATTTCTAAATTTTTGTGTCTTATATTTCTTTCATTAATTTTTTGTAATTTCCATTGAGATCTTTTACATTTTTGGTTAAATGTATCCCAATATTCTTAAATGTTTTATAACTATTGTGAACGGACTGATATTATATGTTCTTTCTCATCAATGACATTGATAGTGTGCATGAATGCTCATTTTTTGTGTGTTGATTTTGTATCCTCAACTTTGCCAAACTATTTTATGAACTCAGATAGTCTCTTAGTGTAGTCTTTGTGGTCTCCTATGTATAGGATCATGTTATGTCCAAACAGGGATAATTTAACTTCCTTTCCTACTTGTATCCCTTTGTTTTCTTGCCTAATGGCTCTGGGTAAAATTTCCAGATTTGTATTGAATAAAAATTGAAATAAAGGAGAGTGTGTATCCTGTTCTGGTTCTGGATCTTAGTGGAAATGCTTCTAGCTTTTCCCTATTCAATACAGTGCTGTCTGTGCATTTGTCATATATTGCCTTGGTTGTGTTGAGGGATGTTTCTCTACACCCAATTATAAAAGGTTTTTTATCATGAAAGAATGTTGTATTTTATCAAGTGCTTTCTCTGTGTCTATAGAGATACTCATATAATTTTATTCTTAAATTTGTTAAAGTGATGTATTATTGATTTGCATATGTTGAACCATTCCTGCATAACAGAGAAAAATCTACTTGGTCTGGATGAATGATCTTTCTGATACATTCTTGGATTTGATTAGCAAGTATTTTGTTGTGTTTTTTTTTTTTTTTAACTATGCCATCCGCAATAATGGTTTATTATTCTCTTTCTTTTTTATCTATTTCTGATTTTGGAATTGAGGTGATGCTGACTTCACAGGAGGAGTTAGGAAGGATTTCCTTCCTTTCAATATTTTGAGTAGTTTAAGAAGAATTGGGATTAGTTCTTCCTTAAATGTTTAGTAGAATTCATCAGGAAAGCCATCCATTAGTGAGTTTGTCTTTGTTGTGAGGGTCTTTATTAGAGATTCAATCTATGTCTTAGTTACTGGTTTATTCAAATTTTCTATGTGTATATGCCTCAATTTTGGAAATTGTATGTGTCCATAAATCCATCTATTTCTTGTAGATTTTCCAATTTGTAGGCATATGGCTATTTGTAATTATTCTTGATTGTTCTTGTTATTTCTGTGGTATCAGTTGCAATATTGTCTTTTTCATCTCTATTTTGATTTCATCTCTATCAATATTGCCTATTTCATCTCTTTTTTGTTAATCATAGTCTTATCCCTTTTTGGGTTAGTTGAGCTAATGGTTTGTCAATTTTATTTTTCCATTTTTATTTTCATTTCATCTATTTTTTGTATTTTTAAAATTTGATTTCAATTTTGTTTATTACTTTTCTAATTGTTGTTTCTTTCCTTCTACTTGTTTGGGTTTGGTTTGTTCATTTTTCTAGGTTCTTGAAATGAATTATTAGATCATTTATTTAATACCTGTGCACTTTCTCTTTTTTAAAGATTTATTTATTTATTTGAAAGTCAGAGTTACACAGAGAGAGAAGGAGAGGCAGAGAGAGAGAGAGAGACAGAGAGAGAGAGAGAGAGATCTTCCATTCACTGGTACACTCTCCAATTGGCACTCTGAAGCCAGGAGCCAGGAGATTCTTCCAGGTCTTCCATATGAGTGCAGAGTTCCAAGGAATTGGGCCATCTTCTGATGCTTTCCCAGGCCATAGGAGAGAGCCATCGGAAGCAGAGCAGCCAGGACCTGAACCTGCACCCACCCATATGGGATACTGGCACTGCAGGTGGTGGCTTTACCTGCTACGCCACAGGGCCAGCCCCCAAATTTTTTGATGTACATAACTAGTTCTATAAACTTTCTTCTTAATATTGCTTTTGCTACATCACATAAGTTTGATGTGTTCTATTGTCATTTTCATTTACTTCAAGGAATTTTTTTATTTTTGTTTTGATTTCCTGTGATGCACTGTTCATTAAGGAGCTTGTTGTTCAGTCTTGTATGTTTGTAGGTTTTCTACAGTTTCTTATGTTGCAAATTTTCAGTTTCATTCCACTGTGTTCAGAAAAGATATGGTATGATTTAGTTTTTTTTTTATTATTTTTTGAAGCTTGTTTTATGGTATAGTATGTGGTCTATACTGGAGAGATATATCCCAAGTCCTAAAAGAAAAAACAAAGAAATTGTCATCTCAGAATACTGTATCCTGTGAAACTCTCATTTATAAAGGAAGGTGAAATAAAGGCCTTCCAAGACAAATCTAAAAGAATTTGTCACCACCCAGCTAGCCTTTTAAATGATACTTAAGGATGCAATATACACAGAAACAGAGAAATATAATCAGCATCACAAAAGAATGTGAAGGCAGAAAAGCTCCTAGTGAAAGAATAAAGGAGATCAAAAATGACCTATAGGAATATTTATGGAAAAAATGGCTCTACCAAACCATTACTTATCAATAACACTGAATGTAAATGGCTTAAATTATTCAGTTAAAAGATGCAGACTGGGCCAGTGCCATGGCTCAAGTGGCTGATCCTCCACCTGCAGCGCCAGCATCCAATATGGGGGCTAAGTTCTAGTCCCGGATGCTCCTCTTCCAGTGCAGCTCTCTGCTGTGACCTGGGAATACAGTAGAGGATGGCCCAAGTGCTTGCGTGCCTGCACCCACGTGGGAGACCAGGAGGAAGCACCTGGCTCCTGGCCTTGGATCAGTGCAGCGCGCCATCCATGGCAACCATTTGGGGGGTGAACCAATGGACAAAGGAAGACCTTTCTCTCTTTCTCTCTCTCTCACTGTCTAACTCTATCTGTCAAATAAAAAAAAATGTTGAAAAAGATGCAGACTGGCTAAATCTATTAATAAGACAATTTTCATATTTATGCTGTCTACAAGAAACATACCATACCAACAAAGATACACACAAACTGAAAGGATGGAAAAATATCTTCCATGCAAATGTAAATAAATAATGAGCAGGGGTAGCTAACCTTATATCAGAGAAAATATACTTTAGGACAAAAAGTGCTAAAGGAGATAAAGAAGATCATTATGTACCAATTAAGGTTCAATTCAGCAGGAAGATGTGACTATAGTAAATGTACATGCACCCAGTTCTAGGGCATTTGTCTATCTAAAACAAATGTTACTGGATCTAAACAGAGATCTATGCTTCCATTCAATAATAATGGGAGACTTTAGCACCCCACTTTCAACAATGGGCAGATCAAGCAGATAAAAAATCAGCAAAGAAACAATAGAAATAATCTATACTATTGACCAAATGGATCTAATCGATATCTACAGAACATTTCTTCCCATAGCTGAAGAATACACACTCTTTTCATCAGTAGATGGAACTTTCTCTGAAACAGACCATATGCTAGGTCATAAAGCAAGTCTTGCTAAAAAAAAAAAAAAAAACCAAAACTACGTACAGGCAATACACAGAGAGAGGGACAGAGAGAGAGAGACAGAAAGAGCAAGATAGACAGCTAGGCAGATGGCTCCCATATGCTGGTTCACTCTCCAAAAGTTCCCAATATCCAGGATTGAATCAGACCAAAGAAAGGAGTGAGAAACTCAAATGTCTCTCACAAGGGTGGCAGGAACCCAACTACTTGAGCCATCACTGCCATCTTCCAAGATTTGCACTAACAGGAACCCAGCAGGGAGTAGAGCCAGGACTCAAATCAAGACACTCTGATATGGGATGCAGATGTTCCAAGGTGTGTTCCAATTACTAGGCCAAACACCTTCTCCTGTTCTTTATGCTTAAAATAAATAAATCAATTTATTCCAGAAAGGATTCTGTACTGGGTGTCAGGCATGACATAGATTGGGAATGAATTGCTGAGAAGAGTTTCAAAAAAAAAAAAAAAAAAAAGGAACACTTGTCATGCTAGTTTTCTCATCAACATCATTAAAGAAAATAGTCAACAGATATTAGGAGGAAGGAGAGAACATAAACTCCTTATAATGGCTTATAAAATATCTATCCAAATTCTAAAGATGGTGAAGATCATTTGTTTGGAAAACATGATAGTTTCTTGAGAATTACCCCTGAAATCCATGATTTTATAGTGAATGTTTGTTCCTCTGTTTTGTTTTTACTCATTTGGAAAAGAGGTTACTGCATTACTTATGCACATCTGTGAATGTGTGTTAAATATCAATGTAAATATGAACATACTCCATACAGTAAAAAGTTCTAGGTTCCATTAATTCAAGCACTAAAACTGCCAAGCAGAAAAAAATTCAGTGTGCAGACAAAGAGACATTGTTAGTTACTTTATTCCTTTATAGATTAAAACCTGTCCTGTATCTATTCATGCAAAATATACTTTCACACATGAGAAATTAAATCGGAAATAACAACTCTTATAAAGGCATATTTGGCCACCAGTAGTGTTAGAAAAAGTAAAAGCTAAATATTTCATTACTAAAAACACTTCTGCAAATTTGCCGAGGAAATTTAGGAATATGTCAAGTATGTACTTGAACTGTTTGTTCTTGTTCTCTCTCTGAGAATGAAAGCATGGCCAAATGTCCTAGCTTCAGACTCTTGGGACTCCACTCACTCGTTTGTGCAATGAAAACATGAAAAACTCTGGATACCAATCTTCATATGTGCCTCCAAAAATGACATGTGCTTCTTTCTTGGTAATAACCCTAAATATCTGAGATAGAGAGTAGCTGGAAGTAAGTGGACATTTTGCAACAATCATGTGGAATTCTTTAAAACTTCAGAATGTAAGTTTTTCATGTAAATTGCTATGTGCTCATCTTTGCATGTAATATTACTTTCTATACAGAAGTGAGAAAACATTGCTTTGCTTAACAAGGCATAATTAGGAGCCAGTGCTGTAACATAGCAGGTAAAGCCACCTTCTGCAGTGCTGGCATCCCATATGGGCTCCTGTTAGAGTCCTCTCTGCTCTACTTCCAATCCAGCTCCCTAAGAATGTGCCTGTGAAAACAGTAGAATATGATCCAAGAACCTGAGCCTCTGAACCTGCATGGGAGACCTAGAAGAAGTTCCTGGCTTCTGACTTTTGATTGGCCCATTTCTGGCCATTGCGGTCATTTGGGGAGTGAGCCAATGGATGTCCCTTCCTCTCTGTCCCTTCCTCTGTCTCTGTCTCTGTCTCTCTATCTCTGTAACTTTGCCTTTCAAATAAATAAATAAATATTAAAAGTAAGTTAGTTAAAGCTAAAAATTGTAACAGGTAAGCTTTTCCAAATTCTTTTTTTAATTATATATATATATATATGTGTGTGTATATATATATATATATTATTGGTAGACTTATGGACAGTGAGAGAGAGAGACAGAGAGAAAGGCCTTCCTTCCATTGGTTCATTCCCCAAATGGCCTCTACTGCCAGCGCTGAGCCAATCTGAATCCAGGAGCCAGGGTCTTCTTCCTGGTCTCTCATGTGGGTGCAGGGGCCCAAGCACTTGGACCATCTGCCACTGTCCTCCCGGGCCGCAGCAGAGAGCTGGACTGGAAGAAGAGCAACCAGGACTAGAAACAGCGCCCATGTGGGATGCTGGTGCCGCAGGTGGGGGATTAATCAAGTGAGCCATGGCGCAGAACCCCAAACTTTTCCAAATTCTAAGAACTTCAAATATCATTTTCATTTTAACTGCTTTTGGAACTACATGGCCATGATTTTGTATCAACACGTTCAAAACATTGCAAAACAAACATTTTATCTGGGAATATATACAGATATGTTTCTTGTCATTATTCCATGAACAATACAACATAACAACTGCTTATATAATATTTAGTTATAAGTAAGCTAAAGGTTATTCAAGAGTATGTGTGTGGGTTATATGTAAAGGCTACAGCATTTTATAGAAGGAATTTGAATATACACAGAATTTAGTATCTGTCAGGTTCCTGGAACAAATTTTGGATACTGAGGAATCACGGTAATTACTTGCTTTTCTTTTTCTTATGTTCGGTTTTTTTGTGAGAGAGAGAGAGAGAAACAGAGAGAGACACAGAGAGAGAGAGAGAGAGAGAGAGAGAGAGAGCACGTGCACAAGAGAGCACAGTCCCACCTGCTCATTCACTCCCCAAGTGCCCATAATGTCCGGGGCTAGAGCCAGGGCCTAGGAACCCAGTTTAGGTCCCAGTAACTGGAGGTGTTACTGTGTGCCTTAGGATCTGCATTGACAGGAAACCAGGGTCAGAGGCAAAGGCAAGGAAATTCCACTGAACCTAGGTTCTCCAGTGTGGGAAGCAAGCATCTTAACTCTAAACTAACCAGTTCTGAATTGCTCCTGTTATGTCAATTATATTCTACTTACAAAAAAAGTTCTTCACTACCTTTATAAAAGTTAAGTGAAATAGCACTTGTTCTCCTTGATAGGTGACAACTAACTGAGCACCAAAAAGGAAACCTGTTAAAGTGAAATGAACACTATGAGAAACGGTGACTTGATCAGCCCTTGCCCTGTTGATGAGCAACTTAATATGTTATCCCTCTTAGTATTTTTTGTTTGTTTGTTCTACTTAATACTTTTGGTTGAATGCTGTAATCAATACAATTCTTAAGTGCTGAAACTTAACTGAAAAGTGATTGCTGTTAAATATAAGAGTGGGAATAAGAGAGGGAAGAGATGTGCAATTCGGGACATGCTCAAGTTGACTTACCTCAAACGGTAGAGTTAGAAACATACCAGGGGATTCCAATTCAATCCCATCAAGGTGGCATGTACCAATGCCATCTCACTAGTCCCAGTGATCAATTTCTGTTCACAATTAATCATAATGATAGGACTAAGAACCAAAGGGATCACATAAACAAGACTAGTGTCTGCAAATACTAGCTGATAGAATAAAAAAGGGAGAGAACGATCCAACATGGGAAGTGAGATACACAGCAGACCCATAGAATGGTGGATGTCCTAAACAGCACTCTGGCCTCATAATCAGCCCTTAAGGCATGCGGATCTGGCTGAAAAGCCCATGAGAGTATTTCAGGCATGGAAAGCCAAGACACTCTGGGGGGAAAAAAAAAGCCTAAATGAAAGATCTCCGCGAGTGAGATCCCAGTGGAAATCACAGGTCATCAAAGGAGGTACCTTTCTCTGAAGGGAGGAGAGAACTTCCACTTTGACCATGGCCTTGTCTAAATATGATCAGAGTCGGTGAACTCAGGGGGCTTCCATAGCCTTGGCAGCTCATGACAAGAGCCTAGGGTGATTACTGAGGCCATAAACAAGAGTGTCAATTTGTTAAGTCAACAACAGGAGTCACTGTGCACTTACTCCTCATGTAGGATCTCTGTCCTTAATGTGCTGTACATTGAGATTTAATGCTATAACTACTACTCAAACAGTATTTTTCACTTTATGTTTCTGTGTGGGAGCAAACTGTTGAAATCTTTACTTAATGTATGCTAAACTGATCTTCTGTATATAAAGAGAAAAGAAAATGAATCCTCATGTGAATGGAAGGGGAGAGGGAGTGGGAAAGGGGAGGGTTGCGGATGGGAGGGACGGTATGGGGGGGAAGCCATTGTAATCCATAAGCCGTACTTTGGAAATTTATATTCATTAAATAAAAGTTAAAAAAAGAGGATAAACTGGAACAACAAAAAAATGAAAAATTATTCTAATAAATATTACATTAAACACTTCTGGTACTAGAAATAATAAAAAATATTTCATGGCCGTACTCATATATGTTAAAGAATTTTCATCAAGAAATCTCTATATTGTTTCAAACTCTAGAATAATGTGTTTTTTTTTTTTTATTTTATTTTTGACAGGCAGAGTGGACAGTGAGAGAGAGAGAGAGACAGAGAGAAGGTCTTCCTTTACCTTTGGTTCACCCTCCAATGGCTGCTGCAGTCGGCACGCTGCAGCCAGCACTCCGCGCTGATCCAAAGCCAGGAGACAGGTGCTTCTCCTGGTCTCCCATGCGGGTGCAGGGCCCAAGGACTTGGGGCATCCTCCACTGCACTCCCGGACCACAGCAGAGATCTGGCCTGGAAGAGGGGCAACCGTGACAGAATCCGGCACCCCAACTGGGACTATAACCCAGGGTTCCAGCGCCACAGGCAGAGGATTAGCCTATTGAGCCTCGGCGCCCTGCACCCATGGGAGACCAGGAGAAGCACCTGTCTCCTGCCTTCAGATCAGCGTGGTGCACTGGCCGCAGCGGCCATTGGAGGGTGAACAACGGTAAAGGAAGACCTTTCTCTCTGTTTCTCTCTCTCTCACTGTCCACTCTGCCTGTCAAAAAAAAAAAAAAAAACCCAAAACAAACAAACAAAAAAGAATATATAACATGAAGGATCATCTATTTGTGGCTTTTTAATTCCCTTATATACGAATTTTAAGAATAGTCAGAAACCAGCCAATGGAGCATAATAGAGAATGGAGTGTTAGAAAGTACTGACAGAAGTCTCTTGTCCCTTGTCCCTTTTTACCACCAACCCCACCAGCCTTATCCTCTCCTCTCTCACACCTCACATACCTCCTTAAGATTCAACTTGCTTTATATCTGCCAGGGATTTTTTTTTTTTTGCCTCTACTTTTTGTTTGAATAACATTGTTTTTTTCTTTAATTCTTCAGAACTTATCTATTTTATGAAACTTTTAGTGGACTAATTGAAACTCTTCTCCCTTCCTATCCGGGCACTTCCAGTCATTGTTTTCTCTCTTTAATCACATTGTATTATGTCTGCTGATTTGCATATCTTCCTTGTTACAAGACTGTTGGCTTTTTAAGGTCATGGACTCATCATTTTTATGTACCCATTGCTTTGAACAATGAGTATGTGGCACCTTAAGTATCCAGTTCATGGAAGGATGATTCTTTCACCACTTGAGGAAATCATGGATGAATTTATTTGATCAAATTATAATAGAAATATTTTTAAGAAAACAAAACCACTGTATTGCTCTTGTGTTAGATGTGAGTTACTATTATGATGTCCTAGGGGTTCAGAATTATTTCCCCATTAAGATTTGATGGTTAAATGGGGCCCATATTGTCTTTTGTGATAATTGTAAGAGAACAAAGTCAAAAGAATTTGTCTTATTGTCAACTTACCTATTTTTCCCCTAGGAAGTTATTTTCTCTAATCATTATTTAAGCCAGTGTGTTTCTTTCTCCTCTAAATCTCTTTCTCTTCTTCCTCCTTCCTTTACTTCCTCTTTGCAATAGGTTTTACTTCCTTGTGTGCTGGTGTAGTTTTCATTTGGTCTCCCAGATCCACTCTCCACTTGACTCTGTTCTGTCCCTCAGAGAGCCTCCATTATTCATTTCATACATTATCATAGGCTCCCAAACAACATCTCCAAAATGAAAACTCATTTTGAAGTGAAAGCAACAATCATAGACATAAATTTTAGTGATTTTACCATGTGTCCATAACCCAAGAGCGGGTGACTTGCTGTAACATCATGGCCAACTAAGTACTCAACTCATGAAAGGGAAAATAATAAGGACTCAATTCATTCACCAAATGGAGAACATTTGCAAAATTAGAGTCCTATCCAATGTGAAAGGTTATATGCCTTAAACTGGCTCTCAATATGGAGGTATTACTACCATAACCAGAATATATTGGGCAAGGAAACAGATTAAGACATGCAGTAAACCCTTTTGCTTTTATGATATTATCCACTGGAATGATTTTGGAGTCAGATTACCTAAGAATAAATACTTCCATCATGGAACAGTCATGGCCTGTTTAATGGTCTTCCAGCCATTTTGAGATTCTCATATGATTGAACCCAAGGAAAAGAGAGAGAGAGCACTTATTTACTAAAATGACTGAAATAAATTAACCGTGAAATTGGGCTGCTACTCGTTTGGGACAAGGAAGTCTACATATGAAACTCAAGGTCTTTACCGCTGTACATCCTGGGACTCCCTTGCTTAATAACCTGGTCAGTGGGAACTACAGCAACACAATACAGACAGGACCACCATGGACCCAGGTCATGCAGGACCACCTCAACAGGTAAGGAGTGTTATTCTCCTGAGATGCTGCTAGAGTCAAGGTAAGACAGATGGGGAGTGGAGAAAGGAGGCTCTCACTATCAGATTAGGCCTCATGACTGGTATCAGAAAGAAGACTAAAGCAGAAAAGCATTATGTTAATTATTTCTTTTCCATTTTCTCTTCTTTATTTTCCTGCTTAATAGGAGAACCCTGGTGCTGCCTTGAAGTTCCTTGAGAAAATCCTTAAATTACCATCGATATAATTTATAAGACTTTGTGGGGATGGGTCCTTGTTGGGTACATAACATCTCATCTTGACAAAATGCCGGAGTGAACACACAGAATTACTCTCTGCTGGGCATTTCCCAACTGACCTACAGATCAACTGCCTGTCTTTATCTACACTGATCTGTGTTCCTGGAGGCTTATCTATAGAAAACATCAAGGAGCTCTCTCCTTTAGTCAGCAGTGAGGTTCAGTTAAAAGGACTCAGTAACAGAACAGAGTAAGGTAGATTTAGATGAAATATTTATTTCTGGGGCCAGCGCCTTGGCTTACATGGTTAATCCTCCCACTGTGGCGCCGGCATCCCATATGGAAGCCAGGTCCTAGTTCGGTTGCTCCTCTTCCAGTCCAACTCTCTGCTGTGGCCTGGGAGGGCAGTGGAGGATGGTCCAAGTGCTTGGACCCTGCACCCACATGGGAGACCAGGAAGAAGCACCTGGCTCCTGGCTTTGCATCAGTGAAGTGCTGGCCATGGTGGCCATTTGAACCAATGGTAGGAAGACCTTTCTCTCTGTCTCTCTCTTTCACTGTCTATAACTCTACCTGTCAAAAAAAAAAAAAAAGGCATTACTGTAAAAAAAAAGAAATATTTATTTCCCTGTGTCTTGTGGATTAACTCTATCCTTCTGCCAAAGGATATCCTTATACCACAAGTCCTAAAAGACAACATTCTTATCAGTTATTCTAAGGGTTTCCAGTTACTATTATTCTCTTGTCACTTAATGCTACTTCTAAATTTTTTTTAAAAAAATGTTTGGTTTTTAATATTCCCTTCCTCCTTCTCCCGCTCCCTCCTACTCTATCCTTCCCAATCTTTCCTTCGTTCTTTCTGATTTTTCTTTGTAGTTTTTAAGATAGCATATTTTATATTTATGTTACAGTAGAAAGGCTTAATATTTCACCAACTAAAAGTTTAACAATAAAAATCAAAAAGACCCTAGTTTAGTGGGCATATAGACAATGGCCATAAACAGTATTAGAATGGACCATTTCACCCATATACAGTAGTTTTAAAAGTAATCACACGTCATTAAAACCGTAGCAGTACAACATTCTTGGGGCCAGTGCTGTGGCATAGCAGGAAAAAGCCGCCACCTGCAGTGCCGGCATCCCATATGGGTGCCAATTCTAGTACCGGCTGCTCCACTTCCTATCTGGCTCTCTGCTATGGCCTGAGAAAGCTGTAGAAGATGCCCCAAGTCCTTGGGCCCCTGCACTGGAGTGGGAGACTCAGAAAAAGCTCCTGGGTCCTGGTTTCTGATTGGTACAGCTTCGGCTGTTGTGGCCATCTGAGGAGCGAACCAACATATGGAAGACCTCTCTCTCTCTCTCTGCCTCTGCCTCTCTGTAACTCTGACTTTCAAATAAATAAATAAAATCTTTAAAAAAAGAAACATTCTTAACCATTGGTTTGACAAAAGTATAAAACAAAGGTTTACAAAACTATATGTGCAGCAATACTGATACACACAGACATTTCTTCCTTTTTTATTTATTTTTTGTTTGCTTTTGGAATTTTAGATCCCACATATAAGGAAGAACATGTGGTATTTGTCTGTCTGGGTCTAGCTTATTTCACGCAACATGATGTCTTCCACTTGTGTCCATTTCTCTACAAATGGTGAATTTCATAGTTTATAATAATATTATATATTATATATATATATACATACTATAATAATATTCTATTGTGCATATGTACCACATTTTATTTATCCATTCATCTGAAGATGGACACCTTGGTTGATTCCAAATTTTGGTTATTGTGAACAGTGTTGCAAAGAACATGGTGGTGCTGGTATCTCTGATGCATTGTGTTCAAGTATTTTTGGTATATACACAGTAATGGGATTGCTGGATCATATAGCAAATCCACTTCTATATTTTTTAGGAAATCTCTAAACTGTTTTCCACAGTACCAACACTACTTTTTATTCCCACCAACAGTGTATAAGTGTTCCCCTTTGTCTACATCCTTGCTAGCATTTGTTAGTTACTCTCTGTGTTTTGGATTTTGGCCATTTCGCCAGGAGTAAGGTGATATATCATTGTGGTTTTGATTTGCATGTCCTTAATGGCTATTGATTTTGAAAATTTTTTTGCATACTGGTTGGCCATTTGTATTTCTTCGTTTGAGAACTGTCTATTGAAATTCTTTTCCCATTCCTGAAGTAGATTTATTTTTATTGTTGAGTTTTTTAAGTTGCTGATATATTTGGGGATTAGTCCTTTGTCAGATAGGTGGTTTACAAATATTTTTTCCTATTCTGTTGGATATCTATTAATTCTACTGATCGATTTTTTAATTAATTTATTTGACAGTTAGAGTTATAGACAGTGAGAGAGAGAGAGACAGAGAGAAAGGTCTTCCTACCGTTGGTTCAACCCCCAAATAGCTGCAACAGCTGGTGAGCTGCGCCGATCCGAAGCCAGGAGCCAGGTGCTTCTTCCTGGTCTCCCATGTGGGTGCAGGGTCCAAGCACTTGGGACATCCTCCACTGCCCTCCCAGGCCATAGCAGAGAGCTGGACTGGTAGAGGAGCAACCGGGACTAGAACCTGGCTCCCAGATGGGATGCCGGCACTTCAGGCAGAGGATTAACCAAGTGAGCCACGATGCCGGCCCCTAATACTGCTGATCATTTGCTTTGCTGTGCAATGCCTCTTAAGGCCTTGGAGAACATTAGTTCCCAATCCTTACCAGCCCCAGGTATTAATCCACCTTAATTCAGTTTCCTTAAGCTCAGTACAAAGCCTTGAAAGAAACTACCATTTAGTCAACCATCCCTTATTATATCTCCTCCTGCCACAAAAACATTTGAGACACAGTTGTCCACATCCAAAAATTATGTTCATTGCTAAGTCATATTAATCAAATACTTCATTTTCTTTTATAATACATCATATTCAACTATGTTTTCTCGATATATTATTGAAGTACAAGTAAAGCTATACTATACAATATAAGCAAATAGTCATGGGAGTACTAAAACTGAGACATGGCTGCCAACAGTAGACAAAAAGTGTTAAAAAATTTTAAGATTATTAGGATACATGGTTATATAGAAGCAAAACTTAGATCAAAGAAAGCACATTTTAATATACATATGAGTCAAGGTTACAGGAGATTGTAACCTTACACTGTTGTTTACAGGAGACTGCCACTGTTGGTGATGAAAAAGAAAAGTCAATGGCTTTAAATCTGAAGTGGTTACAGAGTGTAGGAGATGCTTTGGGGTGGCCTTGACATAATTTAAGCTCCAGAATACTTACAAAGCTGCCAAGTCATTCAACCACTCTGCCCCCAGCTCCCACCTCCTCAGCACGCACAGGGCAGCTGTCCATTGTGTTTCCCAGCTGAAGACTTCATATTTACCCTGAACAGAAGAGTCTCCTGGGTGGTCCCACATTGCAGCTGCAGTTGCAGTGAAGGGGAACAGAGGCAGAAAGGAGTTGGGGACAGCTCTAGATCTCCTGGGCGAGCTGGGCATCTAAGATAGAGAACAATCAATTCTACCTCAAGCAAAATTAATCAAAATACTCCTTTCCCAAAGTACTGTCTTCCACCGACTGGTCATTGCTAGTCTGATTGGTCTGCATGCTGCTAGTGTAAAGAGAAGGTTTCCTAGTAAACTGGCCTGGCTCACACACAATCAGGCCTCTGTCTATGCAGGAG
This sequence comes from Oryctolagus cuniculus, assembly GCF_051225735.1. Taxonomy (NCBI): domain Eukaryota; kingdom Metazoa; phylum Chordata; class Mammalia; order Lagomorpha; family Leporidae; genus Oryctolagus; species Oryctolagus cuniculus. Next base: position 17,587,554 of record NC_142870.1, on the reverse strand, counting down.
GTGATCTCAGGACAACAAATCTAAAAAGCAGTAAAACACATCCTGCTGGACAACAGATTAATCACCACCACAGCTAATTGGTAAATACGCACGACACACTAAAAACCAGTCAGCAGTTATTAAATCGCAACAGCAAAAATAAAATACTCACAGAAAATAGAGATAATGTAAAATGTAGAAATAATTATTCTAAAGGGTAAAATTAATTATCTTAGAGAGATTCAGAGGATACTGCATGTCTAAAATAAAATCAGATTTCCAAAATAAAAACAAGAAAGAGTTATTATAAATTAAAAGTATGATGACCAAATTAGTAAAAATAATCAACAGAAATACTTCATAAAATGAGTAGTTATGGATTAGCAATCTGAATGATAAAGGTAATGAAGTATTTTGGAATATAATTGAGAACAATAAGAAATAAAAACTACTTAAAATTTTATCTGCCATTTATAAAAAGTGTAACAAATTGGAGAACAAGAAGGAAAAGAGATACTTGATGAGCAAAAATGGTAATCGAAATAATAGGAAACAAATCTCTAAGAAAGGGAAAGACTCAAAGGATTCTATGGATTGTAAGTAAAAGGACGAGAGCAATCAGAAAGTAATGAAACTTCAGAATTCCAACAACCGAATCATAATGATTTGTCAAGAAACAAAAAAATAATCTACAGAAGAAAGAGAATTATATTGGCACTGGACAGTTTATTAGTTCCATTGTGTGAGAGAAAAGAGACTAAATATCTCAGAAAATATATTACATACACATACACAAACACAAAAACATACACACACACACACACACACACGTGATAGACTACTTCTCAGCCATAAAGAGTGAAATCCTGTCTTTCTCAACAAAATGGATTGCAATTCAGAACCATTATGCCTAGTGAAATAAGACATTGCTCCAAAAGACAAATATATATTTTCCCCTTTTTGTGGTAACAAATATGCAGAGTGCAAAAAAAGTAATATATTTGAGCAAAATTGACATTTTATACTCTTGAGGAACAGTGTTTTTTCTACTTATAACTCGTTGAATTCTTTGTTTAGTGGAGGGTTAAGCTTGTGAATATAAAATAAGTTGAAAGTATGTCCCTGTAAAAATTAAAAGAAAAATAAGAAAGGGAGATGGAGGAGGAGGGTGAGAGAGAGGGATTGATGGAGGGTAGGATGGGAAGTGTCATTATGCTCTTAGATTATTTATTTATTTGACAGGTAGAGTTTACAGACAGTGAGAGAGAGAGAGAGAGAGAAAGGTCTTCCTTCCATTGGTTCACTCTCCAAATGGCCACAACGGCTGGAGCTGTGCTGATACGAAGCCAGGGGCCACAGCAGAGAGATGGACTGGAAGAGAAGCAACTGGGACTAGAACCGGTGCCCATATGGGATGCCGGCCACAGGAAGAGGATTTATCTTTTTTTTTTTTTTTTTCCCACAGGCAGAGTGGACAGTGAGAGAGAAAGGTCTTCCTTTTCCGTTGGTTAACCCCCCAAATGGCCGCCACGGCCGGCGCACTGCACTGATCTGAAGCCAGGAGCCAGGTGCTTCTCCTGGTCTCCCATGGGGGTGCAGGGCCCAAGCACTTGGCACTTGGGCCATCCTCCACTGAACTCCCGGGCCATACCAGAGAGCTGGACAGGAAGAGGAGCAACCGGGACAGAATCCGGCGCCCTGACTGGTACTAGAACCCAGGGTGCCGGCGCTGCAGGCGGAGGATTAGCCTATTGAGCTACGGCAGCGCCAGCAGGAAGAGGATTTATCTAGTGCGCCATGGCACCAGCCCCTCACTATGCTCTTAAAACTGTATATATGAAATACATGAAACTGATTTCCCTTACACAAAAATTTAAAATAGAATAAAATTCTATGCTCAAGAAAATTTTTAATTTAATATGAAAAAAATTTTAAAACAAAAAATTTAAGATGTGGGTGCTAGTGTCCATGAGATTCCTTAGAAGAAAAATAATCCATGGCTGGACATTTGGACTAGTAATTAAGATGCTATTTGTAATACTCATATCTCATATCTGAGTGCCTGAATTCAAATCTCAACTCTGTTCTCAGTTCCAGCTTCCTGCTAAAGCAGGAGGTAGCAGATGATAACTCAAGTATTTGGGTCCCTGTCACCCATGTAGTACTGGATAGACTTCCTAGCTTGACTCCATCCAGGCCTAGTCCCAGTTGTTGGACGCATTTGGTGAATGAACTGTCAGATGGGAAATTAAATTCTCTCTCCCTTTTTCTCTCTCACCTCTCTTCCTTTCAAATTAATTAATTAATTTAAAAACTGTAATATAGAGAAACAAAAACAAAGCAAGAAAGAACTCATGGATCTGAAAGAATGACCCAACAGAAGAGTAATTGAAAGCACGGAGCAGTGTAAACAGAAGGCGATTTGGTACTAACAATTCTTCAAGAACGAAATAAGTGTCTTTATTATATTGTGCAATTAATTCAACTCTCAGTTTAATGATGTTAAATGACATATCTATTATTTCAACAGCAATAGAATAAAATTTAAAAATCAAGTAGAAAAAAAGCTATGCATGGATGACAGAGTCCAAGAAATAAAGAACTATTGGCTTGAGCAACTGATTGAATGAGAGAAAAGATAATTTTTTGGTTAAATACACTGAGAAAAAACTGTGAGCCAAAAATTAGATAAGAAATTTTCCTAAATGTTGACATATTTAATTCTTATAAGTTTTTATGTAAGCATTATGGTCATAGGACAATATATGGACAAGTAATGAAATTAATTCTCAAAGCATTTAAATTCCTTGACCAAAGACCTTTCAGATAATAATAAAAGAAGTAAGATATAATGCCCAACAGTAAAATGGCCAAACTGAATAATGATGAGATTTCTGCCACTAAATTTAAAAATATTTTGGATATTCATTTGTCAGGAAAATTTAGTTTCCTTATGAAAGGAAAACGTTGGAGTAGAAAGCTAGTTTTCTTATTTACCTATTCAACAAATATTTACCATGTTAATATTATAAGCCAGATAGCATATTCAAAATGCAAAGAAAAATAAAATACCTCAGTCTTCAAGAAGAGTACAATTTAGTAGATTAGGATTCAAAGACAGAGGCACACTGGTGTCATTGAACTTTTGAATATGGTAATCCTACATCCTCCTTCCAGATACCTCATAAAGACACCTACAAGTTATTTTTTAGAGAAGTTAATACTATTTTGACCCTTTAACACAGATAAAGTGACATTATTGAAGTTTCCAAAGCTTTATAATGGTGCCTCCAGATCTTTTTAATTCCATATGACACTTGTGAACAAAGTATACCTGAGAGAGGCAATGGGAGCATAAGATTGAAGAAATTCAAAAGGATATGAAAATGGAAAGAGAAACATGTCATTGTAAATTACAGGCCCAACTGAGTTCTAACAGAGGGAGAAGAAATTGAAAACGGCCCTTTGTTGTGAGACAAACTCAGCCTGTAACCCACTATGGGAATTTCACCATGTGACCTTTGAGAAGATTTGAAGTTCCTGGTTCTTTATAATACGTTATTGAGACATTTAAAAATTAATGGAAATTGTATGACTCAACCTTGTCCAGTAATATTAATTGGTGTAAAAAGTGACATAGATTTTATTGTAGACACATTAATTCCCAGAAGTGACATGCTTGCAAATAGTAACTCTTTCAGTTAATTAATTTCTTTGAATCATGGGATTTAAGGGACTCAGTAAGCATGAAAAGGAAAACATTTAAGTCAGTAAAACATTAACTGCTGTGTTAGACTAGGAACACAATTTTACACAATGTTCTATGCTTCATTAACTGTTACATTTTCTATCAAGCAGGTTAAGAAACTAGTTGCAACTCTTGACCACATTCTGGAAATTCAGATTATAAATAATGATGATTTAATCTATTTTGTCACAAAAGGTAACAGATTTTCCTTTAGAAATAGCAAACATAACATAAAAGAAAGTGATTCCACTTAAATGTAAGATATTTTAAAGATATTTTGTATCTTTATCTTATATTTTTATATTTTAATATGCATTTTATGTTAAAGATATAATAAAGATATTCTTAGTTAAAATGTTTTCCTAATCCATTCTATTTCAGTGAGTTGTTAATTTGTTGTTGTTTGCTGTTCAGTTTCTCCCTTCAAGATTTTATTGTCTTGAGTAAATGGCTACACTAAAAATTAATCATTGCTGCCTTTTTAAATTTAGTATAGCAACATTTAAAAATTCTATAAAAGCGGCCGGCGCCGTGGCTCAATAGGCTAATCTTCTGCCTTGCAGCGCCGGCACACCGGGTTCTAGTCCCGGTCGGGGCACCGGATTCTGTCCCGATTGCTCCTCTTCCAGGCCAGCTCTCTGCTGTGGCCAGGGAGTGCAGTGGAGGATGGCCCAAGTCCTTGGGCCCTGCACCCCATGGGAGATCAGGATAAGTACCTGGCTCCTGCCATCGGATCAGCGCGATGCACCGGCCGCAGCGCGCCGGCCGCGGTGGCCATTGGAGGGTGAACCAATGGCGAAAAGGAAGACCTTTCTCTCTGTCTGTCTCTCTCTCTCTCACTGTCCACTCTGCCTGTCAAAAAAAAAAAAAAAATTCTATAAAAGCTCATGGAAAATGGAATTAAATCATAATTTTCTCAAAATTATAGGAATTGCATGCTACTGTAGTATTAATGATTGCTTTTATTAAAAAATATGAGTGAAGTTGAACATGTTTTCATTTGATTATAATTTATAGGGCTTGCCTATTTTCCTGCTTTTCTATAGTTCCTTTTTATTTGTTGAACTCTTTATTTAGCGGAGCCATTAAGCCTTTGATTGTAATGTATACTAAAAATATGCTATCTCAAAAATATATTAAAAATAGCAAATAAATATGCATAATTTGATGCAAAGATTGGAATCCATGCATATTTTTTCATAATATGTATTTTCCATGAAATTTTTGATGTCTCCTCAAATATACTGCCCTATAACTAAGCAAAGAATTCTCTGAGAAACAACAGGATGCACGTATAATTAAAGCATGTATCAATGATGGCTCACAAAAATCTCATTCAAAAGCAAAAATAAATATTTCATGAAACAAACATTTCACATGGATCATCCCATTTAACCTGTAAGCTGCATGTTACTATTATTCTGCTTTCTCATATTAGCAAATAAGAATCGGAGGTTTGAGAGACACTTGAACTTGCAAGGTCCACACAGCTAGCAATCAATGAACCTAGACTCCTTCCCGGACAATCAGAATCAACAGCCTGTGCTCCTAAACATCTTGAAATACTGAGGTACATTATTATACCTCAACAAGAGATGTAATTATGATGTAACAAATGCAACTACATAAGACAATCATGTTTTACTGAAAAGAAAATATGCACAAATATACATATGTACAGAGACATACATATAGACACACAGAGAAAAAAGATTAAAACCCAAATGATTAATATTAGCTAAATTATTAACTAATTATTCACTAAAACCAAGCAATTATTATTGTAACTGGATGGTGGGACTATAGGTAACCCTTTTTGTTATGATCATTATACATTTCTATGCATTTCCAACTTTCTATAAGTCATATTCACTATTTGATAAACTAGCTTAAGTTGAAATCATTATTAATCTTTCCCTATAATACTAACAAATTTTATGATGCTGTCAATATATGAGTACAAAATAAATGAAAAAGTTTTATCTTTGATCTACTAAATCTAATTACATTTTTTGGAGATATGAAGGTTGTTACGGGATCTTATGGGGGCCAGAGCTGTGGTTTAGCAGGTAAAAACCACTGCCTGTGTCACCAGCATCCTATATAGGTCACCGGTTCAAGTCCCGGCTGCTCCACTTCCCATCCGGTTCCCTGCTAATGTGCCTGGGAAAACAGCAGAGGATGGCCCAAGTGCTTGAGCCACTGCATCCACGTGGGAAAACTGGAAGAAGCTCCTGGGTCCTGGCTTTGGACCAACCCAGCTCCTGCTGACAGTTGTTGCCATTTGGAGAGTGAACCACAGATGGAAGGACTCTCTCTGTCTCTCCCTTATCCTGCCTTTCATATTCAATTAAAAAAAGGGAGATACTATTGTCTGAAAACACTTCCTCTACATAGATTGTGTATCTTCTAGATAGGTCCTATATTATATATTATATAATATATGCTATATTATTACCTACGACTTTTACTATGATTTGATTAGATCTAAAGCAGGCATTCCTCCACAGTATACAGCTCTCTCTTTCTTTTTTTCTGGTATAGACAATTTACTAGGGGATAGGGAAGGGAAGATGGCCAGTAGTGGGTGTTATCAAGCTGGTTGCCACTTTGGGCAGTTGGAGCTGAATCCTACTGGGAACCTGGTGGAGTGACTGCAGAATCTGTGCCTCAGATCTATTCCAGCTGAGTGGAAGGGGAGCTGGTTATGCCTACTCAGACTCCCCTTAGCAGGTGTGCTTGGGGGAAGAGGTGTCCCTTCTGCAGCAATTCATTCCTGGCCTCTGGTGCTCCGAGGTGGGGAGCCCATGACCTGTTCACGCAGTGGAAATCAAGAGTAAGGCCCAAGCAGAACAGAATGTGACAGTCACCACTCTCACCCACCAGGTGAGAAAGTAGGCTAAGAAAGAACAAGGTCTTGCTTCAACTGCACAGCAACAGGAAACCGACCCAGAAACTGGCTCAGACCAGCCAGATCCAACATGGCTTCTAGACTGACTGTTACCCAACCTTTAGCCTGATGATACATTAGCATAGCAAAAATCACTCCCCCTTGCATCTTGGTGGTTGACAATTCCATGAAAACCTACAAGGAGAGGGAAGAGGTGGATCCCTAATTGCTGCATATCACTGCCCCTTTCCCCAAAATAAGCTGAATATTCTGCCCAGATACTAGCATGCACTTGCTAGGCTCCACATGGGAGCAGAAAAGCACCTGGGGATGCTCTGTGGAGTAGCCAGCTATTTGCTGCTGCCTTTGATAAAACTCTCTTGCTTCCACTTTGCTGCCTCACAACTGATGTTGCTCAAGCCAAGCGCCCTCCTGGGGCCACAGTAACCCACACAGGGTCCCTGGCTGTGTGGTATCAAGAGGGGCTGTGGAAGGGCCACAAATGGTGCTTGCCTCATCAGGTCCAACTGTTTTAAGATTTAAGTAAGATAAGGTTCCTAGCCTCCTGCCTTGAAGAATACCCGCAAAATATAGCTATATAAGAAGGGTACATGAAAAGTTCATGAGTAAAAAGTGTAATATGAAAAAAGATGGCTGTCAAATATTTATACATTAAAACAAACATACTGTAATTCTATCCTTACTCAAATTTGTGAATATTCTCATACATCTGCAGAGAAATATTCAAAATATCAAGAATTTATTATTAGAAAATGATATTTAATTTTTTCTTTCAAAGATTTTCAGTGCAATCAAAGCTGTCAGTGGACTCTTACTACTTAACCTATTTGTTTTATCTTTCTGTGCCACCTTGCTTGCACACTGCTACCCTCTTCATTTGAGTTGCAAATCCCAAGTCAGTTATGTTTTCCCTAAACTTTTTATTCTATTCATATATGATTACAATCTTCACCAGTAACTTACACAAACGAGTACATATAAGTTAAAAAGCTGGCATTTCAGGTCAGGCTTTGTGGTACAGAAGGTTGTCTATTTAGGATACATGCGTCCCATATCAAATTGCTTTGATTCCTGGCAAGTCCATTTCCATTCGGTTTTGTAAGGGAGCCTATCATGGACCAAATTCTTGGGTCTCTGTCAGCCATGTAGGATATCCTGCTGAAATTCTGAGCTCATGGTTTCCACCTGGTAGAGCCTCAAGCATCATAGGTATTTGGGGAGTGAACCAGAGGAGGGAAGTTTTCTCTCTTTCCGTCTTTCCTAGTTTCTCTGTCACTCTGTTGCTGTGACTTTCACATAAATAAATAAATCTTTTTAAAAGTTAGTATTTCAATGGGAAAATATTGAATAATTTGAGAAAATTAGATAAAAATGAATTTCCCAAACAATTGCAATGAATTTTAAGAGGGTTAATGAGTAAAATTTAGAGAAATAATAAAACATTGAAGAGTTCTGGTATCTAAATTGTTTAGTAATATTCATAAATTCTTATCGTACTTCAAAAAAATCAAATAGTTTCTTCTGTGTACATGAATACTTATCATAAAGAATATAATATATTTTAAGTATGTTAAATATGTGGCCTAAAATAGCAAGTATTGCATTAAAACACTTGGTACTGTATATTTTATTTATAAAATAATTTCATAGTGTATATGCCGTCAATTCCTTCATGCCTGTTTTTGCCTAAAAGATACTCATTTCTGTCGCTCCCCGTCTTCGTGGAGGAACGACACTAAACCCTGCCTAGGCTTCATATCCGAGTCACGGCACCATTATGTCGCTCCCCCTCTTCGTGGAGGAACGACACAGGACCCTGGGCTGTTCTTTGGTCTGCTCGGCCCTCCCCGGGTTTGCTGCTGGTTCTTCCTGGGTTGGCTACTATCCCTTCCACCTCCGTGGAAGGGCAGTTCCCCCTGGCCGCATTCCCCACTTCCGCAGGGGAGCGGCACACCGCCGGCCGGTTCTCTCGGGGGCTGCACGGGTTCCCTTAGATGTTCCCCATAGATGTTCCTGGTGCATGCCGTCTCTCTCCTCCTTTATAGTCCTCCTCCGCCAATCCTAACTCGGCTGCCCACACGCCGAGCACGCTGCTCTCCAATCAGGAGCAAGTCCTACAGTTTATTAGCTGAACTGGAGGCAGCTGTGTGGAAGCTGTTTACTTCTCTCCCAGCGCCATATTGTGGGAGAGCAGATGCACAGAATAAGTCTTAATTCCAGTAACTCAGTCTAGTCCGGATTGCTCCCCACAGATCCCCCTTTCTTTTTATTTTTGGCGTTGATACGCGCCTGTCTTCGGTGTCCTGCAGCACACACTCTGCTCTACTTGCTAGAGTTGCCACAGGTTCTTACAATCAGGCAAACCGAATCCGGGTCCTCTCTTCGCCATGTTATGAGGAGGTTTTTAGGCGCTGATGCGTGCCTGTGTTCGGTGCCCCGCAGCGCATGCTCTGCTCTGCCTGCAGGGGCTTACAAGCTCTATCAGGCAAACCGAATCCAAGCCTTCTCATTGCCTTTTTGTGGGGAGGCCTTACTGATGTTAATTCGTGCCTGTCTTCGGTGACCTGCGGCGCATAAGCTGCTAGCCGCCCAGGTGCTCATCGTGCTCATCGCCTCACTTAATCAGGCAGACCGAATCCAAGCTCTCACATTGCAGTGTTGTAGGGAGGCCTTTCTATTTCTCTATTTCTCTATCTCCGGGCATTCCTATTTCTCCCATTTTACTTCTATCTTCCAGCATTCCTATTTCTCTTTTACTTCTAAACTTCTGTTTCTCTTATCCCCGCAGCTTCCCGCTGCCCGCCCCGAGGCTACTTCTCGGCTGCTTCCTGGCTGAGCCGCTTCAGCCCGCGCCTCTTTCATCTGCGCAGCTTCCCGGCTTTGCGCGGCTTGGCTTCGCGCGCTCCGCGGTCTCCATGCCCTTCGCATCTGCACCACGGCCTCGCGCCAGCCCCGTTCCCTATCTATTCACGCCCCGTGCTCTCTGCACGCGGCGGCTTCCGCGAGTAACACAGCGTAGCTTACGTGTCCGCCACTAGCATTCAATCTAAGTTCCCCGGGCTAGCCTGGCGAATTCAACCCAGCATACATCTCCGCCCCACGATCTGGCTTCCGTTTCAGCTTCTGGTTTCAACTTTTCGCCCCCTATTCCCGGGCTAACTTGAGAACCCCAAAGTGGCTTCCGTTTCCGCCTTGGCCTGCCCCCCACGGCTTCAATTTCCCTAACATTTTTCTCTACCCGGTATGTTTCCCCAAGCTTTCCTCCAACAATACTCCTCCCTCATTTCTCCTGGCCTCTCCCCACAGTCCGCGTCCGAGTCTGTTTGTTCTCGCTTTCACTTTCGCTTTCGACCTTAGAGATTTCTCCCAGCTTCCCCCCGTAGTCCGTATCTGAGTCTATGCCTAGGCTTTCAATAGCTTCTTCCGGCACCCTTTTCGTCCGGCTTTTCCCTAGGCTGTTTGCTAGTCTCTCTCTCCGGTATTTTCCCAGTTCTTCCCGTTTCTTTCCTCCTAAGTTTCATATCCGTCCTAGGTTTCCTATCCGAGTCAGGTTTCCTATCCGAGCTAGGTTTCCTAATCCGAGTCACGGCACCATTATGTCGCTCCCCGTCTTCGTGGAGGAACGACACTAAACCCTGCCTAGGCTTCATATCCGAGTCACGGCACCATTATGTCGCTCCCCCTCTTCGTGGAGGAACGACACAGGACCCTGGGCTGTTCTTTGGTCTGCTCGGCCCTCCCCGGGTTTGCTGCTGGTTCTTCCTGGGTTGGCTACTATCCCTTCCACCTCCGTGGAAGGGCAGTTCCCCCTGGCCGCATTCCCCACTTCCGCAGGGGAGCGGCACACCGCCGGCCGGTTCTCTCGGGGGCTGCACGGGTTCCCTTAGATGTTCCCCATAGATGTTCCTGGTGCATGCCGTCTCTCTCCTCCTTTATAGTCCTCCTCCGCCAATCCTAACTCGGCTGCCCACACGCCGAGCATGCTGCTCTCCAATCAGGAGCAAGTCCTACAGTTTATTAGCTGAACTGGAGGCAGCTGTGTGGAAGCTGTTTACTTCTCTCCCAGCGCCATATTGTGGGAGAGCAGATGCACAGAATAAGTCTTAATTCCAGTAACTCAGTCTAGTCCGGATTGCTCCCCACAATTTCAAAGCACTAATTTTAGTTATCACAAAAAAATTGTAATCACACAATACAATAAACAATTATAGTAAAATGGATATGACATTATTATATTTTTTTTCATTTTTTAAAAATGTATTTATGCATTTCAAAGGTAGAGTTATAGAGAGAGAAGGAGAGAGAGATCTTCCATCCACAGGTGCGTTCTGCAAATGGCCACAATGGACAGGGCAGAGCCAGGCTGAAGCCTGGATCTCCCAGGAGGTTGCAGGGGTCCAGGGACTTGGCCCATCCTCCGATGCTTTCTCAGGCTCAAATTAGCAGGAAGCTGGATCGGAAGAGAAACAGTCAAGACTTGAACTGATGTCCATATGGGATGATAGTACTATAAGCCAAGGCTTAACCTGCTGTGCCACAGTGCTGGCCCCTAATATGAAATGATTAAACTTCAATTCAATTTAAGAAAATAAAAGTCAAGATTAGCAAAGATAATTATATATAAAATAATAATTATATGTCACTTTAGTAATTTGATTTCGTGTTTTGTTCATTTCCAAAGATTTCACAAGTTTTACAGCCTGATAAATACTGAAAAATAATGTCAATGTACTTATCATCATAATTATAACTTAAAGGAATCACAATCTATTGTGAAAGGAAGTCCTATGAATCCATACATCACAGAGGATTTGACAAAGTAACATATCAGTGTTGTTTAAATGAATCCATACCATCTGGATTTAAAAGAGATATCTAGCTACATAAATTCAATATATTAGAAATAGTTTTAAGAAAAATTAAAGTTAATTCAATATGGCTTTAATTATTGTAAAAACAATCTTTTCAAAATAATTTAGAAATATTCATCATCAAATTAATTTGTTTTATTCCATTAATGACACTTTTATCATCTAAACAACTAACATGTACTATGATTGCCAAATTAAATCATAAACTGACCCAATTTAAAAGGAGTCTGTAAATATTTTTAATCATTTTGATTTGGGAAATCTGTCTTAACTGAAGCATTAATTGTATATCCTCATGGCTCTTAAATGGTATTTATTACACAATTCTATTCTTTTATCCTTCAAGCAGTATTTTCTATTAAAATTACTCCATAGTCAATGTTATCCAGAACAACATTAATAAGAAATAATTTACCATTTTCCCCACATCCTTGATTCACATTCCCTGGAAATAAACTTAACAGTGAGTAGACATATTTAATGCTAATGGGAAAAACAAGGGAGTAGGTTAGTTTCATGTAAGAACTCATATTATGAATAGTGGAATATGTAGAAATATTTTTCCTGTTATGTTTCAAATGGATTCTGAAAGATTTGAATGAGAAGAAAATAGATGAAAGACTTTTCAGAAAAAAATGTGCAATCTACAAATAATTAAGAGAGGATTGATCAAAACAAAAGAGCACATCCATACAGATGCTGGAAGAAAGTGCTAAACAGAAAAGAGCTGTGGCCCATATGGTAGGCTGCATTCACACCATAAATCTAAAGGTCTTTCATATAGAGAATGTGTGCTCCAAGATGCCAAAGAGTGCATTAAGATATCTTGGCTCTAATTGGGGCCTCTGTAAATGTCAGCACATTTATCATGTTGTTTAGGCTCCACACTACTTAAAATCACAGCAAAGGATTTATCTCCTTTTGCTTTGTGTTTGGGGTCAAAAGCTTCCCCAAAAATGTTCCCTCAAGTTTTAAATTACTCCATATTTTGCTCAATCTTAATTAACACACAGGACTCTTTGGTCCCTCTCATGAAAAAATAATTTAAATTAAATTTAAATTAATTAATTAAAATTAAGTAATGATTTATGACATGTAAAGCAACTAACATTATTGATGATCTACTCGTTAAAGAACAATTTCAGTAAAAGGGCAATGTATTCAATGAAATTTGGCTTCAAGAAAGTATAAAAAATGAACAACTTTTAAAAGAAAATTCAGTGTGTTATTAGAAACATTGCAAAATAAGTAAGTGAAGTTATGGTGAAAAAAGTCAAAGAAAAAAATTAGATGTGAACGTGGTAATTTCATAGAAAAGTCACTAGCATAAGATGTTATGAGGGATCCAAACAAAAATACTTTCTGCATTTCTTACCCAGTTGCCATGTCTCACCATGGTTGTTAGATAACTTTTAACGTTTAATTTTCATTGGGTATTTAAGCCATCACTGATGTCATTAAAACAAAAAATAATCAACATACTATTTACCAATGATGATTCTTGTTTGATGGATATAGAGTAATTTTTCATCCAGGAACCATGTTGCAGATTGCTTTATGAAGTCAATTAGCAGAAATATGTATAGTTTCCGTTGAATTAAAAAAGTTAAGGCTATAAACACAAAGAAGATCTCTCTTGATTACCATGGTTGCTCTTCATACTTTTAGGAATAATTCAACATAGATATTAATAGTCAGTTATGTAGAGTGTTTATGAGCAAAATTCCAAGCATACTAAAATGTATTCTTTGTTCAGTAAAGCAGATACTATGAGTGATTTTAAGAAAGCAAAATAATAAGACAATTGAAATTTGTGAAGCAAGACCACACATATGCAAAAATTAGACTAAAATCATCTAAGATAGGTGATAATTAAAAAGTGAGTTATGTGAGAGAGAACATATGATATTTGTCTTTCTGTGTCTGGCTTATGTTTCTCTCATGTGAGGAAGCAAAGACAGAAATAGTCAATCTGGAAACAGAGTATGATTACTAGAAGTTGGAAAGAGTTGAGGGAGGCAGGGTAGAAAGAGGCTGGATAATGGTTACCACAACACAGATAGATGTGACTAATTTTAGTTTTCCAGTGTGGTGACTGTAGTCTATAGTTACGTATGGGAGACATGAGTTGGTAAGCTCCAAAGAGAAAGAAAAGACAAGAAATATGAAAGACCAATTACCCAATTTGATTGGTTTACACTGTGTATATGTGTTGAAATACTGTACTATACCCCATAAAAGTGTACAGATATTAAGTGCTAGTAAAAATTTGAAACACTAAATAACAAATTTCTCAAAATATAAAGAATGATAAGAACTATAATGATATATATATATATATATACATATGCACAATGGAATATTAATCAGCTATAAAAAAGACTGAAATTATACTATTTGCAGCAGAATGGACACAACTGGAGGACATCTTATTGAGTGAAATGAGCTGGCCCCAGAAAGACAAATAACACATATCTCCCTTATATGTGGAAATTAAAATTTAAAGCAAATAACAAGGAAAGCCTGTATCAGTATTGCTGCAAATATAGTTTTGAAAACCTCTGTTTTATACTTTTGTCAAACCAGTGGTTAGGAATGTTATATTCACATAGTTTTAATGATCTGTGATTACTTAAAATTTACTATATATGGGCGAAATGGTCATTTTTCCATGCAAATATTGTTTATAATTGCTGTCTATATTCCCACTACACTAAGATCATTTTGCTTTTTACTTGTTAAACTTCTTATTTGGTGAAGTATTAATCCTTTTTACTCTAATGTAAATTTAAAATGTTATCTCAAAAAAATAGAAAGAAGGAAGGAGAATGGGAGGGAGAGAAGACAAACCACACTGAATCTGTTAAAAGCTAATTAAAACTTTTTTAAAAAAGAACCAAGGTGAGATATAAAAGCATTTTCACATCACCTACTCTTGTGTTGATGTGAAGCTACATCACACACCTACATTTTCACATCACCTACTCTTGTGTTGATGTGATTATCAGAGTGATTCATGTAACTCAAAATTAGTATTGAATAAAAAAGGAGGCAATCTGTTGACTTATGAACAGATATATGTGAACACCAATAAATTGTCAGTGTATGAGAAACATGCATACCATTTCTAAATTTGTTTTTCCTCTGTTTCATGGAAACACCAAGGCTGTTTTTACAGTGTTTGTCAAAGGATAGTCACCACTCAATAAATATTTGTTGAATGAAATGCATTGTTATCAACATACAAAAATATATTCACTGAGGTATGTTGCCTTCAGATTTTCCCTCTAGCAAACTGCACCTGCTGAACTAAGCAAGTCTCTCCCTGGAAAATATAACTTTGTTTAAATTAATAATACGGGTTTAATTCATACATCTGGTGTGTGGTGTTTTCTTCTTACAGAGAGATAATCTGATTAATATTACTGAGAACAGCCCTTAGTGAATGTTTTAGATCTATGGTTGTCAGGCAAATTACAGGAAACTTAATTAAGCTTGGATGCCAGACAAACAATAAATAATTTCTTTAGTTTGTTTCATGTAGTACTCAAGGTACAATGCAATACGTGGTAAAACTCTCTTTTACCAAAAGAAATTTAAATTTAACTAGGTGTCCTGTATTTTTTATTTGCCAAACCTGGTAACCCTATTTAGGTTGGTATTCAGGCCATGACCATAAACTTCATTGACACTGACAGAACCATGAAACATTTACTAGCTCTGCATTCCGATGAGGCAAGTCTAGTAGGTGGAGTATTATGACTGGTTCCACTCTTCACACTCACTGTAAACACATTTAAAATTTGCTCTTTTTTACAATATTAATACAATGGCATGTTTTAGGAAAATAGTTAGAGGATTCCATAATGGTGTGTCTTTTTTGCTGTCAAGTCATCTCAGTGTGTATTAGAAATGGCAAATAGATCCCAAATGTCTTAGAGAGGCATAAAACACATTTTTTTTTAATCTCACAGAGTGAGAGAAAGGAAGAAAAACATGTGTAAACTCCATGTGTGAGAAAGAAGAGAAACAGAGGTGAGACTCAATTAAAGAAATTTGTCATAAGATTAATTCATTATGCTCAGTACATAGTGTTAGCTTTTAGAACTTCAGAACATTCGTTTGTAGCTGCAACCCAATTCACTGACAAGAAGTGCTTCTGGCCTTCTTTGTGACATGCTTTTGAAAGAAAATTTACAGACAGAAAATAGTGATTCAGATACCACCAGTAGAGTTTTACCACACTTAAGAGTGACTAACAGAACTGTTTTTATCTTCCTATCTACAATCATTTCTAATATATCTCTTAAGTTTTCATGCAATTAAAGCCTTCCCATCTTATCCATGTGGAAAGGAGGAAGTGAGGAGGATATTTTTCTATGTTAAATTTTCCTTTAAACTTCTCTAGCACACATTAGTCCAAAGCCACTGCACCAATTCCTTAAATATAATGCAAATGTTTTTAAAAAATTCTGTACGTCATATGCATATTTCTTACTATGATGACTTTGTCCATCTGGGCCCAAGCTTTCCATTTCCCCAGAGGAGAAGACAGAAGGGAAAATAAAAGAGAAAATTTAAGTTATCCCCTTTGCATGCCATGCTTGTCCCACATTATTATGGACTAGGCATGGAAAAATCACTCTCTGGAATGTTTTCACTTAGCAGAGTACTGTTCTGCAGACACCCTGACATGTTCCAGGGCAGATTTTCAGCCTCATGCCTCCTATCTTCAGCAAGCTGTGCAGATCAGCCACTGGTGTATTGCATGACTAATTTTCAAGAGTATCCTTTGTCTTAAACTGTGAAAAAAATGAAATAATTTTACTAGTTTGATTTTAAACACCAATAAAAAGTTAGAATCTACATATTTAGCTTTATTATACCCAAAGCACATAGTTAAACAAAATGCAAGTGGAAGTGTTTTAAAAGTGTACACAAGTCAAATAAATGCCAAATCCAACCTTCAGTGAAGCTGAACTCATGGTTGGAGCACCCTTTCTGACTGCATGGCATCTTCAGCATTCCCCAGAATAAACTCAATCTCAACGATGTGTCCAATACAATGAATCTGATAGCAGAAAATATTAACATAGAGTATTATATATTTGTTCCATACTTGACCAATAACATACTATGTTCCAGACCTACTTGTGAATGTTCAAATTCAGCAGCTGTTGAAAAAGTCAGGAATTTCTGTTTTCAGAATATGTATCTACCTATTATATATGAGCAGTCAACCCCAAGGAACATAGGTAACTTCCCCCAATAGACTGTCAAACTCTGGAAACAGTCTTTTCGTCCATCACCAAAAATACAGCCCATATGTATTTGACAAATTAGCGTAAATATCAAGAAAAAAATTGTGAGTCACATACAACCGCTACGTACTGTACCTTTCTGTATTTTCTTGTTTTGCTACTTAAATACAAGGATTTCAAATATTGGAGAGTCACTTACTCTTTTGAGATCTCTCATATCTCATCTATAACACATTGGTCCCTAAGATACCTTTCACCAAACATTTTGGAATACTATTGTTTATATTCCTAATGACTCAACCACATTTCTGTTTTTAACTACACATCAATATTTTTCATTCAATGACAAAATTAAAGAACAAGATATAAATAGGTTGAGTTCCAATGGGGGCAGTGTTTATTCCTGCATAATATTGAACACATTTAACATTTGAAGTGTTTCTTTCATTTAAAACAGTTTTACAAAACTGTATTTGCAATGATACTGATACATACACAAATATTTCTTTTTTTCTTTGTTCTGTTTTTGTTTTTCTTTTTGTTTTTTTTTTTTAAATTTAGCTCCCACATATAAGGGAGACCATGTGTATTTGTCTCTCTTGGTCTGGCTTGTTTCCTTCAACATGCTGTCCTGCAGTTGAGTTCATTTTGCTGCAAATGGCAGAAGATCATTCTTTTTTATAGCTGAATAATATTCTGTTGTGTATATATACCACATTTTATTTACCCATTCATCTGATAATGGGCAACCTGGTTGATTCTAAGTTTTGGCTATTATGAACAGTGATGCTATAAACATGGTGGTCCCAGTATCTTTTTGACACATTGTGTTCAAGTCTTTTGTGTATATACCCATAGTGGGATCGCTGTATAATATGGCAAGCCTATTTCTAGTTTTTAAAGAAATCTCCACACTATTTTCCCCAGTGGCTGAACTAATTTACATTTATACCAAAATTATATAAATGTTCTCTAGTCTCTACATCCATGCCAGCCTTTGTTACTCTGTGTTTTGGATTTTGATAATTCAGACAGGAGTGAGGTGCTATAGCTCTTATATAATAATATATTTTTATTTATTCATAAAAAAGGTGTTTCATGTTAGACATAGTATGGCTTCTCATATAATGGGTAGGAACAGAATTAACTCAATATTAATGAAAATCTATGGAAAGACAACAGAGTAAATAAGCAAAAACCTCACCATCTTTTATGAGAGGACAACACAGTTTTAGCCCCACAATATATAAGGGAAATGACAATGGAAATGATAAAATGTGTGTGGTAACTATGTGCAGAGTATATTTATCCTGGAAGGAAGGTGAATAGTGTTGTGAGCCTGAACATGTTTTTAGACCTAGCAGCAGAATTTATTGAAATGAAAACCATTGTAATGGCTGGTTCTTCATAACAACGTAATATGTCCTGGCATGTAGCCCGCAGTATCAGTGGCTGCCTGATCCAGTTACTGTGAATTTTATTAAATGAAAAGTTCTAACAAATGCTTTCATCGGTCTTGCTATGGAGGAGCAAACCTCTAAAACAAAGACATTACTGTCTTAGTATTATCACTTTGGACTATTTTATCTGTATATGAAATAAGCTGTTCTTAAAATGAAATAGTTCTTTTTTTCCTTGAAAAATGTTGAATTGCGATTTGATGAGCTGAGGTTTGAAGAGAATGAAGGTCTAGGAAGCTCATGTCTAGAGACAACTACCTTGACTGCTAAAGACATG
The DNA here is from genome assembly GCF_051225735.1 of Oryctolagus cuniculus. Classification (NCBI taxonomy): domain Eukaryota; kingdom Metazoa; phylum Chordata; class Mammalia; order Lagomorpha; family Leporidae; genus Oryctolagus; species Oryctolagus cuniculus. Next base: position 17,569,047 of record NC_142870.1, on the reverse strand, counting down.
GGCTTGGGGAAGTAGAATAAGAAAATAGAACATACAACTGAAACTCCTTATTAGCGAACCTAAACGTATTTCATAAATAATGTGTGTCTATACAATATGATTATAAGTCTGTTCTCATTCAAGCAATACTTCACATAAGAAAGCAACTTTGATGCATTCATTAAATTGGGTTACCTCGCTTACATACAGTGCGTACATTAGAATGTCAAAGATATAAGAAGAAACACACATTTTCTGTGACACAGAGTGAGAACCAAGAAGCCCTGTTGACAAGAATATGAGGGTGGAAGTGAATCCAAACTCCAGAAACTTTGGGACTATGATTGAATAAGCTTTTTGGGTTTGCACTTTCTTTGTTCACTTAGTAGACAGGACTGAGAAACTAATAATTAACCTGAGAGTCTATTTATAAAATTTTAAAAACACTCTCATTCCTGGCAGCTCTGGGCTGTTTATCGCACTGCTCTCAGTTGACAAGGTCGTGAAGAATTCCTGTGTGAAGAGAAACTACAACCTCCACGTCCAAATTCCCCAGGTTGCAGTGAAAGCACCCGGGCTTGAGAAAGCGATAAAAGCCCAGCCTGCACATTTTATCTTCCCCAGATCCTCCAAAACATCTCTTTGAAGGCGCTTTCACTTAGGTGCAATTCCATTAAGGACTGCTCAATTATCTCAACAGCTTCTCTTAGGGGTAAGTGAATTTACCTCAGGGTTCTAAAAGGAAACCAGACTCTAACAAGTTGCTAATACACACTCACTCACCCCTGACCGGGTCACATATAAACTAGCTTATAAAACTTACTGGGACTCTTTGTTTCATGCATTGTTCCTCCGCTCCACTCTGAGCTGTCTACCGCACCACTCACGTGTTTCCATTCTGTAACAATGAACATCTGGGACAGCATCTTGGCCAAAATAAATAAAATTAAACAGATGATTCTGTGGGGTTATGCTAAACAAGTTTTTAAACAGGTTCAGATTTCTTTCTGAGGGAGTACAAAATGTCTCCATATGCTGGCTATTGTTTATTATTGTGTGTGAGAGAGAAATGAAAAGCTAAGGAGAGATAGAAAAATCCTAATTTTAATCTCAAAATTGCTTAGCACAGATTTATGAATTATTTAATTAAGAAATGTTCTCAGTACAAACTGGGAGACTTGCTTTCTCATTAAAAGAGTTCAATGTTCTGTCTAAAATGTTTTTATTCCTGCCACTAAGATGAAAGCCCCTACGTCTAAGTGTAGAACTTGCTGGAAGTGTTTTGGTCATCACTTTTATCAGTTTTGCTCCTGGCTGTAGTAAAATCCTGTGATTCCCTGTACAGTGCTCCTTTTCTGGCTTTGCATGCACAGAAGAAAAACATGAACGCACCACGAAAGGGCAACAGAGGATTTTTTTTTTCCATCGCATCACAGATCTGAAACAATCTAGAGAAATGTTGACTACTCTATTCTATTTAAAAGCTATTTTGTCTGATAATAATAGTTACACAACGTTTCTTCCAAAATGCATCTTTTCTTTCTTCAGCTAAAAATTGTCCTTTGTTGCTAGAGATATTTCTAATTAACAAAATGTAGTAGGAATTTTATTTTCCTATCTATTGCACAAATCTATTCTTTTTGCATCATTCATCCTAAATCGTTTTTGCTGCCTCCTACCTGTTTGTTATTTTTTTCCTTTTTCCTTCATTTACTTGATTTTATTATTTCTCCCGCCCCCCATTATACCAGATCCCTTTCTTGCTCCTGATCTATATCCTGGCTTTGTGAATTTTAATTCAATCTTTTGATCACAAGATACTATTTATTGTTGTTTTATAAATGAATATTTATTTGCTCCAATATTTTTCAAATTTAGATCAGTGGTTTTCAATAATGCTCCCCAGGGGACATTTGGCAATGTCTAGTGTCATTATTGGTTGTGATATATGGAGTTTGGGGAAGAAAGTTTATACAAGCGTCTGGTAGGTAGGACAAGAATATTGCTAAACACCTTAGAATAAACAAGACAGCCACCACAATAAGAACGCTTGGCTCGTAGTGTCAATAATGTTGATCATGAGAAATCCTGATTGACATTAGTATATATTGACAACTTTTTTGAATTTCATTTTTATTGCTTCTCTTATCCTTCATCTGAATTCACTGTCCTTCTTCCTACCCAGGAGGGTCTGCTCTTAATAAATTCTCAGTATTTATTGTTCTTTCTCCTCTCTGTCTGCCTGTCTTTCTCTGTAAGCTTATTTTTATTTTGTCCTTATTCTTGAAGTTTGTTTTGCAAAGTATGGAATTCCAAGGTGGAAGCCTTCTGGGAGTACACTCCTGCTTAGAGTTTATTTGGCTTTTGAATCTATGGATAGCATATTTCATCAGTTTTGAAAAAATTCTCAACTCTTCATATTTTTACACTATTCCATTATCTCTCCACTCTTCTTAAATACCATTTAAACACATGTCAGAATTTGTTAATAATCTACATACTTCTTAACTCCTCTTAAATATCCCATATTTTTTTGCTTCATGAGCACCATTTTGAATTACTTATTCTGATTAGGTATGGGATTACTATTTACCTCTTCAGTTCTGCTATTCAGATGTTTAATCCAACCAATGAGATGTAACTTTTGGTTAATTGATTTTTCATTTACAGAAATTCATTTTTTTCTAAATATACTATTATGCATTTTACATTTCCTATAGATTGTAAAGCTATTCTATGTACTGAAAACAGTAAAAATACCTACTTTTATTTTTTGAAGTCACTATATTTGAAACCTTTGTAGCTCTGTTTCTTGTATTTTTTTCTGTTATTTCTTCCTCATAATATTGTGTTATATTATGAACTTGGTTATATTAAGATACACTCACTTAAAAAAGAATTTGTAGAACTCTTTAAAGACTAGACGAAGTTTTCCAAACCAAGTATTTGGCTTTGGCTTGTGGGTACACTTTTTATCTGAAAATTCTTCAATTCAGATTCATAGTTTGAAAATATTAGGAATACTCAACCAAGGCTGGGAAACAAATTCACAGGTACTACTTTCTACCCTCCTTTACTTCCTATACTCACATTTTCCCTATGTGTATTTTATGGTTTGAAGATGGTTTATCCCCACCAAAACTAATGCTAAGACTTGGACCCCAACATAATAATGCTGAAATGTGGTAGGGCCTGTCAGAATTCAGGTGCTGAGTGAGCCACTGTCTTGAAGAGATTAATTCCATCTCCTGGATTGAGTTCATTCTTGCTCTTGGTATTCTGGATCGGTTGCCATAAAAATAGGTTGATATAAAGCAAGACTTCCCTTTGTGTTTTGTGCCTTCATGTGCCTCCACTTGCTATTCTGCTTCTTGCCAGGCACTGAAGGAGCAAGAAGCTTTACCAGGATTGAAGCAGGTGCATCATCAAGCTCTTGGACTCCCCAGCCTCTAGAAGCCAAAATAAAACTCTGTTCTTTATAAATTATCCCATCTCTGGAATGCTGGTGTGCAACAAAAAATGGACTAAAGCAGTAGTAACTCTTTGATGATCTAGCTTAATGATCAGAAGGTCTCAATACATTTCCCACCTTGGTGCATCCAGGCCCTTGACTTGGTACCTATCTCTCTTCAAAGCCACAAGATATGAAGTCCAAATATGCTTAGGTTGGTCAATGCCCTGGAAGAAAGTAGACTTTATACTATGTGCTGGTTACATATGTAGAATCTCATTTCCATTCAATTTTTGCACAATAGTTCTTCATTGGCTCATCTGCTTTCGAATAGTTTGAAATAGCTATTGTTTATAACCCTTTTCTCTACTGTGGAGGAGCAGCGCTTTTTTTCCTTACTATTTGTTGGATTCTTTATGTAGTGAAAAGTTAAGCTTATGGTTATAAAATCAATTTAAAGCATGCCATTGTAAAAGTGAAAAGTAAAGAAGGAGGAGGGAGGGTGGGAGCATGGATGAGAGGGTAAAGTGGAAAACATCACTATACTCTTAAATCTGTATAGATATGAAATACAGGAAATTTGTTCACCTTATATAAATAAAACATTGAAAAAGAACTATTTTAAAAACCTATTTTCTGGGGCCGACGCTGCGGCGCAGCGGGTTGAAGCGCTGGCATCCCATATGGGCACTGGTTCTAGTCACGGCTACTCCTCTTCTGATCCAGCTCTCTGCTGTGGCGTGGGAAAGCGGTGGAAGATGGCCCAAGTCCTTGGGCCCCTGTACCTGTGTGGGTGACCAGGAAGAAGCTCTTGGCTCCTGGCTTCGGATAGGCCAGCTCTGGCTGTTGCAGCCATCGAGGGAGTGAACCAGCAGATGGAAGAGTTCTCTGTCTCTATCTCTCTCTGTAATTCTGTCTTTCAAATAAATAAAATAAATCTAAAAAAAAAAAAAACCTATTTTCCTACATTGTTAATGGATTAAGTAATAAAATGAGTAAATTGTCACCCACATGAATATATTGTTATGTTGGAACAGCTAAAAATATAGTTTCTACCTAATGACAAATATTAACAATTTCAAGTGCTGTTGATGTAATAATTATAGCTATCATAGAGCTGGTGCATACCATATGACAGACATGAGTATTACCTTATTTAATCATCAAACTCTGAGAGGTGAATCATTTTGCATAAGATAAAATGGATGCACAGGAAAAATAAATGTTTAAAGTCATACACTCAGTGAGTGATGACAAGATTAGTCCTTAAGAATATAACTCTTGAGTATAGGTTCTAAACTGTAAAATTACTTAATTCCCTGGTGTTGGCATCTATATAAACAATTTGGTTAATTTAAGGGATGTTGGTTGATGTAGCAGCTAATGCCAATAACTGCTGTTACTGAAAAGCCAAAATTTTCACTCCATCCTGGAAGAGAATTTTTGTCAGAAATGGATTACCCTCTTCAAAAATCACTTTTAAAATTCCAGAGATTAATTTAATTTTATACCAATGATCAGCAAAATATATAGTGGGATGAATAAAATAGTATGAAATGAAACCTTATAATGCTAAATAAAAAGTCATTGCTAACATATATTGTTTCACGATTGATACGGAAGGATTTTTTTTAATTCTGATTTATTTGAGAATGTTCAGGACCTCAAGGAAATCTTTCCAAAGGGACTCTTATCAAGAAGAATTAAACCTTTCCATTTAGAGACCTTTTTGAATCATCAGTTCAATAAAATGACAGGAAAAAAATGTCACACATCATGGAAAAAAGAGTGATTTGTAAGAATGCTTTTTATTTATTTATAAATATGGCAATCCCTAAAGGATTAAATTGATTAAATATCATTTGCATGGGTAATAAAAATAAATTTTCTCTCTCCAAGAATTCGACATTCATCAAAAATGTTTGTGTTTTAAAGATAAGAAAATTATAAAGGAAATATATAAAATTAAATCAGATTTTCTAAACCTTTTCCAAAATCCTCAAATACCAAGTTAGTTGACTTTCTTCCTGCCATTTGGCTGGTGAGTGAACTTGGAATTGCTTTGAAACAAATTGTTGTCAATGGACTCATTAATTTTTAGAATCAGTATATAGCTTACTTTCTTTTTTGAAATATCTTAATAAGTGTGACAAAAATAAGTTAAATTAGAATCATGCTGGTTGAATTATTTGTTATACTTGAAGCCTTATGGGAGTGAATTATCCAGAAAGATACACTCTGTCACTGTTTTCTCAGCTTAAATGAACTTAAAAGTGAATTTTAATCATTAATCTACAACAATAACATGGTCTCTGAAAAATATATTTATTTTGTCTTCAGTCACTGAACTTTCCCTTTTGACTCCATGAGCTTCTAAAATGCTACAACCATTTTAAAATCAAAATATACAATGAAGTTTTTCTGGATTCACAAAATCCAACTTTGTTAAAATATTTAACAAAGGTACATTTCATTTTAGAACATAAAATGCTCAGCATCAGCATTGTGGGACAGGAGCTTAAACCAATTGTCTGCAACACTGGTATTCCATAGGCGAGTAATTCATGTCCATGCTGCTCCACTTCCAATCTAACTCCCTGTTTATGCATCTGAGAAAGCAGTGGGAGATGATAGGAGTGCTTGTTTCTCTGCCGTACACATGAGAAACCTGGATAGAGTTCCAGGTTCCTGGTTTTGGCCTGGAACTGAACCAGCCCTTGAGCCTGTTTGGTAATGAACCAGGGAATGAGAATCTCCTTTTTCTCTCCCTTTCTCTCTGTAATTCTGCCTTTCAAATAAATAAGTGAATCTTTAAAAAGGAAAAGAATATATAATGCTCAGTATTATTACTTTTAAAGGGAAAAAAGGCAAAAAGCTGATAACACTTATCAGAAAGACCAACAAACTTATTTATTACTATAAAGAGAATAGATTTCAGGTATTTAATATATAAAATTGTAAGCATATAATAATACTTCCCACCCTCCCTTGCTCTCTCCCTCCTCCTTTCTTTCTTTCCCTTTTTTCTTTTAATTTTTACAAAAAAAAAACATACTTCCAATTCAATTTATAATCATAGGCTTAATCCTCTACTAAATAAAGAATTTAATAAGTAGTAAGTAGAAAGAACACTATTCCATAGGAGTGTAGACAAGTGGTAAAGCAATAATCAAATCTCAAGATGTCAATTTCACTCACAAACATTATATATGTCTTTTGTACTCTAGATGCTAGCAACCACAAATCAGAGAATACATGGTATTTGTCTTTGTGGATCTGTCTTATTTCATTAAGCATAATGGTCTCTAGTTACATCCATTTTGTTGCAAAAGATAGGATTTTTTTTTATTTTTTATGAGTATGAAAAGTTACCAGAGTAGCTAGCATTGTGGTCTAAAAGGTTAAGCCACTGCCTGTGAGGCTAGCATCCCATATGGTTGCCAATTCAAGCCCTGGTTTCTTCACTTCTGATCTAGCTCCCTGCTAATGAGCTTGGAAAATCAATGGAAAATGATCCAACTCTTGGGTCCCTGCACCACACTGGAGACCCAAATGAAGGTTCTGCCTCCTGGCATTGGTTTGGCCCAGCCTGAGCCATTTCAGCCTTTTGGGGAGTGAACCATCAGATGGAAGATATCTCTCTCTCTCTCTCTCTCTCTCTCTCTCTGTGTGTGTGTGTGTGTGTGTGTGTGTGTCTTTCCTTCTTTCTTCTGTAATTCTGCTTTTCAAATTAATACATATTTAAAATAGAAGAATAGAAGTTACTTAACAATTTAGGTTCATTTATAGTCAAACCGTATTTTTTGGAACAATTAGGTAACTTTTATATGACATTAATCAAAATGACATCACTGTAGTTTACGATATTCATGACGTTAAACTAAAAAATTAAGAACTTGGTATGAAGCTACTAATATGTGACAATGTATTCTTTTATTTTTGGTTTCCTTCATATTTCTGTTAGAAAGATATCAAAATAGAGCCAGGAATCTCCAATTTACTACCCATGGAGACTGCAGGTTTCTAAGAGAGATATAGAGAGACGTCAAGTAAAATCATGTAGCTTATACTCACAGTGTTTGGTTCTGAAATTCCATTTCAGAAGTGGAGAGTTGTACCCCACACAAGTGTGAGCCTCCTGCACTCTTTCTTGCTCATCTGGAGAGATGGTTGATTATGACTCTCTTTCTTTATATCTACAACCTCCTATTTACTGAATATGATATAAAGGGATTCAGAAACACGAATATTAGGAGGATATCACACACAGCGCTGTAAGACATATTCCTTCACTTCAACCAAAGTAGCTCGTTCAAACTCCTCCCTACTAGCTTCATTTTTGTTCCATCATCTTCCTCCTAAAAGTCAATGGAGATTCTTCATTACCCACAGAAACATCACTATCCACATCTTTCCCAGCCCACTTTTTTTGTCTGCCTTATCAAAAGTGTTGCATCTATAGCAGGCAAGCAACACATGCTTATGGCACTGCATAAGGAAAAACGAATGAAGATGAATAGTGACTGAAATAATATGCTTTCTGAACCCTTCCCTTCAAAAGATAAAGAAATTAAGAGCAGCATTTTTTATGAAAGATAAAAATACAGGTGAAATTTTTCTTCTAAACTTTGTTGAGTATGAGGTGCCAAAGAGACAGAAAAAGATTCCACTGGACATTCAGAACGTAATCCAAGAAGAATAGGAATAAGAACTTTTGATTTTGGAAAGAATGCTCAATTGCTTTCATTCAGAATGCCAATAATGAACAGAATGCTGGCCTTCCTCATTATTTCATAAGAGTAATTGCAAAAACCTGGCTGAGAAGGAGGCCCTTATAAATGGTTGTTTGAACTCCACTTTTCTCTATTTTCTTTCAATAGTCTAAGCCCTTACTTAGACCATGGAGCACCTACATTTGAGAAAGTCTTCCTCATATTTATCAAAAAGACTCATTAGCCTTTTTGTTTAGGTGAAGTCTAAGTCCTCTACTTTATCAGGAGTTTCTGTAAAGTATGCTCTGATTAGGAAACTGACCTTGTACTGTGGTGCTCAGAGCAAGGCCCTAATACAACTGGACATATTGCCTTTTAATTTCAATCATCAGGAAGCTATCCAGCCTGGCCAAACCTGCTCTTACCTGACAAGATAGGCACTAATGAAAAAATACAGGATTGGAGTAATGTTGAAGCTCTTTATGAAATTATCAGAAAAGGGAAACATTGAAAAAGGAAATGCAGGATAAACTTTCAGAAATTTCATTCTAAGGTAAGGACCAGGGGAAAATATGGAAGGAAGACAGCATGGATAGTAAGCTATAGCAAATATGGACACATCTGTAGAAGTGGTTTAAGAAAAACATCAATGTAAAGCCCATATTGAAAATGCAAGAAGGGAGTGTTCGCACTTTAAGGTCAGTCAGCACGTGTCCTTCTCCAGCTACATTTGGAATCCACTGTGGTGCAGATGTAGGAGTCATGGGAATGGAGACCAAATACAGTGTCACCTTTATTAACATTAATGCTTAGAGGAGCAACAGGTATAAATCTAAGAGATCCAACCACATGCCTCACAAACACATGCCCCACACTGAAGAGCAAACTACACCAGACACTGCATCTCATGAACACGTTAGTATTGTTCCAGGTGCTCTTACCAATTAAGTACCTCCTAATATCTCAGGTAGCTCTCAACCCTTCTGAGGGAGTGAGGGGCAAGGAGTGTGGGAAGAGGCCACATGAAAACAGGAAGAAGTACAACTTAGTGTCCCAAAGGGAGAAAGGGCAAGATGAGAGAGACACAGGGGTTAATTAATTTTGTTTATAATTCTAAAATAGTCCTCTCCTGGGGATGATGTTATGGCCTTTGTTGCAGTTTTGTTCTCACTTGCTAGAGAAGTTTTTCATTTTTTCAGAGTTCATCATTTGGTCTGATGAATGAATAATTGGCTCTAATTGTTAGGTATTACTGAAAATGAATTCATTGTCCAAAAATGGTGAATTTGTGTCTTACACAGTGTACTTCAAAAAGCCTGTTGAACATGGTGGTGGGAATGGGAGAGGGAAGAGATGTATAATTTGGGACATGCTCAGGCTGACTTGCCCCAAGTGGTGGAGTTGGAAGCATACCAGGGGATTCCAATTCAATCCCATCGAGGTGGCATGTACCAATGCCATCTCACTGTTCCAGGTGATCAGTTTCAGTTCACAGTTGGTCATGGTGAAGGGACTGGGAGTCAAAGGGAGCACATAGACAAGTCTAGTACCTGCTAACGCTAACTGATGGAGTAAATAAAGGGGAGAGTGATCCAACATGGGAAGTGAGATACTCAGCAGACTCATAGAATGGCAGATGTCCTAAATAGCACTCTGGCCTCAGAATCAACCCTAAAGGCATTCGGAGCTGGCTGAAGAGCTCATGAGAGTATTTCAGGCATGGAAAGCCAAGACACTCTGGCAAAAGATCTCCACGAGTGAGATCCCAGTGGAAAGAACAGGTCATCAAAGAAGGAGGTACCTTTCTCTGAAGGGAGGAGAGAACCTCCACTTTGACTATGACCTTGTCTAAACAAGATAAGAGTCGGAGAACTCAGAGGGCTTCCATAGCCTTGGAAACTCATGACTGGAGCATAGGGAGATTACTGATGCCATAGACAGGAGTGTCAATTGGTAAAGTCAACAACAGGAGTCACTGTGCACTTACTCCTCATGTAGGATCTCTATCCTTAATGTGCTGTGCATTGAGATTTAATGCTATAACGAGTACTCAAACAATATATTTCACTTTGTGCTTCTATGGGGGTGCAAACTGTTGAAATCCTTACTTAATGCATACTAAACTGATCCTCTGTAAAAAAAAAAAAAAAGAAATTATCAATTCCCAACTTGACTCTCACTGGGATTAAACATGACAATAGGTCTGCTCTGATTTCATCATCATTTAAAAAAAATCATCTATTATTTTTCACTTTATGTTTCTGTGTGGGAGCAAACTGTTGAAATCCATACTTAATGTATACTAAGCTGATCTTCTGTATATTAAGATAATCGAAAATGAATCTTGATGTGAATGGAAGGGGAGAGGGAGTGGGAAAGGGGAGGGTTGTGTGTGGGAGGGACGGTATGAGGGGGAAGACATTGTAATCCATAAGTCGTACTTTGGAAAATTATATGCATTAAATAAAAGTTTAAAAAAAAAAAAAGCTTGTGGGAAGTGGAATTAAAAGATAAGTTTATTTTGGAGCAAATGATTTTGAAATTCATGCATAGCTGTTAATAGGCAATTCATGAAGTTTTTTGAAAACTCATCATATGCATGAACTTCATATTTGTGCCAAAATATTATCTTTTAATCCCGTTCTCTGTACATTTATAAGTACATTAATATTATGTAGATAAAAAACTGAAATCCCTAATAAAGTTAACATCAGTATACATGAATTTTTCTTACCTAAGGTTTGTTTTAAGTTCTTTTTTTTATTTAATAAATGTGAATTTACAAAGTGCAACTTTTGTATTGTTGTGGCTCCCCCCACCCAACATCCCTCCCTCCCGTGGCCCTCCCCTCTCCCACTCCCTCTCCCATCCCGCCCTTCATCGAGTTTCATTTTCAATCACCTTCATATACAGAAGATCAACTTAGCATACACTAAGCAAGTATTTCAACAGGCTGCACTCACACAACTGCACAAGGTATAGGGCATTGTTCGACTAGTAGTGTTGTTTTTAAGTTTCATAGTAAAACACATTAAGGATAGAGATCCTACGTGGGGAGCCTGTACTCAGTGACTCCCGTTGTTGATTTAACAATTGGCACTCTTATTTATGACATCAACAATCACCCGAGACTCTTGCTATGAGCTGTCTAGGATATGGAAGCCCCTTGAGTTCACCAACTGTGAACTTGTTTAGTCAAGGCCGTATCACAGTGGAGATTCCTTCCTCCCTTCAGAGAAAGGCGCCTCCCTCCTTGATGGCCTGTTCCTTCTGCTGGGGTCTGGTTCACCAGGATCTTTCATTTAGATTGTTTTTTGCCACCGTGTCATGGCTTCCCATGCCTGTGAGACTCTCATGGACTTTTTAGTCAGATCCGAATGTCCCAAGGGTTGATTCTGAGGCAGGAGTGCTGTTTTGGGCATTTGCCATTCTATGAGTCTGCTGTGTGTCCTGCTTCCCCCGCAGAATCATACTCTCCCTTTTAATTCTATCCTTCATTGTTTGCTTACACTGGTCTTGTTTGTGAAGTCTCTTTGACACTTACCCTATCTTTTTGATTGGTTGTGTATTTATACTCATCACTTTACCAAGTGCACTGGCATTGGTACCTGCCTCCTTGGTAAGACTGAGCTGAAATCCCCTGGCACATTTCTAGTTCCACCATTGGAGATAAGTCCGAGTGAGCATGTGCAGACCTATATATCTCCTCCCTTTCTTATTCCCACTCCTATGTTTAAGAGAGATCACTTTTCTGTTAATTTTAAACACCTAAAAATGATTGTGCATTGATTACAGAGTTCAACCAGTGGTCTTATGTAGAACAAACAGAACAACAACAACAACAACAACAAAAATACTAAAAGGAACAAAATAGTAAGTTGTTCCTCAACAGTCTAGATAAGGGCCGATCATATCATTGTCTTTCATAGTGTCCATTTCACTTCAATGGGTATCATTTTAGATGCTCGTTTAGTTGCCATCGATCAGGGAGAACATATGATATTTGTCCCTTTTGGACTGGCTTATTTCACTCAGCATGATGTTTTCCAGCTTCTTCCATTTTGTTGTAAATGCCCGGATTTCATTGTTTTTTACTGCTGTATAGTGTTCCATAGAGTACATATCCCATAGTTTCTTTATCCAGACATCCGTTGATGGACATTTAGGTTGATTCCATGTCCTAGCTATTGTGAATTGAGCTGCAACAAATATTGAGGTGCAAATGGCTCTTTTTTTTCTCCCCTTTAATTCCATTTGGGTATATTCCAAGGAGTGGGATGGCTGGGTCCTGTGGTAGTGCTATATTCATGTTTCTGAGGACTCTCCAAACTGTCTTCCATAGTGATTTTACCAGTTTGCATTCCCACCAAAAGTCTACCTAAGGTTTGTTAATGGTCTTTGATAGAAGCAATGGTTTATCAATACAACAAATGATAAAATCTAGAAGCTGATAACCAGTAAGACAAAAAGAGGGGCATAGAACATGCTTAAGTGGCTATTGTTTTGAACAAACTCCATATAATTTCTAAGGTATTTGGAAATAAATAGCAATGTCAGAAAGACATTATATCTCAAGTGTAAAAGAAACATCAGACTAGGAAATCGACAGTAGCATTGATCAGTAAGCAACACAAGTTTTCAAGCCAGATAATTTTTATACATATTTACATATGATATGGAGTTCTGCTGCTTATCTATAAGATTTTACACACTAGGCACTCACAAAGCTAATAAACCAAAGCCACCTAGTAATGCAAACTGTCTTTCTGCATGATATAAGACTGGTCTTTTTTGATGGTTATAGTTGATGACATTTTCATTGCATAATAAATAAGAATTAGAAACAGAAAGTCTTCCAGATAGCTTTAAAACAGACCTTACTTCTTTCTTAATTTTTGAATTTGGATTGTATATCAAATGAGTGAACAAATAGCAGATGCTTGGAGAAGTGGAGTTCCAGATTTCAAACCAGGAATACAAAACAAGCTGCTATTTCTGAAATTATTAATTCTGAGGTTGTTCTTATTCTCTCTAGAACTGCAGTTCACACTCATGGTGGCTTATTGATCATATATAAAAAAACAAATGGACTTAAATAATCAACAATTTGAGTATTTCAGAATGATAGCTCCACCATTGAAAATGCTACCACCAAACTGGATTAAAGGGGAAAAATTGAAAGTATTGATGCAGTGGTCAGTAGAATTTTCAGTATTTAATCATATTTTATTCATGTACATAGTTCAATCTTCCCAGAGATATTACCATCAATTAATATTTCAATGGTTAAAATATTTCCAGGTGTCAAAACTTGTATCACTTTTTTTTTTTTCAAAGATTTATCTATCCATTTGAAATGCAGAGATACAGAGAGAGACAGAGACAGATAGGCACAATGACGGGTTGGTGCAGGTCAAAGCAAGGATCCTGGAGCTCCATCTAGGGCTGGCAGGGGCCCAAGAACTTAGTTGATCCTCAGCTGCTTTTCCAGTTACATCAGCAGGGAGCTGGATCAGAAGCAGAGTAGCTGGTATTCAAACCCATATTATGACATGGGAGGATGGCGTTGCAGGTGACAGCGTAACTAACTGCACCATAATACATGCTTATTTACCAGCTTTTGTGCAATCACCATATTATTAGACTTGTAATAACAACTTTTAATAATGTTAAAACCTTTTTCATAAAAATCTTAATAAAATACTAAATTAATAAAAACTCAGTGTGTCTTCAGTTTCTTTTTTTTTTTTTTTTTTTTTTTTTTTGGCAGGCAGAGTGGACAGTGAGAGACAGAGAGAAAGGTCTTCCTTTGCCATTGGTTCACCCTCCAATGGCCACCTCGACCAGCATGCTGCAGCCGGCCCACCACGCTGATCCAAAGCCAGGAGCCAGGTGCTTCTCCTGGTCTCTCATGTGGGTGCAGGGCCCAAGCAGAGAGCTGGCCTGGAAGAGGGGCAACCGGGACAGAATCCGTGCCCCAACCGGGGCTAGAACCTGGTGTGCCAGCGCCGTAAGGCGGAGGATTACCTTATTGAGCCATGGCACATTGACACTCAACCTGATTTCTCATTAATCTCATTGGTTTGATTTCCTTTAGAAGCTTGAGCTTACATATATTTTCACCAGAGATAAAGAAGCAAAATAGCTTATATGTAATTATATTTAAGTAACTTTTTTTATTAGCTTAAGACTTTGCTGTGGCTTCATACTATAATGACGTCACCACACAGTGTTCCTTTTCAACTATCATTAAATTAAAACTGACTATCTTTGTGATGTTTGAGGGCATGTGCTGTCAGGGCAGGCAAATCTGAGTGTTCAGCGTGCTGCACTGCACTGCCAGTGAATTACCTGAATTTTTCAGCGATCACCTGTGACACTCACATATGTGTTTTTGGAATGAAAAAACCTAAGTTTTTAAGTGACCAGCACAGCACCCAGAACATTTTGGCATTACCAGCACAGAACTTGGAGAAAATCAGCTGTTGTCATGATGATCTGGGAGCCACCTCCCATCACAGCTTTCTCTAATCGCAGTATGTATCACACCCCTAATTTAGTAATGCCAACCAGAATATTTACATCCAACTTCAGTTACTTCACATTTAGTGATATCACCACACTTTGATAGTTTTCTCATGCGCTTCCTGATGAAAGACTAGATCCGAGGAAACCTGCATGCAAAGAAAAGTCTTAAAATTTATGTGAAGAGAGGCATGTCAAGGTGGGTATATCATTGATCTCCACTGGAGACATATCAACAGAATACACCTGTGTTTATATAATCATAAATATTAGCATATGTATACATGTGTATTTATACACAAAGAGATACAGAGAGAGATTGTAAGACTTCCAGAGTTTGGTTTATTTTACAGAACTGGCTCACAGGGTGGTAGGGAGTGACAAGTATGGAATCTGTAGAGCATGCAGGGGATGGAAATTTATTAAGAGTTGATTCTGCAACCCTGAGAATCCTGCAATACACAGGAGAAGGCTGGCAAAGCAGGGAAGATTTCTGCCCAGCAATTGTTAAGAGAGTTCCTTCTTTGGTAACCTTTGTATGAGGCTCTACATTAGGGATATCTGCTTCACTCAAAGTCTACTAACTTAAGTGTTAATCGTATCAAAAAATATCTTCTCAGCAACATCTAGACTGACACAACTGGACACCACACTTCAGTTCAAGTTGAAATGTGAAATTAGCCATGACAATAGTTTCTCAGAAAGGGACATAAACACTCAATAAATGATTTACAATAAAGATCCAAAACTTACAATGTTAACATCACTCTAACAAACACATTCCAGATATTAACACAAGACTTGAATTTTGTTCCTGTTATTAAAAACACAGCTTGCATTATGACTCTAGTATTTTTAAACAGCTCTGTCACTAACGTTAGTAAAATGGTGCAATCTTATCTATGGTGCAATCTACACCCTGACACCATCCTGGGCTCTAGCCCCTGTCACCATTGCTGGAAGCCAGGCAGCCACCTGGCCCAACCACCAGTGTCAAGCTCTACCCCCATCCTAATGGGATTTGCTGCTCCCACTACCTTACCTCTGCAAAGCTATCTAAGACCTATTCTCCCAGTATTGGCTGTTGCTCTCTCTCTGCACAGGGAGGCAGCCTGTCAGGTTTCCCCCACTGAACAATGAACAGTTTCCCTTACTCAGGTGTCTGGCGTGTTTTGTGGTGTCCTTTCCTTTCAACTAAGGCATTAAAAAAAGTGCTTTTCATTTACTAGAAATGCCTACTATTCAGTAAATTTCAAACTTTCTCTTGAAATTAGGAAAAAAAGTTGATATTTAATTATAGGAAAACCAAAATTATGCATTTAAGTCAGGGACAGAAAAAATTTTATAGAGAAGCCTCCCTCAAAATCCACAGATCTTCATTTTAATATACTTCCAAGCTTTTAGAAACAGCAAAAAGGAGTTAGGCTGATTTCAAATACATTACTTATCATCTTGAAAAGATATATTCATGCCCAATTCTTCACCAACAGTGTTGATGAGACTGCAACTGCCTGCTCTAATTATTTAAGTTAAGCGTATATTTTATAGACATGAAGTCATTTAGGTCATAAGGAAATAATTATATGAATGTTTGAACTTTTAAAAATTTAGCTATTTTTGACTTGAAGAAATTGATGATTTTTTAATCAACCAGTAAAAATTGAATATACAGACATTACAGACCCTTATTTTTTAAAACACAGAACAAATCAAAACAGTCCTTTTGAAAACAAATTTTATGAACCCTAGTAGATATGTAGATCATTTCCTATATCATTGTTAGCCCAGCTACAACCCAACAATCTTCACCATCTAGGGTAAGTGACTCAAGTCATATTTGCACATTATATTGACTACTAGGTGAGTTTTGCAAATAGAATTATTTAAAAAGTTTATCTACCAAAGTTTAAAACAACATAGTTTCACAAACTACTTAATAATCAACATGGTTTAGTATTGACTTGGACCCTTTGCATGATATTGATCTACATTTAAATTCACATTTTCCAGGTATCAACTATGTAGGGCTAAATAACTTCTTCTCATCTCTTAGATTAATTGCAGGTTATAACAGTATTTATTTATTTATTTTTAAGGGTTTAAAAGCAAAATTTGTTACAGTCAGAGACCTCAAGCCAGAGTGACATGGAGAGAATCTCCAAGGGAAGCAACACCCAAGGAGGCTAGTGGTAGTGCTGTTTCATGGCTGTAGAAAATGAATCTAACAAGCAGATTAAGCTCACAAGGTATAAAACAAAGGATAGGGGCCAGTGCTGGGGCGCAGTGGATTAATGCCCTGGCTTGAAGCACCAGTGTCCCATATGGGCACCAGTTGGAGACCTGGCTGCTCCTCTTCCGATCCGGCTCTCTGCTATGGGCCTGGAAAAGCAGTAGATGGCCCAAGTCCACCCACATGGGAGACCCGGAAGAGGCTCCTGGATCCTGGCTTCTAATCAGTGCAGCTGTGGCTGTTGCAGCCAATTGGGGAGTGAACCATCAGATGGAAGACCTCTCTCTCTCTTTCTGCCTCTCCTTCTCTCTCTGTGTAACTCTGACTTTTGATATTGGGAGTGAACCCCTAAAATATATATGAAAATGCGGCCCTTTAAAGTTCCCCAGAAGTCCCATCTGGGTGCTACCAGAATTTGGGGTGCCATATGATATCACCACATGGTTATTAATAAATCCCCAATATTAATAAGCCCGAGAGGGTTCTTGCCTAATATCTAGAGAAGAATTCTAAATAGCAGCATAAATAAATGAGGCAGCATGGTACATTTTAGGCTTTTATTTAGTGAGAGAAATAGTAGGAGAGTGAAAGCTTTATCTAAGAGAGAGAGGTAAATCTGGGTTCATACCGAGCACCAGGAACCAGCCACATGGAGCAGCATCCAGGCCAAGAAGCCTAGGGTGGGTGGCCCAAAGGAGGCGCAGGGCTAAAGCCAGCCCCCTCCTGACAAGAGGCCAGGAAACAGAAGCCAGGGGCAGGACACACCCTCTGTGTCCCAGGCTGTTAACCCGCTTCCAAAGGGGAGTGGTTAATTAACCTGATTGGCTGGTGGGCACCCAGGTGTGGCCAAGTAGGGGCATGAGGTCACACAGGGGCGTGGTAAAGGTATCAGGTAGGGCATGAGTTCACACAGGGCTGTGGCTATGGCGTGGTCTTCCAGCTCACAAACCTAATTGATTTTAACCTGTATGCCTGCCTACTTCAACTTTCAAGTAAATAAATAAATCTTTAAAAAATACATAAAACAAAGGACAGAGTCATTATTAGAGGACCTAAGAAAGGTGCTATCTAAAATACTAGCAAGTTTTCCCATTGAGAGGCAAATAGAAAGTGACAGAAGAGGCTTGATAATGATCAGGTGGGCTTTAAGGCCTGGCCAGGTTTATATGAGGTCGAGATCCATCTCTTCACATGGGGTACAGGAAGAGACACAAGGGAGGTATGAACCTTCTTAGAGAAGGCACCCTGTTAACTTTTATTACCTAGCTGGCCTGGGAAGAGAGCAGTATTTATTTTATATGTTACACTTATCCTGAATTAAATTGGATTTTAAAAAATACCAATTATTAGTAAAATGATACTATCTCCCTAAGCCCAGCCTGGCTTCCTTGAAGTCACATGACCAAATGGCTCAATCATAAGCATCAGCTCCACCCCCACCCTTATCTCAGAACCAGCCCTTGTCCGTGTCTACTCCCCATGCCTTATCTATGATCCTCTCCAACACCCTCGTCTAGAGCAGCAAAGGCACATTTGGGATTGGGCCATCTCCATGCCATCACTCTTTGCCCCTCCCCTTCCTGATCCAATTTTATCTTGAATAGCAAGAGAGTGGCAATTCCATCCTTTTGAACTCACAGTTTACTATAAACAAGTCACCTATCCCACCTTCTTTTTTTTTTTTTTTAAAGATTTATTTTATTTACTGGAAAGACAGAATTACAGAGAGAGGCAGAGACAGAGAGAGAGGTCTTCTATCTGCTGGTTCACTCTCCAGATGGCCAAAAGGCTGGAACTGCACCTATCCAAAGCCAGGAGCCAGGAGCTTATTCGGGGTCTCTCACATGGGTGCAGGGGCCCAAGGACTTGAGCCATCTTCTACTGCTTTCCCAGGCCATAGCAGAGAGCTGGATTGGAAGAGGATCAGCCAGGACTTGAACCAGCGCCCATATAGGATGCCAGCATTTCAGGCCAGAGCATTAACTGGCTGCACCACAGCGCCGGCCCCAGCAGCCTTCTGAAAATCAAGTCTTTTGATGGTTTTTTCCCTGCCTTATAACTAAATGTCAAGCTGACTTCAGCAGGTCTCCTCAATTCCTACAAACTAGATTCCCCGGTACCTTTAGCAAGCATTTCCCAGACGTTTCATTCACTAGCTCTGGGTTAAAGTCTAATTATCCCTTTTGCAGACAGTTTTTCATCCAGACTCCCATTAGATATATTCTTTTTGTGGTCTGAACCTCTGTAGACAAGTTTCAGCATGTCTCTGGTATCCCCTGTCTTCCTTCTTAAGTTCCCTCTTTTGGGTCACTTCTGTCTGGTCCATATATCTCAGAGGAGGTTTACTGGGGAGAATTTTATTCCCCCACTGTGCTTTTTTGTAACTTCACCTGCCTAGTCACCAACCTAGGTGGGAACCAAAGCTGGCATTCTCTAGCTTTAAAACACCTTTGCTAAGGCTCTCTCCATGAAGGCTCATTGTTGAAATTAAACCAATTAGATAATACTCAAGATTAAGAGGCATAGAACAGGGGCTGGGGCTGTGGCACAGTGGGACTTTAACCCAGAGCTAATGAATGAAACATCTAGGAAACACTTGATAATGGGACTAGGAAATCTAGTTTGTAGGAACTGAGTAGACATGCTGAAGTCAGCTTTACATTCATATGGACACCGGTTCGAAACCTGGGTCTTCCACTTCTGATCCAGCTCCCTGCTTTAGCCTGAGAAAACAGTAAAAGATGGCCCTAGTCCCAAGGCCACTGTGCCCATGTGGGAGACCCGGAGGAAGCTCCTGGCTCGTGGCTTTGGATCAGCACAGCACTGGCCATTGCAGCCAGTTGGGGAGGGAACCAGTGGATGGAAGATCTCTCTTTCTCTCTCTCTCTGTCTCTCCTTCTCTCTCTGTGTAACTGTGTAACTCTGACTTTCAAATAACTAAATAAGTCTTTTTTTTAAAAAAAAAAAAAAAGAGGCATAGAACAACTATTTTTCTTCATGTAGGGGAACAAACCGACAGTATATATTTGAAGGCAGAGGCTCAGTCTACACACCGCTGGTAAAGGGGACTGACCACTCCCTGTATGTGCTATATATATTTATATACCCCAAGCTACAAGTTTGGAAGGCTGAGTGAATGTGGGTAAAACATGCTAATCCCACCCTCACCTTCCTCCCTTCTTGTGGGCTTCAGTGCATGTCTGGCTGTCATAGGGAGTGAGAGAATTTTGAGAGACATCTTCAATCCTGAGCATTAAAGAAAAATGCGGCCGGCGCCGTGGCTCAATAGGCTAATCCTCCGCCTTGCGGCGCTGGCACACCGGGTTCTAGTCCTGGTTGGGGCACCGGATTCTGTCCCGGCTGCCCCTCTTCCAGGCCAGCTCTCTGCTATAGCCAGGGAGTGCAGTGGAGGATGGCCCAAGTGCTTGGGCCCTGCACCCCATGGGAGACCAGGAGAGGCACCTGACTCCTGCCATCAGATCAGCGAGATGCGCTGGCCGCAGCGCGCCGGCCGCGGCAGCCATTGAAGGGTGAACCAACGGCAAAGGAAGACCTTTCTCTCTCTCTCTCTCTCTCCCTCTCTCTCACTGTCCACTCTGCCTGTCAAAAATTAAAAAAAAAAAATGCCTCATCTTTTTCTATACCACTATTTGGCCTGGTTGATATTTCATTCATTAGCTCTGGGTTAACAGCCAGAGCTCTCTTCCTAAACCTTCCTCCTCCATTCTGCCACTCCCTCTCTTTTAACCTAACCACTTTGGCATCTGTTCTGCCCTGCATCAAGGGGCCATAAAACCTTGAGAGAAATTTCAGAAATTCTACACCCATATATCTCTCTTAGCCTATGTGAAATAATGATCAGGACTACTGGCCCTTCAAACCAGCAGGGTCTTTGGGTTAATTACTATTTCCAGAACCTATCTCCTTTTCTATAATTCCCCTTATTCTGTCACTCATTGGATTCTCTTTAGGAATCTCTGGAGGGGGGCCCATTTGCCCTGATGGATGTCTTCCCCTGTTAAACCCGACATAATTGTGAACAGTAACTTGCAAAACTTGTTCTACAACTTAGTTTAACAGGTTTCTGATAGCAATGTGTATCTCTGATTTAATGTCACTGATTTATAGTTAACGGAATAGAATTCTATATAAATACAATTTTGACCTTAATTCAGATGGAGGTATGATATAATATCAGCATCTTCAGTCATCCAGGTGTAATTGCTAAATGTAAATTGGGTAAAGGAAAATTAGATAAATGTGTCTAAGTGTAAATACTGGTACTCTTAGCACCTTATGTTCTTTAGAAAAACTATTTCAGTTTGTTAAAAAATATGCTTTCATATAAAAATAGTTCAACACTGCTTAAAAGTAACTAAGGCTAAAATTTGATATGTTATCTTATTTAGAAAATGTTATCTTGGAGATTTTTAAAGATTTTTAAAGGGTTATTTCAAAATGTAAATCAAGGAAATCAGCAGGTGAAAAGCAAGAGCTATTAATTGACATAGAACTAAAATCCGATCCTCTATTAAAGCAATGAGACTTTTACAATATTTTGAAATCATCTTAAAAATTTGTTGAAAATCTGTAGCCTCTTCTTTTAATAGTTTTGTTTAATTGGTGACTTGGTTTTCTGGCCAGCTCCAGTAAGCTATTTTCTGTTCCCTAATTCTCATTCTGTTAAAACTGTTCCAAGTTATGGCATATTATTCCATGCACTAACTCTTAAATTTAAGGTTTTATTTCCAATTTTTGGAACTACCAAAGAGACACAGATTTTGTTTTCTGTTAAAGTAATTGATAACGTTCTCTCAATGTCTCTGTTACGTTCTGAGTGTTTAAAACAGCTGAGGTTTTATTAAGAGTTATGGCTTTTTAACATATATGCTTATTCCACAACATTTGAGTAATCACTTTGTAACATTGATCAAATCTGGTCTATATTATGGCATGATGTTAAGGGATCCTATTTATACCAGATATTCTGAAATGTCTGAACAGGAATTCCAAAAAAAAATCAAAGTTCCAAATTCTTTGGACTTTGATATTTCTCGTTAGGCCCCTGGAAATATCAAAAGATATATGTCTCTCCTTTTGTAGAGACAACAACTAATTAGGCTATTTGGATTATATTTCAAGTACTGTCAAGATGTGAAGTGGTATTAAATTTTAAGTTACGATGTAAAATGCTACTTATACAAATGTCCAAATGTTAGAAAAAAGTCTAATGATCTTGTGTTACAAGACATGATGATTATCTTAATGAGAAAGGCCCAGAGATCAAAAAGGAATAAACGTTTTTGTAGAATCCTATCATAGATTTCTAGTTTAGACCATGAAAGATTAAGAGATGGGACTTAAGCTCCCCCTTGACTTGCATCATCTTAAGTTTCCTCCCATCTGCTTTAACAAAACCAGGAGGAAGAAAAAGCTAAGGAGCAGAAGCAATGTAAAGATAGGTGGCAGGACAATTAATGGCTGTTCTACACAGTGATCTTCCATCAGGGAGACCCAATAGGCCAGTCCACACTGCACTGGTTTATATGGAAAGCCAGGGCTGTAACAGAACTCAGCTTATGAAGAGCTCTGGCAACTCTGCCTGCCAAGAGTTGGGTTACTGAAAATGGAACTACCCTGGAGTTGAAGGACTGCAGGTCGGAGCTGCAGACCTTCATGGCTCTAAGCTGAAAAGCCCTTCACTCTGCCCAGCTTCCGAAGTAAGCACTGCTAATGATTAGGGTCAGCAACATTGTAGGCAGAACTTTAAATTTCCTGTTAGAGATGCCATTTGCCTTTGCCTGACCAGCTCTCCTCCCAGGCCAGCTAGGGAATGGAAGTCAACAGGGTGCTTTTCCAAAGGAGATTCACACCTCCCTTTTGATGTATCCCATGTGAAGAGATAGACAAGTCTGAGCCTCATAACTGGCAAGGCCTTAAAGCCCTCCTGATCATTATCAATCTCCTTCTGTCAGTTTCTACTTGCCTCTCAATGGGGAAACTTGCTTGTGGTTTGGACAGCACCTCTAATAATGATTCCATCCTTTATTCTAGACCCTGTCTAGTCCACTTGAGGCCTCATTTCTTTGTAATCACACCCTCTATTCTTAGATCCATGGCTCTGCTCCTGACCCATGTGTACTGATAATCCTCTCCTCCTCACAACATTTTCTACAGACAAACTTCTCCTCTCCCCCTGCCTACGGAGCCCCCTCATCACTTGGTTAATGCTGCTCTTAGGACGATTGGCTACTATTCTCATCCTGGTTTTTATACTACACTGGCTGTTTAAGGTTTACAGGAAGTGATAATGGAATGAACCAAACGCTTCACCAATCAAGTGTTCAAATAAATGCTACTACAGGGATATACTCGGCTCCCCACCCAGGACATCATGACTTGAGACATTGCCCCATGCCAGTGCAGAGTAATATGTTGCCCCATGTCAGCAGGAAGCAGCTCTAGAAAATAGATCATTATCCCCCCATCCTTCCTGGATGTTTGGGGCTGGTGTAATCCCACACAACACTTGCTTTATAAAAAACAAAACATCTTCCTAAACCTAGCCCGGCTTACAAGAAATCAGGTGACCAAATGGCCCAGTCACAAGTATCAGCTCCACCCACACCCTGTTCTCACTTGCTTACCTCTTCAAAGCTGTATAAGACCAGTTCTCCCAGTACAGGCTGCTGTTTTGTGCATGGGGAGGCAGCCTGTCAGGTTTCCCCCATTTGACAATAAACCTTTTCCCTTATTCCAGTGTTTGGTGTGTTTTGTGGTGGCCTTTCCTTTCACCAATATTTGCTAAATCAATATTAATCACTTAAGAAAAGTCTGGTACATGTATTTTCTTATAATCTAACATATTTGTCAGCATTATAATAAATGCATGCATTTTGGGTGGTTAGTTCTGGGCTTTGACTAATGTAAACAGCCATGCAACTTATACCACAACAGGACACACATCATCATTATCACCACAGAAAGTTCATGCATGGTCCTTTTCAACCAGTTCCCGTGCCATGTTCTGATCCCTGGAAAGTGCTGGACTATACTTTAGAGCTCTGATTTTCCTATTTCTAGAGTTGCCTACAAATGGAATCATCTTGTAGGCAGTCTTTTGAGCCTGCCCTCTTTGACTTGTTAACTTGTTTTTAGCTACCCTCATGAAGCTCTTGAGACCCAATCATGTTGCTGTCTGAATAAACCTCGAAACCCTCTATGTAGTATGCATATACAAACTGTAATGGGTCAGTTGGATATCTCTGTATTTCTAAATGTTCATTTATATGGCTAGGCAAAGATATCTAATTATCATAAATGAAAGAAAAGTTTTAAGAAAAAAATTGAAAAATGGTTTCTCATTGCATTTAACTTTAATTGGTCTTAACTACAATTAAGAAAAAGGACTTAACAGGCATTTTTAAGAGAGAAAATTCAAATGACCAACAGACACTTGGAAAAATGATTAGCATCATTAGCCATCAGGGAAATTCAAATCAAAACCACAAAGAGGTTTTACCTCAACCCAGCTAGAATGGCTCTCATACAGAAATCAAGAAGCAACAAATGCTGGCAAGGATGTGTGGAAGAAGGAATCTTAATCCATTGTTGATGGGAAAGTGAACTAGTGCAGCCACTGTGGAAGACAGTACAGAGATGCCTCAGAAATCTGAATATAGAACTACCATGTGACCCAGCCATCCCACTCTTGGGAATTTACTCAAACATGAAGAAATCAGTATATGAAAGTGATCTGTACCTGCAGCTCAACACACAATAGCTAAGATATGGAATCAACCCAAATGCCCATCAACTTAAGGCTAGATAAAGACATTATGTATATATACACTATGGAATACTACACAGTGAGTAGGAGGAGACATGGTGGGCCCTCTATGGCATTTTAAATGTTCTACCCCTTGCTCTGGGTGATGAAGACATGAGTCTGTACACCTAAAACTTAACCAGTTGGTTCATTAAATACCTATGCATGTAAGCACATGTAAGATTCCTCAATGAATAAAAACTCTTTGGAGAGTGCATCTCATCATCTGTAAAGGTACTCTGAGACAACAAAATCAGCTTGATCAGATCAGGTTTCAACTCCACAATTAAAATACACTCGTATTTTCTGTTAAAGCCAATAGACAGAAATGACATGTTCTATTACTAAATTTAAGTTTATAGCAAATTTAAAATTTCTTTAACTTTTATTTAATAAATATAAATTGCCAAATACAGTTTATGGATTACAATGTCTTTTCCACCCCCATAACTTCCCTCCCACCTGCAGCCTCCCCATCTCCCACTCCCTCTCCTATTCCATTCGCATCAAAATTCATTTTCAATTATCTTTATATACAGAAGATCAATTTAGTATATATTAAGTAAAGATTTCAGCAATTTGCATCCACACTGGAACACAAAGTGTACAATATGGTTTGAGTACTAGTTATAGCATTTATTCACATTGTACAACACATTAAGGACATAGATCCTACATGAGGAGTAAGTGCACAGTGACTCCTGTTGTTGACTTAACAATTGACACTATTGTTTATGGTGTCAGTAATCACCCTAGGCTCTAGTCATGAGTTGCCAAGGCTAAGGAAACCTTTTGACTTCACTAACTCCGATCTTATTTAGAGAAGGTCATAGTCAAAGTGGAAGTTCTCTCCTCCCTTCAGAGAAAGGTACCTCCTTCTTCTTTGATGGCCCGTTCTTTCCACTGGGATCTCACTTGCAGAGATCTTTCATTTATGTGTTTTTTTTATTTATTTATTTATTTATTTTGCCAGAGTGTCTTGGCTTTCCATGTCTAAAATAATCTCATGGGCTCTTCAGCCAGATACAAAGGCCTTAAGAGCTAATAATGAGGCCAGAGTGCTGTTTAGGACACCTGCCATTCTATGAGTCTGCTGTGTACAGGAAGCACATAGAACCCCTTATAAACATAACCAAACGAGATCCTCACCACAACAAATTCAATCAAAGTCACCACAGTGAAACATAAGAAAAGATTCTAAAATGTACAAGAGAGAAATGTCAGATTACTCTCAGAGGTTCTCCAATTAGATTCACAGCTGACTTATCAGAACCCCTACAGGCTAGGAGGGAATGGTGAGATATAGCCCAGGTACTAAAAGAGAAAAACTACCAGCCCAGAATATTATATCCTGCAAAACTCTCATTTGTCAATGAAGGTGAAATAAAGACCTTTCATAGCAAACAGAAATTGAAAGAATTTGTCACCACTTGTCCAGTCCTGCAAAAGATGCTTAAAGATGTGTTACACACAGAAACACAGAAACATGGCCATCAATATGAAAGAAGGTAAAGGAAGGAAACCTCACAGAAAAAGATTACAGGGAATTCAAAGCATATATTAGAACTTATCTTTGGCAAATGGCAGGGCAAAGTTACCACTTATCATTAGTCACATTGAACATTAATGGCCTCAACTCTCCAGTTAAAAGACACAGACTGGCTGAATGGATTAAGGAACAAAACCCATCTATTTGCCGCTTACAAGAAACACATCTGTGTCTGCCTCTGTTGGATCTGAGAATTAAATGTAGCTTTTGATTAAAAAAAAAAAAAAGAAACACATCTTTCCAACAAAGATGTATGCAGACTGAAAGTGAAAGGTTGGAAAAAGATATTCCATGCCAACAGAAACCAAAAAAAAAAAAAAAAAAAAAAAAAAACAAAACAGGCTGGCATAGCCATATTAATATCAGACAAAATAAACTTTAATGCAAAAACTATTAACAGAGACAAAGAGGGGCACTATATAATGATTAAGAGATCAATTCAACAGGAAGATATAATGATTATCAATGTATATGCACCTAATTACAGGGCACCGGTTTATTTAAAAGATATGTTAAGGGACTTAAAGGGAGACTTGGACTCCAGTACAATAGTCCTGGGGGACTTCAATACTCCACTCTCAGAAATAGACAGATCAACCGGACAGAAGATCAACAAGGAAACAGCAGATTTAATCAACACTATAGCCCAAATGGATCTAACAGATATCTACAGAACTTTCAATCCTACACTTAAAGAATTTACATTCTTCTCAGCAGTGCATGGAACCTACTCTAGGACTGACCACATACTAGAACATAAAATGTTTAAATTATATTTTTATTTATGTGAGAGATGGAAACTGACGGAGGTCCCATCCTCTGGTGCACTTCCCAAATGCTCATAATAGCTGAAAGGAGTCAGGCCAAAGCAAGAAGCCTAGAACTCAACCCAAGTCTTCCATATGGGTGGCAGAATCCCAATTACTTAAGCCATTGCAGCTGTCTTCCAGAGTTTGCACTGGTGTGAAGCTGGAATCAGGAGTCAGAGACAAGAATCAAACTCATCCACTCATCATATGTGAGATATAGGTACTCTAACCACTATGCTAAATACTTGGTCCCTATAAAGCAATTTTTAAAGATAGTTCACCTTCAAATATGAAATTATTAATAGTTTTACTTAAATCACACTAACAATATGCTGTAGTTAAAAGTAAAATTGTAATGGCAGGTGTGTGGCACAGCAGTTAAGATGCTGCAGCCCATACTGCAATGTCCTGGGTCAATCATTGTTCCCTTTCCAATTCTAGCTTTCCTCTCAGTATCCTAGTAGAAAGAAAGTAATGGCTCAAATGCTTGGGTCTCTCCCACCCACTTAGGACACTGACATTGAGTTCTGGATCCTGGTTTGGGCGGGTCCCAGGCTTGACTGTTAGGGCGATTCTCGGGGGAGTTAACCAGCAGATGGAAAATCTCTATCTCTCTCTGTCTCTTTCTCTCTCTGCCTCTCAGGATTTCTAATACAATTTTAAAATAGAAATAAAAATTTACTAAATAAAAACAGAAAACCTTAAATTTTATTATATATTGATTATAAAACATATATTATGTATATATATGTTTTGTATATGTATATATACATATACTGTAACATATAGTTATGTTTAGGGTAAAAATATGAACTTTTAGTTTATTTTAGAATTTGTTATGATAGGCCTGCACCGTGGCTCACTTGGCTAATCCTCCGCCTGCGGTGCCGGCACCCCAGGTTCTAGTCCCAGTTGGGGCGCCAGATTCTGGATTCTGTCCCGGTTGCTCCTCTTCCAGTCCAGCTGTCTGCTGTGGCCTGGAAAGGCAATGGAGGATGGCCCATGTGCTTAGGCCCTACACCCGCATGGGAGACCAGTAGGAGGTGCCTGGCTCCTGGCTTCAGATCAGCGCAGCATGCTGGCCGTAGCAGCCAATTAGGGGGTGAACCAAGGGAAGGAAGACCTTGCTCTCTGTTTCTCTCTGTCTCTCTCTCTGTCTCTCTCTTACTGTCTAACTCTGCCTGTCCAAAAAAAAAAAAAAAAAAGAATTTGTTATGATAAAAGCACTGCAGAATATCCACTAAATAAAATGTAAGGCACACATATTTCATTACATACATTCTCATTCCCTATACTGTAAGGAAAAATTTGTAAATAAAGGAAAAAATTGTAAATAAAGGGTGACTTCTTAATTAACTGTGTAGTATTTATTTATAACAGAAGAAGATATAAAACACCTATCTTTTATTGAGGACTTTTGTTGAAGACATCGTATGTACCAAAGCATCTATGAGGTGTCAGAACACAGGAATATGACCGAAATTAAAGCCTCCAGGATTTATAGTAAGAAGGCAGACACACATACAGATAGTTATAATACGATGTTGAAACTGGGTCAGAGATACAGATATTATGCCAAGGTCTATAAAACACAGTTCCAGCCCAAGGAACTTAAAATTCTAACTACCAAGTGAAACTCATTAAAAACAAAACTCAGTGTTAACTTCTCTAAAACCTGATATTTATGGTAACTAAACTTTAAATGTGATGTAATCATCTAATTGCAGAGTCTCTGTATTTTTGTTTAGGCATGTGTGTGTGTGTGTGTAGATACACGATGAAACGAATGCAAGTGAAACACAGAAGAAAGATGATATTTTTGTCATGTGTTTTGCACTCTAAAAATTCCCTAATAAACATCTGACAATGAGTCCAGGCTTAAAGGATCTCTTTGCCAAATACCAGTGGGCAGGACAACTGACCCACACATCAGGACTTTATAGACCTCTGTTACATGTACTCTCAGACAGAAAGCAGACACCTCACCATCTGCTTTGCTTCATGCTGATCACTCTCTTTCTAGGTTAGATAACATCCACAGAAACCATAAACAGATCATATATTCCATGATAATTACCCTTTTTAAAGGTAATAGAGCAAGAAATCCATTTTCCTATATCACTGACTCCAGTGAGTTTAAAATTCAAATGATAAACAAATATCTGTTCAAGGAAGAAATTAAAGCAAATTTTGAGCATGCACTGAAGGAATCTGGGATAGACTTCCATACAGTTTTCCTGAAATTGTCTTTATAACACAATACTACATAGGTCAAAGGTCAGATTGTTTAAACAATATATATTCTAAAACAGATAGTCTTCCACAGAGGCACTGTGGAAAAAGTCAGAATACATGGCATACTACAAAGGTTTCTGCTATGCCATAATATTAGTCCTCATTATTATAGTGGAATATTTTAGCTCAAAATGGAATTTTCATGGTGAAAATGCCAAGAAAATGCATGATGATGAACTCCATATTTGCCAAATAATATTTTAAGAATGATGCCCTGAACTATTTAACTCTAAAAGCAAATATTGAAGGCTTTACAGTCCGTTCACTTGGAAACCATTTTGTGAGTTGGTGTCTTGTCTTACGTACTTCCCTACACTTTCTTTTTAACTTCAAAGGTGTCTCAGATCTTGATTATCAATCACACAGTGAAGGATTTTGGTCACAGAACTATATTGCTTCTTTTGTTTTACAAGGTCTTCAATCTTCACTTCCCTATAATCATACAAGTACAGTGTTAAGATCCTATAACAAAAATACCTGGTGATGAATTCACTTGATGCTGAGAATTCAAGGCCATCAAATATGTCTATTCTGCTGCCAGTCTCATATCTAGCAAGAATTTAAGATTTACTATGCTTTTTGACTCCTTGCAGAAAACCATATTAAGACAACAACAAGCCCCCTGGAAGAAACTGATCCTTAACATTGTGACACGATGTGCCCTTACACTAAATGGAAAAAGAAAAACAATTCTTGCATATTCCCTTCATTCCTCTCCAGTTACAAATCTATAGTTTTGACTTTGCCTTCATAGACAAATTTCCAGAAAGGTTCGACTATAACTTTTGTTTAAGATGTATTTATTTATTTGAAAGCAGAGATACAGAGAGAAGGAGAGAGAGAGAGAGAGAGAGAGAGAGAGAGAGAGAGAGATCTTCCACCTGCTGGTTCACTCCCTAAATGGCTCCAATGGCTATAGCAGGACCAATCCACAGCCAGGAGTCAGGGGCTTTACTTGGGCCATCTTCCACTGCTTTCCCAGGCACATTAGCAGGGAGTAGGATCGGAAGTGGAGTAGCCAGGACTTAAACCGACATTACATGGGATGCTGTCACTGCAGGTGGAAAGTTAGCCTTCTTCTACTCCAAAATGCTGGCCCCTGTGTATAAGTTTTATATGAAGTGTGGTCTCTTGGTTTTCCTCTTCTTTGACCATATTTTCTGTCCCTTTTGAAAGCATCTCACTTCCTGTCATTTAACTCATGATCCAAATCTAACTCCTCTTTCCATCCTATACTGTCTCAATTGCCAGCTGTACTCATGCTAAAGCCTCAATAACCTCACAGATAGCTTCTTAATTAGTATCTGCAGTTCTATTTCACCAGCTACTTAAGATCTCACAAATATGAACGCTTGATCTCATATTTGTATCTTCCAGTATTCCAATGCTAACTAGACTTAGACATCCTGTTTAAAATCAGAGTATGTCTAAAGGCTTTTGAAAAATGGAATTAAAAGTTAGGTTTTGGTGCAAAAAATTTTGAAATACATTAATGGAAAAGGGTATTCAAAAACTCAATGATTATGCATGCATTTCAATTTTTTACCCTAAATTAATCTTTTAATTTCATTTTGTATGACCCTTTTGAAGTTGAACCTTTATGAAAGAGCTAGCAGGTAGTACACAGGGAGTGTGAAAAAGTCAAAGAGAACAGGATCTCCAGCATAGATAGGTTGCAACTGGCCTAAAACCAGAGAGGGAAATCCCTTTGCTATGGCAAGTGAGTCACGTTTGGTATCAGAAAAATGAAAAATGTTCCTAACAGCTCTTAATTTCATTTTTAGTTCAACATTAAGTCATCTACTGAAAGCGAAGAGAAAAACAGTTTGGTTGAAATTTTTATGAGAGCCCAGAGAAACATGATGGAATTATCATGGGATTTCAGAGTTCTCTGAGTATAATGATGACTAATTTATAATGAAAGCATTTGTCCTGTGGTTGCAACTCTCTTTAGCTAGGTTCAATTTCTATTGTAATGTGGTGGTGAAGGACAGATGTAAGCTTGCAATCCTTTATCCATGCTTCCAAAACCCCAAAGACATGAAAATCATTGCTTTGTTCAAATTGTTTTAACTACAAACCCATGACTTTGTATGAATTGATGTAGAGTATATATTTATTCAAATTTCTGCTAATATATTTAATATTTCAACATATAATGATTGTGTTAGCTTATAGGTTCCTACCTACATTCTACCAGTGGAGTTGCATTTTTTTTTAATTTGAAACTGTGGATCAGTAAGTCTCAAGGTCTTTAGTAAGATTGCAGATTTGACGTAAGTATCCACTCAGAATCAGGTTTGGAATTCTACTGGAGCTTACTTATTCTTTAATCTTTGGCAACTCAACCTGGGGAATTACGTTATGTGGGTACTGATAAATAAAAATCAAACTATTGGGGCTGGCGCTGTGGTGTAGTGTGTAAAGCCACTGCCTGCGGCACTGGCATCTCATATAGGAGCTGCTTCGAGTCCTTCCTATCTTCTCCATTTCTGAAGCAGCTCCCTGCTAATGAGCCTGGGAAGGCAGCAGAAGATGGCCCAAGTGCTAGGGTTCCTGCACCCATGTGGAAAACCTGGAAGAAGCTTCTGTCTCCTGATTTCAGATCGACCCAGCCCTGGCCATTGCGGCCATTTGCAGACTGAACCAGTGGATGGAAGAACTTGATCTCTTTCTCTGTGTTGCTCTCTATAACCCTGCATTTCAAATAAATATTCTTTTAAAAATTAAACTATTAAGTTGTACACATTAAGTTCTACCTGCTGTTAATTGTATGTGAAAATTAAGCCATCTTCTGATATATATCACAAGAGAATGTAACAAAAACTTTTATGGGAAAAGTTTTGAAAGTACTAATTTGACTCAATGAAATTACATGATTTTAAGAGGCTCTGAAGTTCCCTTTTGTGTTCTTATTGAGAATGGATTCATATGATGGGAATGTATTAACTTTCATTTTAAACTGTTATCTTCCCATTCACATTAGTATTCCTGTATGAAATAACTAAGTAACTTAAAATCTGTCAAGATTTTTTTAGGTCAGGGAAAAGGCCTTACTGGATAGTTTTGGCTGAGGATCAGAAGGTAGCTGGACTTGGAGCAGTAAACCTGTAAATGTCTGTCTAAGTGGTCTCAGGCCTTCTCCATATGATCTCTCTGTGTGAGCTCTTTGAGCTTCGGCACAGAATGATGGCTCAAGTCTTTTGCCCAAGGGTCCCAACAAGCAAAGTGAAAGTAACCTTTCCAAACTACTTGGAGAATTTATACCACATGACTAATATCACATCCTATTTGTTCCAAGCAAGTCATAAACCTAATTAGTTTTAAAGGGAGGAGAATAATGCCACACCTTAATCCCTATCAGCTCATCCTATTTGAGAACTATGGGAGTTGTCATAGCCTTCAATGTTGCTGGCCCAAAGATCACACTTCATAGCCCTGTTTCTTTATCTTTCAGCAGGACTTTACATGATTAGTATTTCCAAAATCCAGTCTTCATTTCTCCCAAACCTAAAACTTCACCCCAAGGATTTGTATTAGTTTCCTGTATCTGTTGAAAAGAAGGAAAGAGAGAGAGGGAGAGAGGGAGAGAGGGAGAGAGGGAGAGAGAGAGAGAGAGGAATTAAGGAAAGAAGGAAGGAAGGACGGACACTTGGTAACTTAAAGCAAGAAATATTTTATCTCACAGTTATGGAGGCCAGAAATCTTCAAACAAGGACTCAGCAGGCCCTGCTCACTACTCCCCCTCTCCTAGAGGATAGGTGGGAGGTAGGGGTGGGAGGGGGCTCTGTGCCTTGTTTCCAGATTCTGATGGCTGTGAGCTTCCAGGTGCATCACTCCAATCCCTCCATCTTCACAGGCCTTCTCCTCTCTCTCTCTCTCTCTCTTTTTAACACCTACACTTGTCCGGATTTAAGGCCCATCTCAATAAGTCAGGATGATCTCTTCATTTCCTTTCATTTAAGTATATCCACAAAGACCAATTTTCCAAATAAAGTAAATTTTATAAGTTCTAGGCATTGAACATACACATATTTAGGGAGTTGGCACCATTCAAAGTAACTCACCATGCTTTACCTATTCCGTGGATTTAATTACCACGTACTTAGAAATTCATATCCCAACCTTATAGATACCTCTTCTGAGTCCTACATCTGCATATATCTATATCTATATCTATATATACACATATATATACTTGCTCACTATACATCTCTTTTCCATAGTAGACAGGACCCTAACAAGTTTATCTAAATCTGCTCTTCAAGTATTTACTTTCTCAAAAATGGGAATTCATTCACCAATTATACAATTGTCCATAGATACTAGTTGTTTAATTCACAGCCTGTATTAATAAAAAGATGTCATAACTCCATTATTTGAGAACTATCTCACAGTGCTCCCCACTTCTAACTGTACACACTGCCACAGCTCTGCCAACACCTGAAGTCATCAACAACATTGCAACTCCAGGGATGAAGTTATGAAATCTGGGTGTCATCTTCATCACTTACTCTCTATACCTTCTGAAACATAGGTGT
Organism: Oryctolagus cuniculus; assembly: GCF_051225735.1. Classification (NCBI taxonomy): domain Eukaryota; kingdom Metazoa; phylum Chordata; class Mammalia; order Lagomorpha; family Leporidae; genus Oryctolagus; species Oryctolagus cuniculus. Next base: position 17,535,128 of record NC_142870.1, on the reverse strand, counting down.
TGCCACTGCAACCAACAACAAGCACTCAAGCCTTTTACTTACATTGATGTTTACTGTTAATATTACCATTATCCGTCACCTGGACAACCACAGTAGCCTCTAAGTGATCACTCATCTACCATCACTCCACTGTATGACATTCCACTTCACAAAAATACAGTAAGTACACTGAAGTGTTCCTGTTACTCTAGTATTTCAAATCTTCCACTACTTTTAAGTGATCTCATGATAATATGTAAAATCCATCTTTATAACTTTACTTTTGTGACCACTCTTTAGCTCTCCAGGCTCACACCCCAGCATGTCCCTGCTTGCTTTCAACATGACTTTCTTCTTTCTACTAGGCCTCTGTGAGTTCTTGCTTATCTGCAACATTTTGCTCTTAATGTCATAATGATCAAAACTCTGATGAAGATTCCAGCATACCGTATTGGAGTGCATGTATTAATTCCTAACTCTGCTCCTGATACCAGCTTCCTGGTAAAGGGCAACCTGCGATGCAGCAGGAGATGGCTCAAATATTTGGGTCCTTGCCACTGATGTGGGAGACCAGACAGTGCATTGAACTCATGGATTATAGCCTCCAAAACCATAAGATAATAAATTTGTGTTGTTTTAAATTACTAAATTTAAAACAATTAGTATTTTAATAATTTGTGACAGCAACAATAAAAAATACAAAAATTAAATTACTAAATTTAAAACAGTAATTTAATAATTTGTGACAGAAAAAATAAAAAAAATACAAAGGGATTAAAAAGTTTTCTCTTTTTAAAATGGTTTATTCTCCAATAAATAAAAAGAACCAGAATGCTATTATATTCTTAGATCTGTAACTATGAACTTTATTGAATCTGTGAATCTGCTAAAAATAATTAAAAATTAAAAAAATTAAAAAGTAATACATAATGTGTTACAAATTGTGATTTAATGCCATAACTAGTACTCAAACAGTATTTTTCACTTTATGTTTCTGTGTGGGTGCAAACTGTTGAAATCTTTACTTAATATATACTAAACTGATCTTCTGTATATAAAGAGAATTGAAAATGAATCTTGATGTGAATGGAAGGGGAGAGGGAGCAGGAAGGGGGAGGGTTGCGGGTGGGAGGGAAGTTATGGGGGGGGAGGCATTGTAATCCATAAGCTGTACTTTGGAAATTTATATTCATTAAATAAACGTTAAAAAAAAGTAATACATAATCTTGAGAGAGAGAGACGGAGACAGAGAGAGGGAGAGGGAAATTGAAACTAAAACTAGGGTGAGGTCCTTAGGTAATTGGAAGAGCTACCTTAGGACTTAGGTATACTCATGGAATCCTTGAGCTCTTGTGAGAGTGACGTTTTACACCTGAATCTTTCTTGGGCTTCCTGTTTTGTGATGTAACCTCTTCCTCCCACAGGTGCTCCTCCCATTGTGATGATATCCATCACAAAGTACTCACCAGAATCCAGCCAGTGCTGCTGCATTGCCCTTGAATCTCCAGAAATATAAGTCAAAGAAGCCTCTCTTCTTTAAAACTTTTTTTTAAAGTTTATTTAGTCATTCATTTGAAAGATAGAAAAACAGAGAGACAAAGAAATCTCCTATTTGTTGGTTCTACCCCGAAATACCTGCAACAGCTAGAGTGGACCACAATGAAGTGAGGAGGCAGGAGCATCATCTGGGTCTCCCGTGACCCAAGTACTAGTACCACTTTCTGTACTAGTACTACTAGTACTACTTTCTGGAGTATGCGTTAGTGGAAAGTTGAATTGGAAGCAGAGGCAAGCTTCAAATGAAGCTCTTGGATGGAGGATGTGGACATCCCAATCTCTCTATAGATGCGCTGCAAGGTCCACCCTTTCTCAGTGACTTCATTTTCACAGTGAGGGAGCAGCTGCAACTCAAGCATCTTTGATGTCAACTTCCATCTTGCTTCTCATCTTAGTGTAGAGGAAATCACATTCAGAGACCAATTCACATTTGTAAAAGAAAAGTGATTCAAACTACTCAACTGGAACAATGAATTTTCAACAGTGAAATAAAGGTTAAGAATGAACTAAAATATTTTAAAATGATAAATAACTAATTGTTCCTAAATGCATATAGAAAAACTCTATCAAATTTTATTAAGCTAAACTTCAGGCTAGATGTCCCTCCTTTTGTTGTGGATCCAAATTTGATCACTCTCCAAGCCTTTTTCTACTGGCTTCTCTTGGAGTTGGCCTATTTCCAGAGCAGATGAAAATTATAGTTTCCCAAATCTGTATGACTTGTTACAAAACACATCTTCTTTTACACAAAAAGGTGAAAGTTTACTCAAACTCTGTTAGTTCATGGTTATCTTCAAATTGACATAAATTTTAGAATTTTTTTTTACTAAATGTTGAATATCGTTTTATTTTTATTGCTAAATTCTAGCTTATAAAGGAACTGTTCAATTCATAATTGATTTATTTATGAGATAAATATTATATTTTCAGAGATATAACAGCCCAACAAAACAGATATATATATATATATATATAAACATGTTTTTCATAATAAAGATATTCACCTCATTTTGAATTTCTAATATATAAAGTTGTGTTACTTTACAAGCACTGGTATTTCTACAAACCATGTTAGAACTTTATGACTAAGATGCTTTCCCAGATTTTATAGAGGGAAATGAATCCAATGTATCATCCCTGTTTTGTAAGAGTTTGGATATAAAATTGATATATGGGGAGAAATTATGAATAATAAAGCAAATCATTGGATCTAACACATCCCTAAAAGCACTATACTCCCTCTTCAAGCCACCCTCCATATTACTGCTACAGAAAGTCATAATGACCAAAATGTCATGACAAATAATAATTATATTTTTCTCCCTATCTTTTTTGGAAGTCAGGCAAGGCTTCCTTGAGCACTTGGAGCTCATAGTGCTGGGAAGGGTTGTGAGTCCAGGAATTTGGAAGGCAGACAAAGGCAATAAGCGTGCATCTACGTGAGTGACTTTCTCAGGAGTCCTTGTGTCAGGAGAAATGGATCTGAGACTAAACAGTTGGGTGAAGGTCGGTGTCTCAGTCCATTTTCTTTTGCTATTCTAAAACTTCACAATTTGGGTAACATAAAAAAAGCCAATTTATTTCTTACTTTTCTGGAGGATGGCAAGTTCAAGAGCAAGATGGCCTTCTTGCTGTGTCATACCATGGCAGACAGGTCATCAAGCATACAGAAGACAGAGGAAAAATAAGCAATCTCATCCTTTTATCAGGAGTTGCCTATCAATATAACCTAAATCCATTCCTGAGGTCAATATAACATTAATCCCTCCCTGAGGGAAGTATCTCCATGATCCAAACACCTGCTCAAGAACATAGTACTGGCATAGTGACAATGAAAAATCAGCTTGCATTCCATAGGAAGCATTCAACCCATAACTGATAGATTACAGAAAATCTTCAATGTCTTTCTCTACAATTTGTGTTTAATCATTCTTGGAAAATCTTTTAAAAAGTAAGAAGTACTTCTCATACATAATGGGTTCTTACCTTTTATGAAGGCATGTTTTATAAAATCACCGGCAGCACTGAATTAGTGAACGCTGAACTATTGCTCTCACAAGAAGTGCAAGATTAGTTTCCCAAAAGCCTCTGCTTACAACATCCCCTGCAACTTAAACACCATTTGCATCGTGTAGCTTTGTTTGCCACCAACCTGTTAAAACTAGTCTCATCTATGCAGGCAACCTACTCTTCCACCTAACCCTACTTCTGCATGACATTCGCTGGGCATTTTTAAATTCTTCCAAAGCTTCCTCATATGAAGAACTTCCATGTTCTAGTTCAAATTTCTAACAAGATACTACCTTTCAAAACACTTGAATTTCTCACCACCAGCTGAAAAGAGTTTAACATTTTCCTGACCCTGCATAATGCAACAATAGATTTCTTTGGCTTTCAGCCTCACAATAATCCTGTCCACCACATTTCTGAAAAATCTGTCACCATCTCCCAGAACCGGATTTAGACACTTTTCCATCTTTTTCATAGACTGATCATGCATTATAGATGCTACTTTGGCTCTTTCCAAAGTGACCTTACATACAGACCAGTGAATTTCCTCTTCCTCCTTCTAAATATGCCATTTTATTGACTCACTAACATTCATCTTACTGCGTGTAGCACTACAACTCATGCCCAAAAGAGTTTATTTAAATCACATGTTTTCTGCAAAAATCCTTTTGTGCTTAGATTTAGACTTTTTGTCCTCAGAAACACTAAGTGCATTGCACCTGAATGACCTTTATAAACAGTGAAATTACTAACAAAAAGCATAGAAATGTAAAAGAATTCAAAGTAAATAAACCAGGTAAAGGAAATTTGTTTTTTGAAACATGAACACAAGTGAGAATGCAGAACATCAACATGCTCAACCCACTCTTGGAAACCTGCACATTGGATGGCAATTTCTCTTTGCCCTGTATATGTCCATAAGACTGTGGAAGTCCTACAAGTATTGATTGCAGAGTTACAAATAAATGTTGGCAAGTAGGAAGTTTGAGAAAGTGAGGATTAACTGTATACTAAAGACCTAGCATGTGCAGGAAGCTTTTTTTGAACAGGTGAATGGAGAGTGAAGATAATGCTACTAAGAGAATAGATCAAAGGATGACACTTCTTCAATTATTTCTCAATTCCATAACAACTGCAATCCAATATAAGGCAAGAAGAATGAGAGGGGAGTGCATTTGTGTGTTCTATGATTATAATGATCACGTTGTAAGGGAATGGCTTATTACAACGATTATGGAAGACAATATGGAGATCGCTCAGAAATCTGAAAATAAATCTATCATATGAGCCAGCAATCCCCCTCCTGGAAATTTACCCAAATGAAATCAGTATATTAAAGAGTTACTTTACCTCCATGTTCATTGCAGGTCAATTCATAATAGCTAAGATATGGAATCATTACTGACAACTGGATAAAGAAAATGTGATGTATAGCACTATGGAATACTACTCAGCCATAAAAAGAATGAAATCCAACTTTTGCAATATAATGGATGCAGCTGGAAACCATTATGCTTAGCGGTATAAACCAGTACCAATAAGACAACTACCATAATTTTCCCTGATTTGTGATGATTAACATACAAAGCACAAAAAATGTTATGTATATGAGTGAAACTGACATTTTGAGACTTGATTATTTTTATAGCCTTTGTACTCTTGAGGAACTATGGTTTTTCTACTTCCTACGTGTTGAATTCTTTTTCAGTGGAGGCTTAAACTTGTGATTATAAAATGAGAGTGTGTCATTATAAAAATTAAAAGAAAAAATAAGGAAAGAAGGAGGAGGAAGGGTGGGAGCATAGGCAAAATGGAGGATCATGTGGGAAGTATTATTTTGCTCTTAAATCTGTGCATATGAAATACATGAAATGTGTTCACATTATGTAAATAAAAATTAAAATTAAAAAGGGATTGACTTATTAAAGAAAGCTAGCTGATGGCTGAACTAATAGAGTATCATTAATGTTTTAAGAAACTTGTGAAGGGTTGTATGTATTAATAGTTGCATAACTTTATAGCAGGTGATATGAAGTCTAATCTCCTTTTTAAAGATTTATTTATTCATTTGGGGTCTGGTGCTGTGTCATAGCAAGTGAAGCCACCACCTGCAGTGCTGGCATCCCATATGGGTAACGGTTCCTGTTCCAGCTGCTCCACTTCCCATGCAGCTCTCTGCAATGGCCTGGGAAAGCAGTGGAAGATGGCCCAAGTCCTTGGGCCTCTGTACCCACGAGGGAGACTGGGAAGAAGCTCCTGGCTCCTGGCTTCAGATAGGCACAGCTCTGGTTGTTGTGGCCATCTGGGGAGTGAAGCAGCAGATGCAAGACCTCTCTCTCTTTCTCTCTGCTTCTACCCCTCTATAACTCTGCTTTTCAAATAAATAAATACATCTTAAAAAAATATTTTTATTGATTCATTTAAAAGGCAAAGATACAGAAAAGGAGAAACAGAGACAGAAGTTTTCCATCCACTGATTCACTTTCCAAAAGGCCACATTCCATGGACTGGGCCAGGCCAAAGCCAGGAGCCAGGAGCTTCATCCTGGTCTCCCACATGGATGCAGAGACTCAAGGACTTGGAACATTTTCTGCTGTTTTCCCCAGGCACATTAGCAGGGAGCTGAATCAGAAGTAGAGTAGCTGAAACATGAACCAGTACCCATTTGGGATGCTGGTGCTGCAGATGGCAGCTTAACCTACTAATGCCATAGTGCCAGCCCCCAAATTTACTGTTCTTTTTTTTTTTTTTGACAGATAGAGTTAGACAGGGAGAAAGGTCTTCTGTTGGTTCACTCCCCAAAATGGCTGCTACGGCTGTAGCTACGCTGATCCAAAGCCAAGAGCCAGGAGCCTCCTCCTGGTCTCTCATGCAAGTTCAGGGTCTCAAGCACTTGGGCCATCTTCCCCTGCGTCCCGGGCCACAGCGGCGAGCTGGACTGGAAGAGGAGCAACCAGGACTAGAACCAGGCACCCATATGGGATGCTGGTGCGGCAGGTGGAGGATTAACCACGTGATCCACAGCGCTGGCCCCCAGTCTACTTTTCTTATATGCAGTTTGTGTAACACAGAAATCCAGCCACACTATTCTTTGGTCATAAAATACATACAGCCAAAGAACAACTCTATGTTTATTTTTAATATTTTTGGTTCAGATATGACTTAAGGCTACTTATTAAGCATGAACTTGTGGATTATATTTGCATACATCATGCTAAATAGTATCTACTGAGCTGATATCACCAGCCCATGATAGATTTCCCCAAGAGGAATTGAGTATACATGATGGTAACTTACCTTTTGATCATTGTTCCCAAAACACTTCTGAAAACAGCTCATTTCCACTCCAGCTATAGTTTTCCTGGTTTAGCCTTCTTTAGCCCTCTTCTGATCTAGCTCAACAGCTTACCGTAAGTTTGTAAATGATCTTGAATTCCATGCTGGCAGCTCCCCTGTGGACATGTCAAGCTTGCAAAACTACAGCTATGCCTTCACTTTACACTCAGAGAAAGAAGTTTTTGACAGTTAAGATTCTCAGAAGATATATTCATTAAACAAACTATAGTCATATTTCCTAAAACATAAAATAGCTTATATTTGAACTTGGACAATATATTTAACCTGGTAAGACTGAATTCTCTCATTTGTAAGGTCAGTCTAATAATATAGGCACAGATTCATCTCCCCGTATTTTTCTGTGCCTATTTCCTTCTATGTAAAATGAGGAAATTAATTTAATTTTTTAAATTATTTTATTCATTTTAAAGGCAAAGTTACAGAGAGGTAGAGACAGAAAAAGAGATAGAAAGAGAGAGAGAGAGAGAGAGAGAGAATCTTCCATCTGCTGGTTCACAACATTAATAGCCACAATTGCCAGGGCTGGACCAGCCCAAAGCCAGGAATCAGGAACTCCATCTGGGTCTCCCACATGGGTTGCAGGACCCAAGCACTCAGAACATTTTGTGCTGCATACCTACTTGCATTAGCAGGGAGCTGCATCAAAAGTAGAGCAGCAGGCGCCACGGCTCACTAGGCTAATCCTCCACCTAGCAGCGCCGGCACCCCGGGTTCTAGTCCCGGTCGGGGCACTGGATTCTGTCCCGGTTGCCCCTCTTCCAGGCCAGCTCTCTGCTGTGGCCCGGGAGTGCAGTGGAGGATGGTCCAAGTGCTTGGGCCCTGCACCCCATAGAGACCAGGATAAGCACCTGGCTCCTGCCTTCAGATCAGCGCGATGCGCTGGCCACAGCACGCCAGCCGCGGCAGCCATTGGAGGGTGAACCAGCGGCAAAGGAAGACCTTTCTCTCTGTCTCTCTCTCTCTCACTATCCATTCTGCCTGTCAAAAAAAAAAAAAAAAAAAAAAAGGAGAGCAGCCATGACTCAAACCAGTGCTCATATGGGATTCCAGAGTTCCAGGCAGCAGTTTAACCCTCTCTGCCACAACACTGGCCCCAGAAAATTAATTTTAAAAATCAAGTCAAGCAACAGAGTTAGAGCATGAGATTCTTTTTTTTTAAAAAAGATTTATTTATTTTAAAGGCAAAGTTACACAGAGAGAAGAGAAGCAGATCGAAAGAGAGAGAGAGAGGTGTTCCATCCGATGGTTCACTTCCCAACTGGCAGCAACAGCCGGAGCTGCACCAACCAGAAGCCAGGAGCCAGGAGCTTCTTTCGGGTCTCCTATGTGGGTACAGGACTTGGGCCATCCTCTACTGCTTTCCAAGGCCACAGCAGAGAGCTGGAAGTGGAGCAGCCAGGACTGGAACCCTTGGCCATATGGGATGCTGGTGCTTCAGGCCAAGGCATTAACCCACTGTGCCACAGCAGGGGCCCCAGCATGAGATTCTTTTATAAGGTTTACAATGGCCTTCAAGATGAAGCTTTGCAATGTTAATTTTGGCCATTTGAACAGGTCCATTCCTCAATTCCAAGTTCCCAGCAGTGTTCAGAAGTGTAGTTTGTTAGGCCTCTTAGTTTCAGATATAAATGTTGTTAAGTTATATTCTGGTCATGCATGTATAGAAAGTCACTTATTCAATGTGCAACATTCAAAATCTCCACTTGATCACTTGCCTCTAGAATCAACTAGAATTTGTGTTAAAATATTTTATGTGTGGAAGAAGTATATCTTTAACAGACAAGACAAAATTCCAAGATGTGTATTTTGCCATTTGGCATACCCACATCCCATACCAGATTTGCTTTGTAGCTCCCAATTTCAGCTTCTTGCTAATGCCCAACTGTGATGCAGGAGGTAGTTGTTCCCTTCCACTCACACAGGAAACTTGGATGGATTCCTGGCTTCTGGCTTCAGTGTGGTCTACTGTGGTAGAATGAGAAGGCCATGCCAAGATGTCCGCTGGCAACAGAAACTGCCTGGCAACAGGCTGTGATTGGATGGTTCGGAAACCACATGACAGCAGAACCTATCTGGCAACAAGCTGTAATTGGATGGCTTCAGAAACTGCCTGGCAACAGGATGTGATTGGTTAGGGCATAGACTGTCCCTTGACCGGATAGGCTGCCTTGGCTATATAAGCTGCTGTAGCAACTGAAATAAACAAGTCTGCAGGCTGCTTGCTTCAGGCCTGCTTTCACCCCACTCCTGGGGTCTGTGTGGTGACTCCGCGCCTCTTGCCCCCACCACGCTCCTACTCTCAGAAAGAATCCACAGCAATAGTCTACCCCAGTCCCACCTGTTACAGGTATTCAGGTATTAGGGATGTGGATCAGCAAGCAGAAGTTCTCTCCCTCTCTCTCTTTCTCTCTCTCTTTCTCTCTCTCTCTTCTTAACTTATCATATAAATGATATATAAATAATTTTATTTTAAAATATTCCTTTAAAAATATAAGTAGTAACACTATAACTGGTAAAATTTCTTAGAAAATCTCATTGGGTTTATACTATAGTAAAAGTAAATAAACAAGCTTATGGAAATTAGACTCTTTTAACAATTCTGCTAGATTTTAAATGGAAGGCATTTTGTGGTATTTCTAATCCAAGTTTCTTCTGACTCCAGCAAACTTTCCTACTCTTTTACCTCTTCTGTTTTCTTCAAAGCAGGAAACTCTTTAACAAAAGCAGGAACTGTTTAGATGTTAGATTGACCTAGTAGCTGAGAAGTTGCAAAGCAGCTTCTCACTGGAGGGGTCTTTTGGACTCAATTTCTCATCATTGGCCAGAGAGATTATGTGTGCCCCTTAAGTGCCTTCTTATCTGTTTTTCTGAGGAAAGATAAGTGGTGCTCTGGTCCCAAAGTTCAGATAATAATACTGGTTATGGACAATAGGCCAGAAGCTCTGGCAGTTTTCGCTGAACAATCCTTCAGTAAATCCAAACAGACTCCCCAGACTTGCTTTGATCAGCATGAAAGTTCATGAGGCAGAAAGGAACAGCCTGATGCTAGTTGCCACTGGGAATAATGCATTGCGACCTTTGACCTTGTTACACACAGGTACTTTGGGAGACAAGGAAGGAAAGTGCTTGGCAAATCACCCACAATAACTTACTTAAGGGTATGTCTGATTCAGGATTTCTTTTTTGCTGTATTTATTTACTTGGCAAAGTTTTGAATTCCATAAAGACAGAAGTCAGCCAGCCTGCCAGCACATTTGACTTGATGGATTGTCTGTCTACTGTACAACACCCTCAACATCAGCATTTTTTGTGAGGTTGGGCAGAAGATAAAAAAAGATCTAGATTTAGAAGTCATTGTTGCATTGTTACATGAAGAAGTGGTGCCAGCCTCTAAAGATATAAATAGTAAAAAATTAAGGCCAGAGGGCTGGGGCAAAGGGTTGTCTAAGCTGAAGCCCTGTCAGTGTAGTGTTGCAGCTATTTATATGATGGAATAAATCACTTGGAAATAGGTCAAGGTGAAGTCAGAATGCTTCAAACAACTGTTTGTACCTTATCAAAGAAGGTTTTCCTTCTCCTTCTATCAGTCAGCTCCCACATGAAAACCATTAAGATTTAAGAGAAATCCCACCCCTGCCACTAGCTTCTGCTAGTCAAGCCTGAGGTTTTCCCGATAGCCTATAGCTCTGGAAATATCAAATAGAAAACAGCAAGGCATGCTTAATGGTATTTTGGAAGGGAGTGCATTTTTATGTATCTTTCAAGTACTTCTCTTTCCTTGTTTGATACCTATTTTGACTACACAGGTTTTTTTTTTTTTTTTAATTAAAAATGCCATATTTTTTGTTAATGGTATTATAACCTTTTTTTTTTTTCAACTGTAGTTACAACCTGCTCTGAATCCTGAAGGGGCTCATACTATCAACAGAAAAAAACAACCTGGGATCCTACATATTATTAAACACAAATGTGGATGCCGTCAATTAAAGATTTCGTAGAAAAAGCCACGTCTTCAAATAGGTGGTAAATTTAATAGAATATCTTTGTGGCAGGATCTTCGAAAGGTATTTTAAGAATACCAAACAATTGAAATGCAAGGCCAAAGATAATCATTTTATTACATCAAAATACAGAATTTTAATTAATGAATCATAGCATAGACAAAGAGGCAGATGGTGAGATAACAGATAACAGCAGATAGAAGCATGCAATTCTATAAACAAGTAAACAAAGATGATCCTAAAACAATTGTGAAAAAGAAGAAACCAGAAAAGCTAATACGTATATAAAAGGAAATAGTAACGTAAATGTAAGTTAAAATAAGGTGTCACTTTATACCTTTTAAACAAAGATGCTAGGAATATTATGTGTTGGTAGGAATTCAAGGACAAACGAATGTTCGTGCACTGCTTGTTAGGGAAGCAAATCTCTTTCTCTATAAATAGGTGGGGCAGGAATGTTAGGGCCAAGACAACTCATCAATTTTGCTACAGGAAGCGGAGCTCCAAGATATTCCCACACAGCCCCACAAGGGACATGTAGATGATCATCATTGCTGTGCTCGCATTGAGAGTTAAGTAGATCCCACCTCCTGGAGAAGAGCCAATTAGAATGTGCTGAATGAGCAGCATGCAATGTCATGCAACGGTCCCAAGGAATGGATTCATTGTACTCAAAACACCATGTTTAATCTTTTTTTTTTTTTGACAGGTAGATTTATAGACAGTGAGAGAGAGAGACAAAGGTCTTCCTTCCTTTGGTTCACTTCCCTAATGGCCGATCTGAAGCCAGGAGCCAGGTACTTCCTCCCAGTCTCCCATGCACATGCAGGGCCCAAGCACTTGGGCCATCCTCAGCTGCCCTCCCGGGCCACAGCAGAGAGCTGGACTGAAAGAGAAGCAACTGGGACTAGTAGACAGTGCCCCAACCGGGACTAGAACCCGGGGTGCCTGCACTGAAGGCAGAGGATTAGCCAAGTGAGCATAGCACCGGCCCATGTTTAATCTTAAAACCATATTTTTATTGGGAAAAGCATGAAAAATAACAGAAGCAGATATGAACATAATACACTAACATAAATTACAAAGTATGTGCCTACCAAAAAATACACATTTTGTAAAACATACCAAAAAAGATGCGCATTAAACATATTACAAAGGTTGTCTATAGGGTCTGGAGCTGGGACTGAGGAAGAAAGATAAAAGAGACCATATGGATCTAGGAATTAAACTTTAAAAAGTGCAGGGACTGGGAAAAGGGCAGAGAAATCACGAATTCTGTCAGGATGAATAGAAAATATTTATCTTCGTTTTTGGTGAGTCAGTTTGATTTTATGTTTTTAGATTATGGGAGCCCACAAGACTCCGGTGTAGTTATTAACATAAACCAGAAACTGGAATTTTGGAACATAGGTACTCGCTTATCATCTGATCCTTATGTGTGTCTTTTAAATACATATCCAACTCAGGCGTCAACCACAAGCATAAGACCGAGGAGATGAATTCATTTCGTAGAGCCAGACAGGCTATATTAAGTACTTAATACTTTAAGAACATAGACACATAAAACATAGTGCAATAAACAGACATATTTGTACCACCCAGAAATAGCAATTGTAACATTTTCAATCATTTAATTTTTTTGCCAGGCAAAGAGACAGAAAGCAGGTCAGAGAGAGAAAAATCTCCCATTGACTGGTTCACTCCCCAAATGCCTACATTAGGAAGGGCAAAGCCTGAAGCCAGGAATTCAGTTTGCATTTCCTCCATGGATGGCAGGAACTCAGCTACTGGAGTGATCCTCTTAGCACCCCAGGATATGCATTAACAGAAGCTGGAATGCCTTGACCCTAGGCACGCCCACAGAAGGTGCTGCAGCCCGGGCAGCATCATAACCACTGTGCCAAGCGTTCACCTCTGCAGTCATTCTGTTCAAATTAGAACCATTTTTAAGCAGTAAAATTTCCCTTTAACCATACTAACTTTCTCTTCTATTGTTCTCATGAGTAGGATGTATGTATGTATGTATGTATGTGTATCTCCCAAAGACAAGTCGATGATTTTGCTCGACATCCATGCAGTTCATTTTGCATATGTACCTGTGCATAAACATTATATATACACAATATATGATACATATGTTAAATATATTATTGTTTAGCAGGTACTAGTTCTTAAGGTTATGCATAAATGTCATTGTACATACCATCCTACACCCTGCTATTTTTAGTCAATATTAAACCTTAATGAATAATTTCAAATAGATATTATATTGTATATGAGAAATAGATTTTAGATTGTATACTTGTGAAAGCCCATAACTCACTTTCCCCCTGAATCCTGACTTAACTACCATTACTAGTTGAGAGATACGCTTCCATAGAAGTGTGTATGCAAATATGACCTCTTTTTTAATGCCAAATGTGTGTCAAAGCATTTAAAATCAGTTCCTTTCTCAACTAAATTGATTTGGTTTTTTACTTTCTTTATTTCTCCTTTTGAACTGATTTATTATTATTCATAAAGCAATAGCATTAAATTTAGTTATTTGAGTTTTTAAAGGTTACTTTATTTTATTTAAAAGACAGAGGGACACACACAGAGAGAGAGAGAGAGAGATCAGCTAGAGCCAGGAGCCTAGAATTCCATTCAGGTCTCCCATGCAGGTGGCAGGGAATCAAGTATGTGAGCCATCATCTACTGCCTTCCAGAGTGCACAGTAGCAGGAATCTGGAATCAAAAGTGGAGCCAAGATTCACATCCAGGCACTCTGATATAGAATGCAGGCACCCCAAGCAGTATCTTAACCAGTGTGCGGAAATGCCTGCCCACAGCTACGTTACTAAATTTAGTCTACTTTTGCTTAGTGGTAAATTAAGATCAAATACCTATAGTTGAAAAAATCAAGAAAATAAGATCTTTGTCTTGTTTCTCCCAAGACTGAGAAAATGAAAGGTGAGATTTTCCTTCATGTTTTTCCTTTGTGAAAAGAGAGAACTTGTTCTACTCTGTCTGCTAACCTCATGGATTCATTCAAACTAGATTTTCCAACCTCATCCAGAGGGTGTTGAATCACCCAGATTGCTGAGGCGAGGTGTGCTGGAATAAAAATTTTGTAACAGGAGTATGGGTTCTGTGGCCCTGTCCTCTCTCATCTCCAGTCCCTTCATTCCCTCAAGTTCCTTCACATACATCAAGCTCCCTTTTCTGGGAGAAAAACCCACCAGGCTAGCTCCCACTAGCTGAATCCATGTGGATTTCATAGCTGCCTGCCTGGGACTGCTTAGGTCCCTGCCCTAGGTCATCACTGTGTGCTCCTTTGCTCACCTTTCAGCTCTTTTCTAGACACGTGCCTAGATTCCTTTGTTCCATCTTTCCCAGGGACTGGGGAGCTTGTCCAGATTGTTTACCTCTTACATCTATTATCAATTTTCTGCTTTTTTTTCAAGGTTTTCATCTTTGCATCTTTTTAGGAGCATGCACCCACCTGTTAAAATGTTCAGAATTTTTCCAAGCTCCAATTTTCACCCATGAGCATGGTTTGACCCAGTAATTTCTTCAATGACCCTAACTGCAATTACTCATAGGATTATCCTCCCCCAACTTCTGCTTTTACCTAAAGAGGTTGTTTCAGATCCAGCTGATTACCATAAATTATTTATGCCCTGTGACTTCAAAATTGACTCCTCTCTCTCATCTCAATTCTGGCTTTCCACACCAGCACCTAGGTTAGCCCTGATAGTACGGTTTTCCAGGAAGTCCCTGTTACACTCATTTCACTTCTTCTCTGCTATGATTCAGACCTGCTGGTTTCCAACTCTGCAGTGTAATACTAAGAAAGACATATCTGGCATTGAGTAGATCAGTTGTGCTTCCTAGATATCTCAAAAAATCAAGTTCTAGAACTTAATTATCTATAGAAAAAAAAATTCTCCCCCCCCACATGAAATAAGAGGACTAAGTGAACATGAATTAGTAAATAACAATAAAAATCATACTAAAGTAAAATTACCATGAGGTCACTAACTGCCTCTACTTATATTGTGCCCTCCCACTCTCCCTCAGCACACACACACACACAGACAGGTTGGAGGTTGGAGTCCTAATTCTCATTATCGCAGACTGTGACCTTACTTGGAAATAGGGTGAGTGAAGACGTTAAATTAAGATGCTGTCAGACTGGAGGAGGACTGTTTCCTATTCAAATACAAGCAGTGTCCTTATAAAAAGATGGCTATGTGAAGTGATAGAATCACAGAGAGGACTCCATGTGAAGTTGCTTACAAGGATGCAAGAAGAAAGGTATGGAACAGATTTTCCCCAGGAGCTCTCAGAGAAAGTCAATCCTGCTGACCCCTTGATCTTGGACTTCTGGCTTTCAGAAATAATAGACACCAAATTTATGTTTTTTTAAGCCACCCAATTTGTGATATTTTGTGGCAGTGGCCCTGGGAAACTAATACTCCAGCTCTGGTTGAGGTAAGAAATAAAGAAATAGAGATCTGTTATTGATTAACAAATTATGCAGTCATTTATACAAAGAATAAGAATGTTAACAGTATGAAGACTAAGTTTTATTTTGCATAGAAATGGGTGTTGCTCCTTTTGTTTTTGTTTCAAGAGAATGCCATGATTTAGGAAGGCCAAATATTATTGTTCTTTACAAAACATATTTTTCCACATCACGAAACTTTAGTGGAGTATTAAAGAATATACTTTCCCAGTAAATTATTTGGTTACATGCAGTAGTAAAATACCCAATAGAGGAAAAATGTATTTTATCATGGCTACAAGCTGTCTGTATTAAATTTTTTAAATGGCCAGTTTACAAACCTTAAAAAAGAGGAAATATAGATCAGTTATCAAATCGCCAGCTATTTAATAAAAAAGACTGAAATAGTTGGGGTGTGTGTGTGTGTGTGTGTGTGTGTCTATTTATAAATAGAGAGAGAATATTTTGACTTGTTTCAACACACATTCCTGGCTTTAATATAATTGAGATAGTAACTCAAAACTTTAAGAATGTAGAACTGTATATAATATTCATTCTTAGAACTAATTCACATAGCCTTCTTTATTGTTATGAACTTCTAGTAGGATTAGAAAAAGAAATCTGTGGACTCTATTCACATGTAGAACCGTGCATTAATTGCCCATTTCTTCCTTTTTCCAGCCCACTCTAAAACTGGGCCCTTGATCATAGCAATGCAATACCTAGCAGTCATTGAAGACTTCCTGTGTGCCAGTCAGAGTACTAAGACTTTAATCATTATTTTGCTGAACATCAAACTCAGGAGTTTTGATAAATATAGTATCAATTCTGCCAGGAATTAAGGCATGTTACCATTCCCATTCAATATTGACTTGGAGTGACTTCAAACAATGTGATCAACATCAGATTAATTTTTAATATTCCAATATGTTTCTAAGATGGTGAAGAATACTAGGCAGTTTGTTATTCCAAAATAGTATTTGCTTTGCTTTACAGGCATAGTCTGACTTCTAGTATAACAACTGTGAGACTTGGAATTCTGCTTTTCACCACTGCACTCAGCGTGAACTTGCCAGTACCTGGCAATCATACAGTTTTGAATTGATTTTAAAAAAAAAAATCGTTAATTTGGGCCAAGAATCATTAAATAGAAAAAATAGATTTACTCATTTTTTCCTTTTTCTGGTAGAACTCAATGAATTATTCATAGAAAAACTTAAAAGAAAAATTAAATCAAGTCCAAATCAGTTTTACTTCATTTTTTTTTAACACTTGGAAATGCTCACTTATGTTACTTTTCAGATTCATTTCCTTATTCTGAAATTTCCCCAAATTCTAGACACAAATATCATACACCTCACAAATCCTCACCTACATACTGTATTAAAGCAATTCACCTCTACTAATTTGGATATATGTAAATTATATCTATCAGAAATACATAGATGTTAATAACCAGATTGGGTTTTAAGTTTGACTTAAATGATAGAGTTACCAGACATGTTTCAGCACTTATCTGTCTATATGACTAGATTGGCATCTCTGAGTTTAAATGCCTTCCACTGCTGATGTGTTTCATCTGTTTTAACATAGTCTTCCAAATAGACTCATGAGATCACTTATTTTGAATACTAAAGTAATTTAGTCATTTATAAAACATCACCTAATTAAAAATGAGTTTGCATTCAATTATATTTCATGTCCTCTTAACCAGTGAAGAAATTTAGAAAAGTTGGATTATTTGTAATGATCATACAGCTATATCAAGTGGTAGAACATGAAACTGGTTTCTTGATTAGGTTGTGCACTATTCTGTGAAATCTATCACAGTATGTTTATATAATTCATAAAGACAAAAGTGTGTTGGTAGTGAAATAGACCCTGATTTGATCTCTTTTTTCCAGTAGTAAAATGTTCTTCCATATTTTACAAACAGCAAATACAAATGCTCATGGAAAATATTTTTATATTAGTATATAACGAATGTGGACAATGCTTAGGTTTTTCTTCTGACAATGCTATGTACTGTCATTTTTTGAGTCACATTGTCTTCCTGCTTTAGACTGATCAGTAACAAAGTAAATGCTGTAATAGTCCAGAACCATGAGAAAGTAAATACCTATCACTAAAGCCACTAGTTTGTGGCTTATGTTGTGGCGGTCTGAATTGACTTTTATACTCTTATAGGAACGATACTCGAGGTCCTGTTTGTCCAGAGAATTGATTCCATATCCTGCCTTGGGCAGGATTGTGTTTACAAGGAATTATAAAGGAGATGAGAGAATTTCACTTTTGGTACACAAGTTTTCAGCCAGGCCTGTTATTACAACCATGCCTGATCCTAGCCTTCTAAGGATATGGTGCCTCTTTGTCCTGTTGTCTGTGGGCTCTGAATAGTCTCACTTTTTTCTATTAGTCACACCCTGTGGGTACTTTAGTATTATTTAAATCTCACTTTCAGTGGCGGTTCCTTTCCTATCTCTCTGACTATATATATGGTCAATGTCCAAAACAATATATATATATATATATATATATATATATATATATATATATTGCTTTCAGGGAGTCTTTGTTTTGAATATCAGTTTGGGTACACCACAAGGCTCATTTGTTAAAAATCTTGGTCTCAAAGTCTTACACTAATGTTGCAAAGATTAAACTGACTTAATCTAATTATGCTCGTTAGAGGCGAGGCCTACGGGAAAATGATTAGATTGGATTTAGTTATTAGATTGGGGCCCATACAATCAAATCATGGCAGCTTCGTCAGGAGAGACACACATAGACATGCACCTCTTCTTCCACTTGAAGCTGCAGGGTATCCTAGGACTCTGTTAGCTGGGAAGATTTCACCAAAGGCAGAACTCACAGGACCTACCTGATCTCAGTCGGTGAACCTCCAACATTAGGAGGGAAACAAAACTTTTTTCTTCATCAGCAGCCTGTTTCCAATGTTTCACTGTAGCAACAAAAACTGACTAATGTGGTGCACATCAGAGAAGAGGTAAAGGTGGTGATGGCTGTTTGGTTAAGTGTTTGGTTAATGGTGGTTACCATGTTGCTTAAGACACCTGTTTCCCATATCAGAGGGCCTGAGTTCAAGTTTTGGCTCTTCTCTGGATTCCAGCTTTCCGTTAATGCATGTTCTGGGAGTTGGCAGTTTATAACTCAAGTACTTGAGTCCCTGTCACTCACGTGGAAAACCTGGATTTCAGCCTAGACCAAAACTTGGTATTGTGGGTATTTTGGAAGTGTATTAGCGAAGGTCTCTCTCTCTCTCTCTCAATCTCTCTCCCTCTCCCTCTCTCTATCCCTTTTCCTCTCCCTCTCGTTTTCTTTCCCTGCCTTACAAACAAATCACAATAATAAATACATAAATATTTTAAAAAGAAGTAAATGTAAAAATATCTTCCTTAGTAGTTATAGATTGAGATTCAAAAGTTTCATTTTTATTATTCTGCAGTAAAATGAGTTGGTATGCTTTATTGAAATCTTAATTATAAATATGTACTGCTTCCACTGTTGCATGATTTTAATTGGTTACTTAAAATGAATTATTTCAATTTCTAAAAAGCTATTACCAAAAACCCTCTCTTATAATAGATTTTAGTATTTTACAGTCTGTGAGGAAATTGAGGCACTCACTAATCCTCCCATTTTGCAGATGAGAAGACTATCACAAGGTGATAAATTATAATATAATGATATTAATGTTAGGGCAGTTATAATATTGTAACCAGGAGTCATTAATAGCTATGGTGGTAATTTCTACACTGATTTGAAATCATATTTTATCAGTTCATCTTGAACTCTAGAAAGCTGGAAGATAGATATTATATATATCCAATTATTTTTATTACAAATTCCAACAGGAATTCACACCCACAGATACCAAGCTACTGTCAGAATTAACTATTCATTATCCCTCTAAACATGCATATTCTTGCCTACCTGGTTCCCCTTTCTTCCACAATCCACATGTTTTCATTATTTGCGGATTGGAGTCAGCCCCATTTTCTCCCTAAAATCTACATTTAATAGCTGGTTATGTTGATTTTTTCGTCTATTAAATTTGTTTGCCCCATTTTGACATTTCATGATACTTTGTTGTTCAATCCTTTTGGGAAGCTATTGTTTTGGGTTACCACTTACATTTACTTATGTGCATATTGTTGCCCTAATTAAATTGTAATTATTTTAGGGAAAGGATATAACACACGGCCACGTTAAGAATAGTACAATGTACATAATTAACATTTTTCTGAATGCATGAAAATAATGAATGAAACATGCTCTGAATCACATTCTCATAGGCAAGCTCCTGAAGAAAGAATTACATTATTTGACTTTGCCAACATTTCTGGGAGGGAATTATGTAATTTTAGAAGCTATGTCTTCCAATAAATGTCCATTTTAGTGTCTTTAGTGACCTGTAAGAATTTACTCAGTTACCAAGATGCCCAAATTAGTTTCAAGGGTGTTACCAACACACAGGAAGAACCTGACATTAAATACTGGGCTTTTCACTCTGGTGTTTATCATGGAACAACTAGGAAAGAAGCATACATAGTCTATTGTTTGCTGTCAAAGAGTTGTTGTTCAATGTTCTGGGCAGTCTGCAAGGTCCTCTGGGATGTATCCAAGCCTCAGAATCTCATAGCTAGATCGCAGAATCAAGACCAGAATTCTACTGCTATGTCCAACATTTAGTACAATCAAATGGAATGCAATATTGAAATATGAAATGTAATGTTTCAGCTAAATCAGTGTTCAAGTTGGCAATTTATTGTAAGCAGCCTGTTCACAATTGAGGAATTTACTATTGTCTAGACCAAATTTCAGACAGCGAGCCACAAATCCCAATGTAGAGACTATTCTGTGGTTTCATAGCTTGAATAATTTTCTCCTAAAGTCATTGAAGAAAAAAATGATAGAATAATGAATCCTAAGAAAGGCATTCCTCATCACAATTTATCTATAATCATAAATAATGACAGCTATATTCAAAGTGTACCTGGTATCTTACTAAGGACTGGAAATAAATAAATCTACCATTAGACAGACAGCCTTTGTTAATTATGTACCAAGTCCAATATGCTTATTAAAAATTTTAGTAGAGTTATTTTAATCTGAAGTAGTCCTAGCTATTGGATGAACAATTTTAATTTTTATACGTAGACAGCAATTTTACTATAAAAATAGATAATTTATACTGGTAATTATAAGTGTTGTTATATCAATAATATTGTGCAAAAAGTTCTAAATTTGTTAGCCTTCTTTCTTTAGTTGGTAGTTAATTATTGAGACTTGATAACACCAAAAAAGGTAAATGAAATACATTTTGCTTCTAATAAATCATAAGATATCATTGCTGCACAAAAAATAAATTTGGATAATTTGAAATAACAAAGACTATGAACAGCCATAAACTTAGTAAGACTTTGCTCATAAAAATAAAGAGCCAATTGGAACACCATTGTACAATGGAGGGGCAGACCATTGGAACACTCCTTGCTACTCAAAGAAAGTTAGCTATTACCAACAATGATTTGGCCAAGGAAATAAGCTAAATTGCATAATCTATGAAGGAAAATGAATTCTCCACACCACTGGTCAACTTTTTTTAACTATACTAGCAATATCTATTGAAGTTCAATAAGAAATTGGATAGGATGACCTCAAAATGTTTTTCCAACTTTAAAATTTATGATTCTATGACTAATATATTTGAAGTTGAGTATTGATCAGGCAGATAGGAAAAATTTGCTGCATAATGCAGACTATTTTTTGATGTTTCAAAAGCACAAAAAAGAAAAATTTGTTTTCATCGAATTTTTGTTTGTCTTTTCACCTTTGGAACAGTAAAAACTGTTAGAGTCTCCTAACAAGCAGCATTTCTCAAAAATAAAATAGAGCAATAAATTACTATCTAATAAGAATCAATTTCCTAATGTACATTGTGCATTAAGAAAATTGATTTTGAAGTCTTAAATAAACCTCTAACTATATCCATTATAAAATACTTACTACAAGTTTCCATACACCACAAAAAAAAAAAAAAAAGAAAGAAAGAAAAAGTCATTTCTTCCCTTAAGGGGAAAAGAGTTGTAGCTGAAGGCTCTTTAACCAATTTTAAAGTTATGAAAGAAGAAAATGCCCCTGCTAAATTCACTAATTGGATTAGGGTCTGTAGCTTTATTACTGTAAGGAAAATATAATGATAAACAGTCTAAGATTACTGGCCATGTGTTTCTGATAAAACATTCATTAAACATTTATTAGATCACTTGAAGGTATTAATTTCAAAGTTTGTATCATGTTGAACACAGTCATTCTTTTTCTTTTTTGTTCTAACCAATTTCTTTGGAAGAGCATGGGATTTGGAAAGAGAAGTCCTGAGTTTATGTCCATGTTTTGACTCATAAAAACTCTATAATCTTGGACTCACTACTATATTTCCCTGCAGATAAATTGTAAGTGTTATTTATTTATGTTTATTTATTTGAAAAGCAAAATGACAGAGAAAGAAAAAGAGTGTGAGAGAGAAAGAAAGAGAGAGAGAGAAAGAGCGAGAGGGAGAGAGAGAGAGAGAGGAAAAGAATGAGAGAGAGAGAGAGTGAGAGATCTTTCATTCACTTGTTCACTTCCAAAATGCCTAGGCAAGGTTGAAGCTAGCCAGGAACTCCATCCAGGTCTCCCACATGAGTATCAGGAACACAGATACTTGAGCTACATCTGCTACCTCTTGGGGTGTGTATTAGCAGGAATGTGGACCAGAAGCAGAGGCAGAACTCAATTCCAGGCACTCCATTTAACCTACTGTATCACAACACATGACTTTTTTGCAGATCAGTTTTCTTGTGTTTTAAAATTGCTGAGATATTCATACTATACAATGGGGTCTGCATGAGTGCTTCATAATCTATATAGGCACATTAAAATGTTTATTATATAATACGGCAGGGAGAGTTGGTTGCCACCAAAACCTTTCCATTTTATCATATACTGCTGTACCTGTTTGATGGAACGAGGCTCCATTTCTAAAGACATCTTGTAGCCAGCAATGGCCTTGTGACTAGGTCATATCAGCATAATGATAAATGGCAACTATCATTTTCTGAGCAAGGTAATAAGCTTGTGCCTACTATACACTGCTTTTATCCTTCTTCAAGATCATAAAATTTAGTATGTCCCCAGGGGCTAACAGAAGATAGGGGAATTTTCACCCTTAAGCCACAGTATGGAAAAGAACTGCCCATTTATCAGGAATACCATCCCTGAATATGTATAGTGATCTTGTGTTGAACATACATTTGTGGATATATATTTTTATTACAGTTTACTAGACCCTTCCTGATTTAGAAGTTGACATCTTGAAATTAAGTGGTCTTGTGAATGGAAGGGGAGAGGGAGTGGGAGAGGGGAGGGTTACGGGTGGGAGGGATGTTATGGGGGGGAAGCCATTGTAATCCATAAGCTGTACTTTGGAAATTTATATTCATTAAATAAAAGTTTAAAAAAAGAAATTAAGTGGTCTTATTTATACTATTTAATAACCCAAAAGCTATAATAGGTAGAATGGGCTTAACAGCTAGGCAACAGGAAATTGATGTAGGCTGGGAAGTTGAGGACCTATGCTATGCAGGATCAAAATATTTAGCTAAACTGCTGCCAAAGATAAGTGGGAAGGCAGAAGATCTAAGACCATGGTTCTAAAAAAATTGCTGGAAAGAGCCTGAGTGTTAGTGTGTGTTGGCTTTACATGCTACTTTTAGCAAAGTATTTCAAGAACAAGATTAGCTCATATATGACTGACCAACAAGTAGCAGGGCTAAAATGTCAGCAGCTCTTGGAGTCCACACAACGTTTGCTCTCCAGAGACCATTAATAATTTTCAGGGAAAAAAAAAGGCATACAGGCATGTAGCAAAGGCCACATTAAAGGCATTGTTTTTTCCATCCAAGTTTATTCTTACAAATGTTTTAAGCTAGCATCCACAAAATTTGGAGCAGGCATGAGAGAAAGAAAGCAACATTGTAAGGCAGACTTAATATCTATGTCAAGGAAAACATTGAAGTTATAATTATAGGCACAATGAACTAACCAGAAGCAAGTATTTCTGTATTTGGTGGTAAGAGAAATGGAATGAGTAACTAGTTTCTCCACTGTCCTTACTATACACTTTTATCAATCTCTGTCCTCTATCAAGATGTGGGCATGTTATTAATGCTCACCAAATAGTATGAATAGAAATGTCGAGAACCACTTTGAAGCAAAGAATGTAGTAAATTGGTCTGCCTCCTGCACCTCCATTTCCTCTGATCCTAGTGGGTCCCAATCCAAGGAAATATTGAGTAACGTTCCAGGATAAACCCAGGTCTGTGAGTCAGCCTGTGGAAAAAGAGCATGATCTATTTTGTGAGCTAGGAAAAAGTGTGCATTGCATTTGAGCTATTCACATCATTTTAATGCCTATTTGTTAAAATAAAAAAAAGTTCGGTGCTATCTTCCACACTGGAGTTTCATCATTTGCAAAATTATTTCTCAGAGGAAGATACAGTGTTAACAAATTCTTCTTAAAGTTCTCTTATGGAGTAAAAAAAATGTAGGATGAACTACAGTGTATGATGCATGTTGGGGGATTTTTGCTTTTCAAAGTAGATGCAAAAAATCCTCACACACATTTGGGCTGCTTTCCATAATATGAGATCCAGGGACTAAGATTCTGTGGTATCTTTCTTTTTAGGATGTTTCTGATTTCGTTTTTCTGAATACTAATGAGAAT
This sequence comes from Oryctolagus cuniculus, assembly GCF_051225735.1. NCBI lineage: Eukaryota > Metazoa > Chordata > Mammalia > Lagomorpha > Leporidae > Oryctolagus > Oryctolagus cuniculus. The sequence continues at coordinate 17,510,947 of NC_142870.1, read as the reverse complement.
GATTGTAGATAAAGTCATTATGAAATAAAACTTCATCTATATAAACATTTCCAGCTTTGTGTGTTATTTTAGGTATTTAAATTTATTGGTCAAATTCTTTTAAAAATTTATTCATTTATTTGACTGTCAGAATTACAGAGAGATGGGGAGAGATATGGAGAAAAACAGATCTTCCATTTGCTTCTCAAATGCACACAACAGCTGCATCTGGGTCAGGCGGAAATTAAGAGCTTGAAACTCCATCTGGATCTCCCACATGGATAGCAGGGATCCAAGCACCTGAGCCATTTGCTGCTGCCTTCCCAGTCACATTGGCAGATAGCTGGATCAGAAGTGGAGCTTTTGGTATTTAAACCAGCACCCATATGTGATGCTTGTGTCACAGGCAGCAGCCCAACCTGCTGCAACACAACATCAGCCCCCTTGATCAGTTTCCATATATAAAATTTTAGTACTTTGTAATGATATAAGGATTCTTTAAAAAGTTTGAGGAACCTGGAATTGAGGAATAATGTGTAGTTTCCAAAATCTTTTTGAAACACCCTCAGATAGATGGCCCTCAACTTGCAATGAGGTTACATCCCAGGGATGCACATTAGCAGAAAGCTAGGTAGTAGAGCTTTTAGAACTCAAACCCAGGGACTCTGCTACACCAAACAATTTACTGTCTTTTATTAGTCTACATAGAGGGATACAGAAAAAAAAATAAAAAAGAAACTAAAACTTGAAAATGTATTGTAGATAAGTGAATATTTTTACTTATGAGATGGCATATAATCATTATCACACCTAAATAAATTTCAAATTGGAGCTAACCACTGGATATTTAGAAAATAGGAAAATAGGGGCCGGTGTTGTGGCATAGCGGGTAAAGCCAATGCCTGCAATGCTGGCACCCTATATGTGCACCGGTTTCAAGTCCCAGCTGCGCCTCTTCCAATCCAGCTCTATGCTGTGGCCTGGGAAAGCAACAGAAGATGGCCCAAGTGCTTGGGCCCCTGCACCTGTGTGGGAGACCAGATGAAGAAAAATCAGACCATGGGAATAATAAATATTCTACAATGAAATCACTCTGGTGTGACCTGAGTGTCAGTTCCCCTGGAGTCCATGGGTAGTAGAAGACATGAGTGCCTTTGGTATCCTTGATAGCAGTGAAAAAAACTCTAATTCAGAATAAGGTTCATATTTAGTGAATAGAGAAGTAGAAGTAAAGATTAAGCTCAAAGGAAATATGCTGGTTAGTTTATGGAAGTAGAAGAAATGAAGCCTGTTAGAAACAGCCACTCTCTATGTAATTCTTCCATTTCAAGGAGGAGAGAGGGCAGCATTCAAAATTACAGAGCAAGATGAAGCAGAGATGAGATGATCTCAATCAGAGCTACTGTAATGCTGGTAAGTAATAAAATTTAGACACTTTATTTTGTAGATCAAATCTGAACCAGAGCTGATGAAGCTAACACTAGGAGTGGAGTGGAGCAAACCACTGGGAAGTATCCAAGAGCCGAGAGGACTCAGAGATTGTAGGTCGGTGGTCATTAGAATAGAGAGAGTTATGTTATGATGAAAGATACTGAAGAAGGCTGTGGTGAAAGAAAAGTTGCCTAAAAAATCGACACCTCCTCTTTAAGTAGATGGTAAAAAGTGTCTCCGTGAAAAAGTAATGAGGATTTACCTTTCAGAGAAAACACATTTTCCATTGCAACAGAAATGCGCAAGAAATCCTTACACAAAATACAGCCAAGAGAACGATTGTTAGTACTTTCATTTTCTAATTGATTACCAAATAATCCTAATAATAAATCTCTTAAAAATAGGAAAATATTTTTCTTGCCAAAAATGATTTTCTTTTTCTTAGAAGCACAAATACTATGAAACATAAGATCATATTTCTAATTTAATAACAACATGGTTTATGTTTTAGAATGATTTGTTTCTAAACTTTTGCCTAAACCTTTGTCAATGACAAACTATGTAATTACTATTATTCTTTTCTTTTAAGATTTATTTATTTACTTGAAAGTCTGAGTTACACACAGAGAGAAGGAGAGGCAGAGAAAGAGAGAGAGGTCTTCCAGACGCTGGTTCACTCCCCAGATGAAAGAATGGCCAGAGCTGCACGAATCTGAAGCCAGGAGCCTGGAGCTTCTTCCAGGTCTCCCACATGGGTGCAGGGGCCCAAAGACTTGGACCATCTTCTACTGCTTTCCCAGGCCATAGCAGAGAGGTGGATTAGAAGTGGATCAGCTGGAACTCGAACCGGCACCCATATGGGATGCTGGCACTGCAGGCGGCGACTTTAGCCACTATACCACAATGCCAACCCCTACAACATTCTTTTTAAAAAGATTAATGTATTTGTTTGAAAGAGACATACAGGGAGAAAGAGAGATATAGAGAGATATCCCATCCCCTGATTCACTCTCCAAATGGCTTCTGTGACCAGGGCTGGGCCAGGCAGATTCCAGAAGCCAGGGGCTTCTTCCAGGTCTTCTTTGGGTGCTGGGACCCATGTCCTTGGGCCATATTCCTCTGGTTTCCCAGGTACATTAGCAAGGAGTTGGATTGGAAATGGAGCAACTAGGACTCAAACTGGTGCCCATATGGTGTGTCTACACAGAAGGTGGAGACTTAACCTTCCACACCACGGTGCTGGCCTGAGAATTGCATCATTGTTGTCTAAGGAAAACACTTTGAAACTTTACAGCAAAGTTAGATAATATAAAATATGATTATGTGGAAAAAAGCAATATTCTTTCTCAAAACAAAAGTTTTCTCACAGGAAAATTGCATGTATATGTGCTTTTATAAATGTATATATATGTATGTTTATATACACACATGCATATAATCACACACACAATGCACACACAGAGGCATATATACATATTACACATATAATCAAGAACATACATATATATCTGGGGGCATCAAAATGTTCATAGGAAATGAAATTAAAAGATAAAAATAAAAAAGGGTCTCGGAGCTCTGGGGGCCCTCCTCTGACAGATACGCGGCGCGGTCCAGACAGCGAGCAAGCTGACGCGCGAGTGCTGGGCGCAGCCATGATTACCTCAGCCGCTGGAATTATTTCTCTTCTGGATGAAGAAGAACCACAACTTAAGGAATTTGCATTACACAAATTGAATGCAGTTGTCAATGACTTCTGGGCAGAAATTTCTGAGTCGGTAGACAAAATAGAAGTTTTGTATGAAGATGAAGGTTTCCAGAGTAGGCAGTTTGCAGCCTTGGTGGCCTCTAAAGTGTTTTATCACCTGGGTGCTTTTGAGGAGTCTCTGAATTACGCCCTTGGGGCAGGTGACCTCTTCAATGTCAATGATAACTCTAAATATGTGGAGACTATAATAGCAAAATGCATTGACCATTACACCAAACAGTGTGTAGAAAATGCAGATTTGCCTGAAGGAGAAAAAAAGCCAATTGACCAGAGATTGGAAGGTATTGTGAATAAAATGTTCCAGCGATGCCTAGATGATCACAAATACAAGCAGGCAATTGGCATTGCTCTGGAGACACGAAGACTGGATGTCTTTGAGAAGACCATACTGGAGTCGAACGATGTCCCAGGGATGCTGGCGTACAGTCTAAAGCTCTGCATGTCTCTAATGCAGAATAAACAGTTTCGGAATAAAGTCCTGAGAGTTCTGGTTAAGATCTACATGAACTTGGAGAAGCCTGATTTCATCAATGTTTGCCAGTGCTTAATTTTCTTAGACAATCCTCAGGCCGTGAGTGATATCTTAGAAAAACTGGTAAAGGAAGACAACCTCCTGATGGCTTATCAGATTTGTTTTGATTTGTATGAAAGTGCTAGCCAGCAGTTTTTATCATCTGTAATCCAGAATCTTCGAACTGTTGGCACTCCTATTGCTTCTGTACCTGGATCCACCAATACGGGTACTGTCACAGGATCTGAGAAAGACAGTGACTCAATGGAAACAGAAGAAAAGACAGGCAGTGCACTTACAGCAAAGACACCAGAAGCGAGTCCAGAACCCAAGGACCAGACTTTGAAAATGATTAAAATTTTAAGTGGTGAAATGGCTATTGAATTACATCTGCAGTTCTTGATACGAAACAATAACACAGACCTAATGATTCTAAAAAACACAAAGGATGCAGTACGGAATTCTGTATGTCACACAGCAACTGTTATAGCAAACTCTTTTATGCACTGTTTATGCACTCTTTTATGCACTACCAGTGACCAGTTTCTTAGAGATAACTTGGAATGGTTGGCCAGAGCCACTAACTGGGCAAAATTTACTGCCACAGCCAGTTTGGGTGTAATTCATAAGGGTCATGAAAAGGAAGCGTTACAGTTAATGGCGACATACCTTCCCAAGGACACTTCTCCTGGATCAGCCTATCAGGAAGGTGGAGGTCTCTATGCATTGGGTCTCATTCATGCCAATCATGGTGGTGATATAATTGACTATCTGCTTAATCAGCTTAAGAATGCCAGCAATGATATTGTTCGACATGGTGGCAGTCTGGGCCTTGGTTTGGCTGCCATGGGAACCGCACGCCAGGATGTGTACGATTTGCTAAAAACAAACCTTTATCAGGATGATGCTGTAACAGGAGAAGCAGCTGGCCTGGCCCTAGGTTTGGTTATGTTGGGCTCTAAGAATGCTCAGGCTATTGAGGATATGGTGGGCTACGCACAAGAAACTCAACATGAGAAGATTCTGCGTGGGCTTGCTGTTGGAATTGCATTAGTGATGTATGGGAGGATGGAAGAGGCTGACGCTCTCATTGAGTCTCTGTGTCGTGATAAGGATCCAATTCTTCGACGTTCTGGAATGTATACCGTAGCCATGGCTTATTGTGGCTCTGGTAACAACAAAGCTATTCGACGCCTGCTACATGTTGCTGTAAGCGATGTCAATGATGATGTCAGGAGGGCAGCAGTAGAATCACTTGGGTTCATTTTATTCAGGACCCCTGAGCAGTGCCCGAGTGTTGTCTCTTTATTGTCAGAGAGTTACAACCCTCATGTACGCTATGGAGCAGCGATGGCCCTGGGGATCTGCTGTGCTGGTACAGGAAACAAGGAAGCAATTAATTTGCTAGAACCAATGACAAATGACCCTGTGAACTACGTAAGGCAAGGGGCTCTCATAGCTTCAGCTCTTATCATGATCCAGCAGACTGAAATCACTTGTCCAAAGGTGAATCAGTTCAGACAGCTGTATTCCAAAGTCATCAATGATAAGCATGATGATGTCATGGCTAAGTTTGGCGCTATTCTGGCCCAGGGCATACTGGATGCAGGTGGTCACAATGTGACAATCTCCTTACAGTCCAGGACTGGGCACACTCATATGCCTTCTGTGGTTGGCGTCCTTGTCTTTACACAGTTCTGGTCCTGGTTTCCTCTTTCACACTTCCTGTCATTGGCTTATACCCCTACCTGTGTCATCGGCCTTAATAAGGACTTAAAGATGCCGAAAGTTCAGTATAAATCCAACTGTAAACCATCCACATTTGCATATCCTGCTCCTCTGGAAGTACCAAAAGAAAAAGAAAAGGAAAAGGTTTCCACTGCTGTGTTATCTATTACTGCCAAGGCTAAAAAGAAGGAAAAAGAAAAAAGAAAAAAAGGAGGAGGAGAAAATGGAAGTGGATGAAGCAGAAAAAAAGGAAGAAAAAGAGAAGAAAAAAGAACCTGAGCCAAACTCAGTTACTGGATAACCCAGCCCGAGTTATGCCCGCCCAGCTTAAGGTCCTTACCATGCCAGAGACCTGTAGATACCAGCCTTTCAAACCACTCTCCATCGGCGGCATCATCATTCTGAAGGACACCAGTGAGGACACTGAAGAGCTGGTGGAGCCTGTGGCAGCACACGGCCCGAAGATTGAGGAGGAGGAGCAAGAGCCAGAACCTCCAGAGCCGTTCGAGTACATCGATGACTAAGGACCAGAGGATCTCATTGCTCACCTGAAGAAGAGCGTGGCTCCTGTGGGACGTGCCTCTGAACAACCTTGTGCTGAGACCCACTACCCGATGCATGTATCATTGCCGCTGCGCTGACCCGGAGAACCTGGTCTCCACGTCTGTGGTTGGAAGAAGATACGTGGCTATTCAGTGTGCTCTTTCACAGAACCTGGTTTTCAAATAAATATATTAAACTCTAAAAAAAAGATAAAAATAAAAAAGATAAACTTTATTTATCAACATAAGTTCCATCAAGTTCAAAACATCATTGTAAGCATTGATAACAGTCAATTACTCCATTCTGAAACAGGTGAGGGTTCTGGGATATTAAAAATGCTAATGTAGTATTTTTAATTATTAAAAAATAAAGGAAAATAGATGTACATTTTAAATTGTTTGATATTAGGATGCAAAAATAGAAGGATCCAAATCAGGACTGAAAACTGAATACCTAATGATTTCCCATCATTCAAAATTGTCCTCACTTGACAAGAAAAATGGACACGTGCCTTGGGGTGTTACAGAAGAATTATTTGGTACAGCATTCCCAGGTATTTTTTTCTGCTAAAGCTTTGGTGCTAACTTTCTCAAAATACTTTCCTAGTAAGTATACCTTATCACTTTTTGACCCTTTAAAAAGTCCACAAGCAAAACTCCTTGAATGTCAAAAAAAAAAAAAAAATCAAAAACCTCTTGTCATTGCCATATTATTTGCTTTAAATCGGTCCATTTTTTGTGCTTCAGTTGGTACATTTCCACCTCTTTTAGTTATTGCTTTAATTATCCTTTGTCTTCAGGATCATACTAGTAAAACCATATATCATCTCCTGTTAGAAATCTTTGAAGAAATGCTTGATGGTGTTAATCATACTTGTTTAAACTTTCTACTAAAATCTCTGATCTTATCTGCAGCTGATTTGAATGCAACAGTTTTAGTACCCATGAAGCAGAAAGTTTCCTCCACTTTAATTTTTCTATCATAATTTTGCAAGCCAAAGCTGTTGAGATGTCTATAATGTTGGCCATAGTTTCTGCTATGAATTGTTGTCCCCTTTCAATTATGACATGAAAGATTCCTTTGCAAAATGATATACTGGTGTGGGTTTCATCTTCACCAGCATCTCATCCCTTCTGGAAATGAATTATCCATGTGTAAAATGTTAATTTTATTGGAACATTGTTCTCATAAATTTTTCATCAGCATCGATCATCTCACCATCCTTCCACCCAAACTTTAACACCAAGTTGGTGTTTATTCTTGCTTCAGTTTTAGCAGAAACCTTGCTTTTTTTATAAGGATTCTTTTCAAATTGATATTTTATTTCTTTTAGTTCCTTAAATGACATCTTATTCAGATGTGTTGTAACAAGTTAGTATGAGTTTATTTTGGTGCAAAGAAATAGAAATGAATTCATAGAGTTTTTTTCATAATACACATTTTCCATAAAAGTCAAGAAGTCCCTTAATATACAAATATAGATATCATTTGTTTAAAGTGAGCAATCTGGGGTGGACATTGTGACACAGTGGCTAAGCCATGTTTTAATCATATAGAGTGCTGGTTGGAGTCCTAGCTACCCCACTTCTCATCCATCTTCCTGGGTAGCAGAAGATGATAGCTGAAGTTTTGGGACCCCTGGCACTCATGTGGGAGACCTTGATGGAGTTCCAGGCTCCTGGCTTTTGTCTGGTCCAGCTAAGTTGTTCTGAGCATTTGGCTAAGAAACAGTTGTAAACTCCTAGAGCATTGAAGGCACATTCAACCCACAAAAAGAGCCTTACAGAAAAGATTGGAAGATTTACTTGTTCAAAGAATGTAGAAAATCAATCATTAACTGACCACTAAGTTATTGAAATAAGATTTCAGAGATTGCACCTATTGATAGTACAGACTTTAGAGAATTAGATCAGGAAACACACGAGACAAACTAATAGCAACAGTCAAAGCAAAACCTGGGTAAGGGTGGGGGAAGTGTGATTACCAGATTTGCAACAATCTATGGTTAAAAATGTTAAGTTTTCCGACAAGGAATTATAAGCCAAAGATATCAAAGCACATGTCCGTACATAAGAAAAAGCAGTCAGCAGAAACTGTCACTGAATCAGCTCGTATGTTGGAGTATGGACACAAGTTTCTATCAGGTATTCCAAATATGATCAAAAAATTAAAACCTTCGGTGAGAATTTGATGTCACCATTAAGTCACCATTTGTAATTGCCCAAATAACAATTGTCTTCATTCACCCAAATGGCATCTAGCATCTCAGCTTTCTATAAAAGATAAAGCAAAGAGCACTAGTAAAATTAGTTACATGGTAAATGTAAAAGATTGTAATATAAAAGTATCTTTGTTCTAAAGCTTTTACTATCTGATTTCAATGATTTAATAAAGTAATAATTACAGAAATGATTGGCTTAAATGCATAAAGATGTGATTTGCATTAAAACATTATTTAAAAGGAGTGTAAGGGAACAGATTTTATAAGGAAAATTCTTGGCATACCATTGAAATAAAGTCCATGCTAACCTAAACTACATCATTTTTAGTTGTTTAATTTTAATCCTAGGACAACCTTAAAGAAATTAATGCAAAATATATGCTCACTTGGAAGTACCCCTGATGGTAGAGCTAGAAATGTGCCATGGGATTCCAAATCCCATTAAGGTGGCATGTACAAGTGTCATCTTACTAGTTAAAGTGGTCAGTTTGTTCATAATTGATCAAAGAGATAGGATTAAGTGTCAAAGGGATAACATAAACAAGACTAGTGTCTGCTATTAATAACCAATAGAATCAAAAAGAAGAGAATGATCCAACATAGGAAGCGGGATACACAGCAGACTCATAGAATAGCAGATACCCTAAACAGCACTCTGGCCTCAGAATCAGCCCTTAAGGCATTTGGATCTGGCTAAAAAGCCCATGAGAGTATTTCAGGCATGGAAAGCCAAGACACTCTGGCAAAAAAAATGACATAAATGAAAGATCTCTGTGAGTGAGATCCCAGCAGAAAGAATGGGCCATCAAAGAAGGAGGTACCTTTCTCTGAAGGGAGGAGAGAACTTCCATTTTGACTATGGCCTTGTCTAAATAAGCTTGGAGTTTGTGAACTCAAGAGGCTCCCATAGCCTTTGCAGCTCATGACAAGAGCCTCAGATGATTACTGACATTATAAATAAGTGCGTCAATTGTTAAATCACAACAGGTGTCACTGTGCATTTACTCCCCATGTAAGATTTTTGTCCTTAATATTTTGTACTATGTGAATTAATGGTATAATAGTCTAACTAGTATTCAAACAATACTTTATACTTTGTGTGCTTGTGTGGGTGCAAACTGTTGAAATTTTTACTTAGTATATACTAAATTGATCTTCTGTATCTAAAGATAATTAAAAATGAATTTTAATGAAGAATGGAATGGGAGATGGGATGGTTTGCGGGTGGGAGGGTGGTTATGTGGGGAAAAACTGCTATAATCCAAAAGTGTACTTTCAAAATTTATATTTAATAAATAAAAATAAATTAATACAAAACAGTATATCAAAAGTGGCAGTGTGAATGTAAGTATGAAGTAATAAATGAACAAATAATACATAAGTATGTACATAGCATGTGTTTGTGTAAAATGTGTGCATACGCACACACACACAGATACTCTGTTACCCATGGTTTCACTTTCCATGATTTTAACTACATGCAGCAATCAGTCCTTGACTTTTTGAAAGGGATCACAGTCACATTCATATAAATTTTATTACAGCATATTTTTACAATTGCTTTATTATTACTTATTGTTCTTTTTATCTAATTTATAGACTGATCCTTATCATAGGAATTTGTGTATAAAAACATTATGTATGCATGAGAGAGAGAGAGAGAGAGCTTTTTTGTTACTTTTCGTGGATTCAGGCATCCACTAAGGGCTTTGCAGTGTACTTGCCATGGATAAAGGAGAACTACTGTATCGATACATAGACAAATAGGTATCAAAAAGGAAAATTATAGATACAAATTCTAGTTTATCAATGATTATGCTCAAGCTGACTTGCCCCAAATGGTAGAGTTAGAAACATACCAGGGGATTCCAATTCAATCCCATCAAGGTGGCATGTACCAATGCCATCTCACTATTCCAAGTGATCAATTTCAGTTCACAGTTGGTCATGGTGGAGGGACTGGGAGTCAAAGGGAGCACATAGACAAGTCTAGTACCTGCTAACGCTAACCGATGGAGTAAATAAAGGGGAGAGTGATCCAACATGGGAAGTGAGATACTCAGCAGACTCATAGAATGGCAGATGTCCTAAATAGCACTCTGGCCTCAGAATCAGCCCTAAAGGCATTCGGAGCTGGCTGAAGAGCCCATGAGAGTATTTCAGGCATGGAAAGCCAAGACACTCTGGCAAAAGATCTCTGCGAGTGAGATCCCAGTGGAAAGAACAGGTCATCAAAGAAGGAGGTACCTTTCTCTGAAGGGAGGAGAGAACCTCCACTTTGACTATGACCTTGTCTAAACAAGATAAGAGTCGGAGAACTCAGAGGGCTTCCATAGCCTTGGAAACTCATGACTGGAGCATAGGGAGATTACTGATGCCATAGACAGGAGTGTCAATTGGTAAAGTCAACAACAGGAGTCACTGTGCACTTACTCCTCATGTAGGATCTCGATCCTTAATGCGCTGTACATTGAGATTTAATGCCATAACGAGTACTCAAACAATATATTTCACTTTGTGTTTCTATGGGGGTGAAAACTGTTGAAATCCTTACTTAATGCATACTAAACTGATCCTCTGTAAAAAAAAAAAAAAAAAGAAATTATCAATTCCCAACTTGACTCTCACTGGGATTAAACATGACAATAGGTCTGCTCTGATTTCATCATCATTTAAAAAAATCATCTATTATTTTTCACTTTATGTTTCTGTGTGGGAGCAAACTGTTGAAATCCATACTTAATGTATACTAAGCTGATCTTCTGTATATTAAGATAATCGAAAATGAATCTTGATGTGAATGGAAGGGGAGAGGGAGTGGGAAAGGGGAGGGTTGTGGGTGGGAAGGACGGTATGGGGGGGAAGCCATTGTAATCCATAAGTCGTACTTTGGAAATGTATATTCATTAAATAAAAGTTAAAAAAAAATTTTTCAAACAAAAGAGTAATAAAAAATATGTGCTGGCTACAAGAAACACATTAAAATTCAAAGAATAGTAGGTTAGAAAAATAAGAGTTTTATTTGGGGCCAGCACTGTGGTGCAGCAGGTTAAAGCCCTGGCCTGAAGCACCGGCATCCCATATGGGCCCCAGTTCTAGTCCTGCTGCTCCTTTTCTGATCTAGCTCTCTGCTATGGCCTGGGAAAGCAGTGGAAGATGGCCCAAGTCCTCGGACCCTGAACCCACATGGGAGACCCGGAAGAAGCTCCTGGCTCCTGGCTTCGGATTGGCACAGCTCCAGCTGTTGCAACCTTCTGGGGAGTGAACCAGTGGATGGAAGCCCTCTCTCTCTGTCTCTACCTTTAAAAAAAAAGTTTTATTCTTTTGTATATGGGTTTCTAATTTTCCCAACATTATTCAGTGTCTTTCCTTTACAATAATTTCTTGGTGTCTTTGTCAAAAATCAGTTTCCAATTAACATTTGATTTCTGGGTTCTCTCATCTGTTCTGTTAATCTATTTGTTTTTATTCCAATACCATCCTTTTTTGGTTGCAATGGCTTTGTAGCAGTATATTTTAAAATAATGCCTCCAATTTTTTTATGCTCTGAGTCACTTTTATTATTTTTAATATTCTGCAGTTTTACACAAATCTTGGGATGTATTTTATATTTCTTTGAAGAATATCATTTTTAAAACACCATTAAAATGGATTTCAAAAGAGAACTTACCCATATGTACCCATAGTGGGTAAAGCCATTGCCTGCAGTGCTGGCATCTCATATGGGTACCAGTTCAAGTCCTGGATCTTCTACTTCCAATGCAGCTCCCTGCTAATGGTCCTGGGAAAGCAACAGAGGATCGCTCAAATGATTGAGCCCCTGATTCATGTTGGAGACCCAGAAGAAGTTCCTGGCTCCTGGCTTCAGACTGACCTAGCTCCAGCCATTGTGACCGTGTGGGGAGTGAACCAGCAAATAGAGGGTCTCTTTCTCTCTTTGGGTCTCCTTCTGTCTCCTCTCTCTCTCTCTCCATAACTCTGCCTTTCAAGTAAAATAAACAAATATTTTAGAGGGAGAGAACTATAATAATGATACTAACATCAGACAAGATGTACTAGCAAAAATATTATTATTAGGAAAAAATAAGCATGATATATAATAATAAAAGTGTCACTATTTTAAGAAGATATAACAGTTACAAACACATATGTACCTAACAACAGAGTCTTCAAATATATGGAGAAAATTTTACAATATTAAAAAAGATATAGATAAACCAAAAGACTACTGAGATAGTTCTATAGCCTTACTTACATAAGTAATAAGAACAACAAAGTAAACAGAGTTTCAACAAAGAAATAAAAGTTCAGAATAAGAAAACTATAATCTAGCCTCAAGCACTGTGGCATAGTGGGTTAAGCTGCTACCTACAATTCTAGTATTCCACAAGGGTGCTGATTCCCATCCTGGATGCTCCACTTGCTATCTATCTCCTTTCTAATTTGCCTAAGAAAGCAGCAGAACGAGGCCCAGGAACTTGGGGCGCTGCACCTATGTGGGAGACCTAGAAGAAGCTCCTGACCATTGGCCTTAGCCTACCCCAAGCCTGGCCATTTATGGCCATTTGGAGAGTGAATCAGCAGATGGAAGATTCTCTCTGTCTCTTCATTTAGAAAGAAATCTTAAAAAAAAAAAAAAAGGAAATGGAACCTCTTTATAAAATACAAGAATAGTTATAACCTAACTGGTGTTAACAATTTTGTAAAGAGCTCTCCATTCAATGATAGCAGAATTCACTTCTGAAGTACACAGGTAATGTTCCCCAAGATAAATCATATAACAATTGACAAAATAAGTCACACATTTTTGAGAATTTTAAAATATGCAGTTCGTTGTCAAACTACAAAGGAATTAAATTAATTAACTTATAAATGAATAACAAAGGGAAATTTGGAAATTCACAATTGTATAGAAATTAAACAATATATTCCTTAGTAATCAATAGGTCATGTTATTAAAACTGGTGCCATCTTATCTGAGGCACCATCTTAAACCCTGGGCACCACTTTAGGCTCTGGCCCAGTCGCCATCTCATACAATAATTTCAGTCTCAGTTCCTAAGACCAGCCTGGCTTACTAGAAGGCAGGTGACAAAATGGCCCAACCACAAGCATCAGCTCCACACCCACCCTAACAGGATTTGCTGCTTCCACTTCCTTATTTCTGCAAGGCTATAATAAGACCTGCTTTTTTGCCTGCACAGGCTCTCTTCTTTCTCTTCTCTCTCTTGCCTTCTCTCTCCAGCCTGTCAGGTCTCCCCCACCCCTGACAATAAACTTTCCTTTTGAATAAGAGAGGGAAGATATGTACAATTTGGGACATGCTCAAGCTGACTTGCCCCAAACGGTAGAGTTAGAAACATACCAGGGGATTTCAATTCAATCCCATCAAGGTGACATGTACCAATGCCATCTCACTAGTCCATTTGATCAATTTCTGTTCACAATTGATCATAATGATAGGACTAAGAATCAAAGGGATCACATAAACAAGACTAGTGTCTGCTAATACTACCTGATAGAACAAAAAAGGGAGAGAACAATCCAACATGGGAAGTGAGATACACAGCAGACTCATAGAATGGCAGATGTCCTAAACAGCACTCTGGCCTCATAATCAGCCCTTAAGGCATTTGGATCTGGCTAAAAAGCCCATGAGAGTATTCCAGGCATGGAAAGCCAAGACACTCTGGGGAAAAAAAAATGACCTAAATGAAAGATCTCTGCCAGTGAGATCCCAGTGGAAAGCACAGGTCATCAAAGGAGGTACCTTTCTCTGAAGGGAGGAGAGAACTTCCACTTTGACTATGATCTTGCTAAATATGATCAGAGTCGGTGAACTCAAAAGGCTTGGCAACTCATGACAAGAGCCTAGGGTGATTACTGATGCCATAAACAAGAGTGTCAATTTGTTAAGTCAACAACAGGAGTCACTGTGCACTTACTTCTCATGTAGGATCTCTGTCCTTAGTGTGCATTGAGATTTAATGCTATAACTAGTACTCAAACAGTATTTTTCACTTTATGTTTCTGTGTGGGAGCAAACTGTTGAAATCTTTACTTAATATATACTAAACGGATCTTCTGTATATAAAGAGAATCGAAAATGAATCATGATGTGAATGGAAGGGGAGAGGGAGCGGGAAAGGGGAGCGTTGTGGGTGGGAGGGACGTTATGGGGGGGGAGCCATTGTAATCCATAAGCCGTACTTTGGAAATTTATATTCATTAAATAAAAGTTAAAAAAAATAAACTTTCCTTTTAACTCCTGCGTTTGGTGTGTTTTGTGGTGGAATTTCAGGTAAAAGAAGATGTCATAAGGAAAATTAGAAAACAGTTGAGTCCAGGCCGGCACCGCAGTCCACTAGGCTAATCCTCCGCCTTGCAGTGCCAGCACGCCGGGTTCTAGTCTGGGTTGCCCCTCTTCCAGGCCAGCTCTCTGCTGTGGCCCAGGAGTGCAGTGGAGGATGGCCCAAGTGCTTGGGCCCTGCATCTCATGGGAGACCAGGAAAGCAGTATGAAGATGGCCCAAGTCCTTGGGCCCCTATACCAGAGTGAGAAGACCCAGAAGAAGCTCCTGGCTCTTGGATTCTGATCAGTGCAGCTCTGGCTGTTGTGGCCAATTGGGGAGTGAACCATTAGATGGAAGACCTCTCTCTTTCTGCCTCTCCTCTCTCTGTGTAACTCTGACTTTCAAATAAATAGATAAATCTTAAAAAAAAAAAAAAAAACACTTGAGCTATGAAGTATTAACATGATTCTTCAGTATTTCCACATACATTGAAAGCAGAAACATATAATTCCTTCCTCTCAGGACTACTTTTAATAAAATTTCTACATAGAACAGCCTTGGAGGGGTTGCTATGGCATAATGGGTAAAGGCACTGCCTGCAGTGCTGGCACCCCATATGGGGGCCAGTTTGAGTCCCGGCTGCTCCACTTCCAATCCAGCTCTCTGCTATGGCCTGGGAAAGCAGTAGAAGATGGCCCCAGTCCTCGTGCCCCTGTACCTGTATGGGAGACCCAGAAAAAGCTTCTGGCTACTGGCTTCAGACCCGCCCAGCTCCAGCCATTGCAGGCATTTGGGGGTGAACCAGCGGTTGGAAGACCTCTGTCTCTCTCTTTCTGCCTCTGCCTCTCTATAACTCTGCCTTTCAAATAATAACTAAATAAATCTTAAAAAAATAGCATTGGAAACTAGCAACAGTGATATTCATTGTCATCAGTTTCACACAGTAGTGTGACTATGAAATGTAGTGAGAACAATTTTCAAGATTATGAAAATAAGAGGACGAGGCCAGCGCCATGGCTCACTTAGTTAATCCTCCGCCTGCGGTGCCAGCATCCCATATGGGCGCTGGGTTCTAGCCCCGGTTGCTCCTCTTCCAGTCCAGCTCTCTGCTGTGGCCCTGGAGGGCAGTGGAGGATGGCCCAAGTGCTTGGGCCCTGCACCCGCATGGGAGACCAGGAAGAGACACCTGGCTCCTGGTTTCTGATAGACGAAACGCCAGCCATGGCGGCCATTTGGGGAGTAAACCAATGGAAGGAAGACCTTTCTCTCTGTCTCTCTCTCTCACTATCTATAACTCTACCTGTCAAATAAAAATTTAAAAAAAGTTAAAAAAAAGAAAGAAATTAAGAGGACTTAACTGCTTCTGAATTAATATTCAGTACTGAAGAAAATCTATTAATGACAATAATTTTAGGACATGGAATAACTTTTGGGGAAATTATTACCTAGAAGATATCATTTAGTAAATTCTGCTCATTTTTATTTCTAAATTATCTTGTATTAGCTTAAAAATTTACTTAATAATCTAATGCATATGAATAAATGGACAGCTGATAATAAGATAAGCCATTGTAGTCCTCTGATAGTCAAAAATTTCAGAAATATTTTCCACTAACTTTGGATTTTAAAGAATAGGAAAATTCCAGTTTATTAAATTTTCCAGAGAATTAACCAGAACAAAGAAAGTGATTGAAATGAAGAAACACAAAAATGGAGAGGAGTGATCATAACATTGAAATAATTGTTTCTCTAGTTTTTTTTTTTTTTGCATAAAACAATCTCATCTACCCAGAAACAATTGTGAGAGATAGACTTTTATATACTCAAATATTCACAAATATTAACATTTATAATTTTCCCCAGCAAAGATGATAAACATTTTCTTATAGACATGCCTAGTCTTCATCAAAAATATCTAATACTAAAATTTATTACTCAAATTAAATGTTGAAAATATCAATTAACCTGAAATTTTCAAAGAATAAACTTTTATTACAATAAAAATTGTAATAGAATTGTTACCGTGTTGTGCTAATAGGATAATAGATCCTTAAATACAACATTTTGAATAATAATAATAATAATTTCACAGAAATGATATCTCAAAAATATTTCAGAAATCCCAATGTATCTTATAAATTTAATGTGTATCATAATCATAATTTTTAACTTAAAATATACATTTTAATGGCAATATGGTCACCTTCCACTGAGATGTTTTTAATTTTCTGTCTGATATTTGTATCTGTAATGTCTTCACATTCTTCATCTTTCCTTCCTACTTTTACTAAAAAAATCATTTGCTTTAACTAGCTAACTTTACTCCTGAAACCAAGATACATGCCCTATGATATAGATGTCCTATATATAAAAACATTTATTGATGTATTTGTTAGTTGATTTACTCATTGTTATGCCTCATAAAATTGGAAATTCCATGAGAGTAAATCCATATCTGTCATCACTTACCTTACTCTGGAGAAAGAACTCCAAATTATCTATTTAAAAAATGAAATTAATATGGTAGATTTGTGCATTTATAAAGGTGTTCACTAATTTACTTATATGCACATTGATGAAATCTTTAAATATATATTATGGTCCATTTTCTAGGTGCTGAATAAGTGATGAATAAAACATGAAATCCCAGCTGTCTAGTAGCATACAATCTAGAATCTGTATGGCCATTAGCTAGGATATACCACAGCATACTTTCAACCAAAGAAAAGATGTCAAAAATGTTATATTTCCATGATTTAAGAAAAAAAAATGAAAATATGAGCACAAACATGCAGTAAAGGTGAAACGGGAAATACAGAGACAGAAAATTATAGAATTGAGCAGTTTTTAGTCATTGCCTTTTTTTTTTTTTTTTTTTGACATGCAGAGTGGACAGTGAGAGAGAGAGACAGAGAGAAAGGTCTTCCTTTTGCCGTTGGTTCACCCTCCAATGGCCGCCATGGCCGGCGCGCTGCGGCTGGCGCACCACGCTGATCCGATGGCAGGAGCCAGGAGCCAGGTGCTTATCCTGGTCTCCCATGGGGTGCAGGGCCCAAGCACCTGGGCCATCCTCCACTGCACTCCCTGGCCACAGCAGAGAGCTGGCCTGGAAGAGGGGCAACCGGGACAGAATCCGGCGCCCCAACCGGGACTAGAACCCGGTGTGCCGGCGCCGCAAGGCGGAGGATTAGCCTAGTGAGCCGTGGCGCCGGCCCAGTCATTGCCTTTTTGAGTATCCTTTTTGGTCATTTTCTCTCTTTCTCATCCTCTGAGAACTTACATATTGCATATTTTTACTGCTTGATAGTGTTTTCTAAGTCCCTTAAGATTTTGTCACTATTTCATTTTGGTTTTCTTTTAATCCTCTGACTGAATAATATCCAAAGATTTCTCTTCAACTTTTCTAATCCTTTTTATTGCTTGATCAGTTCTGTTGCTGAGCCTTTCTAGTGAATTTTCAGTTCTGCTAGCTTATTCTTCAGTTGCATGATTTCTGTTAGTTCACTCTCTCTCTCTTTCTTTTTATTTCTATTGAAATTCTAATTTTCTTATGCATTATTCTCTTGGTATCAGTGAGACTTATTCTGATAGTTATTTTGAAATCTTTGTTGAGTAAACCATATAACTACATTTTGTTAAATTCCATTACTTGGAGATATTTTGTTCCTTTGTTGGGGGTACTTTTGCCTTTTTTAAAAAAAACTTTTATTAAATAAATATAAACTTCCAAGGTACAACTTTTGGATTATAGTGGCTTTCCCCCCCCATAACCTCCTGCCTACCCGTTACCATCCCATTTCCTGCTCCCTCTCCCATCCCATTCACATCAAGATTCATTTTCAATTCTCTTTATATACTTAAGATCAATTTAGTATATATTCAGTAAACATTTCAACAGTTTGCACCCACACAGAAACACAAAGTATAAAGTACTGTTTGAGTACTAGTTATACCATTAATTCACATAGTAGAACACATTAGGGACAATAATCCTACATGGGGAGTAAGTGCACAGTGACTCCTGTAGTTGATTTAACAATTGATACTCATTTAAGACGTCAGTAATCATCCGAGGCTCTTTTCATGAGTTGCCAATGCTATGGAAGTCTCTTGAGTTCGTCAACTTCGATCTTATTTAGAAAAGGTCATAGTTAAAGTGGAAGTTCTCTCCTCCCTTCAGAGAAAGGTACCTCCTTCTTTGATGGCATCTTGTTTCCACTGGGATCTCACTCACAGAGATATTTCATTTAGGTCATTTTTTTTTGCCATAGTGTCTTGGGACTGACTATGTCTTACATGACTATATACGTTGTTGCTTGTGCATGAGACATAGTAGCCACCTCTCTCAGTCCTATGGCTTCATTCTGGAGAAAACTCTGACAAATCAACCTAGTTATAGTTCTGGGGGCATCTACCAATTCTCTATAAACCCATGAAGAATCAGAAAGATGGAGCATTTTCTCTACTCCCTTTGTCCTGAGCCGGTGAAGGAAACTTACATCTACCAGCCCAAGAAGCCAGCCCCATTTTTCCCAAAGAAGCTAGACTATGCCTGACTCATCATTAAAGACTACTAAACAGATGAGAACATTTCGGGGAGCTTGGGTGTTGGGTACTTGGATCGACTCCTCTCCACAGAGGAATGATGAGAGTTGGGATGCTTTTAGTTCAATTGCTCTGTTCTGAGCAAGGGAGTCAATCAATGGTATCTATCAGCCAAAGCCCCTCTCTATTCTCCTCCAGGTGGCTAAACAATATAGAAACTCTCAGAGCTCCAAGACTGGGAATTCATAAACCAATGCCCTGGGGAGCTCTCTGAGAAAAGTTGGGGTGCTAGAAACATACACCAACATTCTCCCTCCCCTATGTTCATCGAGGAAACACAAGGTATCTTCCTCAATGTATTACGCTACACTAGAGCAAGAGTCTCCAGGGAATGGTGTGACACATCTCTATTCCAGCTTTGGTGACCGGTTTCACATTCTGTCAACATGCAGGAGCTTTTCAATTACTTTCTAATTTTTCACAAAGGAAATTTGTGAGTTGTTGCTGAATCATTCTTTATAGGGGGTAGGAAGAAGGGCTTCCTACTTCACCACATTGCTGACATCTTTCTTATGAAAATCTTGTCTATATATTTTTTAAAAATCTTACTTTGTGGTACTGTTGCATTAAGCCTGTATATCAATATAGAGAGAATCAACGTTGTATTAGTTCACTTTTTTGTCACTTTAACTAAATTACCTTAGAAGAGTTGCTCATAAAAAATATTTTATCTTACGGTTCAGAAATTACAGTTTCAGGATGGGGATGACAAATAGGTCAGCTTCTGTGGAAGCTGGTCGTGCATGCAAAGGAATGATCACATGGTGAGCCAGGAAGCAGAGAGAGCAGTTAGGCAAAACATGAACTCAAATAATTAACACTATTGTGAGAACCACCCTCTGAGGGCATGTCCCTAATGACCTAAACACCCTCCTTTAAGACCAACCACTCAGATTTCATAATTAGATAAACTCTCCACCCTTACCCCATCAGCCGTTAACATAAAAACTTTAGTGTTTAAACAGCTGCATGAGTTTTGGGGAGACAATTCCTACTCAACCCTATAACAGGCATTTTTATTATGTTGAGTCTTCCAGTTCATGAACACATTAACCTATAAAGCTCTTACATAGAGCATGTCTATTTATTTAGATCTTTATTTATTTATTTCATTTGTGTTTCATGGTTTTCATCATATAAGTCCTACAAATATTTCGCTCAATTTACACGTATTTCATTTCATTTCATTTGTTGACCAGTTGTATTGACATTTTATTTTTAAGAGTTCATTGCTAGTTTACAGAAACATAATTCATATTTGCATTTTTATATTCTGTGATTTTGATGAACTCATTTACTATGTTAAGAGTTTGGGGATGTTTTAGTTTTAATTTTTGTTTGAGAGGCGGAGAAAGAGGGAGAGAGAGGGAGAGAGAGAGAGAGAGAGAGAGAGAGCTCCCACCCACTGTTTAATTTCTGAAATACATTCAACTATTGGGGCCAAACCCATGCCCTGGGAATACCATCCATGTCTCCCATGTGGATGAATAGAGTAAAATTGCTTGATCCCATCCTGGACCCTCCATGGTCTTCATTAGTATGAAGCTGGAGCCAGGAGCCAGAGCCATGAATCAAATCAAGGTACTACAATGTGGGACATGGTCATCTTGACAACTGGGCTAAACATCCTCTCCTGCGGGGTGTGTGTGTGTGTGTGTGTGTGTTTTCCTAATTTTCGCTGGATTACTTGAACCTTTCTATGCAGAACATTATATTGTCGTCAAATAGGAACAGTTTTAGTCCATCCTTTCCTGCACACATGCCTTTTATTTTCTCTTCGTGATTTATTTTCTGGTGAGAACGTCCAGCACAACACTGAATGGTAATGGTGAAGGTGAGCATCTTGTCCAGTTTCTGATCTCAGAAGTAAATTATTTGGTCTTTAACCATTAGATATGTTACAGCAATTAACTATTGGCAGTTCTGATATGCTTCTAATCATATGCCTTAAAGCTGAATTAAAGCATTAAAAAACTTACATTTAGTTTTTTCCCTGGAGCCATGTTATATAGTTTCAAACCACAATTACAAGAGGAAATCCATTTAAAATTTCCATTAGTATATTATTCAAGTTCAGTCCATTACTAAACACTTTATATTTTGAAAGAATAGCATGTTTTAGTGGTCAGAACACTGGATTAAGGGTCAAAAATATAAATTTTAGTCCTGACTACTACTGATGGTAAATGTACACCTTTTCTGATCTAACTTTCCTTATTTGTAAAATAAAAATAATGACAATAGCTTCTCTAGTACCTCACATGATAGCTCTAAGGGGAAAAAAGGAAATAATTAAAAACTGACATTTGCACAATAGTAATGAAACCCTCAAACAGCAAACCTTCAAGTGGTTGTAGCTAAGGAATAAAGTGACACAAGAGAGTAAGAGATGTCATGTACTTGTTGATATGAATGGAAGGGATTAGTACATGAATCTGTATCTGAATAGTAGGCAAATTTCACTAGAAAACATTCAACTTGAAAGTTGTTCTTGTTCATTTCTTTTTTAAATTTAACTTATTTTGTTTGAAAGGCAGAAAGAGAGCCTGAGATCCTCCATTCACTGATTCACTCTTCAAAAGCCTGCATCAGATGGGGCTAGGCTAGGCCAAAAAGAAGCTAAGAACCCAATCCCATGTGAGTGATAGGATGGTAGGGACCCAGCTGTCAGAACTATGACCTGTAACATCCCAGGGTGCACAATTAAAGGAAGATAGGATTTGGGAGAGAGCTTGGACTCAAACCCAGGTACTCTGATATGGGATTCAGTTAGCCCAAATGGCATCTGAAATGCTGTGCCAAACACCTGACCCAAAAGTTGGTCTTAAAACACCCAAGAAAATCTGAGTTTGTTCACATGCATCCACGCACGCATGCACACACACACACTGATCTGCCCTCATTAAATGATAAATAATAAGCATCTGTTCTGTGTCATTGTTCTCAGTGCTGGGGACAGAAGAATAAACAATTCAACACAGTTCCTCCTCCCTCTGATGAGAAAGACAGTGAATCAGACTGTAAATTTTAAAATGAGTGACAAAAATGTGGTAAGTTGTAGAAATGAGAACTGCAATGATATGAATATTATACATTATTGTTACTAATGTATTTCTGTATATGTTAGCTGATATTTTTACTTTTCTCGCCTATTCCTTTGCTAATGCATATAAAGTGGTTGCTTTAATTAACCTAATATTTCATCATTTTAGCCCCAGGATAACCAGAAGGAATATGACTCAACTAGAAAAGGGAAAAGTATAATCCAAAGATAGCTAAAAGGAACTTTTGTCTTTTTCTGATGAGACAGTACATTTTCACTGGTAAGACATAGAGGTTTTGCTGTTTTTATTTTAGCATTTAGAAGGGTTGTGAGTGAATATCAATTTGACAAGGGCAGATTACATAGCCTCATATAGCATTCACTTAATCTAATCTAAAGCTAGGTCTTCCCAAATCTTATTTCCTGTGTATTTTTTGGTTATTGGTAGTCAAAAAAGAAATCCGATAAAGTTTGGACAACACATGGAACGTGGTGACAGTTGATCCCTTCTGGTCACTGTAGGAATCCATGCAGTGCTGCAGCTCACACACGTTGTCACTGACCACCTTGTGGGTTTGTGGAAACAGGCCCACAGCTCCTTCAGGTTTTGCAGGTTCTCTTCCCTTGGCTTCAGGTATCTCTGTGGCTCCCAGTTGAAGAGTAGCTGTTATTACTATAGAACACTCACGCCGTTAAGACTGGGGGAGGAGAAGCCGGCACCATGGCTCACTAGGTTAATCCTCCGCCTGCGGCGCGTTCTAGTCCCTGTCAGGGTGCCGGATTCTGTCCCGGTGGCTCCTCTTCCAGTCCAGCTCTCTGCTGTGGCCTGGGAGGGCAGTGGAGGATGGCCCAGGTCCTACTGCCCTGCACCCTCATGGGAGACCAGGAGAAGCACCTGGCTCCTGGCTTTGGATCAGCACTGTATGCCGGCTACAGCGCGCCAGCTGCAGCGGCCATTGGAGGGTGAACCAACGGCAAAGCAAGACCTTTCTCCCTGTCTTTCTCTCTCACTGTCCACTCTGCCTGTCAAAAAAAAAAAAAAAAAAAAAAAAAAAAGACTGGAGGAGGGTGCAGGCATTTGACCTTGTGATTAAAACAACAGTGAGGAAGCCTGTGAGCTGCATAGGAGTGTCTGGGTTTGCTGTCCAGCTCTGGATCTTGGTCCTGACCCAGGGTCTGTAATGCAGACCCTGAGAGGTAATGGTGATGGATCAAGTAACTAGGCTCCTGCCACCCATGTAGGAAACCTGGATAGAGTTTCTGGTTCCTGGATTTGGCCCCGCAGTCATTGAAGACTTTGGGGAAGTGAACCAGTGATAGCAGCTGTCTCTCTAACTCTTTTTCCCTCTTCCTTTCTGCTTCTTAAACACTACACACACACACACACACACACACACACACATTTTAGAAAAAGTTGGGCTAATATGAACATTGGTTGTATTTTTCCTTTAGATTCTCATTTGTCTGTATTGGCTTCAGTTTGGTCTTGCTCTCCTATCCCGTATCCATTTCCTGATTACCTGTCTTGCAGAGCTGCTCCGTCTTCAGGATACAGCTGCAACAGCCTTCCACAGCCTAACTTGTCAGCTCTTATAGTCATGTATGGTCTGCTCTCAGCAATAGCCTTTACTGTATGATGGATTTCTATCTCTAATAGAACTCTGATACAACGTGGTGCAGCCAAATGATCGAGAAAAATATATATATATAAATTACATCACTAACATGATGAATTCAACAACCTAGGTAAGTTGCTATTGTTTAAGTCACCCAAGGTAGGGTGTTTTGTTCTGGCAGCCCAAGCTGAGATACAGACTAAATAATGGAGTGAAAGAAGAGACGCTAAATATCCATGCTTATGTACAGTTCAATTACATTAGCTCCATGTTTAATTGTTTCATGTTTGCTGTTAGTTACGTTATCAGACTTTTTCTGATAATAAACAAGTTGTAAGCCACCAAGAAGCAGCTCTGAAAAAATTTAATGTGGAAGCCACTTAAATGATAAGCAGCTTCTGTTTCCTCATCTCGGCTGTTAATGACAGTCTTCATATCACTATTTTTATATGTCACTTAAAACTTTGTTTCAAAATAACTCCTAAAATACAGACAAGTTGTTAAAAAGTTTCAAAGAACACTTACACCTGTTGGGTACATTCAACAATTATTAACATTTGACCAAAATTCCTCATTCATGCTCTCTCTTTCTCTCCCTCCCTCATTTTCCATCTCTTCACTGTAACTTCTCTTGATTGTATTTGATTATTTTTATTCATATCCATTAATACCTACCAATATGATGAATGTGGCAAGCTACATAGGACAGGAAAGAAAAGATGTTTCTGGAAGAATCCATAGAATTCAGTTGCCATAGTGGAACTATGAAGATAGACTTGAAGAAAATTTAAACAGAAATGAAGCAGTGTGCTCTTCTTCATTTAGAATAATACAAAAAGCTAAATAAATGGTCTGTTTTGAGGTAAAAAAAAATTACCATGTGCATTGCTATATCATGAACAAATAATTCTTCATTCCCTTTTGTTTTCCGTGTTATGCCTTCTAGTTCTTCATGAACAATATCCAAAAACTAATCTTCACTGAAAAACAACACGAAAATCAAGCAGAAGATTGTTCTGGCAAAACATATTGAACTGATAAAAGACTAATTAGTATATTTGAGTTCAAGCCTCAGGACGTTTTCCTCAAATGTTTTCAGTTTTATTTATAATTTAAAATGTACCTCTCTTTTATTTTGAAATACATGCTTGTTTTGGAGGAAAACCCTGGCGATGTATCAACGCATAAGTTATATCTAAGTGATTTTAAATAGTGTTTACCAAGAATCTTTGGTAACCATTTTTCTCTTTTAGAACTATAAAATCTGGAAAACATAATTCATAAATCTGTTAGGCCTTAAAAAGAGATGTTACAGTTTTGAACTGGATTAAATTTGAGAAGTTACTTTCTATCTCATCCTCAAAATTTTTGGTGATATAAATCAAAACAAATCACCAATAAAAACACTATTTTGCCTCTTTGGTCTCATAAAGTTCTGTGTTCATTAAACCATTGTGATGTTTTCTGCAACACTCGTATTCACATTAGTTCATGGATGCAGTGAGAAACAGAATTTCTGAGTTGCACAATCAGGATGTAAGGGGATTTTTGTCAAAGACTCAGTCATATTTCAGAGACTGAAGAGTAATACAATCTCAAAGAGAAGATATAAGGCCCATATTTCCTTTGAACTGAATCCTTCTTGGAATCAGAAAATGTAAAATCATATCATGTTGATATGGATTTGCAAGATGTTAGAGATTGTGTTGAAAATATTGATGTGTGGACATGACAGGCCTACTTTATACCCAGAGAACAGTTGCTGTCTCTGCTTACCGCAAACCGTTTCGTTACCAGTCAACCACTAATTAAGAAGTCTGCCAAAGCAGACATTCATCTAAGAATATTCAAAAGGTTAATAGAAAACTGGAATTAAAAGTTAAGTTTGTTTTTATGCAGAACATTTTGAAATCTATGTGTGATTTTTCATAATCCACATTTCCATTTTTTTGAAGAATCCCTTTGTGTAAGACCCCATACTAGAGAGATCATAGTTTCTATGTCATCAACATTAATAGCCATAGAGCAGGTTCTTGATTAATATTTTTTAAACAGCAGTTGAATATGAGGAAAAGAGAAAAAAGCCAATAGGCTTCAATTCAATTCCTAATTATTTAGAGACAAAACCTTTTGACTTCATAATGTGACTTCTGCCCAACAGAATTATTCTTGTGAATCTAACTCAACACAAAGAAAACAAAATAAATAGCATATTACATGGAACATAGTGTATCTTAATGAATTCTAATTCCCTTTCTTGTCACACATGTCATTTCAGTCCCCATCCCAAAGTGACATGAATTTTGTTCTAATGAACATTGATACATATGACTATTAATTTTCTTATGTTACAAAATCAAAACAAAATGCGTATCACATCTCCGTACTCTCTCATGGAGCACATCTGTGTAATCATAAACTGACCATTCTAAACTGCTTTCGAGTTATACTGATTTTTCTTTTGGATGTGATTATATGATTTTACATTTTATGATTGCAAGAAATATGTCTTTCAAAGAACATTTGTTTTCTTTTTATATAGTATCTAAACAATCCCATAGATAGATTCATACAAACCCATTATTTGT
This sequence comes from Oryctolagus cuniculus, assembly GCF_051225735.1. Taxonomy (NCBI): domain Eukaryota; kingdom Metazoa; phylum Chordata; class Mammalia; order Lagomorpha; family Leporidae; genus Oryctolagus; species Oryctolagus cuniculus. The sequence goes on along the minus strand of NC_142870.1, from coordinate 17,484,625 downwards.
GTATCATGTGGATGCAGTGAAGGAATGGGTGTGGAAGTAATATTGCCCCAGCCTGGAGTATGTGAAGGTATTTGTGAACGTCAGCTGGAAGGGTCTCCTCATCACCCAGCCAATAAGAATTCGCCAAGGCACCTGAAATTCTCCTGCTCAAATGGGACACCAAGCAATGCAGTGCTATCTTTTTCTTTGTTCATGTCCTCTCCCGTCTGTGCCTTTTGGGACAGGGGTAAAGCTGCAACAAATGGTGGGCAAAAGAGGAATTGACGGAAGTCATCCTTTATTATTTTTTCTAACTCCAAATGTTTCAGTGTCATCAATGCCTTCATTAATATTATCTGTGAAAACAAAATAGGGACTCTCCAAAGTTGATCATCATAGAATTCAATTTTTAGATTTCAGTTAATCTTTTTTTTTTTTTTTTTTTCCTGACAGGAGCCAGGTGCTTCCTCCTGGTCTCCCATGCGGGTGCAGGGTCCAAGCACTTGGGCCATCCTTCACTGCTCTCTGGGCCACAGCAGAGAGCTGGACTGGAAGAGGAGCAACCGGGACAGAATCTGGAGCCCTTACCGGGACTAGAACCCGGTGTGCCAGCGCCGCAGGCAGAGGATTAGCCAAGTGAGCCACGGTGCCGGCCATATTTCAGTTAATCTTAATACACAAATTCTAATTCATGCTACAATATAAACACTTTAAATTTTTTAAAAAATATTTAATTTTTATTTATTTAAAAGGCAGGGTTACAGAGGAGGAGAAACAGAAAGAGAGATCGTCCATTTGCTGGTTCAATCCCCAAATGGCCACATGGCTGGAATTGGGCCAGGCCAAAGTCAGGAGCCCCAAGGCTCCTTCTTGATCTCCTATACAAGTGTAGGAGCCCAAGCACTTGAGGCATTTTCCACTGCTTTCTAAGGCACATTAGCAGGGAGCTGGATCAGAAGTTGAGTAGCCGGGTCTTGAACCAGTACACATATGAAATACTAGCTCGCAGGCAGAAGCTTAATTTGCTTTGCCACAATGCCAGCCCCATAAAATTTAAAAATGTTTTACAGGTAGTTGTAACTGATAAATAATTTTATTGATTTAAAACTTTCAGATAAATGCAAGAAAGTATTTTTGCTCCATATCTACTTAGAATGATTAGCATTTATTACACCAAATAATTCCTTAATACTGATATTTAAAAGCCTGTGGTCTTCATTTCATACAGTTTTGCTATCTTTGCTACGACTGTAAAATGTTGACATGTTTTGATAGTAAAGAGAACTTAACTTTTAGGTTAAAAAGTCTGTGTCAAAATTGTTATTGCAGCTAAGAGTATACTAAAACATGTCTGTTGAGTGCCCCATTCTAAATTTGGATATTAGAGCTATTACTGCAACTTTTTACAAGCAAACATCATGGTTAAGTTATACAAGGAATTCAGTAAATGACCCTCTAGTAACTTGTGGTAGATGTTTTTAAAATGAAGCTAATCATTAATTAATATAGTAATTCTTTTTCTAAGTATGGGAGTTCAAAAAACTAGCATAATGATCTTCTCATAATATATGTTTTGGTTCATTACAGGTACTATCACCTTAAAGGTTTTATGAATTTAGTGTTTCAACAATTGCCATTACTACTTGTTGCTCTTTGTAAAATTATCTGACATTTAAGGTAAAGGCCAGTGATTTTAGAAAGAGCAATTCTGCCACCTTGTGGTTTTTGAAACCAGAGTAGCTGCCTGCTGCTGGGAAATCAGTAAATTCTCACCAACTGAGAGTTGTAATTCTGAATCAGAATCATTAGCTTGCCATCCCCCTGTTTTTCCAAATCTGCAGGAACCAATCATGGGAGCTGCTAACTTCATCTGTATCTGTGCCAGAGTTAGGACTCATTCCTCAGGATTTTTACTGAAATTTGTGACTTTAATTGAAACCACGTGTTATTCTGATTGAAATTTTATTTTAAACATACATTTTTAATTATGGTATATTTGCACATCTGAATTACTGAATTGTTAATTGATACATAGATTATACAGACTATCAAATCAAATTATGTTTTTTGAGACAATAATAAAAGAAAACAAACCTATATTTCAATAATAATTTTAAGGGTCTTGGAAAAGTTATGCTTGCTTTTTGAACTTGGATGATTAACATATAGAAGTAAACATTTAAAATCTTGTGAAATTATCATTCATGAACTTAAAATACAAAATATAAAAAGAACCTCCTACTAACAAAGAAATGATCATTAAATAAATTGATGTCTCTAACCTTATAGAGGAAAGTGCTAAGGATACACAATATATTGCTTCCAGGTTTCCAGTTCATCTATACCTCCTCAGAAAGACAGAACAGAAGATGGGATGCTATAGAAGTTGGCTTCCATTTCTGTGTCTTTTCTTCTCTTGATTATTGGATTACTAAACTCTTTGTATTATACACCCCTTATGTATATATTTTCAAATAAAAGGTAGGTTGCTCTTCTTAGGACCACACATAAAGTCAAGTGTCCCTAACCTTGAAATTCTATGGAAATGTCCTGCCGGAAATTCATATAGGTGGTGATTGGAGCAAAGAGGGGCCATCATTTTTAACAGCTTCTCAAAGGTATCCACGCCCCTATGCAAAAAGGATAAAAATTATTATGAAAAAAATCTCCAACTTCATTTCTACAACTTAAATCCCAGTGAGTGATTCTTGAAAGTTTAGATGGTGTTCTACTGCCATCTTGTGTCTAGGAACTCTCTCTCTCAGTTCCCATCGAGAATGCTGATAGAGTGCTGAATTCAGAAACATTCTATATCCAGCCTGCAGGATTCTGCAGAGGGAGAGAGAGAGAGAAGAAAAATAGTGAACTTGATGCTATGGACCCCTTACAGCAGCATTAGTATTCCAGTACAGAAGAGAGTTCATAAAGTACAGGCTACTTCTTATCAGAGATTTGTCCACAACAGCTTTTGTCTTGGGTAACTCTTTTATACAGAAATTAGAACTGGCAAGAATCCCATAAGAAAGGACATCTAGAGAAGAACTCTTCCACAACTGCAGGCAAAGCAATAAATATTATTCTCATTAGGATGCTGTAAGAATTTTCCTTTTTTTCCCTTTTAGTTTATTATTATTAATTAGAAAGGCAGAGCAATAAAGAGAGGCAGATACACATACACATACACACACACAAACACACAAGCTAATTTTCTATCCATTATTTACTCCTCAAATGCTCATAACAACCTTGCCAAAGCCAGGACCCTGGAACTCGTTCAAAGTCTCCCAATTGGGTGGCAAGGACTCAAATACTGTGCTTTAGCAGGAACGTTGATTGGAAACAGTACTTGGGACTTGAACCAGGCACTCTGATATAGGATGTGGGCATGCCATGTGCCAGCTTAACTTGCTGCGCCACAAAGCCCATGCCATGAATTTTCAAATATTGGAGACTGAAAGTTGTCTCAGTTTCTGAGTATTTGCCCAACATAAGCCAAATTTTGAAACTAGTTTCTCAAGTTTAGATATTTCACCTTGAAAAATGCTTAAAAGACTAAATAAACATTTTAATGTGTTGTAACGTATCACACAAAATCAGGAGAAGTTTTCAGCATAGATATTTCTGGTTACCTGGCCAAATTATGTGTTGATTTCACAAATATATGTAAGTATGCAAAAGGGACTTTACATCTTAAACTTTCCCAAAAGTCTTGATATGGAAGATTAATCACAGACATCAGAAAGAAAACCAAAAAGTTCCAGTGTTACCCTGTCACTGTAGCAAGAACTATTGAGTATCATCAACTTGGCAACTGCTTGAAGGATGAGTGGATAGAGCTGGAAGCCCTTCTGAGTACTAAGTGTGTCCTGGAGCTCAGTGGAGAGATGGACTGTTAAATTTCTGATTTAACTACTGTGGCTACAAAATATCTCAGATATAAAGACTATCCTACACATTATGGGAATATTTCCAATGGCACATAATTTCTATTTAAGTGGGAATTTGAAGTACTGCTTTGATTGAGAGGGGATTTTGAGGTCTGGGCTTGGAAATGATTTTGAATAGACAAGGACACAGATGTGGTGGCTTTGTGGGGGGAGACATCAGTAAATGCTACTTCTGTAAGATTGCAAACTTCTCTTCCAGGAGAAGTTGGTCTCTGAATATAGCATTCTGGCCAGCAAACAAGCAGAAACAATTAGTATACAAATAAAATCATAGTATTAACAAAAAAAAATCCCTTCATATGTTTTACCTAATTGGAAGGGAGGTGGGAAGATGGTAGAGACAGGTGAGTTTAATGCAAAACCTCCAACTGAAAAGCAGCACTCATCATCTGGATCAATGCACCCTTGTTTTAGTTTTTGATATTGTTGGCTTCCTGTACAACATAGGATTTCTCAAGGCATTTAAGATAATAACAGCCCTATTTCAAATAAAATATGTGAGTTTTCCACTCAGATTCTTCAGTTTAGCAAACATCTCTGAAGTCAGCCTCCTGTACCACTGTTTTGGAATAGCTGGCCCAAGAGCAGGCAGCTCCCCACATTGGCAGAGCTGTTGTTGGGATACTACATTGTTCTGGGTCTGCCCATCTGATATGCCTATCCCAGAGGAAGAGCTGCAGGAACTGATAGAAGGTTGGAGAGCCCTGTTTCCTTCCATTTCATACTTCTTGACCAATTAAAACAAAGTACTAACGTGGAAAAATCAGTAATCACATAACAAAAATCCTCAGGCATGAAAACTTTTCATTCTGGACAGTGGAAACTTTATTTTGTTACATCCTCCCCCAAATTTGCTTACAAATCAGAAAAACAGAACTGAAAAGAAAAAAAAAAAAAAAAGAAGGCAAGCTTCTTGCCAGTATTCTGTGCCCCTGGCTTCTCTGGCCACGGCAAACAGAGCATGATGGACTCTTTGGCAATCCATGATGTTCTTTCCCTTCACTGGGGGTTGGGCTCTACATTTCTCTTCCTGATTACCCAATCTTGCAGCTGCAGCATCTACTCTTCTCCCCTGGCATTGGCTGGACTTTGACTTGAAACTCTGTTCTGGGCTCACAGTGACCTCTCATGCTGACCTGCTACATCATTTTGCTGACATAGCTCCCAGGGACTGTTATTGCTGCAGAAGAAACAATCCCCCTTGAATACAAGTATCTCCCTGATATCAGTGCACAGAATACCAGCCTTGCCAAAAAAAAAAAAAATGAAATTATCAAGAACTCTTTCAGTCTCCTTTCTTGAAGATTTTTGCATTAATCTTCTCAGGAGACTGAGCAGTTTACACTGATGAACACCACAATGTGTGACATCCCAAGGGCCCACTTTTATGCTGTCAATGCTATCATGTGCCAGAATCAAATCTAGACAACTCAGTTATGTCCTGACAAGCTCCTTGCTCATCCAAAGCACCCACGAGGGATTAAAATAACCTTTGACCCCACTCTGGGAATGTCTTCAGTCTGTATTGCAATTTAAAAAACATCAATTCCAATGTTCTTTGCAATGTTTCTCCCCTACAAAGTTTTAATTTTTGGTAGAAACCTTAGCTTTCATTCTTATGCTGAAGTCAATAAAATTGATGGGCAAAACGAGACTGCCCTATGAAATATCTGCTTCGCTTAAAAAGATAACTACAGACATGAATGGCAAAATTGTACTTTTCTTTGAATGTTCAAAGTTAGGAAAACTTGTAGTTATGGCTTAGCTTTGTCTCATGCTTATTCCAAACTGGTTGAATCCATGTGGGTATTTTCTAACCACTCTATTTTAAAAAAGCTTATTTACTGAAACTCACATGTATTTCATTTAAATTATCTTCACCTTTTAAAGCTGGGATGAGTTGTTTGGCTCTTTCAATATTTATCTCAATATATTGTGGTAGCTTCAAAAGCCAATATAAATTTCTTTTAGAAGTACCAAAGAAAACTTTCATTCTCTAACCCTATATTTATTTTTTTTAAAAATTCTTCTCTTTTAACTTACTATTTTAAGGCAACTACACATGAAAAGTAGAGCAACAACTTTTAACCTTATGTATGACTGTATTTTTTTTTAATCTTTTATTTAATGAATATAAATTTCCAAAGTACGACTCATGTGTTACAATGGCTCCCCCCCATACCGTCCCTCCCACCCACAACCCTCCCCTTTCCCACTCCCTCTCCCCTTCCATTCACATCAAGATTCATTTTCGATTATCTTAATATACAGAAGATCAGCTTAGTATACCTTAAGTAAGTATTTCAACAGTTTGCTCCCACACAGAAACATAAAGTGAAAAATAATAGATGATTTTTTTTAAATGATGATGAAATCAGATCAGACCTATTGTCATGTTTAATCCCAGTGAGAGTCAAGTTGGGAATTGATAATTTCTTTTTTTTTTTTTTTTTGACAGGCAGAGTGGACAGTGAGAGAGAGACAGAGAGAGAAAGGTCTTCCTTTGCCGTTGGTTCACCCTCCAATGGCCGCCGCTGCAGCCGGCGCACCGTGCTGATCCGAAGGCAGGAGCCAGGATCCAGGTGCTTTTCCTGGTCTCCCATGGGGTGCAGGGCCCAAGCACCTGGGCCATCCTCCACTGCACTCCCTGGCCATAGCAGAGAGCTGGCCTGGAAGAGGGGCAACCGGGACAGAATCCGGCGCCCCAACCGGGACTAGAACCCGGTGTGCCGGCGCCGCAAGGTGGAGGATTAGCCTATTGAGCCACGGCGCCGGCTTGGGAATTGATAATTTCTTTCTTTTTTTTTTTTTTTTTTTTTACAGAAGATCAGTTTAGTGTACATTAAGTAAAGATTTCAGTCGTTTGCACCCCCATAGAAACACAAAGTGAAATATACTGTTTGAGTACTCATTATAGCATTAAGCCTCAGTGTACAGCACGTTAAGGACAGAGATCCTACATGAGGAGTAAGTGCACAGTGACTCCTGTTGTTGACTTTACCAATTGACACTCCTGTCTATGGCATCAGTAATCTCCCTATGCACCTGTTATGAGTTTCCAAGGCTATGGAAGCCCCTTGAGTTCTCCGACTCTTATCTTGTTTAGACACGGTCATAGTCAAAGTGGAGGTTCTCTCCTCCCTTCAGAGAAAGGCACCTCCTTCTTTGAAGACCTGTTCTTTCCACTGGGATCTCACTCACAGAGATCTTTTTGCCAGAGTGTCTTGGCTTTCCATGCCTGAAATACTCTCATGGGCTTTTCAGCCAGATCCGAGTGCCTTTAGGGCTGATTGTATGACTGTATTTTAAAGTCTTTCATAAGGTTGAACTTTTCTCATTGTCATTTATGAGAATGCATCTTGTATTTATTATCATCTTTATCCATGTATATAATTATGTGTCAGTGTATGAATGGTCTGCAAAAAGTTCATGAAAATATGTATTATAAGAAATCTATGCATGGACTTCCAAATCATGGACCAAAATAAACTGGAATTAGCTTGTTAGAGCATGTCTAAACAGTATCTAGCTGGAGGCACTAAAAAGTTTGAAAAGAGCCCTTATAAGGCACAGCGACATTAATTCTGCTAACATTGAAGCAAGAACAAAATAATTGATAGTGAAGTTGGTGGAACAATGGTGAAATTTTGATGCTTGACAAAAGTTTATGCGACTTGTCCCAGTGGAATCAACATTATACAAATGAATAACTCTTATAAGGAATGAGATGATGTTGGGGATGAAGCTCACAACAACACAGCATCCATATTAATTTGAGAGGGAAAAACGAATCTTGTTCATGATTTAACTGAAAACAAAATGATTATCAGCAGAAACAGTAACCAGCACACACACAGCTCAACTGGTTCTGCTTACATAATTGTGACTGAAAAATTAAAGTGCAACAAGCTTTCTGCACGAGGACTGCCAAAATTATTGCACCCAGGTCAACTGCAGACAAGAAAAGAACTTTAATTAAGCCAGAGGGACCAAGAAGTGTTGCTTCCAAGAATTACATCAAGAGATGAACATAGGCTTTCTACCATGATCCTGAAGACAAGAAAAGCAATGGCTACCAAGAAATTGAAGGGGTCCAATCAAAGCAAAACAGACCAGTCAAGGGCAAAGGTCATGCAATAGTATGTTTGTTTGTTTCTTTGTTGAATACCGAAGTCTTTTTCTTATTCAATTTGTGGAGGGTCAAAAAATGCTAAAATCCTCATATCTGAGAATGTTTTGAGGAAGTTAGCCTAAGCTTTAAAAGAAAAACGCCCAGGAAATCAGCAAGGAATCTTTCTCTATTATGACAATGCTTCTGCCAAATCCTTTTATGTAAATAAAAGAAAATTGTGTGAAATTTTCCAGGAGGAATCATTGAGTATCCATTTTATAGTCCTAATTTGGCTCCTTCTGACTTCTTTTTATTTCCTAATCTCAAAAACTTATTCAGAGGGCACCAAATCTTCTTTAGTTAATGATGTGAAGAAGACTGACTTGACATGAGCAAATTCCTGGCATCCTCAGTTCATTGGCGATGGACTAAATGGCAGGTATCATGGCTTACAAAAATGTAGTAAGGGGCTAGTTTCCCAGTGCAGTGGATCAAGCTATTGCCTGCAAAGCCAACATCCCATATGAGCACCTTGTCCAATCCTAGATGTTCCACTTCCTATCCAAATCCCTGCTGATGAATCTGGGAAGGCAGTGGAAGGAAGGCTAAATACTTGGGCCCCTGCCATCCATGTAGGACTCAGGAATGGAGTTCCAGGTTCCTGGCTTTGGCATGGCTCAGCCCCAACCCTTGCAGCCATTTCAGGAGTGAACCAGTAGATGGAAGATCATTCTCTGTATAACTCTGCCTTCCAAGTAAACAAATAAACAAATCTTTAAAAATAAAAATTTTTTGAATTTGATAGATTCATGTTGAGAAACAGGTTTTATATCTTCTATTATCTGTTAATTTCATTTTCACAAATATCTTGAAGTCTTCTTATAAAAGAGTCTATGTGTGAATTTTGGTGGTGAGGTGGAGTGTTTCCACATTTTTTTGTAAACTGTAATCATTTTATTTATTTATTTTCACCTAGAAACCTTTTATTTAGGTATGCAAACTTCATACATTTCATAAGTACACCTTTAGGAACATAGTAATTTTTCCTACCCTACCCTCCCTCCCATCTACACTCTGTCATTTCTCTTTCCCTCTCCTATTCTGATTCTTATTTTTCACTAAGATCTGTTTTCAATTAACTTTACACACATAAAACTAACCCTAAACAAAGTAAACAGTTAAAAAAAAAGTATAAAAAAAAAACTGTCCCTCAATAGTCAAGACAAAGGCTGTTCAAAGTCATCACATCTCAAAGTGTCAATTTCACTTCTACAGATTATCTTTTAAGTACTATATTTTTTTAGTACTATATTATTTACCACAGATCAGGGAGCACTGACAGTATTTGTCTTTTGGGGACTGGTGATACCACTAAGTATATTTTCCACTTGCATGCATTTTGTTGCAAATGACAGGATTTTGTTTTTTGTTTTTTCCTCTGTGTAGTATTTCATGGTGAGCATATCCCATAATTTCTTTTTTCAGACTTCAGTTGATGGAAATGTGGGTTGATTCCATATCATAGCTATTGTGAATTGAACTGCAAAAAACATGGGGGTCCAGATAACAATGTGTGAAAGGAAAAAGAAGCCACAGGAAACATGAAAGATTTCTATAAAATGAGTAAGCTAGGCTTCCATCATGGTCCTCTTTGCTTCAGCGACATTAAAAGGTTAAAAGTGTTTTGAAGAGCACCAGACAGAGGAAAGGCCCTGTGTATGTGTCATTGTCTCATGTTCCAACTGCACAAATTCATTCAATTAGTTGTATTTCCTTGTAGATATTTTTAGAGTTCCATAATCATGCATTTGTCATTCTGAAACCTAGCAAACTGAAAACTATCTGTTATGTCCTTGTAATTCATTTGGTGGCAAAAATATGAATTGAGGTTATGTGTAATCTTTATTTATTTCATCTTGATTAATCTTGCACTGTGGATATACTATGCATGTATTGGATTGCAAGGTGAGTATATATAAGTAGTGCATAACATTTCTAAATTTAAATTCTAAAATTTCTGAATTATGACATGTAAAAGTTCCTGAAGTTTTCAACTAAGAGATTTTAGTGTGTTCTAGATGATACACTGCTCCTGGAAAGAGAAATGCCCTCAGAGAAAGGGCTTATCTTCCCCTCTGGTTCCTGACTTGTAATAGGTTAGGCTCCAACATCTTGTTTAGGGGCAAGGGTGGGGATTGGGTATCATAAGAGGAGTGGAAAGAAAAGAGACAGATGAGTTTAGGAAGCAGACATTGCCCCCATCAAAATAAAACATGGCCGGCGCCGCGGCTCAATAGGCTAATCGTCCGCCTAGTGGTGCTGGCACACTGGGTTCTAGTCCCGGTCGGGACGCTGGATTCTGTCCCGGTTGCTCCTCTTCCAGTCCAGCTCTCTGCTGTGGCCTTGGAGTGCAGTGGAGGATGGCCCAAGTGCTTGGGCCCTGCACCCCATGGGAGACCAGGAGAAGCACCTGGCTCCTGCCATCGGATCAGCACGGTGCGCCGGCCGCAGTGCACTGGCGGCGGCGGCCATTGGAGGGTGAACCAACGGCAACGGAAGACCTTTCTCTCTGTCTCTCTCTCTCACTGTCCACTCTGCCTGTCAAAAATAAAATAAAATAAAATAAAATAAAACATAAGTTCATAAGGAATTTTGCTTTGCAACATCATTTAAAGAATCACAGAAGCTTCTTTTCTTATTTCTTCTTATATTCTGACTGAAAGATGCCACCTTTCTGAATGCAATTCCTGATGCATTGCTTTCAGCATTTAGAGGAAGATAGAAGAGGAAGTGGCTTCTATTGCCACTTTAAAAGCCTTTAGAAACACAACTGTGCTTTGTCTTATTTATTGAATTACTATATTTCTGAATAAATTTCAGTAATAATTTTAGAAACTCCAGTAACCCCTTAGGACCTGACAAACACAATTTTTCTCACGTAAAAATACACCACATTTTTAATCACAGAATGTTTCTAGCTCTACCATTAGGGATAAATCCTAGTGAGCTTGTGCCAAACTGTAGATCTCCTCCCTCTCTTATTCCCACTCTTACATTTAACAGGGATCACTTTTCAGTTAAATTCAAACATCTAAGAATAATTGTGTGTTAATTAAAGAGTTCAACCAATGGTATTATGTGTTTTTTTTTTTTTTTTTTTTTTTTTTTGACAGGCAGAGTGGACAGTGAGAGAGAGAGACAGAGAGAAAGGTCTTCCTTTGCCGTTGGTTCACCCTCCAATGGCCGCCGCGGCCAGCGCGCCGGCGCACCGCGCTGATCCGATGGCAGGAGCCAGGAGCCAGGTGCTTTTCCTGGTCTCCCATGGGGTGCAGGGCCCAAGCACCTGGGCCATCCTCCACTGCACTCCCGGGCCACAGCAGAGGGCTGGCCTGGAAGAGGGGCAACCGGGACAGAATCCGGCGCCCCGACCGGGACTAGAACCTGGTGTGCCGGCGCCGCTAGGCGGAGGATTAGCCTAGTGAGCCGCGGCGCCGGCCGAGTTCAACCAATGGTATTATGTAGAACAAAACATACTAAAAGGGATAAAATAGTAAGCTGTTCCTCGACAGTCAGGACAAGGGCTGATCAAGTCATTGTTTCTCATAGTGTCCATTTCACTTCAACAGGTTTCCTTTTAGGTGCTTGGTTAGTTGTCACAGATCAGGGAGAACATATGATATTTGTTCCTTTTGGACTGGCTTATTTCATTCAGCATGATGTTTTCCAGATTCCTCCATTTTGTTGCAAATAATTGGATTTCATTTTTTTTACTGCTGTATAGAATTCTATAGAATGCATATCCCATAATTTCTTTATCCAGTCATCCGTTGATGGACATTTAGGTTGATTCCATGTCTTAGCTATTGTGAGTTGAGCTGCAATAAACACTGAGGTACAGAAAGCTCTTTTATTTGGCTATTTAATTTCCTTTGGGTAAACCCCAAGGAGTGGGATGGCTGGGTCATGTGGTAGGGCTATATTCAGGTTTCTGAGGACTCTCCAAACTGTCTTCCACAGTGGCTTTACCAGTTTGCATTCTCACCAACAGTGGATTCTTGTGCCTTTTTCCCCACATCCTCGCCAGCATCTGGACCAACAAGAGTTCTAACAGAAATCAGGCTTTGCCATTTGGTTTGTCACTATCTGCCCTTTGAAGCTCAGTGAGAGATCTGAGGTAGGACAGTAATGTTTTTCCTTTGTCATGAAAGATTTGTGTTGGAAGACAGCAGAAGCCACAAATTTGACATACTGGGCAAAGTACAAGAAGTCTAATACAACAGTTGGGAAGCAGGGGGCTTGCATCTGTTTCAAATGCATTCCTATGGTGCTAAGTGCCTAAGAGGACCAGTCTCAGAATGTAGCCACAAGAGCTCTCTCCTTTAGTAAAGCTCTCTGTTGCTCAAACTCATGAGAGCTTTTCTACTTATTTCAATTATCATAGATCCTTATTTAAAATATCAAAGTTCAGCCACCTATCTTTTGCATAAAAAGGATACAATCAGTGGTGTATGAAAATTGGCAAAATGTATTTTATTTAGCTTATTATGCCAAGAATTGGTTAGTAATATTTTGCTTTTGTGTTCTATTTATTTGTTTAAAAATTTGGCAATAGTTTGCAAAATTCTGGATCTTTATTCTATCTTGTGTCTTGAATTTTTAAAACAAATTTTATGTATTTATTTTGAAGTCAAGGATACAGAAAGATACACACACACACACACACACACACAGAGAGAGAGAGAGAGAGAGAGAGAGAGAGAGAATGAAAACCAAAGAACTCCTATCTACTGGTTTATTTCCCTAAATGTTTTAAAAAGAAAGGGATGAGCCAGATTGAAGCCAGGGGTCAGGAATTCATTCTGAGTCTCCTTCATGAGTGACAAGCATCCAACTACTTGAGCCATCAACTATTACCTCAAAGGGTGTACATCACCAGGAATCTGGAATGGATAGGGGAGCTGGGATCCAAATCTGGATACTCTGATATGGAAGGCAAGGTTCCTAATTGATATCTTAACCTTGTGCCAAGTGTTTGCCCTGGAATTTCAAAATACATGGTAAAATATAGAGTAAAATATTCACTTGATTAAAAGATAATAAGTATTGAAAGTTCCATTTTGAGATAGTACTGACAATCTTTTATGTAAAGATATTATTGATTTATTCATTTTGAAAGAGTGCCAGAAGAAAGGAGAGAGATGGCCGCAACAGTCAGTGCTAGGCTGGTAGAAGTCAGGAGGTCAGGAGCAAGGAACTTCTGTTCTCCTACATGCGTAGTAGGGGACCAAACACTTGAGCCACCTTCTGTTGCTTTTCCCAGGCCATTAGCAGGGAGCTGGATGGAAATGGAACACCCAGGACAGGAACCAGTGTCTCACACATATATGTGAGCCTGGCATCTGAGGCTGCTGCTTTATCCACTGTGCCACACACCATCACCAGACAACTTCCTTTTTTTGAAAAAAGAGAAGTCAAAAAGTCAGGAAATATTAACAAACCTAGCAACCACTTTTTTATTCCATTTGTGGGTTATTTATGTTGACAAGAAAACAGAGTATATTCTTTAAATTTAAAGAAAGATTATGAATTAAAGAAGCTCAATTAGCAACTTGAAATTGGATTTTTTGTTTATTTTCCATTTTTTTTTTGTTGGTGGAACTGAAATAATTATCTCTCAACTATGAACCTGTTACAATATGATGACAATGTTGATATTGCTATCATTTTTGAAAATTAGTTTCCTAATAAAAGTATACATCAATCATAATTTTTAATCACAGAAAATGACCCATTTGAAATTCAATGGTATTATTTAATGCCATTGAATCAAATTTATCAAATTCTTATCTAAAAGAATCATACAGTGACTTTTTAGTGAATTGCTATAAAGCCAACAGAGAACGGCATGTGAAGAGTTAGAGTAACTCAGTGTATAAAAGAAATAAAAATTAAAAATGAACTATCACATAAAATTTTCCTGTTCTCTTCTTACTGCTTTTTATGAAATATTACATTTCCTTATACCCAAGAACTGATTGCCATCATAATACAATGCCTAGGAGTTCCTTGATCGGTCATGATTAGTCACTATGAGAGTTCTTGAATAATAACAGCAAGGATGATCCAGTGGTAGCAGACATGGAGCAGGGAACTGAATATCAGAGAAGGACATAAAACTGGATAAAACCAGTTCATATTTGTAAGGTGAAGCCATCATTTATTCATTGTGACTCTGAAGATCATCTGCTGAGCCACGTTATAGTTTCCTAAGAGGCCAGAGAGTGAGTGGTAACAAGACTCTCACAACTCAAGAAGAGAAATACGTTCTTAATGGACAGCAGTTGATGGCTACAAGAGGCTTTGCCATCTTTAGATAAATCTATACATTCACAGTGTCTTGGCTTTCCATACCTGTGAGACTCTCATGGGCCTTTTAGCTAGATCCAAATGCCCCAAGGGTTGATTCTGAGGCTGGAGTGTTGTTTAGGGCATTTGCCGTTCTATGAGTCTGCTGTGTGTCCTGCTTCCCCTGCAGGATCATTCTCTCCCTTTTAATTCTATTCTTCATTATTTGCAGAAATATTTGTGAAATCTCTTCGACAATTACCCTATCTTTTTGATCAGTTATGTACTTAAACTTATCACTTTAACAAGTGAGATGGCATTGGTACATGCCTCCTTGATAAGATTGAATTGGAATCCCCTGGCACATTTCTAGCTCTACCATTGGAGGTAAGTCCAAGTGAGCATGTGCCGACCTGTATATCTCCTCCCTCTCTTATTCCCATTTTTATATTTAACAGAGATCACTTTCCTGTTAATGTTAAATGCCTAAGAATAATTGTGTATTAATTACAGAGTTTAACCAGTGGTATTAAGTAGAACAAACAGAGCAACAAAATACTAAAAGGAATAAAATAAGTTGTTCCTCAACAGTCAAGACAAGGGCTGATCAAGTCATTGTTTCTCATAGTGTCCATTTCACTTCAACAGGTTTCCTTTTTGGTGCTTGGTTAGTTGTCACAGATCAGGGAGAACATATGATATTTGTTCCTTTTGGACTGGCTTATTTCACTCAGCATGATATTTTCCAGCTTCCTCCATTTTGGTGCAAATGGCTGGATTTCATTTTTTTTACTGCTGTGTAGTATTCCATAGAATGCATATCCCATAATTTCTTTATCCAGTCATCCGTTGATGGACATTTAGGTTGATTCATTGTCTTAGCTATTGTGAGTTGAGCTGCAATAAACACTGAGGTACAGACAACTCTTTTATTTGGCTATTTAATTTCCTTTGGGTAAATCCCAAGGAGTGGGATGGCTGGGTCATGTGGTAGGGCTATATTCAGGTTTCTGAGGACTCTCCAAACTGTCTTCCACAGTGGCTTTACCAGTTTGCATTCTCACCAACAGTGGATTCTTGTGCCTTTCTCCCCACATCCTCACCAGCATCTGTTGTTAGTTGATTTCTGTATGTAAGCCAATCTAACCAGGGTGAGGTGAAACCTCATTGTGGTTTTGATTCGCATTTCCCTGATGGCTAGGGATCCTGAGCATTTTTTCATGTGTCTGTTGGCCATTTGGATTTCCTCTTCTGAAAAATGTCTGTTAAGGTTCTTGGCCTATATTTTTATTGTATTGTTTGTTTTGTTGCTGTGGAGTTTCTTGAACATTTTATAGATTCTAGTTGTTAATCCTTTATCAGTTGTGTAGTTTGCAAATAATGTCTCCCATTCTGTTGGTTGCCTCTTCACTTTCCTGTTTCCTTTGCTGCAAAGAAACTTTTCAATTTGAGGTAATCCCATTTGTTTATTTTATCTTTGATTACCCATGCCTCTGGGGTCTTCTCCAGCAATTCTTTGCCTGTTCCAATGTCTTGAAGGGTTTCCCCTTTGCTCTCAATTAGTTTCATGGTGTTGTGGCGTATCTCTAGTTCTTTGATCCATGTTGAGTGGATTTTTGTATAAGGTGTAAGGTAGTGGTCTTGCTTCATACTTCAACATGTGGACATCCAGTTTTCCCAGCACCATTTGTTGAAGAGGCTGTCCTTGTTCTAGGGGTTGGTTTTAGGTCCTTTGTCGAATACGAGTTGGTTATAGATGTTTGGATTGATCTCCGGTATTTCTATTCTGTTCCATTGGTCTATCCATCTGTTTTTGTACCAGTACCAGGCTTTTTTGATCAATACTGCCCTGTAGTATGTCTTGAAGTCTGGAATTGTGATGCCTCCAGCTTTGTTTTTATTGTAAAGGATTGCTTTAGCTATTCACGGTCTCCTGTTTCTCCATATGAATTTCAGCATCATTTTTTCTAGGTCTTTGAAGAATGACTTTGGTATTTTGATTGGTATTGCATTGAACTTCAAAATTGCTTTTGGGAGAATGGACATCTTGGTGAACAAGACCCCAGCAGAAAGAACGGGCCATCAAAGAAGGAGGCACCTTTCTCTGAAGGGAGGAAAGAACCTCCACTGTGATATGGCCTTGACTAAACAAGTTCAGAGTTGGTGAACTCAAGGGGCCTCCATAGCCTCGACAGCTCATGGCAAGAGCCTCGGGTGATTACTGAAGTCGTAAATAAGAGTGTCAATTGTTTAATCAACAATGGGAGTCACTGGGCACATGCTCCCCATGTAGGATCTCTGTCCTTAATGTGTTTTACTATGAGAGTTAACAATAACACTACTAGTCGAACAGTAGTTCGACTACTACTGTGTGGGCACAGTCTGTTGAAACCTTTGCTTGGTATATACTAAGTTGATCTTCTGTATATAAAGATAATTGAAAAATGAAAGTTGATGAAGAGCAGGATGGGAGAGGGAGTGGGAGATGGGATGGCTGCAGGTGGGAGGGAGGTTGGCAGGGGGAAGCTACAACAATGCAAAAATTGCACTTTGTAAATTCACATTTATTAAATAAAAAAAGAAACAGTAAAATAAATAAATAAATAAATAAATAAATAAATGTTACATCTAAAAAAATAAATCTATACATTCTAGGGAGAGATAATTGCATTTAAGAACCTCAAATTCAGCACCTCTAACCAGTCTAATTTTTTGGAAATGTTAGAAAAACATGTTTTTTTTTTTTTTTTCCTTCAAACTTGTTCTGAACTTACTTGAATTTTCCCACCTAGGGAGCAATTCAGAAAAGGGTCCTCTTGCCAAGATTTCATGGCAAAATTTTTCAAGCATGACCTAGGATAGGGTAAAGTTGCTTCAGTTGTGGTATGATGGCCATTTTTCCATTTAGCCCATTCACTTTTATGTTTCACCTCTACAGGAAAGCATGTGTGTGGTTGGAGGAGAGGCAAATGTAAAAGAGTGCCTGCATTTTCTAGGCGTGCAGGTCTCCTAAATGCAATCCTGTCACTTTAAGATGAAAATGCTGACATGGAGAGTCACAAGAAATAAATTAACACTCTTGACTGGTATTTAAAGCTATGATTTCATTGGGATCTTACTATGAAATAAACACCAGGATAAAGCCTCACACTAATGAATGACTTAATAATCTCCAGAATTTCTGGGAAATTGTTTCATTAACGATAATGACCTGCTATCCTCTGTCTGTTCTGAAGACAGGATGAGACTAGAATGGTGCGAATTACACCCTCAGTGGGAGAGATATAACCTGGAGATTCTGCATTTTCTTACCATACTTGTTGTTATGATAGGAAATCAATTTCCAAACATTGATGTGAGTAGGCACCTCTTACAAGGATGGCACCTCTGTGGTTGGAGCTCAATCTCCTATGGCAAAACAGTAAATTTCCCTAATGAGTAGAGTCCCCCACACTGGCAGCTAGCGTGCTTCCTAAGACTCAAACCTGTGACAACATAAATGACCTTAACTGCTATTTGTATATAAAAGGACCCTGAATTCCCCCACATTTATTTCAGACACTGGAAGCAAAAGAGCAGATATTTGTCATGTAACATATGGTGGTTCTTTATGAAATTCCCAGCTTTTGCCAGCCATCAGGGATGATCTATGAGATATTGGTAGAATCCAGGCTCTTTCCACAAGATTTGGTGTCAAAGCACAACCCCCAGCCATTACCTCTGCCCTTGTTCATTTACCACCTCTCCTCTGACTTCACCATCCATAGCCATCCCTCTGCATGCCCTACCAGAATGGGAAGAGATATGCTCTCCAGGGAACTTTATAAGAACCCCTGAATGTCCCACAGTGGCATTTGCCGCCCCCATTAAACTCACAGAGAGCCCTTTCCCACATTCTTTTGTGGAGGGGGAGCTGAGGTTCCTAACTTCATTCCACTCAGTCACAACTCATTTCATTAATGCCTGCCCTGGATGAAGCAACAAAATCAGACAACCACTCAAGAGAAATTATGTAGGCCTGAAACTTGGGTTGGTTTCTGGTGATATATCCTCAGCTTCTTGCCTCATTTCCTCTAGTGCTTTTTAGAATTTAAGTGACCTTCTAAAGATAAAGCTGAAATCCATGGAAAGAAAATTTGGCAAGAAGAACAAGAGAAAATAAGCCTTAAATATTAAAATCCTTTAAAAGGGAATAAAGGAATATTAAATGACACTTTTTTAGTAAGGAAATGACCCCAAGACTGGAAAGCTCATCATAATTTGCAAGGAAAACTCTATAGTAGAGTGAGCATAGGCAAAATTATGTAGCCAGAGATTAGAACATGTGTGCAGACGAAGCCGATGTTGGTGGGACTGATAGATAAAAATTTTTTCTTCAACACTGGAACTCTTCCAATTTGTGGTATCTGGGGAGGAATGATTCTAGTATTTTTTGTGGCAGGAAAATCCATTTAGCTCATATGGGAGATAGATTTAATATTCAGATGTTCATCCTTGTAATTAGTTATAAACCTGCTTCAAATAAGGAGAGAAAAACAGGAAATGGAAGAACAGAATTTTCGATCTGTGAAGTATAACTGTTTTGGATTATAACTATTGCCAAATTTTTGATTTTATTGTGAAAGTAGAATACCATAACAACATTAAGATTGTTTTATGAAATGAAACAAAGAACATAATTTTGTTTCTGCTAATTGTTCTCAATGCTTCCACATACTATAAGAGGTAGGTAGCACTTGTTCATTTACTATAAAATTCTGTTTTGAAAAGATTGGTCTTTACATTCTAATAAAGAACTAAAACAGGGCAATTGTTCCTTCTGATTTCTGTCTGGGAAGTAATTTAAAACTTAAATATACACTTTAGTATCATCAATTTGGGAAGAGCATTTAATTAAAGCCATGAGAATAGTTGAAATCATTTAAGAAAAGAACAGAAATGCATAGGCTTTTCTGTATGCATTCTTAATTGTCAATCATTGCAAAAAGTGATAAATACTCAGGCCAAGTAATTGGTGATCAATTTCATCATCAAAGAGGGCTAAGCAACTATGGAAAATGGGATTACGGATGTATCAAAACAAAACCCTTTTGGGATCAAGCAGAGCATCCACTGAGATGAAACAACTCCCTAAACTGTCAAAGGTAGATCTGAAGGTTGGTATTCCTTACAGAAGCTGATCCTGGATAAATGATTGAGCTTACCATTTTTCTAGTGTAAGGAAAAGGCGGGAAGTGAGAGAGGCTAACTTTTTATGTTGCTTTTTTCCTCAAAGTGTGTGCTGAAATATATATCAACTCACATTGTATGTCACATGGGCAAATACAACTACATGCTATCAGGATTCTATTTTATGACTTGCTACCATTCTCTGATTTCCACCTCATGTTGATTTTTTTTTTCAGGTTAATGGTCGTAACCTCAGAATAATAAAAGGAAGGGGGTCAATTATCTCCATTTAATGTGCAACAAGATTCCATTACATTTTATTTTCCTAGAATAATAAAAAAGTGTACCTATATAAAAATGTAAAAAAAAATCCTAAAGTAATCAGGTATTTTTTAAAAAGATGAGTTAATTGTAAAATCTTTGTTATTTGAAGTTTCTTCCTAAATATTTTCTTTTCTTTTCTTTTTTTTTTTTTTTTTTTTTTTTTTTTTTTGGACAGGCAGAGTTAGACAGTGAGAGAAAGGTCTTCCTTTTTCTTTTTTTTTTCTTTTTTTTTTTAACTTTTATTTAATGAATATAAATTTCCAAAGTACGACTTATGGATTACAATGGCTTCCCCCCCATACCGTCCCTCCCACCCACTACCCTCCCCTTTCCCACTCCCTCTCCCCTTCCATTCACATCAAGATTCATTTTCGATTATCTTAATATAAAGAAGATCAGCTTAGTATACATTAAGTAAGGATTTCAACAGTTTGCTCCCACACAGAAACATAAAGTGAAAAATAATAGATGATTTTTTTTAAATGATGATGAAATCAGATCAGACCTATTGTCATGTTTAATCCCAGTGAGAGTCAAGTTGGGAATTGATAATTTCTTTTCTTTTTTTTTTTTTTTTTTTTTTTTTACAGAAGATCAGTTTAGTATGCATTAAGTAAAGATTTCAACAGTTTGCACCCCCATAGAAGCACAAAGTGAAATATATTGTTTGAGTACTCGTTATAGCATTAAATCTCAATGCACAGCACATTAAGGACAGAGATCCTACATGAGGAGGTCTTCCTTTTTCTGTTGGTTCACCCCCCAAGTGGCCACTGGCTGGCGCATTGCGGCCAGTGCGCTGCGTCCATCCGAGGCCAGGAGCCAAGTGCCTCCTCCTGGTCTCCCATGGGGTGCAGGGCTCAAGCACTTGGGCCATCCTCCACTGCACTCCCAGGCCACAGCAGAGAGCTGGACTGGAAGAGGAACGACCTGGACAGAATCCGGCGCCCCAACTGGGACAAGAACCGGTGCCGGCGCCATAGGCGGAGCCATGTGGGTTCAGGGGCCCAAACACTTGGGCCATCTTTGGCTGCTTTCCCAGGCCGTTAGCAGGGAGCTGGAATGGAAGTGGAGCAGCCGGGACTCAAACCAGTGCCCCTATGGTATGCCAGCACTGCAGGCAGCAGCTTTACTGGCTATGCCACAGTGCCAGTCCCTAGAGGAACTATTAATGATAGAAAAATAATAGTAGTAGAAAAGAGTGTATTTAGGAATTCTGTGTCATGATTCAACTGAGAATTGGTGAGATTATATAGGAAACACAGGTATAAAGCTTGCAAAGGGCCTGGTACACAGAAAAGTTAAGCACAAAGTAATATGGAGGCTGTCTTGACTGTGCCTCTATCCAAATGCATACATTTCAGTCGAGTCCTTCAAATCTTTAAGTTTCAAACTCATTTGTAAAGTGTGGGTGAATGAACTAGAAGACTAATTTCAGTTTAAATTGTCTCCAAATTTAGGAAATGTTGTTACAGAAAGTTAAGAACCTATTATAACTCCTTACTATCTCAGGTCACAAGCAATTATTTGCAGGTTGGTTTACTACATACTGAGATCACAGGATCATGATTCTCACTTCAACCACACAATTGAATATGGCTCTATAGAAGCAGAGCTACAAGAATCATGCTTACTTTCCTCAGGAATATATATTTGGGAATTGATTGGAAAGAAGAGATTTTATCTGCTCCACTTAGTATAAGTTAGGTGGCTTTAAGCTAAGGCTGATAATTATCTGAAGGTTTATCCACATATTTCTGAGTTATGATTATTCGCCATTGAGATTTTATTGGGGTGGCCAACAAGAAAACCTACAAGTGGTTTCTGTGACTCCACAAAACTGCAACTGGCTTTCAGAAACAGATGTTCTGGGGGCCGGCGCCATGGCTACATAGGCTAATCCTCCGCCTGCGGCGCTGGCACACCAGGTTCTAGTCCCGGTCGGGGCGCCGCATTCTGTCCCAGTTGCCCCTCTTCCAGGCCAGCTCTCTGCTGTGGCCCGGGAGTGCAGTGGAGGATGGCTCAAGTGCTTGGGCCCTGCACCCCATGGGAGACCAGGAGAAGCACCTGGCTCCTGCCTTCGGATCAGCACCGTGCGCAGGCCGCAATGCGCCAGCCTCGGCGGCCATTGGAGGGTGAACCAACAGCAAAGGAAGACCTTTCTCTCTGTCTCTCTCTCTCACTGTCCACTATGCCTGTCAAAAAAAAAAAAAAAAACAGATGTTCTGGGATAGGAAGAGAGGGTTTGAGAGAGAGGAAGAAAGGAGGGAGGAAAGAGAAAGAGAGAGGAAAGAAAGAGAAATCAGGCAGCAGCCACATATGTCTTACAATGTCATATCAACTGCATTCTACTCTTTAAGGGAGTAGGATGGTAGGGAAATAGGGAAATGGGGAGTAGATGTTCATTTTATTAGATGAGGCAAGGTTCTGTAAGAGCAGATGGAAAATCTAATCTGCCACAATTAGTTTACTCATTAGCCCATCAGTATGCCCCAAAGAGGCATTGCGTTTTGCTGTCCAGTATGCTCCAAAGGAGTACAATTTTATCATGAAGAAGGAATTCATGATATGAAGAGATAGATAAAGTGACTGAAGTCCGATACATGTTTAAATGTGAATTCATTCTAATTATACATTCCTTCCAATGGCTACCATTTACTGCTTGAGTGTTTCATGGGACAATTCATACTCTGAGATGTATAAATATAAACTAACATTGAATTTGACTATTTCAAATATTCTTTTCCCTCCCCATACTCCTTCACTTATTCTTTATCCATCTGTTTCTTTTTCTTTTGTCAAATGATATTACATTATTATCTTCAACATAATAATTAGGTGTCATCAGACCCCACATGCATAGGTCTTCAGATCTAAAGGCATAATGTAAATAGTCAGAGATTTTACTTCTGCAGAAAAGACCTATCTAGAGAAAGAATTCTAAATACTAAGCAAATGCAGAAAACTCTAATGGAACGAAACATATGCACTTTTTGATTTTTGGTGTGGAAAGGCAGTGGATGGGCAGTGGGAAGGATGCAATGAAATACCCAGCTCAGTGAATAGGGAACATAATACAATTGGAGGTGGGGCATAGTTAGTATTTTATGGGATATAGTATAGAGAAATTTAAAGTACTCAGGTCTAGGTATGGCCAGAAGAAATGATTAGATGGATAAGCCCATGGACCCTTCTGTGTGTTTTTTTAAGTTAATATATTCATTGTATCCATTTGAAATATATATAAAAAGAAACAGTGAGAGATCTCCCAATCATAGCTTCACTCTCCAATTTTCTACAATAGATGTGTCAATGCAAGGCCAAAACCAGAAGCTGAGAATTCAGGTCTCCCACAGAGGTAGTTGGGACTCAAGTACTTAAACCAACCCTGCTACTTCCCATGGTATGCCCAATAGCAGGAAGCTGGAATTGGGAGCAAAGCCAAGATTCAAAGCTAGGCCCTTCAACATGAAATGTAGGCTTTTCAAAGAGTTTTGTAATTGCTACAGCAAATGCCTACCTTCCAGCCTTCATTGGCCCTTCCTTTTCTCCATAGAATAACTGGTGAAGTCAAGGGCTATGTAAGTCTTCATGTGCCTGGCTCCAACAAGAATAATCCTAAAGGGAGTCAGGATGAAAAAGGCACAATGTTCAAAAAATGTAGCTTTGAGTGGCAAATTGCTGGGACCACATACTTCACTAAAGAAATGGAAATGCTGACCCCATGGAAGAAAGGACCAATTCTGACTTCAGAAGACTTGGTCTAGAGAGGGGACCAAATAAATCTCTGCTTAGAAAGATCAGCAAAATTCAGATGGTGTCTTGTAGATCAGAGAATGCTGCCATCTAAGTTCTTTCTTTCTAGGCACACAGTCAGGAAGGGAAGTGGGTGTGGGGCAGGGTGGAATCTGTAGACCTAAGCATTTTCTCAGAGAAGGCTACTGCATTTAAATTGTACTATATGAACTGGAGGAGCTGTAGCCCTATTAACTTTGGTTGCAATTTAGATTCTTATGACTACTCATATATCATATGTTAACAAGGAAGATCCGATAAGTTATAGTAAATCAAGAAAAGCTCATCTAAATGAACTCAATAAAATTTATTACATTAATGCCCAAAGTTTTAAAGCAAGGTAAGGTATTTGGGGCAGCAGTTAAAATGCCATTTGGAGTGTCCACATTCCATATTGCAGTGCCCAGGTTTGAGTTTCAACCCTGCTCTTTATTGTAGCTTCCTGTTAATGTGTACTTTGGGGGGTGGCAGGTAATGGCATAAGTTTCTGGCAATGGAAGATGCACCAAGTGCTTGGGCCTCTGCACCCACTTAGGAGACCCAGAGAAGCTCCTGGTTTCAGCCTGCCCCAGCTCCGGCCATTGTGGCCATTTGGGGAGTGAATCAGCAAACAGAAGATCTCTCTTTCTCTCTCTCTCCTTCTCTCTCTGTAACTCTTCCTTTCAAATAAATAAATAGACAAATAAATAAACTTTATTTCTCAACATAAATCTTGAATCAAGTTCAAGTTTTTTTGTAAGTGAAGATATTACCCATTTCATCTAAACCTAAAGAACGGAGTGTGAATTTAATCATGTGAATGCAGTTTCTTTACATTATTCACTGAAGAAGAAAAAATGCCCTTTAAATATTTTTTTAGTATTTTAAAATAAAAAGAAATTGGAAATATCCAAGTCTGGACTCCAAGTTGGATTCACGATGATCCATCAAAATTCTCACAAAATTTCCTTTGGTTGAGGAGAGGAATGAAGAACATTGTCAGGCTAGGGAAAGAGTCTCTAAGGAGGCTTTCCTGGGTAATTTTCTGCTGAATGTTTGGCTTTCTCAAAACACTCTGCTAATAAGAAAATGTTATTGTTCTTTGGTCCTCCAGAAAGTCAATAAGCCACATGCCATGAGCTTCCCAAATAACTTGTCATAACCTTTGCTATTTACCAGCTGGCTTTTTCCTTCACTGGAGCACTTTCATATCGTGGTGGCCATTGCTTTGACTATATTTTATCTTCAGGATCATATTGGTAAAGCCATGTTTCATTTCCTGTTATAATTATTCTAAGAAATGCTTCAGAATCTTGGTCCCAATTTTTAAAATTTTTCAATTGAAACATTTGTTCTTATATGTAGCTAGTCCAGGTATAAAGGTTTTGGTGCTCATTGAGTAGAAAGTTGACACACCTTAATTTTTCAGTCAGACTTATGCAATCTGAACCAACTGAAACATTTATGGTGCTGTATTCTCTTGGACTAGGGCATGGACAACATGACCTTTTTCCTTGCAAAATGAGGATGGTCTACAACCGGGATGACCATCTTCAACATGCCATTATCCCTTCTTCAAATGAGTTATCCATTTGTAAACTTCTGAGTTCTTTATGAACATTTTCCCCATCAGAATTTTTTAAAGTACCAATGAATTCACCATTCTTTCATCCAATCTATATCATCAATTTGGGATTCATTCTTGCTTCAATTTAACAGAATTTGTGTTGCTCTAACAGGAGCTACTCTCCAACTGATTTCTTATCCTTCTTAGTACCTCAAATTAGATTTATTAGATTCTATTCAGACACATTCCAACTAGTATAAATGTTTTTGATGCAAAAATTTTTAAATCCATGCATAATTTTCATAATATATATTTCAAATGAATATTTTGAAGATTATATATGGTGATGTGTATGTTATACAAAATAATTATTATCACTGTTCATACATTACTAAAATTATACTCACTATATCAGATTAATTCACCAATCAGTCTTTCATCTTGAATTTTTTAACATTCACTGTGAACTAAGAAAAAGGTAGAGAGGTTGGAAGTTATGAGACAAGCTTTAAGGATATTAAAAAATGATTGTGGACCCAGCGTTGTGGCATAGCAGGTGAAGCCACCACCTGTGGTGCCGGCATCCCATATGGGCATCAGTTCAAATCCCGGCTGATCCACTTCCAATACAGCTTTCTGCTGTGGCCTGGGATAGCAGTGAAGGAAGGCCCCAGTACTTGGGCCCTTGCATCCACATGGGAGACCTGGAGCAGGCTTCTGGCTCCTGGCTTCAGATTGGCCCAGCTCTGGCTGTTGCAGTCATTTGGGGAGTGAACCAGTGGATGGAAAACCTCTCTTTCTTCTCTCTCCCTCTATCTTTCTCTCTCTCTCTCTCTCTCTCTCTCGGCCTCTGCCTCTCTGTAGCTCTGCCCTTCAAATAAATGAATAAGATCTTAAAAAACAACACCACGGTCTGTGCCACAGCTCAATAGGCTAATCCTCCGCCTGAGGCACCGGCACACTGGATTCTAGTCCTGGTCTGGGCGCCAGATTCTGTCCTGGTTGCCCCTCTTCCAGGCCAGCTCTCTGCTGTGGCCTGGGAGTGCAGTGGAGGATGGCCCAAGTCCTTGGGCCCTGCACCCCATGGGAGACCAGGAGAAGCACCTGGCTCCTGCCTTCAGATCAGTACAGTGCGCAGGCCGCAGCGTGCCAGCCGCCGCGGCCATTGGAGTGTGAACCAACAGCAAAGGAAGACCTTTCTCTCTGTCTCTCTCTCTCACTGTCCACTCTGCCTGTCCAAAAAAAAAAAAAAAAAACCACAAACAAACAAACAAAAAAAACCACGATTGTGACGACACATGTACAAAATGGCCTGTTATTTCCAAAATGTTATATCAAGATCTTAACTTTTATATAACAATAAATGCAATGAAGTGTTCAGATGTGAAGGACAATATAGAAGGGTTAATTTAGGAATAATTTTCATTGTCATAGAAAGGCACAAATTGACAGAGGAAAAGGATTAGTTGTTTTAGATAGAAGGAGTGATCTAAGGAAAGGAAATGAGGAGATTAGGACATCTGGTCAGAAGTCAAATAGCAGTGAACTACTGCAATAAAATCATCAAATGAGGAAACAGAAACTGAAAACACATAAGGTAAAATAAAAATACATCTGTGCCTGCTGACAATCATTCTGCAATCTGTCATGGAAGGTAGATTTGCTGGACTGACAGCTTAGGCATCACTGCATCACAACCAGGCATGTATCACTGTATTGCCTGAAAATAATCTTGTGTATATATCATTATCTCATAAAACTCTGGGAGAAACCATTCTGTCCTCATCTTAATTAGTCATAAGAATAAAAACAACTACAAAGTCATTTAGCATCTAAGTAATCCAATACCAAAATGTCAAAACATGACTCTGATTGTTTTTCCCCTGATTCAAAATGAATGTTGTCCCAATTATAGTAATGGCCTTGTATTCTGGAAAATGTCAAAGTTTGAGGAACAGGAAAGACATGGTTACAAGCTCCTTTACAAAAGAAGACCAGATAGAAAAGTATTGAGAATTGGCCAAAGTTTGGAAGAGAACCTTTTTGGCCCAAACCCAGCTTCCCATTCAGACAATTCTACTGTGGCCAATGGTCTCATCTCCAAGAACTATTATGGCCATATTCAACTACTGACCAGATTCCCAGCATTTCTGCTGTTCTTGGACATTTATTCTGGTACATAGTGGTAAATATTCATGCATGAAAGGACTTTTAATATAAGTATGTATAAACATGTGCATCTTCCACTCACCCATTGAAGGACAGTGTATGTTTGTATGCTTACAATTTCCTCCAAATAATAGGCTAATCCTCCGCCTAGCGGCGCCGGCACACCGGGTTCTAGTCTCGGTCGGGGCGCCGGATTCTGTCCCGGTTGCCCCTCTTCCAGGCCAGCTCTTTGCTGTGGCCCGGGAGTGCAGTGGAGGATGGCCCAAGTGCTTGGGCCCTGCACCCCATGGGAGACCAGGAGAAGCACCTGGCTCCTGCGTTCGGATCAGCGCAGTGCACTGGCCGCAGCGCGCTGGCCGTGGCGGCCATTGGAGGGTGAACCAACGGCAAAGGAAGACCTTTCTCTCTGTCTCTCTCTTTCTCTCTCTCTCACTGTCCACTCTGCCTATAAAAAAAAAGTGATAGAAAGTAAAACACCTATTTGATCATCTTGTCAACTCTTTTCTTACTTACCTAAATAGTCGATGATGCTGTCAAATAAAGCCACCAACTTTAGGGTGTCTCCATGGACAAAGGCAAGTTATGCTTCTATAATTTATGTAGATTACCAGTCAGTCAGCTAGGCACAAGACTATGATTAATGATCAGATATGTAAAAGAAAGTAACACTGTTTATCATCACATGTCACCTCCTATCACTTCTTTCTCCTAGAAGTAATCAACACTATGACACTGAATTCAGAGAGAAAAATCATTATTCCTTTTTTCTTGACACATCTATATTCAGTGTTTCCTTTCATTGCTTTAATGAACTGGAAGACTCTTCCAGCTGAATTCTTTCAGTGTGTGTGTGTGTGTGTGTGTGTGTGTGTGTGTCACTGGGGAAAATCTCAGCATCATCTGTACCTGACACGCCTGCTGTAGAGCGCTAATGAGCCCTAACAGTTTTAAGTCCTCCATGGTTAGACTACTTGAGATTTGTTCCATCATAGAAAAAGCACTTAAATTTATGTCAGTGCTGGATCTTAGGATAACTTGAAGTGAAATGGAATCTGTTGATCTGTTCAGTGTCATCCCTATAACTAGAATGTTGGCAACATTTGCCTAAATCCTTGTACCTTCTTATGAACTGGAACACTTTTCTTTCCTAAAAATGAAACAGATCACGCAGCATGTCGTGTAGCAAGAGTTCAGCGCATAACAGAGGTAAAGCCGGTGTAATTGCCACACATGTGTTCCCTTCACTTCTAGGTTGGCAGGCATTGCAATACTTGGAATCTACACTAGAAAGGAATCCCTCCCATCTTTTTTCCATGGGGCTTGTTCAATGATCTTGAAGCTATTCTAAACATCTCAGAATGCTGGCTCTGAAAATACTAAAGGTATAAAAAAAAGTACTCAAAAATTCCCTATAAGATCCAAAATACATACGCTTTTATCCAAGTGCACCAAGTTTCTCAATCTTGATGAATAAGACTGAGAAAGAAGAAAAAGCTCTAACGCTGTGATTTACAGGGAATCATTTGTAGCCTTGGCTCTCCAGTTGGGAGGCATGTTAAAGACCACAGTGGGTTCTCAACCTTGGCTGCATGATAGCGTTGCTCAGAGAATTCCCACTAAATTCCTACACCCAGAGCCGTATCCCGAGAGATTCTGACTTAATTGGCCTGGAGTACAGCCATACACTGGTATTTTTATAGCTTTCCAGAAGATGTTAATGCCAAATTTGAAACCTGTTGAGTAAAAGCCTAAAATTAACACACTGATTCTAAAATGAATTATAAGTGTATTAGAAATCACACACTCTATCTATCTATCTATCTATCTATGGCATGTAACATTTTATTAGGAGAAATTCAGCAACTCCTGGAAGAAAATTCTGACAGCCCAGCAGGATTACTGTCTCACTCTTCTCCTTAGGGTCTCCCTCACATCCCAGAGACCAGGAGCTCCTTGGGACAAATGTACCTGTGGGATGCAGCCCAGTGTAGTGGTTAGGAGAACAGCTTTTCTATTCTTGGGTTAAAACCCTTACTCCTTACTCCTGTGTTATTGAGCAGTATACTCTTCATTGAGCTATGGAGCCTCTCTGTCCCTCTACTTTCTCTCTGCAAAGTTATAATAATAACTCCAGTTTGAAGGATTAAATGCCTGAGTGTGCACGAGACACTTGCATCAATGCTTGATCCATAAAAAGTTCTATATATAAGTATTCTCATACATCTTTTTTAAAATTTATTTGGCAGGTAGAGTTATAGACAGTGAGAGAGAGAGACAAAGAGAAAGGTCTTCCCTCTGTTGGTTCACTCCCCAAATGACTGCTACGGCCAGGAGCCAGGTACCTCTTCCTGGTCTCCCATGTGGGTGCAGGAGCCCAAGCACTTGTGCCATCCTCCACTGCCCTCCCAGGCCACAGCAGAGAGCTGGACTGGAAGAGGAGCAACTAGGGCTAGAACCCAGTTCCCATATGGGATGCTGGCACCACAGGTGGAGGATTAACCAAGTGAGCCACGGCACCGGCCCCTTCTCATACATCTTTTCATTACAGGGTTACTTTCTGATAAATGAATCATTAGGTGATTTCATCACTGGGAAAATCTCATACAGTATACTTATACAAATCTAAATAGTTGAGCTACTACAAGCCTAGGCTATATGTTATAGCCACCATTATATACACATTTTCTTTTTGATCACATATTATGTGGGCCATGCCTATACTGCATATTACTACTGCAAAACTGTAATTAATTGAAAAGTGAGAATGCACAAAATTCAAAACTCAGAATCATTAGTGCATGAACAAGTTTCTAAACAAAAGAGTTGGCTTTTGTTTTTCTATACTGTAAGCCTACAGTTCTATAATTCTTAGAATTCTACACAGAATTCAGCTACATGAACCATTATATTTCATGGAAAAAGATGCAGATTTTTGCAAATATTGGGAAATGGGAACTCATATTTAATTATGTGTTTACTAAGAGTATTGTTGTGATAGTAGGAAAGTTGTAGTTTGCTAAACAGCACTGTATTCTCAGATGTTTTGCATGTTTCTATGGCAGTTATGGTGACATTTGGAGTGTAAACACTGCATAAGCCTAAGATTTACATTTCCATTTGTGCAATAACTGGAGTGTCATGATGTGTGTCCAAAATGTGCTGGTTGGAAAGAAGGAAGGAAAGAAGAAAAACATTGCTGTATAAGCGCAAGAGTCACTTAACTGGTTAAGTTTGTCATTGTTTGACAAAATATTATTTAGAAACCATGTTGGTACATGTCTGAAGTACTGTTCTCCTTTTAGTCTTGCAGAAATAGGTTCTACGGGGGTTCATAGTAAACATTTTTGTCATGTGAAACAGCAGAACAGCAGAAGCAAATCCTGCTGTTTGTTGAAAACATGGTTACGCTACCTATGAGTAGTCAAACATGATGAACTTTCATGTCATTTGACTTTGAGTCAATTTCCCTTCCAGGAACAGTGGCTTCTCATTTAGGGAATTCTAATTCCTTCTCTTTGGAGTCTGTGACTGCATTTTTTTTTGTAAAGCACCACACATACGTATTTTTAGGCTTTATGGGGCCTATTTTCTCTGTTGCACGTACTCGACTCTGCTGTTGTAGCCAGAAAGTGACCATAGACAACGCTCAAACAAATGAGCATGTCCAGTGCTATAGAAAAGAGTTTCCCAAAATACCCACAGCTTAACACTAGATCCTTTGAAGGTTCTTTCACTCAGTTGATCATTGCTTTTCCTGTGCAGAAAATTTTTAATTTGTTGCGGTTACATTTGTTTAGTTTTGCTTTTCTTTCCTGTTTTTCATGTCATAGCCAGAGAATTACTGCTAACACCAGTGCCCTGCAGTTTTACAGTTTCAGTTATGACATTTTAGTGCTAACTCCATTTTAAATTTATTTTTGTCGATGTTATGAGTTCAATGTCATTTATTTGATATGTGGATATCCAGTTTTCCCAAATTTATTTAGTAAAAGCAAACAAAAAAACTATCCATTCCTAATTATGTACCTTGAAATATTAATCAAAGATTAGTTGATTATATATGGATAGAATTACTTCTGAGTTCCACACTCTGTTCATTCATCTGTATGTATGTCTTTATCCAGTGCCATGATGTTTTCTTTAATTGACATATAAAATTGTATGTATTTATTGTGTTCAGCATATTATTTTAAAACATATAACTTTATGTATAAAGAATTGCTTTAAAATGGTCAATTGACACATGCATTATCTCACATAGCTATCGTTTTTGTGGTGCTAAGGCTTTAAACACTCTCTTGGCTTGGCTGTAGCTTAACAATACATCTTTCATGAATTTCCAAGGCTAGCTATGGAAGCCCTCTGAGTTCTCCGACTCTTATCTTGTTTAGACAAGGTCATACTCAAAGTGGAGGTTCTCTCCTCCCTTCAGAGAAAGGTACCTCCTTCTTTGAAGACCTGTTCTTTCCACTGGGATCTCACTCACAGGGATCTTTCATTTAGTTTTTTTTTTTTTTTTTTTTTTTTTTTTTTGCCAGAGTGCCTTGGCTTTCCATGCCTGAAATACTCTCATGGGCTTTTCAGCCAGATCCGAATGGCTTTAGGGCTGATTCTGAGGCCAGAGTGCTGTTTAGGACATCTGCATTCTATGAGTCTGCTGAGTATCTCACTTCCCATGTTGGATCACTCTCCCCTTTATTTATTCTATTGGTTAGTATTAGCAGGTACTAGACTTGTTTATGTGCTCCCTTTGACTCTTAGTCCTTTCATTATGATCAATTGTGAACTGAAATTGATCACTTGGAATAGTGAGATGGCATTGGAAACTCATGACTGGAGCATAGGGAGATTACTGATGCCATAGACAGGAGTGTCAATTTGTAAAGTCAACAACAGGAGTCACTGTGCACTTACTCCTCATGTGGGATCTCTGTCCTTAATGTGCTGTACATTGAGATTTAGTGCTATAACAAGTACTCAAACAATATATTTCACTTTGTGTTTCTATGGGGGTGCAAACTGTTGAAATCTTTACTTAATGTATACTAAACTGATCTTCTGTTAAAAAAAAAAAAGGAAAGAAATTATCAATTCCCAACTTGACTCTCACTGGGATTAAACATGACAATAGGTCTGATCTGATTTCATCATCATTTAAAAAATCATCTATTATTTTTCACTTTATGTTTCTGTGTGGGAGCAAACTGTTGAAATCTTTACTTAATGTATACTAAGCTGATCTTCCGTATATTAAGAGAATCGAAAATGAATCTTGATGTGAATGGAAGGGGAGAGGGAGTGGGAAAGGGGAGGGTTGTGGGTGGGAGGGACGTTATGGGGGGGATGCCATTGTAATCCATAAGTCGTACTTTGGAAATTTATATTCATTAAATAAAAGTTAAAAAAATCAATGTTTACAACAGAGCTATCAATATTGTTATTACTATACCATTTCCTCATAGTATGATATTTAAAGTTTCTGTATAATAAACACAAATCTTTCTTTAAAAAAAAAAACAAAAAACAATACATCTTTAAAATCAGGAAACGTAACGTTCATCTTGCTCAAGATGGCTTTGGCTATTCACGGTCTTTTTCAGTTCCAAGGAATTTTAGATTTTTTTTAATTGTGTAAAATACTCCATAGGGATTTCATTAAGTATTGCATTGATTACTTTGGATAGTATAGGCAATTTAACAAAATCATCTTCCAATCTATGAACATCAGATGTACTTCCATTTCCTTGTGTCTTATTTAGTTCCTTTCACCACTGCTTTGTAATTTCCTATTTATAAAACATTCGCTTCCTTAGTTAATTGCATTCCAAATATTTTATTCTTCTTGGTGCTATTATAAATGGCATTGCTTTCTTAATTTCTTTTTCAGATAGTTTATTCTGTTGGATTGAAAGTCATATAATTTTTATATGTAGATTTTTTTATCCTGAAACAATACTGGAGTTGTTTAGTAGTTAGAACAGTTTTTATTATGGAGTCTTTCAATTTTCTGTATATAAGATCATGACATTTGTAAACAGGGACAATTTTAGTTCTTTCATTCTGACTTGGAGAACTTGTGTTTCTTTTGCTTGCCTAAATGTTCAGGATAGGAATCACAGCACTATGTTAAATTAAAGTAGCAAAAGTGAACATCTTTGCTTTATTTCTGATTTTAGGGACAAAAAAAACTTGCTATGATTTTCTTTAAAAATTTACTTATGGTGCCAAGCTTGTGGCATAGCGGGTTAAGCCGCTGCCAATGATACTAGCATCCCATGCAGATGTGGGTTCCTGTCCCGGCTGCTCTACTTTTGATCCAGCTCCCTGTTAATGTGTCTGGAAAAGCAGCAGGAGATGACCCAAGTGATTGGGCCCCTGTGCCCACTTGGAAGACCTGAAAGATATTTTGGCTCCTGATTTGTCCTGGCTCAACCCCTGTCATGGCAACCATTTGAGGACTGAAACAGCAAACAGAAAATCTCTCTCTTCCAGTCTAGTGCTGGGGTTCATTTCACCTTCATTCATAAATGAGATCTTATCATGTTACAGTATTTTGGGGTGACACTTTTTTATTTTAGGTTTTGGACTATGCCTTTCCATTCTCTCTTAGTCTGTAGGATTTTGGATGAGAAATCAGCTGTCAGTCTATTTGGAGTTCCTTTGGTAATCCGGCACTTCTCTCATGCACAATTTAGAATCTTTTATGGTTTCCTGTTGGAAACTGACTATAATGTTTTGTTGTGAAGATCATTTCTGTTTATGTCTATTATGATTTCTATGTGCTTCCTGTACTTGTATGTCCATTTCTTTCTCCACAGTAGGGAAGTTTTCTGCTATTATTTCATTAAATATGCCTTTTAATCATTCTATTTTGCCACACCTTCAGGAACCCCTAAGACCCATAAACCTCAAGCATTGTTTTCAGTTTTTTTTTCTTTTTTTATTGATCTACTTGAAATGTTTCTGAAGATTTCTTTTTCTGCTCAGATACTCTTTCTTCTGCCTCTCCAAGTCAGTTGTTATGGCTTTCCACTGTGTTTGTTAATTGATATATTAAATTTTTCATTTTTAAAATTTCAAATTGATTTCACTTCAATATCTATAACTCTTGGAAAATTTTTCATCTATGTCATGTGTGGATTTCTTTAACCCACGCATCTGTTCCTCATTGCTTCTGAGTAATCCCACGATTAACCTTTGAATCCTTTTGCAGGCATTCCATCTAATATTTTATTTATTTATTTATTTATCTACTTACTTACTTGAAAGGAAGAGTTACAGAGAAGCAGAGGCAGAGAGAGAGAGAGAGAGAGAAAGAGAGAGAGAAAGAGAGAGAGAGAGAGAAAGTCTTCCATCCACTGATTCACTCCCAAGATGGCTGCAATGGCCAGAGCTATGCCAATCCAAAGCCAGGAGTCAGGAGCTTCTTCCCAGTCTCCCAGGTGGCTGCAGAGGTCCAAGGACCTGGGCCATCTTCCACTGCTTTCCCAGGCCATAGCAGAGAGCTGGATTGGAAGTGGAGCAGCTGGGACACAAATCAGCGCTGCTGGCAGTGCAGACGATAGCTTTACCAGCTACACAACAGCACCAGCCACTCCATCTGTATTTAAGCATGTTTTGTTCCTTTAGGGGACTTGTATTTTCTTACTTGTTCATGTTTCTCTTATTTCTACATTTTTTTTTTGGCACTTGTGGCTCTATTTGTTAGTTTTCTCCTGATTAATTTATCTTTGAAATATTCTTCTGTGGCTTAATGGACTGTCTGCTCCTTTAGTGGATATTGAGGAATACACTGGGTGCATCCAGGGAGCTCCAGTCAGCACTCAGGTGTGTGGCAAGAGTCCAGCTTGACACCCAAATTGGGTGTGGTCGATCTCTATCGTCAACAGGAGGGAGGATATGATCAATCAACTTGTGTGATTACTGTCTCACTTCCCCTCTGTGAAGGTGATTAATGCCCATGGTGAGCCCAGAGT
Organism: Oryctolagus cuniculus; assembly: GCF_051225735.1. Lineage (NCBI taxonomy): Eukaryota > Metazoa > Chordata > Mammalia > Lagomorpha > Leporidae > Oryctolagus > Oryctolagus cuniculus. The sequence goes on along the minus strand of NC_142870.1, from coordinate 17,449,264 downwards.
GGCAATACACCCCCTACACACAGGCACATGAACCACCCAAAGGATCTGTGTGGTCTTCAATGTGATCACATAACCTTCTGCTATAGCATACTCCAAGCACTCAGGAAACTCTGAGCCTCTGAAACCAGACACAATGATTTCCCAAGAATCTGAGCTACACCCCATACCTTGTCATGCACTCACAGAATTTCCACAGTCATAGCACACAGGGCTCACATAGTCACAGGGAATAGGGGATCCACTCAGCCCCATGAGACTGCTCTGTCCACGGAGAGAGCTGTGGTGTGCCCAGACCCTGCTGCCTGCCAGTGGTTCCACCCTCACAGTTTGAATACAGATGCCTCTGATGGATTTAGGGAAGGGGAATGCCTCACAGGCTTAAGTGGGTGCCCAGCCACCTAGCAATACTACATACAGGACAGATTCAAAATCAGTAAGGACCACAGATTTATCCCTTAGATAAAATCCCACTTGCACATGCACAAACCTCAGCTTCCTGCATTTGCTGTATCAAGATGGTGCCTCCTCCTTTCTAGTAGCCAGGAGCCCTTGTGAGGGGGATGGGAGCACACAACGTGCTCCCTTCAAGGGTGATGAGAGGACCCTGCTCTTTTCCCCACCCCCCACTAGTGCTCCAGGCTACAATCAAAGTCAGTGTGGACCACAAGGTTCTACAACATTCTCCCTCAGCAGTGACACAGCTTGCCACAGACTCCTTTCACTTCTCTCTAAGGAAATGTTTCCTCCTCCTGATGCTAATTGTGATGCTCACAGTGGTGGAAAAGGGGCTCACTTCCAACTTTTCGCTGCCAAATGTGGCCCACTATGGGAGTGGGGGAGAGGATGGAATCAAGATGGCTTCCTTGTTCCAAGCCTGGCAGTCCATCAGACCCCAGTCAGCTCCCCAGGCAGAAGTAAAAGCCAGTGGTTGACTGTGGAATTCCCTCTGAGCTAAAACTACAAGCAGTGGGACACACATCAATTTCTTCCTATCTTGATGTGGTAAGATGGTGGTTGACAGCTGGCAGACGGCTGTGCCATGTGGCTGGCTGCAGCAGTCTCTCTATCTTCTCTCTTCTTGTCCCACAAGTCTTCATTGTTTGTTTCAGTTCCATCAGTCAGACCCCTCCTTTGTCCTTTTCTTATCCCAGAGCAGCAGAAGTTAATCTTGCTAACTCTATTCAACCAACTTAGAAGTCTCTTACCATTTTTAAAATTGTTATGTATGTATTAAATTTTATTTAAAAAACAGAGACAGACACAGAGAGATTGAAATAGATAACTCATCCATCTACTGGTTTACTCCCCAAAAACAAAATCCAGGGCTGGGCCAGGCAAAATTCAGGAGCCTGGAATTCAGCCGAGGTCTCCCATGTGGTTGGCAGGAATGCAAGCACTTGAGCTGTCATCTGCTATCTCCCAGGGTGTGCATTTGCAGGAATATGGTTCTGCAGAATAGCTGGGAATTGCATCAGCATGTTGATATGGAATGCAATTGTCCCAAGGAACAACTTATTACTGTGCAAACACCAGCTTCTGTCAGTCTTTGAAGGGTAACTGATAATATTTTTGGTTAAAAGTTTTTTTTTTTTAATTTCAGTACTTCTAATATATTCTTTTACTTGTTTTTGGTCTATAAAATTTCTATTGAAAATCTGCTGATAGGGGCCAGAGCTGTGGCTCAGTGGGTTAACGCCCTGGCCTGCAGAGCCAGCATCCCATATGGGCACCAGTTCTAGTCCTGGCTGCTCCACGTCCGATCCAGCTCTCTGCTATGGCCTGGGAAAGCAGTAGAGGATGGCCCAAGTCCTTGGGCCCCTGCACCCATGTGGGGAGACCAGGAAGAAGCTCCTGGCTCCTGGCTTTGGATCAGCGCAGCTCCAGCCATTGTGGCCAATTGGGGAGCAAACTATTGAATGGAAGACCTCTCTCTCTGTCTCTGCCTCTCTCCTCTTTGTGTAACTCTGACTTTCAAATAAATAAATAACTCCTTAAAAAAATCTGCTGATAGTCAAATATGCTTCCTTGTATAGGATAAGTAACTTTGTTTCTGCTTTCAAAATTCTTTATCTTTTGACAACTTGATTATAATGTGTCTATGTATAGCTTTCGTTGAGCTTATCCTTTTGATGCCCTTTGTGATTCTTGGATCTCTATGCCCATTTCCTTCTCCAGATTTGGGGAGCTTTCAGTAATTGCTTTTTGGGATATGCTTTCTGGTACTTTCTCTCTCTCTTCTCCTTAAGAGGATCCAAAAGATATATATTGCTCCACTTGATAGTGCCCTATACATCCCTTCATTTTTTTTTTTCTTTTTGTAAAGCTCCTTTGCCTGAATAACTTCACATGAACTAGCTTGGAGCTTTCTAATAATTTCTTCTTGCTCTAATCTGCTGTTGCACCCTTCTTATTAATTTCTCAGTTGTTATATTCTTCAGTTCTGTGATTTCTGTTAGTAGCTTTTTTATATTTTCTTTTCATTGAAATTATCATTTTGTCCATGCATTGTTACTTTGAATTGTCTGTCAGTAAATTATATAACTCCATTTAAACAGGGTAGATTTCTGGAAATTTAACTTGTTCTTTTGTTTGGAGCATTGTTCCTGATTCTTCATTTTCTTTGACTGCCTGTGTTGCTATCTGCACATCAGACAACACAGTAACATTCCTTAGTCTTCACAGATTGGTCTTTTCTAGGAAAAGACCCTCACCAAATATCAAGATCCATGATTCCAGAGGCCTCTCTAATCATCATGTTCCTTCAACACACTTTCTTTCTTTCTTTTTCCAGGAATCTAAAATGTAGCAGGTCCAATCAACACTCTAAGACAAGCAAGACTGCAATCAACTCTTCAGGAAACTCCTATAAAAACTGAAATATTGGGTATGCTATCCAACACTTTATGGCTGCAGGGAGATGCTGGGAGCAGAATTTTTATCTGTTCTCTCTGTTCTGACGTAGAGGGAGAAGGCACAGTGTCTATAAATGTCAATAAATAAAACCTAAAAAAGTAAAAATGTGTAAGCATTTGTTTTTTAATAGCATGCATTGAAAGACAACTTAAAAAGTGGAATCATTACATTGCATTTAGAAGAGAGAATTATTTAATTTGTAAACATTTTCAAATAATAGGAAAAGGAAATAAATGACTTCAATAATATAATGGTAAACTATAATAAATATGCAGTTCATTGAAGCAAAAATATCAATGGTTAATAGAGATGTTAGAAATTTCTGGTTTTACTTTTAAAATTCATTTATTTATTTGAGAGGCAGAGAAACAGAGATAGAGAAATAGATCTCCCATCCACTGATTCACTCCCACAAATGTCCACAATGGCTAGGGCTGGACTACTGCTAAAGTTTGAAGCCAGGAACTCAAAGCAAGCCTTCCACATGAATATCAGTGGCCCAGTTCTTTGAATCATCACTGCTACCTCTCAGGATCTGCATTTGCAGCAAACTAGAGTCAGGAACTGGAGCCAAGAGTCAAACCTGGGGAGAGCACTCTGATACAGAATGCAGGTGTCTTCATTGGTAGGTTTTTTATTAAACAATATGAGATAAAGTAATGTTGGATATAAAAATGACTACAATCTTCCAAGTATTAAAGTTTAAACAACATATTTAGAATCACAAATAAAAGTAATCCTTCATAACACTTTTCCCTTCAAATATATCCGATTCTAGGATTTTACTCAATTATAAGAATGAACTCAGTTTTATCCAGTTTTCTTCTGTTTACCATTTCTACAAGGGAAAAACTGGAATCAATCTAAAAGCTAAAAAAGAAGACTTAAAATCACCTATGAAATAGTTGCTTGTGATCACTGAAATAATATTACTGAAGAGTGCTTATTCACATGAGAAAATATTAAATAAAAATGCATTTGGCTATAGTTCACGTATAATATTCTTTTTTTTTTTTTTTTTTTTTTTGACAGGCAGAGTGGACAGTGAGAGAGAGAGACAGAGAGAGAAAGGTCTTCCTTTTGCCGTTGGTTCACCCTCCAATGGCCGCCGCTGCAGCCGGCGCACCGCGCTGATCCGATGGCAGGAGCCAGGATCCAGGTGCTTTTCCTGGTCTCCCATGGGGTGCAGGGCCCAAGCACCTGGGCCATCCTCCACTGCACTCCCTGGCCACAGCAGAGAGCTGGCCTGGAAGAGGGGCAACCGGGACAGAATCCAGCGCCCCGACCGGGACTAGAACCCGGTGTGCCGGCGCCGCAAGGTGGAGGATTAGCCTATTGAGCCACGGCGCCGGCCCGTTCACGTATAATATTCTCACTTGAACAACTGTATGTGAAACAAAGAAATATGTGTGAAAAACAAACATTCAGGCCTGCGTCACTGCTCACTAGGCTAATCCTCTGCCTGTGGTGCTGGCACCCCAGGTTCTAGCCCCGATTGGGGTGCCGGATTCTGTCCCGGTTGCTCCTCTTCCAGTCCAGCTCTCTGCTGTGGCCAGGGAGTGCAGTGGAGGATGGCCCAGGTCCTTGGGCCCTGCACCTGCACGGGAGACCAGGAGGAAGCACCTGGCTCCTGGCTTCGGATCAGTGCAGCGTACCGGTCATAGCAGCCACTTGGGGGAAGACCTTTCTCTCTGTCTGTCTCTCTCTCTCTCTCTCACTGTCTAACTCTGCCTGTCAAACAAACAAACAAACAAACAAAAACATTCAAATCTATTTCAAAGCATGGTAATTGTGACTTTATGCTGGAGAGTTTAGGCTGTTTCATTTGTGTATGTAACTGGTGTGTGTGTGTGTGTGTGTGTATCTATGTATATAATTCTTGGTGTTTTGAAATTGTTCTACGATTGACAGATACTAATTTTTCTTCACTAGCAAAAAATTCCTTAGGTGTAGCACAAGCAAGGTCTGTGGTTTCAGGAATTTCCTCAGCCTCTGTCCTCAGGCTAGACTAAAACTGTGAAGGATGTTTGTATTGGCAGACTGAGATCTGAGTCACATATACAAGGTAGGAAAAGGTGGAAATCATGTTGATCAAAATGCCTTTGTGGGAAAGTGATAAACTGTGGCATGAGAAAGGCCTTCAAACTTAATTAGGTAATTATTACCTTAAAGCAGCAAAAGGTCAACGTTGCAGAGTTTTAGAGATAAAGCTTGAAAGACTCAAAAAAAAAAAAAAAAAAAGGAAATGAACACAGGAAGTTCCAGAACTAAACCATGAGGCTCCGGTTCTTAAAGCAAAAAAGATCATCCACAGATCCTTTTAACTCATGTTCTTCCACCTGAAATGGTGAGGAAGAAAAGCCCACGACTGCTTCCCAAAGACAAGTAGAAAAGTATGAACAGAAAAAATCATTTAAAATTGCCCGATTCCTAGTTGCATTTGGCAAAATTGTTCAACTTTCAAAATCAAAGAAGCAAAAAAAGGTAAAATGCATAGGAATATGAGACTGACGGATATGAAGCGGTACTAGCAAAGTCAAGTTGAATCATGTGGTTGACTGGAGAATGCCACTAACAAAAATCGATAACAATAACATCTTTGAGATAGAGAAAGACCACAAAACAGAGACCATTTCAACTGAAGCAATAAATTTGGTTTGAGTGGAGTTGATTAAAACTCTCTATATAGTGCTGCCACTGTGGCACAATGAGTGAAACCACTGCTTGCAGTGCCAGCATAATCTGAGTGCTGGTTCAAGTCTTGTGTGCTCTGCTTCCAATCCAGCTCCCTGCGAATGTGCACAGAAAGGCAGAAGAAGATGACCAAGAACGTGGGAGATCAGGATGGAGTTCTGGGCAGCTGGCTTAAGCCTGGCTTGGCCTGGGCCACTGCAGCCATTGGGGAATGAACTGGATGAATTAGTAGATAGAAGAAGTCTGTGTGTGTGTATGTGTGTGTGAGTATGTGTGTGCGTGTCATTCTGCCTTTCAAATAAATAATTAAATCTTTTAAAAATCACTTGTACAAATAGAAATAGCCAAAATATACCTGAAAATTAGGGTTTAAAAGAGACACATGGCAGGTATTTTTTTTAAATTTATTTAATGAATATAAAATTCCAAACTACACCTTATGGATTACAATAGCTTCCCCCCCCATAACTTCCCTGCCACTCGCAACCCTCCCCTTTCCCGCTCCCTCTCCCATTCCATTCACATCAAGATTCATTTTCGTTTCTCTTTATATACAGAATATCAGTTTAGCATATATTAAGTAAAGATTTCAACAGTTTGCACCCACATAGAAACACACAGTGAAAAATACTGTTTGAGTACTAGCTATAGCATTAAATCTCAATGTACAGCACATTAAGGACAGAGATCCTACATGAGGAGTAAGTGCACAGTGACTCCTGTTGTTGACTTAACAAACTGACACTCTTGTTTATGGCCTCAGTAATCACCCTAGGCTCTTTTCATGAGTTGCCAAGGCTATGCAAGCCTTTTGAGTTCACCAACTCTGATCATATTTAGACAAGGTCGTAGTCAAAGTGGAAGCTCTCTCCTCCCTTCAGAGAAAGGTACCTCCTTCTTTGATGGCCTGTTCTTTCCACTGGGATCTCACTCATGGAGATCTTTTATTTAGGTCATTTTTTTTTTTCCAGAGTGTCTTGGCTTTCCATGCCTGAAATACTCTCATGGGCTTTTCAGCCGGATCTGAATGCCTTAAGGGCTAATTCTGAGGCCAGAGTGCTGTTTAGGACAGCTGCCATTCTATGAATCTGCTGTGTATCCCACTTCCCATGTTGGATCGTTCTCTCCCTTTTTTATTCTATAGGTTAGTATGTTCAGACACTAATCTTGTTTATGTCATCCCTTTGACTCTTAGTTCTATCATTATGATCAATTGTGAACAGAAACTGATCAAATGGACTAGTGAGATGGCATTGATATATGCCACCTTGATGGGATTGAATTAGAATCCCCTGGTATGTTTCTAACGATACCGTTTTGGGCAAGTCAGCTTGAGAGTGTCCCAAATTGTACATCTCCTCCCTCTCTTATTCTCATTCTTATATATAACAGGGATCATTTTTTCAGTTAAGTATCAACACTTAAGAATAACTGTGTATTAATTACAGAATTCAACCAATAGTATTATGTAGAACTGTTGTTCATCAACAGTCAGGGCAAGGACTGATCAAGTCACTGTTTCTCATAGTGTCCATTTCACTTCAACAGGTTTCCTTTTTGGTGCTCAGTTAGTTGTCACAGATCAGGGAGAACATATGATATTTGTCCCTGTGGGACTGGCTTATTTCACTCAGCATGATGTTTTCCAGCTTCCTCCATTTTGTTGCAAATGACTGGATTTCATTGTTTTTTACTGCTGTATAGTATGCTGTAGAGTACATATACCACAATTTCTTTATCCAGTCTACTGTTGATGGGCATTTAGGTTGATTCCAGGTCTTAGCTATTGTGAATTGAGCTGCAATAAACATTTAGGTGCAGACTGCTTTTTTGTTTGCCAATTTAATTTCCTTTGGGTAAATTCTAAGGAGTGGGATGGCTGGGTTGAATGGTAGGGTTATATTCAGGTTTCTGAGGAATCTCCAGACTGACTTCCATAGTTGCTTGACCAGTTTGCATTCCCACCAACAGTGGGTTAGTGTCCCTTTTTCCGCACATCCTCACCAGCATCTGAATGTGAGCCATTCTCACCGGGGTAAAGTGAAACCTAATTGTGGTTTTGATTTGAATGTCCCTGATTGCCTAGTGAACTTGAACATTTTGTTATGTGCCTTTTGGCCACTTGGATTTCCTCTTTTGAAAAATGTCTATTGAGGTCCTTGGCCCATCTCTTAAGTGGGTTGTTTGTTTTGTTGTTGTGGAGTTTCTTGATCTCTTTGTAGATTCTGGTTATTAATCCTTTATCTGTAGCATAGTTTGTAAATATTTTTTCCCATTCTGCCGGTTGCCTCTTCACTCGTCTGACTGTTTCTTTTGCAGTACAGAAACATCTCAATTTGATGGAATCCCAATTACATGGCAGGTATTAACAATCTGGAAGAATCCACATCCACTTGATCCCTGAACCAATGAGATTTTACAAAGAAAATGCAGAAAAGAGAAGAAAAGGAAGTGGAGGTCAAACTATCCTGAGCTTCTACAAACTCTAGAAAACTAATTGATCAAAGATTGAAGAGGCAGCAGTATAATTATTTCAGATGTAAGCAGGGGAAGAGAATTTTAGGGAGTAAAGAGAAGATTTGAATAAGAAGCCATTTAGCAAAAAGGCAAACATAACTCGAAAAAAATACAGAAAAATAGTGACTATCCACTTAAATGATATAGCACAAATTTGTATAGGTGTCAATGAAGATTCCTTGATGATAATCCTTGGCAAACATCTGAAACCCATAAAAAACTACCAAAGAAATGATTTTTTTAATTCAGGCTTTATCCAGGACTGGATATTGAGTAGGAACAATATGATGTGAGAGAGTTTGCTTGATACTTTAGAAAAATCATGAATTGGAAGTACATAACTTGTGTTTGAATCCCAAGGTGACCCGGCATCGCTAATGTCCTTGAGTCTCATGATTTTTTCGATGTAAACCAGGGGGACCTATATGCTATCCACACCTTTAGTTTGAAAGCTTAATGAACATAAATATACAAAATCCCCAAAACTTGCTGAAAGACACATAGTTGTTATTTAACCAATATTACTTCCCTTCAAGGACATGGGTATGACTATTATCCCCAAATTCTAGGAAAGAAACTTATTTGTATCATCCCGTGCTTGTTCTTTTACTCATTCAACCAATACTTACTGTGTCTACTTTGTAGCAAAGTATGGTTTACTAGCAAGGTGAATAAATGGTCTTACACAAACTTCTGGATTGGAAGACAGAAAATAAAAAATAAATACAAATCAGAGACAGATAAGTACAATTCAAATAAATAAAGCTGAGTGAGTTTATACAGAGTGTCTGGGTGGCTTGTTTTAATTAGCTTGTTAGAAAGGCTTTTCTAGGGTACCAACTGTGGCATACTAGGCTAACCTTCTGCCTGTAGTGCTGGTATCACACATGGGTGCCAGTTTGTGTTCCCGGCTGTTCCTTTTCTGATCTGGTTTTCTACTTACAGCCTAGAAAAACATTGAAAAATGGTCCAAGGGCTTGAACCCCTGTATCTGCATGTTAGACCCAGAAGAAGCTCCTGGCTCTTGCCGTCGGAATGGCACAGCACCTGCTGTTGTGGTCATTTGGGAAGTGAATCAGCAGATGGAAGACCTTTCTCTCTGTCTCTCTCTCTCTTTGTCTGTAACTCTACCTTTCAAATAAATAAATATAATCTTCAAAAAAAAAAAAAAGAGAGAGAGACAGACTTCTCTAAAGAGGTAAGAAGAAGGAACCAGGATGGTATTGAAGACCAAAGGAAAGGCATTCTAGGACAAGTCAGCAGTCAGATTAAAGGTTTTAGGAAGGATGTTCAGTCTAACTACAATTTTCCAGAATATAAAAAGAAATACGGTACTAGAACAGAGACACCAAAATGACAGAACTGTGTAGGGCTTAGTAAGCCATATAAAATAGCAAAGATTAAGGAATGGTGCCATGGCATAGCATGTAAAGCCACCCCCTGCAGTGCCAGCATCCCATATGGGTGCGAGTTTGAGACCCGGCTTCTCCACTTCCAGTCCAGCTCTCTGTTATGGCCTGGGAAATCTGTAAAAGATGGCCCAAGTCTTTGGGCTTCTGCACCTGCATGGGAGACCTGGAGGAAGATCCTGGCTCCTGGTTTCAGATAGGCCCAGATTCTGCTTTTGTGGCCATTTGGGGACTGAACCAGCATATGGAAGATATCTCTCTCTCTGTCTCTACCTCTGCCCCTCTGTCACTCCACCTTTCAAATAAATAACTAAATAAATTTTAAAAATATAGCAAGGATTTTAGTTTACCTTAAATGAGACAGCACTGGAGTGTTTGTAAGTAGGCCTGTAAAATTATCTGAGTTGCATGTTTGAAAGATTATTCTGGCTCCTGATTGAACAACAGGCTCTTTAAAAGGAAAAAGAAAAGCAGGGGACAAGTCAGGAGGCAATTGTGGTCAGGTTTACAGAAAAAAAAAATGTGGTTTTTGGAACAACTAATGGCAGGAGCAAGGATTTAAAAGAATAATTGAACTGAAGATACATTCTTGGGATACATTTAGCAGAACCCACCACCAGATCAGGCATTGGAAAAAAATAAGTCTCAAGGGTAACACTTGAGTTTTTGTTGGGCATAAGTGAGTGCATGGACGCCAATCACCAAGATAAGAAAGCAAAACTTGGGAGTGGAGATGAAAGGGTGGTGGAAGGGGAGGAAGATGTTAAGTAGAGGGTTGGCAGATATACCCTGACAAAGATTTGTGGAAGTTCATAAATGGTTAGCCTTTTAGATGGAACTTCAAATCCTAGGACTGGATGAGACCACTGTGGAGGAGTGTGGAAAACTCAGAGAAGAGATCTCAGTATCCCTTTAGGACATGCCAACATTTTGAGGTCATACAATAAAAGAAATATGTACTGAAGATCAGGGAGGAGGAGAGACTAGGGAAGTGGAAGAGAACCCAGAAAAGTGTAGAATCAGATAAGCCAAGAGATGAAGATGTTCAAATAACAAATAGCTATGATAATATAAAAGGTTCATCCATTTAATTGGACAGGATAAAAGTCAAAGATGAATTTGAGAAAAATAGTGTCTATGAAGTAATAAGGACTGAAGGATAAATAGGATTTGTATTCTGTTTTCACACTTGAGCATAGCCTAGATATTCTCCCACTGTTTTAAATTACATTAAAAGGGAGACTGAAAATGCTATTTTAATTTTCTTATGTTCTTTATTTTCCTATTGCTTTCCTACTATTTATTCAATTCCAAGTCTTGTCAGCCACAAAGCAATCCACATTGCAACACAATACTCATCATTCAGTATCTTTTCCATGCCTGCATATTCCTATCGATACATACACATATATAGATTGCAGGGTTTGTTTGTTTGTCTTTGTGTTGAATTGACTTAAATGTAATTATTTCATAAGCAATTTCAGTCTTGCTTTAAACACACCCAAATCTCAGGGAAGTCCTGAGTCAACTGGTATAGCTTGAACACATGGCTCTTTAATGGCTGCATAATATTCTAGATGTGTTTGCCATAATTAAATATTCCATATTGACCAGCATTCACCTTTTTTAAAAGACACTGTTTACATGTTTTAAATTTTGTTATTTATTTAAAAGGTAGAGTAATAAAGAGAGAGAAGAAGCAGAGACAGAGAGATCTTCCATATGTGGTTTATTCCCCAAATATCTGCAAAGACCAGGGCTTGACAAGGCCAAAGCCAGGAGCCAAGAACTCCATCAGGGTCTTCCATCTGGCTATCAGGAACCCAAGTACTTGGGCTATAATCCATCACCTCCCGGGCACATTAGCAGGAATCTGGATCTGAAGTGGAGATAGTACTCAAACCCAGGCACTCTGATATGGCATGCAGGCATCACAAATGTCAGCCCCAGCATTAATTTTGCTTCCAATAAAATATATGATGATTACTATTCAGAAAATACTCCAATACCACACTATACAATTCCCTTTTTTTTAAACAGGTTTAAGACTTTTTCATATTTTTATTTAAAAAAAAAATTGTGGGAACATTTACGCACAAATCTTTCCCATATATCTAATTCTTTTCTCTATGTACATTCTTAGATTTGAATTTATCTAGCTGAGAGATAAAAATTTGATAAAGAAGTCTTGATAAGTAGTGGTAAATTTCTTATTTAAAAAATACAAATTTGGGGCCGTTGCCATGGCCAGTAGGTTAATACTCCGCCATGAGGCACCGACATCCTGTATGGGTGCCAGTCTAGTCTCTGCTGCTCCTCGTCCAATCCAGCTCTCTTTTATGGCCTGGGAAATCAGTAGAATATGCCCCAAGTCCTTGGGCCCCTGCACCCACATGGGAGACTAGGAAGAAGATCTTGGCTCCTGGCTCCTGGTTTCAAATCAGCACAGCTCCAGCTGTTGTGGACATTTGGAGAGTGAACCAACGGACTGAAGACCTTTCTCTCAGTCTCTTCCTCTCACTATCTGTAACACTACCTCTCAAATTAATAAATAAAAGCTTTAAAAAAATAAAAAAGTACAAATTTTTATTCCCAAAGATTGTATTAGAATGTTGAGGTCCCTGCCCCATGGTCCAGGTACTTACCTGAACATTGCTTGAAACAACTTTGTAGCCCCTAAAGAAAAAGACCTTAGAACCCCAAGTGACCTAGCTATAAAGTACCAGAATAAATGGCAAAGCCAATTTAGATAACCCTAACTTACAAGAATTCTTCTCACTGCTTTTTTGGTTGCCATGGTTACCTTTAATCAATAAATGTCCAGAAATGTAACTATGGCACTTCTGCACAGTTTATTGGATAGCAACAAATTAAGGACACTTCCTATTGTCTAGCAATTTCAAATATATAACAGATAAAGTGAAATAATGTATTTGAATTTCAATAGGAATCTAGCATCTCAGGCATCTAAGAGAAAGAGAATTAGGATTCCTCCCAATCATTACCCTATGGCCTTTTCCTAAAAGCCTCTTGTTTTGTTTTCTAGCCCAGAACCTGGCACCCTAAATAAAGCATAATTACCCAGCAAGTCTAAGGAATCTATGATGAAAGCTTGGGCCCATGCTTTCTCTGGATCTTGGAAATCAGAAGGGAGTATGGGACTGCTAGATCTTCTGTCTGGCATGCCCCTCAAGGACCTCTGCGGAAAAGTTTATGTTCAAAGAGTTTTGTGGGGAGTTAACCTGCAGATATTCATAACACAAGAGAAACTGTTGAGTTAGGCACTTTTGACTTTCTGATCATTTTTCATTCTGTATCCTCAAAATTAGGAGACCTAGAAGCTATTGTTTCCTATAGAAAATACCATCATATTTAAAAGAAATAAAGAACATACTTGTATAGGGAACACAATTCCTTGGTTGAATCAGAGCTTTTTAATCTTCACAATCTAGTTTAGGACAATTTCTGTTTTCTAGAAATGCAAGAGTGGTTACTATAGTTATAGGCTGGAATTAGCCTGATGATACTTTATTTGGCTAGACCAGTTGTAAATTATTAGGAAATAAACATAACCAGGTTTCATACAAGCCCATTGTTCAGCCATTAGATGATGTTTAGATCCACAGATGACATAATGATAGGCCTCATTTAAAAAGAGTAATAGCTCAGTGAAAACTGCATGCATTCCTGCTGTGTTATTTGCATTGTACTAATTTAATCTGACCCATTAACTGATGGTGTTGACATTTCAGACAGTCTGAGCACAAGAAGCAGGTGAAACATTTATGATGTAAATGCAGATCATCAAAATGACCGCTTAGGTTGTACTCAGAGAGCTTAAAAAATTCAATATTATCCATTCTTCCAGAATCACATAAACATAGGGAGCATAGTAGACACCTGAAACATATTTTGGGAGTGAACAGGAAGGATGTTAATTTTTTATAGGTTATACGTTGCTTTCATTCCCATATTTTGAGCACCATCTTTGCTAAGCAGTGCATTAGATTTTGAGATACCAAGTTGGATGAGATGTCCACAAATCAATCAATGTGATACCCCACATTAACAAACTGTAGAAAAACAACCATATGATTATCTCAATAATGCAGAGAAAGCATTTGATAAAATACAACACCCTTTCATGATGAAAACTCTAAGCAAATTGGGTATAGAAGGAACATTCCTCAATACAATCAAAGCAACTTATGAAAAACCCATGGCCAGCATCCTATTGAATGGGGAAAAGTTGGAAGCATTTCCACTGAGATCTGGTACCAGACAGGGATGTCCACTCTCACCACTGCTTCTATATAGTACTGGAAGTTTTAGCCAGAGCTACTAGGCAAAACAAAAAGAAATTAAAGGGATACAAATTAGGAAGGAAGAGGTCAAACTATCCCTCTTTGAAGATGATATGATTCTTTATTTAGGGGGACCAAAGAACTCTACTAAGAGACTATTGGAACTCATAGACGAGTTTGGCAAAGTAGCAGGATATAAAATCAATGCACAAAAATCAACAGCTTTTGTATACATAGGCAATTCCTCAGCTGAGTAAGAACTGCTAAGATCAATCCCATTCACAATAGCTACAAAAACAATCAAGTACCTTGGAATAAACTTAACCAAGGACGTCAAAGATCTTTACCATGAGAATTACAAAATCATAAAGAAGGAAATAAAAGGAGATACCAAAAAATGAAAAAAAGCTTACATGCTCAAGGATTGAAAGAATTGATGTCATCAAAATGTCCATTCTCCCAAAAGCAATTTATAGATTCAATGTGATACCAATCAAAATATTGAAGATATTCTTCTCAGACCTGGAAAAATGATGCTGAAATTCATATGGAGGCACAGGAGACCTCAAATAGCTAAAATAATATTGTACAACAAAAACAAAGCCAGAGGCATCACAATGCCAGATTTCAGGAAATACTACAGGGCAATTAAAAACAAAACATCATGGTACTGTACAGAAACAGATGGATAGAGCAATGGAACGGAATAGAAGCACCAGAAATCAATCCAAACATCTACAGCCAAAAGAGGAAACCCAAATAGCCAACAGGCACATGAAAAAATGTTCAAAATCACTAGCAATAAGGGAAATGCAAATCAAAAACACAATGAGGTTTCACCTCACCCCGGTTAAAATGGCTCACATTCAGAAATCTACCAACAACAGATGCTGGCGGGGATGTGGGGAAAAAGGGACACTAAACCACTCTTGGTGGGAATGCAAACTGGCTAAGCCACTATGGAAATCAGTCTAGAGATTCCTCAGAAACCTGAATATAACTCTACCATTCAACACAGCCATCCCACTACTTGGAATTTACCCAAAGGAAATTAAATTGGCAAATAAAAATGCTGTCTGCACCTTAATGTTTGTTACAGCTCAATTCACAATAGCTAAGACCTGGAATCAACCTAAATGCCTATCAACGAAGACTGGATAAAGAAATTATGGGATATGTACTCAACAGAATACTATACAGCAGTAAAAAACAATGAAATCCAGTCATTTGCAACAAAATGTAGGAAGCTGGAAAAGATCACGTTGAGTGCAATAAGCCAGTCCCAAATGGACAAATAACATATGTTCTCCCTGATCTGTGACAACTAACTGAGTACCAAAAAGGAAACCTGTTGAAGTGAAATGGACACTATGAGAAACAATGACTTGATCAGCCCTTTTCCTGATTATCGAGCAACAACTTACTACTTTATTCCTTTTAGTATTTTTTTGTTCTACTTAATACCATTGTTTGAACTCTTTAATTAACGTACAATTATTCTTAGGTGTTGAAATTTAACTTAAAAGTTATCCCTGTTAAATATAAGAGTGGGAATAAGAGAGGGAGGAGATGTACAGTTCAGCACATGCTCACTCGACTTATCCCTAATGGTAGAGCTAGAAATGTGCCAGGGATTCCAATTCAATCCCATCAAGGTGGCATGTACCAATGCCATCTCACTAGTCAAAATGATCAGTTTCAGTTTATAATTGATCATAAAGATAGGATTAAGTGTCAAAGGGATCACATAAACAAGACTAGTCTCTGCTAATGCTAACTGATAGAATTAAAAAGGAGAGAATGATCCAACATGGGAAGCAGATAACACAGCAGACTCATAGAATGGCAGATGTCTTACATAGCATTCTGGCCTCAGAATCAGCCCTTAAAGCATTCAGGTCTGGATAAAAAGCTGCTGAGAGTATTTCGACATGCAAAAGCCAAGACACTTTGGAAAAAAAAAAATGACCTAAATGAAAGATCTCTGTGAGTGAGATCCCAGTGGAAAGAATGGGCCATTAGTGAAGGAGGTACCTTTCTCTGAAGGGAGGAGAGAACTTCCACTTTGACTATGTCCTTGTCTAAATAATATCGGATTTGGCAAACTCAAGAGACTTTCATAGCCTCGGCAGCTCATAACAAGAGTCTCGGATGATTACTGACGTCATAAATAAGAATATCAATTGTTAAATCAACTGCATCACTGTGCAGTTACTTCCCATGTAGGATCTCTGTCCTTAATTTGTTATGCTATGTGAATTAACGGTATAACCAGTACTCAAACAGTACTTTATACTTTGTGTTTCTGTGTGGGTGCAAACTGTTGAAATCTTTACTTAGTATATACTAAATTGATCTTCTGTATATAATTATTATTGAAAATGAATCTTAATTAAGAATGGGATGGGAGAGGGAGTGGGAGATGGGAGATGGGATGGTTGCATGTGGTAGGGTGGTTATGAGGGGAAAAATCCACTATAATCCAAAAGTTGTACTTTGTGGAGTTTCTTGATCTCTTTGTAGATTCTGGTTATTAACCCTTTGTCTGTTGCATAGTTTGCAAATATTTTTTCCCATTCTGTCGGTTGTCTTTTCACTCTCCTCACTGTTTCTTTTGCAGTACAGAAACTTCTCAATTTGATGCAATCCCAATAGTTGATTTTGGCTTTGACTGCCTGTGCCTCCCGGGTCTTTTCCAGAAATTCTTTGCCTGTGCCAATATCTTGAAGGGTTTCTCCAATGTTCTCTAGTAACTTGATGGTGTCAGGTCGTAGATTTAGGTCTTTAATCCATGTGGAGTGGATTTTTGTGTAAGGTGTAAGGTAGGGGTCTTGCTTCATGATTCTGCACGTGGAAATCCAATTTTCCCAGCACCATTTATTGAATAGACTGTCCTTGCTCCAGGAATTAGTTTTAGATCCTTGATCAAATATAAGTTGGCTGTAGATGTTTGGGTTGATTTCTGGTGTTTCAATTCTGTTCCATTGGTCTATCCATCTGTTTCTGTACCAGTACCATGCTGTTTTAATTACAACTGCCCTGTAGTATGTCCTGAAATCTGGTATTGTGATGCCTCCGGCTTTGTTTTTGTTGTACAAGATTGCTTTAGCTATTCGAGGTCTCTTGTGCCTCCATATAAATTTCAGCACCATTTTTTCCAGATCTGAGAAGAAGGTCTTCGGTATCTTGATTGGTATTGCATTGAATCTGTAAATTGCTTTTGGGAGAATGGACATTTTGATGATATTGATTCTTCCAATCCATGAGCATGGAAGATTTTTCCATTTCTTGGTATCCTCTTCTATTTCTTTCTTTAAGGTTTTGTAATTTTCATCGTAGAGATCTTTAACGTCTTTGGTTAAGTTTATTCCAAGGTATTTGATTGTTTTTGTAGCTATTGTGAATGGGATTGATCTTAGAAGTTCTTCCTCAGCCATGGCATTGTCTGTGTATACAAAGGCTGTTGATTTTTGTGCATTGATTTTATACCCTGCTACTTTGCCAAACTCTTCTATGAGTTCCAATAGTCTCTTAGTAGAGTTCTTTGGGTCCTCTAAATAAAGAATCATGTCATCTGCAAAGAGGGATAGTTTGAGCTCTTCCTTCCCAATTTGTATCCCTTTAATTTCTTTTTCTTGCCTAATAGCTCTGGCTAGAACCTCCAGAACTATATTGAATAGCAGTGGTGAGAGTGGGCATCCCTATCTGGTTCCAGATCTCAGTGGAAATGCTTCCAACTTTTCCCCATTCAATAGGATGTTGGCTGTGGGTTTTTCATAGATTGCTTTGATTGTATTGAGGAATGTTCCTTCCAAACCCAGTTTGCTTAGAGTTTTCATCATGAACGGGTGTTGTATTTTATCAAATGCTTTCTCGGCATCTATTGAGATAATCATATGGTTTTTCTTCTGCAGTCTGTTAATGTGGTGTATCACATTGATTGTCTTGCGCACATTAAACCATCCCTGAATACCAGGGATGAATCCCACTTGGTCTGGGTGGATGATCTTTCTGATGTGTTGTTGCATTCTATTGGCGAGAATTTTATTGAGGATTTTTGCATCTATGTTCATCAGGGATATTGGTCTGTAATTTTCTTTCAATGCTGCATCTTTTTCCGGCTTAGGAATTAAGGTGATGCTGGCTTCATAGAAAGAATTTGGGAGGACTCCCTCTTCTTCGATTGTTAAGAAACTCCACAAAAACAAAACCAACAACCCACTTAAGAGATGGGCCAAGGACCTCAATAGACATTTTTCAAAAGAGGAAATCCAAATGGCCAACAGGCACATGAAAAAATGTTCAAGGTCATTAGCAATCAGGGAAATGCAAATCAAAACCACAATGAGGTTTCACCTCACCCCGGTTAGAATGGCTCACATGCAGAAATCTACCAACAACAGATGCTGGCGAGGATGTGGGGAAAAAGGGACACTAACCCACTGTTGGTGGGAATGCAAACTGGTCAAGCCACTATGGAAGTCAGTCTGGAGATTCCTCAGAAACCTGAAGATAACCCTACCGTTCGACCCTGCCATCCCACTCCTTGGAATTTACCCAAAGGAATTTAAATTGGCAAACAAAAAAGAGGTCTGCAGCCTAATGTTTATTGCAGCTCAATTCACAATAGCTAAGACCTGGAACCAACCTAAATGCCCATCAACGATAGACTGGATAAAGAAATTATGGGATATGTACTCTTTAGAATACTATACCGCAGTAAGAAACAACGAAATCCAGTCATTTGCAACAAAATGGAGGAATCTGGAACACATCATGCTGAGTGAAATAAGCCAGTCCCAAAGGGACAAATACCATATGTTCTCCCTGATCGGTGACGACTGACTGAACACCAAGAGGGAAACCTGTTGGAGTGAGGTGGACACTATGGGAAATGGTGGCTTGATCAGCATAGCCCTGACTGTTAATGAACAACTAAATACATTATCCCTCTTAGTAGTTTTTTTTTATCTGTTCTACTTAATATGACTGGTTTAGATCTGTAATTGATGCACAGTTATTCTTAAGTGTTGAAAAATTAACTGAAATGTGATCCCTGTTGAACATGGTGGTGGGAATGGGAGAGGGAAGAGATGTATAATTTGGGACATGCTCAGGCTGACTTGCCCCAAGTGGTGGAGTTGGAAGCATACCAGGGGATTCCAATTCAATCCCATCGAGGTGGCATGTACCAATGCCATCTCACTGTTCCAGGTGATCAGTTTCAGTTCACAGTTGGTCATGGTGAAGGGACTGGGAGTCAAAGGGAGCACATAGACAAGTCTAGTACCTGCTAACGCTAACTGATGGAGTAAATAAAGGGGAGAGTGATCCAACATGGGAAGTGAGAATCTCAGCAGACTCATAGAATGGCAGATGTCCTAAATAGCACTCTGGCCTCAGAATCAGCCCTAAAGGCATTCGGAGCTGGCTGAAAAGCCCATGAGAGTATTTCAGGCATGGAAAGCCAAGACACTCTGGCAAAAGATCTCTGTGAGTGAGATCCCAGTGGAAAGAACAGGCCATCAAAGAAGGAGGTACCTTTCTCTGAAGGGAGGAGAGAACCTCCACTTTGACTATGAGCTTGTCTAAACAAGATAAGAATCGGAGAACTCAGAGGGCTTCCATAGCCTTGGAAACTCATGACTGGAGCATAGGGAGATTACTGATGCCATAGACAGGAGTGTCAATTGGTAAAGTCAACAACAGGAGTCACTGTGCACTTACTCCTCATGTAGGATCTCTATCCTTAATGTGCTGTACATTGAGATTTAATGCTATAACGAGTACTCAAACAATATATTTCACTTTGTGTTTCTATGGGGGTGCAAACTGTTGAAATCTTTACTTAATGCATACTAAACTGATCCTCTGTAAAAAAAAAAAAAAAAAAAAAAAAAAAAAAAAAAAAAAAAGAAATTATCAATTCCCAACTTGACTCTCACTGGGATTAAACATGACAATAGGTCTGCTCTGATTTCATCATCATTTTAAAAAATCATCTATTATTTTTCACTTTATGTTTCTGTGTGGGAGCAAACTGTTGAAATCCATACTTAATGTATACTAAGCTGATCTTCTGTATATTAAGATAATCGAAAATGAATCTTGATGTGAATGGAAGGGGAGAGGGAGTGGGAAAGGGGAGGGTTGTGGGTGGGAGGGACGGTATGGGGGGAAAGCCATTGTAATCCATAAGTCGTACTTTGGAAATTTACATGCATTAAATAAAAGTTTAAAAAAAAAAAAAAAGTTGTACTTTGGAAATTTATATTTATTAAATACAAGTTTAAAAAATGACATCTTTATATATCTTATCACAACCCAAATAAAAACCAAGACATTGAAAAATAATCAAATGAGTTTGTGGATGATGAAGACAAACTAATGACTGAAAGAAAATGGTTAGTCATAATCAAGATGGAAACACATCACCTAGTAAATAAGCTTTGCAGATGGGATCAAATTTTCCTACTGCATTACCATTTGAAAAAGTGGTAATACTGACTACTTAGACAACTTCACTCTCAGAAAAAAATTTCCTCCTTTAGGAGGATCATAATGCAGATTTAGGACTAGAATATACACTAAAATACTGCCATGGATCACAATATACTATGCCGTCCAAAACCAAGTGAAAGTAATGCAATAAATGTTTAAACTTTAGTTTAATGCCCAAGAGGTAAGCTATTTGTCTTTGAAGATGAACAAAAGCCCATGTTCATGCCATGATTTTACTGAGTTTTCTACATTGTGGGTGCTTTTGAGCCCTTGAAGTAACATAACTGTCCCTACACTTTTAGGATATTTTTTATTATTGTTATTCTTAGGTTGAACTTGGCACTTGATTAGGGGACATTTTACTAAGAGCCTGTAGAGCATTGGCATGAATACCAAGAAACAGCCAAAGGCAAGCCAAATTTCAAATGACAGAGCACTTCTATTTCCCACACTAGAATGATTTTAAAGTGACAAAGACCAAAGTTAACTATGTAGTCAAAATTTAAAACCCAATGGATTTGTTATAACTCAACATTGAGTAATTCTAGACATCTTAGTTCTATTTTCTCTGTTTTCTTATGAGTTTCCAGAAAAGAGATTTTCGTTTCTTAATGATCAGAGTACCTTCTGCCATCTCCTCAGTATATGTTTGATCTGATTTAAAAGATTAAGGATTTTCTCTCCCAAAATATTCAGTTATATTATGATAATGTCACAGTTTTTCATACTTTCTGGACACATAAGTATCGTATGGCATATATAAGAATTTAAGGAGTTTCATTTTTGGTTGCCATACATGGTATCTGCCAAAATTTATTTGAAATTTGGCAAAGATAGAAATTAATGAAAGAAATTCTCCTCTTTAAGAGTATAATGCCGTAACTGTCTTCTAGAAACCAGTCCCGTATCCCCTCTCCTCCCCTCTTTTCCCTTTGCTTCCTTGTCCTTCCTCTCCCCTCCTGTCTTCGATTTTCTCCGTTCTCTCTTTTCTCTCTCTGTCTCAGAAACAGAGAAATGGAGAGTAGGCTAATTGCAAGTTATTCAGTGGACTGTAGATCCTTGGTAGAAGCTCAACGTTAACAAAAGGAATTTACCATTATTAACATTTATAAAGTTTCATAGGGTAAACTTGTATTTTCCCACTCAGTGACAATAAATGGATATATCTAGCTTATGGTCATCTGTGAAAGCTTTGCTGTGCATAGAAAATCCTCACCCTCTAGAAGAACAACCCTGGAGAAACTTAAAAACCATTGCAAATTAGACACTTAGATTCATACTCACTCACACACTATCTCAACTTTGTTCTACCACTTGCTTTTCCTTAAACACATAACCAGAAAATGGTCTTAAAACTTCATAATGACTAATGAAGAAATTGCACATGCTAAATGATGTACCAAAATAACTGAGGTCCAAAAATGAGGTTTGTCATAGTTTCCTGAGGCTGCTGCACAAAATTTGATATCTTAAAATAAAGCATTGTATTTGTTCACAGCTCTGAAGACAGATGTTTGGATTCAGGTGTTAGCAGGTCGGTGCTTCTTCTGGAGGTTCTTTACTTCCATTTTCTGGTTTGTTGCTGTTGTCTGTCTTCCTTGGCTATGGCCACGAATCTGTCTGCTACGTTTCAAATTTCATTCTCTGTGTGTTTCTCTGCTCCTCTGTATCTCCAGTAAGGATAAATCCAACTTGCTATTGGGCTAGGATGCATTCAGATAATCCAAGACAATCTCATCAGCATCTTTAACTAGATTATGTCTGCAAAGATTCCTTTTCCAAATAAGGAAACATTCAAAGTTAGAGTGACTAAAACACAAACATTTTGGGGGATACATTACAATGCACTACATAGTTTGGATTTCAGTCTTTAAAAAAGTTCTTATAAATAGAGGAGAAACAAAGTATTTCTCACCTAAGCAAAAAACAGAATTCACCACCACCAGACCAACCCTACAAGAGATTCTGAAGGGAGTCCTACATTAGAAGTAAATATTATGAAAGCAAATGACCCTACCAAATTCACTAACAGAGCAGGTTTAATCAGTAAATAATCAACAATATGACAGGTGTAAGTTTTTATCTATCAATACTAACTTTGATAGTATTTGGATCACATCCCCCAGCCAGAAATCTTAGGTTGGCTGCCTGAATAAAAAACCAAGACCCAACTATTTGCTGCCTACAAGAAGCTCACTTCACAAATAAAGATACACATGTTTTGAAAGTGAAGAGATGGAAAAACATATACAAAGATAGAAACCAAAACCAAACCAGAGTAGCTACACTTTCATCAGAAAAAAAGACTTTAAATTTAAAAAAATGTAGAAGGGTACAAAGAAGGACATTTTATATTGATAAAAGGATTGATTTGGAAAGAAGACATGACAATAGTATACACACACCCACAACAATGTAAAGACAGCCAGTCACTTTTTAACACCCCAACACTATCAATATATGGATCACTGAGACAGAAAATCAACAAAGATGCATAGCAGTTGAAACATACTCTTAAGCAAATGGGCCTATGAGACATTTGCAGAATATTTCACCCAGAGTTATATAATACACATGCTTCTCATCCACATATGAAACATTTTCTAGGATAGACCATATTTGAGGCCACAAATCAAGTCCTTGTAAATTTAAATATTGAAATCATACCTTGTGTTTTCTCTGACCCAAAGAAATAAACCTAAAAATAAATTAGAACAATAGGATATTTAAAAATACATGGAAATTAAGCAGCACAATACTGAACAATCAATAGGCACAAAAGAAATTTAAAAAGGAATCAAAAGCTTTCTTGAAATGAATTAACATGAAAACACAACATATCAAAACCTGTGGAATACAGCAAAAGCACCACTAAGAAGGCATTTTTTTTGGACAGGACTGTGGCATATTAGACTAAGACTCTGTCTGTGGCACTGGCATCCCATACAAGTGCCAGTTCATATTCTGGCTGCTCCTCTTCCAAATCAGCTCTCTGCTATGGCTTGGGAAGGCAGTGGAGGATGGCCCATGTGCTTGGACCCCGTACCCATGTGGGAGACCCAGAGGAAACTCCTGGCTCTTGGCTTTGAATCAGCGCAGCTCTGGCCTTTGTATCCATTTGGGGAGTGAGCCATAGGATTAGAAGACCTTTCTGTCTGTCTACCTTTCTCTCTGTCTGTAATTCCATTTCTCCACTAGATGAATAAAATCTTTTGAAAAAAAGAGGGAACTTTTTGAGCTGATGTTGTGGCAAAAAGGGTAAAGCCACTGCCAGTGACACTTGCATCCCAAATGGTGTCCACTCACGTCTCAGTTTCTTCACTTCCACTCCAGCTCCCTACCAATTACTTGAAAAAATTCATGGAAGATTGCTCAAGTGTTTGGACCCTCAACTCCCATGGGGGTGACCAAGATGAAGTGCCTGGCTCCTGACTTGCCTGGCCCAATCCTGGCTTTTAGGCATCAGGACACTTAACTAGTGGATGGAAGATCCCTGTCTTTCTCTTCATCTGTCTGTCTCTCTCCCTCTGTAACTCTGACTTTCAAGGTAAATAAATAAATAAATCTTTATTTTTAAAAAGAAGGAAGTTTATAT
Source organism: Oryctolagus cuniculus (assembly GCF_051225735.1). Lineage (NCBI taxonomy): Eukaryota > Metazoa > Chordata > Mammalia > Lagomorpha > Leporidae > Oryctolagus > Oryctolagus cuniculus. The sequence continues at coordinate 17,425,331 of NC_142870.1, read as the reverse complement.
CAATAAGGTTTACATTAAAGAGAGAGAGAGAGATCTCAAATAAATGATCTAATGATCTCAGGGACTTAGAAAAACAAGACCAAACCAAACATAAGATTAGCAGGATGTGAGAAACAATAAGGGTCAGAGCCAAAATAAGTGAAATTGAAGCAAAAAAAAAAAAGGAGGATTCCAAGATGGTTGAATAAGGAAGATGTGCTGCTTTTTACCAGGAGAAAACAGCAGAAAAAAATGAAAGAAGTGTAGTGTAATCCCAGGCTAGAGTTAGACAGAATTTTTTAGTGGAAATTCTACAGAAAGAAGAGGGACCCCATGGAGCAGCGTGGAAGGTGCAAATGTGCAGCAGTGAGCAGGGACACCACACACAACTCCTGTGGCCAAGCTAGAGGAGAGGCCAGCCTCTGAGACCAAGGTGAGAGCAGACTGTGGCAGCCCATGCCAAGGGTGATGTTGCCAGAGGGAGTACCCTGTAGACCACACTGACTTTCAGTACAGCCTAGAGCCCTAGCAGCAGGCAGGGTTCCCACCTAATCCAGAAAAAAAAAAAAAAAGCACATTTCTTTCTCCCTTCATAAGGGCACCTGGCAACCAGCAGGGAGAAGGTGCCACCTTGATGCCAGTAGAGGCTGTGATGTCTTGTGTGCATGTGTGACCAGGGGACTTTACCACAGGGAGAAATCCGCATTCCTTACCGATTTGAGTCTGTCTGGGGAGGGTTGACAGAAGGCTGGAAAACCGCATGCGACTGTGAGGGGCCGCCATCCTCTAGATACATCAGAGGCTCTGGGACACAAACTGCCAAAGTGGAACATCCAGACACTTGGCTCTAGGAATGTCTCTTCTCTTCATGGACAAGCAGGCTCACAGGGCTGAGCAGATTCTTGGCATCCCATCACTGTGGAGATTTGTGCACTGTGACTGTGGGAATTCTTTGACTGTACAATAGGGCATGGTGGGTAGCAAGGTCTCTGGGCAATCACTGTGTCTGGCGTCAGAGGCTCAGAGCTCCCTGATGGCCTGGGGGGTGGGGGTGGGGGGTCACTGCAGAGGGTTCTCTTGCTCACACTGAGGAGTACACAGATCCTTTGCGTGGTTCATGTGTCAGCATGGATGGAGGGTGGACCCACCAAGGGCTAACCCCAGTCATTGATCACCCTGGAAGAGAGGAAGTGAGGTTATGATCATACCAACAGCCATGATTACACCTCCTCCTTTGTTGACAATAGAGGATAACTACCACTACCAATCTGAATGTCACCCAGAATGCCTGCCCCATCCTTGGGCACAGACCAGGGTCCCATGTCCCCACCCAGAAAATGCCTCTGAGTATTCCGTGAAGGAGCAGATATTCCACTAGTCCACAGAGGTGTACCTCAAAGGTAAAACCCAGGAGCTGATGCTGTGGTGTAGAGGATTAAGCCCCTGCCTGTGGCACCAGCGTTCCATATGGGCACTGGTTCATGTCCCACCTGCTCCTTGTCTAATCCAGCTCTCTGCTAATGGCCTGGGAAAGCAGTAGAAGATGGCCCAAGTCCTTGGGTCCCTGCACCCATGTGGGAGACCCAGAAAAAGCTCCAGTTTCCTGGCTTTGGATGGGCCCAACTCCGACTATTGTGGCCATTTGAGGAGTGAACCAGTGGATGCAGGACTTCTCTCTCTCAGCCTCTGCCTCTCTGTAACTCTCTGCATTTCAAATAAAGAACTCTTAAAAAAAAAAAAAAAAACTGAACCAAACAATGCAGTATAGGACACAAGTATCCTGACTACAGACTTAATCACTAACCTAAACATTCGTCACCAAAAAACTTCAGAAAGTATCCTTGACTGTTTGGGGGCCTTTCTGCTTTTGACTCAAAATGATTCAGTTTCTAGATACTGAAATCTAAACTTTTACACCAGTGTTTACATCCCTTCTGAGTTCAAAATATTCATTATTCCCATAGTAGACACTAAATATCTTCATCTATGGCAATCAGATATTCTTGTGGAATATAATTAATTGAAAAATTTGCTCAAGAATATGCTAAAGGAAACACGCTCTCACACACAGACACACACACACAAGTAAATCACAAAAAAAAAAAAATGATCTGACCAATCATATCCTTCTCCCTTTGCAGCAAAAGTTTAAACAATTGAAAATTGAAAACACTGAAAGCCCAGCAGTCAAATAGAACAATCACAGGCAATTCAGTTTCTGTGAGGTCCTCCACAAAGCCAAGAAACTTTCATCAGTGCAGTGGTCAATGTAGAGACATGCTTCACTTAATATCTTTGTGGTCAATACTATTCCTTAAAAATATTCTCTAAAATTATTTCTGCAGAATTAAGTAATGTTAATAAAAAGAATAAAAAAAGAGTTGCGAGTTGACCGTGACATCATTTACTTCTCCATTGTTTGATGAAAATTCTGGACTTCATTTATTCTGTCGAACGCACAAATATAATTTTATAAGGTATAGGCTTAGTATATTTAATGTATCAACATAGGAAATGGGAAAATATTTGATACTTTTCCAAATTCAGGAAAAAACTAAAAAGAAACTGGTACTAAAATAAAATATGCATATTATTTCAAATGGATTAAAATTATACCATGTGATACAGTTTATATATAAATGTATCTGTATTTAATAAAATAAATCCCAAAGTTCCTTTCAAATGTTCAAAAAAAATTAATATTTGGAATTTCCCAGAGAGCCTTATAGACTTTTGTAAATACCTTATTACCTCTTGTTTGTATAAACAAAAGACAAGAGAAATTCTTGTTCCACTCAGATTTAATACTAAAATTCTGATTTTATGGCTGATTGGGTATTGGGAAAAGAAAATATAGATATATAGATAGATAAATAGATAAATACAGATCATAAAGTAATACTTGGTAAATATTGCAAACTCCATCTCTATAATGCAGTACATGACATGTCTATCTTCCAAATTAAAATTTGGGTTTATTTGGCTCACTTATAAGTGTGCTTTTTTTAGAGCCATCAATACATGGCTCAGTTTCAACACCTCTTGTCTTATTATGCCTGCTAAAATGTGAGTTGACTTCTATATTTCAATCAATAGTTAGTCCAAGACACTTGAAGTTGTCCATCTCAGCTCTCTAAACACACCTGTGGCACATAAAATTGTCATGATCAAAGACCAAAACCGTGGTCTTCTTCCTCTCGGTTCCCTCCCAGCCTATAGAGGCAAAGAAATACCCACTCACTCCATCCTTGAGCCTTTGCAAGCTCATTCTCATGGTCAGAGCAGTCATTGATCAGATTAAAGAAGCCAGGATAGTCACTGGACTCTATTTTGCTGGGAGATGAGTGGCGTTGAGAAGGAAGTTGCTATATCTTAAAGAGAGGAACCCCTTAGTTGTCACTTTCTGCCTCTTGAATCAGTAAGAACACCAGTTCAACTTCATCCAAAATCCCATTATTTCCCATGCTTACACTGTACTTCTCCTCCTTCTCCTCCATATACTTAAAAAATAGAGCATGCAGTCATGAAGGTTGGAATATTCCTACTGGTCTCATCTCTATCCATGCTTGTGGTAGGGCATACTGTTTACAATTTATAACATCATTCACAAAAGACTACTATGTTATTTTTATACCAAATTTCCCACCAAAGCTAAACAATATCTTCATTTCTACTTGGTTAAGCTGTTTCACCTACATCTAAACTAATATTTTAAATTTCCCAAATTATGCTTTATTGCTTTTCATCGCAGCATGTAAATAATTTGGAATCACTGTTGGGATTTTGCACTTAACCCCTAAAATTCATCCTGCCCTCTCTACTACAAGTTGTCAAGCAAGAACTAAAACTTGGACTTAAGGCCTATACAGAACTTCCTACCCATCTACTTCTTAATGTAACACAGCTAGTTATAGAGGTTAGTAAACCTGACACACCGAGAGCCTCAGAGAAGAATAGCACAAGAGAGGACAAATAATTGACCAGAGAGGCCCCAAAGAGCCTGACTCTAAAGATCACAATCACACTTTGGTAAATTATCATTCAAAACAAAATTTGACTATAAACAACTGAGAAGCTTATCCAAACAACATATATAGGGTAAGTTAGTGATTGAGATTATTTTATTAAGTCACATGTAATTAAAGATTAAAAAAAACCTCAGTTTTAGATAAGACCCTACTCATATGTTATCCCTCTTAGTATTTTTTTTTTGTTTGTTCTACGTAATACTTTTGGTTGAACTGTAATCAATACACAATTATTCTTAAGTGCTGAAACTTAACTGAAAAGTGATCACTGTTAAATATAAGAGTGGGAATAAGAGAGGGAAGAGATGTGCAATTCAGGACATGCTCAAGCTGACTTACCTCAAACGGTAGAATTAGAAACATACCAGGGGATTCCAATTCAATCCCATCAAGGTGGCATGTACCAATGCCATCTCACTAGTCCCAGTGATCAATTTCTGTTCACAATTGATCATAATGATAAGACTAAGAACCAAAGGGATCACATAAACAAGACTAGAGTCTGCAAATGCTAGCTGATAGAATCAAAAAGGGAGAGAATGATCCAACATGGGAAGTGAGATACACAGCAGACTCATAGAATGGCAGATGTCTTAAACAGCACTCTGGCCTCAGAATCAGCCCTTAAGGCATGCAGATCTGGCTGAAAAGCCCATGAGAGTATTTCAGGCATTGAAAGCCAAGACAATCTGGGCAGAAAAAAAAAAAAAAAAAAAAAAAACCTAAATGAAAGATCTCCTTGAGTGAGATCCCAGTGGAAAGAACGGGTCATCAAAGAAGGAGGTACCTTTCTCTGAAGGGAGGAGAGAACTTCCACTTTGACCATGGCCTTGTCTAAATATGATCAGAGTCAGTGAACTCAGGGGGCTTCCATAGCCTTGGCAGCTCATGACAAGAGCCTAGGGTGATTACTGATGCCATAAACAAGAGTGTCAATTTGTTAAGTCAACAACAGGAGTCACTGTGCACTTACTCCTCATGTAGGATCTTTGCCTTAGTGTGCTGTACATTAAGATTTAATGCTATAACTAGTACTCAAACAGTATTTTTCACTTTATGTTTCTGTGTGGGAGCAAACTGTTGAAATCTTTACTTAATGTATGCTAAACTGATCTTCTGTATATAAAGAGAATCGAAAATGAATCTTGATGTGAATGGAAGGGGAGAGGGAGTGGGAAAGGGGAGGGTTGTGGGTGGGAGGTACGTTATAGGGGGTAAGCCATTGTAATCCATAAGCTGTACTTTGGAAATTTATATTCATTAAATAAAAGTTAAAAAAATTTTTAAAAAGATAAAACCAAAAATATAAAAAAATGGAATGAAGTAAAAAATTTGTTAATACTGACAAAATACAAAATGTTAATTCGTCTATTGATTTAGTATCTAGGTAAATGCTCAAAATACCCAGAAAATATTTTGGGGAGTAAAATTTCAATTTTGTTGTGAATATAATGCATTAAATTGAATAATATTTTAAATATGGAGTCAGAATCAAGGCTGAAGTGCTCTTAGGTAAAGCATGAAACCCATTCATTACATGGAAGATGTTGTGTGTTTCACCAAGGTAAGTTTTTCAAATACTTCATTAGATAAATTAAACTTTTAATTGATTTTTGTTTGATTAGATGGCTTTAATTTTATTTAAGTAGAGCCTAATGTGAACAGGACCTTAAACGATCAATATGTTTTAAGTAGAAAATAGAAAAATCAACAAGAAAGAAAAGCTGGTATGTGTACGGGAGTGGATTTTGTTAACAGGCTGTGCTCTCTAATACAGACGGAGAAGTTGGTGGGGGAAATGGGCACAGGGCTCAGAGTGAGGAACTGAGCACACCACTGTGTGCATCTCCAAGATGAGTTCACTATGATGGAGAATAAAGCATGCAGTATTCAGCTACTTAATGCCAGATGGATCTTAAAATCCAGTGGAGAAAGTAGGCATTCATGATTGAACACTTACTAGACGCTACAGCTTCTTCTACACTGTGATCCTTAGTAACCCAACAACAGCAAAAATGCTCCTGTCATTGTAGATTTCATGTGCTATAGTAAACATAAGATAACTTCAATTACTATGAACGTTTTGGGAGAAGTCAGAGGGAGAGTAGACTTTAATTTAAATCAGGCATACAGTAGAGTAGATTGAAGAGGAAGCCTTTTACGATGAGCCGCGGGACTGCAGTAAATATGAGAGAAAGACCTATGAGCTTACCAGCTTTACTCACTATATCACTGAATGGTGAATTAAGATTCTTTGGGGGCCGGCACCGTGGCTCACTTGGTTAATCCTTCTCCTGCGGCGCCTGCATCCCATATCGGTGCCAGTTCTAGTCTTGGTTGCTCCTCTTCCAGTTCAGCTTTCTGCTGTGGCCCGGAAGGGCAATGGAGAATGGCCCAAGTGCTTGGGCCCCTGCACCCACATGGGAGACCAGGAAGAGGCACCTGGCTCCTGGCTTTGGATTGGCGCAGCACCAGCTATAGTGGCCATTTGGGGAGTGAACCAACGAAAGAAAGACCTTTGTCTCTCTTCCTCACTGTCTATAACTTTACCTGTCAAATAAATTAAAAAAAAAAAAAAAAGACCCTACTCAAAGTGATATGTATGCCACACAGAATATCTTGAGTCATTCTACGTATGGGAAAGAAAATGCTAACCATTTTCAACCTTAACAATTTTTGTTCAGGTTAGAATTGCTCTGAACAAATTACACAAGCTAAATGAATACTCCAGACACAGGAAGACAAATATTGCATGATCTCCCTTTTATGTGGCATATAAAGTGTAGAACTCAGAAGCAAGCGTCACATGGAATTCATTTCAGAGACAAAAGAGGTAGGGATTGGAGGAGATGTTGGTTCATGCACACAAAATTTCAATTCCACTGAGAGAGGAATATATTCAAGAGATCTATTGTGTACTAAGAGGAATATATTAGTAACAATATATTATATACTTGAAAATGTCTAGGAAGTTGATTTTAAGTATTAAGTATTCTTATCAGACAAAAAAACAGGTGGAATAATACATTTGTTAATTAGTCATGATGTGTATACTTCTAAAAACATCATATTGTACACCATAAATATATTCCATTTTTACCTCTCAATTTAAAAATAAAGAAATTTTCAGAGAGAATTTTTTCTGGAATATCTATGCTGAAAGACCGCAATACCATCTTTTAGAAGCACTTTAAGTTTCTATGAAAAATTAAAACTTTTTTTTCAGATATATGCTTCTAACACTGTATTTTTCACATAGCTTAGATTAATTAGATTATTCAGGCTTTATAAATAATAGCACATAGAAAAAGGATGAAACTGTGGTACAAAAATGCACAGCAAAGCACAGAACCATGGGAATACGGGGACAGATATTGAGGGATGTAAGACGTGTTTTTCTGAACACAAAAATTGTTGACAGGAACAAATTCATTTTTTACTATTAAGTATCAGGAAAAATTATCTGCTTTCTGCTACTTTTCTCTGAAACATATTTCTTATGTTTTGTCTTAACATTAGTATGAGTATCATCTTAAGACTAATTAAAGTAAATTCAAATTAAACATTACAAATTAGCTGAAACAGAGGAAAACAGACAATCATTTCTTGGACTGGCTCTTAGTTTATTTTGCAGTTATTATTATTCCAAGAAAAATCTAAATAAGATACTCAATTTGGCATATAGCAATGAGTAATGGAGATCAATAAACCAAGTAAATATCAAGATTCCACTGTATATTAGACTCTGCATGGGTATGTGTCATGCATTGGATAGGTGGAATTACGGAGCATCATAAAAGAGTAGCTTCCCACAAGTAGCCATGACAGTTTAATTTGGGAGAACAGAAGTAAGTATATGAAAAGTGATGCATAGTTCAAGACAAAATGAATGAAAAATAGTAAGGATGTCACCAAAGACAGATTTTGCTTTTTGACATTGGAGAATCATTCTTGGGTTGTCCAATTTAAATGGCTACATTAGCTTCCCATTGCTGCTGCTACAAATTGCCACAAACTTAGTGACTACAAACAATGCAAATTTGTGATATTGTAGTATAGAAATCCGAGGTCTACAGTGGGTTTCACTGGACTAAAACAATGTTTCCTCTCTGCCAATGTGATCAGTGGGGGTGTGAGCCCACAGTTGCTACATACCTCACCCACGCAGGTACATGAACCACACAAAGGACCTGTGTAGTCCTCAGTGTGAGGGCCACCCTCGGCAATGACTCACTCCAGGCATTCAGGGTACTCGGAGCCTCCGAATTCCATCCCAGTGATTGCCCAGAGACCCAGCTATACCCTGCAATCTATCGTTCATTCACCAAATTTCCACAGTCTTAGCACCCAGGGCTCCCACAGTCATGGGGAGAAGATGATTCACTCTCAGACCTGTGACCCTGCCCAGTCCACAGAGAGAGCTGAGGCATTCCCAGAGCAGCCCCTGCTGGTACACTGACTTAGCTATTTGAGTCCAGGTGCCCATAATAGACTGAGAGGAAAGGAGTGCTTCCTAGGCCTAAGTGGGCACTCACCCCCTGCCAACAGTCCAGGCCAGATCAAATTCAGTGGGGAATGCAGATTTATCTCTCTAATAATAAAATACTCTAATCACATGCATGTGAGACATTGCAGCCTCTAATTGTACTAAGATGATACTTCCTCCCTGCTAGTCGTTGGGCACCCTTGTAGGGGGGTTGGGATGTGCAGAAACAAAGATAGTCATCATTATGAAAGAATGTGTGCACACTAAATTAAATGTGACATAAATTAATTTGTACAAAAATAACTCTTTGTAAAGTGACTCATAGGAAATCCTGTGCCTTTCCCTTTGAGTAAAAGTGTTGCATGAACATCAGTTTGCTATATGTAAGAAACAGATTAACCACCATTAACACCTATATCTGCTTTGTATTTAAAATTAGGTGGTAATTCTGAAACACTGTAGAATGTATAAAAATTGTTTTGTGACCGTAATTCTTTGTTCAAGTAGAGTGTATTCATAGCACTCCTTATCATCAGAAACATGGTTAAAGTTTAAAACTAGAAATAGCAGAAACAGGCATGCAAAATTTATTCAAGTAGACTGCAGGCTAGGCTGTGTTAAGGAAATAAACATTAAAACTTTTAAAGTAATGTTTAAAAAAAAAAGAAAAAAATAATATGAAAGCAGAAAATCTCCTAGTAAACATACAAAGGAAATACAAAGAAAACAATAGGAATATCTATGGGAAAATGCCAGGACCAAGTTGTTACATATCAATAATAACTTTGAATGTAAGTGGCTTAATTTCTTCAATTAAAAGATACAGACTGGTTGAATGGAGTGAAAAACAAGACCACTCCATTTGCTGCCTGCAAGAAATACACACCACCACCAAAGATAGATGCAGACTGAATGTGAAAGGATGGAAGAGGATATTCTGTGATAACATAAAGCAAAAGCCAGTAGCTTTAGCCATCTTTATATCAGACAAAATAGACTTTAACACAAAAACTGATAAAAAAGACAAAGAAGAGCATTATATAATGACTAGGGGATCAATTCCACAGGAAGATGGGACTATTGCGTATGCACCCAATGCCAGGCCACTTGATGGTAAAAAAAGAAAATGTTAATGGATCTAAAGGGAAACATAGACTCCAATACAATAATAATTTTGACTTCAACACCTCACGTTCATCAATAGATAGATTAATTAAACAAAGAAACAAAAAGAAAAAATAGCTGCTCAACACTATGGACAAAATAATTGATATCTATAGAGAATTTCATCACACAGCTGACAAATACATATTCTTTTCATCAGTGCATGGAACTTTCTCTAGAATAGGCCATATGCTAGGCCATTACACAAGTCTCAAGAAACTTAAAAAAATTGAAATCATACCATACATATTTTCTGGCCACAATAAAGGACACTTGAATTAATAACTTTAGAAGCAGTAGAAAATATGCAAACACTGGGAGACTGAACAACATCTTCCTGCATGAACAGTGAGTAATAGAAGAAATTAGAAGGGAAACCAAAAAGTTCCTAGAATGAATGAATCTGACAATACAACATATTAAATCTTATGAGATACAGAAAAAGCAGTGTTAAGAGGAAAGTTTATAACAATTAGTGCCTACATCAAGAAATTGGAAAGGCATTCAAAAAATGATCTAACAATGCAGCACAAGAACCTAGAAAAATGATAACAAACCAAACCCAAAATTAGTAGAAGAAAAGAAATAATTAGGGAAGAATTGAAACAAAAAACACAAATATCAGTAAACTGAGGAGCTTATTTTTTAAAATAATAAACAACACTGATACACCATTGGATCAACAAATAAAAATGAGAAGATTCAAATTAATAAAATCAGAGATGAAAAAGGAGATATTACAACAGGTAACATAAAAATGTAGTAATAGTAATATAAGTTCCTATTTTTACATATAACAGTGGGGAAACTACAGTTCAAAACAAGCTGGTAAATACTGCATGAACAAATACAAGGGAGACCATCTAATTAGCCATATCAAACAAAAGAGAATATTGATTACCCTGTTTTGATCAGTCCACAATCTGCATTTATATATTGCAGTGAAATCCAAAAATATGTATAATTATTGTTAATAAAAACTCAAAAAAATCCTTGAGATGACATTCACAGTGTTGGGGATTCTTACTTGGAAATCATTGAGGAGGGCCATCTTGTATCACAACTATGGACTAGCATTTTTCTTTAGTTAACAAAGCATTATTCTAACTTGGGGATATTAAACATGCTGTCACAAAAATATATTCCAACATCTAGGAAAAATGAGTTTTAACTGTATGGACAGAGATCACAGTACTAATATACTTCGTTTTAGAAATTTAATTACAGTCTGAATAAGGTTTAGTTGGAAATAGTACTCGCTCTCTGGCTGAGATATTATCAAATGAGTGAATTAAGGCCAAAACAGGGGAATGTTATACACATAAAAATAGACTCAGTCACAGGAAACACAGCTTTCCTTGTGATAAAACTTAATCTATAGAGATTGTGTTAAGTAAAAATCCCAGAAGTCCTAGTTCTCTGTGTTCTTGACCTAACAGTTGAAAGAGAAGAATTGATATGAATCACACAAAGCATTTAAAAGTGGATTCAGTCTAAAGTTATCTTACTTGAGGAAATAATTTTGTAGTATGGATGGATAGAATCCCAAAGTGTTTTCTAGTCAGCACAATGACTAGGAATTGTGAAATCTATTTGAGGATGGGTATGTAAGGCACAAACCCAAACAAATGGAAACTATCCATAAGAAAGAAAAATAGAAATATCTATTTCTATTATTATTGCAGCAGTCAGTTGAAGAACTTCTACTCTGACCAAAAGCCTATTTATAATTCCTTCCAATTGTCCTAAACATGACAATAGTTTATACAATTAATGGAAGATTGTCATGCAAAGATAAGGATATTTTATACTTTATCCTAAACACTTGATTAGAGGTGGGTTATGCTGTTAATTACCAAGTTCTGTGTAACAAATTTCCTGAAAGAGTAGTAGCTTCAATCTAGAAACATTTAATATCTAACAGTGTCTATGAGTAAAGGATGTGGAAGTAACTTATTCAGAATGTCCTTCCTGTCTCTGTGTGAGGCTCAAATGAGGAAGAATTCACTTCCAGACACACTCACATGATTGTGAGGAGGACTAAGAGGATCAGTTTTGGTGTCTTTCCTGAGCTTTCTCACACAAACATCCCATGCTGTGATAATTAACACCCTGCAGTGTGAGTCATCTGAGAAATGGCAAAAGAACATACCAAGTGGAAGTCACACTTTCTGTTTTTAAATGTTATTTAAAGCATACAAATTTCATACATACAGATTTAGGAGCATAGTGATACTTCCCACCCTACCCTCCCTCTCATGCATGCTCCAACCTTCTTCCTCCTCCCTCTTCCATTGTTACTCTCAATGTTTACAAAGATCAATTTCCAGTTTGCTTTATACTCATAAAATTAACCCTAAAAATTTCTTTATAAACCGATCTCAGATGTGGCATCCATAACTTCCTTTTGTCATATTCCATTTTTTTTCATTAGTGAGGCTGTATATTCCAACCCACCCCCAATGAGAAAGGATTAAAAAAGATGCAAATCATAGAAGGTGAGAAATATCAGGGACTATCTGAGAGGTTCCCTACTACAGTCACTCTGAGAAACTCTCCTCCTAAACTGTCTTTCCTAAGAAAGTGATAGTGCTTATACTTTGGTTTTTGATCCTATTAAAGCTAACTTATTAAAGGTTAATATTGGGGCCAGCACTGTGGCATAGCGGGTATAGCTGCCACCTGCAATGTGGGCATCCCATATGGGCACCAGTTCGAGTCCCAGCTGCTCCACTTCCAATCCAGTTTTCTACTATGACCTAGGAAACAGTGGAAGATGGCCCAAGTCCTTGGGACCCTGCACCCACGTGGGAGACCTGGAAGAAGCTCATGGCTCCTATCTTCAGATCGGCACAGCTCCAGCAGTTGCGGACAATTGGGGAGTGAACCAGCAGGTGGAAGACATCTCTCTCTCTCTGCCTCTCCTTCTCTCTCTGTGTAACTCTTTCATATAAATAAATAAATATTAAAAAAAATAGTAAAAAGAGATTCTAAGCAGTAATACACTATTGCCATTCAGAAGCGGATCCAGTGTAACAACATCAGCCATTGTTAGAACCAAAATTTTTGTTACAGAACTGACGGGTTTGATTCCAGCACAATTCAATGTTTCTGTCATTGGCGGCCATGCTGGGAAGACAAAAATCCCTTTACTGTCTCCTAAGGACCAGCTGGAAGTTCTCACTGGGCCAATCCAGGAGATGGTCCAGGTGATAGCTAGAGCAGGCTCTGCCACACTTGTCAGGCTGTATGCCAGGAGCTGGGTTTGTCTTTTTGGATTCAATGAACAGCAATGATGACCTTGCCAAGTGTCCCTTTGTTGAGTCATAAAGAACAGAATGTCCCTATTTCTTGACATGACTCTTAACTGTGGAAAAAGGGGCCTGGAGAACAATTTAGATATCAACAAATTCTTCCCTTTTGTAGAGAAGATGATAGCTGAGACAATTGCTGAACTAAAAGCCTTAAGAAAGGCTAGGAATTTCTGAAGAACTTAAGATGAGAGGGCAGTTAATAAGCATCCAGTCTCCTTGACTTATGAAGGCATCAAGTCACTGCTGAGCCATTTCAGACTCCTTTCTCTTTTGCCTTACTTTGATGATGGTTATTGTGTGAATATTATCACCCCTCCCAGATTGTGTGTTAGCCTATCAGTGAGTCACCAAAAGCTGTCTGCTTTTCTTTAAAAACAGCAATACTTTAATTTGTGTCAAGGTGACTGAGGATTTTACAAGGAGCAAAGGGAGAAGGGAGGGAGATAAGTAGGAATTCAGTACAGAGGGAAGGGGAAAAAATTGCAGATGATTGATCAATATAAATGACAGTTAAGGCCGTTGTCAGCTGACAATTGTCGAAGTTAGGATTCTCTGCTCTCACAGAGACTGAAAGAAAGAGACCCTATCCCTCCTGATGATTTAACTTTGAAGGAATGGCTTTCAGGTCCTCAGAAGAGACACTTCTGAGTTGTAGGAGATACATATATTTTGCAAAGGACAGGTGGATTCACAGTTGTTAATCTTTTTAGAGTAAATGCTCTTTGAGAGGAAGATCAAGAGCCTGTCATCAGGTGTTGGTTCAGCTGCCTTAAGTTTTCTCAGGTAGATCTGGGCTAATTCTGGCGATGCAGCATGGAGCTGCTAGAAGCTATGTTAGCTTTAAGGTGGGGGGCAGGGTGGGTGAAATCATTCATGTTGACAGTATAGGTTTTCAGGCAAGGTTGAATCCTTGTCCAGAAGATTTCAAGGACACAAGCTGGAGTTTAGTCAAAGAAAGAATTTTTGTCATATTCATGTCATTAGAATTTAAACCCATTCATTCTTTATGACATCTCCAGTTACCAAGCTCATTATCATAGACTCTCAGAAGCACCTGAGTCAGCACCATAGAAGACAGAAATCATTTTACATTGCTCAGCACTCTGCTGGTATGTGGAATCCATCAGTTTTCAGCTTCTTTCTCACTTCTAAGTTTGCTGATCATGGGCTTCTCTGACTCTTGGTTTCCCACAGAATTAGTTCATCTGCCAACTTGGGTGGACATAGGAGCCAGCTGGCTACCCTGACTATTTTCAAGATCAGGGAGAACCTGGAACAGGTGCTGCAGAGCCACCTATCCAGGCCCCAGCAAACCAGCAAGAAATCTGAAAATTTCCACAGTAGTCAGTTATGCCTAACATCTGTGTTCAGAACTAGAGACTCTCAAGGCTCATTCCAAATCCAAAGGTCCAACTCTTGCTGTAACATGTAGCATCCATTTTCCATTTTCAGCCCTTTTTTGAAATTTTTGCATGTTTGGGGTTGGCCAATTATAATAGAAAGAAACAGACATCATTATGATCAACTCTTTCTATCATACAAAGCTTTCCAAATCAGAAGATGCTTATTAAAAACATTGCAGCAAGATTCTGGATTTTCCAGCGCTCAATTCCATCCACCTGAAATTAACACATGAGAAAACATCAATTTTTAAAAGAGTTGAAGCACTATGTGGAGGAATAAAATACAGTGGCATCATCATTAATACCATTTTACTAAGTTTCTATTTTCTATGACATGATCTCTCACATAGATTAAATTAGCTGAACCCTTTATTTATTTTATAAAGCCCTTCATGTGTTCATAGCAAGTGATCTGTTTGGAAAATTCATGCTTTTAGTGCCTCCTTTTTATAATCTTTTGGACAAAATGTACAATATGATGGCGATATCAATGTTGAATCACTCTGTCTTTTTAAAAAAAATCAGAAATAATAATTATATCTACTCAAGATATACAATGAGATGGTGATATACATACACATCGTATACTGATTACCACAATCAAAATAATTTTCATACCCATCAAACACTATAGTTCTGTGTGTGTGTATATGTGTGTGTGTGTGTGTGTGTGTCTGTTGTGAGGATACAACAGTCTCTATCTTATATATATTGTTTCCTCAGAATGTAATTTTTCTTTTTTCTTTTTTTTAAAGATTTATTTTATTTATTTGAAAGACAGAGTTATAGAGAGAGGTAGAGACAGAGAGAGGTCTTCCATCTGATGGCTTACTCCCCAGATGGCCACAAGGGCCAGAGCTGCGCCGATCCGAAGCCAGGAGCCAGGAGCTTCATCTGGGTCTCCCACGTGGGTGCAGGGGCCCAAGAACTTTGGCCATCTTCTACTGCTTTCTCAGGACATAGTAAAGAGCTGGATTGGAAGAGGAGCAGCCGGGACTAGAACTGGTACCCATATGGGATGCTGGAGCTACAGGCCAGGCCTTTAACCCTCTGTGTCACAGCACCGGCCCCAGGATATAATTTTTCTTAAATCTGAAAGTTTATACCCTTTGGCCAGCATCTTTCTATTTGTCCCACCCCCCAGGCCCTGACAATCCCTTTCCTACTGTTGAAGCACTGTGTCTTAAAGATCCCTTGGGACCTGTTTTCAGATGCCTGTGAATTCCAATTCACTTATCTTTGAATATATATTAACATTCTTTGTCAAGATTGATGTGACAAGGAAATGAAATAACATTCGAGAAAATTTTGAACACAATATCTGTCACATGACAAATGCAAAAAAGAGAATTTATTTCTCCTGTTGGAAAGATTATTTTTTTTTTCATTTCTGGAAGCTTCTTTAGGAAAAAAAAAGCAGAAACAAATGTTCTTTGCATATCTCATCTTCCAACTGTCCTCTCAGGACAGCTTGTAACTCAGAATGTGAATTTAGTTTTTATAGATGGTTTGGAGGAGTGAGTTGCTTCTCTTTTATTTCTTTTTCAATGGAAAATTTTGTATAACATCAGTTTTTATTTGAATGTCTCCCATAGACACCAGCACACACACAGACATACAAATTCTTTTATGCCTTGCATGGTATGAAAAT
Source organism: Oryctolagus cuniculus (assembly GCF_051225735.1). Taxonomy (NCBI): domain Eukaryota; kingdom Metazoa; phylum Chordata; class Mammalia; order Lagomorpha; family Leporidae; genus Oryctolagus; species Oryctolagus cuniculus. The sequence continues at coordinate 17,409,306 of NC_142870.1, read as the reverse complement.
TGATGTCTCCTTTGTGAGAGGTCTTACATGTCTGCTATTTCCAAGATGCCATTCAGCCTTTTCACTACTCTTTCTCTTAGAATTGAATTATTTTAGCAGTATCTGCAAACTCGCTGAAGTAAGGAAGAAACTTTTAAATCAATTAAATATGTTAGACACTTGCTACATATACTACATGGTCATAAACTGAGTGAGTGATGCACTGGACAAAAATAGAGGAGTGGCAAAAATAATTCTTGGAGTTGAGCAGAAGTGCAGAAGGGGAAATACAAAATAGGAGTTCAAGGACGGAGATCTAGGCTGAAACACATGGTTTATGTATAAGAGTAGATGACAACATGCTTCAGCATTTAGCTACCAACTCTGCTCTCTCCCTGGCCATTCACTGCTAGGCAAGAGAACTGCCAGGTTTCTCAAACAAATTTTCTACACCCATTACATCTTTTTCCTCTCCACCTACTTTCCCCTTCACCCCCTGTAATTCACTTTCCAGTTTTCAACACTGTACCAAGTGCATATTTGTAAAGGTCACGAATGATTTTATCATTGCCGTATTAGGTGACCTTCTTTTCTGTTTTGTTCTACAGACCTTCAATTTATTTGAAACTGTTTCTTAACAACATTTTACCTTGGATTCTATAGCGCTGTCCTAGCCTTTTGATTTTTCTCTGTTTTCTGATCACTGACAGTTATTTTTCCAGGTTTTTCTCCCCCAGAAATGTCCACGTATATTACTCAGTTCTTAAGGTCTGTATGTCCCTTGGCCCTTGGTTCTTTCTCCAAGGATCTTGCTTTGGAATGCAAGATTTAACTATACTGGATCAACTGTTCCTTTTATGCTTCTTGCTCCTTCCCACACGAATGTGCCACATTCTCACGTTAGCCCTCCCCGCTTTGCCAAACCATTGCTGTCATCCTCAGATCTCACAGCCTTCTTACGCTCACCTGCCACTCTCAACTGTCTGGCCTATGTGCTGGATGATTCACACTCTCTCACATTGCACAGCTGTTTTGCATTTACTTCTTTCTACCTAGAAGGACCTTCCCAATCCCATGAAACTTTTTAATATCTGCTAATCCTTCAAGACTTGCTTATGTTCCTCAACATCTATTTCCTACATACCCTCCCCATTTTAAAGCAAATTCTCCTCTATTTTCAGAGTTGAATTTGCTTCCATTTGGGGTTGTAGATATTTTACAAAAGAAGCCATTATTTTTCTTTTTCCTCTGCCTTCAATGCCTAGCACAATTCGCAACCTATCACATACACTCACAACCACTTTGTTCAGTGAATAACACAATCCACCCAGTCTTGTAAGTTTTGCAATATAATATTGCTAGTAATTCCTTGTCCTGATCAGTCCTAACAATTTTAATTCTTAAAAACTATTTCATATCACAATGAGCATCTTCCAACTTTATATGTGTTCTTTGATAATTTTCTATTAATATATGCAGTTTCTCCAGTTGTACTAAAGTTTCTTGATTGGTGGGCTAATTTCCTCTAGAACTCATTAATGATCAATGCATGTATACAACTGTGACCAACTAAACAACTAGTTAAATAGTAAACACAGCTGGAAATGTAACTGAGAGCTAAAAGGTAGAGAATTACAACTGTTTATTCTGCCTAGATGGCCTCCTTCTTGGTCTTCATCAAAATCTTTCTCCTCTGTCAATTCTTCCATTAAGCTCTTCTCTGTGCCACTTAGCAGCTGATACTTAGGATACTGAGATCTAGCATTACAATCACTTTGAATGCACTTTTACCCACTACACCCTTCCTCAACAGCAACCGAGTTGAGGTCACAGCTTTCTATTTATTTTAGAAGATTTGGTTCAGGGTAGATATTTATGAAGGTTTGGTTTTTATTGAAGCACCAAAGCATGAGAACCCACGGACTCAATCAGAGATGTAAGGACTTCAAGATAAGGGACTACATACACAGAGAGCCAGACAGCAGTAGAGAAGACACCAAAACTGGCAGCTCATTCCCCATGTCCTTGCCCTTTTCAAGAAAGGAGAAGATGGTTTCTGGGATGGTTCAGTGTCCATTCTTATTCTCAACAACTCTGCTCCAGCATCAGCTTCCAACAGGCCAAACGAAAGCTGAAGTCTGCCAAGCACCCTCAAATCCAGTTACATGACTCAGGGTAACTTGCCATAGGGTTTCCTATGAGAACATGTCTGCTAAATAACAATGTAACAGATAATAAGAGCTGGTTCAGCCCATGTTAAATGTTGATGATAATTACCAGACTAAACAAATCATTCAAAATATGTGCCTATCTCCAACTGGATTTTTTTAAAAAAATCTACAGAGTAATTTAGGACTAAGTTTCAATTTAATAAGCACCAGGATAACTATCACCAAATGATTTAGCTACAGTTGTCCTTTCGAAAGGGTTTCAGATTTTTTGCATGCTAGGGTACAAAACATTCGTAAATACAGATTTGATTGTTTTTGAATTGTCTCTTAATTAGTGCAGGAGGTAAGTGAGAGAAATCTTGTATGTCAACATGGGCTGGATACTCAGCCCCCCACATAGGTGAACACATTTCTTATAGCACACATAGGATGATTATAAATGTTTTAAACCACCTTCTCATTTGTCAAGCAAAGGATAGCATAATTATCCATCAAAAAAGAAAAATTGGCCCAATTTTCTTTTACATATATAAAACTGCATTTATGAAATAAGGGAAAAATTTTATACCTCAATAGCTGTAATCTGTAGCTAAATCAATACATTAATGCTTAGTTAAATCTATCCATGAATGAAATAGGGTTTTCAAATCATTTTTGAGGTGGTAGGGAATAAAATTGAATAGCACAGTTTTTATAAAAATTAGTGATATTTATCAAAGAAACATGAAATAACTATTACATTTTTCATAAAGAACACTTCACTTTGTGACTCTCACTTCTGCCCTTTCTATAACCTGTTCAATGTGTTTTTCCTAATGTCATTTTTCCTGGCTAAGAAGCATATTAACAAGAATAAAGTTTAAACACACACACACACGCAGTGGAGGTGGAGAGCACAAAAACAGGGGTGTTATGTCACAAGTGACTTCAAATGGAAGGAAAACACCAATTCCACATTTCATCCTGAAAAGAGAATGGAAATTTAAAGATCATGTTCACTAACTTTCCTTTTATGCTCACAGTCAAGCAAGGATTTCTGTGTTTCATTAACCTAGCATTCATCCAACTAGGAAGCCACTCCTTCATAGAAAATAATGGTTGTCCCAGTGCGAAATGAAGCAATGTGAATTCCTCCTCTTTAGCCATCCTGAATCTCATGAATACTCACAATTTTGAGAAATTAGGCTGACAATTCAATACCTTAAGGTATTTTAGGACTATTTAGGCTGTGTGACTGCATAACCTGCCTACATGCAGACTCACATGCATAGATATGTCCTATTGTTTTCATGTGGTTTTTTTTTTTGTTTTTGTTTGTTTGTTTGTTTTGTTTTTGACAGGCAGAGAGGACAGTGTGAGAGAGAGACAGAGAGAAAAGTCTTCCTTTTTCAGTTGGTTCACCCTCCAATGGCCGCTGCAGCCAGCACGCTGCGGCCGGCGCATGTGGTGGAATGAGAAGGCCATGCCAAGGTGGCCACTGGCAAGCGAGCGTCAGTTACTCAGGAATGGCTTTGAAACCCACCTGGCAACAGAGCCTGCCTGGCAACAGGCTGTCATTGGATGGCTTTGGAAACTGCCTGGCAACAGGCTGTGATTGGTTGGGGCATTGACCGTCCCTTCACCAGATTGGCTGGTCTTGGCTATATAAGATGTTGTACCAACTGAAATAAATGAGTCTGCGGGCTGCTCACCTCAAGCCTGCTTTCACCTGACTCACGGGGTCTGTGTGGTGACTCCACGCCTCTTGCCCACAACATGCTCCTCCTCTCAGAAATGAATCCACTTCAACATTGTTGAGAAATCAACAGCAACAAGCGCACTCCACTGATCAGAAGCCAGGAGCCAGGTGCTTCTCCTGGTCTCCCATGCGGGTGCAGGACCCAAGGACCCGGGCCATCCTCCACTGCATTCCTGGGCCACAGCAGAGAGCTGGACTGGAAGAGGAGCAACCAGCACAGAATCTGGCACTCTGACCTGGACTAGAACCTGGTGTGCTGGCGCCACAGGTGGAGGATTAGCCTAGTGAGCCACGGTGCCGGCTGTATTGTTTTCGTTTTTCACACCACATCAAATATTTCTGTCTCAACACAGGATCAGCAGTTCTGGAACCTTTAAATATATGTAGCTTTTTCCTGAATATTTTAAGTTTCACTTCAGTTATTTCTAGATAAAGTATCCCTATTTTACTCTAAAAATTAATCTTGAGTGATATGATTTATAAAATTCCATGTTTCCAAGCAGGAGGCAATGATCTGTGTGTGGATGCCATTCTTTGCACCCTTTGCAGTTATCAAGTATGAACTAAAATATCCAAGGACAGCCATCATGGAACTTTTAGGTGTACTACTGTAATAGGGAGTAGCTCCATCAGAAATGAAAATAAAACATTCATTTGAGAAGTAAAGAAATTCCAAGCTGCTTGATGCATAATGACTGCCCAGTAAACACTGGATATTGTTACAATTTCTTACTGCATCACCTTTAAACATCTGTCACTCCAATGTTTCCATAATCCTGTTGTATCTACATATTTATTTCTAGTTGCAAATAAAATTCATCAACTCAGATCTAATAATGCCAGTCCCACAGTGCCATGTGTCATATGCCACCTGCCTTCTGCTTATGTTTTCCCTAAGAATTTTTGTAAATGTACACTTCAAGTCAGTATCAGTATAGTATTATTATTAGAATAATTAGCAATGCATGAAGTGTTTTTATTAGCTGAATAAAGAGATTACCCAAGATTTTATCAGTCTTTGGGGAAACATGTACTTCTTTTGCTAACATCAAATGCCATGATTTAAATAGCTATGACTAGACTGGCACCAATCATTTTTGTTCTTACAGGATTTATTTCCATGACTAGTGTTACTGCAGCAGAAACACAATAAATGAATCAAAATATATTTTCCCTCCTAAACAATCACTTGTAACTCCCGGCAACATTGGCTATGAAATAAACACCCCTATTTCATATGCCCAAGGGCTGAAGGAATTTAGGGTGGGCCTGATGGAAATTACATCCTGAACCTACAAGAAATTTAATATGTTCAGCTTCTCCAGTTTCCTTTCCTTCAGTTTACATGGGAGCCTATGATTGTAATGGAGCTTTGTGTTAACCAGCTGCAAATTCAGTCCTCATTCCCCATGCCTCCCAAGGCCACAGAATTCCTTTTCCTAATATTTATCCAAATCACATTTTCTGGTTTGATATGATTTTTAATTTATTTCAGCCTTTCCCTACTTGATATCAAGTATCATGATATCGGTTTTGGTTTGGTTTGGGATTGGTTGTTAGTTTTGCTTACATTGTAGCTTCAATGCCCTGCATGGTATATTTCTTTAAAATACCTGATTAATTAATTAATTGTCATGTTCTCTGAGGGTTCCCATGATGACATCCTTTCTCAGTATTCATTTGACTCCATTTCTTCATTTAATGTCCCCAGTGCTTTAAAAAACAAATGGATTTGTTGGATTTAGCAGATTTCTATAACATGGATTTATCAGCATACCCCTACCCAAAGCAGCCACCTTTAACACTATAACCACCATAATCTTTGCCTTTCCATTCAAGAACTCGTCATTTCTAGCTTTTCTCCTGCTATATGATTTGAATTCCTCTTACGTGTTAGCATCAACTTTTGATCTTGTCTTACAAATAATTCTTTGACATTCTGCATAACAAAAATTTTAGGGTTGTTTTCTCTTTTCAAGAAAAGAAAGTTTATTCCATCATTTAAATGGTGCAAAGGACTCTGGAAAATTTCTTCTCATCTGGCTGTATTTCTGGCCAAAGCTGAGGAAGTAGAGAAGAAAGCTCAGGGTACCTCAAATATCGTATAGTCGAGTGGAGACTATATTTGCAGACAAGAATCACAAGGTGATGGGACAACATTGTGAAGTTCTGTACAAAGGGCTGTGAGGTTGTAAGAGCCACTCGAATTCACTAAAAGTGCTTAGGGAGAATTAGTAGGGAAAAGGGGGCAACCGTAAAAAAAAATGGCAACTTGAGAGAAACTATGTATTTGCTGGATAGAAAGAAAAAGATCTTCTAAGTAGAAAAAACGTCCAACAAGCAAGTAAGGGACAGTCTACACACCCAATTGAGTACTTCAGTGGTGTGTATGTGTGTGTAGGTATTTGTGTATGACTTTGTCTAAATAAGATCAGAGTCAGCGAACTCAAAAGGCTTCAATAGCGTTGGCAACTCATGACAAGAGCCTAGGGTGATTACTGATGCCATAAACAAGAGTGTCAATTTGTTAAGTCAACAACAGGAGTCACTGTGCACTTACTCCTCATGTAGGATCTCTGTCCTTAATGTGTTGTACAATGTGAATTAATAATATAACTAGTACTCAAATAGTAATTTACACTTTATGTTTCTGTGTGGGTGCAAACTTCAAATCTTTTCTTAAAATATACTAAATCAATCTTCTGCATATAAAGATAATTGAAAATGAATATTGATGTGAATGGAATGGGAGAGGGAGCAGGAGATGGGAGGGTTGTGGGTGGGAGGGAAGTTATGGGGGGGAAGCCATTGTAATCCATAAGCTGTGCTTTGGAAATTTATATTTATTAAATAAAAAAAAAACTGAACTCACAGGGGTAATGGTACTAGGAGGTGTGGCCTCTGGGAGTTCATTAGGTCATGAGTACAGAGCCCCCCTGAACAGGGTTAGTACCCCTATGGAAAAAAAAAAATAGGCCCAGGGTAGTTGGTTAGTTCCTCTTGCCATGGAGAACACAGAGAGAAGATATCAGAAAAGGAGCCCTCATCAGACACTGAAATTAGCAGGTGCCTTTTATCTGGGATGTCCAGCCTTCAGGACTACAAGAAAAAAATTTCTGTTCTTAAGTTACCCAGCTTATGGCATTTTGCTGTGGTATCCTGGATCCTCCCAAAAGCCTATATGGTCGCCACAATTTCTACCGCCTGTGTTAAGATGAGGAGAGTGAGGCATAAGGGAGACAAATCATTTTACCAGTAATAACTTTCTAGCTTGTGGTGTGGCCAGGACTTGGACCCAGGCTCTCTCCCGCAAGCCTAGGCAGCTCTCTACACACCTGACCCTCCCACCACTTTTCCTCACCTTTGGGTGGGTTCTGGCCTTTGCCACACAGTGACCCACATAATGGAGGAGCACAACAGAGCCCATGAGAGGTGTGGTCCTCTCCTAGCCCACAGACACCTCTAGGATGATTCCTCTTGCCCTGCCTCAGCTTCAGCATCTTCCAGAACCCATGTGCAGTGTTACTGTCAACCCAGTGTACACCTGTGTGCCCTGGCCCTGCAAATTCAACCAAGCCACCATGGATTGAGAATGTTGGAAAAGCCCATTGAATCTGCACTGGACCTGTGTCCAGCTGTCACGTTGCCCCTACCTGGTGCAAGATGGAAGCTTTTTACATAGAATTTACATTGTATGAGCATTAGGTAATATAAATAGTCTAGAAATGATTTAAAATTTATCAGAGGAGGGGCCAGCAAAGTGGTGCAGTGGGTTAAAGCCCTGGCCTGAAGCATCGGCATCCCTTATGGGCGCCGGTTCTAGTCCCGAATGCTCCTCTTCAAATCCAGCTCTCTGTATGACCTGGGAAAGCAGTAGAAGATGGCCCAAGCTCTTGGGCCCCTGCACCTGCATGGGAAGACATGGAAGAAGCTCCTGGCTCCTGGCTTCGGATCAGTGCAGCTCCGGCCATTGTGGCCATCTGGGGAGTGGATCAGCAGATGGAAGACCTTTCTCTCTGTTTCTACCTCTCTGTGTAACTCTTTCAAATAAATGAAAAAAAAAAACCCTTTAAAAAAAAGGAGTTTTAATGAAGGTGTTAGGAAATTAAATATTGAAAGATGAGTATAGTTATTAGCTAACTTTATTACTCTCTACTGAGAACAACCATAAGCCATTGCATGTTTAGTGGTATGAAATATTTCTGACATAAAGAATTGAGAAGGGATTAAAGATAGTAAAAGCAGAAAGAATGACAAAACAGTTGAAGAGTAGAAGCAATTGAATGAGTGAGTTGATGCTACAGCAAAGTTGATGGGGAAGAAAGGAGGTGCTTTGTTAACAGCACTTGACAATTGATTGAATGGCTATCGAGTGTAAGGTAGAAAGTGATGTTGGAGTAATGTTCTAGGATCACAAAGACTTTGATAGAACCACACAAGTTTCAAGTGAAAGTAGTACTTTAGTCATAGAACCAAAGGAGAAGATATCCAGGTGAAAAAAGAATGCCCTTCTCTGGGTATCTTCTTTTTAACGATTAATTATTTGCAAGGCAGAGACACAAAGAGACAGAGGAGGGAGGAAGAAAGAGAAAGAGAGAGAAAGAGAGAGAGGGAGAGAATGAACTTTCCAACCACTGTTTACTCCTCAAATGGCCACACCAAGTGGCCACAGCGGAAGCCAGGAGGTTCTTCTGGGTCTCCAAATGGGTGTCAAGGACCCAAGGACTTTGGCCATCTTCCACTGCTTCCCCAGGCACATTAGCAGGGAGCTGGGTCAGAGTGGAACGTGGCACTGTAGGGGGTGGCTTAACATTCTATGCCACAGCAACTGCCCCTTTTTTTGGATCTTCACCAATAGACCTGCCTAGATAAATGAATTGAGACTCATCGGCAACTGAGTGCTAATAAAGTAGGTAAGGAGATGAAATTAGTCTGGTGGAGTTATAAGAAAAGAAGACTGAGAATAAAATGCTGGTAAATTGCAATAACTAAGGTGTGGATGGAGGAAGTAGAGTTATAAAGAACAGTGGGAAGTAGCTGGAGAGCCAGAGAAGAATTTTTTTAAGAATAAATTGGGGGAAAAGAGAGGAAATGGCATGGTTTTTTAGACCAATAAGTTAAGCCATAACTTGCAACATCAGCATCCCACATCTGGGGTTAGACTTCCAACTGCTCTCTTTCTGATCCAGCTCTCTGCTAATACACCTAGGAAAGTAGCAAGAGATGATCCAAGTACTTAACTCCTGCCATCCACATGGGAAATCAGATGGAGTTCCAGACTCCTGGTTTCAGCCTGGCCCATCCCTGGCTGTTGCAGCCATTTGAGGAATGAACCTATAGATGGAGTATGGATCTCTCTTCCCTTCTCTCTTTCTCCCTATCTCTCTTCCCCTCTTCTCTTCTCTCACATCCCCTCTTTCTGTCACTGTCTTTTTAATAAATAAAAATAAATTTAGAAAAAACTGCATGTTGGTGAAGAAAATTGTAAATGATATTAAATATAATAAAGTACATCAAATATTAACAGGATCACAAATTTTGCATTGGTTATAACAATTTGGATGATATTGATGATTGTTGTTAGAAAAATGTGCCTAGATTGGTGGTGCGTGAGACCAAAATACAATGTTTACTAATATGAACAGTAGAGAAGGAATAGAGCCACCCAGACAGTGGCTAGATGAGGGAACTGTGTCTAGGGTAGATTCATCTAAAAGAGGAATAAAGGGAAATTCACCAACACTAAAAAAAATCATGGAAGTTACAAAAATAATAAGATTTTTTTTTACTTTGGTTTCCCTAGAAAGAGAAGAGAAGTATGAGGTAGAACACAAAACAGCAGCATCAACTTAGATAGCAATGGATCCACCTTTGCTAAGACAAAGATAACAAAGCAGCAAGAGAATATGAGTGTGGGATAGAGAAGTCAGAAATTAAAAGTATCCACTTCCCATAGCCTTTATTTGCTTCCAAATGCAAAGACAATGATAACTAGGCAGTCAGAGTGGGCAAAGCTTTGAATAAATAGTTGGGGACTGTGAGAGGGAAACCATCAGGTCTCAGAAGAAAGGTGGTTTCAGTTCACATCTAGTGACACTGGATGACTCTAAAGCAGTGTGATAAATGCAGTTTTCCATCGTGTAAGCGTAAAGCTGAGGTGACAAGTGCTAGCTCTGTCTTGTCAGGGAGGTGCAGGCAGGAGAACTGTCACACAAGATGCACCTCAGTAGGTAAGGCATTGGAGCTCTAGGGCACAAGAAAAATAATAGGAATAAGAGGTTCTAAGACATTTCTAACAGTGCCCCATTTCTGATATTCTTATTTTTCCATGGTGAGGGCATGCTTCTTATCAAGGCCTAACTTTTTATTGATGTCATGCTAAAGAGCAAGCCCTGCAGTCCATGCTTCCAGGAAATTTTTCTTCTGGGAAAGTATGAAAGGAATCTGTGCGATCTGTGAGCTGCCCTGGCCTGGTCAAAGAGCTGGTTCTGTCCAAAATCAAGAGGATTTTAGATGTTTCTCTAAGGTGCAGAAATAGAGACTGTGTATATCCAACAGTTCATTTATGTAGTAATATAATCACACACAACTTTCTGTGGGCCACAACTCTTGAGAACTCATTCCAGGTGAGTATTGTCATCCCCATGTTATAGCTGGGGCAGCTGAAATCTAAATAAGTCATATGTAGAGACGGGCATTTGGCCTAGCAGTTAAGACATAGGTAAGATGCCCATATCCCAAACTGGAGTACCAGGATTTGAGTCCTGGCTCTGCTCCTGTCTACAGATTCCTGCTAATGCAGGTACTGGGTAGGCAACGGTGATGACTCAAGTGATGGAGTTCCTTCCACCCAAGTGACAGGCATGGATCAAATACATGTCTCCAGGCTTCAACCCCAACCAAAGGCCATTGTGGGTACTGGGGGAGTGAACCAGCAGATGGGAGCTCTATTTCTGTCTCTCAAATAAAGAAGTTTATTAAATAAAGGAAGAAAGAAAGAAGTTATATCTGTTATCAATAGGCTCAAAGGGTTAAGATCTAGAGGAGGGATTTGGACTTGAACAGTTAAACCTCAGAGTTTTGATTCTTATACACTAAGCCATCTTTTAATAAACAAATGGTTAAAAATCATATAATTTTATGGGAAAGTTTTCTAGACAACTCAATTCCTTCCTAACATATCGCCAAACATTTAAGGAAGGTTGGAAACATAGTCCTTTCACAATTTTGTTCTCTTCTTTGGTGACTGCATGAACAGACTGGAAGTTGTGCATATAAAGCCTAAACTTGGTCTTTTTTATGTCAGAGAATGTTTTATTCCTTTATGCTGAAATATCCACGTCTCCAATTTCAGTGAGTCATAGGACACTCGTGGGCTCCCTGGAAGTCAGCCCTCTTTCAACTCCCTTCGTTTCCAGAGCAGGTGTCTATATCGTCGGTCATGGTGACCTCTGTTTGTTTTGGAAGTCTTCTTGAATTAGCAGAAGATAGTCTACTATTAGCCAGTATTCCACTTGGCAAAGTCACACACATGTCAAGCCTGCTTGGATACAGTCCCTACCTCCTTCCCCCCACCCCCCTTGTTAGCCAGTTAAACATCTTTTTATTCTTAGCCAGCTGTACAACTTTTTCTGTATTATTAATTGTTATGGATCTGATTTTTCCATTGTCCTATATATGTGTATTTCTGTCTGGAAATTATTAGCCTCTAAATAAAATGCAGACACTTTGCTTTTTTATATAATCTCTTATTCTGTCTTCACCCATATGTTTATTTTGTTTTTAGAGGAAGGATTCTGGGATTTGGGAAACTTCGTCTTTTGACCACTGAGCCAAACTCTGACCATATTTTTAAAACTGAAATCTCCTTTGATGAAAAGATAAAACATTATGTTAACCTGTAGCCTTTAGATTTATAATCTAAACAGAGATGATGTGTGAATGGACTGTTTCCTGATTCTGAGTAAGCTTTTACCATTAGCTGTAAAGAGGCACACAACGCCACAAAATGTTGTCTCCTAGCAGGAAATGACGAGCTTTAATGCAAATCAAAATTTAGAGAAATGCCAAAAGAATCAGCAATTTGACAATTAAAATTTGAGCAAGTAAAGCTTACTTGTGAAGACATTTTGACTTGGCATATAATTGAGATAATGTCCCTCACAATATTGGAAAACTATAAAAGATTAATTAAAAAAAATTTTGTGAAATTTTTTTTTGACAGGCAGAGTTAGTGAGAGAGAGAGACAGAAAGGTCTTCTGTTTTCCATTGTTTCACCCCCCAAGTGGCCACTACGCCCAGCGTGTTGCGCCCTGCGCACTGCGCCAATCTGAAGCCAGGAGCCAGGTGCTTCTCCCAGTCTCCCATGCGGGTGCACGGCCCAAGAACTTGGGCCATCCTCCATTGCCTTCCCGGGCCACAGCAGAGAGCTGGACTTTTTGTGAAATCTTCATAGCAAAAATAAAAGCTCCAGGCACAAAAGGTTTCTTAAGTTCCTCATTGCAGGAGAGAGGCCAGACTGCCTAAAGCACAATGTGCAAAATTAATTCTGAGTAGTTCCGGATCCTGGCATTCCTAGCAGATCTGTCCCTAATGTTTTTGAAAGAACACTTTAGGAAACTGTCATAACCACAGAATATAGGCAAGAAACTCGTTATTGATGATTAACAGACTGAGTGAACTAGTTTACTTTTTACAAAGTCATTCATTCATTCAATTATAAATGATTTGTTGATCATCTACTGCATGCCTGGCGGCGCTAGGTAATAAAGAAATGTGATCTTCACTCCACTGAGTTTCCACTCTACATGAAGACAAAGCATGATGTTTAATTTCAAATGCGATCATATATATTCTGAGAGGCAAATAAAAATTGCTCTGGCAGCAAATGCTGGTGGAAACTTTGTCTCAGGGCACATAGACTATGTGCTTATAAAAGATAGCTCCAAAAAGTGCTAGCATGCTACAAAGCTTGAGACCAGTCTAATTTGAACCATATATTTCAGCATCCACCACATTCTGTGTGTATGTATACCTATTCCACTAAACACAGCTCTTAACTGATTACATGGTAAGTGGTCTGAAGGGAAGCAAGACAAGAATATGTTTTAAAGGCTTCCCAGATGGAGAGTTGGGGGAGGGGTTTGGTGGGGCAGCACTGTGGCATAATAGACTAAGCCTCTGCCTGCAGCACCTGCATCCCATGTGGGCACCAGTTCAAGTCCCAGCTGCTCTCTTCCAATCCAGCTCCTAGCTAATGCACTTAAGAAAGCAGTAGAATATAGCCCAAGTGTTTGGGTCCCTGCACCCAACCTGCACCCACATTGGAGACCCAGAAGAAGCTTCTGGCTCCTGGCTTCATATTGGCCCAGCTCCTGCCATTGCAGCAACTTGGGAAGCGAAGCAGCAGATGGAAAACCCCTTTCACTGTCTCTCCCTCTCTCTGTCTGTAACTCTGACTCTCAAGCAAATAAATAAAATCTTTTAAAAATGAAATAAAAATAAAAACTTCCCAGAGGATTCTGCCCCTCAGCCTTGATCAAGGACCATGTCTCTAGGTCACAAGCTTCTGAGGGATGGGAGAGACACCTGTGGTCCTGAAGTTTGTGCCCCATGTCTGGCACTGTAAGCTATGAGGATTTCATCTACAATGAAGATTCATAAATTGGACTTACTTGGTTTTAAATGCATTACAAACCACTTCCTTGAGAAAGCAAATCTAACTATTGTATCCCTTCCTTCACTTTTATTATTATAACAAAAACATGATGAAGACACCAATACCAATCTGATGAATTGCCCGTCTGCCCTCTCAGGGGAGTAAGAAGGGATTATAAACTTCTAATTAAATAGCTGTAAGGAATTTGGATTAAGAAATATTCTAATTCACCCATTGCTCATCCTGACTGTGGCTAAAACCATCTTTCTCCTTCCCAACCTGAGTGATCACATCAACCAGTTTTGAAGCCAAACCTTGGCCTGCAAAAAGTATGTTGTGTCTCTGAGTTTTCACACAGTCAATCCCTGCAGAACTTCATGCCAGGCATAAAGACAACAAGTCCAGTCAGCTGAACTCTGAATGGCTGAACTGATGGGACTGCCCAGATATTTTGGCCAGGAAGACATAATCTCGGGCTTCCCCCAATAAACACAAATTCCCATGGAAACGGATCCAGGAGACAGAGTATATTGGCTTTATTTTAGGTCCAGTGATCCACAGGAGACATTCTCTGTGTCAGTCTAGCTTCTTGGTATCCAAGCCAGTGCTTTTTTTCTCCATGGCTGGCTATTGTTTGAGCCATCACTTAAACCAGACAGCACTTGCTTTGGGTATGCTCCAAGCAGTTTTCTGTAGAGAACTTATGTCTATTGAACTGTCTGCTCACCCAGACTCCATAAACACGTTGTCTATCCAGACAGGAAAAACAAAACAAAATATTGCGCTATTATTATTAAATTCATTGAGTACTAACCTATTCTTTTTTATTAATACAGCTGAATTCTTCTCTCACCACAATGTATCTGGAATTTGAAATTTTATGTGCTTTCTAAGACTAGTCCAAGGACAGAAATGATTTATACCAGAAATTGCCACATATAAATGGATTCTTATAGTTCTTAATAGTATAGAGTATTGAGAAATATTCTATATTCTGCTGTGGAAAATTGCCATCTGGTTTGTAAGTTAAGATTTGCGTACATCAGCTCTTCTACTGTTTAACCGAAGTATAACTTCAAAGTGATAAATTCAATCCCCACAAAAAGTTAAATAGAACTTTGTATTGTCAACATTTGTATCTTTATTTGCTGGCCTAACATATGAGGAGCATTTTCAGTTCAGTGCAGGACACAGAAACCGCAGTAAGTGTTTTATGCAGGAAGAAATTTATAATGGGAATTCTGTTGCTTACAAAATTATTGGAAAGGCTCAAGGAACAGCTTCTAGCTGGGCCTCCTGGAGAGATTCCAGGAACAATCAACACTGATCCACTGAAGCTGCCATGAGAACTGTGCTGGAAGGAACAACCCATCCTGACATGGCTGTGTGATCCTCTTCACATCTGAGAAGCTGAAGAATGGATACTGGGAGGTTTGAGTCTGTGATGGGAATGACAGAGAAAAAACATCCAACTCTCTACTCCTGTTTCTTGACACCTGGGAGAGGGCAATTGGAGAGTAGAATACTGGTTCAGAAAGACCTCCTCTTCCCAGGATCTCACTGGCCAGCATCAACACCTAAAAGGTGCAGAAGGTTGGTTTCTCTCTCACATCTATTTCCCAAATCCTATGGAAATCAGTCTAATTGAGTCATTGCTTCTAAACTCCATCTTCAAGGAGGTCTGAGAAATACAAATGGCAGTGTTTTAATGACCTCAATAACAGAAAGAGTAAAAGTTGTAAATATATATGATATTTACATAACCAAAATAGCAGGGACACAAGATAATATCCCTTAGGGATAGTCTAAGGTGTCCACAGAGAATTGATTCCAAGATTGTTGCAAATATCAAAACCCATGTGTGCTCAAGTTCCTTATATATTCTTATATAGTATTTGAATATAACATGCACGCACCTTGCCATATACTTTAAGACATCCCAGAGCATTTATAATATCTAATACAATGTAAATGATTAATGGGAGGGAAGTTATGGGGGGAAAGAGCCATTGTAATCCATAAACTGTACTTTGGAAAATTATATTTACTAAATAAAAGTTTAAAAAAAAAGCATAAGGTAGTGAACAAGTGCATTAGAGTTCTGGCTCTCAAACAAATAAACAAATGTCTTTAAAAACAAAAAAAATGATTACTAAATAGCTGTTATACTATATTGTTTGGGAATAATGACAATTTTCAATAATTTCAATCTACATTTAGTTCAATTCATGGATACAGAACCCTTGGATGTGGTAGGCTGACTGTCCTTTAGCTACACATTCAAATTGGATATGGATAGAAGATGACAAATTCTGATGTGCCAACACCCCTTGCTTTATCATTTTTAGAGAAAAACCAATGGCATGTGCTGCACTTCTCTCTCCAGTCCTAAATATCATACTTTTAGATATTTTCAAATTTGGATATTAGCTAAAGTCCTAACTTTCCTGTCTTCAGAAAGGGAGCCTAAGATATCCCAGAATAATGCTCCCAGGTCTCTAAACGCCTGACTTTCTTACTGTTCAGTTAGACCTAGAAGACTAACTTTTGTCTTTAAAATACAAAATTCAATTTTTAATTTTATTGTTCTACAAGACAACAAGTACACATTCAGTAAAAATATGAGATTAAGTTGGCTTTTAACATGCCCATTCTTCTGAAAGTATTTCATTCAAAATAATAATAACTGATGCCTCAAAGCAAATACAATATTTTATAATGTGGCTTAGTGGTTTTATTTACAACTCTTCAGGAAGTCAAGAGGACAAAACACAAGTCTGACAAAGGATTAACTTCTGTTTTTGATTAAATATGTATTGCTTAAAGCTATAGCTAATGGAAAACAAAAGTCAAAGTTTATTGCTAATGCTCAAAAGCAGTATTTTTTTCTGAGCCCTTTGGTAATGAATGCTATGAGGATAGTAGCACAGGATATGCAACACAAGCACTTTATTTAGAAATGCATTCTGCGACTGATTTCATTCATATTCCTTTACTTCTTCCTATATATGCTATATATCCAAGAAATAAGATGTATTTAGAAAGGTCAACCCAAAGAAGTTTATTAACAACATGGCTAAAACATGTTTAAGCTAAAACATTGATCACACAATATTTATTTGGTGGAAATTCAATAGAAGGACGCTGAAAAAGATCATTTCTCATAAATTGAAAATTGATTCAATGTTGGGCTTTGGTCTCTATTAGTCATTTACCCCTCAGTTTACTTCTTCAAATCTGCTGGCTTCAAAGTCTACAATCAGATAATATATGGATAGGAAGAATCTTAGATGTGTTATATAGAGAGCAATTCTTCATATAAGTATTTAATTAAAAAATAAACGAGAAAGGGCTATTTACTGATTTCTGAGCACTTCTCCAAAGTTCCTGTGAGTGAGTTCTATCTGGGGTTTGAAACAGTAGCATCAGAGGCAATTCTGGGCCCCTTGGGATTTTCATGGGCAATGATATTGATGTGTCGTCATGTGGTCACTATTTTAAGTCCACCAGACTTCTGACAGAAAATAAGACACAGGCTTCAGAGACCACCATAGTGAGCAAGGAACAATCCAACAAGTTAACTGGGAAAAATGTTGACTGAAAGCTGTTCAGGTCTAGCTCTAAGGAGTGTAAACTGCTAGTTGCAATTTAATTGCATTTAGAACTCCCTACTAATCAGTACTAGTTTGAATCTAAGGTTCTCACGTTTACTGGTTTTCACATATAATTTCTCAAAGCTCATTTCCAAATTTTCAGCCAAATTATTTCTGACTTTGATTGCATCAGTTTTAAATAGTGAACAAGTTTAAAATATGCAAGAGTTCCCAGCTGAAAGTAAACTTTGAAAACTTGGACCTAGTCCATATTGTTTCAGGATCAGAAAAATCAAGTTATTTTCCCAAGGTATTATGGCGAGATAGTTGTAGAGGTCAGATTAGAATAGAAATATATCCAGGCCAGTGCCGTGGCTCAATAGGCTAATCCTCCGCCTTGCGGCGCTGGCATGCCGGATTCTGTCCCCGTTGCCCCTCTTCCAGGCCAGCTCTGCTGTGGCCAGGGAGTGCAGTGGAGGATGGCCCAAGTCCTTTGGCCCTGCACCCCATGGGAGAGCAGGAGAAGCACCTGGCTCCTGCCTTCGGATCAGCATGTTGCGCCAGCCGCAGTGCACCGGCCGCGGCGGCCATTGGAGGGTGAACCAACGGCAAAGGAAGACCTTTCTCTCTGTCTCTCTCTCACACTGTCCACTCTGCCTGTCAAAAATAAAAATTAAAAAAAAAGAAATATATCCAAAATGAAGGAAAATGTATCTAAAGCCAGTGGTGATATATGCTATGGCTTCAATGTGTCCCACAAATTCATATATGGACACTTAATTCCCAATGTTACATTGTTGGGAGGTGGGAGGTTCTGGGTGTTGGTTTGATTGTTTCGGTTGTGACTTCATAAATGGATTAATGTAATGGGGCTTGGTGAAAGCAGTTTGGTCTCAATCTAGCCTATCTGTCCCTTTCACCATGAGTACACAACATTCAGAACAAGGTCCCATTCTGCTAAACTTGACAGTATCTAGTACTCTCAGCCTCCAAAATCTAAAAAATAAATATCTTTTCTTCATAAATTAAAAATAAAATAAAAATAGAGTAAGTGCCTCACTATCAAAACTACTTAATTTACTAAAATTTGGTAAAATGTAGGTAGGATATTGGTAAGGTTGAAAAATGTCAGCTGTCAAAACAATTATTCTATTCAGATGTATGGTGTAAATAATCAAGTTCTCATGCTATGCCCATAGACAAAAGTTGGAAAATTTTGACAATTCTTTGAATACTCAGTCCTCAAATACAAGTACCTATATATACAAGCATTGCTATATATTTTTGGTTTTATTTCTCATCTGAAAGGTTTTTTTTTATAAAAATATAGCCTTGTCTTTTTAAAATATGAGCATATTTCAAAAAGTTTATAGAAAATGCAATCAATAAATAAGTTTATTTTAGTGCAAAAAATCTTGAAATTCATGGTTTTTAATGAACTGTTTTGAAAATCTTTTATATGCATGAATACATAAAAAGGTGAAAGACTAGTCCATTTCCACACTTGAGAAGAGCACCATTAATGCTGTTCTCTTCACTGAGCTGTCCCCACTGTTTCCTCACTGGAGGAGTTAAAAGGATTAATCCCAGTATTGCGTTTGGAAAAAGAAATACAGCATGCATTCCCTGGCCTCTTCCTGTTCCCTGTACCCATTATGTAAAAGTGTGAGACTTGCAAGAAGCATGCATTCCCACTTGCAACATTTTACTCTGTTTCACATTATTTTGTCTCTGTTGAGGAAGCTTGGCATTTTCTAGAACTTCTGTGATCAGCAAAAACATATTTAGTCTTTTTTTTAAGGAATGATAATTTGGTTTACATGATGTGAATCTTATCTTCTAAATATTTACACAGTTTAAAAGGGTCCCATTTATGTGGTCTTATTGAGCACACCATAAGACTTAACTTTAAATTATCTTGAAAAGAGTATAAGTCTTCCACAAATCCTCAAGTTCATCAAATCATTTGACTTTCCAAATCTATGTGCCAAAAGAACTCCATCTATATATAAGGCTTTTTATGGTCACAGTTTCCACATGATTTTTTTTTCGTGTTTCATGAAGAAATTGAGGTAGGAAACTGAAGCGTTTATGGTTTTTCTTTGTGTGATTAACTAAAAAATATGTATCTTTTCACTCAAATTTATTATCAAAATTGGAATATTTAAGCTACACATTTAATATAGTTTTGTATTGCTTAATGAAAGATCATTGGGAGATGATATATGAGGTTTTTAAATTTCTGAGTTGGTTGCTAATTCTGCCCAAATTTCATGAATAGTTGATAAAGGCTCATTTGGTTAATTATGAGATTTGTTTTAATTGTACTTTCTACTGCCATTTGCAGGCAAAACAGATTAAAATACAGCTGTGGTAATAGTTCAGCTAATTTGATCAATGTAGACCACCAAGCTTGGTAGTTCAGGCAAAGAAGTACTGGATGTAAGAATTGAGCAAATAAGATTTCTTTATTTCTTATTTTAGGCTTTTATATATGCTTGCTCTTTAAATGCATGAGATGGTAGTGGGAAGTCATGAAGTAATTCAAGGATTTCTGTTGAAATTTATATTACTGAGATGCAGATGGTCAACAAATTCCCACTGTCTTTTTACTATGGCAACACAATCTAGCAATTTATACTATATTCTCCTCCTCTTCTTGTCCATGAAATTTAGAGAAAATTGTCTGCCTCCGAAGCCAAAACCAAAAGCTACTTAAATTAAAAACAGATGCTTATACATCTCAAGATTAATCGCTCTGGATACAGAACTGTCAACCCACACTTCACAACCACATCACTTGAAGCTCATGTGGCACACACCTGTGGAATTCTGAACAATCTACACATTTACCATTCCATACCATCTCAAGGCCAAAATAATTCTCTATGTTAATAGCTTGTCTCTTTTGAACTATTAAAGAAGAAAATGTAGATTGTTCTATCTTCACAATTAAAGCAATTAGTACCTGGATAAATAAATAGAATTCCCAAGGGCACATTGACTGTTAACCTTTGGGAAGGCAATTCTGTTCCATCGAATTTTATGTGCATGTCTGGATTATGTGACCATATTTTTATACCTGAATAGTTTTATTCAAAGAGAATTTCCCTAACATTTCAGATCATTAAACTGTAATGTGAACTGGCATCTTTTAAATGTCTTTTTTTTTTTTCATGAGCCAGGAACAGAGTGATGATTTCTCATTTCAAGTTTTCTTCTCTTTGAGGAACGTGGATAAGCGAACCAATAGGTTACTTTAGGTGTAGCAAGTGATATCAAAGAAATGTATGTATGGAGTACTACCAAAGTACCAAAAGGATATCTAAGTCATTTTGTAATGACTGGGAAAGGGGAAGGTAACATCTGATCTTTGTCTTTGAAGGATAATCAGAAGAATAAGAAAAAGTTATGTATGCAAGGGAGAGAACAGTCCTTGCGTAGAGTGATAGCAGCATAAACAAAAGCACAGAGCAGTGGGAAATGAAGTGTAGTTAAGGAACTGCAAATAGTTCAATATGTTTGAAAATGATTAGCAGGTGGAGCAGCCCTCAAGAAGCAAATATGAGCAGTGTTTCATTTTTGATGCCTGAAAGGTTGACCTTTATTCTGATGGTAATTTGATACTGGTGGAGATGGAGATAATTACTGGGTTCTGACAATGAACAGGAAGTATAGACTTAAAAATGGCATGGGGTCTAAAATGGTTGGTGAATTCTTTAATTGGAATGGAATACAAAGAGGAGCAAGCTCTTTCAGGAGGCGATGAGTTCAATTTTTGATGTGTTGCTTTAGAGATATTAGAAGGCCAATGAAAATGTCCTCTGAGATTATATGTACACAGACTAGGGTTCGAGAATGAGTTTCAGTAGGCAAATCAACCGCATTCATAGGCATGAAAATAGCAATTACTTTCTGAAAACAATTTAAGGGTGTCCACAAGACCAAATCTGATGCAAAGTACTTCTCCAAGTGGTCTGTTTTTTAATTTAACTTAATTTTATTGGAAGCTATTTGTTCAAAAATTTCAGAAAAATATTTAGTTTGATTTAATCTAATTAGGCATTAATTAGTCTTTGTAGATAACACATTATGTGGTTTAGCGAAAGTCTTTCGCCATTCTCAAAGATCAAAGTTCTCACTGAATTAGATACAACTAGGAAAATTTTTATTTTAGTGAAATGAAGGGTTAAATCAGAAGAATTTTTTTTTTTTTTTTTGACAGGCAGAGTGGACAGTGAGAGAGACAGACAGAGAGAAAGGTCTTCCTTTGCCGTTGGTTCACCCTCCAATGGCCGCCGCGGCCAGCGTGCTGCGGCCGGCGCACCGCGCTGATCCGATGGCAGGAGCCAGGAGCCAGGTGCCTTTCCTGGTCTCCCATGGGGTGCAGGGCCCAAGCACTTGGGCCATCCTCCACTGCACTCCCGGGCCACAGCAGAGGGCTGGCCTGGAAGAGGGGCAACCGGGACAGAATCCGGCGCCCTGACCGGGACTAGAACCTGGTGTGCTGGCGCCACTAGGCGGAGGATTAGCCGAGTGAGCCGCGGCACCGGCCCAGAAGAATTTTTTAAGAAATTTTCCAACATGAAATGTTCACTGCCAAGTGGAATCTGGGCAAACAATATAAAGATATACAGGATAGAGCGGGAAATTCTTGTTGTATTTAAGTTGGAAAATTGTATCAGTGATTGAAAATAACCCATGCACAAAGTGCATGTTTTTCTTCAGTGGTTTTTATAATCATTAGCAGTTGCTCCCATTGTTTTTCAAACCTATAGCTTCTTGGGTTCAGGTTGACAAATGCTATGACCCAAAAGGAAGCCACTGTACCTCCAAATTTTTCTATTTTATTCAACCATTCTCTCTTAAGTGATATGGTTTGCATGTCCTCCATTCATGAAGTTTATGAAGAAAGTACATTAAATCCACATTGCCTATAAAAGGCAACAGAAACAATAAATGTTGGCCGGCGCCGCGGCTCACTAGGCTAATCCTCCGCCTGCGGCGCCGGCACACCGGGTTCTAGTCCCGGTCGGGACGCCGGATTCTGTCTCGGTTGCCCCTCTTCCAGGCCAGCTCTCTGCTGTGGCCAGGGAGTGCAGTGGAGGATGGCCCAAGTAATTGGGCCCTGCACCCCATGGGAGACCAGGATAAGTACCTGGCTCCTGCCATCGGATCAGCGCGGTGCGCCAGCCACAGCGCACCGGCCGCGGCGGCCATTGGAGGGTGAACCAACGGCAAAGGAAGACCTTTCTCTCTGTCTCTCTCTCTCACTGTCCACTCTGCCTGTCAAAAAAAAAAAAAAAAAAAAAAAAAAAAAAAAAAAAAAAAACCAATAAATGTAGTTAACACTGAAAATAAGAAACCACTGTTACTATTAATAACTTATCCAAAATTTAACCCTAGAATCCTCATTATTATAAATAAAATATCTGAAAGGAGCTAATTTATAAAGGAAAAGATTTTATTTGGCTCACAATAGTGGAGGTGCGTAGTAGAACAAATATTCCCATTAGTCTGGTTTCTGATGACAGTAGAGGCTAACAATGATAGAGTATGTGCAGATGACCAATCATGGTGAGCCAGGAAGGATAGAGACAAAGAACATGATCATTCATGCAGTCTCTTCTTATAAAGCCACATATGGCTTTCCATCACAAGGCTTCCATCACAAGGCTCCAACTTAGCAACATCATCCAATCCAGTTCTTCTCAAAAAATCCTCCCTTTGGGGACAATAATTGAATTAATTTCCCACTCTCTCAGCATAAGACATTGGTGACCCTTAAACATGAGCATTAGGGCAGAGATTAAACTAAAATTCAAACCATAATAAGTCCTAAGTGGATTTAGAAAACTGAAAATATTCATCTCAAACTCATTCATAGTAATCAATAAATTATCCATATACCCTGAAAGTTAAATTTGCGTTACAACACAGAAACACCATGTCCAAAAAAGGGGTTTGCATAATTTTAATAATGGAGGAGAAGCAACCAAGTATATATACTTTTAAAGTCTTCTTAACTGCACACAAAACCTAGTCAAGAAACCAATCCGCCTTGGGGATGAGTATTTTCTTATTCCCACTAAAAGACCCAATTTTGAGGAATCTGAATAGTCAACATAGAAGTAGGTAAACAATAATCATTATTTTCCTCAAAAGCCCTTCCCTTGATGTAAATCCAGCTTCCTTTGTCTACTCAATGCAATCACAGCAGGATGAAACCATATCACAATTCTTAAAAACAGGAAATTTAAGACAAACCATGAGCAAGCCATTCTCTTAAAACAGCTGCTATTTTGGAGTCTCTATCGTTGATTTAACTTCCTAGAAAGAACAACACACAAGTTGGCATCTTCCAAACTCCATCTTTGGTCTTTTCAAACACATTTAAATAAATGCTAGAGTAATTTTAAGAAAAACTTGTCAGACTTACTTTCTTCTACCCATAGTCAAAATCTCTGTGTATCACTGCATCACCTTAAGAACTGCTTTGGAGGAAAAATAAGAGGGGAGAGGGAAGGAAACATAATTTTTATGCATCCTAGTAACTTCATATTTCAATGACATTCTTTAGATAATTATCATATCATAGTTGAGTATGCCACATTATGTTATTGTTATGCCACCATTTCTTAGCACACAGGTTAGCTAATACGTATTTATGATTTGTAGAGGATCTATGTCATCTGGCCCTTGTGCAGAGGGAAGAGCTGAAGCCAAGGAATTCTCAGGGAGATTCCTGTGATACTACATGGAGACAGTTAAGATACCTATTATGCAGGAAACATTTTTAGATGAGCAGTTTTGTTTAGAGAAACAAAGTAAAATTTTTCATCTGTGCTGGCCACGATTTGCATCCTGAACAAAACAGAACTTTTGAACTGTTCCCAACCTGTTATCTGTGGGCCAAGGATGTACATACAGAGACTAAAGAAGAAAAAAAATCTAGTTCCATTCAGAACAGGCAGTAATTACTCTGAGAAGAGATGGCAAGCTTTCTGTATAAAAGGCCAGATAATAAATATTTTCAGTTTTTAGGGACAAGAAATAAGCAATATATCACATAGGTACTTATATAACAACAAAGACAACAAATATTCACAGGGATTTTTGAGAAAATTCCAAATATAATAATTGAATGCAGTAATTCATAATATGAGTCTACTAATGAAAAGAATTGACTTCTGTTTGGAGAGGGCAACATTTCATCTAATCAGGTTCAGAGTTAAAAACCATCCACTCTTCATTTCTTTTTTTTTAAACTTTTATTTAATAAATATAAATTTCCAAAGAACAGCTTTTGGATTACAGTGGCTTTTCCTCCCCATAACCTCCCTCCCACCCGCAACCATCCCATCTCCCACTCCCTCTCCCATCACATTCACATCAAGATTCATTTTCAGTTATCTTTATATACAGAAGATCTTTATATACAGAAAATTTAGTACATACTAAATAAAGATTTCAACAGTTTGCACTCACACAGACACACAAAGTGTAAAGTACTGTTTGAGTACTAATTATACTGTTAACTCACATAGTACAATACATTAAGGACAAAGATCCTACATGAGGAGTAAGTGCACAGTGATTCCTGTTGTTGATTTAACAATTGACACTCTTGTTTATGATGTCAGTAATCACCGGAGGCTCTTGTCATGAGCTGCCAAGGCTATGGAAGCCTTTTGAGTTCGACAACTCTGATCTTATTTAGACAAGGCCATAGTCAAAGTGGAAGTTCTCTCCTCCCTTCAGAGAAAGGTACCTCTTTCTTTGATGGCCCCTTCTTTCCACTGGGATCTCACTCACAGAGATCTTTCATTTAGGTCATTTTTTTCCCACAGTGTCTTGGATTTCCATGCCTGTAATACTCTCATGGGCTTTTTATCCAGATCTGAATGCCTTAAGGGCTGATTCTGAGGCCAGAGTGCTGTTTAGGACATCTGCCATTCTATGAGTCTGCTGAAAGGTAGCCTCTTCAAAGCAATATGGGCAGATAATAATTCTTTATCTTGAATCCATGCAGAATTATCCTTCAACCTGCACAGATTTGTTTAAATTCATCAGTGGTACATGCTTTCTGAGCTTCCCAATAGTAAGTAAATTGTATCTAGTTAATTCTGCTTCCCTCCATAAACTTCCCAGAACACTTACATTAGTAAATCATACTCAACAACTGTTTATTGAACACCATTATAAGACAGCATTATTCTTTCATAGCCCAAAATTATTAGGAGAAATTTTAGTGACTTATGACTAGTTTTTCAATTATTTACTTGAGAGAGAAAGAGAAGGAGGGGGAGAGAGAAAGAGAGAGAGAGAGGGAGAGAGAGAGGGAGAGATCTTCCAAACACTAATTCACTCCTCAAATGCTGGGCTGAAGTTGAAGCCAGGAACTCAAACTATATCTCCCAAATGGATGGCAGGAATTCAATTAATTGAGCTATAATCTCTGCCTCCAAGAGGTTACAGTAGCAGGAAGCTGGTGTGAAGAGCTGGAGGTAGGTGTCTAACCCAGGAACCCTGCTGATATGGAACATAGATGTCTTTGGTGGTGACTTAACTGCTAGACCAAATACCCACCAAGCGCCATGGTTTCTACCTACCACAAATGTGATACCTGAGACAGTCTATTTCTCAGATTCAATTTTTGACAGCCTCTGGTAGCAGGCAAAGCTGAGAAATGAGTACGTCATTGCCTTGAATAACATCATGGTTCTGCTACCAAGGAAGATAAAGAATGTGGATAGTGTGTACAATAAACATTTCTGACACAAGAAGGAAACCTGTAAAAACCTACCAGAAATGATATATCTTTGAGAAATTATTCTGCTGTTATAAAATATGTTTTTACCAAATATGAATTGGGTGTTCCTGTCAAATGTTAGGTGATTATGTAACTGAATCACAAGATGTTAGGAAATGAGGTTTACCATGCTTACTTATTCCATTAAACAAAAAATTAAATCTTGGTTTAGCATTTTCGTGTGCCATCATATGATAACTATCATGTAGTAATAATCTGAGGTTATGAAAGACTGCTTTAAGATTAAAGTCACCACATTTTCAAATGTCCGGGAAGTACCATGAAATTGAATACTGCAGTTTCAATGAAGTTGAAGGTTGTTTCAAGAAATTCTTCTAAAATTCAAAACTTAGAGATGAGGTGGAAATAATGAATGGAAAAAAGCCTGCAATCTAAACACCAGCCAAATTCTCAGAATCAGAGATTAAAAGTTTCATAAGAGATACAGCTGACAAAGGAGATAAAATAATCAATGAATTAACATTTAAAAATTACCTTTACCTCAATAAACATGAACTGTTAAAACCATTTTAATGAAAGCAGAAACACAACTATGCTGGAAAATGTTTGAAGTTCCTGCAGAGTAAAGGGGAAGAAGTGGATGGGGGAGTAATAGATTTCCTCCTTTTTTCTAAATATCGAATTTCAAAAGATGGTACAGCAAAATGTTTAGAGTTTGGAGAGGAAGATTTGGCAGTTCAATGGCTCTCTGCTCACTCAAACTTAGATTTAACTGCAATGGCAACTGAATATAAGCCTCATACATGATAGGATAATGCTATTCATGTGTCCTCACACCAAAAAAAAAATTACTGTTCATCAGTTGAGAAATCAAGCGAAATGACTTCAGGTACCAAAAAGAGAAAGTGGGGAAAAAAGCTCAAAACATGTTATAATATGAAATTTTAATTTAAAACAATATAGTTTTCCACATCCAAAAGCCTAGAAAGTATATAGGTATAAATATTGTGTCACTGAATTATATCATGTACATGACAATATACAGTTTTTCTCTGTGTTATGATCATTGTCACGAATCCCTGATCTTCTGATATTAATATCCCTGTTTACAAGACAGTATATATGTGTATGTGAATGTGGCAGAAGGTAAAAATTATTAAACTTTAAAACTAAAAATATCTATAAGATGAAAAATGTCATATATACTTCCAAGATGGATGAATAGGGTGTAGCCATACTAACTGCAGCTATCTGGGATATGACAAGAACAAAGGAAGGAACACATTTTCAGGGATCTGACTGATGGAAATTTTCAGTGAAGAAGTGAAAAACACAGTGAGACTCTGTGGGACAAGGGAAGATTAGACAGAGACATGGCTGCAACCAACCATGTGGCAGAGACAATTGCTGGCTATGAACCCCCATTGCACACACCAAGGTAGGAAGAAACTGCTGTTGCAGCTGAGAGGGAATTCCACAGTCACCTACGGACTTGGACTCCGGTCTATAGAGCTGAGGGGTCTGAGCAACCACCAGCCTTGAAGCAGGGACACCTGCCACCTGCTTCCTTCCCCTCCCCCACTTTTCAGAGCACCATGCTGAGCATCAAAAAGGCAGGCAGGAGCATCTGTTCCACTCCTACCAGCATCAGAATCAGCATCAGGAGGAGGCAACATCTCCTTAGTGAGAAGTGAGGAATGTGCTGCAGCCCTCCTCCCTGCTGCTATTGCCTGAGGAAAAACCTTGCAATCCATACTGACTTTGAGTCTGCCCTGGGACACTACCAGGGGGCAAAGTGCCCACCTAATGCTGTGAAGGGACAGCACATTGCCTGTTTCCCATCTACCCAAAGGGCGCCTGGCAACCAGCAGGAGGTGCATTTGAAGCAGTCAGGAAAGTGAAGAGGCAACAGACAAAATGGGAAAAAATATTTGCAAACTATGCAACAGATAAAGGGTTGATAACCAGAATCTACAAAGAGATCAAGAAATTCCACAACATCAAAACAAACAACCCACTTAAGTGATGGGCCAAGGACCTCAATAGACATTTTTCAAGAGAGGAAATCCCAAGGCTATGGAATAGCCTTGGGAACTCATGACTGGAGCATAGGGAGATTACTGATGCCATAGACAGGAGTGTCAATTGGTAAAGTCAACAACAGGAGTCACTGTGCACTTACTCCTCATGTAGGATCTCTGTCCTTAATGTGCTGTGCATTGAGATTTAATGCTATAACGAGTACTCAAACAATATATTTCACTTTGTGTTTCTATGGGGGTGCAAACTGTTGAAATCTTTACTTAATGTATACTAAACTGATCCTCTGTAAAAAAAAAAAAAATTATCAACTCCCAACTTGACTCTCACTGGGATTAAACATGACAATAGGTCTGATCTGATTTCATCATCATTTAAAAAAAATCATCTATTATTCCTCACTTTATGTTTCTGTGTGTGAGCAAACTGTTGAAATCCTTACTTAATGTATACTAAGCTGATCTTCTGTATATTAAGATAATCGAAAATGAATCTTGATGTGAATGGAAGGGGAGAGGGAGTGGGAAAGGGGAGGGCTGAGGGTGGGAGGGACGGTATTGGGGGGAAGCCATTGTAACCCATAAATCGTACTTTGGAAATTTATATTCATTAAATAAAAGTTAAAAAAAAAGAGAGAGAGGAAATCCAAATGGCCAACAGGCACATGAAAAAATGTTCAAGATCATTAGCAATCAGGGAAATGCAAATCAAAACCACAATGAGGTTTCACCTCACCCCAGTTAGAATGGCTCACATTCAGAAATCTACCAACAATAAATGCTGGAGTTGATGTGGGGAAAAAGGGACACTAACCCACTGTTGGTGGGAATGCAAACTGGTTAAGCCACTATGGAAGTCAGTCTGGAGATTCCTCAGAAACCTGAAGATAACCCTACCATTCAACCAAGACATCCCACTCCTTGGAATTTACCCAAAGGAAATGAAATTGGTAAACAAAAAAGCAGTCTGCACCTTAATGTTTATTGCAGCTCAATTCACAATAGCTAAGACCTGGAATCAACCTAAATGCCCATCAACAATAGACTGGATAAAGAAATTATGGGACATGTACTCTATAGAATACTATACAACAGTCAAAAACAACGAAACCCGGTCATTTGCAACAAGATGGAGGAATTTGGAACACATCATGCTGAGTGAATTAAGCCAGTCCCAAAGGGACAAATATCATATGTTCTCCCTGATCAGTGACTACTAACTGAGCACCAAAGGGGAAACTTGTTGATGTGAAATGGACACTATTAGAAACAGTGACCTGATCAGCTCTTGTCCTGACTGTTGATGTACAATGTAATACTTTATCCATTTTAGTATTTTTTTTTTGTTCTAGTACTATTGGTTGAACTCTGTAATTAACACACAATTATTCTTAGGTGTTTAAATTTTAACTGAAAAGTGATCCCTGTTAGGAATCTGGAAAGCATTATGCTGAGTGAAATAAGCCAGTCCCAAAGGGACAAATACCGTATGTTCTCCCTGATAGGTGACAACTAACTGAGCACCAAAAAGGAAACCTGCTAAAGTGAAATGAACACTATGAGAAATGGTGACTTGATCAGCCCTTGCCCTGACTGTTGATGAACAACTTAATATGTTAACCCTCTTAGTATTTTTTTTTGTTTGTTCTAATTAATACTTTTGGCTGAATACTGTAATCAATACACAGTTATTCTCAAGTGTTGAAACTTAACTGAAAAGGTGATCACTGTTAAATATAAGAGTGGGAGTAAGAAAGAGAAGAGTTGTGCAATTCAGGACATGCTCAAGCTGACTTACCTCAAACAGTAGAGTTAGAAACATACCAGGGGATTCCAATTCAATCCCACCAAGGTGGCCTGTACCAATACCATCTCACTAGTCCCGGTGATCAATTTCTGTTCACAATTGATCATAATGATAAGACTAAGAGCCAAAGGGAGCAAATAAACAAGACTAGTGTCTGCAAATACTATCTGATAGAATAAAAAAGGGAGAGAACGATCCAACATGGCAAGCGAGATACACAGCAGACCCATAGAATGGCAGATGTCCTAAACAGCACTCTGGCCTCAGAATCAGCCCTTAAGGCACGTGGATCTGGCTGAAAAGCCCATGAGAGTATTACTGGCATCGAAAGCCAAAGCACTCTGGCAAAAAAAAAAAAAAAAAAAAAAAACCTACATGAAAGATCTCCGCGAGTGAGATCCCAGTGGAAAGAACAGGAACAGGTCATCAAAGAAGGAGGTACCTTTCTCTGAAGGGAGGAGAGAACTTCCACTTTGACCATGGCCTTGTCTAAATATGATCAGAGTTGGTGAACTCAAAAGGCTTCCATAACCTTGACAACTCATGACAAGAGCCTAGGGTAATTACTGATGCCATAAACAAGAGTGTCAATTTGTTAAGTCAACAACAGGAGTCACTGTGCACTTACTCCTCATGTAGGATCTCTGTCCTTAATGTGCTATACATTGTGATTTAATGCTATAACTGATACTCAAACAGTATTTTTCACTTTGTGTTTCTATGTGGGTGCGAACTATTGAATTCTTTACTTAATGTATGCTAAACTGATCTTCTGTATATAAAGAGAATTGAAAATGAATCTTGATGTGAATGGAAGGGGGGAGGGAGTGGGAAAGGGGAGGGCTCCGGGTGGGAGGGACGTTATAGGGGGGAACCATTATAATCCATAAGCTGTACTTTGGAAATTTATATTCATTAAATATAAGTTAAAAAAATTTAAAAAATTAGATTTAGAGGCAGGGGAGAGGGAGTGGGAAAGGGGAGGGGTGCAGGTGGGAGTGAAGTTATTGGGAGGGGGGAACCATTGTAATTCATAAGCTGTACTTTGGAAATTTATATTCATTAAAGAAAAGTTAAAAAAATTAAAAAAATAAGATTTAGAAGAAGGGGAGAGGGAGTGGGAAAGGGGAGGGGTGCAGGTGGGAGTGAAGTTATGGGGAGGGGGGAGCCATTGTAATCCATAAGCTGTACTTTGGAAATTTATATTCATTAAAGAAAAGTTTAATAAAAGAAAAAAAAATTTAAAATAACAAATTTATGTAAAAGATCAGTGAAAAGAAGAGCTTTTTTTTTGAAATACTAACAAAAATGATACACCATTGGCCCAAATAACCAAAACCAAAAGGAGAAGACCATAGTTTATAAAATCATAGATGAAAAAAGAGATGTTACAACAGATATCACAGAAATAAGAAGAATCACCAAGAATTATTACGAATAGCTATATGCAAAGAAATGGATAGTTTCATGGACATATACAATCTACCAAAATTGAGTCCTGAAGACATGGATGGCCTAAAAGGACAAATAACCGAGACAGAGACTGAATTAGAAAAAAGGCCCACCAAACAAGAAAAACGCAGACCAGATGACTTCACTGCTGAATATTACCAAAATTTTAAAGACTAATTCCAATTATTCTTCTCAAACTATTCAAAACAATTGAAAGAGAAGGAAACCTAAAAATTCCTCTATGAGGCCAGCATGACATTTATCACAAAATCTGAAAAATACAAAACAGAGAACCAAACATCAATGTTCCTGATGAATATAGCTGCAAGAAATCCTCAACAAAATACAAGCTAATTGAATCCAACACACATCAGAAAGTTTATTTACCTAGATCAAGTGGGATTTATCCCTGGTATGCAGGGATGGTTCAACATACACAACTCAATAAAATTGAAACATCACATTAACAAATTGAAGATTAAGAAACATAGGATTATCTCATTAGAATATCATTTTATCAAAACAAATCATTTGGTAAAATAAAACATCCTTTCATGATTAAAATAGTAAACAAATTGGGTTTAAAAGGAATTTAGGACAAACCCATGGACAGAATCCTACTGTATAGGAATAAGCTGAAATCATTCTCACTGAGATTTAGAGCCAGACAGGGATGCCCAGTCTTACCATCTCTATTCAATATAGTCCTGGAAGTTTTAGCCAGAGCCATTAGGCAAGAAAAAGAAATCAAAGGGATACAAATTAGAAGGAGGATATCAAACTTTCCCTATTTGTAGATGCCATGATTCTATATAAAGGGAATCTAAATGACTCCACTAAAAGGCTATTGAAATGCCCAAAAGTGTTTGGTAAAGTGGCAGGATATAAAATCAATACTCAAAAATCAATAACTCTGTATACACAGACAATACTACTGCTGAGAAAGAATTTCTAAAATTAATCCCATTTACAATAGCTGCAAAAACTTAAATACCTCGGAATAAATATAACCAAAGACATCAACATTCTCTATGATGAGAATTACAAAACATTAAAGAAAGAAGTAGAATAATATTCAAAAATTAAAAATCTTTCATGTTCATGGATTGAAAGAATAAATATAAAATGTTTGTACTACAGAAAGCAATTTACAGGTTCAGTGCAATACCAATCAAATTACCAAGGACATGCTTCTCAAATATAAAAAATTATATGATGAAATTCATATGAAAACACAGGAAACTCCAAATATATAAAGAAATCTTATACAACAAAAACAAAGCCAGAGGCACCACAATATCAGATATCAAGACATACTACAAAGCAGTTATAATCAAAACACCCTGGCACTGGCACAAAAACAGATGGATAGACCAATGGAACAGAATAGAAACTCCAGAAATCAATATCATCTATAATGATCTTATCTTTGACAAAGGAGCTAAAATCAATCCCTGGAGCAAGGACAGTCTCTTCTACAAATGGTTCTCCACATGCAGAAGTATGAAGCAAGACCCCTACCTTCACCTTATAAAAAAAATCTACTCAGAATGGATCAAAGACCTTATCTACTACCTGAACCATCAAATTATTAGAAAATATTGGGAAACCCTGCAAGCTATCACCATAGGCAAAGAGTTCTTGGGAAACACACTGGAAGCAGAGACAATCAAATCCAAATTTGACAAACAGGATTACATCAAACTGAGAAGCTTCTGACTGCAAAAGAAACACTCAGCAAAATGAAGAGACAACCAACAGAATGGAAGAAATTATTTGCAAACTATGCAACTGATAAAAAGTTAATACCCAGAATATACCAAGAACTCCAAAAACCAAACAACAATAAAACAATCCAATTAAGAAATGAACAAGGAACTTAGGCATTTTTCAAAGGAAGAAATCCAATTGGCCAACAGACACATGAAAAAAATGCTCAGAATCACTAGCCCTCAGGGAAATGCAAATAATCAAAACCACAATGAGGTTTCACCTCTACTCCTTTAGAATGGCTTCCATACATAAATCAACAAACAACAAATGCTGGCAAGGATGTTGGGGAAAAGATACCCTAATCCATTGTTGGTGGGAATGTAAACTTTTACAGCCACTGTGGAAGAGAGTATGGAGATACCTCTGAAATCTGAATTTAGACCAACCATATGATCCAGCCATCCCACTCCTGGAAATTTACCCAAGGGAAATGAAACCAACATACAAAAGAGTTTTCTGTGCCCTATGTTTATTGACACTCCGTTCACAATAGCTAAGATATGGAATCAACCCAAATGTCTGTCAGCTGATCACTGGATAAAGAAATTATGGGATATGTACACAATGGAACACCACACAGTAGTTAAAAAAAAATGAAATCCTGTCATTTGCAACAAAATGGATGCAACTGGAAAAGATTATGCTTGGTGAAATAAGCCAATCCCAAAAGGAAAAATACCATATGTTCTCCCTAATCAGTGGTAACTAATAGAACACCTAAAAGGCAATCTATAGAAATGAAATTGACAACTTGAGATGCGATGACTTTCACAAGCCCTTGTCTCAACTGTTGAAGAACATTTTTTTTTCATACCATTTGTTGAACTCTTAACTTAGTACAGAGTTAATCTTATGTTTATAAAGTTCATTGAAAATAGATCTCAGTAAAAAATAGGGATGGAAATAGGAAAGAGAAGAAGAAGGGTGGGAGCATAGGTGGGAATGTGGGTAGGATGGGAAGAATCATTATGTTCCTAAAGGTATATTTATGAAATGCATTAAGTTTATATGCCTTAAATAAAAGAATTTTGAAGTAAAAATATATGGAAAAAAGAGAGCATTAAGTGACTGAGTCCTGAGGGCTCCCCTTCAAGAGTGTGATTAATATCCCCAAAAAGTGGCTCTTTGAGTTCCCTTGTTTCTTCCCCCATGTGGAGATGCAGCAAGAAATTCCCATCTTTGAAGCTCAGAGTAAGCCCACATCAAACCCTGAACTTATTGACAACTTGACTTTGTATTTACCAGCAACCAGAACTGTAACCAACAAATTTCTGTTGTTTATACATTACCAGTCTGAGATATTTTGTTTTAGCAGCACAAACTGACTGAGGAAGGTGTTCAGAGAATGAAGCACTGCAGGATCTGTAGTCTGCAGATTTTTTTTTTTTTTCTGAAATGACCACAAGTTCCATATGCTGCTCCATTTGAATGATTACCTGCGTGATCAATGACATCTAACAGAAGAAATGATTTTTCCTTGTAGGAATTTGCTCGCAGGAGATAGGGAATTGGGCTTGATTTTTATTGTCAGAGAATCCAACAAAGGAAATGTTCATGAATGGGTGGACAGTTCCAGACCACAAACCAATGAGAGAAAGAAGTGATCAATTAAGTTGAAAAAAGAAATTCAAGAGCATTGTGGAGGATACATACAAACATTTATTATGTGCAATAAAATCAGAGCATTTAAGAGAAAAGCATCAAAGGTATAATGATGGGTTTTATAAGACAAATACCAAAAAGACTAACTGTGTCAGTTCTTTCTTGGCCAGCAACATATAGTGGTTAGAGTAATTTAACTGAAGTCCTCTGGAAAAAAAAAAATGGAAAAATATACTTTTTTAAAAAATTAGACTTGAGGCTGACAAAAGCAATTGTAATTTGTGGGAACTCAGATATCCATACATTCAGACAAAATAACGGAGTTCAAGTTTAATTCAAATTATTTGAAATAATAAATAATTACATTACCAGAGTGCATAAGTGCTTACGAAGGCTTGTATGTAAATATCCTTTAGTCTGGATGAATTAAATTTCATCTATTGTTCCAGGATAAGGAGGAAAAAAAAAAAAGATTTATGCTTCTCTTGATCAGGTATAAGACAAAGTACAATGAATACTTGGATACTGCTGGATGTGGAAATATGATACTTCATAGGACATTTACAGAAGTAAACAAAGTTTCTAGACTAAATTGAACCTTCACTTAGTTCCATTGTGCTGAAACACATTCATCCCTGAATTTTCCTGAACTAGAAAGAGAAGTGAAGACAAGACAGCATGAGGATGCAGGTACACACCTCCACTAAGATCTCAAAAACCTGATTTCAAATTCAAGCCTTTCCACCTGTTAGATGAATGCCTTTGCAGAAGATAATAAAATCCTCTTAGTTCAAGTTTCTTGATCTAGACAGCATGTATCACTGAAACATTCTGTTGTGAATATTTAATGTGATAATTTATCTAAGAGAATGTGGCAATAAATCGAGTCTGCCTCTGTCCATGTTCCCACAGGAAACAGATGTTGCACTCTAATGGGGCTAATTAGAACAGTTAGATTGAAGGGATTACTTACAGTGGGAAGGGTTAAGAAACATCAAAATGGAACATTAAAACACTGTGATGAGTAAGAAAAAAGAGGAACTTGGGCTGAATTGGGAATTATGCAGTGGTTTCCTAAAACCAATGAGCTATGGCTTTAGCAATAGGTGTGGGAAAGACTGCTTACCTAGAGATTGGTGGCCTGTGGTAGAAGTGAGAAACAAGATCTGTCCTGAACCACAGCTTGGAGAAAACTGGAGAATCCACATCACATCTGGTTTATTCTTAGATTTTCAGATCTGCCCACTGGCAACACACATGGCTGCATTCAACTGGAAGTCAGAGAGCAATGGGAACCAGTGGATATCAGTGATAGATATAATAGGAAGAGAAGTGAATTTTAAGTGTTGCTTCAATTCCAAAGAAGTTCAATTGCCCTCAGCTCACAGATATTATCAAGAACAGAGCCATATACAAATGGAAAGCAAACAGTTTTTTCCAACATGGCCGTCATGGTGGCCCCAGTGCATCCAGCCACCACATCTTATCCCACGCACACACATTTCAAAATTGGATATTCAGCCTTTTCACCAAGATGGCGCCGAAGGTGAAGAAGGAAGCTCCTGCCCCTCCTAAAGTCGAAGCCAAAGCGAAGGCCTTGAAGGCCAAGAAGGCAGTGCTGAAAGGTGTCCACAGCCACAAGAAGAAGAAGATCCGCACGTCCCCCACCTTCCTGCGGCCCAAGACACTACGCCTCCGATGGCAGCCCAAATACCCTTGGAAGAGCACCCCCAGGAGAAACAAGCTTGACCACTATGCCATCATCGAGTTCCCCCTGACCACGGAGTTGGCCATGAAGAAGATAGAAGACAACAACACACTGGTGTTCATTGTGGATGTCAAGGCCAACAAGCACCAGATCAAACAAGCTGTGAAGAAACTCTATGACATTGATGTGGCCAAAGTCAACACCCTGATCAGACTTGATGGAGAGAAGAAGGCGTATGTGCGGCTGGCTCCTGACTATGATGCTCTGGACGTTGCCAACAAAATTGGGATCATCTGAACGGAGTCCAGCTGGCTAATTCTAAATGTATGTTTTTTCACCATAAAAAAAATTGGATATTCAGAAATAAAAGTAAAAACATGTGCAAACTGAGAGAAAAGGTGGACTGAAGAAGCAGATGTTGTGGTCCATTCTCCATTGGATGCAATCACGTATTTTAAGGGTATGAGATCTGGAGAACCATATTTTTTAAATGGGGCAAACTCCATAATTGTGGGGGGTGCTGTTTTGTTTTCTTTGTAGATTTGTTTTTTCTATGATATCCTACTTTTTTTAGCATTTACTATGTGCTAGGCAATAATCAATCTATGTATTTTTTCATTATTCCTTATAAGAACCTATGAGGTAAGAGTAGACTCAGTGTCAAAATCAAGATATCTTGATTATCAGTAATATCATGGTCTTTGCTTCCAGGTTGATGAATAGCCACAAGTAAATTGTTAGCTTCCCTACCCACCTCATAAAGGACAAGTGTCTGGATTTTAATAAAAGAGACAGTAAGATTCATTGCAAAACATAACTCAAATCTAATGTTTCCACAAAGACAATGCCAAGAATGACTGAAACTTTGGGACTATAAGTTTTTTTTTCACTCCTTGATCCATTTTACATTTTAAGCATTAAGAACCTTTTCTGTGTTAGATGATATTAAGTCCCGGGGTATAAAAATGAACATGAATCTAGTTCTGTTTATGGAGTGGTCCAAACCTGAATGAGTATACTTCTACAAACATATGCCAGCTAAATTGCTGTTTGGACACTCCCTGGGTTAGTTATTCCCTATGTCGCCTTTCATCACTTTCACATATAAATTTGATGAAATAAGCTGAACTCACCATTATTTTAAATGCCTCCACATTTTAAGTTGAAATTGTTTATTGCAGGTAATGGAAATCTTATTCAAATTATCACAAGCTTTAAAACAATTCATAACTCATGTGCCTAGGAACACGATTGTCATAATTCCTAAAATGGAAGGAACAACTACAGGAACCATATCCCTTTCACCCTCCAACTCCCAGCTTTGTCTCACTGGTTTCTTTCTATAGGCTGCTTCTCCCCATTTGGTAGGAAACAAGTTCACCAGAACTTGGTTACATATTCTCTGAAATGAAGAGAGTTTCTCTCTGTGTGTTGACTTATCAACTGAAAAATTACTCTGGTTATCCCTACCTGGGGCATAGGGCAACCTTTGGAATGCCACTTCTTCTGTAAAAGTATCAGGAAGGCTTATGGACAGGGGACCTACAGGAGAGTGAGAGAGCAGATTGTGCTTATCAGGATACATGACCGAATGAGGAGGAAA
This sequence comes from Oryctolagus cuniculus, assembly GCF_051225735.1. NCBI lineage: Eukaryota > Metazoa > Chordata > Mammalia > Lagomorpha > Leporidae > Oryctolagus > Oryctolagus cuniculus. Next base: position 17,371,409 of record NC_142870.1, on the reverse strand, counting down.
GTTGTTCTAAGACAGCCCATTAGAATCACTCAAAATTTGAGTGCTAAATAGTTGATTTGTGAAAGGAAACACTATGCATTAGTCCATGACTGATGACTCACATCATGACTCATACCATATTCATTATACAAAAATTCTGGAAAGTGACAAAAAAAAAACAAAAGATTGAAAACCAGCTACAGGGATAAAATGGACTATGACTGCATGATCTGTCTCCATTCCTGTTCAAAGGAGTACTGTGAAAAGGACCATGTATGTTTTTGCTTTAGTTTATTTCCACTATTTCATTGCATGTAAACTCTATCTGCCTCTTAAGCTTTGTGAACCAGAGGACTCGCTTTGCTTTTATTGACTTGGATTTTCAGAGATCATGGATTACAAAAGCATCCAAGATTTCCATCCCCTTTCAAAGACCTGTACTCCATGCTGAAGGAATCCAGTTTGGGAACCATTCCTGTAGGCTCCAAGTTCTTTCCTGCCCAATGATCAGGAGGAAGAGAACAGAGTGGAGAGCCAAGATTGGAAGACACGGAGCTTAGAGCAATCTTAGTTCTTCAGTTCCCATTGAGTTTCACTTTCCTTCCTTGTGGAGCTCCATTAGCACTGTCATTTGTGGTGAAGACACACATGTATGTGTTCATGAGTTCCTTGGATAAATTAATGTGAATTTATTCATGAATTACATGTATGGCCTTTCCTTTTTCATTATCATGTAACATATGTGGCTCGTGAAGCAAATCAAAAACATTCCTGGAAATGTAACTTGGTCATTTCTTTCTCATATACACATCTGCCCTATTTTTCCTCATTGAAAATGTGTAATACTGCAAGGAAGTTGAAAGAATGAGCAGGAGGGGAAACAAACTTTCTCGTTTCTTTTCGTTTTCATTTCTGGGATGCAGGTCATCCTCTCCCTATTGGTCCCTTCCAAGCCTTAGCCTACATAACTATTTTATAATATGAGCATTTTCTACTTTCTAATATTCACCTCATCATTGATTTTTTTTGAATTCTGCCTCTTTGGTACCTGAAAGACTTAGACCAGAAACCGTGAACAACTTGTGATATAACTTAATAAAGAACCCAAGAATGTTTGGAAGAGAAAATATTCCCTCTAACAGTGTTTATGCAGATTTGCATTGTATTTCAGAAAAATCCATAATCTTTTGAATCCCTAAAGCCTAGCTCAGATTTTTGCATTACAAAAGACATGCTCACCACAGATAAATAACAAGCAATGAACACAGGGCACAGTTATAGTAATAATTCAAAAAAGGGAAATATGTGTGAGAGAGCACAAGTGAGTTCATCAGGGTGCCAGGGCTGTAAGAATCTGAGAGCTCAAGGCAACAGCCATGAGTTTTGATCAGCAATTTCCAGACAGAGTCAAGACCAAGGGCCACAGCAAAGCATGCAGCATGTAACAGTGATAAGTCAAAGCAAGGAAATGGAAAAAGTTTTAAAAATATAATTCGACTCAGAAGCCAGGGATGAAACTGGGAACATAGGTCACAGCTGGGAGAAATGAAGCTGAGGTGGAGAGCGCCTGGAGGAGCTGAGTCACAGGCTAACAACAAAAGCCAGGGGACAAAACATGGAACGCCATGAGTCAGCCATCCTCAGGATAGCGAGGAAAGAGACTTCCCCTGAATTAGCTGCACGTTGGAGATGCTTAGCATCATGGCCTTAACATCCTAAGTTAGCAGTGACCTGGGTTTGTTGGGGGCCTGTCTCCACACGTGTGGGATCTGCGGAATGAGGACATGAATATTTTAAAAAGAAGTTCCAACCAAAGAAAAGGAGGAACTTTATCTCAAAATGTGATGTAAAAAATAAACAAATTGAGCAGGAAAGTAGCTCTAGATGGCTGAGGACTAGACTTCCAGGCTAAGAGGTAAGTTAGTGAATTCAGGTAAGAACATTGTCTGGAACATGGGAAAAATATCACACAAGCAAATCGTGTTCAAAAAGGAAAAGATGTTCTATTGTACTTTGAATCTGCTTCATTTATATTTTAAATATCTGATTTAGTTGTTTCATACCAATATAAAAATCATATGCCCAATAGAATTCATATATTACATAAAATATTATGATAAAGAAAAGTTAAGGTAATTAATAAAGAAATGATAATATTCTGTTTATTAATTTTTAATATACCAAGAGTCTTCAAAAGTTTCATGAAAATGCATATTAGGAAAAGCTGTGCATGAACTTCCAAAATGTTTTAAGGATTTATTAGTTTGTTTGAAAGTCAGAGCTATAGAAAGAGAGAGAGAGAGTGATCTTCCAACCACTGGTTTATTCCCCATATGGCCTCAATGATCAAGGCTCAGATAGGCTGAAGCCAGGAGCCAGATGCTTCTTCCAGTTCTCCCATTTGATTTCAGGGTCCCAAGTACTTGCCTTGTAACTCCACTCTTTTCCAAGGCCACTAGCTGAAATAGAGCAGCCAGAACTTGAACTGGCAGCTGTATTGGATGCCAGCATCACAGATGACAGCTTTACCAGGTATGCCACAACACAGACCCCAGATTTCAGATTTTTTGCACCAAAACAGCTAATACTAATTTGTATGACATGTCTAGAATGATTAGTATGATCCACTAAGAAAGATAAGAATTCATTCTGAAAAGAGCCCCTGTCAGAGCAATATGAATTCTGGTGAAATCAAAACAAGAACAAACATCAACTTGATGATAAAGTTTGAGTGGAACAATGGTGAAATCATTGACGCTTGACTAAAAAGTTTATGAGGACAATTCATCAAAGAAATCATTGGTTTAAAAATGGAAAACTCATTTTCAGAAGGTGTAGTACCACACTGAATATGAAACCTATAGTGGCAGACCATCAATAATTTGCAAGAAAAAATAACCTCAGTTATGTTTTAACTTATGTGGACTGATGATCAAGCGCAGAACCAATACCCAATATCATAAACATCTCAAGTGGTTCATATTATACAATTGTGACTGGAAAATTATAGTGAGTAAACTTTTCACTCAATGATGTCCAAAACCGTTGTGCACAGATTAGCTGCAAATAATAGCAAAACGTTAAATGAAAACTTTGAAAAAGTAGAATCAAGATCTTGGAATGCTTTTTTGAAGAGCTGTAAAATAACATGAAAGGTGGCATCTCCCTATGGTCCTGAAAAGAAAGCATAATCAAAGCAATGGCTAACAAAACCTGGACTTGGTCCAGTCAACAGCAAATGCTGTGCATGGGTTTTTGAAGTTCCTTTGTAAGTGTGTGTGTAGGTATCTGTATGGAAGTGTGTATTTTTACTTACTTAGACTTATTCATAAGTTTTAGAAAACTTAAGAAACACTAAAACATTGGTTAGAGAAGGTTAACCAAGGCTTTAGCAGAAAAACTCCCAGGAAAGCTTCACCAGAGAACTTTCTCAAGAATGGCAGTGCTCCTGCTCATTCCTGTCATCAAATAAAAGCAATTTGTGAAAGTCCCAGTGGGAGACCATTAAGAACACACATTACAATCCTGTTTTGTCTCTTTCTGAGTTCCTTGTCTTCCATAATCCTAGGAAATAGAAGGTATCCATTCTTCTACAGTTAGTAACCCAGAAAAGATTGCATGGATGTGATTAAGTTCTGAGAACCCTGGGTTACTTAAAGATGTACTAAATTGCTAGTATCATCATGAATAAAAGTGGTTTCAATTTGATGGAGCATATATTGGGAAGTAAAGTCTGTTTTTTGTTTTACTCTTAATTCCACTTCTTCACAAACTTTTTAAAGTCATTATGCATTTGTGTCTATTAATTTGCCTGTACTTGTGTTTGTGTGTATTCAATAAGTTTGAGAAACACTAGGAAAGCAATTCTTTTTTTTTAAGATTTATTTTATTTATTTGAAAGACAGAGTTACAAAGAGAGGTAGAGACAGAGAGGTCTTACATCCGCTGGTTCACTCTCCAGATAGCCACAACGGCCAGAGCTGTACCGATCCAAAGCCAGGAGTCAGGAGCTTCTTCCAAGTCTCCCAAAAGGGTGCAGGACCTTGGGCCATCTTTTTCTGCTATCCCAGACCATAGCAGAGAGCTGGATTGGAAGAGGAACAGCCGGGACTAGAACCAGCGCCCATATAGGATGCCGGCACTTCAGGCCAGGACATTAACCTGCTGCACCACAGCACTGGCCCCATAGGAAAGCAATTCTTAACAGATTTCTTTACATCAGAATGTTTATATACATATATATACATATAGATATTTGTCTGATCCTACACAAATCATTCTTAATTACCGATTGACATTTTTCCTGGAACCCATATTCATTGAAACATCAATTTGGGAGATTTGTTTTAGTTTACCTGCATTTCCCTAAGAAATGAAGCAGTTTTACAGAGTCTGTTCACCAAAATGTATTATTTTGAATGATGTGGCTATTCAAGGGCAAAATCTACCGTGTCACAAATTGCCAAATTCTTGGTATTATTCATTGGAGACTATTTTATGCAAAAGAACACCTGATATCTTCTAAAGAGAAAAATGCTCTGCTTTCAGGATTCTGAAAGCACATCAGAATATGCAGAGTCTTGTAACAAGAATTTTCAGATTTCATTATGTTGGTAATTTGAATTTTCAAAAGTAATTGTTGGGGCTAGTTTTGTGGTGTATGGGGTAAAGCTGCCACCTGTGATGCTGGCATCCCATACTGGTGCTGTTTTGTGTCCCCATTGCACCACTTCCTATCCAACTCCCTGGGGAAAGCAGCAGAACATGGCCCAAGAGTTTGGTGCCCTGCCACCCATGAGAGAAAAGGAGAGAAGAGATGGGAGGCAAGGGGACGGAAAAGGAGGAGAGGAAAGGAACTATGGTATAAACCTTGAAATAGATATTGGGGTCTTGGATTTTGATACCATTGGTCAACAATCAATGCATTGTGTTCAGCATGGAGGTTATAATTTACTAAATGGGTCTAAAAATCCTTATTCTTTTACTAAACTTAGTCAAGAAAGTAAAAATATTTTGTAACCTATTCAGTTTTATGAATTGCTATTAATCAGTAGATTTTCTATAAGCTATGTAATTTAATCATTCAAAAATGTAGTCAACTGAACACATACCCTCTGGATATATATCTACAGTAAAAGCAAATTTGCATAAATAAAACAGATACCAGTCAAAGTTGTTGTGGATTATCATTGAATTAGCAATCACATTGTGTAGCTGTACCTAGGTATTAAATTGAGATTATTCCATCTTCCACTAATTCCTGAAAAGATACAGGGATTTTCTTTCCTAAGGTTATGTTATTCACTGCATCTCGTAAGTGTCCTGTGCAACTGATTCATTCCTGCTGTTAGCTCTGCTGTCTCATCCACCACATCCCTTTATAAAACTGTGATGATGGAGCAAAGGAAGAGAACTTGATACAATGTCTGTGACACAAATTCAGACTCATAATTGACCTAAGGCATAGGTTCTGAATTTTTTATTTCTCTGAGAATTGAAAGTATATTGTTGACGCACACAGTCAATAAATCAAACACGTGAAATCTTGGTCCCTTTCCTCATTTGTCCCTTTGTAAGGACTTCTAATTAAAAGTCCATATTCTGAATTTTACTCATTGAGACCTCAAATATGATTATAGTTTAATCACTGAACTGAGGCTGTTGTTAAAAAAAAAAGGGCAAAACTGAATGTTTGAAACAAGTGCTAAATGTTCTGTTCAGCAACATATTTACCTGATTTCTAAGAATGTGATTTATAGGAGGTTTTTTTTTTTCTTTCATTTTTTCCTATTGTTTTCTTTTTGATTTTATATGTGTTTGTGTTGTGGAAGGGAGGGAGGAGTGGCATGATCATAATAGTTCACGGAAATAAAAACTGTCAGCATTTACAACAGGAATTTAAAACAAACTGAACAATATATAAAAGCATAATTTAAATTTACTGGCTCAAAGCAACTAATTTTCAAGAAAACAGTGAGTAACTAGAAAATAAACTTCAGAATTCATTCTATATGTTTTCTAAAGCTAGGAAAATAAAACAAAGCCAGAATACCCAAACCTAGACCATTCCTTTGGATCAGATGAACAAATGGGAAAACCAACAAGATGTTGGAATCATCTTCAAAAGAATGATGCAAATAGCAGGAAGAAAATTAACAAGCAGCAGATGCATGCATGAGAATTTTGTGCAACTGACTGTGAGTACATCATGTGCTGTTTTGTTTGTATGTGTGTTTCCGTAACACATGCACTATTTGTAGCTGTAGATATCACACCAAAATGCACCATCACAGAAGAGTCTTAGATGTCTTAGATCTTATCACTATCAATATTTTACCAGAAGATAGGCAAGAACTCACAGGAGAAAATGTATTATTCTTCACAGCTGCATACCTTCTTTCCTTCAAAAACAAACAAGTTATGGATAAGAAGTAAAGTAATGGTTTGCCAGAGAATCAACTCATGCATTTGGTTTTGAGGCAGTTTTTTAAAAGTGTGAATCACCTCCATCCAGGCACTCATCTTTGTTTTAAACAACTGTGTATGGAGAGGAATTTTCCAGAAGAAAGTCTTCTGATTAACTACGAACAGGCTATTCTCCACCCTCAGTGATCCTTCCATCTTTTCTGTGTCTAGCCTCTTGGAAAAGCAATGCAGAGTTAAAATGTAGGTTGGGATGAGAAAAATCAATCAGATTGAATATACTCATCTCTATTAAACAAACAAGCAAAAACAAGGTTCAAGATTGAATAATTTCCCTCCTACATTGTCTTTTTATTTGTTTTACAAATACTCAATAAATGCCTACTGGTTTCCATGTACCTGGTATTGAGTGTACAATGATGAGAACGAGTGACACATTTCCTGTTTTCACAGTTTGTGACCTTAGCTAATCAAAAGTAAGAGATAAAAATATATTCAGAAAATTAGCTTGAACCTGTTCACTTAACATTCGTGATTCATTCAATAAACATTCATTCTTATCATTCCTGGTTATATCAGATACTATTTTGTTAAACCCTGAATTTGGTATAAAGAACTGAAAATATCAGAGCCCTGAAAATTTTCAAAGTCAATCACATAAGACAAACATGTACACATGTAGTAATATAGTGCACTAATGTAAACACATACTGATATAATGCCACGCACATAGTGGGTGTGAAGAAAACTATTCTTGCTTTAACAAAAGTGAGTTCAAAGAATCCAATTGCCAAATAGGAGTTGACCAACTCCTCATTTGGCCAGATGAAGCTGGAAATGTTTCCACAAACGAAATGGCATTGGGTTTTGAGAGGAATACACATTTCATATATGGTGAAGAAGAAAAAACAGTTCTGGGAAGAGGTAAGAGCACTTGTGAAAGCACAGAAACCTTACTGAAAATGTGTAGAATACTCACTCATGCCCAAACTCAAGTTCTAAAATTCCAGTACAGATGGATTTACTCTGCATTATATCCTCAGGGAAATTTTGGTTTCCATGCATGTGAATTTATGCTCCTTCCTGCTGCAGATAATTAGAGGAAAAGGAACCTAGAAGTTGGGAAAAGGAAACAGCAATAAATCATGAGGTAAAGAAAAAAGACAGGCAATGCAATGAAACTGTAAGGGAGCAAAAAGGAGCTCAGAGAGGATTATCCGAAGCCTTGCAACTGAGCTTTTTGGCTTATGAGTGGAAATCACCCTGGGGTTATATGAAGGGAAGGGCTTTGTTTTGCAGTGATATTATGTTCAGAATTAGCACCACTGAGGCATGTACTGAGGAATAGAGGTGGAGAAACAGAGTACCACAAGGTTGTTTTTGAACTCAGGCATCCACATGAATGTCTGCAGAAAGAGGGTGAAACCACACTGATGAAATGTAAACTCAAGCCATAAAATCAGAAGTGACACCCAGACATGGGAAAACTTCTGCAATGTTATATAAATAGAATCAAATAAACGAAATTTATGAATGTTAAATGAGATTAGAAAATAGAATTAAAATTTAAATTGATTTCCATGCAAAAAATTCAAAACCCATGCATAGTTTTTGAGAGTACCTTTTCTATACACATTTTGAAGATCACTGATATTTAAAATACAGAGAAAGGATGTACTTAAAAGTTTCTGGTGATCAAAGGATGAAAAATGAATATATTTCCTCTCTATACTATGAATTATTAACTGAAAGAAAAGGTGAGGTACTGATATTCTCATTATTTGGAGAGGATGTTTTCATGGTTCATCTTTCATAAACAGAAACCATACACGTCAGAATTCTGATAGGTTACCTTATGATCTCATTTACTCAGCACTATTTTTCCTCATTGGATTATAAAACTATCATATAAAGATATCAGAAATAAATTCCCAGGTGTTGAGCAAGGACTACTCTATTATTTTTAGCTAAATTCTCTAAGTCCCTCTTAGTTTTCCACTTACAGATGCTCATAAGAAAATTGCAAGAGGCGAGTTTAGAAAGTAAAACTAGGGAGTTTGAATTGTATCCAGTAACCGGTGAAAGGCCAAAGAAAGCTTAGGTACTGCTGTCTTAAAAATAATAATTTTTTGTTACTGCTTACTGTTTTTTACTATTGGGAAGTTTCTGTGCATGCTTTTTGTTTGCTTGTTTTTAATGCCATCATTTAAATATGTATAGACTTCCTGGAAGTATAATAGAAATCTCATCTTTTATTGAGAACATATGCATTAAGGGTAAGGGATTTTACATGTGTGGGAATACAACATAACCAACAAAGAGTCTGAATTCTTCAACCTAGAAAATAATCTACTTTGGCCTCCTTAACAGTAACAGAAAGAGTTTTTATAACTACCTGCACTGCTTGATGTACAGTAGAAATGAGTTGTCCTTATTTGTGAAGCATTTAGATCTCACTCCTGAATCAAAATATAAAGTATACAGAGAATAAAGAAAGAAGGAAGCTGGTATTATACACGAATAATATGTGAATGATATACAGTAGTGATCTTCCCAGTGCCAGAAAGGCTCAAAAGCACATGAAATCAATCAACACCATGTTGATATTGTCTCTAAAAACCTCCCATTGGTTCCATGGCCTTCAAATACTGCAGTCTTTGAAGTAGCTTTTCTCCCTCTCTGTTTCTAAGTGACCAAAATTTGTACCAAAGTAACTTATTTTTAAAATTCTTACTCAGGTTATTGAAAGAAAATAAAATGAGTATCTTACTCTTTTAATAGTAATAGTAGTAGTAATTAAGTTAATATTATTAATTAACACAGAAACTTCAAGTCTTACAATATGCTTACATGTTTAGTGTCTCTTCTTTAATAAGCAGATCAAGCCATAATTTACAAAACGCAGAACACAATCTTCTCACAGTGAAAAGCTGGCATGACTAGGGACCCCATTCTAGCGTTGCCAAACCCAGTCCTTCAAAACAGGCAGATCTTAGACATGTTAACTGCTGTCCAAGGGAGCAACTGTGCTATGCTCCATGTAGAATGTTATTTTTGGGAGCAATGTGCACTGGTACAAAACCATAATCACTATTTCTTTGGTGAAACCAGACAACTCTAGGAGCAGGCTGTTCAGGGTTGAAATTTCTGTCCCAGCACCGGATCATGGAAATCCTAGTTTCTCATTGATTGTCTTTGGACCATCTGTCTTTAATGTGCTCATTCATTTTGTTTCTAACAGAATACAGGCTGTCAAGCTCCAGATGGTCTTGAGACAGGACTTCTAGCCTATTTATTTGGACAATGAGACCAGCCCTTGCACCACACAGGACAATCTTTTCTCAGGCCATCTCAAACACCATGGGACAGATAGCAAGAGAATACCCCTAGCCAGCCCTACCCCTGTATGCCTACTTGAATATGATACAGAAGATAGACTTTCACCCATTCTACTTCCGAAAGACTATGGGTTACTTTTCTTGAGTCAGGAATGTTAGGTGGCATGGTAGACATTAGCCTAGGTGGATGTGAGGGGCTGTAGAACAAAAGTGGGAGTTTTCATGCAGTTGAATGATGAAAAAAATGTAAAAGTAATATTTGGAAGTAGACCAGCTTTTTCACATCAAATGTCTTGCCTCTGTTTGATAACTTTGTAAGGTTAGTCCCAGATCTTTCCTGAGGTCAGCCTAGGGGGACTCTTCCTCATCCTGTGCCACAGGGGCTATCAGATCCAATAGCACTGTGCTGATGAAGTTCTGGGAGAAGTTTCAGGAATTATACATCCAGGAAGCCCTCCACCTAGCAATATCTCAGAAAAAGGAGGCAGGAGTAGAAATGGTAGACCCACAAATCTATCCACAAAAACCGCAGTCTGAATGCAGACTGGGTTCTCAGTTCTTTCCTGAAATGCTCACCTGGTCTGTCAGGTATATTCTTTTCATCAAATTTGGTTACTGTATATATTGTTACTCTCCAACTCACATCTGAACTCTTTATTGAACAAAGATATGAACTTCCAGTCAGCCATCTCTGATAACAGAAGGAGATACACTGAAGCTGTACAATATTATATCTCTCCTTAAAATTTTACCCACTAGTTTTACTATTCATTGGGAATCTTGCTTGCAGCAATTATTTCTGTAGTGTCTGACATTGATGTTTCTATTTCCATTGCACTTTTTGTTTTGTTACTTGGAATTCTTATACAAAGAAAACAAAAAAAAAACAAAATGGTGGTGTAGACAAGAGTCTTTTTTTTCTTTCAAATTTTGATAGACAGTCGGTGCTATAGTTTGAACGTGTACCATCTCCAAAACTTGCATTGAAATTGAAATTGAATTGTCATTGTTAAGAGGTAGGACCTATAATAGGTGATGTGCTCATAAGGGCTTATACCCTTTTGAGTAGGATTGATCTCATTATAAATGGTTGAGTTTGACTTCCATTGCCCACTTGTCCTTCCACTTCTATGAGAAAGCCTCTCAATCTTTCCATCTTCTGAAACTGTGAGTCAATAAATTTCAATTTTTTGGCTATCCAATATATGGTATTTTTTATAGTGATCAATTCAACTAAGACAGTTGTCAAAGACTCGACAATTGTCAAGTTCTCCTTTGGTATCTAAAGTACGAGACAAATTCTGTTGGTAGAGACTCCATTGAGAAGCTTTCTGCACGTTATATTAGGTGAGTAGATTTAGTTTTCCTCCCTGTAATCTGTCGGTTTTCTTGTAGACAAGATTGTGAAGGATACACTGCCATGCCCGTGTAACTCAAAAGGAAGAGTAATATCAAACTCACAGAAGGAAAATTAACTATGTAGAATTCCACAATAATATCACACCTACAACAAAATCTGTGCAACATAAGTCATGGAATTCTATGATTTTCCAGCATAATAAATTGCCTCCCAATTTCTCTACATTTTTCCTATCACACACACACACACACACACACACACCAACACACATACACAATTGCATATGTATCTGTGGACTATCAACCATTACCAGGTGTTGAAACTAGCAAGCAAGTTGGGTGAGACTATATTCTTTTTACATTTATACATGATTAATTTTCATTGTGTCCTGTTGACTGATAGAATGATTCTCATGTTGACACAGTAAAAGGAGTTTCAAGTCAGATTTGTTGCTTGGTTTTCCAAAGTAATTAGAATGAATGGAGAAATAAAAGAATGGGTATTCTCCTCAATAAATTGATATTAAAAACAAAGAGCTACCAAAAGAAACATGAGAGACCTTCCTTTTAGCTTTTCAAAATTTGTGTATTTTTCATTCAAGACATAAATAAATGAATAAGTATAAAAATATTTGAAAGAAAAAAAATAATGAAAGAGGGTCTTCTTTACGGATTCTAACTGAATCAATTATATTTTATATGAGATTTAGCTTCATCTAGCATTTACTGTACTATGTAAGAACACAGTATAGCTTTCTGAAGTTATAACATATCTTAAACACTCACAGCTGCAGTCAAGGTAAGCCATAGAATACGGATACTTTACATTATCCAAGAGGAAAACAGAAGTTAAGAAATAAAGAAGATTCTAGACTGAAATTTCTGAATAACAAAATCCAAGCCTGATCATTTTTAAAAAGGTTTTATTTATTTATTTGTTTACTTATTTTCATTTTATTTGAATGGCAGAGACAGGTAGATAAAGAGACATACAGACACAGAGAAGTCTGTCATCCTTTGGTTCACTCTTCAAATGACTACAACAACTGAAAGGGGAGGAGGAGAGGTCATAGCCAGGAATCAGGAGCTCAATCATAGTCTTCCATAAAAGCAGAATTTATCCAAGCACTTGAGCCACTACCTACTGCTTCCCAGAGTGCACATTGGCAGAAAACTGAATGGAAAGCAGAGGACCTCGGACTCAAACCAGGCCCTGAAATATTGGAAGTTGGTGCTTGGGAAGCTTCCCGAGCACCAACCTAACCACTGCCACAATGGCTGTCCCAAGTTTTTCATTTTAAAGTATTTCACTGATTATAAGGGATGCTGTCATGCATTGTAATTCTCATTTTGATCTTCATTTATTCTCTCTTAGTTACTCCTAAATAGTCATTTAAGGCATTGATTCAAAGGATGTCAAAGTGGCAAAGGACCTAGACATCAATGTAGCAATCTATTCATCTAGAAATATTTCTTAATTTCCCTGATGAACACAGATGCAAAAATCTTCAATGAAATTCTACCCGATGGAATCCAACAACACATCAGAAAGATTATACAACCAGACCAAGTGAGATTTACCCCTGGTATGCAGGGATGGTTCAACATTCGCAAATCAATCAATGTGATACATAACATTAAAACTGCTGAACAAAAACCATATGGTTATCTCAATAGATGCAGAGAAAGCACTTGATAAAATACAACCCTTTTCAGGATGAAAACTCTAAGCAACTTGGGTATAGAAGGAACATTCTTCAACACAATCAAGGCAATTTATGACAAACCCATGGCCAGCATTTATTGAATGGGGAAGTCACAAAAAATAGAAAAATCTTCCATGTTATGAATTGTAAGAATGAATATCATCAGAATGTCCATTAGTCCAAAAGCAATGTACAGATTCAAAGCAATACCAAAGACATTCGTCTCAGATCTAGAAAAAAATGATGATGAAATTCATATGGAGATACAGGGGACCTCAAATAGCTAAAGCAATGTTGTAGAAGAAAAACAAAACTGGAGGCATCACAATAACAGTTTTCAAGACATACTACAGGGCAGTTATAATCAAAACAGCCTGATAGTGGTACAAAAATAGATGGACAGACCAATGGAACAGAATAGAAACTCCAGAAATCAATCCAAACATCTACAACTAACTTATATTTGACCAAGGAGCTAAAAACAATCCCTGGAGCAAGGGCAATAGCTTTAACAAATGGTACTGGTAAAACGGGATTTCCATATGAAGAAGCATTAAGTAACATCCCTACCTTAGACCTCAAAAAATCCACTCAACATGGATTAAAGATCCAAATCTATGACCTGACACCATCAAATTGTTAGAGAACACTGGGGAAACCCTGCAAGACATTGGCACAAGCAGAGTTCCTGGAAAAGATCCTAGAGGCACAGGCAGTCAAAGCCAAAATTAACAAATGGGATTACTTCAAATTGAGAAGTTTCTGTACAGCAAAAGAAACAGTCAAGAAAATGAAGAGGCAACTGACAGAATGAGAGAAATTTTTATAAACTATGCAACTGATAAAGGATTAATAACCAAAATCTACAAAGAGATCAAGAAACTTCACAACAACAAAACAACCCAATTCACAGATGGGCCAATGAATGAAACAGACATTTTTCAAAAGAGGAAATCTAAATGGTCAACAGACATACGAAAAAATGCTCAGGATCACTAGCCATCAGGGAAATGCAAATCAAAACCGCAATGCCTTTCATACAGAAATCAACAAAGAACCAATGCTGGCAAAAATGTGGGCAAAAAGGTACCCTAATGCACTGCTGGTTGGAATGCAAACTGGTAAAGCCATTATGGAAGACGGTATGGAGATCCCTAAAAATCTGCATACTGGCCTACCATACGAACTAGCCATCCCACTCCTGGGAATTTACTCAAGGGAAATGACATCAGTAAACAAAAGAGCTATCTGCACTTCTATGTTTATTGCAGCTCAATTCGCAATAGCTAAGACATGAAATCAACCTAAATGCCCATCAATCGAAGACTGGATAAAGAAATTATGGGATATGTACACTATGGAATACTACACAGCAGTAAAAAATAAAATCTTGTCATTTGCATCAAAATTGATGAATCAGGAAAACATTGCATTTATGGAAATAAGCTAGTCCCAAAGGGACAAATACCATATGTTCTCTCTGATCTGTGAGAACTAATAGAGCACCTAAAAGGCAATCTGTAGAAGTGAAATTGCCACTTTGAGAAGGGATGACTTGAGCTGCCATTGTCTTGACTGTCAAGGAATAGTTTCATTTTCTTTTTTTTTACCTTGTTTTTTCTTCATACTATGTGTTGAGCTCTTTACTTAACATAGAACATAGAATTAATCATATGGGTATAAAGTCAACTGAAATAGGTGTCAGCAAAAAATAAGAGTGGGAATAAGAGAGGGAGGAGGAAGTTTGTAACTCTAAAGCCATATAGTTATGCATACTTTCCTACTGACTTATTTTTAAGGGTTCAGTTTAAAAACTTGCCATGAGACTCCAAATTCTAATTAAAATTGTTGTCCAAAAATGCCATCTTAATTGTTGAAATGATCATATTAAGTGTTAAAGTGAACATATATAGATACAACTAAGTGCTAAAAAGATCATATAAATAGGATCAAGTGTCCAACAATGATAATAGATAGAATTAAAAAGGAGAGAATTCCAACATGGGAAACAGTCCACACAGCAGACTCATAGAATGACAATTTAAGTAACACCCTGACCCCAGAATCAGCCCTTAAGGTTTCCTGGTCTGGCTAAAAGGCTCATGAGGGAATTTCAGGCATGGAAAGCCAAGACACTGTGGCAAAAATATTCTACATGAAGGATCTCTTTGATTGAGAATTCAGTGGAAAGAAGCGGCCATCAGAGAAGAATGTACTTTTCTCTGAAGGGAGGAGAGAACTTCCACCTTGCTTACGGCCTTGTCTAAATACTGTGTTGAATGTGTGGACTCAAAAGGCTTCCATAGTCTAGGCAGCTCATTTCATTTCAAGGGCTTCGGGTTGTCACTGACATCATATACAAGAGTGTTAACTTAACAACATGAGTCACTGTGCACTAACTCCCCATGCAGGACCTCTGTCCTCAATGAGTTATGTTGAGAGTTAACTGTAAAACTAGTTCTCAAACTGTGTGTGACTGTGTGCAAATTGTTGAAATCTTTACTTAGTATAGAGTTGGTCGTCAGTGTACTAAGTTAATTGAAAATGAATCTTCATGGAAAATGGGACTGGCAAGGGGTAGAGAAAGGGGGAGGTGCTGGAATATGGGTGGGAGGGTTGGTATCATGGGAAGAATAACTATATTCCTAAACTTATACTTATGAAATTTGTTTTCCTTAAAAAATAAATAAAAAAATTTAAAAAAAGAAATATTTTTTTCTAAAGAGTAGTCAGTTCAATAAAAATCTATCTAAATCAAACATAAAATACAATTTAGTCTGAGCTAAAGTCCATTTAGGATAACCTCTATCAGTTATGGCTCCTAAACGAATTCTGGGTAATTCCTTCAAGTCCACTTGTCTAGAAAAGCCCCTCCCATGTCAGAAATAGAAATGAATGAGACACAAAAAGATGAAGACACGCAGTATCACAAAGGTGGTACAAAGCACGTAGGCATTTCTTCCTCACTTTTTCATTATCTCCTGCACTCATCGCCTCCTCCTAAATTCATTTCACAGATCTGCATAATGACTTTCAGGGAATCAACAACAGCAAATAGCTAAAAGTTGATTTTCTTCATTTCAAGAAACCAAAGCACCTGGTTGTGAAATGCAGGCCTTTTGAAACAGTCATATAGTAACAGAATATTTAATTATGGTCCACTTGCTGATAGTATCCATTTTATGTGGACTGTTACACAGCAATTAAATTACTCAGATTACCATTTTTAAAGAGTCCTCCCATGCACGTCAATGGCAAGGGATCCGTTTTCCAAACCTGTCTTGTTTCCTTCATGAGCCAGCCTTTCAAAGCTTATATTACAGTCATTGTTTGTATTATAAAAGTAATTAATCCCTAAAGAAGAAAAACTACATATAGCCCCTTTGAAATTCTTAGCTTACAAAGTCATTTCAAATGGCTTTCTTAAGTATTGCTCAATCGTACCTAACTATGACAAGTATTGTACAAAAATATAGAACACATGGGAGACGCCTATAACAACAGTGAAACCTGGGAAATTTTATTTGTTAGATGTCGGGGGGAGGTTGAGGGAACATGATGCTGGTGAGCAAGAGAGAATAATCCCAGCAATATTGGGGGAAGGGCAGAATATAAGAGTTTGGCATGTTATGCTTTTCCTGAAGTATGGCTTCATTTAACAAATTGGGGAAAATGTTTATTTTTTCCATGATTATTACTTGTGTGTCAGCAGGCACAGCTTGGCCTTCTCTTTAATAGGCCTAATGCTGAGTCAATACTTAGCATCCAAACCACACATAGACTATTTTTCCTTTAGAAAGTGTTCATCTGGTCACTTAATTAAAGTACTTTAATGGTTGGAAAGAACAGAAGATGTGGGTGTTTCCTTATTCTTTTAGGTTAAAAGTTGTTTAGGATTTTTAGAAAATACAGATGGTAGCAACATTCACAAGGGAACATAAAGAGGGTGTGGGGATGAAATATTCCCACATTTTTCTTTCTTGTATCTTCCTCTTACTGGAAGCCAGAGTGGTGTAGCCAGGTGCAGAAACTGGCATAGAGGCCAAATCTTACAGCATGCTGACTGCTGACTTCTTGGTGAGGTTTTATACTTTGGACTTTGTATTCTCTAAATTGTCCTGAGTGCAGGAAAATTTACTGCTGATTCTAGGCAATACAATCTGTGTAAGAGCAGAGAAAAGAAATGTAAGAGAAGTCATGAATGATACCAAATAACACAAGTAACAATAATGGTGAAAGCTTTTCGAGAATTGACTATATTGCAGCCAATAAGCTAAGCACTATGTACATTGTTTATTCACACAGCAAACCTTTCATTTCGGTTTTGCAGATATGGGAAATGAAGCTTAGGAAACTTAGGTAATCCATCCAATTTCACAGAGCTGGTAAATCATGGTGTAAATGTCAGGAGTCTGTTTTTTTCCCCCTTCTTCCAACCCCCTGTTCTTAATCAGTACACAATGCTGCTTCCATCATTGATGAGAGGAAGTTGGACCAGATGATCTGTGAATCCCAGATGATCTCTTTCAAGCTTTTGATTTCACAACTAAAATCATCTCCTAAAACTTCACTAGCAGAAAAACAGCATAATATATCCAGCAACACATGGGCACTGAGTTATTATAAACAGCTACATTTCCAACACCATCTTTCAAAGCAACCTGCTCATATGCATCCCATGTTCCAAATGAATGAATCTCACACTACAAGATAATTTTCAAAGCCTTTCTACATTTCTGATTTTGTCAACATTCTATTCTGCTACTTTCAGTATTCTCTCCCACCTTGCTCCTAGCTATGAAAATCAAAACTACAATTGCCAGACTTAATGCCATTTCAATACAAATCTCTACCATCAGAAGGCATTTCAGTGCACACAATTTCCTAATACCAGCTATGTTCATATTGTGAGATATTCTAGCCTTCTTCCCTGTAGACCATATATACAGAGACCACACATTTCAAAGGAACAAAATCATTTAACATCTTCTTATGGATTCTACAAGGGAAGGGTGTAATTATCTTCTCATCCATTACCCCTACCTCAATGCTAACTTAAACACAGTCAATGCAGTCAAAATGAACTTCTCATTTGTAATTAATTTCCAAAGTATTTTAACAGCAATATAGAATTTATGGATGCTATGTAGCAGTGAATCAGTGAATTCTTCAGTAAAGAATAAGCAATTTCAGAAAGATGCCATCAGAAAATAATTACATCCAAAAACTCTAAATACCACCACAAAGGTATGTGAGTACAATCTTTTCAGTGGTACATTAGAACCTTACTTGGAGCATATGCTATATGCCAAGATTGCATTTCAATAATGTCTTTTCAGGAGCAACTTCACAACTAGTGGTCAAAGCTAATGTCAGCACTATTGATCTGGGTTTTTAAAGAAACAATAATAGCAACAATGATGAAGAATAAAGTTTCTGTGTGATATAAAACTTAATCAGATAGTGCAACAAGCTTTTCATATGTCATTAAAGATAAAAATGTATTTGAAAAACCGTAAATGGAGTGTGCACAAAATAAATGATGATGAGGCAGATAAGTGGAGGCCATGATAGATGTACATGCAGAGAAACAAGGAAGATAGCCAGAAGGAGCAATGAGCAGATGCATGATTGTAAGAAAACAGCGCCCACACCCCAGAATCAGGCTTGTCTTCAGTCAACACACTTAAAGATCTTTAGAGGGCTTAATAGAGTGGGAAGACATAAAAACCATGCCTAGCTCTCTCTTCTTTTGGGAAAGGATTTTAAAAAATATACCTGCATTTTCTTTGTAGTGAGGGTACAACTCTTCTGTCTTTTGCAAAATCTCAAAGATTATGAGGCAAAATAAAGATAATAAAATCAACTGTAAATATTAAGTGTGATGATGTACATTAAGAAATTTGTAATTCATCCTCTGATTGTAACATGCGCTTTCATAGAAAAGAGGTGAACCATTTTTATTACAAAAATAAAGCTCTTGGAAATTTTAACATTACTATTGTCAATAAATTCATGGGCTTCTGCATCTTTGACTTCATTTTATTATACATATCCTTGTAATACCATAATTTTTTAATGCTTTTGTATACACATTTTATTTAGGATTCCACTTTAAACAACAGACACATTCAACTAACTATTTAAAAGATTATTTTACAACAAATAATTTTGAGAAATAATTTGACCTTTCATTAAATTTCAGTTGCACAAGGTCATCTCTAAAAAAATCTCTCAGATGTGTCTCCTGTCAGATGCAAAACTATTCTTAACTATACATCAAAAAAGAATTTGATGTCTGAGTACAGAAACAATTGACATCTTTAGTCTTTTAGACCATGAAGAGGATGAATCACATTACAAAACCTCTGGAAGACCTAAAATAGAGTTTGAAATAAAAGGAAAATAATAATGGAAAAGGTAAAAAATAAAAAAGGCAACAAAGAACATATAATGAGAAATATAGGAAGAAATCATGTGAAGGATAGATATTCAAAGGACATCCCAAACCATAAACAACAAGGCATAGTCAGGGGCCATTCTTCTTAGAAAAAAATAACTCTCTCTCTCTCTCTCACCTCCTTCCCATCTACTGCTTTCAAGTACATAAAAATAAATAATTAAAATGTGTAACAGGGGCCAGCGTTAATGCATATCAGGTAAAGTCACCGCCTGCAGTGCTGGCATCCCATATGGGTGCCAGTTTGAGACCCGGATACTCTACTCCCAATCCAGCTTTCTGCTGTGGCCTGTGGAAGCAGTAGAAGATGGCCCAAGTAATTGGGCCCCTGCACTCACATGGGAGACTTGGGGGAAGCTCCTGGCTCCTGGCTTCAGATCGGCTCAGCTCCAGCCATTGTGGCCATCTGGGGAGTGAACCCTCAGATGAAACTGACTCTCTCTGCCCCTCTTCTCTCTGTGTAACTCTGACTTTCAAATAAATAAATAAATCTTAAAAAAATGTGTAATAATATAATATAAAATATCACAGTGTAGCTTCCAAACACTTTAACCTAGACAAGACAGCACAAAGGCAATACAATATATATTTTTAATTGAGTGCAATAAGCCTCAGTTGCTTCTACATTACAGGTCACATGGCTTAGAGCCAGGACTGGCGATGGTCAACTCTGTGTGGTTTTGTTGTTGTCTCAAAAATTTCCCAGTGATGATGTAGACCATTGGTAACTAATTCCAAGGGTATGTTGTAGCAGATTGAAAGGTTCTTACCCTTCACACTGTTAACCTTTAGTTTTCTTACTCATGATTAACCTTTATTATCTTAAATTATAGCCCCTACTAAATAAACTGGGTTAACAAGAAATATTATTATCTGCCTTATTGGGCAAATAGTAATGAAGTTGTTACATGTCATTCAAATTATGGCAATTTAATACTTTATGATTTTTTTTTGTAAAAACTCCATGAGGAAGTCCAAAAAAAAAAATAGACTTGCTCAGATGCAAACGATAAAACAAACTGCAGGAACATCAGAACCTAAGCAGGGGTTCTCAACATGTGTATCAATTTAGAGTCACCCAAGAAGCATGAAAAATAATGGATCTCTGGGACTTCATTCTCAGATCAGTTATCAAACATTCTTGGGGCTACACAAGGGCATCAGATTCCTTTAAAAAGCTCCTCAAGTGCTTACAATATAAAGACAGGGTTGAGAGATATTAGACTTGCATTTGTCCCTGAGTAAGCAGTAGAAGGATAAACAGAATTGTCCCATAAGTGGAAATTCACACTCAAATTCACAAGGTGACATTTGTGTGGTTTGGGGCAAGTGAATCATTCCATGCTCTTTATTTTCTGACCTTCTCCTAGAGACCAGAGACTCTTCTGAGATTGTTTTAGGATGAAATAGCGTGGCGTAATGAGCAGATGATGATCTTACACTGAAGTTGGGAATCCCTCTCTCTTTCTCACCTCCTTTATCCTAACTGTCATTGATCTGATATAACCTTTCACTAAGTAGTTCTTCCTTCTATTCTACAATATAACTTCATCTGAGAATGGTTCAAACCCAGAGTCACTATGTCTCATGCTTACACATTAACAGAACTCTGACACTGACACAGTCACCATCATTCTCTCTTTCTCTGCTTCAGTACTGAGTTCATGAGATTTTCTGCAAGGAATCCAATCACCCAGTCACATGCCACATGTCCACGTGGACCACAGTTTCACCACCATTTCCCATGACTGAAGCCATTGCTCCATACCAAGGGGACAATTGCTAGAGACACTTTTCAGTTATCAGATGGAAGTATCGAGTAGCAAATTTTTTCTCTTCTAATACAACTATAGGAAGTATTTCAAGTGCTGTGAGATCCTCCACTTTTAGGAGACTTGAGGACAGGGAGTCTGGTATTGATGTTAACTCCTACTATTTTGACATGTTGAATTCCTCCTCTCCTTCAAAATATATATGAATTATAAGATTGTTACCAGTGTGTGAAGCCCTAAAGAGACCAAATATGATATTTTATTCTATACAACTATCAAATTCAACTTTATTCTAATCAAAACAACCAAAATCAATTGAGTTTTTAGAGTATTTTTTTTTGACAGGCAGAGTGGACAGTGAGAGAGAGAGACAGAGAGAAAGGTCTTCCTTTGGCGTTGGTTCACCCTCCAATGGCCGCCGCGGCCGGCGCGCTGCGGCCAGCGCACCGCGCTGATCCGATGGCAGGAGCCAGGAGCCAGGTGCTTCTCCTGGTCTCCCATGGGGTGCAGGGCCCAAGCACCTGGGCCATCCTCCACTGCACTCCCTGGCCACAGCAGAGGGCTGGCCTGGAAGAGGGGCAACCGGGACAGAATCCGGCACCCCGACCGGGACTAGAACCCGGTGTGCCGGCGCTGCTAGGCGGAGGATTAGCCTAGTGAGCCGCAGCGCTGGCTTAGAGTATTTTAAAAGTGAAATTCCTGCTATTCGTATTGTTTATGTACAATTTATTTATTCACACATTACTTATTCAAGAAATATTATCAAATCTATTTTATATAAAATATAATATATAGAAGATTGGAGATGAAGAAATAAGACACAATCCTTTCCTCAAGGACTATTATCTAGTACACTGTTGCTCAGCCTCAAGGACTTTATTATCTAGAACACTGTTGCTCAGCCTCAGCACTATTGATATTTGCTGCAAGATTCTTCTTTGTTCTGATGTCTATCTATGAAATACCTTAGCATGTACCTGGGACTCCGAATCTGAGTTATGGTGCCCATAACAATCAAAGAGGTATCAAATCACCACAAAAGTGTCCTTGTGGGTATTCTCACATTGAACAATAGGGAAAAAAGAGAATAACAGAAAGATTGGACATAAAACTAAAAAAAAAAAAATCTAAAGTAAATGGAAGGGCTAATTGCCTGATGTGATCGGCTTATGCTGTGTACATTTACTGAAATACTGTGGGGCCAGTGCCATGGCGTAGCGGGTCAAGCTGCCATTGCCTGCAGTGCCACCATCCCATATGGGTGCTGGTTTGAGTCCTGGCTGCTCCACTTCCAATCCAGCTCCCTGCTAATGCACCTGGGAAAGCAGCGGAAGATGGTCCAAGTCTTTGGGGCCCTGCACCCACGTGGGAGACCTGGAAGAAACTCCTGGTTCCTGTCTTAGGATCAGCTTGGCTCTGGCTATTGTGGTCATTTGGGAAGTGAACAAGCAGATGGAAGATTTCTCTCTCTCTCTCTCTCTCTCTCTGCCTCTTCCTCTCTGTAACTCTGGCTTTCAAATAAATAAATAAATCCCTTAAAAGATATTGTACTGTACTCCATAAAATGTATGTGTATTTCATTTTAATCCAAAATATTAAAAATAAAAAGTGGATTGGGCAGAATGATCTCACATTTGTAATGCATTTATTTATTGAAGGAAAACAATCAAAGCCATTTTATGACTGTTGTGGTTCTGAGGCCTTTGGAAGATATTAATAAAAATACATCTAATTACATGAAATATAAATATGAAATAACTTTAAAATGAAATAACTTTAAAATAATATGAATCCCATCAAGATTGCATGTACCAATGCCATCTCACTAGTCCAAGTGATCAATTTCAATTCACAATTAATCACACTGATAGGTCTAAGAGTCAAAGGGATCACACAAACAAGACTAGTGTCTGCGAATACTAACTGGTAGAATAAAAAAGGGAGAAAACGATCCAACATGGGAAGTGGGATACACAGCAGACTCATAGAATGGCAGATGTCCTAAACAGCACTTTGGCCTCAGAATCAGCCCTTAAGGCACTCGGATCTGGCTGAAGAATCCATGGGAGTATTTTAGGCATGGAAAGCCAAGTCACTCTGGAAAAAAAAAAAAAAAAAAAAACCTAAATGAAAGGTCTCTGCGAGTGAGATCCCAGTAGAAAGAACAGGGCCATCAAAGAGGTACCTTTCTCTGAAGGGAGGAGAGAACTTCCACTTAGACTAAGACCTTGTCTAAATAAGATCAAAGTCAGTGAACTCAAGAGGCTTCCATAGCCTTGGAAACTCATGACTAGAGCCTAGGGAGATTTCTGATGCTATAAACAAGAGTGTCAAATTGTTAAGTCAACAATAGGAGTCATTGTGTACTTACTTCTTATGTGGGATCTCTGTCCTTAATGTGTTTTCCAATGTGAATTATTGCTATAACTAGTACTCAAACAGTATTTTACACTTTGTGTTTCTGTGTGGGTGCAAACTGATGAAATCTTTACTTAATATATACTAAATCGATCTTCTGTATACAAAGATAGTTGAAAATTTAAAAAAAAAATGAAAATTTCTCACTTAAGAAGAACCATTGAGGAAGATTCTTTTAGTTAAAGAAAACAGATAAACTCCTTATTATTTGTCTGTTAATGTTGGTGTGATGACTTTCTCCTCTACTCCACAGTAGCTTCCAAACTGAAAACGAAAAGAACTACAGGAACACACAGCAAAGTTTTTTTTTTAAAAAAAAACCAAAAAACAGATCTAGACACTCATGGAAAACTGATGAAGATAGATATTTTTTAGCTGATATTAGAGGAGGAATAGGAAGTACTCTACTGATGGTAGAAAGGATACAGGAGATAATATGAGAGTTCCAGCAAAGGGGATGGGTGTGAGAAGCTCCAGATGAGGAGAGCCAGAGAGTTTGGAAACTGGTAAATGTACACACAATGTTTCTAGAGGCAGACATAAAAGCCAGTATTTGGCCAGGATATATTGTATTTCAGGCACTATTCTATGGATTTACCAGCATAATACTGATTAATTTTCATGGCAACCAAACTAAGTAGGAAGCTACCGTCCCCTCCCCATATTTAGCTACTGTCATCATCTTCATCATCATAATCAGTTGTGTTTTAGGAAATGTTCGGGTACAAGGAATGAGTAAGTAAGTTCAGAGGAGCCCGCTAAGAAATGATTGTGGCAGACTGGGAGGAACTGCAGTCCTCACTGTGCAGTTCTGATTTTACCATCAATGATTTAAATAGAAATGGGCCAGTTCATGGTAGACCTGAAAGCAAACTACCTGTACATACTCAATTCTTAAAGAAAGAGGTGTTGAGTGTAAGACCAAGGCTTCAGGCCGGCGCCACGACTCACTAGGCTAATCCTCCGCCTTGCGGCACCGGCACACCGGGTTCTAGTCCCGGTCGGGGCGCCAGATTCTGTCCTGGTTGCCCCTCTTCCAGGCCAGCTCTCTGCTGTGGCCTGGGAGTGCAGTGGAGGATGGCCCAAGTCCTTGGGCCCTGCACCCCATGGGAGACCAGGGTAAGTACCTGGCTCCTGCCATCCGATCAGCGTGGTGCACCGGCCAGCCGCAGCGCACTGGCCGCGGCAGCCATTGGAGGGTGAACCAACGGCAAAAGGAAGACCTTTCTCTCTCTCTCTCTCTCACTGTCCACTCTGCCTGTCAAAAAAAAATATAATGGTTCATATTTCAGACTAAACATCAACTTAAGATGGTACTTGAGAAGCAGGGTTTGCTGTAATAGTGCTGTGTGCCTAAGGAACACTCGGCCCTACAGTTTGGTACCATGAAATGAGTTCATTCTAAGTCATTGAAATGCCTCATCCCTGCTTTGACAGGGACATTGAGATATTGGGGTAGGGTTTGTGGTCTGGCAGGTTAAGCCAGTACTTTGGACATTGGCAACCCATATGGGAACCCTGGTTATAGTCCCAGCTACTCCATTTCCAATACACCTTCCTGCTAATGTGCAGTGGAAGAAGCCCAAGTGCTTGCACCCCTGCCACCCACATGGGAGTTCGAGGTTCCTGACTTCACCCCAGAAAAGCCATGGCTGTTGTTTTCAATTGGAATATGAATAAAAGAATAAAATATTCTCTCTTTCTCCCTCTCTATCCCACTCCCTCCCCCTCTCTAGTTTGACTTCTATCTCTATTTCTCAATCTCTTCTTCTCTTTCTGTAATTCTGCCTTCCAAATGAGATTTTTTGAAAAGAATAAGATATTCAGAGGAATAAAAAAAAATCTGTGAAACACTTTATCTTTTCTCACCATCTCTGTTTCACAAATTCTGTCCACTTATAATTACTGTCTATACAATCTGTAATTGTCAAAACTCCAGTGTTCAACATATAGCCACAGTAACCCTTTAAGAAGGCATCCCTGTAATTCTCAAAGGTAATTAATTGTCAATCATTTTGCCCTTAGCAATTCATATTTCTGTTAAAGCATCTATCCATGTTTCAATGGTATGTGGTGTGTGCGTGTGTGTGTGTGTGTGTGTGTAGCTGTGACAGTGACTGGAGCCATTGAAACAGACACTTGATCATGTAAGTAATGGTAAGCAGAAGCAGTCCATGAAAGTAGAAGCCTCATAGCCTTTCTCTAACTCTACAATTTCATATTGAAAATAGCATTTTCAGTAGGAAAATTCCCATTTGCAAATAGCAACATTGTAATTAGTCTCCAATTTTATTTCTCTATTGGTGATGTAGCTGTTTTCCTTTCCACACAATGCAAGACAGAAATGGACATTTGTATAATGGATTGGAAGAGTTTATAATCCAAACATCTGGCTTCTTCCACACATGGCTCATTAGCTGTTACCACAAAAGCCAATATGACTTCCATGTTGATGCAATTAAAAGTGATTGGAAAAATACATGCTTCTCACATTTTTAGTTATATGTATGTATATATTTGGCATTTAATTCAATACAGTCACAGGAATTTTAAAAAGAAAAGCTTTGTACAATCAGGTCTGTTAACCATCATTGTGCTACTTCCTGGAAACAGGGAAGAAATGAGCAGTACTGGGCGGCTGGCCACTTCACCACATTGCCATAGTGAAAGAAAATCTAATGCACAAATAAATTCAGTCAGGTATCTGGATTTCATGCCTGTTCTTCATGATGGGAAAAATACACTTGAATTTGAAATTGTCCAGAATTGAATACAAAGAGGGCATCGTCCAGCTTGTCTTAATTTGCAAGAAGACAAAACAGGTGATTACTTGTAACTCTCTCTCATCACCCTCATCCTAAACTACACTGAGTCAGAACGAGAGCACAGCTCATTAGCTTCACAGAATTGGCAGAGCCAAGCTGAAACAGACTCCAATAGCAAGGGAATTGTGAGCAGCAGACTCCTTCTTTCACTTTCACTCCCAGTCATGATCACAGTCAGCTACCCTGCCTGGATGACCTAGCACTTTGCCTGTTGCATTATCAAGATGGTTAACTCCTGCAAATGACTATGCCCACACCAATAGAGCCATCTGATGAACCTTATGAAATGCATCTTAGTATTGGGAGAAAGTATAAGTCTACGGGCTCTTGTCCTGTCATTGATGGCATGGTGTTAACTCTCCTGCATTTCCAGGTTGCACGTGAGTGAGAGCCAAGTGGATTCTCACAGAGAAAGCTGATAATCCCTGTGGCAAAAAAGGAAAAAATCTCCATGTGGTCAAGTCTTATTGACATACATATCTTGGTCTATCTGTGCTATTAAAAAAGCAATGACTTGAACAGCCCTTGTCTTGACTGTTGAGGTACGGTTTCTTTTTTTTTTCTTCATACTATTTGTTGAACTCTTTATTTAACATAGAGCTAAACATATATGTGGTAAAGTCAATTGAAAATAGATCTCAGTTAAAAATAAGAGTGAGAATAGGAGAAGGAGGAGAAAGAGGGGTGGGAGTATAGGTGGGAGGGCAGGCACAGTGGGAAGAATCACCATGTTCCTAAAGTTGCAATTATAAAGCGTATGAAATTTGTAACTGTAAAAAAATACAGTATACTAGATGGCTTATACACAACAGAAATTTGTTTCTTATAGTTCTGAGTCTGGGAAGTCCAAGATCAAGACCCTGGAAGATTTGGTATCTAGTGAAGCCTGCTTCCTTATTCATATCCGTGCCTTCTCATTGTGTCTGCAAATGAAGGATGACAAAGCAGCTGGCCAAGGTCTCTTTTTAAGGGCACCAATTCCATTGGGTGGCTCTGCTTTCATGTTCTAGTCATCTTCTGTATATGAATTCATGAAGGATTGAGGAGGCAGCAGGCATAAACATTCAGTCCACACCAACACAGACAGTGAAAGCTCTGCTCTAAAAGAGTGCTTTCAGTAAAGGGGGAAGCGGGGTGGGGGGTGGGGTGGGATGGAATTTGAGCATCCCTAGTAGCATCCAAGAGTTATGTGAAATGTGGCTCCTCCGCACGTGTCTTCTGTTGGTAAAGATAGTAGCTCCAGCTTCTTTATTTCTCTAAATCAGATGCCAGACACCTTTAATCCTAAACCATACTTCTCACTCATTAGACAAATGCTGTCACTCGGATTCTTCACGGCAGCCACTTCTTAAATAAGAAAGACAGTACAAGGCAGAGAGGGCAGCATGTGGAATGAGACTTCTGTCGTGAGTTCTTCAGATGCAACTTGAGCTTGTTAACCTCTTGATGCTTCTGTTTCCTCATCTATGATAGGAAAATGTGATCATATCCACTGCAAAACATACTTGAAAAAGACTGAACATATTAACATTTCCCAGCTCTTTAGAAGCATATCCAACATAGTCATAGTCCATAAATATTAACTCTTCCTTTATTTAAATTTCATCATTATTAACAGCTTACGGTTAATTACAGAGACCTACTTTTGATAAAACTTGTGATCTCATTTATGTCTATTGAGATCTAAAAGGACAGATAAAATCTGATGTATATAGACAAATTTTGCTCCAATTTGTCCATAAATTTATTCTTTAAAATGGAAGTAAAGACAAATCCCAAATATGAACTTATTGAAGACAGTAGTCTGCCTTGTTCACCTCTAAATTTTCTAGATTCAATGATTTTCCATTTTATCCATGTTTGCCTTCACAGCTCATCCCATGCTATACATATTCCCGGATTTCAAAGAGTTCCAGGCACGTGAGTGAGTTTTATTTTATTGCTGCTATCTCTTGATTCACAACTATCACAAGTTATTCCTCTATCTGCAGTTCTATTACTCCAACTCTTTGACTAATAATGCTTAGCCTTTAGGGCTCAGATTCTTCTTCACTGAGAAACCTTCCTGGATCTGTCAAACCTGAGCAAGATTCCCTTTCTTCATGCTCCAAAGGCACCCATATTCCTATATTCCCTGTCAGAGCATGGCCCATCTCACATTCTAATTACCTGACCTCATCTATTTCTCTTACTAGGAATTGTTGTTTCATTGAAATGATTGTTTACTTTTATCATTTAGTACAGAACCTCACAAAAAAGTAAACCCTCACTGAATGTAAATACAACCAACAAATGAGAGAATTAATGGATACATAAACTCTTGAGTAAACAAAAGAATAGAAGGTATCAGCTAGTTGAGTCTCATTCACATGCACACACATATACACAGTAACACCTCTGAGCTTTCATATGACTTTCTCATTTCTGTCATCTACTCCCCAGTCTCAAGATGGATTTGGCTCATACGTGTTGGCAGCCCTCCTTCTGGAGTGTAATAACCATTACATTAGGCCAGCGCCGTGGCTCAACAGGCTAATCCTCCGCCTTGCGGCGCCGGCACACTGGGTTCTAGTCCCGGTCGGGGCAACGGATTCTGTCCCGGTTGCTCCTCTTCCAGGCCAGCTCTCTGCTGTGGCCAGGGAGTGCAGTGGAGGATGGTCCAAGTGCTTGGGCCCTGCACCCCATGGGAGGCCAGGAGAAGCACCTGGCTCCTGCCTTCGGATCAGCGCGGTGCAGCGGCGGCAGCCATTGAAGGGTGAACCAATGGCAAAAAGGAAGACCTTTCTCTCGGTCTCTCTCTCTCTCACTGTCCACTCTGACTGTCAAAAAAAAAAAAAAATAACCATTACATTAGTGGCTATTCTCCGGACTGACCTTGATCATTCAGAGTCCCCACTAGGTTTCTAGCTGAGCCCAAGAAGTAGAGTTCAATGCTTATCTTCCTTCCTAACAAGCAGAATTCCACTGCTTCATGACGTTGGCCATTATGGAATTAGAAACCAAGTATGGTCTTCATACTTTCTGTACTCTGCCTTCCATTGACTACCTCTGCATGGTACACTGAGAGAAGAGTATAAAACGTCATATCCAGGGATGCAAACTTTGCTGGGGCAATGAGTAGACAGATTCTCACTTTGTTGTCACCAAAGAGAAAAGTCACCCACTTACCATTGACACAGAGTCAATTCTAATAATTATTCCAGCGGTCATTTTTCATCAGAACGTGAATGAATACTGTGGTAATATTTTAAAGAGTACAATTATTTTAGGGTTTCTGTCTTCTTATTCAGTAACCTTGTCCGCAATCTTCATAGACTCGCCCTGAAAGTTCTTCCCCGAGAATCTCTTCACCATTCCCTGCAGTTCTGCAGCTGACTTCCAAACTCAACAGTGATCAAACCTGTGATCGAGTCATCTGCATCATAATGGCCAACATTTGTGTACTTAGCTCAATGAAATAAATCACATTATCTTGTGGGTGGGGATTCTGAATATCATTTTAAAAGCCCCAAGCTGTTATTATGCGCTCAATATTAATATCCACAGGTTAGACTCTTACCAAATATTTCTAAGTATTTTAAAAAGAAAAACTTTCTAATTATAAAGTCAGGAGTCCTCTTGTGTATCTGAACTGAAGATCCTTTGCTTTCTTGAATAGTGGTTCCTGCTCAGATAATTTTATATATGGCATTTTTGTGCTTCCCGATCAAGTGGATTAAATGGGCCATATGGAATTGAGATCACACCAATTTAGGGGGTTATTGACTCTGGCATCTGACATCAGTTTAAAATCTGAGCCAGGATTTATGAGCTGTTTAAAGATACGCTTTTAACTTCTAGGAACTGAATGTTCTCATAGTAGCAACCACAGTTAGAAGTCTGTAGGGACTTAATAGATTTGCTAGCCTGGGTGGTGGATATGCATGATTACCTGAAAGATTGGAGAGTGTAAGAGAAATATTAGTGATCCTGAAGAATTCAAAGTTAAAGAAATCTGGCTATGGGTTGTATTTGAGTAGAATCCAGAATTAATAAATTGGTGAGCCAAGTCCTATGCACAATGGTATTAAATAAATATAATAGTAAACAGACAGTATTTATTTCATGAGTGGAAATATATTTTATGTAACTTCAGAACATTTTCATTCAAAAAAGTCTTTATTGTCCCATGTTTATTTCTTGATCTGAGTCATTTTCACACAATGGTGAAATTCCTCTTGAGTTAACACTAATTATGATCATTGAGAATTCTGTCTCTCTCTCCGAATAGCATACTAATGTCTATTGTTACCAAATACTGTGGTGATAATTTCCAAAGAGAATTCTTTGACTTAAAGTTGGCTCTTACATCATAGGACCAAAGATGATAAATTCTTGCTTCATGCTGAGAAAAGTCAGTTCCTTCTTTTTCTTCTATATGGTGGGGCACTAAAAGCCCAAAGAGAAAGTCCCATGGCAAAAAGTCAAATGTTGCCCATTCATCTACTCATACCCCAAAGACCCTCTGGTATAATGTCAGCTAAAACTTGATTCAATATACGTATTGTTGCCATTACTCATTTCACCTACGCCAAAGGCCTCTAATGACATGAGAAATTCAATTAGTATGTCTAGAAAAATCCATAAGTATATTCTGTCAAGAGTAT
This sequence comes from Oryctolagus cuniculus, assembly GCF_051225735.1. NCBI lineage: Eukaryota > Metazoa > Chordata > Mammalia > Lagomorpha > Leporidae > Oryctolagus > Oryctolagus cuniculus. Next base: position 17,340,483 of record NC_142870.1, on the reverse strand, counting down.
ATAGTAGTTAGCTAAAATTTTATGATCTTTAAAAATAATACAGTATCAAGGATAAGATATCATAGATCACTACGTTGATACAAATACACTTTTGTTTTTCATAGAATATGTTTTCTTAAATAATAATAATAATGTGAAAAACCGGGTACATTATGTTGAAAGAAATGTTGGCCTTTGGGATTTTAATTTAGATTTAGCACTCTTTTTTCAATGAAGATTGATTAGTTGTTTACATGAGCCTAACCCACAAAAAATAATAACATAGTACTATATTAGACCTCACATAAATTCACCCTCGGTAAACAAACACAGAGACAAATATTTTAGAGCAGGATGTGTCGTCATAATATAGAAATAAGCTTTTACACAAAGACTTGGAGGTCTTAATATTTAAGCTTAGTCTTAAAGAATGAGGGAGGGGCCGGCGCCGCGGCTCACTAGGCTAATCCTCCGCCTTGAGGCGCTGGCACACTGGGTTCTAGTCCCAGTCTGGGCGCCGGATTCTGTCCCGGTTGGCCCTCTTCCAGGCCAGCTCTCTGCTGTGGCCAGGGAGTGCAGTGGAGAATGGCCCAAGTACTTGGGCCCTGTACCCCATGGTAGACCAGGAGAAGCACCTGGCTCCTGCCATCGGATCAGTGTGGTGCGCCGGCGGCGGCGGCCATTGGAGGGTGAACCAATGGCAAAGGAAGATCTTTCTCTCTGTCTCTCTCTCTCACTGTCCACTCTGCCTGTCAAAAAAAAATAAAAAAATAAGGGAGGGTGATGGGTGAGCATTTCCACCAGGGAAATGGCATGTACAAAATCAACACTGACAGAGCAAATCATCTATTCAGTTCCTGGATTCTGCCTGGAAAGTCTATATAGATGGGCATATAAAAGAAGAAGAGAAGTGTCAGTAAACAAATCTAAGAGACCATGAAAAATCTCCACAATATTTCACAAAATAAAACTATTTTTATATACTATTTTCTAAATGAAGAACTTAAAGTTATCAATAGAAGCGGGCAATATGAAACTTTCCACAAAAATAAATATTTTTCATAAAAAATACAATCTTATGACTCCATACTCACATGAAGCTTAAAATTCCATTTTACAGACTCATGAACATTGTTTTTGAAGTCACAAGCAGCTCTAATAGTTCATAATTACAAGGAACCTAAACAGAAAAAGACAAACTAGGTCAGCAATGTAGGGCACCAATCATCTGATCCTTTTCAGTCTCATCTTCTGAAAAATAATTTTTCCAATATGTATAATTGGGAGACTGACTGATTTGTTAATCTTATTGCAAATAATATTGATAAAAGCTAGTGCAAATCTTTGAAACTAGGGTGATGTGTGAATATTGAATCATTTCAATTGACATGGTCAGTTTTCTATGCTATAGCCTTAGTATCACAGAGCACTTCAATACTCACAGATTTTCTCTAATAATAATAATAATAATAATAATAGCTTTACAATGTAGAAGATAAACAAGATGTGCTGTGACCACCTCTCTGTCTGACCTTTACTCACCTGGCTTCCTCAAAGTCACTCTTTTGGGGAGCAACTCGGACTAGACTAAGTTACTGGAATTAAGACTTATTCTATGCATCTGCTCTCCCACAATATGGCGCTGAGAAGGGAGAAACAGCTTCTACACAGCTGCCTCCAGTTCAACCAATAAACAGCAGGACCTGCTCCTGATTGCAGGAGAGCAGCGTACTCGGCGTGTGGGTAGCAGAGTTGGGATTGGTGGAAGAGGACTATAAAGGAGGAGAGAGACAACATGCACCAGGAACACCTGAAGGAACACCTGAGCAGCCCCCGAGAGAGCTGGCCAGCGGTGTGCCGCTCCCCCGTGGAAGTGGGGAAAGTGGCAGGGGGAACCACCCTTCCACGGAGGTGGAAGGGTCGGTAGCCAACCCGGGAAGAACCAGCAGCAAACCCGGGGAGGGCCGAGCAGACAAAAGAACAGCGCAGGGTCCTGTGTCGTTCCTCTGCGAAGAGGGGGAGCGACATAATGGTGCCGTGACTCAGATAGGAAACCTAGGCAGGGTTCAGTGTTGCTCCTCCATAAAGAGGGGGAGCGACAACTCTAGCACTGCAAGAGAAGATTCTAAAGAAATGCTTTGCCATTTGATGGAAGAACCCTATATATGTTTTAGAAATGGAACATCTATTGGAAGTTAAGAAGAGATATGATGCAAGAAAACTGACATTTTGAATTTCTACCTTCCAAAATGCGTTCTTATTGTGATGTCTTTGCTTTTGTAAGTCTTCCTAGCATGACTACTGTTTTCAGTGATTTAGACTACCATCATATGTGTTGTGCTAATGTTAGCCAATATGATATCTTAATTCTAAGGACATGACATTCAAATATGAAAAATTAAACTGCCACATATCATGAAATTGAAATACATCATCTCCACTTACAAAACTTGGGAAAGACTTGCATCATCTCTGTAGCAATTTATAGGGTCCACCTTGTAGTTTGGGTATCTATTCTCCAGGTGCCTAGCTTCCTGTTGAGTTCAGACAACAGAAAGCAACTTTAGGAGATGTTATGTTGAATGGAATGGAGGACTCTAGGTAATTTCGTTGTTCCTCTAGTTAAGCAGAGTATCCTGTAGGAGATATATCATCCAGCCCCCTTTGGACTGGAGTCACTGGTTTCAGCTGGTCCACTCCATCCCTGGAACCATGCAAAACTACCTCTTCCAGTCCAGTAGTTTTCTGGAATAGCAAATATCTTGCTTAGCTCCTCATTCCATTAAGTTTCACAGCTCATCCATCATCTATGTATTCAGTTCCACTGGAATTGGAATTAAATTTTCTTGGCTTCAATATTCAGGGTAACTTTTTCTGATGATGCAATAGGAATTTATACACTCCCTGGATTTAATGAGTATAGAGAATGATTCCACTTGGAGTGAAGGGGCTCTTTCCTGATGGTACACATATGGACCAGGGATAATAATGCAGAATTTATGACCCATTCTCAAGAGAAGAGGACTAGAAGAGTTATGTAATGACCTCAGAAAGGTGGGCTAGAAATCAGACAACCACCAAAATCTAAAGGGAAAGAACAAGAAAACAATGAGTTTCTGAGGCTTAGACTCATTCATTCGAACTATACCCCTAGCAACGGTGTACATGGAGATATACTACCTATAAAGGGTAGGCAGAAGAAAATTTTATAACTCAAGGCAGAAGCAGGATCCCCATAAACACAGATTTTTTTTTAGGGATGCAACTTTCACACCAGTTTCTCTTTCTACATGGATCTAATGCTCTTAATTTTTCCAGAATTGATGGAAATTGGCCTAGGAACTGGGTCAGCCTGAGCTTACCAAATTTAAGTTTTAGATAGAACTGGGACAAACATCCCATGAAAGCATCCAGAAAACTTATTACCATTGACTTACATAAAATCTGATTCCAAGATTTGGTAATATTCTCATTCTTTCTACTGTTTTTCTGTTCTTCGAATTATTCAGAGCCTTTGCTTTGTTTCCTCTTTCAGAAATCCATTTACATTACATGATAGGAATACATTCTGGATTCTTGCTACTCAAAATGTGATTACAGCATGGTAGCACTATCATCACTTGAAATTTATTAGAAATGCAAAATCTAGGGCCTAACCCCATGTTTACAGAATTAGAATCTGCATTTGAACAAAATACCAAGGGCATTCATATGCACACTAAAGTTTTAGCAATATCTCAATTGGAGTAATTTTGATTCGAATAAGAAATTACTGTGATTAAAACACTTATGATATTACAGCACAAAGAAGAATTATTTTCTCAAGGAATACAGTGATGTGCAGACACAAGCAAAATAGTTAGCAATGTGCAGGATTTTATTATCTTACATCCTCCATGAAGCAAATGAATCAGGCATTCTCCAACCCATGTCTGTATTTCCAGCATGACAACCATAAAATGAGAGATCACAGCAAGAATGGAGACTGTGATGAAGGATAAAACATTGGATGAAGGATTCCAAGAGGGCAAAACAGGAGAAAAGACGTGATGATTTTGAAGATATCAGAAAGAGAGAAAAAAAAAAGGAAAAAAAAAAAAAAGAAAGAAAGTGCATTCCCAGGGGAGAGTTGGAGAGAAGTTTGGAGTGGAAATTCTACAGAAGAAGAGAGATGCCATTGAGCAGTGTGAACAATACAAACATGCAGCAGTAAGCAGGGACACCATGACCCCCAAAACTGGGCGCTGGAGGTGATGACATTTTCTGAGAGCAAGAGCACCTGACAACCAGTACAGAGAACATGATATGGGAATGCAAATAAAGGCTATGGCAGATCACTCAGGCAAGTGACGAGGTGATTCTAACAAAGGGATGAGTCTGCATTCCTCACTGACTTTGAGTCTGGACAGGAGGGTTGATTGGGGACTGGAAACCCACTTAAGACTGCGAGGCACTCCCACTTTCTACCTTTGCGCAGGTTCCAGAGCTCAAACTGCTAAGGTGGAGCACTCACAGGCAGCTGACTCTGGGAATGTTTCTGCTCTCTCCACACAAGGGATGGGTTCCTGGAGCTGAGTGGATCTCTTGCACCCTGTTACTCTGGGAGCCTTGCATGCTATGATGTTGGAATTTTGTGACTGCATAATAAGGCTTGGGGTGGGTCTCTGGGCAATCACTCAGTCTGGCTTCAGAGGCTCAGAGTTCCCTGATTGCGTGGGGTGGATCATTACAAATGATTCTGCTCAGATTCTATTGCAGAGAACTGCATGGATCCTTCGTGTGCTCATGCACCTGCACGGGTGGGAGATGCAACCACTGAAGACTAAACCCAGACATTGACCACTTTCAAAGTGAGAAGGTAGAGCTCTGTTTACACCAGCAGACAAGCCCATACCCTCACACCGATGACAATAGAGGAGATATACCACGCCCAACTTCTGTGTCACTCTGGACTCTTACATTTGAGCACTGACCAGAGTTCCCTGCCTCACCTGACACATGCCTCTGGAAATTCACTGAAGGAGCATGTGTTCACTAAGCCACAAAGGCATGGTTCAAATAGAAAAGTTATCAGAGGAGAAAACCAACAAGTGGTTCCACAAATCCTTAAAAATAAATGCAGGAGGGGCTGGTGCTGTGGCGCACTGGGTTGGTTCTCCAACTGCGGCACTGGCATCCCATGTGGGTGCTGGGTTCTAGTCCAGTTGCTCCTCTTTCAGTCCAGCTCTCTGCTGTGGCCAGGGAGAGCAGTGGAGGATGGCCCAAGTTCTTGGGCTCCTGCACCCATGTGGAAGACCTGGAAGAAGCTCCTGGCTCTTGGCTTCGTATCGGCTCAGCTCCAGGCATTGTGGCCAATTGGGGAGTGAACCATTGGATGGAAGACCTCTCTTTCTCACTGCCTCTCCTCTCTGTGTAACTCTGACTTTCAAATAAATAAATGAATATTTAAAAATAAATAAATACATGCAGGAATACAGAAAACAAGAAAAAGGAAGACAATATGACTTCCCAAAAGGAACACAACAATACTTCAATATTAGAGTATAATGATGAAGAGATGATGAAGTGCCTGAAAACAATTTCTAACGAATTATAAGGTTACTCAAAAACACAAACAAATCCACAATATAAAGCAGTCCATTTAATGTATGGATGAAAAATTTTGCCAAGAGATAGAGATATTGAAGAAAAATCAAACTGAAAAATTAGAAAGGAAGAATTAAATATGTCAATTAAAAATACAGTAGAAAGCCTTGAAAACATATTTGGTGAGGCAGAAGAAAGAATATCTGAGTTAGAAGAAAAATCCTAGGAAAACCTCAATCAGAAAAAAAAGAGAAAAGCATATAAAAACTGAAAATAGTATTCAAGATTTATGTGATACTATTAAACAACCAAATACATGTGTCTTAGGAGTTCTTGAAGGTGTTGAAAGAGAGAATAGATTATAAGGCACATCCAAAGAAATAATAGCAGGGAACTTTCCTAATTTGGAGAAATAAATGTATATCCAATTACAGGAAGTATATAGATTCCCAATAGAAATGATCAGAAATGGTCTTCACCATGACACGTAGTCAAACTTTAAACAATAAAACATAAATAAAAGATACTAAAATACACAAAAGAAATATCAAACTATCCTCAGAGGAGCCTTATTAGACTAATAGGTGGCCGGTGCCGTGGCTCAATAGGTTAATCCTCCACCTTACGGTACCGGCACACTGGGTTCTAGTCCCTGTCAGGGCGCCGGATTCTGTCCCGGTTGCCCCTCTTCCAGTCCATCTCTCTACTGTGGCCCGGGAGTGCAGTGGAGGATGGCCCAAGTGCTTGGGCCCTACACCTGCATGGGAGACCAGGAGAAGCACCTGGCTCCCGGCCTCGGATCAGCGTGGTACGCCGGCTGCAGTGTGCCAGCCGCAGCGGCCATTGGAGGGTGAACCAACAGTAAAGGAAGACCTTTCTCTCTGTCTCTCTCTCTCTCACTGTCCACTCTGCCTGTCAAAAAATAGAAAAATAAATAAAATAGACTAATAGGTGATAACTCATCAGAAACCCTATACACTAGGAGAGAATGGAAAGACATAGTCAAAGTTGTAAAAGAGCAAAACTGCAAACCCAGAATAATGTATCCTAAAAAATTCTCACTTGTAAATTAAGGCTAAATAATGACCTTCCAAAACAAAACCAAATTGAAAGAATTTTTCATCACTTGTCCAGCCTTACAAATGATTCTTAAGAATGTGATATACACAGAAATAGAAAATTATAGTCATCATTATGAAAAAATGTGAAGGCAGAAAGTATCAAATAAAAGTAGATAGGAAGTCCAAAGTAAACAATGGGAATATTTATTGAAAAATGGCAGGGCCAGATTGTTACTTATCAATAATAAATTTGAAGATAAATGGCCTAAATTCTCCAATTAAAAGACTGGCATAATGAATTTTAAAAAAGACCTATATATTTGCTGCCCACAAAGAAACATCTCACCAACAAAGATACAACAGAATGAAAGTGAAAGGATAGCAAATGTTATTGCTTGCTAAAACATTCAGAAATGAGCAGGCATATCCATCCTAATATCATATAAAATAGAATGTAACACCAAAAACTTTTAAATGAGACAAAGAAGAGCATTATATATTGATTATGGGATAAATTCAATGGGAAGATGTGACTGCAGTAAATGTATATGCATCCAATGCCAAGATAACCGGCTATTTAAAACAATGTTAATGGATCTAAATGGAGATAATTTAAATGGGGATAACCCTCACAACTACCTTCTATGAAGCCAGCATCACCTTTATCCAAAGCCAAAAAAGATACAACAAAGAAAGGGAACTATATACCAATCTCTCTGATGAACATAGTTGGAAAATTAATCAACAAAATACTGAATAATCAAATCCAATGATCATTCACCCAAAGCAGGATTTATCCCTGATATGCAGCAATGGTTCAACATTTGCAAATCACTAAATGTTGTACATAATATTAACAAACTGTTGAATAACAAGCCCATAATTATTTCAACAAATGCAAAGAAAGCATTTGATAAAAATACAACATCACTGGGCTGGTGCTACAGTGTAGTAGGTTAAGCTTCTACCTGTGACATAGGTATCACATCTAAATACCTGCTCCACTTCCAAACAGCTTACTGCTGAAGGACTGGGGAAGCAGTGGAGGATGACCAATTGCTCGGGCCCCTGTTCCCTCATGGGAGACCCAAAGGAAGACTTAGGCTCCCAGCTTCAGCTCCAGACATTGTAGCCATTGGGGAGCGGACCAGCAGATGGAAGACTTCTCTATCTGTTGCTCTGCATCTCAAATAAATAAAGAGATAAGTCCTTATTTAAAAAAAATCCTTTCATGACAAACACCTTAAGCAAATTGGGTATAGAAACAATATTTCTCAACACAATAAAGGTAATATATGACAAATCCACAGTCAGCATCATATTTAATGGGGAAAAGTTGGAGGCATTCTCATAATATCCAGAATGATATAAGAATGTCCTGTCACCCAATTGCTATTCAATATAGTTCTGGAAGGTATTTTTATCTTTTTTAAGGTCTTTTTTTAAGATTTATTTATTTATTTGAAAGGCAGAGTTACAGAGAAGAGAGAGAGAGAGAAAGAGAGAGAGAGGTCTTCCTTCTGCTGGTTCAGTCCCAAGATGGCCGCAATGGCAGGTACTGGGTTGATCTGAAGCCAGGAACCAGGAGCCTCCACCTCTGGTTCTCCCATGTAGGTGAAGGGGCCCCAGGACTCAGGCCATCTTTTACTGCTTTACCAGGCTTGAGAAGAGAGCTGAATCAGAAGTGGAACAGCCAGGACTTGAACCAGTGCCCATATGGGATGCCGGCAATGCAGGCAGCTGCTTTACCCACTATACCACAGCGCCGGCCCTGGTTCTGGAAGTTTTACCCAGAGCCATTAGTTGAGAAAAAGAAATCAAAGGGATACAAACTAAAATGGGGAATTTAAATTATCCCTGTTTGCTGATGGCATGACTCTATATATAGGAGAACCAAAAGACTATACTGAGAGATTATTGGAATTCATAAGAGAGTTTGAAAAGTTGCAAGATATAAAATCAACACACAAAAATCAATAGCCTTTGTTTGCACAAACAATGCCATGGCTGAGAAGAACTTGTAAAATCAGTACATTCACAATAGCTATAAAAAAATTAAATATCTTGGAATAAACTTAGCCAAAGATATGAACTATCTCTACATTGAAAATTGAAAAAGATTCTCAAAAGAATATATTTTATATTCATGGATTGGAAGAATTAATATCATCAATATGTCCATACTACCTAGAACAATTTACAGGTTCAATGTGATCTCAATCAAAATACCAATGACATTCTCAGATCTAGAAAATAATGATACTAAAATTCATATGGAAACATGAGACCCCAAACAGGTAATTTTAAACAATCAAAACAAAACTGGAGGCACCACAATACCAGATTTCAAGGCATACTACAGGACAGTTATAATTAAAACAGCCTGTTACTGGCAAAATATACACATGTAGACCAATGAAACAGAATAGAAATCCCAGCAATTAAAACATGCATCTCCAACCAACTAATCTTTGGAAAACAAGCTAAAATCAATTGCTTAAGAAAGGACAGTCTCTTAAGCAAATGGTGCTGGGAAAATTGGATCACTGCATGAAGAATTATTAAACAAAGTCCCTACTTTACACCTTGTACAAAAATCAACTTACAAAAGATCAAGGATCTAAATCTATAATCTGATGCCATCAAATTACCAGAGGGAAACATGGAAATTCTGCAAGACATTGGTTTAAGCTAAGACTTCTTGGGAAATACCCCAATAGCATAAGCAATTAAGACAAAAATAAACAAGCTAAGAAGCTTCTGCACTGCAAAGGGAGCACTCAGCAAAGTAAAGAGGTAATTGACAGAATTAGAGAAAATATTTGCCAACTATGGAACTCATAAATGATTAATATCTAGGATATATAAAGAGATCAAGAAACTCAACAACAACAAAACAAAAAATCCTGTTAGGGAATTGGCAAAGGATAGGGACAGACATTTTTAAAAGGATGAAATACAAATAGCTAACACATGAAAAAATGCTTTGAAATCAGGGAAATGGAAATTAAACCACAATGACATTTCACCTCATCACAGTTGAAATCTGAATATCAAAAAACATATGCTGGTGAGGATGGGGGAAAAATGTACACTCATCCACTGTTGGTGGGAATGTAAACTACTACAACCATCATGGAAGACAATATGAAGATACCTCAGAAATCTGAAATTAGATCTGCCAAATGACTCAGCCATCTCACTCTTGGAATCTACTCAAATAAAATGAAATCAGCATATGATTTATTTGCACCCCCATGTTTATTGCAGCTGAATTCACAATAGCTAAGATTTGGAATCAACCCAGCTGTGCATCAACTAATGAATGGACAAAGAAAATCTGGAATCCAAAGTAAACAATGGGAATATTTATGAAAATACTAACTATGGAATTCTACTTAGCTATACACTATGTAATGCTATTCAGCTACAAAAAAAATGAAATCCTGTCTTTAAAATAAAATGTATGCAACTGGAAACTATTATTTCTAGTGAAATAAGTCAATCTTAAAAACACAAATATCATATGCTTTCTTTGATATGTGGCAATTAATTATAGTGTACAAAAATAGATAGGAATGAAATAGACATTTTGGGATATAGTTGTCATTTTTAAACCTTGTTTATATTCCTGTGGAACTGTGATCTTCCTACTTTTTATTTGTTGAATATTTTGATTACTGGCAAGTTATGCCTATTAATATAGAGTGAATTAAAAATGTATCTTTGCAAAAACTGATGTAAATAGGGGAGGTAAATAGGGAAAGGGATTAAGGGAAACAGAGAAGTTAAGGGGATGTGGTTGTCTTCTTGGAATTGTACCTAAGGAATGCATAAAATCTCTTGATATTAATAAAAATCAAAAAAAAGTCATTGGATGAAACATCAAAGAACCTGAATGCTTTTCCAGTGTTCATGATTAATGGGTGGTGTGCTTGGGTGAATAACTCATTCTTTTCTTCTCTTTTTGAATATTTTAGTTTTTTCTTTGAGACTTAGAGTTACAGACAGAGAGAAGAAGAGACAGAGAGAAACGTCTTCCGTCCACTGGTTCACTCCCCAAATGGATGCAACAGCCAGATCTGGGCAGATCTGAAGCCAGGAGCCAAAACAGGTGCAGGGGCCCAAGCACTTGGGGGGTCATCTTCCACTACGTTCCCAGGCCCTAAGCAGAGAGTGGGATCAGAACAGGAGCATCCGGGATTTGAACCAGTAACCATGCAAGATGCCTGCACCATAGGCAGAGGCTTAGCCTATTACACCACAATGCCGGCCCCAAATAATTCATTTTATTTTTCTTATAGAATATTACAGATTTCTCATCTAATATTGAATTACAGATTTATCAAAATACCTAAAATAGAAAGTGTTCAAATCTAGAGAAAAAAAAGTTTTATTACTGTTAAAAAGTAAGAGAATATTCTCTTTTTTTATGTTAAAGTCTTTTTAGCTATCTTACTAACATTACCCAAAACATCTGAATAGCAAAGGCTGTTTATTTAACATTCTGTGAGAAAAAGTGATAGAAGATAAGGTGAAAGACTCTCCATAGGTTCTTAAGAACTTGGAGGAATAGTGCTCAATAAATATTAGGCCATCAATATTTTAAAAGAAAATTGCATTATTGCTGCTTTAAGTTGTATGAACAGACTGCAATACAGAGGTGGTCATTAAAATTCTCTTTTACTTGAACCCTTCATCACCTAGAATTGTTTTATTGTTGTTGTTGTTAAATTGTCTCTAAAAAGTGTTATTTAGAAGTTTTAAAATTTGGATACCGGGACACATTCTTGGTCTAGTGGCTAACATTTTGGTTCACACACTTTCCACATTAGCTTTCTGGGTTCAAATCCCAGGTCCAATTCCTGATTCCAGGTTCCTGCCAGTGCAGATCTTGGGGGACAGCAGGTGATGATGGCTCAAGTGATTGGGCTCCTGCCACCCATGTTATAGATCTGGATTGAGTTCCCAGATCCTGGCTCCTAGTCATTATGAACATTTGGGGAATTAATCATAGGGTGGGATCTTTTTCCTGCTCTTTCTCTATATCTCAAATAAATTTTAAAAGTAATGAAATGTGGAAATGTAATAATATGAAGTATTTTTAAATAAATGTGGATCTTCTTTCACTTCTATTTCAAGACTTAAGTATATATTCCTACATCTACTATAGGACTCTAGTTGTGTGGACTCATGAAAATTGATGTTGAAGTAGAAGAGGAGAGTTTTTTTTTAATTCAGTCATGTTATGTTGATCAAACAAGCATAAAAAAGAGAAGAGATAAGAGGAAAAAAAGAAATAGGAGAACATGAGCTTCTGAAAATTTGAAAGTTTTGTGTATTAATTACCACTGGGCTCAGAAGAGGAGTTCTAGTGTATAGAAACTCAGAATACCTTGGACAAAGTTGGGAAGCATGATAGATAAAGAGAAACACTCAAAGAGAAGACAGATTAAGGTTCCATGGCCTATAGGCGACTCTTGATTGGGATAAGTCAGAAGAGGACAGGAGATAAACTCGGACTTGCAAAATAGGACCTGACTGGGGCAGGTGTCTGCCCCAGCAGTTAAGACACAAGTCCACGTCTGACATCAGAGTGCCTGGTTTCAATTTGCAAGTCATGACTCCAGCTTTCTCTAATGCAGACCCCGGGTAGAAGTTGGTGATGTCTCAAGTAGTTGGATCATTCCTGCCCAAGTGAAAGACCTATGTTGTATTTCTGGCTCCTGGTTTCAGCCCGGCCTAGTCCTAGTCATTGCACACATTTGGAGAGTGAACTAGTGTATGAAAGCTTCTCTCACTCTCTCTCTCTCTCTCTCTCTCTCTCCTTCTTTGTAACTCTACCTTTCAAATAAATAAATAAAATCTTCTTTAAAAAAAAAGCAGCATCGGATTTCCTACCCATTATAAACATCTCCTCTTGGCATAAATAGGCCAAGGGGCAAAAGGAGAAATAAGCCAGATTAGGCACATCACTTTCAGCCTGATCTATTGTACACCTAAACAGCCATTGTCCTTCCACAGAGAAAATGTTTTCCTCATTCAGAGCCCAACCAGAACAAGATTAAACCAATTCTGTATCCTGAATCGGGTTCTTTAGAAGAGTAACCCCAGCATTCAAAGTCTGGCTGGATCAATTTGCCAAACTTTCTCCAAGCACTGGGTAGATAAGCCTGAGTACCAGGTAAACTTCCTGCTCCTCAAAGGTCACTATTTCCCCTGAAGAAATTCTTTCCAGTTTCAATGGCTACATTCAAAACAGGAAAGTTATTTCATTATTAATTTCATAAATATTTACTGAGCAGACTATGCCAGGCACCTCCTAGACACTGAGAATAAAAGATAGAAACAAAAATCCCCACCTTCATGGAATTGTATACTGATCATGAGGACAGACTATGGAACAAGTGAATATATAGGTAAAATTGGTGAAATATATCGAATGTCAGATAAAGATAAGTTCTAGGGAGAAATTTTAATCTTTTGAGGCTGTCATCTGTCAGGAGAAAAGATGCAAGATGAGAAATGGGGAATCTTTAAATTGAGCAGCCAGAAAAAGACCTCATCTCCAGAGGTCAGACATGTCTTTGATAGTTTTGTGCAAGTACATATTAGCAAAGGGTGGGAGAAGGAGAATAAAAATGAAAAAAAAAAAAAAAAAAAAAACCTCTGGTGGTTTAAAAGTAGCCAGAACAAGTGGTGGGTGAGCAGGTCTGCTGCCCACTAGAGGATGAGACATGTGTTTGACAAGGTGATTCCATCACCCGGTGTTGGTGCCCAGGTTGGGAACCCAGTATCCAGCTTGCATCCTCAGTCTATGCTCTCTGAAGCTCTGAAGCAAGCAGAGGAGAGGGTTCTTTTTCTTTTTTTTTTTTTTTCTTATCTTTTTTTTTTTGACAGGCAGAGTGGACAGTGAGAGAGAGAGACAGAGAGAAAGGTCTTCCTTTGCCGTTGGTTCACCATCTAATGGCCACCACGGCTGGTGCGCTGGGGCCGGCGCACCGTGCTGATCCGATGGCAGGAACCAGGTACTTATCCTGGTCTCCCATGGGATGCAGGGCCCAAGCACTTGGGCCATCCTCCACTGCACTCCCTGGCCACAGCAGAGAGCTGGCCTGGAAGAGGGGCAACCAGGACAGAATCCGGCGCCCCGACCGGGACTACAACCCGGTGTGCCGGCGCCGCTAGGTGGAGGATTAGCCTAGTGAGCCGCGGCGCCGGCCAGGAGAGGGTTCTCACTGAGGGAACAAGGTAGATCTACTATCTTATCCTTTTCTAGCTTCCTGAAAGGGCCTCACCAATATGTTACTTATATGTTACTTTTTCTGGTTCCCTTTGTGGGTGCCATCTTCCAAGAAATGTAAGTCCTAATCTTTTTTCATCCCCCACGGCAAAACTAAGTCAGACTTCCTGTTATCACAATGTGGGGTATGATCTTCACATAAATAACACATCCATGGACCTGGTGCTGTTGCCTAGAAGGTAAACCTCTGCCTGCTGCATCAACACCCCTTATAGGTGCCAGTTAGAGTCTCAGCTGCTCCACTTCTGATCCAGCTTCCTACTAATGGCCTGAGAAAACAGTGGAAGATGGCCTAAGTCCTTGTGCCTCTGTACCCCCATGGGAGACCTGGAAGAAGCTTTGCTAATTTTTTTTAAATTTTATTATTTATTTATTTGACAGGTAGAGTTACAGACAGTGAGAGGGAGAGACATAGAGAAAAGTCTTCCATCCCTTGGTTCACTCTCCAAATGGCCAAAATGGCCAGAGCTGTACCAATCTGAAGCCAGCAGCCAGGAGCTTCTTCCTAGTCTCCCATGTGGGTGAAGGGGCCCAAGGACTTGGGCCATCTCCTACTGCTTTCCCAGGCCACAGCAGAGAGCTGTATTGGAAGAGGAGCAGCCGAGATTAGAACCGGTACTCATAGGGGATGCTGGCACTGCAGGTTTAGGATTAGCCTACTGAGCCACAACGTCAGCCCCTGTGGTTTTTAATTTTTTTTTTTTTTTTTTTTGACAGGCAGAGTGGACAGTGAGAGAGAGAGACAGAGAGAAAGGTCTTCCTTTCCCATTGGTTCACCCTCCAATGGCTGCCGCGGCCAGCGCGCTGTGGCCGGCGCACCGCGCTGATCCGATGGCAGGAGCCAGGATCCAGGTGCTTTTCCTGGTCTCCCATGGGGTGCAGGGCCCAAGCACCTGGGCCATCCTCCACTGCACTCCCTGGCCACAGCAGAGAGCTGGCCTGGAAGAGGGGCAACCGGGACAGAATCCAGCGCCCCGACCGGGACTAGAACCCGGTGTGCCGGCGCCGCTAGGCAGAGGATTAGCCTAGTGAGCCGCGGCGCCGGCCCGGTTTTTAATTTTATACAGCAACCCAGCTAGGCAATGTTGCCTGGATATGTGGTCAAACATTATACTAGGTATTTCTGAGAAAAAAATTGCTGATTAATATTTACACCAGTGGGTTTTGAGAAACTAAGATTATGACCCAAAATGTGGGCAGTTCTCACCCAATCAGTGGAAGGCCTGAATAAAACAATTCTTGCCCTAAGCAGAGCAGAGCCAATTTTACCTACAGACTGCCTTGGGTCCTACACTGCAGCTCTTCTCCAGATCTCAAGACTGCTGGTCTACCCTGCACATTTTGGACTTAACAATCTTCCACAATCATGTGAACCAATTCTTTCAAACAAATAAATCTCACCATGATAATTCCTGTTCTTCATTGGAAAGAACCATCTGTCCCTAGCTCTCTTGTCTGAGGTAATATATAAGCAATTATGTTTCCTTTCCCTTGTTTTTCAGTCTCAATAATACTCAATGAATTAAGCTACCACATAAAAGTATGCATTTTATCTTCACCACTGCAGGGAAAACCCCTTGAGGACATGAAACAACATGTGTACCATCACCACAGCATCAGTAGCACCTCAGACTGTTGACACTCAAGAAGGAGATGAGGGAAAACGTACGCAAATTGTACACTGAGAAACTAGAGAAAGGCTGTCCCAATTTAACCCCAAGAACTAGCCCAAGCATGCAGGTGTATCTGGTTCACTTTTGCATGCCATCCATGAAAAACCACTGACCAAGCAGACCTTCACACATTGTGGTTATGACAGTGCATTTTTGTCACTGGCTCCAATTCACATGCTTTAAACAGCAATTTGGTTTTGCTCTGGGCTCTCTTTTCATTTGAAACTCTATGAATGTGAAACCATTTGAATCAAACCAGATGGAAGCATTCAGAATGCCCTGCTGGTTCTTTTCAGCCCCCTTCACTTGTCAAATAACTGAATTTCATGTGACTTCAAGTAAACCCTCATCTAGGATTGCTTGTTTTCTCTGAATGAGAGTTCAGATTTCTCTAGCTTTCCTAGGTGTTTTGCAGGAAAAGTGAATCATCTTATAAATGACATATTTGCTTCTTCCTTTTCTTTGACAAAATACAAAAATATATGAGTAGGCATATAGCATGCATGTGTATTGTTTGCATACACAACTCACATTACATTATGCTCTTACTCTACTGCAGTTTATATGGGCCTATAATAATAGACCAGTTTGGGAATGATGTCTGTCTTAATGTTAACAAAAATGTGAAGATCAAATTTTCCACTATCACATACATTACTACTTGAGTATGTAAGCTTCCAGTGTGGTTGGCACATGACAAGCAAATAATACTTGTTCCAAATTCAACTTGGAACTGCAATGAAACATAAGCATTAGTGTCTTTTTAACTTCTGCAGCCTGAAGTTCACACAGAGCTAGGAAACAAATGGATTTGCAACTGTGGCATATACTCCTTTTCTGTTCCCCGTTTCCATTTAAGCTGTGCTTTGGAAGATCCATCTCTAACATAAATGGGCTAGAACTGACTGTCCAAATCCTGGCTTCATGACAAAATATTTTCCACCCAAACAACAAGGTGAGCAGCCCCTATTACGGAAAGGCCTTTTAGACTCATTTTAGAAACATGTATATTTGGGGCTGGCACTGTGGCATAGCAGGTAAAGCCACTGCCTGCAGTGCCAGCATCCCATATGGGAGCCGGTTCGAGACCCAGCTGCTCCACTTCTGATTCAGTTCTCTGCTGTGGCCTGGGAAAGCAGTAGAAGATGACCCAAGACCTTGGGTCCCTGCACCTGCATGTGAGACCTGGAAGAAGCTGAAGGCTCCTGGCTTCAGGTTGGCACAACTCTAGCCATTGCGGCCAACTGGGGAGTGAACCAGCGGATGGAAGACCTCTCTCTTTCTCTCTCTCTGCCTCTTCTTCTTTCTCTGTGTAACTCTGAATGTCAAATAAATAAATAAATCTTTTTTTTTTTAAAGAAACATGCGTATTTCAAATATGGGAGATTTTTTTAAGATTTTTATTTTTTATTGATTTAAAAGACAGATTTACAGAGAGATGAAGACAGAGAGAGGGAGATCTTCCATTTATTCGTTCACTCCCCAAATAGCTGTAATGGCAGGTCTCACACGAATGTTCAGGGTCCCAAGAACTTGGGCCATCCTCTGCTGCTGTCCCAGGCACATTGGCAGGGAGGTGAATTTGAAGAGGAGCAGCCAGGTCTCGAACCAGAGCCCATATGGGGTGCCAGCATCACAACGTAGCACTAGCCCCTAACTAAGCATTTTATATATAAACAACAGCCAAAAATGGGAATATTTCTGTATGGCATCACTTAGGAGAGGTTATTTTATTTTACAGCTGCAGACACAATAAGGAACAGAATGACATCTGTTAAAATAAAGACACGTTCTTTTAGATCCAAGATGGTAAATCACACATTCAAATGCAGTCCCTTTGTCCTTTTTATTCTTATTAATATTGTTGTGGTTTAGGGGAGGAGCAGAAAACCAGAGACTTGCTGCTTGCAAGCTGACCCAGCTATCCTGGAAAACCCCTGAGTGAACCTGCTAGATTCTGCTGATGGTTCTGCTTAGATAGTCAGAAGGCATTTACATTACCAAGATAATGGTCACATCTACTTAATGTCTGTGATATGCCAGGTGATTTGGAAACATTATTGATCCTTCGAACTATCTTTTATTTACTAGTTATCATTATATATTCATTTTTCTTATGAGGAAACAAAAAATTGATCAGTGGCAAGTAGGTTGCTCCCAATATGACAGAACTCATAAGTGACAAATTGAGTCAAATTTTAGAAAGATTTACTAAAAATTCAATGTTTTTTCTCCTGCTATGCTCCAGAACAACAAGATATTTTTCTTTCTTTTTTAAAAATTATCCTATTTTACTGCAGCTTTCTTGGTAATTCCAGATGGTTGCATATTTCCTACCCTTATAAATTAATATCGTTAGCTTCTCCTGTTTCAAATAGGGATTAAAAAAAGCAAAAACTATTCCAAAAAAAAAACAGAGAAGGAAAAAAGGAAGTCTTATTTTTTTCTAGAAAGAAAAGAAAGGATGCTTCTGTGAGGTTGAATAGTAGCCCCCCAAAAAGATATGTTGACATCCTAACCCCCATACCTTGGAATGCAACCTCATTTGAAATAAGTCTTACAGAGATAAGTGAGATCCTAAAGATGGGCTCTAATCCAGTATCACTGGTTTCCTTGTGGAAGGGGAAAACTTGGACAAAGGGATAGGCATAGAGGAAAAGCAATGTGAAGCCACATAGCCGTGTGACTGGAGTGATGCAGCAACAAGCTAAGGGATATCAAAAACTGCTGGGAGGGGCCAGCACCGTGGCTAACTTGGCTAATCCTCTGCCTGTGGTGCTGGCATCCCATATAGGCACCAGATTCTAGTCCCGGTTGCTCCTCTTCCAGTCCAGCTCTCTGCTGTGGCCCAGGAGGGCAGTGGAGGATGACCCAGGTGCTTGGGTGCCTGCACCTACATGGGAAACCAGGAGGCGGCACCTGGCTGCTGGTTTCGGATCAGCACAGCGCAAGCCGTAGCAGCCATTTGGGGAGTGAACCAACGGAAAGAAGACCTTTCTCTCTGTATCTCTCTCTCACTGTCTATAACTCTACCTGTCAAAAAAAAAAAAAAAAAAAAAAGCTGCTGGGAAACCATCAGGAGCTCAGAAAAGGCACAGAAGGATTACCTCCCAGGGTTCAAGGTCCTCTAGACACCTTGATTTTTTTTTATTTGTAGCCTCTAAATCTACAAGACAGTACATTTCTGTTGGTTTAAATCACCCAGATTAAGATGCCTTGTAATAGTGGGCCTAGGACAGCCTGCAAGGAAGGACATAAATGATTATAAAACTGGAGGAAATCCAAGCAGTGAGTGCTGGCCAGAGGTCAGGAGCCAAAGTACTGTGTGCAGACCCAGGGGGAGAAGGGTGAAGACTCAGGAGATGGTTGGAAACAGAGTAGAGCCCTTGATTATCAAAGCCCATTCATTAATTCCTGGTAATAGCATTTGTCCGATTAATTAGTTTTTTCCCAGAAGCATTGAATTAGAAGCAGTTACCAAGGGAAAGCCCGTAACCATGAATTGCTCTCCCTCAGTTGCCCCGGGTCACGGCTCAGGCTGCATGATGTCTCTGTGAAGTGTTGACTCAAACTAGACCAATCATTTGCTGAGCTGTGGGCACGTTCCCAACAAACACAGGAAGGTGAATGCCATGAAATAAGGGAGAAATGACTGGTCCCAGCTGAGATTTGGAATGAAGGGTGAAAATGTAAATAGTCTGTTCCAAATGGCAAGAGGTACAGGGAATATGTCTGAATCTCAGACCCAGTGCACAGAGAGCTGTGAAAAAGACTAAATACCCGGAACCAAAAGCACATTGGGAAAAGGGGTGGAGTCAGTGGACCTTAATAGCTGCTTTCTTCTAAGCAAATCTGCTCCCACCCTGTGACAAAATGCCAATTAGCATAGTAAATTGTTCATCCAGGTTCAAGTTGAGGGCTATAGATTCTTTATTCTCTTGTTTTCTCATTTATGGATATCACACTCAAAAAACCAATACAATACATTTTCTAAAAACAAAAACAAAAAGCAAAACTCTTTCTGGTCATAATCCAAGTCTCCAACTTTCTCTCCAAATTCTTAATTTTAAATCTTTTAAACAATAGAACCAGACAATGAGTCATAGGCAAGACTTTATTAAACTATGAAAAAGTCAAATTATCAATCCATTTTTAATTCTTGGCTTTTCAATTTTATAGCAATTAAAATATTCACTTCAGATAAGAAATTCTAAAATATACTCCAGTGGAAAATTTGTAACAGAAAAAACTATATCTGTTTTGTAGATTAGAGTGATTGCTGAAAATGGTTGTCTATAATGATTGCATATGAGTTTATTTGAGATTATTATTTTTGTAATAATAAATTGAAGTGGCCAGAAAATATCTGTTCACTTGTTAAGATGAGCATTCTAAATCACTCCACTGCTGGAGTAAATGAGATTGGTATATCAACACTGAATAACTATGACCTGGGCTATGAAATACTGAAAGCAAATGAAAGCCCTCTGGAAATGCCATCTTCCACAACCCTCCCCCATACATATACAGCCAAGACGCTTCCTATTTTGTTAACGCAGGAAACATTTGTGGGACAAATGTGGAGTAGGAAGAATTGGATCATGCTACCAAGTCAGCCAAATTTGAAATAAATCAGAAGTTAAGGTTACAGATATCCATGTCCTGTTTCTTCCCCTCTGCTTGTTCACTTTTCAAGACCCAGTCAAAAACTTGTAGCCTTCCATGACCTCTTCTCTCTCTGTTTTAATTTTTAAATTTCAGAACCAAACATTGTTTCCTTTAATTGACATACATTTAATGCGCATACATTTATGTTTTAAGGAAAAGACCATAAAGACCTCCAGGCATTGGACATTAAACACAGACAACCAGTTGTACACTTATGTTAGTATTTTCAATAAGAATCATACAACATGAAAGAGTTGAAGATCAAATAATGTATTTTAAGCTGAAAGACTGCTGCCAATAAGGTTTATCAGCATTAGCCACATCCCATCTCCATGCAGCCAACCTTGAGAGGTATCTGCCTATGCATGAAAGAATTCCATTCCTAACAACTCCTGGGACTGAAGCAACATCAGGATGGTCACTGGTTTTTTTTCAAAGCTTTCGTTATCAAGAGTTTGATCACTGCTCATGTGTATTCTCCACCATACAGTTTTCACTCCCCAGAGAAACCCAGAATCACTCACAGTGTTGAAGAAACCTTCTCAAAAAGGCAGATTTCAACCTAATATGCATTATGAAGCAAGCTGGCAAGCTGCCAGTCCTCCATTGGTTAAATATTCCTATCTGAATGTGGGTACATGACTTAAAATCATCTTTTTCTATGCTCTCCAGATAATTGGAATTAAGCAGGGAAAAATTATTTTATGTACTTGCTTCATGTGGTATGGATTTCAATTAATTTCTCACTCCAGCAGACACTTCAGAGTAACCTGGAATATCATCCTCCTTCTTAGAGCATGAAGTGCACTACTATTGATAACCAATCTCTCTTTTTCTCTCTCCCCTCCTACCTCTCTCTCTCCTCTCTTCCCTTCCTCCTTCTCTCCCCCAATGTAAAATTGTACTTGTAACACTTTCATAAATGTTAAAAACAGAGCTATGTGTTTTGTGATTTCTCTGGCATTGCTTCATACCACCAGTCAGTCATTCCTGCTCTCCAAACTTGATGAAATCATAATGATTCATAAGCTTTGGTTGGAATGGCTGTGCAGTACACTCTTGTAGAGGCAATATGCCGATTACATTACCCAAATAGGTGGGTTTAACAATAATAGAATACTTACACCATTCACTAAATCTAATGTGTCAGAGAGTCATATAAGATTTTAGTATATTTGACACAACGAGAAGTAAGCCAGCATACATATATGGAGCTTTGGCACTAGCAGGATCTCTCTCTCTCACTCTCTTCCTTGGGGTGAACAAGGTAGAACTGAATGACAATCTTTCAAGGGTGTTCTGAGTAAGAGGTGACTCCAACCTAGGCATCTTCAAATTCCATGGAGTCAAGATTCTAACAAGGATGCCAAACTGATTGGAAAGAAAGACATAAGAACAAAGATACTCTTGTTTATGCCAAAAAACAAGAGTGTCAATTTGTTAAGTCAACAACAGGAGTCACTGTGCACTTACTTTTCATGTAGGATCTCTGTCCTTAATGTGCTGTACATTGTGATTTAATGCTATAACTAGTACTCAAACAGTATTTTTCATTCTGTGTTTCTATGTGAGTGCAAACTGTTGAAACCTTTACTTAATATATGCTAAACTGATCTGTATATAGAGAGAATTGAAAATGAATCTTGATGTGAATGGAAGGGGAGAGGGAACGGGAAAGGGGAGGGTAGCGGGTGGGAGGGAAGTTATGGGGGGGGCAATGTAATCCATAAGGTGTACTTTGGAAATTTATATTCATTAAATAAAAGTTAAAAAAAAAAGAACAAAGATACTAAAGTAAAATAATTTAAAGAGTCAGGTCAACAAAAAATGGCATCTCATATAATCTGATGGAAATAAAAAAATTATCAGAGTCCAGATCAAAATGAAGTACAGACTTATAAAAAAGGGGAAAAAAGAAGATAAAATAGAAAAAAGAGATAAAAAATAAAACTTAGAAATTTTCTAATTCCAAGTGTCAAAGGGATCACATAAATAAGACCAACTGTCTGCTAATAACAATAGATAGAATTAAAAAGGAGAGAATGATCCAACATGGGAAGCAGGCCACACAGCAGACTCATAGAATGACAAATGCCCTAAACATCACTCTGGCCTTGGAATCAGCTCTTAAGTCATTCAGATCTGCTAAAAAGTCCATGAGAGCAAAGCCAAGACACTGTGGCAAAAAAGACCTACATGAAGAATCTCTGTGAGTGAGATTCCAGTGGAAAAAAGGGCCATCAAAGAAGGAGGTACATTTCTCTGAAGGGAGGAGAGAACTTCCACTTTGTTTATGTCCCTGTCTAAATATTGACAGTGTTTGTGGACTCAAATGGCTTCCATAACCTTGGCAGCTCATGACAAGAGCCTTGAGTGATCACTGAGGTTATAAAATAAGACTGTCGATTGTTAAATCAACAATAGGAGTCACTGTGCACTTGCTCTGTGGGGAGCAACTGGGAGCAACTCGGACTAGACTAAGTTACTGGAATTAAGACTTATTCTATGCATCTGCTCTCCCACAATATGGCTGCTGAGAAGGGAGAAACAGCTTCTACACAGCTGCCTCCAGTTCAACCAATAAACTGTAGGACCTACTCCTGATTGGAGGAGAGCAGCGTACTCGGCGTGTGGGTAGCAGAGTTGGGATTGGTGGAAGAGGACTATAAAGGAGGAGAGAGACAACATGCACCAGGGAACATCTATCTGAAGGAACACCTGTGCAGCCCCCGAGAGAGCCGGCCGGCGGTGTGCCGCTCCCCCACGGAAGTGGGGAATGTGGCAGGGGGAACCGCCCTTCCACGGAGGTGGAAGGGACGGCAGCCAACCCGGGAAGAACCAGCAGCAAACCCGGGGAGGGCCGAGCAGACAAAAGAACAGCGCAGGGTCCTGTGTCGTTCCTCCACGAAGACGGGGAGCGACATTGCTCCCCATGTAGGACTTCTGCCCTGAATGAGTTGTAATATGAGAATTAATGGTAAAACTTGTCTTCAAACGCTTTGTGTGTCTGTGTGGGTGCAAACTGTTGAAATCTTTACTTAGTATAGAGTTGGTCTTCTTTATATAAAGATAATTAAAAATGTATCTTAATGAAGGATGAGATGGGGAGGGAGTAGGAGGTGGGAAGTATTGGGGGTGGGAGGGCAGGTATGGGGGGAAGAACAGCTATATTCTTAAAGCTGTACCTATGACATTTATATTTATTAAATAAACTTTCCAAAAAAGGAAATTGTTTATTCCATTCTCTGCATTTAAAGATAAGGAATTGAGCAAAAACAATGCAGTGATCATTATAAAGCCACCCATCCCTGAGTAAGAGTAGAGACAAAACCCAGAGAACACCAACCCCAACCCCAACCCCAGTTCAATTCATTCTCTACCATTTGAAGGCAAATTCACATAAAAGGATGAAATTCTGCAGGCAACATTAAAGACATCTAATGGTTACTGGATAAATTCATTCCATAATTTCAGGTCATGGATTTCAATACTATTATTTATAGGAGCTTCTTTTTAAAAACTGAAAATTTCCATCGTCAAGTACGTTTTGGATTTGAACATCATTTCCTGTCATTCTGGGAGAGTGAAAGAGAAAAAAGCAAGTCACTTCCACTTTGCTAAAACAGTGCCTTCAACATAACGCATCTCAATTCTAGTGTCTTTCTAACAAGACACAAATCCAAAACAAATTTTCCAATCCATTCTCCCCTCCCTTAATAATTTATCACTTGGCATTAAAGAAATAGGTTTTTTTTTTCTCTCCCTCAAGAACAACTTTGAGCAGAGAACATAGTGTATCATACAAAATATCACATTGAATGCATTGCAACTGGGAACCACGTGGTCCTGACATTTGCTGCTGTCTTATCTTTACTAGTGCCATGTCCAAAATTTACAATCTGCTGGAACATATTTAGAGTCTACAAATTTGCTTCAGTGACACTCTCTGGTTGTGGGAAACCTCCTTGGGGATATAATTCCTCAGTCCTCACAAAACCAAACGTTCCATCATCATGAAGCCTTGTCATCACCCAGGCTGCAAGTATCAAGGCAGCTGTGAGATGAAACATAAGATTGGTCAGAGGGCAGCTAGGAAAAGATGATAAGAATGTAAGAATCACTAAAATAAATCAGACTCATGACCTAATTGCCTAAGTGCCATTCTCACCTTATAGCATCAATTAAAGTAAAATTGTAGTAACAATTTCTTAGTATAATGGAAGCGAAGAGTACATTTGGTAACTTCTGAATCCTTGCCCTTTTCATTTCTTCTGATTGCCTGATGCCTGCTCCAGATCTGAACCCCCATGTCCTCGCCAACTGTGGAAACATTACCCTTCATACACACAGCTTTGCCCATCCTTTGCAGCTCCCACCTCACAGAGCAACATATATCTTTCAGCGTATAGCTGAAAGGTAGTCCCTTAAGAGACTTTATCTGAAAATACAAGTTAGAGCCGCAGTTCATCTGTTCATCCTCTCCAAGACATTTTAATCTTAGAAGAACTTG
Organism: Oryctolagus cuniculus; assembly: GCF_051225735.1. Taxonomy (NCBI): domain Eukaryota; kingdom Metazoa; phylum Chordata; class Mammalia; order Lagomorpha; family Leporidae; genus Oryctolagus; species Oryctolagus cuniculus. Next base: position 17,315,703 of record NC_142870.1, on the reverse strand, counting down.
CTGATCCATAGGAAAGAATGTCTACCACTGAGATTTTGGCTGACATGTCTGGGGGCTCAAAGGCCATCTCAGAACTTTGGAAATCCCACTAGATGAGCTTTCTCCTTAAGCAGATATTCTCAGCTTTAGGATGGAGCCAGAATGGTGGAACTCACATGACTTTAGACTAAGAAGAGTAAGGAGCTCATGCTATTTCCCCAAGCGATAGCTTAGCAAATCACTTTACTTCCGATCCTCCATTTGTTCATCTGAAAAATGAGATTCAGAGTAGATAAACCGAAGCTCTTCTAAGGATATCACAAATCTGTGACCTACATGAGAGCATTTTACAAACATTAATCACCCTCATTATCAAAATGATGTCAATAATTAAGGAAATACCTTCTGATGAAGTCATCTTTCCAGAATATTTTTTTAAAAGTACATGTGGGGAAATTTTTTCTGGAAAAAGTCAGATAGTAAATCATTTTGGATTTGTAGGTTAGTTTCTATCAACTATGAAACTCTGTAGTTGTAAAGAGAAAGTAGACACAGACAATGTGCAAAGGAGTAGGTCTGGATAGACTTGGCCCACAGAATGATTCCTGTTCTAAAGAAAGGAGTACCAAAATAGGGATATACATTCATTGCAAAATGACAGAGCCAATGTATCCATCTATTTTTAAGCTAAAAGTAAACATGGTATCATTTGTTGATTTGAAATGTAGAATCATTCATTGATTCTATGTCCTAAATCCCTCCAGAGTTCATTCTCCCATCCCCAAATTTACTGATGCCTCCCAAGTGCATCATCTGTCTGTCATTTGGACCATTGTTCTGTTAATCAATCTCTTGCCTTCCAGTTTCCCCTGCTTTAACATCCACTTAAACACATTTTATCCAAAATGCCTAGCCATTTCTTCTTTGGCAAGTGTGTGGCCTAGGGACTACCATTATCAAGACAGACTGGGGGCTGGTTGAAAACAAATTCTTGGGCAGGTGTTGTTGTGCAACAATTTAAGATGTAGCTTGGGACACCCACATCCCTTATGGGATTGTCTGTTTCATGTCCTGGCTTTTCTTCACTTCCTATCCAGCTTTCTGCTGAAGCCATCTGGTGGTTGTAGACAATGGCTCATGTATTTGGGTGGCTGCCACCCATGTGGGAGACCCAGATGGAGGTCCTGGCTCCTGGCTTTGACCTGGCCTAAACCTGGCTGTTGCAAGCATTTGAGGAGTTAACCAACGGAAGCAGGATCTCTCTTTCTCACTGTCTCTTTCTCTCTGTCACTCTGCCTTTCAAATAAATGAATAAATCTTTAAAAACACAGATGAGCTATACTCATGAAAATATTGGATCACAATTTCTAGGGGTGGGACCTAGAATTCTGCATTTCATTTAAAAAAGTTTTAAATCTACTTAAGAGGCGGAAAAACAGACAGAGGCCAAAAGATAGACAGAAGAGAGCTCCCATCTGCTGGTTCACTCTCCAAATGCCCAGAGTGGCTGGGTCTATGTGAGCTGAAGGCAGGAGCTGAGAACTCAATTCAGGTCTGCACGTGGGGGACAGGGACCCAACCACTTGAACAATCACTTGCTACCTCCTGAGATGTGTATTAGCAGGAAGCAAAAATTGGGAGTGGAACCAGGACTCTAACCCAAGCCCTGTGATATGGGATGCAGATGTCTCAAGTGGCATATTAACCTCTCTGCCTATGAGAGTTTAACCTTTCTCACCCTCCCCCAGTAATCCCCTTGTATAGTAAGCTTTGGGAGCCATGGGCATAGAGGAAAAGATCCAATCTCCATTTCTACTCCTTAGTCCACATTAACAGGGTCAAACTGGTCTACTCACTGATTTTACTGCATGCATAGATCTGGAGAAAATGAGATAGAACTGGTTGTCATGGTAGTTGAGTGTTTCTTCAGGTTTTCTTTGGAAGCATAAGCTGGAACCCCCAGGGGTGCTGTTTGTTTTTGTCTGCGGAGGAATTTTCCCTCCCACAAGCCCAGGCATCAGTCTGTGCTCACAGGCTCCAATGTGTGGGGGAAGGTGGATGACTCTGGGAGGACATGGACTCTGAGTCATGAGCAGGTCCTCTTCACTGGCACTTTTTGTTGGCATTCAGTGAGAAGGCTGATTCTAGGAGGAGGGACCATTTTACCAAATTACAGGAGCAGGGTCTGTATCCCCCAAAGCTGCACTAGTAACTGGCTCAATAAATATTTGCCAGATGAATGCATAACTTGAAGAAGCAATCAATCAGTAAATGAGTAAATGCATAAATAGTTCAGACTTGGGGAGCGAGTGAGCTGAGTACGTTGAAAGGCATTTTTGTTATGCAGGGGCCTGATTTTTGACAGGATAATTCAACACATCTGCTTGTTGGTTTGCTCTTTGGGAATGAGATTCTGGAAAAGGCTGAATATAAGAAATGGCATGAATTATACCTTCTTTCTGTGATTATTCTCTCTGTGATTTCACTATTAACCAAAGCCAATAAATAGCAACCTATTAATTTATTCATTATTCCTACTGTTGAAATTATGACGAGGCTCCGACATAACAGTTTCCCTCTATCATCATTTTTTTGGAAAAGTAGAACATTCTTTAGAAGCATATGTGCATGTGGGTGTGGGTCTGTGGTGCCTGGTGTGGGGGAAGAATCATGGAGTCCTGGAAAAAGTCATGCATTCAAGCTCAAAAAGCAAATTGCACCTATTTCAGCAAATTGGAAATTGATGGTGTGTAACTCTGAAGACCTAGCAGTGGCTATCCTTTCCATCCAGGCTATTATTAACTGGTAATATTTCTCTCGTAAATATTCAGTTACCACAGCAACAGGAGTCATGTCATATGGACACAAGGGCTCCCTGACTTTGCCAGAGAAATAGATGACGTTTTAAATAAATTTTTAAAAATGTGAAAAGGCTTGCCAGAAGCAATACTTTTGAGATACTCAACTTCATTTTTACTTGAGATAAAGGAAAGAAAAGAATTTCAATGAAGTGGTAGCTGAATGATTTTTGCGACTTCTACTCCAATATATTGTATCTAGTGTCTTTCCAGCAATATAGAAGTGCCTCTCTTCCTACCTAAGCCAAATACTTCCCTATGCTCAGAGATGCTTACCTCTACTTAGCTGTCTCTACTTCTCAGCTATGCTGTTTTTCAATCCTCTATTTTCAAGCTGTTCCCCCATTATATCTCCCCATCAGTATTAAAAAATCACTATGCGTATACATAAACATACAGATCAAAAAACACAGCTCAATAAAATACTTAAGCTAAGCACACCTAGGTAAAAACTGCACAGTCAGGGCCAGAGCCGCGGCTCAATAGGCTAATCCTCCGCCTTGCGGCGCCGGCACACCAGGTTCTAGTCCTGGTAGGGGTGCCGGATTCTGTCCCAGTTGCCCCTCTTCCAGGACAGCTTCTGCTGTGGCCAGGGAGTGCAGTGGAGGATGGCCCAAGTGCTTGGGCCCTGCACCCCATGGGAGACCAGGAGAAGCACCTGGCTCCTGCCATCAGATCAGCGCGGTGTGCCGGCCACAGCACGCCGGCCACGGCAGCCATTGGAGGGTGAACCAACGGCAAAGGAAGACCTTTCATTCTGTCTCTCTCTCACTGTCCACTCTGCCTGTTAAAAAAAAAAAAAACTGCACAGTCAGAAATAGAATATAAGAGTACCCAAAAAAGCTCCCTATAGCTTATTCCATATACTCTCCCACTACCCTAAAAGAAAGCACAGTAAACTGATTATATTTCAATGTGAAATTTATGCAAATGATGTTTTATAGTGTGTTCTTAGTGTCTACCTTCACCCACTCAAAAATATGAATAATAAAATAATCCATGTTATTACATGCAGCAGAAGTCAGTTCATTTCTTTCCTGTTCTAGTTTTATAGGGCTGCTGTTACAAAATACCAGTAATGGGGGGTTTACTCAACAGAAATTTATTTCATGACACTTCTAGGATCTAGAAGTCTGAGATCAAAGTGCTGGTGGGTTTGATTCCTTCTGAGGGCCATGGAGGAGAAATCGTTTCATGCCTTTCAGCTTCTGGAGGGTTGCTGGTAATTTCTAAATTGCAGGCAATTCATGGCTTGTGTGTGTGGTATTCTCCCTGTGTACATCTCTCTTTTTTGAATGGCATGGTTTTTAGTCATACTGGACTAAAGGACCATTTCACTCCAATATTACTTCATTTTAATTTAACTAATCATATCTGCAGTGACATATATCCAAATAAGATCACATTATGTGGTTCAAAACTTAAAGTTTCATTGCACGTGGTATGGAAAACAATTCAAACCATAGAATGTGCTATAAAATACACACACACACACACATATATATATATAAATCATAAAATTTAACAATTCATGATGTTGTCTTTGCATATTTAGTTGTTCTCAGGTTAAGGCCATGTTACAAATAGATCATGGTCGATATCAGACAAAAACAACATAGAGTTTGTCTTTGGTGTTGTTCTGGGGCCCCTGACTCTATATTTTCCTCCCTCTTCAATGTCTTTTTCCAGCAGGCCGGATCCTATGTTCACTGATTAACAGCTATTAAGAAGTCATTCTCTGATTTGATCTTTAGATGTTGCCTCTGTCCATACTTCCCTTTAGAAAGAGATTCTAGATCAGTAAACCTTCAAGCTCAGTGAAATGAATATCAATATATGCAACAAATATTTGGAGGAAGCTTGGTGTGTTATGAGGTTTTCACAAGTCAAACAAAGTAAAGTGATGATGATTTTCATTACGTGATCTGACATAGACATAACATGCTAATAGATATCACAGAATAAAATGGTCATAGATTTGCATCCGTGATTGCCACAACAAGCATGCCCCCCACACACACAAAGTAATACCCACCTTGAATATCAGAAACATAGGGGCTAGTGTTATGGTATTCCAGGTTAAGCCACCACTTGAGATATCAGCATCTGTTATGAGTGCCAGTTGAAGTTCTGGCTGCTCCACTTCTGATCCAGCTCCCTGAGAGTTCACCTGGGAAAGCAGCAAGAGATGGCTTAAGTGCTTTGGCCCCTGCTCCTCATGCGGGAAATCCAGACGGAACTGCAGAAACCGAGTTTCATCCTGGCCCAGTCCTGGCCACTGCAGCCATCTGGGGAGTAAACCAGTGGATATATGATCTCTCTCTCTCTCTCTCTCTCTCTCCCTCTCTCCATCCCTCCCTCCTTCACCTCCTCGCCCCTCCCCTTCTTTGTAACTCCACATTTCAGATAAATAAATAAATCTTCAAAAATAGTAGGAACTTAGAAATAAAAGCCATTATTCCAAAGGTCTGGGAGTCAAGTGAAACTTTGCTGAGCCAGAATGGACGCCCGCTTCAGGCAGGAATATGTGGTTGGTTTAGTTATACCTGTGTTTCTTCTGAGTTCCAAAGTTCAAGGGCAAGAAAAGCAAGGTTAGTGTACAGATATGTTTCTCTTTGGCTTCCATCTGCCAATACTTCGGTAGCTAAGATATGTCACATGACTGAATACCCTTCAGTGGGACAGGGAGATATATTCCTACCATGGAGACGAGGGGAGTGAATATTTGCTGAGCACGGAGGAAATTTACCACAGGAAAGATAAGAAGCTTCTATGGTTAATGGTGGGGAAAAGAACTGGAATTATTTATCTTTAGTCTGATGATTGCCTCAGGTCAGCTAAGGATTTCCAGCCCACAGAGTTCTCTGATGAGTTGACAATATATAACAGTGGTGATTAGTCTCCTAGGACTACCACAACAGATACCACAGGCTGGTTGATTTAAATAGCAGAAATTAATTTTCTCACAATTCTGGAGGCTGCAGGCCAAGATCAAAAGGTGGGCAGGGCTGTTTCTTCTGAGAACTTTCCTTTTGGTTTGCAGGTGGCCACTTTGGTCTTTCCTCTGTACCCAAGTCCAACAGTTGCATTGGATTAGGACCCACCCTAATGACTTCATTTTAACTCAATTTCCCCTTGAAAGGCCTTGTCTCCAAATATGGATACATTCAGAAGTCTTGAAGGTTGAGATTTCAACATAAGAAATACAGGCTTTATGATTCTTGACCATAACAGTGGCCAAAAGCAAAGACTCTGGAATCAAACAGAAGTGGGTTTGAAACCTGCATACATCTCCAAGGCTCAATTTTCCCGTCTCTAAGATTGAAGATCATAACATCTCAGCAAATGGTTGTGCAATTGTTTTCAGGAGTAAATAAAATAATTCACACAAATATCATATTATCTGACATAATATAGTAAAACTCACAAGTGATGATGGCTGCTGTTATTATTTTATTATTAAAATATACTAATAAGGAATATTCTATGCACCAGGCATCACAGGCAACAAATACTTAGCAACAAATACACAGAGGCCAGTGCTGTGGCATAGTGGTTGCATAGTGGATAAAGCCGTTGCCTTTGCATTCCATAATGGCACCATTTTGGGTCCCGGCTGCTCTAATTCTGATCCAACTCTCTGCTATGGCCTGGGAAAGTAGTAGAACACGGTCCAAGTCTTTGGGCCCCTGCATCCACCTGGGAAACTCAGAAGAAGGTCCTGGCTCCTGGATTTGGATTGGCACAGCTCCAGCTCCGGCAGTTGCAACCATTTGGGAAGTAAACCAGTGGATGGAATATCTCTCTCTCTCTCTCTCTCTCTCTCTCCCCCTCCCTCTCTGCCTCTGCCTCTGCCTCTCTGTAACTCTGTCTTTCAAATAATTAAGTAAATCTTTAAAAAAAATTAAAAGAGAGAAGCCAATTACAAAGTGCTTACTGTAAGTTACATTACAGGGATGGGGATTTGACCTATTGGTTCTGCATCTCCTAAGGGAAGGCCCAGGATCATGTCATCACTCTGGTCCCAAGTACAGGTTCCTGCTAATGCACCCTTAGAAGTAGTGGTGACCATTCAAGTATGTGGGTTCCTGCCACCCATGTGACAAATCTGAATTGAGCTCCACACCACTGGCTTTGGCTTAGGCCAGGCCTGACTTGTGTGGGCCTTTGCAGAGTGAACTAGCATTTGGGAGATCTCTCTCTCTCTATCTCTACCTCTCATCCTCTTTCCTTCCTTCCTTTTCAAATTAAAAAAAAAAAAAAGTATGCCACAGCATCAGAGAAAATAATATACCTTAATTTGTGGGCCAAGAGCACCTACTAACTGCTATTAAGTCTTTTCATGGTAACTTATTCAGAGGAAAAAGACTAAGAAAACTTCCCTGCAAAGATTTTCTTAACTAGATCACAGACAGTTGTGTGGGTTTTGTAGCTAATGAAACTGGGGCACATGGAAGTTTCATGATTTTACTGTCAACTTGGAGTTATCGGAAGATAAGCTACTACTGGAATCTGGTCTTTTCCTACAAGTGTGGGTCCCAGCTATAAACTGAACTGACTTTACTTCTGCCTTTGCTTTGATGATCATACACAGCTTGATTGGAAAGTTGCACTCTGTAATTTCACAGTGATTACATGCCCCTGAAGATCATTTTGTAAGTAAATGTTTTGAAACCAAAGATAATCATTGTTATACAACCATAACCCTTTTTCTTATGCCATATTCTCCACCAAGAATTTAACCAAGCTGAAGTTGCACTTCAGAGTCTCCGTAGCTGGCCCGAGGTTCTGCTGCTCTGCGTTTCTGGAGTTCTAATGCCAAGGCTCTATCTGGAGATGAATTACGGTGCTCTGTCCTGCAGGATAACCTCTTCCCTTCCCACTGAGGAGCAAATGTGCAGAAAGCTGCCGCAGTGCTCTCAGCACAGGCGTTGGCAAATATAACAGCTAAGATGAGTCAGAACAGAGACCTTGCATAATAAGACATTCGAAAGTAGAACATCCTGTCCAGAGCTCTGAAATATGCCCCAGCTATCTGGATATTACAAACGTCCTCTCTTCTGATAAATTTCTAATTGCTTGGCCACATTATCTCCAGGAACATCTCCAGGTTCAAGAGTTCTCCACTCTAGGTTAATAATTCAGAGATACCCCTACCTAATACCTCTAAGGGCAGCTTGTGATGTTGGCCTTTCTTAGTTCTGTAGTGTTAAAGCACTTTTATAATATTAAACAAGTAAATAGTGCCTCTAGATCTAGGTAATCTACATTTCTTGCATTTTCAAATCTACCTGGGAAAGTAATAAAAATTTAAGTTATGTCCTCTTATAGACTTACAGAATAAATAAATCTTAGTGACATCACACACCACAGCCTATTCCTACTTTGATCAATAGACTGTGATTTCCTTCCAGCACCCCTAAACCACCACCACAACCATATACAGCCCAGTCTCGAACTAACTTCTAGGAACAATCATGGTGATGCCCTCTCTAGGTAAATAATAGACACATAAATTAGGCTTAATCAATATCTCCTGGGATTTTGAATTTATAGAGCTATGCAAGCTCAGAAAGTAGCACAATTATTTCAGCTACAGTGTCCTGATGAAATTACTAATTAAGCAGTTGTTTGTGCATTTCCTGTATAGTGCCACTTTTTAAACATATTCTCCAGATTTCCCTTCAGTGAGCTACCTAGTACCATCATGTAATCAGTTTGTATTACTTTTGTGTGTGTGTGTGCATGTGTGTTCATATATATAACTAATACCAGTTTCATCATCATGTCAATAGGCACAGCTAAGTGTAAGTTTTCATAACACACCAAATTTCACTCTACATAAGCTCCCATAGTACATAGAAACATTTATACAAATTATTCCCTATGAATAGACTTCAAGGGCCTATAATTTCTTAAGTTATAACTAATTCAAACAACCTTTGATAATGACCTGTACTAATTCTCTATGCCAAAAAAGAAATATGTATCAAACAAATCCCTCTATAGATTAGCATGCAAACTCGGCCCCACATCCATATTGCTTTACAGATTAAATCACTAATTCTGAATACCTACAGACACCTCAGATATCATGAATATTTTAACAATGGTGAATATGTGCTTTTCCTTTACCGTCATAATAAAGTTTTGAAATAAATAGCTATAGACTTAATTATGCAATGGGTAAATCATCCTATTAGGATTTTTGTTACCTTTGACTTTTTCTCTCTTGGCAAAATCCTAGGCTATGAATTCTATCTGATACATGAATTGCAGAGTACATAGTCTTGGGGATGAGATCAGATGTGGCTCTTCTGATGGCTTTATAGGTCATTATTCATCTTGTCCAATATCTCCTTCTCCAGAGGGCTACAGGAAAAAAAGAATCACAAATAAGCTTTTGTTTTTAGTATCATAAAGACCTAAAGTTGAAAAGAATCACAAAAAACATGATATTCTCTAAACCATGCCATATTGGCATCTTGAGTTTTATTAGTCAAGTTATTTTATTCTTACTTATGGTCTATATCTATGTCTAAGTCAAAAACTGAACCTATTAATCAAAGTCTACAGACCTAAAACAGACCTCAAGGAAATAATTAAAATGGGAAAGTGTAAGTTGTAGGTGCAGCAACTATCATGAATTTTGGAGACTTCATTTCACAGAGCACATGAAGGTTAATCCATTGGGGACACCCTGGTTAATGAATAGGCCAGGTCCTTTATGAAGCAGGACAGAGAGAAATATAGAAGATTTATCTCGATTCTGTCACTTAACATAGTGTAGTCTTACTAGATTATTTATTAAATAAGAATAAAATCTACAGTTTACTAAAAAAACAATGAGACAGAAAAACCTATGAGATGGTTTCTCTAATAGTTCACAGACGTCATATTTTATGAGTTCATTGGTTTTATTTAGGAAAAATATTCACAAATATACTACGCACACTTCTTTTTCCATAAAATATATTTCAACCAGAAATTAACATTTATATTGGTTTAACTTTTGTTTGTCTTTTAGATTATTCTAACAAGCCTTTGAATTTATAAATTCATGTGTACAATACAGTTTTTTAACTTTCATTTAATGAATATAAATTTCCAAAGTACAGCTTATGGATTATAATGGTTCCCCCCCCATAACTTCCCTCCCACCCGCAACACTCTCCTTTCCTGCTCCCTCTCCTCTTCCATTCACATCAAGATTCATTTTCAATTCTCTTTATATACAGAAGATCAGTTTAGTATATATTAAGTAAAGATTTCAACAGTTTGCATCCACATAGAAACACAAAGTGAAAAATACTATTTGAGTACTGATTAAATCATTAAATAGTTATAGCATTAAATCACAATGTACAGCACATTACGGACAGAGATCCTACATGAGGAGTAAGTGCACAGTGACTCCTGTTGTTGACTTAACAAATTGACACTCTTGTTTATGGCATCAGTAATCATCTGAGGCTCTATGGAAGCCTTTTGAGTTCGCCAAATCCGATCATATTTAGACAAGGTTATAGTCAAAGTGGAAGTTCTCTCCTCCCTTCAGAGAAAGGTACCTCCTTCTTTGATGACCTGTTCTTTTCACTGGGATCTCACTCGCGGAGATATTTCATTTAGGTTTTTTGTTTGTTTGTTTGTTTGTTTTTTGGATTTCCATGCCTGTAATACTCTCATGGGCTTTTCAGCCAGATCCTCATGCCTTAAGGGCTGATTCTGAGGCCAGAGTGCTGTTTAGGACATCTGCCATTCTATGGATCTGCTGTGTATCTCACTTCCCATGTTGGATCGTTCTCTCCGTTTTTTATTCTATCAGCTAGTATTTGCAGACACTAGTCTTGTTTATGTGATCCCTTTGGATCTTAGTCCTATCATTATGATCAATTGTGAACAGAAATTGATCACCAGGACTAGTGAGATGACATTGGTACATGCCACCTTGATGGGATTGAATTGGAATCCCCTGGTATGTTTCTAACTCTACCGTTTGAGGCAAGTCAGCTTGAGCATGTCCCGAATTGCACATCTCTTCCCTCTCTTATTCCCTTCTTATTTCAACACTTGAGAATAGCTGTGTATTGATTACAGTATTCAACCAAAAGTATTAAGTAGAACAAACAAAAAAAATACTAAGAGGGATAACGTATTAAGTTGTTCATTAACAGTCAGGGCAAGGGCTGATCAAGTCACCGTTTCTCATAGTGTTCATTTCACTTTAACAGGTTTCCTTTTTGGTGCTTGGTTAGTTGTCACCAATCAGGGAGAACATATGGTATTTGTGCCTGTTGGACATTTGGATTTTCTCTTTTGAAAAATGTCTATTGAGGTCCTTGGCCCATGGCTCAAGTGGGTTGTTTGTTTGTTGTTGTGGAGTTTCCTGATCTTTTTGTAGATTCTTGTTATTAATCCTTTATCTGTAGCATAGCTTGCAAATATTTTTTTCCAATTCTATCGGTTGCCTCTTCACTTGCCTGACTGTTTCTTTTGCAGTACAGAAACTTCTCAATTCCAAGGACGTTAAAGATCTCTATGATGAGAATTACAAAATCTTAAAGAAAGAAATAGAAGAGGATACCAAAAATGGAAAAATCTTCCATGCTCATGGATTGGAAGAATCAACATCATCAAAATGTCCATTCTCCCAAAAGCAATTTATAGATTCAGTTCGATACCAATCAAGATACCAAAGATATTCTTCTCTGATCTAGAAAAAATGATGCTGAAATTCATATGGAGACGCAGGAGACCTCAAATAGCTAAAGCAATTTTGTACAACAGAAACAAAGCCGGAGGCATCACAATACCAGGACATAGTACAGGGCAGTTGTAATCAAAACAGCATGGTATTGGTACAGAAACAGATGGATAGACCAATGGAACAGAATAGAAACACCAGAAATTAACCCAAACATCTACATCAACTTATATTTGATCAAGGATCTAAAACCAATTCCTGGAGCAAGGACAGTCTATTCAATAAATGGTGCTGGGAAAACTGGATTTCCATTTGCAGAAGTATGAAGCAAGATCTCTACCTTACACCTTACACAAAAATCCACTCAACATGGATTAAAGACCTAAATCTACGACCCGACACCATCAAATTATTAGAGAACATTCGAGAAACCCTGCAAGATATCAGCACCGGCAAAGACTTCGTGGAAAAGACCCTAGAGGCACAGACAGTCAAAGCCAAAATTAACTATTGGGATTGTATCATGTGTATAATATATTTTAATTGTGTTATTTCTGTGTCATTTACTTCTATTTTAGCTTGCCTTTGAATTAATATTTATATCTCAATTTTCTTGTGAATATAAACCAAAGATGGTATTTATGGAAACTATTTAATAAAATATGTCAGTTACTGCTAAATAAGTAATGAAGATCATAGCATCATGTAAATAATGGGACTATCAATATTATGGATTAAAATCTGATACTTGGCTTCAGGCATGTAAGACACAATTTTTTAATGATTACATGGAGTGGTGCATCCTTTAACACTGGGACATGTTCTGAAAAATGCACTGTTAGATACTTTTGGTGTTTTGCAAACCACAAATGTGCTTACACAAACAGGTGACTACAACATCACTAGGCAATATAATCTATAAAATATGTAATTTTTCATATACTGAAATGTCATTATGTGTCTCTTGAGTATGTATTCTGGCATACATACTCATATGCGTGAATTTCAATTTTGTTTACAACAAAATAAACTGATCTTTTAAATTCCATTTTTCTATGAACTTTTTTGAGAAAATCAAAGGAAGGCGGCCTATGCAAAGCATTCTTCCATTTCCTACTCACTCAGCAAATTTCCAACCAATGGAGCTTTATTTGTAAGAAGTATTGGTTGAGTTCAAGCCAGACTCAGTTTTCAACTGGGTAATGGTCTCCAATGGATCACTATATGTTAGTAAAGTAGGCTAAATCATGGTTGCCTCAAAGATGTCCATATCCCTGGAAGCTGTGTCTATATTACTTTAAAAGACAAAATATTCCTTGCAGATGTGATTAAATTAAAGATCTTAAAACGTAGAGTGATATAACCCAGGTAGATCCCATGCAATCACAAATATCCTTACAAAAAGGAGGCCAGATTATTAGCAGATGTGATGAGAAAACAGAATTGAGAAAGGGGCAGAGTTCTGAAGATGTTACAGTGTTGATTCTGAACACGGAGAAAATGCAAGAGCCAACAAATGTGTGTGTCTCTGAAGCTTAAAAATAAGGAAATAGATCATCCTATACAACTTCCAGAAAGAACCAGCCATCCAGCATCTCAACTTGAACCCAGTGAGAGTGACTTTGCACTTTTGACATCTTGAACCATAAGATGATAAATTCATGTTAAGTCACTAAATTTGCAGTGATTTGTCACAACAGGAATAAGGAACTGATGCCACTTAGGTTGGGGTGGAATAGAACTCAAAGCTTGTCCTCTTTCATCCCCCACCTCCATGAGAAGACTCTTATCTCTGTCCCTTGATGAAGGATTTGGCTATGTGAGTCTTGACCAAGAAGATGTTAGTGAAGGAAGCATCTAGAATGTGACCAAGTTTTCTGTGTAATTGGTCTTGCTGTCTTGCACCACTGTCATTACTGTGAGAAGAGCTGACCACAGTAAGGTTCCACTCCTTTAGCCAGGACTCTAGCACAAAAAGGCATGCAACAGACTGCCCCAGTAAAGTCCAGCTGTACTATCCCATCAAACAGCCTGAATCAGCCACCCCACAAGATAAGCCATATATCCTTAAAATCAATGAGTTTTGGAAAACCTCTAACTTTGAGGGCCATCACCGACACAGCATTTTGGTGGCAATATTTGAGGGGTACACAGATCATCCTTAAGCACAGGAAATGACACCTTCAAGGAACGTGTCTCCCCTTCCTTCTAATCCATGAAGACTGAGTACGCAATGCCATATGCCTAACAAAGTTCTCTCTTGGCTGCACAATCCTCATATGTAAGCAACTGTTGAGACACTGCAGATCCTGGAGAGGACCACAGTCTCCACAGGAGCAATGCCATGGGGATGGGAGCTCAGTTTCCCCAAAGCTATGGGCATCTCTATGTTAGGTTACCTGTTACTCTTGTTGTCAGCCTTCTAGAGAATGTTTTTATAACTGAGTTAGAAGGTTTTTTTTTTATTATTATTATTATTCCTGAAGGTAGAATATCAAAGAAGCTTAAAGTGCTAATGTACATTTAAATGTGGCACTTTTAACATTCTCTAGAGTTCTCAGTTGTGATAAGGAAATACATACAGGGGTTGGTGCTGTGGTGTAGTGGGTAAAGCCACCGTCTGCAGTGCTGGCATTCCATACTGGTGCTGGTTTCAGTTCCAGTTGCTCCACTTCCAATCCAGCTCTCTGCTGATGGCCTGGGAAAGCAATAGAAGATGGTGACTTTTTTTTCAGTAACCCATGTGTTTTCCTAGTGCTGTGGTCTTCCTACACCTTTCTACTCTAAGGCTGGTGAGACTCAGAGGTTTGGAGTCCTCCTGCAGTTACATCGTCAGTGTGGCAGACACAGGAGTAGAACCTGGTCTCCTAACACTCGTGGTGCAGTTCTTTACCCTGCAGATGATCTTGCTTGCCCATAAGTCCCAGAATAAAGAATAAGGAAACATCTTGATCATCACAACTGACTTAAGTAGTGACAGTAAATTATATTTATCAGCTACCATTTTTCCAGAGTCACAAAATAAAATTTGACATTGTTTTCAGATAACCCCAAAAGGCTTTGCAGTTTAAACTTTGATGTCTGTCCCTTATTTCTCCCTAATCTGCCTCTTCTGTTGTCATGTGGAAACCTCATCTGGTACACACTGTGTTCATGTTGACTTGCCTTGTAATCAATTTTCATTTTTCAATCTAAAAGCAAAGTTTCTGGGGAAAAATGAGGTTTTTCACTCTTTTCATGGCAATGATTTTTAGAAAAATAAATGATAGCAGCTTCCATATTTATATTTCTCAACAAACTTGTCATCAAAAGTTTTCAAAGAGTCCTTATTAATTACTTTCAGCCATTCCTTCCATGCAAATAAGGAGACCTTGAAATGATTGAGCTGTGGTGGAGTAAATGGCAAAATTGAAAATAATATTGCAGTTTTTCAAAGAATTGAGGGGGTCCTTCAATAATTTCTGGATACTAGGGGATCAGCCATTTCTGAAGAGGGACAGAGGAATAAAAGTCATCTTATGTTCGAAGCAGAAAAAAAAAAGGAAAAGAAGTGGGGGCTGGGAAGAGGAGTATCATCTTTGAACAGATTTAGGAAAAGAAATTTATATTTAATAGTTTATCATCTACTGATTTTAATCTAGTGGATATTTCGTGAACATTTTACTGAAATCAATAGGTAATAAGCAGTGGAGAAAATTAAAATTGGAAGTTAAATCCTTCCATGTGTGTGTGTGTGTGTGGATATGTCCTTGCATGTGTTTTCTTTGAATAGACAAACCAGCTTGTAATGTCTTTCATCTGAAACCTGCCTTGGCACGAGATTGCCCTTATAGAACTCAGGATAAACTACTTAGGTGGGATTTCTGGATTGTTTGCTGGAAATGTGATTGCAATCTGCCCTTGATTTCCTGTGTAATCTTGAAAACTTAATCTCTGTACCCTGTTTCCTCATCAGTAACTTTATTCAAATGTGTATGGGGGTGGGATGGGGTAAGCGGTCAATAGGAGGTCAAAGCACAAAGAGGGAAATACAAGGGATCCTTTTTTAAAAAAAGAATATTAATGAGATGGCCTGAATATCTCATCAAGCCTGAATGGGCCACACAGCTTTGCTGAGAGAAGTCATCCTCAAAAGTAAGAAAAAAGATTTTGCAGGTGCATCAATCTATATACTCCAAAACCATTGTAATTCTTCTTTAAACTTAGGCTCCAAAGAAGATATAGAATTCAGGATGAATGGCATGTGTTGCACATATCCATGAGATTCTCATCTACTGAAACCATGAAGCAATGAGCTTCAAAGAAGGGGAGCAGGAGTTGGAATCTAATTCAAACCATGTTAGTTTTCTTAATGTGACCATGAAACAATGATTTTTCTTTTAATGTTTATTGTTTTTAATTTTTTAAGATAAACAAATTTCGTGTATTTCATATAAATCAATTTAGGAACATAGTGATACATCCCACCCCACCTCTCTCCCACCCATGCGCCCACACACTTCCTCCTCCTTCCTCTCTGATTCCCTCTCTTAGTTTTTGCAATGATCTATTTTCAATTCCCTTTATACTCATAAGTTTAACCCTACACTAAGTAGGAGTTCAATGAATAGAAATAAGAAAAAAAATTGTTCTTCTATAGCAAAGACAAGAGTTGTAAACAATCATCAAATCTCATCAATCATATCGTAGCTATTATGAAATGAGCTGCAATAAACATGGGGGTACATATAACTCTTTCTTATGCTGATTTCATTTCATTTGGGTAAATTCCCAGGAGTGGGATGGCTGGGTTATGTAGTAGATTTATTTTCAGATTTCTGAGGTAGCTCTATATTGTCTTCTACAATGTCTGTACTAGTTTATATTCCCATCAACAGTGGATTAGGACACGTTTTTCCCCACATCCTTGCCAGAATTTATTGTTTGTTGGTTTCTGTAAGAAAGCCATTCTAACTGGAGTGAGGTGAAATCTTATTGGGGTTTTTATTTGCATTTCCCTGTAGGCTAGTGTTCCTGAGCATATTTTCAGAAACAATTATTTTCAACTCTAACTTTACATTGCAATCTTTTCTAGGTCTTTTAAGAAACATAGATATTTGGAGTGCACACCTAAACTGCTGAATCAAAACTGAATCAGAATTTCTAGGCATATTCTTAAGTCTACACAGAAAATTTTAACAAGCAGCCAAAATGTGAAAAAAAAAATTCAGAACTGTGTGATTACGATTGTTTTGGAAGACATACAGAGCACTGTAATCATGGACTACTACTTTTGCTTGCTTGTTTCTGAAACACTAAGTAGACACAGTATTATTTTAGTTGTGTTGAATTTTTTAATAGATATTTCCCTATCTGACATGGTCACAAATGCTACTTCATATTTCAATTCCTTTTCACCCCACCAATGGCTCAATAGAAACGTAACCCTTGAAAATACCTTCCTCTGACTCAAGATTTCTCTCCCTTGGCACTACTGATATTTCAGGTCAGATAATTCTATATTATTCAGTCTGTCCTGAGCATGATAGGATTTGTGACAGTATCCTGTCCTCCTCCCACTGGATGCTAATACTCGTAGCATATCACTTCACTTTGGCTGTGACAACTAAAATATCTCCCATCATTACCAAATGTCTCCTTGAGGGACAAAATCAGCTTCAGTTGAGAATGGTCTCTGTTTGAAAAGAAGAAACACATCATAACAATTGAATTGCATTAAATATTTCTTACCTGCTAAGATTTCCTGTAAGTGGCTCCCTCATATTATTGAAAAAAGGACCCTAAGGAACTGTTCCAGTGTCAATAGGATTTAGTTAGTTCTCCATAAGAGTTAGCTCTCCATAACAATGAGTTCTTTTTACTGGTTCTGTCAATTGGTGCCATCCAGTTCTACTTGTACCTTTTTTTTTTTTTTTCATAGGCAGAGTTAGACTGTGAGAGAGAGACAGAGAGAAAGATCTTCCTTCCATTGGTTCACCCGTAATGGCCACTAGGGCCGGCGCGCTGCGCCGATCCAAAGCCAGGAGCCAGGCACTTCCTCCTGGTCTCCCATGTGGGTGCAGGGCCCAAGCACTTGGGCCATCCTCCACAGACTTCCTGGGCCACAGCAGAGAGCTGGACTGGAAGAAGAGCAACTAGGACAGAACCGGCGCCCCAACTGGGACTAGAACCCAGTGTGCCGGCACCGCAGGCAGAAGATTAGCCTAGTGAGCCACGGCACCGGCCCCTACCTGTACTCTTACAGCCCTTACTGTCTCTGCCACCATAACATACATACATACTGCTCCATCCCACCAACTCTAGCATAATAAAGCAACTGCTAGAATCATTCTTTTCCTTCCGTGAACCTCTCCTGTAAACTCCACTCCACAAGTCAGGTCCACCTGAGAGAACTAACTGCTGGGGCCTCAGTGTCAAGCTTCACTATGACCTTGGCTCATAAATCTGGCAGACCTATAAAAAGTAAAATTATTATTTTCATTGTGGCTATTCATTTACCATATTGTCCCCTAATCAATAGCAGTAAGAGATTTCTTTTTTGCAGTCCTAGATAGATAGGTACCATCTGGAACAATGAAGCTATTGGAAACACTAGAGAGATTTGCTAAATCTATGGCAGAAGCAGATACCTTGAAAGCCAACATCACACATAAACTCAACTTGGGACCAAAATTACTCACAAGAGGCAGGGAAGAAAATGAGAAACAGAATTTTGAACTGACAAAGTTTAAATACTAAGTTTTATATTTATATATAAAATATATAAATTCAAGAAGATTAGTTAACTTAAATTGGAAGATAAAATTTTCCTTAGCTGGAAAGATGCTAGCATAGTAAATCTTGGGTATAGAGAAGCTATTTTGAAAGTTACATATTTGCTACAAAGTGAACTTTTATAACTGTGGTAACTGTTTAATAACAATTTCCCTTCACTGAATAAGCAGACTGGATTCCAGGGCCACTTTTTTTTTTTTTTTTTTTGTCTCCAAGATTGGTAAAAGCATTTAATACTTTTGAGTTGACAAAGTGCTTCCTTCCTAATTATTTCAGGGATCATCTCAATAATTATTTCAATAATCATCTCCACTTTGATTTTGAGAATCAGACAAGAAAGATGAAGTAGTTTTCCCAAAGTTAATAAATGATAGCCCTTTGACTAACATACTAATCTTGATTCTCAGCATGGTGTACACTGCAACCTGGCAGTTAAGTATTCCAAATTTTCTTTAGTTGACAGAATCAGTTTTACGAATGCCTTAGATTATAGGTTAATCAAATCAGGGGAGCACTTGTCAATGTTGGTTCATTTGCTGTTGATTGATATTTTACAGAGCAATATCAAAAGTGGCACAGGTGGAAGTTAGATCATTGTGAGATTTTCAGAATGTTGTTGTTGGCTTCAAAACAATTCTTTTTCTTTTACTCAGCACCACTTTCTCTTGCCAGATTCCTGGTTTGGCCTTCTTTGCATTCTGTATTATTTTGTTCTACTCTGCTTCCCTGGGATAAGCCTCAGCATGCACAGAAAGTCTCAGTGGGAACTTTAGAGCCCGGTACTGATTGGGAAGCCATCTCACCTCTTCCCCTAAACGTCAGCATGTAATGGAATCATTGGCACTCATGCCCAAATGTGAACATTGGGTTGAATTTTATATTCCACTCTAATGACTACAAGCAAATACCTGTCATTCTTCTTCCTGTCCTCACCCTTCCCAAGGATCTATAAAAAGGGAGGGGACAGGTGGGGTTTTCCCCTTTTCATAAATCATATTTCCTGGAGTTTACTATTATTTCAAAGGGAAATAATCTACTAATTGACAATTAATATATGAAGTGATCTTTTCACAGAAATTTCCCAGAGCTTTCTGGTAAATAGAAATCATTTTCCAAATGAATTACAGGGAAGCAGAACATCCCTACTGAGTTCTCTTCTAATTCAGGAATATTTAGGTCATCATCTCCTGTGATTCTGATACAAAAATTTCCATCCAATATAAATGGCAACTGCTTAATATTAGCTAGGACTAAAAAAATTCTGAGACAAAATACAATTAGTGCCCTATTTTATTAGCTGGATATTATGCCCATTCTTTCACTGTTAAACTTAAGTTTAGTGAATTTTTCCAAAAGCAAGAATTAGAAAACAAATTTACCAAATAAAATACTCAGTAAGCTGGGGTAGAGAAGAGAGGAGAGAGAAAGGAGGGGCAGAGAATTTAGACAACAGAAAACATGTCATTATTGTCTGTGTCAGTACAGAAGTAAAATCATTACAGTTATAAATTTAGTTTCTCCTAACCTCTTGTGGGTTGGTAAAACAGGAGAAACAAAACCTTAAATCCATAGTTTTCATCCTACAATTCTGTTAACACAATCCTGATTGCTATTTCTATCAAAGCTCTTGGAGATGTTAGAGGACTGTGTCTGTGACTGTTTGGGCAAGCTTATCTTATTTCTCCACTACCTGTGTCCAAGGCATCTTCCTTGGCTCCCTCACATACAGAACTTCAATTAACATCCTTACACACATGTTTCAAAAGTATGCAGATCTTATATGCCCAAACTGAAGCAGTTATTTGATAAATAAGTCAAACTGAACAAGCACCAGAAATTCCTGATACGTGATATGTTATACCTGACCAAAACTGTGTTTCACAAGTAAATGCAAAAATAGAATAGGACACTTAGAAAAACTAAATGAACCACATGATGATGGAGATAGAAATAAATATTTTAGACTGTTGATGAGCAGCTTAATATGTTATCCCTCTTAGTATTTTTTTGTTTGTTCTACTTAATACTTTTGGTTGAATACTGTAATCAATACACAATTCTTCTTAAGTGCTGAAACTTAACTGAAAAGTGAGCGCTGTTAAATATAAGAGTGGGAATAAGAGAGGGAAGAGATGTGCAATTCGGGACATGCTCAAGCTGACTTACCTCAAACGGTAGAGTTAGAAACATATCAGGGGATTCCAATTCAATCCCATCAAGGTGGCATGTACCAATGTCATCTCACTAGTCCTGGTGATCAATTTCTGTTCACAATTGATCATAATGATAGGACTAAGAGCCAAAGGGATCACATAAACAAGACTATTGTCTGCAAATACTAGCTGATAGAATAAAAAAGGGAGAGAACGATCCAACATGGGAAGTGAGATACACAGCAGACCCATAGAATGGCAGATGCTGCCATAGAATGGCAGCACTCTGGCCTCAGAATCAGCCCTTAAGGCATGAGGATCTGGTTGAAATGCCCATGAGACAATTTCAGGCATGGAAAGCCAAGACACTCTGGGGGGAAAAAAAAAACCTAAATGAAAGATCTCCACAAGTGAGATCCCAGTGGAAAGAACGGGTCATCAAAGAAGGAGGTACCTTTCTCTGAAGGGAGGAGAGAACTTCCACTTTGACCATAGCCTTGTCTAAATATGATCAGAGTCGGTGAACTCAGGGGGCTTCCATAGCCTTGGCAGCTCATGACAAGAGCCTAGGGTGATTACTGATGCCGTAAACAAGAGTGTCAATTTGTTAAGTCAACAACAGGAGTCACTGTGCACTTACTCCTCATGTAGGGTCTCTGTCCTTAGTGTGCTGTACATTAAGATCTAATGCTATAGCTAGTACTCAAACAGTATTTTTCACTTTATGTTTCTGTGTGGGAGCAAACTGTTGAAATCTTTACTTAATGTATGCTAAACTGATCTTCTGTATATAAAGAGAATCAAAAATGAATCTTGATGTGAATGGAAGGGGAGAGGGAGTGGATAAGGGGAGGGTTGCGGGTTGGAGGGATGTTATGGGGGGGAAGCCATTGTAATCCATATTCTGTACTTTGGAAATTTATATTCATTAAATGAAAGTTTAAAAAAATATATAAATATTTTAATTACTATCTTTCACATGGTCGCTTGGATCTTTGTTTTTTTCCTAAAGATATGGGTAGCTTTAAGATTAAGCTTTAATGACATTAAATATCTTTTTTTATTTTTTTTTAATTTTTGACAGGCAGAGTGGACAGTGAGAGAGAGAGACAGAGAGAAAGGTCTTCCTTTTGCCATTAGTTCACTCTCCAATGGCCACCGCGGCCGGCGCGCTGCGGCCGGCGCACTGCGCTGATCGGATGGCAGGAGCCAGGTACTTATCCTGGTCTCCCATGGGGTGCAGGGCCCAAGCACTTGGGCCATCCTCCACTGCACTCCCAGGCCATAGCAGAGAGCTGTCCTCATGGGGTGCAGGGCCCAAGCCCTTGGGCCATCCTCCACTGCACTCCCCGGCCATAGCAGAGAGCTGTCCTGGAAGAGGGGCAACCAGGACAGAATCCGGCGCCCCGATCGGGACTAGAACCTGGTGTGCTGGCGCCGCAGGGGGAGGATTAGCCTATTGAGCCACGGTGCCGGCGACATTAAATATCTTTATTACAGCCACATTATGCCCCTATTGTATCATTTTCCTATAAAACTTCATCATGTCTTCTTGTCACTTCCCCTCATTATTTGCTTATCTTGTATTCTTTTTTATTTACTTAATTATTTAAGACATAAAAGGATCAATTAATTCAAAAGATACTATCAGTTGTCTAAACATATTTCTTTATTATCAAAAACAAATAAAACTTTTCATTTAAAATTCAAAGTAATATACCAGATAATTAGAATATTTCCAAACAACTTTATGGAAGCTACTAAACAGTTCATAGAGACAATGTTTACCTCAACAATTCCATATAATAATATCAATTACTTACATTTTTTATTTTCTACTCATCATATTAATTTCTACATGACATTCTAATTTAGTATTATTAATGGGTAAACCCCAAGCTAGGAACTTGATTAAAATGAGACCTCAGACTTTTTGAATCAACTCTTTTCATACATTCTATTTTTAGAACAAGTTATATAAAGTGTGGTCTATCCAATAGGGTGAATGTGATGAAATGCATTAAACCTCACCAGTGAGAAAGATACCCATTAGTCAAATTGTGCTTTTAATCTGTAAAGGCATTACCTCATGAGTCATTTAGAGGAAAGGGTAGAGTTTCCTCTCAAAGTCATTGCAGCATGAAAAGTAACATTTAGAAGGTAGAGTGCACAAAATGAGATTTACCTCCCAGGTAGAAGTATTTTCCCATGAGAAAGTATACCTTCTATTAAAAAGAAATCAACAGTATGCTTTGACTATTTCATCATGTGAGAACACCTTGAAACTTCTGATTTCATTAATAATATATCTTATATTCTCAATGCAAAAAACCAGGCTATGTGAATAAAGATTTTATTAAAATATGGCAAAGGGATGTGATTTTGTTTAAGAAAATGGTATATATAGGTTGTTTAACTTGAGTCTGGAAGTTTTTATATAAGATTTTTTAATAAAAAATTAGGTCAAAGCATAGGTAGTTGGAAAGCACTAGGTAATTAAAATTGATGGCTTGTCTCATATCTTTGTCTTACGATGCACTGGCTTCATACACAGAATTCCAAAAATCTATGTACTTGATTAAATATTTAAAAACCTAAAACTATAATTGTACTGCCATTTTGTGATGTCAAATTATTCCCAAGAT
Source organism: Oryctolagus cuniculus (assembly GCF_051225735.1). NCBI lineage: Eukaryota > Metazoa > Chordata > Mammalia > Lagomorpha > Leporidae > Oryctolagus > Oryctolagus cuniculus. The sequence goes on along the minus strand of NC_142870.1, from coordinate 17,292,590 downwards.
AAAACTACTCCTTTCACACAGTGATAGTTTTAAAAAATAGATGACTATGGAAAAGTCATAACATAAAAGACAAGCATCATCAGGTCTTTTCCAAACAAAATATTTGCGTGTCAGTCTTCCCATTGTAAATGTAGAATTTTATAAATCCTTACCCAGGGGTCAGTGTTGGGGAAAAGAGGGTTATGCCACTGCTTACAACACTGGCATCCCATACCAGTTTGAATCCTGGCTGCTTCACTTCTGATTCTTCTTCCTGCTAATATCCTCTTGGAAGACAGCAGAAGAAGACCCAAGCACTTGTGTCCCTGGTCTCGTGGGAGACCAGGATGGAGTTCCTGGTTCCTGGTTCCTGGTTTCTGGCCCAGCCCTGGCTACTGCAGCCATTTGGGGAGTGAATGAGCAAATGGAATATCTCTCTCTCTCTCTCACTCTCCCACTCTCTCTCTCTCTCTCCCATATCTATCTGCCTACCCTCCTTCCCTCTCTCTGTCACTCTATCTTTCAAAGAAACAAATCAACAAATCTTTAAAAATAAAGAGGTAAATCTTTACCTATTACCTAATACTATTTTGAGAATAAATTGAAATAATGAGTATGAAAGTATTGGAAATCTGAACCATATCATTGTAATAAAATAACTACATGAGGGAATTTGAAAATGTTCAGCTCAGAGGGAAGACTAAGACTGGATAGGATAGATGACATCAAATATTTCAAACTGAATCATGGAAGTGAGTACAACTTGCCATATTACCTCTAATACATGTGTGCATATGTGTCTGTGTGTGCAGGATGTGTGCCCCAATAAATAGAAATAACTGAAAAATCGATTTGGGCTCACTAAAGCAAAAAGGAAAATATTTCTAATAAACTTTTTGGAAGCCATGCAGTACCTGGCACTAGAGATATTCAAATGTAAGTTAGAAGTCATTTTTATAAGAATACTGGGAAGAAAGTGCATATATCAAATTGACAGCTGAGCTCAATGGTCTGCAGAGCCCCTTCTAAAGTTAAGAATCTGTGTTTGAAACATGTCAAGCTTAATGGTTGTTATTTTCACTGTGCTTTGTGTAAGTATCCAAACCACCTGAAGCATAGGCTATGTGAACCTATAAGGTCCCTTTAAAAAGGCAAAATTCTTGCTTAACTGTATGTCTACAGTATAGAAGAAGTAGGTGAGCAGAAATGTTAGGAGTAAGCAAACCAAGAAATACACCTGACAAAGTAAATTTGCAAAATGCTAGAAGACAAAGCAGGAAGTAGAGGTACAAAGAGAAAGATGAAGTTATATAATAGAGTTGCTTTTTCCCAAACCTACACACAATGGAAAAAAACAGATAATTGTATGCTTTGAATTTAATCAAACTAATAGGATCTGTGATGATAGGGTCTTTATATTTAAACATGAGTAGTTAAGACTTTTTCCAAAAATGTTAAAGTAAGTAATTAACTAAGTAATTTATTATAATTATCAAGCAAATACATGAATCAGGAATTACTTACTATATTACATGCAGTCTAATTTAGTCAGGTCCTAACCCTTTTTCCTTAGTATCAGTGTTGTTATTGCTGCTTTTGCATGAATTACCTAGTTAATGTCCTCCAAGTTCTGTATAGTTGCCTCTCTGGGAACATCCTAAAATGCTGTAAACACAATGGAAAAATGCAGAAAATATTCTAAAAATTTTAGCAACATCCAACCTTTGCTAAGAGGCCTGGAACCGCCTGTTAAGACCAAATCCTCCATTACCAAATTCAGAGCATACCCAACATTAAATCAAAGGGACACACATTTTTATTTAATCAACATGTTGGGATGTTTTGTTGCTAGGGATTGGAGTTATAAAGATAAAAATCATCACTAAGGATATCTTGTGGTCAAAAAGACGCATTTTTGATTTCTCCAACTCTCACCCCTATATATATATGTATGTGTGTGTGTGTGTGTGTATAGTATATTTACAATTGAATACATAGTATATACATATATATACATACATCTAGTTACCTAGGTGAACAATATTTTACTAGTATAGAATTATATAAATAGGTAAATAAGGTAAACATTATTTCTGAAACACATTAAATATAGTATCATGTGAACTAATATATTTGAGTTTAGAGCAAATAATAATTCTGTAAAGTTGACTATATATAAAATTTCTATAAAATCCGAATCCTAGCCACTAGACCACCAGGGAATCAGCCCTAAAGGCATTCGGATCTGGCTGAAAAGCCCATGAGAGTATTTCAGGCATGGAAAGCCAAGACACTCTGGCAAAAGATCTCTGTGAGTGAGATCCCAGTGGAAAGAACAGGTCTTCAAAGAAGGAGGTACCTTTCTCTGAAGGGAGGAGAAAACCTCCACTTTGACTATGACCTTGTCTAAACAAGATAAGAGTCGGAGAACTCAGAGGGCTTCCATAGCCTTGGAAACTCATGACTGGAGCATAGGGAGATTACTGATGCCATAGACAGGAGTGTCAATTGGTAAAGTCAACAACAGGAGTCACTGAGCACTTACTCCTCATGTAGGATCTCTGTCCTTAATGTGCTGTGCATTGAGATTTAATGCTATAATGAGTACTCAAACAATATATTTCACTTTGTGTTTCTATGGGGGTGCAAACTGTTGAAATCTTTACTTAATGCATACTAAACTGATCCTCTGTAAAAAAAAAAAAAAAAAAAAAAAAAAAAAAAAAAAAAAAAGAAATTATCAACTCCCAACTTGACTCTCACTGGGATTAAACATGACAATAGGTCTGATCTGATTTCATCATCATTTTAAAAAAAATCATCTATTTTTTTCACTTTATGTTTCTGTGTGGGAGCAAACTGTTGAAATCCTTACTTAATGTATACTAAGCTGATCTTCTGTATATTAAGATAATCGAAAATGAATCTTGATGTGAATGGAAGGGGAGAGGGAGTGGGAAAGGGGAGGGTTGTGGGTGGGAGGGACGTTATGGGGGGGAAGCCATTGTAATCCATAAATCGTACTTTGGAAATTTATATTCATTAAATAAAAGTTAAAAAAAATTAGATATCTAGAAATACAATTAGCCAAAGAAATGAAAGATGTTTATCATGAAAATCATTAAATGCTGATAAAATAAATCATCAAAGACACACAAAAAGAAAAAAAAATTTCTATAAAATCCAATAAAAAGAATTTATTTTATTATCATTTCTTATATTACCTTTTAATTATAAATAAATGAAAAGTCAATTTTAGGTGAATATAGAAATATAGTTAAACTGTGTCTTGCCTAAAAAGCTGAGTCATTATCATTCAAACATCTCACAGAAATGGGGACTCTAGTGAAATACAAAGTTCTTGAAGTGCTAAGAAAAAAAAAAAAGGTCATCCTATAATAAAAGCAGCAATGGTTTGTTCATTCCTCTCCCTTTTTTTTCTTCTTAGCCACCAGAACCCACTAAAATAGTTATGCAAGCTATAAATCATTTCATCAGAATGAAAAAGTTCAGAAAAAAAATCAAAATATTCAACTGGCTAGAAACCATAAACAAAACAAGGTTCAAATTAAAATTCTGAACTAACAAGATGATTACAGTTATTTGTGTTTTATTAACATAAAATATATTTAATTTGTGGCAACTAAATAGAGCGCCGATGAAGGCATAAAATGAAAATTTGCCTTTTTCTTAGTAACTCAATGTGATAATATGAGCACCACGTGTCAGCTCAACTGAGACACAGTGGCAAACAGCAGTCATACCTGGTTCTTTATCCCTTTGTTTCAATGTCTTCATCTCCATCATGAATCTTGACTCTGAAGATGAGAAAGGCCAAGGAAGAATGAGATGGGCTGCACGTGGAGAGGGACAAGTCAAACAGCTGTGGAAGAATAGCCGGGCAAGAAGAGGAACCCTCCAGGCAAGTAGGATCCTTCAGCCTCAGGCTATTTTATGAGATTGAGAACTCAAAAGAAATTTTTATAAATTATTTATTTATCTGAAAGGCTGAAAAAAATGAGAGAGAGATGGAGAGAGAAATCCCCCATCCTCTGCTTCACTAACTAAATGCCTGAAACAAGTAGGGCTGGACCAGGTTGAAGCCAGAAAGCTGAGAATTCAACCAAACTTCAGGCACCCTAGAACCTGAACTATCATCTGCTGGTTCCCAGGGCGCACATTAGCAGAACGCTTGAATTAAGTGCAGAGCCAGGGCTCAAACCCAGACACTGGATTATTGGATGTGGACATTCCAAGCTGCATCTTAACCACTTCTCCAAACACCCACCTCAAGATTGACTCTTTTCAACACATATTTATGAAGATGCACTTAGAATGAAAGTCACAATCAAGAGAGAGTAGTGTGTACCCCAAATCAGCCTGACTTCAGTTCCACTCAGATGCTTAAGCTGTGAAGCCAGATTCAGACACACACTTCTGTGGTCCTCACATGCATGCTAACAGATCTAAAATACAGATTCCCAGCCTCTTGAGTTGGAACCCCAAGAGTTACTTTTTAACAATAACCCAGCTGATTTATTCTGAAACTCAGTGACATCTGTCATGAAAGATGATTGATTCTTAAACTATCAAATCCAACTACCTTGCTCAAAAAAGGGTGTCTCAAATGATTTACGAAGACCAATAGCATTGTGCTTCACTTTCAGTTTATTATCTTCATGAACACCTTCTTCTAGGACCTGGGTCTTCTCTATTTCTAATTCCCCAGGGCCAACACAATTATTTGGAACAAAGTACATGACAAGCATATATGAAGGGATTGCTTTCTCCCATTGTCCCAGTCTTAGAGTTGTTTTTTTTTTCTTCACTTTTTTCCTTCTCTTCTTCATATCAGTCTTCCACTTGAGTAGCAGGAACACAAGTAGTTGGATCATCAACTCAGACACATTGGGATAAAGCTGGATTGGAGCCGTAGATTAGCCAGGACTCAACAAGACACTTAGGGAATGTGGGCATCCTAAGGAGCACCTTTAACCTGCTGTACATTGTTGCTCACTCCTCCACAAACTGTTTGAAGTACCCTCACTGTTGGCAGTCAGCTGGATGGAACATTGGGCCTTGCCAACATTTACACATGTTTGAGGCTCTCTTGGGCATCTTCTAACCTCAAGAAGGCAGCCAGGCAAAGACCCAGCCTTATGTTGTCCTTTGCCATTGGCAGCAGCAGCAGCAAACACAGCAGCAATGAGTGAGAGAGGAGCAACTTGGAAAGAAATGCCTCCCAGCAGGAAAGGACCGTGGGTGGAAGGCCAGCTGGGAGCCTTCATCTTCTGGAGCCCATCCATGAAGTATGTACACCAATACTGACTCTGGCTTATGCACAGGGACAGGAACTTCTAGTGCTCAGACAACATATTTTGCTAGTAAATTATTACAAATTAAAATCAGGGAAGTGTTAAGATAAAAATATGATTTTTCAAGAAATGTTATAATCTCTTTTTAGAATTGCTTGAACGTTGCAAAGCAACTATCTGCAGACTTAGAAATTAAGTTTGCAGGGCCAGTGTTGTGGCTCAGCAGGTAATGCTGCCACCTGCAATACTGACATCCCATATGGGCATTGGTTCATGTCCTGTCTGCTCCACTTCTGATCCAGCTTCCTGGTAATAGCCCAGGAAAAGCAGCAGAAAATGGACCAAGTACTTGGGCCCCTGCTACCCGTCTGGGAGACCCGGATGAAGTTCTTGGCTTCTGGCTTTCACCTGGCTCAGCTCTGGCTTTTGCAGCCATCTGGGAAGTGAACCACTGGATGGAAGATCTCCCTCTCTGCCTCTCCCTCTTTGTAACTCTGACTTTCGAAAAAAATAAATTAATTAAAAAATATTAGTTTACTGCATCTGATAGGAAAAAAAAAAAGTCCTCTTTTCTTCTTGCATCCACTGGTTTACTTTCCAAATGACCAAGAAAGCCAAGTCTGGTCCAGGCCACTCCAGGGTCCCAGAACTTTATCCAGGTCTCCCACATGGGTGACAGGGAACCAACAACCCCTTCCACTGCTTTCCCATGCATATGAGCAGGGAGCTGGATTAGAAGCAGCGTAGCCAGCACTCCTGTATGGGATGCTGGCATCCCAAGTGGAAGCTTAACCCACTGTGCCACCAGACCTGCCTCCAAAAGGTGCTCTTTTAATTTCTAAAGTTTTCTGTATACCCAAAGATATAGTGGTAGAATTATAGACAAAATATTTCAATTATATACAAATCATGAACATACTTTCAGTCTCTTGTCCAACCTTCCTAAAATACAGAAATGTTAGAGGAAGAATTAGCATGCAATTGTAGAAGTGGTCAATTATTTCAAACTTATAAAAACTGATTTACTTGAATTCTTTTAAGATTTTATTTTTCAAATTCTAGCTGTGTTCCCAATTCTAGTTTCCTGCTAACACACACCTGCAAGTCAGTAGATTATGACTCAAGTACTTGGCTCTCCATGCCTTCCTTGCAGAAGACCTGAATTTAACTTCCAGTTCTATACTTCAGCTTTGCCCAGTTTCATGTGCAGTGGGAATTTGTGGAGTGAACTAATGGGTGTGAGATCCCTATGTTTTTCTATTACTCTGCCTCTCATGTAAGTAAATAAAATACATTTTATTCAAAAAATTACATGGACTTCTGTATGGTTTTTATTTTGTCATCAATTTAATTCTCAGGAATTAAAGTCAAATTTTTAAAAATCCTGTCACTATGGACATTTGGACACCCAAAGACAGTGATGAATTCAGTTGATGTTACTAATTTAGGGGACAAGTATGGCAGAACAGATACATCCACCACTAGCAACACCAGCATCCCTTTATGTGCACCAGTTCATATCTCAGCTGTGCAACTTCTGATCCAGCTCAGGGCTACTGGACAGGGAAAAGCAGCAGAAGATGGCCCAAGTCTTCTGGCCCCTGCCACCCACGTGGGAGGCTTAGATGAAGCTCCTGGCTCCTGGCTTCAGCCAGGAATAAGCCTATGGACAAAAGACCTCTGTGTGTGTATGTGTGTTTGTGTGTGTGTGTGTGTCTTTCTCTCCTGTAATTCTGACTTTCAAAATAAAACTTAAAAAAAGAACTAATTAGAGGAATATTTTAAGCAAGAAACTTGGGAGAATCTATCTCAGAATTACAAAATTTTAGAGTTGGAAAGAACTTCAGAGATCTGGTTCAATGTTTCTCTCTCTCTCTCTTTTTTTTTTTTTTTAATTTTTTGACAGGCAGAGTGAACAGTGAGAGAGAGAGACAGAGAGAAAGGTCTTCCTTTGCCGTTGGTTCACCCTCCAATGGCCGCCGCGGCCCGCGTGCTGCAGCAGGTGTACCGCGCTGATCCAATGGCAGGAGCCAGGTACTTCTCCTGGTCTCCCATGGGGTGCAGGACCCAAGGACTTGGGCCATCCTCCACTGCACTCCCTGGCCACAGCAGAGAGCTGGCCTGGAAGAGGGGCAACCGGGACAGAATGCGGCGCCCTGACCAGGACTAGAACCCGGTGTGCCGGCGCCGCAAGGCGGAGGATTAGCCTAGTGAGCTGCGGCGCCGGTCCAATGTTTCTCAAAATATACTTTATGGACAACTCATCCTATACCATACTCCATTGTAAAAGGCTTCTGTGAAAGTCAGCTCACAAAAGCCATACTTTAAGTACCATTCCTTGGTGACTGCCTGTGAATAATAGGAAATGAACTATTCAGTTTTAATAAACCAGCCTATTTGTATTCCATAACTTTTCAAATTCCCAAGTGTACACCATTCACCTGGGCTTCTTGTGGAAATGCAGATTCTGATCCAGAATGGCTAAGGTGGGGCCCTGAAATCTGTTTTTTTAGCATGCTCCTACAGGATCGAGATTCTGTCAGTCCCGGGTCACATCTGAGAGAGCATAGTGCCTTTTCCTGCAGTGCAAGGGTGCGAGTATGCAGACACTTGGAGCCATTTAGGTTATGAAAATGCTGATAGACTTCAAAATCAACTGATATATTGTCACTAAACACTGAACAGTGCCTGCTTTCCAACTAACCCTGTTCTTCCCCGACCTCCCCAGGATCCATCAAGGAACCTCAAGCCCCTCACACCACTGGCCACTGAAAAGCCCCTCAGAACTGTAGCCAGCATTCGTTCTGTTTGGTCATTGACAGGCTGGCTGGTTGCTAACTGTTTCATAGCACATTTCCTTGGCAAAAGGAGGGCCAGACAGAGGCTCCGGGCAAAACTATGTTGACTCTATGGAAAGGATTCAAGAATTGATGCGGTATAGTCCCATGCTTATCTATCTCCTCTTTCTCCAGACTCATTCCATCAAGGGTACTTTTCAGAGACACTTTGATCTACTTCACCCTATTCATTTTGCCAACGTGAGAAATGGAGATCAGAGGGTTGCAGTGCCAGAAATCAGTTCTTCCCGCTCCCGCAAAAGCCATGCCCAATTGAATTTTCCTCAAATAAAAGACTATTTAGTTTGGCTGTCAGATGGTGGTGACAACCTATAAAGCTTATATTGGGAACCAGTTGCACTATTTGAATTAGCATTACTTGAAAGAAATTTTTGCAGTCATCATTCAGTATTCGGTATCCAAGGGGGACCGGCTCCAGGATCCCCACGAATACCAAACCCTGTGAATACTCAAGTCCCTTGTATAAAATGGCACAATATTGGCATTGATCTACACACATCATCCCATAAACTTTACATCTCTAGACCACTTATAATACCTAACACGGTGTAAACGCTGTGTAATTCTTGTTATACTGTATTGCTTAAGGAATAATGCCAAGAAAAAGTCTATACATGTTCATTTCAGAAGCTGGGTTTTTTCCTGAATATTTTCAGTCCTCAGCTGGTCTATTCCACAAATGCAGAATGTGAGGATACAGAAGATCATCTGTATGTCTTGAACTTCAAACCCTCAGCTTAGAAATGTAATTTTTAACTGGATTATAGAAATCTTATATGAAAATAATATATCTATTGTATCTAAAATCTTTATGGCATGCTGTCAAAAACCTCTCACGACAGATGCTGAATTGAACCTGCCTAAAGGGACTTGTTTGGCGTCACGTGGTGATTTAATGACAACTCCAAGAGCAAAACTGAGATGTCTTTACTCTCACCGTGGCACTCATTCCTCCAAACCACAAACGCATTCACTTTTGTTGTTTAAAGGAAGTATCTGTAGGAACAGCTCAAGCAGCTATGTAACTAGGTTACTGACTACAAATTTATTTTTCCTGGGAACAAGGTGTGAACACCCGCTGCCCTGTGAGAAGAGTGGGAGGCCTGCAAAAGTGCCTGTATGCTTGAGGAAACTGCCCCCTGCTGGCACGCGGCGATGTGGCCCTGAATAGCACCTTGGGAAGAGAAATGAAACTATTAAAGGTTCCCTGAGGTTCAATGAGGAATAAAGGGGGCATGCGGAGATACTCATACATGGAAGCAAAATGTTTTGTCATATCTTTCATAGAACATTATTTCCAAGCTGCGGTCAAGGTCACTTTTACAACTGCATGTGGAGTTGTAGCCCCCACTCAGCATCTGGCTGCTCAAGGATGACCCTGGGGCGTATCTGTTACAGGGCTAGATGCTCTCTTGTGAGGAATCTGGGGGCTATAATCCCTGCAGCTTGCCCACCCCAAACCACAAGGACACAGTGGCGACCATTGTGTGTTTACAGAGTGCATCAGAGACGTGTCTGTGATTCAGTTTAAGGCCAAGATAATTGCTCCAGCCCCTGCACTAGAGAGCTTTGCATAGGAAATAGCACCATCAAGCTGCAACGCTGATCTTCCTGTCTAATACTCAAAAGGAACTGCCCTCGATAAATCATCTTCCTAATGGAAATGACAGAATTATTATCCCAGGAGGACGGCACAAACCACACGCTCCTCTCAAGGCGGATAGGAAGGAAGTGTGGAGCCGTAGCCACCTGGGAGGATCTAAGGCTTCCTTGGGATTTGTTACCCTCTGGCCCTCTCTGGTCACTCATGTAACTTTTGCAAGTCATTGTTTGCACATAAAAGAGAGAACCCTTCTCAGAAAGTTCACTCCCTGATTTTTTTTAAATAAAACTATCTCAATGGTTAACCACAAGATAAATCATCATATGTCCTAAGCAAAAAAAAAAAAAAGTTGTGCATCAGTATACCTTTTTATTAATACATGAAATAAGTTCAATGGAAACAGGAGTAACTTTGGGGGAATACTATGTGTGACTATCCACCCCTTCTGTGAGCTTTGCTTATTTTAAAATTTCCTATTTCTCCAATTAGATTATAAGGTACTTGCTATTTAAAATCATTTAGCATATGGAAGCAATGTAGTCTACAATAAGGGTATAGAGGCACGCTAATATCACTATCTACTTTTTGAAGTGGAGCAGAAAGGAACAGATAATATGAAATTCACAAAAAAAAAATAAAAAATTTAAAAAAAAAGAAATTCACAGCCAGGCCTGCTAACTTACATTCACATCAAGGCATTACTTTTATTAAGAATTTATAATGAACTTTGAATAGGGCATTTGGCACAAAAATTTCAGCTCATTCTTTCTTAAATGAATTTGATAAAACTCATGGTTTCTTTTCCAATCAAAATGTTAGGAAGTACCACGCCCAGACCACTCTGTAGCCAGGCTTTTGATTTCTGAGAAATTCTTGTCCAGGCCACCAGGGAATGAAAGGTCAGCTTTAAGGGAGTTTCCGGAACAAGAAGAATATCAATGAAATTGGCTTGATTTTTTTAGGTGATGAAAAAAAAAAATCCCTTAACTAGAGCAAGTGTATGGGAGTAAGACCATAGTTTTATCAAATTTAACATAAGCATTTGTTCAGATTCTTCAAAACTTTTTCCCATGATTAAAATTCTTGTTTGCTGCATTTTTGGCATGATAGCTATGTGACTTTGAGCACTGGTCCAAAAGTCATAGTACAGTTTTTTGTTGCTGTTACAATAAATTAATAAATTGGAGGAAATAGTTTTTTTGACATTCACAGTGAATAGCCCACTTTGGGGGAAAATAATCACAATTTGTTATCAGATATGATCTTTATGCATTCTTCACTTGTTTTGCCAAAAGTTGCCTGGATAAATCTTGGGGAACACTTAAATAAGACAGTTGTCCATGTATGGTCCAAGGAACACAGAGGTTCCCAAAATCCTTTCAGGGAACCTATACTTTCCTTACTTTTCCATCAAAAGATCTACAAGAAGTCAGCATTTCTCTAAGCATTTGAACCAAAACAACATAGTGGAACACACTGAATGTAGAAGCAGTTAAGAGAATTTGTGTTCTGTTCAAGCCAGACTCCTAGAGGGATCAACAGGTGCTGAATTATGGAAGACAATAAAATTGCCCTCAAGCAGCTAAAAATAAACATGTACACCTCAGCATACAGGAGTTTAAATTCCATGTATGTTTCTGTATTGTATTTGATGAATGTATGATCCATCCTGTCCAGGGATTCTGATTTATAGTAAATACAAGCCAAACCAGCTCCCATAAGCAGCTCAGTACATGCATAATCTTGTGTCACATGTTTGCAGAAGCAGATTCCACATTCCTGCTATTCTCATCCAACTATGGTTTCTCCTTTCCATAAATGTCTTCTGGGCTTACATCCAGAGATCAAACTGTACCTTCTCTAACGAACAGTTCCTTTATGAAATTCTCTGAAATAAGATGAATCTGAAAATGTCTCTAATTGTCTATATTTCCTTTTACCCAAGCATTTTTCAAGGTTTTTTTTAGTTCATCTCATTAAGAAGTAGACTCTGTTTCTCTATTCCTTAAAACTTGGATGGTTTCATGATTTACTTTGTCCATTAACAAATAATAAAGCTTACTCTACCAATTCCAAGTCTAGACCTTTCTCTCTTGCTCCTTTGCCGTCTTCACAGGAACAAGCTCGGAAGAGCATCTGGAAGATGAAAGAGCATGTATAGCGTAGCCGTGTCACCCCAGTTGGGGCAACTCCGGGTCAGCCAGCCCCAACTTCCCACTATTTGACCACAGAAGCATGAATAAATCCAACCAAGAGTAGATATTTCTGGCCTGTATTAAAAGAGCCACACGCAAAAGAAAATACCCACCCCCCCACACCCAGCCAAAATTTAAGCTTATGATAAATAACAACATTTTTTTTGTTTTATACAAAACATCATACTCTGAACAAACTGTTCCCTGTTAGACCAATTATAAATAAGAAAAATAAATGTATTATTTTGCTTTCACTGATTACTTCTATAATGTTTTGTTTTTGTAGGAAATTTGTAGATTCAACTTTCTGAACTGTATGACATTTTCCTTCTCTCTGAATGACTCTAACAGTTATTGCAAGGCAGGTCTACTGGAAATAAATTTCTTAAATTTTTGTTTCTCTGGGAAAACATCTCAAATTAACTTTTCCATAATAATTTCACAGGTACAGAATTTTAGGTTACTTGCCCCCTCCCCAACACTCTCAATTTTTTCTCCACTCTATTGCTTGCATGATTTCTGAGGAAAAGTTATATGCAATTCTTATCTTTGGTCCTCCAAAGGCAAAGTGCCCCCTCCATCACCACCACTTTCAATCTTTTTTCTTTTTTTTAACTTTTATTTAATGAATATAAATTTCCAAAGTACAGCTTCTTGATTACAATGGTTCCCCCCCATAACGTCCCTCCCACCCGCAACCCTCCCCTTTCCCTCTCCCTTCCCCCTTCCATTCACATCAAGATTCATTTTCAATTCTCTTTGTATACAGAAGATCAGTTTAGCATATATTAAGTAAAGATTTCAACAGTTTGCACCCCCATAGAAACACAAAGTGAAATATACTGTTTGAGTACTCGTTATAGCATTAAATCACAATGTACAGCACATTAAGGACAGAGATCCTACATGAGGAGTAAGTGCACAGTGACTCCTGTTGTTGACTTAACAAATTGACACCCTTGTTTATGGCATCAGTAATCACCCTAGGCTCTTGTCATGAGTTGCCAAGGCTATGGAAGCCTCTTGAGTTCACAAACTCTGACCTTATTAGGCAAGGCCATAGACAAAGTGGAAGTTCTCTCCTCCCTTCAGAGAAAGGTAACTCCTTCTTTGATGACATGTTATTTTCACTGGGATCTCACTCACGGAGATCTTTCATTTAGGTGTTTTTTTTGTTTGTTTGTTTGTTTGTTTTTTCCAGAGTGTCTTGGCTTTCCATGCCTGAGAAACTTTCATGGGCTTTTTAGCCAGATCAAAATGCCTTAAGGGCTGATTCTAAGGCCAGAGTGTCAAGCTTTTTTTTTTTTTTTTTATCTTCACTTTTCTACAGTTTAAATATGCATGTGCATAGCCTCACTTTTTTGGTTTGGGAATTTTTCTATGTTTTTGTTTTCATTTTATTCTTTTTCTGTTTGTTTTGTTTTTCAGGGGCATGCAATGATTATCCTGTCTTATGTTCTCTGAACTTTCAAGTAGTTTGGTGTAGTTTGGTGTCCAGGTGATTCAATTTGGGGAAATTCCCCATTTTTGTTTAAATTATTTCTTAAGTTACTTGAGCCCTTTCTTCTTCTGAAATTCTCATTATACATTTGCTATGCATTTTGTAGTTGTCCCATAGTTTTGGTATCCTGATTTTTTTTTTAGTCTTTTTTCTGTTTGACTTTTAGAAGTTTTTACTGATAATACCCTTAAGCTCAGAGATTTGTTCTCAGCTATGTGCAGTCTACCAATACTACCATCAAAAGCATTCTCCATTTCTGTAATGTTCTTGATCTCTATCATTGTTTGTTAGCATTTCTTAGAATTTCCATCTCTCTGCTTAAACTGCCCTTCTCTTCTTGCATATTTTTCACTTTATTTATTAAAAACCTTAGTATATTAATCATAGATGCCTTAAATTCAGTCTGATGGTTTCTTGCCTTTATAGCATGCCTTATATTTTTTGTTGAAAGCAAGGCATAATTTATTAGGTAAAAAGAATTCTGGCAAAAAAGCCTTTTTGATGGGGTGGTAAGTCACAGGAATGGGAGAAGCATTGAACAGCCTTTGAGTTAGGTTTCAGTCTTCTAATAAGCCTGTGCCCCTACTCTTTGAAGTTCACCAATGATTCTCAAACCGCCACTCCCACCTTTAGATGTTACAGAATGGCTAGAGGGGGCTAGAATTGGGTATTTTCCTTTCTCCAATAGGTTGAGTGTTGATAAACTTCATAAGTTAGGGTCTGGTAAAGTTACCCGTGAAAGCAGGTCCAGGGAAAACAGAACACTCTGGCATACTTCCATACGGCAGTTTTTCCTCTCCCCTCATCAAAAACATGAGCCAATTTTTCTCTAATCTGGTGGAGATTGTAGAGGTTCTTTCACCACCTGGCAGATCTGGAGGTAAACACAAAAGAGATGATGGTACCCTAGAACCGTATCGTCCTGCAGTAGTAGATCATGGCTCAATACCTGAGTCTGCCACATATGTAGAAGGCCCAGGCCTGGCTGTTGTGGCCATTGGGAAATTGTTTCTTGGATTAACATGTAATACTTCCATGTTTTTAAGGGGTACAATCAACTTTTCAACACATATACATAACTTAAACCAACCATACCAGTCAACCATCCTTGGAGATCATGAGTAAAATAAACCAAAAAGACAAATCTGGCAATTCTTTAAAAAGAGTTTAGATTTTCTGATCACAGTACTTTTTCCCCAATAAGTTTCTGCATGTGCATTTATACTCTACTGTTTCATTATTCTCTGTATGCACACATCTTTTACTCCAGTTTTGCAGGTACTTTTTGCCTTGTGTTTTCATTTCTTCACTTGATCTTAGCCAAAAGGCCAAGACATAATGGCTTCATTTCTCTAAGAGTTCATTTTCAGTTTTTATTTTAGGATGAAATAAGAACCCCTTAGTCCCTTAAATGTTGAACTAGAACCTGGAAGTCCTAAAGAAACTATTAAAAAGAACTTTTAAACTGATAAGAACAGATACTACACTTGATCTTAGCCAAAAGGCCAAGAAGTGATTTTTAATTATTTGAAAATTCTGACCATGCCTCAATCCAGTCATTCATTCCTAAATCATGTATACAGCCAACTCAGATATGAAATCAAACACAGTAGTCATCAAAACTACCTCCAATGGGATAGTGACTGAATGTAGTTTGAGAAAATTTGTTCTCAGGCAATATTCCATGTATGGCTTATAAGGACTGTAGAAACCATTGTGTTCAAGACTGTTCAGGGGAAGGTATAGAGGCATTGTGTCCTGGCTACTTTGCCTCTAATCCAGTTCCCTGCTAAGTAGCATATGATGGCTCAAGTACTTGAGTCCACTACCCATGTGGGAGGCCCAGCCCTGGCTTATCTGTCCATTAGGGAATTACACCAGCAGATAGAATTACACCAGCAGATATGTCAGTATGAAGCCAGGGCCAGGAGTATCATCTGGGTCTCCCATGTGGATGTCAGGTACCCAAACACTTTGTCTATCTTTCATTGCTTTTCCCAGACACTCTTATTTATGACGTCAGTAATCACCCTAGGCTCTTGTCATGAGCTACCAAGGCTATGGAAGCCTCTTGAGTTCACAAACTCCGACCTTATTAGGCAAGGCCATAGTCAAAGTGGAAGTTCTCTCCTCCCTTCAGAGAAAGGTACCTCCTCCTTTGATGGCCTGTTCATTCCACTGGGTTCTTTCACAGAGATCTTTCATTTAGGTTTTTTGTTGTTGTTGTTGTTGTTGTTTTGTTTTGTTTTGTTTTTTGTTTTTTTGTTTTTGTTTTTGTTTTTTTTTGCCAGAGTGTCTTGGCTTTCCATGCCTGAGAAACTTTCATGGGCTTTTTAGCCAGATCCAAATGCCTTAAGGGCTGATTCTGAGGCCAGAGTGCTGTTTAGGTAATAGGCAGGATTATTTTTAAAGTTAAAAATACACCCTAAACTGAATAACATAAAATCCCCCTTAAATAATTTTTCTACAATTGCAACCTAAGCTTACTAGTTAACAAAGCACAGTATTCCTTTCAAAAATCTGGTTTTTTAGACATGCCTGAGAGATTTCTCCCATAAGTTCTCAAAAAACAGTACATCATCATGAGGAGAGCAGCATCTCAAACCACCTCCCTAAAATTACACCAATGGCATGGCTCCAACACGTATTTCTATAAAAATTATTTTATGAGCAAATAAAAACATGGTTAATTTGGCATAAACTGCAGTATTGAAAAGGTTCTAAAATCCCTCTAATTCTAAATGTCTGTGACTGCTAACTCATTAGCACATATTGCATTCTTTACATCTGGGTAATCATGATAATTCACTTTTAAATGATTAACAGATCTGCTGCTATATATAAATACATGCTTTTCCGAAAATCATACAATAAGCGGCTACATACTTTACTTCAAGTAAAACTGCCATATCCAGTCCTACAATTGTAAATAAGACAGTTTCAATTGTTCAGCATTATCAATTATAAATTCCAATAGTGTAGCAATAGTCATAAGAATAAAGGGGCCGATGCTGTGGCGTAGCAAGTAAAGCTGTGGCTTGCAGTGCTGACATCCCACATGGTGCCACTTCAAGTCCTGGCTACTCAAATTACTATCCAGCTTTTTAGGCAAGTAAGACTTACTATCCAGGCCCTTGGGCTCCTGCACCTGCAAAGGAGATTCAAAAGAAGCTGCTGGCTCCTGGCTTTGGATCGGCACAGCTCCAGCCATTGTGGCCAAATGGGGAGTGAACCAGCGGTTGGAAGACTGCTCTCTCTCTCTCTCCTTCTCTCTGTGTGTAACTCTGACTTTCAAGTAAAATAAATGAATCTTTTTAAAAAAGGACGAAATAACTTTTATTTAATAAATATAAATTTCCAAAGTACAGCTTTTGGATTACAGTGGCTAAAAAAAAAAAAAGAATGGAAATTAAAGTGCATTCACAAACAGATAGATTGCAAATTCCTTAGCCAGCTCTCCATTACTAGTTTCCCAAATTAGGATTTTGATAAAAATTGCACAATTTTAAATTATTTCTCTGGTGAAACCTGAAGTTCATATGTGAGATGTAGGAAATAACTCACAGATCATTATGTTTTGATAATCAATTGAGTCCACAGGGAGACTGACATCCCCTTATTAAAATGAAAGTTCTAGCAAAGACTTAGGTTTGAGTAGACTTTCATCCAACTACTGCAAGGAGTTTATCTAGCATAATGACTCTGGACAGAGCCAACAGTTTACTTAGTCTATCTTGGAGGTGCTGCAAACATGTGCAAATCAGTAACTGAGGCTCCAATGTTCTCCATTTGAAAATATGAGAATATAGCTACAAATATTTTAATAAGAAAATATGACCAGGTGTTACAAATCTTCTCAGTATCCATTTATAATGTCAGTTAAGTATCTCCATAGTACACTGACTATTAAATACAGAATTTAAACTACATTTGCCTTTTGGTGACTTTCTATAGTAAATTTAAAAAGCATCGTTACAGGTTTTTCTCCAGCCCAAGTAAGAAACTGAGGAGCAGGAAAAGTTGCGCACTTAGACTAGTTCAAAGTCTTGGGATTGTCAGGATATCATGGCGTAATATTCTCCTGCCTCAAAAGAATTATAAACAGAACTTCAATGATTTGCTAATTGCTATTCCATATTAACTTATGTAAGCTTCTTAGTTGAACTGATTGGTTTGAAAACAAAAGCCATGGAATTAAGTTCCAATTGGTGGAAGATCCAAGTGCAGGCATGCTCACTTCAGCTGCCCTGGGACACACAAATAACAAAAAAAGAACCACATTTCCAGTGGTCTGACCAATGAAAATTTTCAGTGGAGAAGTGAAAAAAACAACAAAGACTCCATGAACAAGAGAAGGGAGGACAGAGATGCTGCTCGCTGCTGTGGCAGAATGTGCTGTGCAGCCATCTGCAGTCTGGGAGTAACCATCTTCTCAAACCAAGATAAGAAGAAACCATTGCATGCCCCACCAGCAGCAGCTTTAGCTGAGAGAGAATTCTGCTTTCACTCAACAAATTTCTCTCCAGCCCAGAATGACTGGGTTCTGACCCACGTCTTAGTTATGCAAAGGGAAGGCACATTGCCTCTCCCCTTCCCTCTTCCACCCTGCAGAGTGACAGACTGCTTTTAAAGTAGTGCAGCAGATCTGTGGTCTGCTGCTACCAGAAGTAACCATAGTCAGAGTCAGGGCAACTTTTGGGGTAGAGGAGAGATCTGCATCCTGTAACTGTGGGAGTTTTGGGGGCATTAGGTCCAGAGCTATGCTCACTCACTCTGCCTGAGTGGGGGCATTTCCCTGAGCTTCTGGGGCTAGCACCAGCAGCAGCTCATAAAAATTCCATTCCCATCCTGGGAGATCTAGGAAATTACTCCATTGTGCCCTGCAAATCCAGGACTGTAACTGTTAGTTCCATTTCCCTCAGTTCCTCTGGAATCTGCTCAGTGAACCTAGGAAAGAACCTGCCTGCATTTCACCTCACCACTAGAACAAAACTTCCTGTAGACGCTGTAGGCACCCTGTGGGATGGGACCAGGGCTTAGTTTGCATCCCCCATTCCCAGTACTAGAGCCACAGCACAAGCTGCACTCTCATAGCAGGACCTGAGGAAAGGCCCAGCCACATCACAGCCCTAGAGTCAAAGCATTTTGTGCCCCAAGTCCCAGCATCACTCAGGCTTGCCATCAGGAAAGGGGTTAGCAAATTTCGTCACCCTCAGCACCAAGAACAAGGCCCTGGCTATCACAATCTCCAGGATGGCTGACATTGAACTCTGGACTGAAGATACACCCCTAAGAAACCCATTTTCAGATCAAAGACACACTTCTGTCCCCACAAACTGCAGCATACTAGAATACTGTGTCACTTGTAGACATAAATGACATTCATTAAAGCAAAAGAATCACCCAGAGGCTATACTCCTGGGCTCACATAGAACCATATCCAAAGCAATAATCAAGTTGAACCCTGCATTCCATCTAAACCATAAGTTCTATTCCAATAAAACCTACATCATAAAAAAGGGACAATTACACCAGATGTAAAGACATCAATGTAGGGACATAAGAGACATGACGAAGCAAAGTGGCATGATGCCTCCAAAAGAAAGCCATAGTAGTCCAAACTTAAATCCTGAACTAAATCAATGAAATGCCATAAACAGAATTCAAAACTATGATTTCAAGGAAACTCAATGTACTGCAAGAGAATATAGATAGAAATCACATGATACCACCAAATTTACTAACAGACTAGGTCTAGTCAGTGATAGTTTTTACATATCAGTACTAACCTTGAACATAAATGAATTAAATTATCCATCCAAAAGACCAAGATTGGTTGAAGGAACAAAAAACAAAGAACCCACTATACGCTGCCTACAAGAAACTCACTTCACAAGCAAAGATACACACATACTGAAAGTAAAGGGCTAGAAAAAGATATTCAGGGCAAGGAGAAATAGAAACCAAAAATAAGCAGGAGTAACATTCCTTCCATCAGATAAAACAGATTTTAAATTAAGTCTATATTAAAATGATACACTTAAAAAATTAAAAACTATAAAATTAAAAACTATAAAAAGAGACAAATAAAGACATTATATTTTGACAATAGTTTATGTTTAGCAAGAAGACAAAACATAATAAGTATATACACACCCAACACAAGCCCACCGAGATATATACAACAAATACTATTAAATCTAAAGTTAGAGATAGACTACAGTACAAGAATAACAGATGACTTCAACACCCCATTCTCATTAATGGACAGATTATCCAGAAATAAAATCAATAAAGATACATCAGAGTTGAAACATACTATCAAGCAAATGGATCTAACATATTCACAGGACATTTCACCCAACAGCTACAGAATACACATTCTTCTCATCAGCACATGGAACATTTTCAAGGACTGACCATATATTGGGGCTCAATTGAACTCAGTAATTTTTTAAAAAAAATTGAAGTCATATCATGCAACCTCTCATACAACAAAAGTTTAAAATTAGAAATCAACAACAAGAACAATAGAATACTTACATATATGTGAAAATTAAGCAACATGTTACTAAATGATCAATGGACCCATTTTTTTTTTTTCAAAAAAAGAAGAAATAATCAGTATGGAGGCATCACATTACCAGACTTGAAAGCATACTACAAAGTAACAGTAATTAAAACAGCATGGTTCTGACATGAAAATTGACAGAGATTAATAGAACAGAACAGAGGGCCCAGAAATTAATCATTGTACATACAGCCAAATGATTTTTGACAAAAGTGCTTAGACCCATAGGATGGAGAAAGGACAATTTCTTTAACATATGATACAGGCAAAACTGAATGTATATATGCAGAAGAGTGAAATTAGATCCATATCTCTTAACCACCTAAAAAATTAACTCAAGATGTATCAAAGACCTAAATTTAAGACCTGAGATTATGAATTTGCTGGAAGAATATGTAAGGGAAACACTCAGAGACATTGCTATAGATGACAATTTCTTGAATAAGAACTCTAGAGCACAGGCAACAAAAGCAAAACTAAACAAATGGGATTATATCAAGCTCAGGAGCTTCTGCACAGCAAAGGAAACAACAGGCAGAGTGAAGAGACATCCAAAAAAATGGGAAAAATCTGTGTGAACTACCATTCCTATAAACTATTAATATTCAGAATGTCAGTATCTTAAAAAACTCAATAACAAAGAAACCAATCCAGTTAATAAATTCACAAAGGATCCCAAGAGACAGTCCTGAAAAGAATAAATACAAATGCCCATCAAATATATGAAAAAATGCTCAACATTACTAGCTATCAGGGAAATGAAAGTAAAAACCACAATGTGATATCGCGTCACCCTTGTCAGAATGGCTAAAATCCAAAACAGAGATTAACAAATGCTGGCAAGGATGTGGAGAAAGGGTAACACTTATATGCTATTGGTGGGAATATATATTAATCCAGCCACTGTGGAAAATTCCTTGTTTAAAAAATTTTATTTAAGGAATCCAAAATTCATGTATTTTTTATATACAGCTTTAGCAAAATAATGATACTCCCCCTCCCTCCCTCCCACCCATGCTCCTATCCTTCTTCCTTCCTCTCCTAATCCCTCTCTTTAATTTTTACAATGATGTACTTTCAGTTCATTTTATACTCATAAGGTTAACCCTACACAAAGTAAAGAATTAAATAAATTGATATTTCGTTCTAACTAGAAATAAAAATGTCATATGATCCAGGAATCCCATTTCTGCACATATACCTAAAAGACAGGACCACATTGTATCAAAATACCTAAACCACCATAGCAGCACTGTTCACAATAGCCAAACTATGTAACCAACCAAAGTTTCCATCATCAGATGAATATGTAAAGAAAATATGGCCTCTACACAAACACAATAGAATATTTTTCAGTTGTTAAAAAGAATGAAATTCTACCATCTGCAACAAATTGTAATCCAATGGAGGATTGTAATCCATGTTGCATGAAATCAGCTGGACACAGAAAGAAAAAGACCATAGTTTTCCTTTATATGTGGGAGCCAAAATTAAAAGTATAGCTGCTGTCTATACTTCTACTAAACTAGGATGTTTTTTGCCTTTTACTTGTTGAAAACTTTATTTCCTGGATCAGTAATCACTTGATTGCGATTTAAATTAAAAGTATATAATCTCAAAAGTGAAGGAGATAAAGGGGAGAGAGAGAGTGATAATAGAAGGGAATATCATTATATTCTCAAAACTGTATATATATACTATATTGAACTATATTGAATACTATATTGAACCTGTTAGTAAATTTTCAAAAATAAAATAAGGTACAAAAATGGTTAGTAACTAATCCATTTTGTTCAAACTAATCAAACTCTGCATGTTAAGAAATTTACCATCAACAATGATGATCAATAAGTGAAAAGGGGGATGAGGAAAATATATGAATTTGAACTTACAATGTGGTACAGTATACTGGAGTTTCAAAAAGATGCTGACACAATGATAACAGATGGAAACGAGTAGTGGTGGAGGAAGTGGTTAAAAATTTCACAGAAAAACAATTGCAAAAGAAAGACCAAGTTCAATTGCTCATCTTCTACATGAGTCTTTATAATCATCACTTTTAACAGAAAGTTTTATTTTCATTCTGGTTACTAATACATCTGAGTGACTTGCACATTATTCTCCAGGGTTATATATAAAAAGTCAATGGAGAAATAAATGTCCTTGATAGATGCAGACTTATTTGTAAAAGACATTATCAAGGTCAGCCTTAAAGGCAAACTGGATTGAAAGTCTGCTGGTCATCAAAACAGTGAACACATTGACTCACAAGGAACTCATTTTGCTGGGATTCCATTAGTCACGAATATTCTATGTTGGTAGCTCCAACCTGACCTCTATACCATGAATAACATGCTATGACAGTCGAACTCTTTGTCCAACTTCCAAACTGGGAGATTCTTTGGCACATTTCTGACAACAGTTCTGGGATGTATAGTTATGGAAGTCAGAGAAATGTGATTTTCTTTGAATTCTTGATCTGGGACCAGTTAAGACTGAGAAGACACTATGACTTACTGATATATCATTCCCAAAGTGAGTCTGTTGATGATACAATGCTTGGCTGAGGCCCACAGCGTAAAGCATATGCAGATACTCATGATCGCTGAATGGGCGTGCCTGATGTAGTCAGATGTCATCTAATAAGTCAACACAGTATAGAGTGAAGAACCATCTTTTATCAGATTAAATGAGCATGAGAGCTAAATGTCACTTGGTAAGAAACAGACTGATCATCTCTCAAATATTTTACATTGTGCTAAACATCTCTGTACATTATTCCGTTCTTTCTTTTCAGTACAATATTTGGGTGGAATTCTGTATCCCAAGAATTCATGTGATAGAATCCTGGCCACTAGTGCCTCAGAAGGGGACCCTATTTGGAGTTGGGGTAGTTGAAGGTACAATTGGTTAATATAAGATTATGTGGGAAGAATAGCTATATTCCTAAAGTTGTACTTATTAAATTTATATTCCTTAAAAAATAAATTAAAATAAAAAGACACACACACAATAAAAAAGATTATATAAGAGGGTGTGGTGCAGTGGGTTAAAGCCCTGGCCTGAAGCATCTGCATCATATATGGGTGCCGGTTTGAGTCCCAGCTGCTATACTTCCAATCCAGCTCTCTGCTGTGGCCTGGGAAAGCAGCAGAGAACTTGCCAAGTTCTTAGGACCCTGCACTCACATGGGAGGTCTGGAAGAAGCTCCTGGCTTCAGAACATTTCAGCTCCAGCCATTGCAACCATTTGGGGAGTGAACCAGCGGATAGAAGACCTTTGTCTCTGTCTCTACCTCTCTTTGTGGTTATAGCACCTCTAGCAAACTAATACACACAATATTGGATAAATATTTAAACATAAGTAAGGTGGACTAAAACTGTTTTAATATCTAAATTAAATTAAATCTATGAATCAAATCTATAAGTCTATCAATTAAATGTTATGCTATCAATTAAATGGTATAAATGTTAAACAGACAAGAAAAAAGAACACTTCTCCATTCTTCCTAGCTCCATGGCAAATGTAGAAAAATGCTAGCACAGGGAATGACGGTCTTGTGTGTCATAACAAGTTCAGACTCAAGCATTTTCGTTATTAACTCCCCTGCATGTAAGTCTGGCTAAGAGAACAAGATTGCTGTTTTTGGTCAGGTGCTTTCCAGTCCATTCAGGATGGTTATTAACAAGCTGTTACGCTCCCATTAAAAATGATAACTATAAAGTAGTGAATAGGAAGAGTACAGAGGGTTTTTAGGGCAGTAAAAATGATATAAATGATACTATAATGACGGATACATGCCATGCATTTGTCCAAACCCATAAAATATACAACACAAAGCATGAATCCTAATGTAAATTCCATGATGTGTCAGTGTAGGTTCATCAATGGTAAAACATGTAGTACTTTGGTGGAGGATGTTGATATAATAATGGCTATGTATGGGACAGGAAATACATGGGGAAATCTTGTATCTTTTACTTTTGCTGTGAACCGAAAGCTGCTCCAAAATAATGAAGGCTTTAAAGTCACCACAGTGCCCACTACTAAAAATCCCTTCACTTTTGTGAGCCCTCTCTTTACTGTAAGATTGCGAATAGTAATAGAAATCTGTCCCCTACCAAGCAGAGGGAGATAAGTGCCAACAGTAGGAACCACTCTCATTTTCTAAATGAGAGAAACAATGCTTAAATAAAAAGCATTCTGCTTAAGTTCTTACAGTTCATAAATAAAAGTCCAGTTTAAGTTTCTTTTAAAAAGGGCCGCTGTGGCGTTGCAGGTGAGGCCACCCACCTGCAGTGCTTGCATCCCATATGTGCCCTGGTTTGAGTCCCAGCTGCTCCACTTCTGATCCAGCTCTCTGATGTGGCCTGGGAGAGCAGTGGAGGATGGCTTGAGTCCTTGGGCCCCTGGACCCACGTGGGTCCAGGCTCCTGGCTTCAGATCAGTGCATTTCAGCTATTGCTGCCAAATAGGGAGTGGGTAGAAGACCTCTCTCTCTCTCTCTCTCTCTGCCTCTCCTTCTCTCTTTGTGTAACTCTGACTTTCAAATAAATAAGTGAATCTTTTTTAAAAAATTTTTAAAAATACTACAAATGTGTGTTCAGAAATGTTATGTATACTGGGCATCCTCTCAAAATCCATTTATTAGCTTGAGATAATAATAGTATGTGGAATAAGATTTTCAACTTTGCACTTTTTATGTAAAAAAAAATGCATGGTTGTGGCAGAATGAGAAGGCCATGCCGAGATGGCCGCTGGCAACGAAAACTGCCTGGCAACAGGCTGTGGTTGGTTAGGGCATAGACCACCCCTTGACCAGATTGGCTGCCTTTGCTATTTAAGCTGCTGTACCAACTGAAATAAATAAGTCTGAAGGCTGCTCCCCTCTGGCCTGCTTTCCCTGACTCCCGGGTCTGTGTGGTGACTCCGCTCCTCTTGCCCCCACCACGCTCCTCCTCTCAGAACAAATCCACAGCAACAACGGTTGTTTCCAGTATTTCAACACTAGTAGGTTATAATAAGTATTATTATTTATATCTTTTGTATTTAATCTTTTATGTGCAGAACAGATTCCAAAAGTTGATAGTGCTATGTCAAATACGGTATTAATTTTTAAATCTTTTATAAGAATTATCAAATTACTTTCCAAACTGTTGTATCCATTCATACTCCAATATCATGGCATAAGAATAGCAACCTCCCCACACTCTTGCCAGTCCAGAATTTTATTAATATACATGATCAAGCACAGGCAATTACAAACTGGTTACTTTAGCAGCTCCCTTATGTTCATTCTCCGCATTAACTTATTTGGGATTCATTTAGTTATCCCCTTTATTCACATTATGACCACTGAATTTCTAGAGCACGTTTCTTCCTGTGGACATGTAAGCAACAAAGACTACCATGGTGACATAAACATGAAAATAACTTGTTAAAAGACTAAGAAGTATCTCACAGAACCACTGGAGAGACAGGAGAACCAGGTGTAAGGACCAGCCAAAACAGCAGTCAGACTGACACAGAAACTTCAGACCACTTAAAAATCATGAAACAAAATCATGGATATGACTGCCAGTTCTGCACCAAGAAAATTAGTATTTCAGTAACCGCTAATTACTTCCAGAGAATTCGCTACTCTGATATTGTAAAATATTTATTGGCTCTCTACTCTGGTTCCTGACATGGTTCCTAACACCCCTGTAGATAGGTTTGTTAGGACAGCCATTTATTCTGGTATTTGGTCTTTGACCCCATTTCCTAACACAGAACTCCGAGGACTTTCATAGCTTCCTGAGTTATAGGAGTGTCCAACAAAGCTTCTAAAATGCTTTGAATTTCCTGGGTGGCAGGAGTATCGTTTGTACTAATGATGCAACTCTGATAGGCTCCTGGATAGCTTTAGAATGAGGACTGATTGCCGGGGCAGTCAACCTTGTGGTCAATAGGTTGACACTTCTGCCTTGTCCCCCAATCTTGAGGCAGGAGGTGCTGAAGATAGAGTTCACCACCAATGGTCAGTTAATGGGCAGGAGCAAAGAGCTTCTAGATGCTGAACAAATGGAGACACGAAGAGGGTAGCATGACTACAGTGGGTACGGAAGCACTATGAACCTCCTCTGCACTTTTTTTCTTTGTCTCTTCCATCCAGCTGTTCATCATTTTCATCCTTTGTAGTATCCTCTACAATTTATGTGTAAATGTGGAATGTTCCGTGAGTTCCATGAGCCACTGAAGCAAATTAGCTGAACCTAAGGAGTGGGTTGTGGGAAGCCCAATTTATAGTCAGTGGATCAGAAGCACAGGTCACAACTGGAGTATGTGGTTGACATTTGAAGTCAAGGAAGTCTTTTAGGATTTAGTTCTTAACCCAAGGATATGATGCAAACACCAGGTAGACAGTGCTAGAAGGGAAGTGAATGGCAGATAGTACACAACTTACAAGGTTTAACTTACTGTTTTTGACTTCACAATGGTTTGTATATATATATATATAGTATAAATATATTATATATTTATATGTTTATATAATTTTAATATATAAAAATATATTTACATATATATTTATATAATTAGAAATTATATATTTATATGATTTTAATATATAAAATATATTTATATAATATATTATATTTATAATATATATATTAACCATAATTTGAATTTCCAATTTTGAACCTTATCTGGACTGTGCTGTGCAATACATTCTCATGATGCTGAGCACTGGCAGCAGCCACAGCTTCTATGCAAGATCATGAGAGGTAAACAACTGAAAACTCAACATTGTGCTGTGTTGCTAAGCTACATTTGGCAGGTTAGATGTATTCAATGCATATTCCACTTAAAATGTTTTCACCTTAATATGGGTTTAGCAGGCTATAACATTATAATTTGAGGAATATCTGTATAAGATCCCAGGTTGGTCTGCTGGAGAATTCTTTGCAATGTGGGGGAAAATCTACGCACATTTTGGGAACCAGAGATGAGGTCTTTTGTGTAGTATATTGAGAGTGGAAAGTAGAAAAAAATGTTTGCTATTTCATCAGACTACCATTTCTTTTTATCGTACCACTTGAAGGAGTCAAGGTCATATTGTATGATGTCACAGACCATTTTTGTGCTAATATAACATAATACCTGAGACTGACTAATTTACAAAGAACAAAGATTCATTTCACAGACTTCTGGAAACTTTATGTCAAAGACTGTATAGCCACATCTGGTGAAGGTCTTCTTGTTGCATAACAACATGGTAGAAAGTATCACATGGTGGGAAAATGCACACGTGGGAAAGAGCACACAAAAGAAGGTTAAACTCACATCTACAAAACATCCACTACCATGATAATGACATTTATCTATTCATGATGGCAAGTCCCTCTTGACCTATGATCCTTAAAGATTCTACTTTCGGGGCTGGACTGTGGCGCAGCAGGTTAAAGCCCTGGCTTGAAGCACCAGCATCCCATATGGGTGCTGGTTCAGGTCCTGACTGCTTCTCTTCTGATCCAGCTCTCTGCTATGGCCTGTGATAGCAGTAGAAGATGGCCCAAGTCTTTGGGCCCCTACACCCATGTGGGAGACCCAGAAGAAGCTCCTGAATCCTGGTTTCAGGTCAGCACAGCTCTGGCCATTGCAGCCATCTGGGGAGTAAACAAGCGGATGGAAGACTTCTCTCTCTGTCTGTACCTCTGTCTGTAACTCTGTCTTTCAAATAAATAAATCTTTTGAAAAAAAAAAAAGATTCTACTTTCAACACAGTCACACAGGGGATAAATTTCCAACACATAAACTTTGGGGTACATATTCAAACCATAGCAAACAGGAAGATATTTAACTTGGTATCTAAAGATTTCAACATTTCTATTAGAAGGTAGTCTGTACCTCCCACCAAAAATCATGAGAATGCTTCAAAGGATAGAAAGATGATTTTACACGGTAGTTAGCAAGAAAGAATAATCAGCATTTGCTGCATAGATTATTTTTTGATTTAGCCATCCTGATATGAAAAAAATGATTTTCCATTCCTTATTATATTTTCCCAGTATTTTAAATGTTATTTTATTTCAGTTTCCTAATTGTGTTATTGTCTTTTTGAATTATAATATTTGGCTCTTAAATTTCAATGCAATTTATTTGTGCTGTTATAAACTATCAATCATTTTATGATATATTCACCTTGAAATATGGCTAGGATTTGAACTTTTGAATTAAGTAATGGCATTGTAATTCAGCCATAACTGGCAAAAACTATCAATGTTTGAAATGTGGTAAAAACAAAAGTTCCAGTTCCTGGAAGAGGGGATTTCAAGTGAACATATTGATGTGGTGTAATCCAGGACAGCCAAATAGCCTGTCTGCCAATAAAAATTAACATTGCCAGCATGAAACCTGTTTTCTGATTTAGGACATCAAAACCTAAGAACCATGTGAAAACAAAGAAATTAGCATTCATTGAGTTGTTCACTCATCAAAAATTTTTAAACTTTATTTGTTATGATATATAAAAACAAATATATTTATGTGGTACAATGTGACATTTTGATATATGTATACATTAAAGAATGATTTCATTAAGCTAATTAACATATCTCTTCATATACATTTTTTGTTGTGTGAACATCTAAAATCTACTCTTATAGCAGTTTTGAAATAGAGATTACATTTTATTAGCTATAACTATCACATTTTGCAACAAATATCTAAAACTGATTCCTCCTATCAAACCAGAATTGTAAGTCAAGCTAGCAGGCATATAACTAAGGGCAAATTATGTCAGCTCTTTTCAATGTTTCCACATTTAAAATAGGGATGTTAATATTACTGATCTCATGATTTGCTCTGAAACTTAAATGATACTCTAAAGTTCTGAGCACTCCGCGTTTAGTGCATAGTTTAGAACCAACAAATCCCAGGTAACATAATAAACATTTTATCATTACATTTATTTATTCATTTATTTCAAAATCAGAGTTCCAGAGAGAGAGAGACAGAGATATTCTATTCATTAGGTCATCCTCCAAATGGTTGTAATAGCCAGGGCTGGGCCAGGTCAAAGCTAAGAGCCAGGAGCTTCTTTTGGGTTTCCCATGTAGGTGCAGAGACCCAACCACTTGGTCCATCTTCTGCTGCTTTCCCAGGAATATTAGTAGGGAGCTGGATTAAAGTAGAGCAGTTGGGACTTGAACTGCCACCTCTATGGAATGACAGTATCGCAAGTGGTGGCTTAACCTGCTACACAACAATGCCAGCCCTGTCATTATTAATAAACCCAGAATCAATTACAACAAGATGTGCTAAATTCATAAAAGACATAGGAAGTAGGTGAGGCTGCATGACTGATGAGAGGACAGAAAAAATGGTACTGCCAGAACTGCAGCAGGGTAAAGAAAATTTATAAGAGGATTGTAAGATATTAACCTTACGCCAAATTGTCAAGAACGATCATGGAATATTTTGAAGAAAGTACATGTATTGGGTGATAGACAAATGAAATAGAATATCAGGCTATGGAGCTGTGAAAGAATGAGGAAAGCAGTTATTAAACATAATTTGGGCCAGGACATAACCCATCTGTGGGAGATGGATAGAGATAAGGATATTCAAATTATGAATGGTCACAAACACAATGCTGAGTTGAGGTTTTATCTTCAAAAATATGAGAAGACATTAAAAGATTTGGGAGATCACGGTGTTCGTGTTTTACATACCCTACTCATATAGTATGGATAAAATAATTAAGGGAGTTTAAGATTAGCGTATAGGAAACCTCCTTCTCGTCGTTGCACTAATCTCATAGGGAGCACTAATGGCTGGCCCAAGGTGGCCATGAGGGAAACGCTCAGATACACATTTAGGAGGTGGAAAGGACTTGAAATATATTGGCCAAAAAACAGAGAAAGTTCTTCAACAGTTACCAGATTTCTGGTTTGGGCAACCATGTTAATGTGGTATTATCAACAGGTTTGGAATGTAGAAGGCAAGGGTCAGCTTGGTGATTTCATGCAAACACTGAGATGTTTGTAGAACACTCTTCCCATGAACTTTGAACTCACTCTATGTAGTTGCATTTTTGTAGCACACAGGTCATGTGTAAATTGTGCTGGGCTTACGTTCCCAGATCGTCTTCTTCATGTGATTCCTATATATATGGACAGCAAGACACACCATGTAAAGATATTTAGAAAACAGAAATTAAGTAACAGCCAGATTATTTTTGTATTCCAGAGGATAGAACTGGAAATGAGATGCCAGAGCTACAACAATCATATTCTATCTGCTGACCTATCTCAGGGGAAGCATTCAACGTTCAAGTCTGTATAGCTTCCTGCTCCTGATGAAACTCTTTCTTAAGCATCTATGTAACTTGGGCCATGTGAATAACAAAGGGCACTGGCTTCTATTACAGGACACACCTGTTATCAATGTAGCCATTAAGAGGAAGTAAGAGACTGATGTGGGTTCCAGTCCATGGTCAAAATCACTTCTCTAAGACATTCCAGTTGTCCTCATGGGGTCTAGCTCACTTTTCGGTTTCCAGCATATCCATGCTGCCCTTGTTGAAGACCAGCTCTGATCATTTCTAGCCGCAACACCACATAGAAGAAAGAGCTTCCTGTATATTATTGAACTAGTTCCCTGAATTACACAAGATCAAATCTCTAGAAAATATCTGATGGTTCTGCTTCTCTGATTGAATCCTGGCTTTCACAACAAACATGGGTTTACAGGCCTCCTTGTCAGTTAACACAGCTTTGTATACATTGTCACCTTCCAGAGACTTTAGCCTTGGGAACAGTCAGCGATTTTAAAGCACCACCAGCTGAAGGCACTGTAGTTCAGTTAGTTAGCTTTATGCCAACAGTTCATCTTTCAGATTCAGATATTATAAGTACAATAGAAGGATAATTTAAAGCAGAGACTGGCTGACATCTTCTGTTAGAGTCAGATTGTAAATATTTTAGAATCTGTAGCCCATAAGGTCTCTATTATAACTCTTCAGTTTCCACTGTTGAACGAAAACAGTCATAGAAAACACGTAAATAATATATCTGTGGGCCACTAAAATGTTACTAATAAAACAAATGGAATGTTAGATTTGTCCATAGAGACAAAAATAGGACAAATCCTATATCATAAAGGTGCACTTATAATAAAAACATTTAACACTGAGAAAAAATAAATAAATTCGGTTTTAGAAAACCTGAGACAGTTGGGCTACACCCTGGTGCTTCTGTTTCCCATTAATTTACTTGAAAAGGTTAGTGCAATAGTTGAAGAAGATATGTTAGAAAATTTCTTTCTTATGCCTCCTTGTAAAAGCATCTAGTATTTTTTCCTTGAATCATAGACTGGACATAATAATTCATTCCAAATAAACAAAATATCTCAGAACTGGCAGTTACATAATTTCCAAAGCTAATTTAGAAATTGATTCCTTTGGGGTGGGTGCTATGGCATAGCAGGTTAGCTGCTGCCTGGGACACTGGCATTCCATAGGGGTGCCAGTTCAATTCTCACAGCTCCACTTCCAATCCAGTTCCTCACTAATTCACCTTGGAAAGCTGGGCCTTCTGCACCCATTTGGGAGACCTGATGAAGCTCCTGAGCTCCTGGCTCCTGGCTTCGATCCGGCTCAGCCCTGGCTGTTGTGGTCATTTATGGAGTACCAGCAGAGGCACGCTCACTCTCCTCTCTCTCTCTCTCTGACTTTCAAATAAAAATAAATCTTTGAAATAAAAGAATTAGACTGTCTCTCTACTCACACAACACAACAATGAAATCGTGAGAAAGCAAAGTGGCCAACTTTGTGTTCTGACCATCAGCCTGACAAAGGGTCCCAGCCAGCAGACAGAATTATCTGTCCAAAAAGTGAGACAGCAAACCATCATATGGTTCTAAACCTCAGTCTTTTAGGCTGATTCATTCGATGCCAAGTGAAGCAGACAATATTTGTCTCCAAAGGACTTACATAAATTGCAGGAGCTTAAGCAAAATAAACGTCATTATTTTAAGCCGCTAAATTTCAGGATGGTTTGTTTCATAGCAGTAGATTACTGAAACAAAAGGGTGCCCAGATATTCCCCAGTTATTACAGGAAAAGGACTTTGTAGGAATCTCCAAAACCTATTGACTTTCTGACTCATATCTTAATACTATTGACGATTATGTGTGTTCCCTCCACTATTAAAGAGATTCCCAACAATGTAAAGCAAATACCAGGAAAATAACTAAGAATACCCTCAAAAGCCAAAAAGAGGATTTAAGAGGCAGAACTAAATGACCTAACCTGGAAGTCGGCCAAAACTTTCAAGTTTGACACTCTTAACTCTGAAAAACAATGTGATGGGGCATTTAATGACCACCCTAGGTCAGGACTAGAGCTGGCCAAATCTTTTCCAAGTGGAACGGAACACCATTGCAACCTAATAGGCTAATGAATTTTTGAACTATTAAGTCTTTATTTTGTCCAGAATGCTTTTCAAAAGAAATGTAAATCAAAGAAAAGTATTGGCTTTAGGAGACATAAATATCCACAGGTCAGTTACAATCGGTGTTTAAGGATCTTTCTTAAATTCAAGATAAGATAGTGTGTGTGGTTTGAGGAAACAATATCTACACTTTTTGATCTGAGTATTGAGACAAAGGAGAGATAAACATTGGAAACTAAAGATGAACCTTAGAACAGAATAAGAAAATCTTCCAAATTTGTTGGAGCACCTTTTCCCTTTACCAAGATTGTATGCTCTGATGACACTGACCTAGCTACTCTTTCTCCAATTTTCTAATTGTTCCCCTACTGCCATAACTTCGCCTCCCTTAGCTCTTTTCCTGGAATATCCTCAGGACCGTGTTTTGGCATAGGAAAACCATGAAGTCACATAAATGTGCATTTAGAGGTCATATCTACTCCTAATTAATCAGGTAAATTAGAGCTTTGTTATTTATGACCATCAGTTTCAAGGCCTGTAAAATGAAGATAAAGTATCAATCCATATGTTAATTATATGGCTCAAATAAGAGAACATTTATTATATATCACAATGCAATAGGAAAGGTAAGGCAAGTCTGGAACCCTAATTCCCCACATCAATTTTATAATCCTGATGCTGCATCACTCCTCCATGTTATTCTTGCCAAGGTCCCTAAGCAAAGTTCAGCATCTCCCTGGGCCATCACAGACCTTAGATACATGGTATTGTCTTATTATGTGTCTGTCTGCTCTGTGTGGGTTTGGGACTTTATTGATTCCTTCTGTGTTTTGTACCTACATGATGATAGTCTAGGAATTTTTGTTTTGCAATAAAGGCATCAATAAACATGCCATTTATAAAAATTAGTATGTGCTATTTGAAACAGTTGGAATGTGAATTACTCAGTATTTGGGAATTTTTTAGTCAACATCACAGAAGGCATCTTTTTCGTTCGTCTGGTTCCCCTGGACCAACTGTCACTCTCCAGTGATTTATGAAAATCTGCTCTTCTTATGACCTTGCTTCTCATACCCTCTCAAGTCAGTTTGTTTTTGTAAACCTATACCTTATTAGTGACACTGTAAAGTACTCTTTAAAAATGTAAATCGACATATTACACACTGCCCAAAGGGGTACTGATAATTGCAAGGGGTGGAAAAACCACAGTTGCAAATGGTTATCTTTAAGATTTTTCTTTTTAGGAAAGGAGTTACATTTAAAAAAAATATTAAAGGCATGCATTTAGCCTACAAGCTGGGATGCCTGCATCCCATACCAGAGTGCCTGTGTTACTCAAACTTCTAGATTCACGTTAATCAAGACCCTTGGGGTAGTGGGCCATCAAATGAAGGCTCAAGGATTTCGACCAGGTAGGAGACCTGGATTGAGTTCTTGGTTCCTGGTTTTGGCCTCAGATCAACTCTGTACATTGGTATTGTTTGAGAATGAACTAGCATATAGGAACTTTCTCTTTCTCTAGTCTGTCTGCCCTCAAATAAATATATAAATACAAACTTTTAAAAAGGAAAGATTAATCTCTGATCCCTTTCCATCAATCTACCTAGTCCTGAACTGCTAAGTTTCTACAAATAATGATTATAATATATGTAATCTTTACTGAGTATTTACTATGGAACAATACCAGAATGAGAGCTTTTCATGTGTCTTCTAATTTTTATGGCTAACAGGAACTTATGAAAGGGATATAATCATATTAATTTCCAAGATAAGGAAGTCTACTTCGATGAAACTAATTCTATCAACCTGATTTGAATATTCTGTGAAATTTATTTATGAACTTATATATTGACAAA
Source organism: Oryctolagus cuniculus (assembly GCF_051225735.1). Taxonomy (NCBI): domain Eukaryota; kingdom Metazoa; phylum Chordata; class Mammalia; order Lagomorpha; family Leporidae; genus Oryctolagus; species Oryctolagus cuniculus. Next base: position 17,258,278 of record NC_142870.1, on the reverse strand, counting down.
TTTAGCCATCACTTAGAATTTATCATATTTTCATTGTTATCTTTTCTAGCATTTGGATGCAAGAGCTTATGTTAAGAATTTACAGTAAAGTCAATTTGGTTATGTGATTATCTTCTGTCAGCTTACTAGGATACATATGAATGTTTAACAGATAAGTGCACATTATTAAAAATTAGAAGCAGTGAATTAAAAAGTAAAGAAAAGTACAGGAATGGATGCCTCCTGCAACAGGCACCTTACAAGAGGTTCCTGGACAGTTAAAGAATTTCATGAATTCAAACAGCTCCCTAAGCAGATGAAATATGCAAGGAGAAACTAAAGCCCTCCTGCCAGTCACATTTTTTTATCTTTGCCAAAGCTGCAGGGGTCTAAGGCCTACAGTGCACTATTTTTTTGAAGACTTATTTATTTATTTATTTGAGAGGTAGAGTTATAGACAGTGAGAGAGAGAGACAGAGAGAAAGATCTTTCGTCCGTTGATTCACTCCCCAGATGGCAGATCAGCTGTGCTGATCCAAAGCCAGGAGCCGGGAGCTCCTTCTGAGTCTCCCACTTGGGTGCAGGGCCCAAGAACTTGGGCCATCTTCCACTGCTTCCCCAGGCCATAGCAGAGAGCTGGATTGGAAGAGGAGCAGCCAGGAGTAGAACCAGCGCCAATATGGGATGCCGGCACTGCAGGCGGAGGACTAACCTACTGCGCCATGGTGCTGGCCCCTACAGTACAGTATTAATTGCTGTGTTTATTAACTTTGAGGTAATAATCAGAAAACTTATCCCTGTTAATGCACCTGAGAAACCAGCAAAACCTGGGGAGACATAGATGAAGCTCCAGGCTCCATGATTCAGGCTGGCCCAACCATTGCATCTAGAGAGAGAATCAGCAGATAGATCTCTGTCTCTCCCTCTCTCTCTAACTCTGCCTTTCAAGTTGAATGAATCTTTTAAAAAAAAAAAATAGATACTGGTCAGGATGCCCACACCCCTCATCCAAGTATCTCAGTTGATATCTGGCTCCGGCTCCTAAAGCCAGCTACCTGCTCATTTTAGTGCTCTGGAGGCAGCGATGATTGCTCCCGTTTTTGGGTGTCTGCAACCATGTGGGAGAAAAGAACTGAGCTCTTGGCTCCCCATTTCAACCTGTCCCAGCCCCAGCTGTTGTGAGCATTTGAGAAGTAAATCATTGCATGGGAGATATCTCTCTCTCCCTCCCTCTCTCTCTCTCTCTCTCTCTTCAACTCTCAAATAAAATAATAAATAAATCTCCCCCAAACTCAAACAAAAAGAGGAAATATTGAATAACTTTTTTTTTAATTTTTTTGACAGGCAGAGTGGACAGTGAGAGAAAGAGAGACAGAGAAAGGCCTTCCTTTTTCATTGGTTCACCCTGCCATGGCCACTGCGGCTGGCGCACTGCTGCCGGCGCACTGCGCTGTTCCGAAGCCAGGAGCAAGGTGCTTCTGGTCTCCCATGTGGGTGCGGGGCCCAAGGACTTAGGCCATCCTCCACTGCCTTCCCAGGCCACAGAAGAGAGCTGGACAGGAAGAGGAGCGACCAGGACAGAATCCGGCGCTCTGACCAGGACTAGAACCTGGTGTGCCAGCGCCGCAGGCTGAGGATTAGCCTAGTGAGCCGTGGCGCTGGCAAGAAATTGAATAACTCTTAAAAATACCTTAAAATAATAATGTAAAATCTTCCCACAAAGCAACAGAGAGCTTCAAAGATGGATTCACTGATAGATTCTTTGAGATATTTACTACAAGTCTTACATAAACTCTTAGAATGTAGAGAACGAGTAAATACTTCCCAAAAGATGTTACAACATCCTCATAGCCTTGCTAGCAAAACCTAAGACGTTACAAGAGATGATATCACAGACCTATATTCCTCATGGATATAACAGCAATCATTCTAATCAAATCCAGTAAGTCAAATCAGCAATACAAGGCTACTTTTCGAAGTTTATGCAAAATGGGATTTGACTGATAAGTTTATTTCAGTGCAAAAATATTTGTAATACTTGCATAAATTTTTTCACAATGTGCATTTTTCCATGAGCTCTTTGAAAACTCCTAGTATATAAGAGGATAGTATGCTCTAAATCAGTATTCAATACTGATGTTACATTTATAAATTAATAAATATAATTGTCAAAATAACAGAGAAAAATCATATAAGCATCTAACACTTGAAGAAAATTGTTATCAAAATGCAACAGCAACTCATGATTTTAAAACATCTCAGCAAACTAAAACCAGAAAACAAAATATTGTAACAGACTTCTATATAAAATTTTAATGGTAAAATATTGATCATTTTTTTGAAATCAAGAAGTCTACTTTCACCACATCAATTTAACATTGTACTAGAGATCCTAACCACAGAGATGAACTAAAAAAATAAATCTAATAATAAGTCAGGGCAAGCATGTGCCGCAGTGGGCTAGACAGTGGGTTGTCACTCCTGCATTCCATACCCTAGTGTCTGATTCAAATCCTAGCTACTTCACAAATCTGATCCAGCTTCTTGATAATACACCTAGGAGGTAACAGATGATAGCCGAAATACTTGGGTTTTTGTCACTGAGGCGGGACACCCAGATGGAGCTTTTGTCTGCTGGCTTCCTCTGACCTAACCCTATCTGTTGAGAGAGCATTTTGGTAGTGAACCAGTGGATTAAAGATTTTTCTCACCTCTCCTTGGCCCCATCACTCTGTCTTTCAAATACACACATACATTTATACAAAAATCTTTTTTTTAAAAAAAGGAGCCAAATTACAAAGATTTGAAAGAAGGAAACAACACACTGAGGGACTACATGATTATATACATAGAAATCCCTTAGAAATATTATTAATATTCATGAATTCCTAGTGTGAAGTTAATTACATCCTAAGAAGCAAGATAAAAATTCTTTGTAAGCACATGCTGTTGGTTACCATAATCATCAGTAAATTACAAGTTGCATTTGACCATAATCTGCATCTAGAAGGGTAATATTAATTTAAGAATGAAACATACACTGAGTTATGTTAAGTAGCTCTAATCAAAATTAGTTGCTGCCATCTAAGAGTTTATGGATTATGAAATCCATTTTTTCATATTTTTATCTGAGAAATAGAGAAATAGACTGACAGAGAATCTGCCCATGTACTGATGTGTTTCACCAGCTTTCTATAACATTCAGGGCCAGACCAGGCTCCAAACTCAGTCCAGAACTTCCACATGGGTGGCAGGGCCCCACCTCCTTGAGCCATCACCTAATGCCTCCCGGGGTCTGCATTAGCAAGAATCTATAATTAGGAGAAGAGCTGGAACTTGAACTCTGCCACATTGATATGTCTTGCCACTACACCAAGCACCTGTCCCCAAATCCAAATCTTACTGTGAGGCTTAGACTGCAATTACATTTTACAACTAAATTCACAGTTAGTGTGTGTTCTTCTATGCGTGAATCATAACTTAGTCATCAGCACCCACTGTTAGTTATCACTACAGATAGATTAATTGCCCTCATCGTTATTTAATAGTCAAATGGGATAATAAAAATTAAATCTGAAAGGTGATTATTTTGGGGTAGAACAGAGTCATAAAGTGCTATTTTCAATCAAAAGATAAATTATTATTGAGATTTTCTTCAGATAATCTCCCCTAGAAGATAAATTGCATATAGCTCTTTAATTATTTCCACCTTATAGGTCAGGACAAAATTCCATCAGAGTCACTGTTCACAATCTCAGGAGTGAGAAATTAAGGACCATAATTGTAATAACTGTATAGACAATGATTATATTCTTCTTTCCCCACTTCAAAGATTGGTTTCTCTGTGAAACAGACTGAACGCAGTTGAATTCAAGTGTGTAATTAAAGGAGCCCATCAGGAAGATACACATGAGGACGTAGTCTACGAACAGGATTAAGGAGTTCAACTGTGATGTAGTTGCAACAGATTCCACCAATGACACATGTAACTCTAAAGGTAGTTGGGCCTTTAATGGTGGTCCAAAGTGAGGCAAGGGAGGCAGACCTTTGTACTTGTTTATCAGTCTATCACTGGATGTTGACTACCCCACACCCAAGAGTGCAGAACTTTGGGCAAGGCTGTTTCTTTGGCAGACTGGATGGAGTCAGCTGTGAATTATCAAGAGGTAACAAGCCTTGCAGCAAGAAGAATGAACACCTCTGGAACTGAACAGAGAGACCTGAAAGCATGTGATGGCATCCTATACATTCCATGGTAGATTGCAGAAAACTCTCTCTCTCTCACTGTCTACAAAAAAAAAAAAACTCTTTCATGATACCCATTTTTCTTCAATCAGTAATGTAAAAAGGGGGCAGATGTTTGCTGCTATGAGTAAGACACCACTTGGAATGCATGCAGCCCATATCAGGGTATCTGAGTTAGAATCCTGGCTCCACTTCTAACTCCAGCTTTCTGTTAATGTACACCTTGGAGGCAGTGGATGATGGTTCTAGCACTTGAGTCACTGTGTCCCAAATGGGAGGCTCAGATTAAGTTCATCCTAGCCAAGCTGCGGTGAGCATTTGAGGAGTAAACTAGCAAATGTGAGCATTGTCTCTCTCTCTCTTTCAAGTAAAAAGTAAATAAATAATTTAAAAAATCACATCACAATAAAGTAAAAGATTGCATTGAGATCTCTAGTACTCTCAGTTCTTTATGGATGGACTAAATGGTATTCACAAAAGTTTGTTGAATTTAATGGTGCTTTTGTTAAGATATAAAGTTTATATTTTTATTTTTATCTTTTAATTCCATTTTCCATGAACTTTTAAAGCCTCTTTGTACTGAATTCATTACTATCCACATTTTCAGGCATCCACTGGGAATAATCATGACTCCTATTATATATATATATATTATATAAGTATAATATTTCATCCTACTATATAATTGTTTCTATAATAGCTATTATTGTAAATGATTTGTTATTCTAGTTTATAATTGCATCTTATTCAGTCACTTTGCTTTGCTTTAATCTGTAATAGTCTTTGCAGGTTTCAACATTTTATATCCCCAAATGTATGTATTCAGGTGAATTAAATAAATGACTATGTTTCTATAGAAAAAAAACTTGGTCTGGAAAAATTAAAAAGTTGCTTAATCTTTTACAGAGACAGAAACTCACTATGTAGCCTTTCCTAACACATTGGAAAACATACCTTTGACAGCGACTTTTTCTATGCTCCAGTGACACAGGACTATCTGCAGCCCTGCTACATGGCCCAGATATTTGGAAAAGTCAGGGTCATTATGACCTATTATGATCTCAGTTCTTGAGAGAATGACTAGTTTAAAACATCCAGAAAAGATCTGTAGATATCCAGACAGGTGACTATAAACAACAAGAGAAATAATTATTCTTCTAAAACTGAAATAAGGTTTCAGAAAGTAATTTATTGCTCCATAAATTTGCAAAAAGAGACCATGGCGTTATGGTCTAATGATGGTTTAATCAAATAACTGAAATACTTTACATGTTATCAAGATTTTAGATACGGTGATAATTTTCAGTATAATTTCTCCATATTAGCTATCAATTTGTTGATTGTTGTCCCTAAAATGAAAATGAATTGTAAAATGGACCCAGAATATTTTTGATGATTGGATATTCAATATATTGAATGTTCTTTTGCATAAGAACAAAACCTAGCTTAGCACTTTCAGGGAAAAATATAACTTGCAATATATAGGACAACAAAAGCTAAAGAGACTGGAAAAATTAGATGACCTTCCAGAAAGTGTGTATTCCATTGATTTTTTGAGGAAGCATTAAAATACAGATAAGGTGTTTAAATGATAGAGAAGACCTTGAAGGAAAATTTTAATACATTCTTGTAACTATAAGGAAAATAATCAAGTTGTGTTCTATATTTTGTAAGAACATGGCGTTGAACCAGCTAAGGTGAATTCACACCAATTCTACCTTCTTATCCATGGCTCTGCCAATCCTAAAAATTGCTATGTTTATATCAACTGTGGGGAAATTAGGCACAGGAGGCAATTCAAAGATGGCACCTGCAGGGAAATTGGGCACACGAGGTAATTCAAAGATGGCGCCCAGAGGAAGTAAGGTGGTCGGTACCCAGAGTTGTTTACCACCAAAGCTAATTGGCCGTGCAGCATCAAGGGAGGTGACGACAACTGATGATGAGTGTAGAGACATATGGCTGGTCCTGTAGAAAACCACCCCGTAAAATGACCTTTTAAGTAATTGGTTGGTCCTTATGCCCTGCCCCAGTAATCCTGTGGTCTTGTGCTTTAAACAGCTTTGCTACGCTTGCAATAAATGAGTTCTTGCTTACTTGACTTGACTCTCGCTATGTCTGACTGTCCCCGGGATCGGGGGGGCTGGGGAACAGGCAAGTGGCACACTTACCTTTCTTCGGACCCAGTCCATCCTCATTCGGGTGGACTAAGACCCTGCAATCAACCAATTCATCCATCTGTTTTTTTTTATAGCAAAGTTTTACTGAACACTCACTAAATGTCAGGTTATAACTATAGATGATATATACACACACACATATACACATGCATATATATGTATATATGTCTGTGTGTGTGTATGTGTAAATACAATCACTGTCTACAAAGGGACTCATGAGCCAAGTTATGCACAACCATCTATTTTGACTTTATACTGCACACATAGTTTTGCTCCACTCAGCACAAATGTGAAACATATATAACTATTGCTTTTTCTCAATACAGTGGAATTATAACATATATTATTAAACTTAAGATACAATTTCCATTCTGAATGCTTATATCAATAATCTCAAATACTTTGTGAATAAAATTAGGCTAATAAAAATGCAATATCCCTATTGAATAAAATGAATTAATTAAATAGATTGATTAATTGATTCACCTCAATTATTATTAGATATTAGCTCACACAATTATGGGGTAGAAAAACCCATGGATCTGTCTTTTGCAAACTGGACATCCAGAAAAGCCAGTGTTAGAGTTGGGAGGCCTGAGAGATAGAAAGCTGTGGTCAGAAGTCTCAGGTCTAGCAATCAAACAGAAGAAAACTCAATCTTTCTCCTCCTTTTTGTTCTATTAGGGCCCTCAACCAATTGGATGATGCCAAAAGTGAGCTGAGTTAAATAGGATGGTCTGCTTTCCTCGGTCCATTAACTCAAAGACTGTTCTCTTCCCAAAACCCTCTCATGGTCACAGCCAGAAATAATAATTAACTAGCTATCTGGGCATCCTGTAACCCAGTCAAGTTGATAAGTAAAATTAACCAGCAAGATCCAGTGAGAATTTTTCTATCATCTGTTCACTTGAGATATATGTTTATCCTATAAGTACACATGTTTGAAATACACAACTCAATAAGTTCCATATAAACCCACATGATCACCAACGAATGAAGATACAGAACATTTCCATCACCTAAGAGAATTCTCTTTCTGTCCCCTTCAGGTATCCCAACCCACACCACCTCAGAAACAGTCACTGTTTTGATTTTAATTTCTTAAATGTCATATAAAGAGAATCAGAAAGATGTTTGGGCTTCTTCCACTCAACATAATTCTCTGAAATGCATCTATGTATTGACATGTGCATGTCATGATGCCATGTATCAATCACACATTCCATACCACAACTTGTTATTCACTAGTTGATGAACATTTGGATATTTTTCTATTTGGGGTTACTATGAGCAAAATTGTAATGAACACTCTTTTATACATATTTTTTAACTTTTATTTAATGAATATAAATTTCCGAAGTACGGCTTATGGATTACAATGGCTTCCCCCCCCATATTGTCTCTCCCACCCGCATCCCTCCCCTTTCCCATTCCCTCTCCCCTTCCATTCACATCAAGATTCATTTTCGATTATCTTTATATACAGAAGATCGGTTTAGCATACATTAAGTAAAGATTTCAACAGTTTGCTCCCACACAAAGTGAAAAATAATAGATGATTTTTTAAATGATGATGAAATCAGATCAGACCTATTGTCATGTTTAATCCCAGTGAGAGTCAAGTTGGGAATTGATAATTTCTTCTTTTTTTTTTTTTTAAAGAAGATCAGTTTAGTATACATTAAGTAAAGATTTCAACAGTTTGCACCCCCATAGAAACACAAAGCGAAATATACTGTTTGAGTACTCATTATACCATTAAGTCTCAATTTACAGCACATTAAGGACAGAGATCCTACATGAGGAGTAAGTGCACAGTGACTCCTGTTGTTGACTTTACCAATTGACACTCCTGTCTATGGCATCAGTAATCTCCCTATGCACCAGTCATGAGTTTCCAAGGCTATGGAAGCCTTTTGAGTTCACCGACTTTTATCTTGTTTAGACAAGGTCATAGTCAAAGTGGAGGTTCTCTCCTCCCTTCAGAGAAAGGTACCTCCTTCTTTGAAGACCTGTTCTTTCCACTGGGATCTCACTCACAGAGATCTTTCATTTAGGGTTTTTTTTTTTTTTTTTTTTTTTTTTTTTTTTTGCCAGAGTGTCTTGGTTTTCCATGCCTGAAATACTCTCATGGGCTTTTCAGCCAGATCCGAATGCCTTTAGGGCTGATTCTGAGGCCAGAGTGCTGTTTAGGACATCCACCATTCTATGAGTCTGCTGAGTATCTCGCTTCCCATGTTGGATCACTCTCCCCTTTATTTATTCTATCAGTTAGTATTAGCAGGTACTAGACTTGTTTATGTGCTTCCTTTGACTCTTAGTCCTTTCATTATGATCAGTTGTGAACTGAAATTGATCACTTGGACTGGTGAGATGGCATTGGTACATGCCACCTTGATGGGATTAAATTGGAGTCCCCTGTTTGTAGTCATATGTTACACATCTCTAGTGTAAGTTTGTAGTAAAGGAATCTCTAAACAATATGGTAAACACATATTTAATCTTATATGAATCTTTCAAACTATTATTCAAAGCAGTTGTACAATTTTATTCTCCCATCAGCATTTATGAGTTCCAGTTTCTCTTTATTATTACCAATAATTCTGTCAACCTTTAGCTTCAATCTAATCTTCAGAAAAATACCAGCTAACTTCAAAAAGCTCACAGAAATAGAATTGAAATATAAGTTCATTTTGGTGAAAATAAAATTAAAGCTCATGATAGCTTTTTCACAATATGTATTTTCTATTAATTGATCTAGCTCCCTGCTTATATGCCTAGCAAAGCAGAAGATGGCCAAGTGCTTGGGCCCTTGTATGTAAGAGAGAGATCTAGAGAAAGTTCCTGGCTCCTCCCTTCGGCCTCACCCAGCCACTGTCATTGCAGCCATTTGGGGTGTGAACCAGCAGAAGGAAGATCTCTCTCTCCCTATATCTCTCTTTCTCTGTAACTCTGCCTTTCAAATAAATAAACCTTAAAAGCAAAAACTAAACATTTATTTTTTAAAATGTCATTCATTCATATTTAACAATGATTTGATTAGTTTATAAATTTCCAAAAAATGAAATCCTGTATTTTGCAACAAAATGGATGCAAGTTGAAACCATATACAATGATAAATCTTTAAGAAATTTAAGTAAACATATTACAATGCTAATGAAATGAAACGTGACAATTTAAATTTATTGAAATCACTTTATACATTATATATAACTTTATATGCTATGTATGTTTTACATATATAAAGTAAATGCTATATATTTGTTCATTTTTATGTATTTTGATATATGAAATATTACACCAACATATTTTATATATTTCTAGTCTGATTGAATACTACAGACATTATCAATTCTTTGCATAATAATGTTGAAAAATGTTACCCTTGAGGAATACAAAATGCTCCAGTTTTGATTTCCTTCACATTCAAAATTAGTGGTTCACTCTGCTGATTAAACTTTCTTTGAAAAAACTTCATTCTCATGTCAAGCTCTCCTTACCCCATAGATAGCCTAGATCACACCTAAAATTTTCAAGTGTCATATTGACTAACAAGGAATAAAAAAAGCAAGACTCCTCATATAGCCTCTAAAAGACAATTCTGAATTTCTTAGAGATCACTAAAAAATCTAATGGTTTACAAAAACTTAGATATTCTTGCCCCAATTAAACACTATCAGTTTTTCAATATAGTTGATATGTGACTTAGCTGCTGCCACTTATGCACTTCTCCTGTGACATTGGTGAAGAGTAATGTCTGCAGAAAGCAAGTAGACAGATAGAATAGCTGATAGAATAAAAAAAGGGAGAGAACAATCCAACATGGGAAGTGAGATACACAGCAGACCCATAGAATGGCAGATGTCCTAAATAGCACTCTGGCCTCAGAATCAGCCCTTAAGGCATGCGGATCTGGCTGAAATGCCCATGAGAGTATTTCAGGCATGGAAAGCCAAGTCACTCTGGGGAAAAAAAAAAAAAAAAAAAAAACCCTAAATGAAAGATCTCTGTGAGTGAGATCCCAGTGGAAAGAACGGGTCATCAAAGAAGGAGGTACCTTTCTCTGAAGGGAGGAGAGAACTTCCACTTTGACCATGACCTTGTCTAAATATGATCAGAGTTGGTGAACTCAGGGGGCTTCCATAGCCTTGGCAGCTCATGACAAGAGCCTAGGGTGATTACTGATGCCATAGACAGGAGTGTCAATTTGTTAAGTCAACAACAGGAGTCACTGTGCACTTACTCCTCATGTAGGATCTCTGTCCTTAGTGTGCTGTACATTGAGATGTAATGCTATAACTAGTACTCAAACAGTATTTTTCACTTTATGTTTCTGTGTGGGAGCAAACTGTTGAAATCTTTACTTAATGTATGCTAAACTGATCTTCTATATATAAAGAGAATTGAAAATGAATCTTGATGTGAATGGAAGGGGAGAGGGAGTGGGAAAGGGGAGGGTTGCGGGTGGGAGGGACGTTATGGGGGGGAAGCCATTGTAATCCATAAGCTGTACTTTGGAAATTTATATTCATTAAATAAAAGCTAAAAAAATAAATAAATAAAAGAAAAAAAAAAAGAAAGCAAGTAGACAGAGAAGTTTCCAAAAGAGATGCAAGCCATTCTCTCCCTCTAACACAGGTGTAGGGAAATGCTCAAAAAAAAAAAAAAAATTTAAATTAAATTAAATTGAATTGAATTAAATTTAAAAAGTCCTCATTTCACATTCTCTTGGCCTGTTCTCATCATGATGAGGCCCCAGAGAGGGACTTTTCCACCTCAGGGCAGGGAGCAGCTCTGTACAGGGCCCTGCAAGGTCAGGTGTTTCAGAAAAGGAATGCAACCTGGAGGGAGGGAGGAAGGGATTAGCAGGACTGAGCTCTCCAAAGAGTCACTTGCTGAGTCTTGTTTAGCCTCCCACCCCCCTCTCCACCCATTTTAGTAAAATGAAAGCATTCCCTGGCTTCTGTGTACCATCCCAACCCTTTTTCTCTGTGCTTTACTGCACAGAGAAACCTCTAATGAACTAAAGGAAGATTTAGCATGCAAAAGTAAAGTGTTTTCCCTGTTGCCTGTAAAATCTGTAAAAAGAAACTGTCACTCACTTTGCTCAGTGGCAATATCATAGCCAGTGAAATTACCCAAGGCACAATTCTTACTAATAGTAAATGTCGCTGAAACTCACCACAAACAGCCTTTTCCATGAAACTCCTTCCAACTCAAGAGTCAGCAATTACCCTCTTGCATTGATCCCTAGAAATATTTATTATTGTCAACGTCTTCCTACTGTATGTATATACTGCTCCTCTTTGACTCCCAAGCTTTTACAAAATGATCTAAGAGGAAAAAGAAATAAAGAAAACATGAGAGACAATGGACTGTGCCTTTTGTATGCCCAATTTCTTATATGAACTTTGTCACAATCCATACTGAGGTATATAAAGGCTTCATAACGATAACGTTTCCTCATTCTCCAATCTCCAATGTGGTTATTGTCCTTTTTTTCTGGAACCCATGAATCTTACATGAACTTCAGGAAAAGGGCAAGGGAAAACATCTTTGTCGATCTACCCAAAAGACAAAGGTCTTTCTGTGAAACACATTCAATCATCCTCTGGACACCAACTTGTCTGAATCTGGTGAGATAATATTCATATGCCACTACAGGAAGTGAATTTCCTACTTACACGTGTAGCATGGGACAGAAGACTAAGATCTATTGTGAGCCACTTTCCCAAGGCTCAAGAAAGTTGCCTAAGGCAGCTAGGGTCTCCCTATTTGAACCACACACACAGCTCAAGGGTAATGTGACTCTCAGGGCTAAAGCTTTAACGGACATCCTATTCCCAGCAGACAGAACAGTGCCTTTGCTGTCCTGAGCATTTCTTCTCAACTCATGATGTTACATTCTCTGGGAGGAACAGGAACAAAGCCCTAGCTATTCCAGGAAGTCACTCCCTATCTCAGGATGTTATATTCCCAGAGGATCCTATAGCTATTCTTGAGAATGATAAATAAGAAAGCGAGAAGGGAGGTGGGAGAGTTTACCAGAAGAAATATCCTTCACCTTTTTTATTCCAGCCAAATTAAAAGAGAAAGTTAAGTCCAGTGATCTTTATAAATTCTGAAATGCTGTATGAAGCCTGGCTTGCACTGGATAACACATTTTGAAAGGAGAAATGAATCATTAAAAATGCCTTAAAACTCATAATTGACATGATACAGTAGACATAACCTTTGAGTGTGTTCCTAAAAAGTAGAGAATATGTTTCTAAATTATGTAAACTGCATTGGTTTTGTTTACATGCTTTCCTTTGATTTTGTGTCCAGCAGCATATTATGAAAATTCACTGAAAAGGAGTCACAATCACTGATATGATTACTCCACTAATGGGGAGTAGTTTATTACAGAATATGGTCGAATATGGTATAGCAAGGAAATGAGCTCTTGGGTTTTCTACTTGGTGACCATTCAGTTCAGGCAGTTTAAACTGAAGCTCACATTTTAAGTGAGCTTATTAGTCACCCTTTGTCCCAGGACTAGACAGTAGTTCAGCTCATACAAATGGACACCTTTGTGGTTGTGCAACTTAATCCAAAAGGGACATATTAATATCATTTTTTATTCATATGGCAAGCTTGTAAGGCTGGTTCTTTGATTTGATGTTATAGAGCAGTTTGGAGTTCAAAGTTCCACATAAAATACCTGGGGAAGTATGTTTACCAGTAAAATATTATTCTGCAAATTGCACATATGGCCTTTGGGGTGAGTCTCCCAAGGCTCTGCAGAGGATCTTTCAAGGCACCCAATATGTGAACTAAAAATTTAGAGTAAGAATAAAGTCCTTCCAGAAAACTAAGATAATCCAGTTACCAAGATTAAACTGTAGAGAACAAATTAGGAATGTATGCAGAACTATACAGATTTACAGTTACAAGCTTCTTCCTCCCTCTCTTATTCCCACTCTTATTTTTTTAATGAAATCTATCCTCAATTGGCTTTGTACATACACATATGATTAACTCTATGTTAAGTAAAGAGTTCAACTAATAGTATGAAGCAAAAAACAACAACAACAACAAAAAACCGAAACTGTTCCTCGACAGTCAAGACAAGGGCAGCTCAAGTTAGGAAAGATCAAGAGCAAATATTATAACCAATATCTTTCTTTAATATAAAACACTTTATCAAATAAATTCCAATGCATAATTAACAATATAATCATCTATAGTCAGCCTGATGTCATAATGCAGTTGGCATAATAACATGAGGGAACTTGTTTATTTTGTCTGGTGGTATGGAAAATTGGCCAGCAAACCATTGAGGGACATATGAGAAAGAAGTATTAGTCCTTACTCCTACCTGAAAACCTTCTTTTGATATTGATTCATGAGACCAAAAGAGGACAAAAATCAACATTTATACAATGGGTGTCACAGGAAGAGAATTTGAGAGACAATAGAAAAGCATTCTCAGGAAATGCTAGACTAATACAGACTTATGTGGTGATGCAGAGAATTGAGTCGTCCTGGAAGCTGCTGTTTAGGAAGAGGCCCCACTGCTGGTTCCCAGGTAGTGTGACCTTTCAGCAAACTTCAACCATAACCAATAGAACATCAGCTGGTGGCGAGGAAACATCTACTGTACATTAAGAAGTAGTCAGCTTTATGTCTTAGTGCCATTGTAGGAATAGTGATTAGTGACCCCATTGTTTGCCTTTCCCTGCATATAGAAACATACAGGGAGGGAACAAATATGGGGATGTAATATACCCCCTTCGTAAGGAAGTTTGTTTGTTATTACCAGGTGTTTTTCTATTTTTAAATGATGTGTTATTTGATTTTCAGTGGAATTGATAACCATACATAAATCTATGTTGTTTAAAACTGATTCAATGCAGGCAGTCACCCTGTAAGAAAAGTGTAAGAATCTAGAATCAAACTCTAGCTTGCAGAACAGTCAAATCAGGCAACTGAGTGGTTGGCTTGGAGTTTGCATTTTCAACCTAGCTAAAGAAACTTTAACTTTGATTTTTCAAATAAACTCTGATTCTTTCAATTAAAATAAAAAGGGAGAAAACATTTGCAAAATATTCATCTCACAAGAGATTGATATACAGAGTATATAAGGAAGTCAGCAGTAAAAACAAAAGTGATAAAAACAGTTCAGTTTTAAAAATAGACAAATCAACCAGACATTTCTCAAAAGAAGATATACAAATAGCCAAGAAGCTTATGAAAAAGTGTTCACCATCAGTGGCATCAGATAAATATAAATTAAAACTACAATGAGGTATCATCTCATCCTGTTTAAGCAGGTAGTTAGGTAGATATAAACAGGGAACTCCATGCCTGGAAACCTGCTCTCCAACAATTAGGCATGGGCAAAACCTCAGTTTAGCAACTGGCACTATGGCATAATGGGTAAAGCTGCTGCCTGCCACTCTGGCATCCCACACAGGCACTGGTTCATGCCCCAGCTGATCCACTTCCTGTCCAGGTCTCTGCTAATAGCCTGGGAAAAGCAGCAGAAAATGGCTCAAATATTTGAGCCTCTGCACCCACATGGGAGATACAGATGAAGTTCCTGGCGCCTGGCTTCAGCCTGGTGCTAGCCCTTGCAGCCATCTGGGGAGTAAAATAACAGATGGAAAATCTCTCTCTGTCTCTCCCCCCCCCCCTGTAACTCTTTCAAATAAATAAATAAATCCTTAATACACACAGAGAGAGAGAGAGAGAGAGAGAGAAGGAGAGGGAGCAAGTGAGTTCATCAGAAGCCATAGAGAGACAAAGTGGGGTTAAATCTTCCTTTGTCCCAGAGAGGACCCTGCTTTCATAATTGCCGTGACAGATCTGATCATGCCATATTGGGGCTAAAATTTGTTCCCTACTCTTTGCAGGTACCCCCTCACCATTCTACAGAAATGCCACCTTGTGCGAGAAATGGTTCATCTTTCAATTAACATAGGGATAACTCCCTTGCTGGTGGGAAAGCCATTCTTTGAACACCTGGCCATTTGATTCTTTCATGAATTCACTTTGTTTTTTTTTTTTTTTTAATTTCATGTAATATATTTTGCAATTTGGAGCATGAAACAGAATTTCATGGTTCGGCGTTTTCTTCTCATGAATTTTCTTTTTTTTTATTTTTTATTTTTTTTATTTTTTATTTTTTTTATCTTTTATTTAATGAATATAAATTTCCAAAGTACGACTCATGGGTTACAATGGCTTCCCCCCCCAATACCATCCCTCCCACCCACAACCTTCCCCTTTCCCACTCCCTCTCCCCTTCCATTCACATCAAGATTCATTTTCGATTCTCTTAATATACAGAAGATCAGCTTAGTATACCTTAAGTAAGGATTTCAACAGTTTGCTCCCACACAGAAACATAAAGTGAAAAATAATAGATGATTTTTTTAAATGATGATGAAATCAGATCAGACCTATTGTCATGTTTAATCCCAGTGAGAGTCAAGTTGGGAATTGATAATTTCTTCTTTTTTTTTTTTTCACAGAAGATCAGTTTAGTGTACATTAAGTAAAGATTTCAATCGTTTGCACCCCCATAGAAACACAAAGTGAAATATACTGTTTGAGTACTCGTTATAGCATTAAGCCTCAGTGTACAGCACATTAAGGACAGAGATCCTACATGAGGAGTAAGTGCACAGTGACTCCTGTTGTTGACTTTACAAATTGACACTCCTGTTTATGGCATCAGTAATCTCCCTATGCACCAGTCATGAGTTTCCAAGGCTATGGAAGCCCCTTGAGTTCTCCAACTCTTATCTTGTTTAGACACGGTCATAGTCAAAGTGGAGGTTCTCTCCTCCCTTCAGAGAAAGGCACCTCCCTCTTTGAAGACCTGTTCTTTCCACTGGGATCTCACTCACAGAGATCTTATTGCCTTACCCAAAGGAGTTTAAATTGATAAACAAAAAAGCGGTCTGCACCCTAATGTTTATTGCAGCACAATTCACAATAGCCAAGACCTGGAACCAACCTAAATGCCCATCAATGGTAGACTGGATAAAGAAATTATGGGATATGTATTCTTTAGAATACTATACCGCAGTAAGAAACAAGGAAATCCAGTCATTTGCAACAAAATGGAGGAATCTGGAACACATCATGCTGAGTGAAGTAAGCCAGTCCCAAAGGGACAAATACCATATGTTCTCCCTGATTGGTGACAACTGACTGAACACCAAAAAGGAAACCTCCTGAAGTGAAATGGACACTATGAGAAATGGTGACTTGATCAGCATAGCCCTGACTGCTAATGAACAACTTAATACATTATCCCTCATAGTATTTTTTTTGTCTGTTCTACTTAATATGACTGGTTTAATTCTGTAATTATCACACAGTTATTCTTAAGTGTTGAAAATTAACTGAAATGCGATCCCTGTTAAACATAAGAGTGGGAATAAGAGAGGGAAGAGATGTATAATTTGGGGCATGCTCGGGCTGACTTGCCCCAATTGGTAGAGTTGGAAACATACCAGGGGATTCCAATTCAATCCCATCAAGGTGGCATGTGCCAATGCCATCTCACTAGTCCAAGTGATCAATTTCAGTTCACAATTGATCATAATGAAAGGACTAAGAGTCAAAGGGAGCACATAAACAAGTCTAGTATCTGCTAACACTAACCGATAGAATAAATAAAGGGGAGAGTGATCCAACATGGGAAGTGAGATACTCAGCAGACTCATAGAATGGCGGATGTCCTAAATAGCACTCTGGCCTCAGAATCAGCCCTAAAGGCATTCGGATCTGGCTGAAAAGCCCATGAGAGTATTTCAGGCATGGAAAGCCAAGACTCTCATGAATTCACTTTGTTTAGTAAACTTCACTTCTCATTTGACTGATACTGTTTCTGAATTCTTTCTCTGACAATTTCAAGAACTGAGGTGCCCTTTCTCTTCTTTAAAAATCTAATAACAATCCCAGATAGAATGTATATTATTACAAAGACAAAAATAAATTTTGGCAAGTATGTAGAGAAAATGGACTGTTGGTGATACTGTCAATTGGTACAGCCATTATGGAAAATGGTATGGTGATACCTCCAAAACCTAGATATACTCCTAAAACTGCCATATGACCTAGTAATCCCACTTCTCAGGATCCATATCCATAGGAAATTAAATCAGTGTGTTGAAGAGGTGTTTCTATTCCTATGTTTATTGCAGCAGTAATCAAAGTAGCCAAGCTATGTCTTAAAGTGTTTCTCATATTTTCTTCTAGCAATTTCAAAGTTTCGGGGCTTACTTTGAGGTATTTGTTACATCTTGAGCTTATTTTTATATACAGTGAGAGGTAGGGATCTAACTTCATTTTTCTACATATGTATATCCAGTCATCAACAACAGATCAGCACCCACAAGAAATTCTGAAGGGAGTCCTACATTAGAAGTAGAAAGATCACAGCAACCATTACAAAAACACACAAATTACAAAGTTCACTCACAAAGCAAATATACAAAAGAAGAGAGGGGTTGGTGTGTTGCATCCAATCAAGCTGCCATTTGTGATACTGGCATCCCATATTGGAGTGCTGTTTTTACTCCCATCTGCTCTGCTTCTCATCCAGCTTCCCGCTAATGCGGATGGGAAGGCAGCAGGTAATGGCCCAAGGCTTGGGACACAGCAACCCACATGGAAGACCAGGATGGAATAGCATGGCTGTTGTAGCCATTGAAAGATGAACCAGTAGATGAAAGGGCGATTCTCTCTTCTCTCTCTCTCTCTCACACACACACACACGCACATGCACACACACACACACATACTCTGCCTCTCAAATAAATAAAATCTTTTACAAAGAGAAAAGAGGAAAGAATCCTGTCTTATCAGGCAGAAAACTACCACAACACAAAGTAAATAATAACAAAGGCATAAAGAAACAAAGAATGCATAAACAATCAGTAAGCAATCAATAAAATGAAGTTAGTTCTGATCCACCTATATTAATCTCAAATGTAAATGGATTAAATTCTCCAGTCAAAGGATATAAGTTGGCCAAATGAACAAAAGGAAAAAGAAAAAAGATCCAACTATATATTATCTGAAGGAAACTCACTTCGAAAGATAAACTTAGACCAGAAGTCAACAGTGAAAGATATTCCATGGAAACAGAAACCAACGTAAGCAGGAATAACTATACTTATATCTAATAGAACGAACTTGCACACAAAAACTGTAAAAATAGACAAGAATATTACATATTGATAAAAATAGTTTCAGCAGGAAAATGTTATTTTTAATGACTTGAGATAATCTGAGAGAGTTATCTTTGTCATCAAGATAAACACTCTGTATCATTGGTATATAGCTATTTTCTTCCATGATGACACAAGGGAACACCAATTGTCTATGTTCATCTGAACTGATTCAAGAAGGAAAATTTTACTATATTCACAATTTGAAATTTGAAAAAGTTTTATGATGCTTTTATTTTTTGCATGCAGTGTTTTATTTTAGGAAATTCCAAAACTTTAGAAAAGATGAAATGTTTGTATAATGAACACTAGAAATGTCACCTAGATGAATATTCTGCCTGATGGAAAAGTAAATTGTATACAATATTATATTTCAACTTTAAATACTTCAGCAAGTATTTTGTACATATAAGGATATCCTTCTATATAACCACAATACGAATACAACCTAACACTGAACTAATGTATATACAATGTATATACTAATGTATATACAATATAATATATACAATAATGTATATACAATATAATAACAAATACCTATGTAGCATAAATTTCTGTTTATCTTTTTTTTAAATCCAGTTTAGAATCAATAAGCACCCAAAGAATATGGTGAGTATGTCTCATTTTTTTGTAGAGAAGTCCCACAAAGAGTCTGGGAAAGACATCTCATAAAATATCCCATATTCTGGATATCCCATTGTTTGTTCTTGGAGTATTTATCTTCTGCCTTTATTTCCTGTAAACAGGAAATTAGGTCTTTTTTTTTTTTTTTTGGACAGGCAGAGTGGACAGTGAGAGAGAGAGAGAGACAGAGAGAAAGGTCTTCCTTTCCCATTGGTTCACCCTCCAATGGCCGCCACAGCTGGCACCCTGCAGCCGGCGCACCGTGCTGATCTGAAGCCAGGAGCCAGGTGCTTCCTCCTGGTCTCCCATGGGGTGCAGGGCCCAAGCACTTGGGCCATCCTCCACTGCCTTCCCGGGCTATAGCAGGGAGATGGACAGGAATAGGGGCAACTAGGACAGAATCCAGCACCCTGACCAGGACTAGAACCCGGTGTGCCGGCACCCCAGGTGGAGGATTAGCCTATTGAGCTGCGGTCCCAGCTGGAAATTAGGTCTTAAGGGATTAATTAAATGCAAGCAATCATTATTTAACTAATGCTTCACAGCTGCTATTATTATAGCATATGTGTCACTTCAGAAAGCATATAGTATCAGGTTATCGTCTATTAATGATATTGAATGTTAACATTAAATATTGATGCTTTCACTTATTCACCATTATAGAAAAACATTTTTTCTTTGTAATTATGGGGGTGACAGTTTAATGCTGTGCCTCATGAAATTTAATTTTTAAATATTTAAAGATTATTTATTTGAAAACCAGAGTTAAAGAGAGAGAGGTAATGATAAAGAGATCCTCTATCCTCTAAGGGCCCCAATGACCAGGACTTGGCCAGTCCTAAGCCAGGTACCAGGAACTTCATCTGAGTAACCAATATGGTTGCAGGACCATCTTCTGCTGCTTTCTCAGGTCCATTAACAGGGACCTGGATCAGAAGTGGAGCAGCCAGGACATGAGAAGGCACTCATTGGATGCTGAAATCACAGATACCAGTTAATCCACTGCACCATGACATCAGCTCTGCTTCATAAAAATTTTATTCAATGAGTGTAGCATACATAATAAAACTTACCAAATAAATTAGTCCACTGATATTTTGTTTCAGTCAACATTTTCCCTAAGAATAATTTATTTAAAAACATTAGTTATCTTGTCTACCTTTTCTTTATTATTATGCTTAAGTACTAATAGATCTTTTAAAATTTAATGTTATAATCATAAACATAAGTAATGTTACAGGTGCTTTAATTTTCCTAATATTGGCCAGCAGTTGAGTTTCTGAAATGGCTCCCTTCATGAACCTGTTTCCATGCTTTCTGTCAAAAGAAGATAATAGAGGCTCACCTCTCAACTGATCCCTGAAATAAAATCATTTCTAAGGTTATTTCCTTAGTTTAAAAATAATATCATTAATTTTATAATACTACTTTAGATTCTCTGCTAAACAGTTGGATGCTACAATTATAACCACTCTCATTCTCATAGCAACCACTGAGAGATGAGAAATTTTCCATAATACCTCATCTCATCTTTGCAGATGTGATAATAATATTTTATTACCTTCCAAATAAGAAAATAGGGGCTTAGTGAAATTAAGAAACATGCATAAGGTTACACAACTATGTCTGAATCTTAATTCTATAACCTTCTTTTTTTCACTATGCCAAGATGTTTCTCAGAGATTACAAAAAAGGATCCACGACAGGAGTTGCCCTGGTCTGAAATTCTTATGTGTGAACATTCATTTTCCACCGATTGAATAGATGACATACTAAAAGAGTTGGTCTTAACTTTCCATACTAACTTACTAAAAAGTCTGTAACAAGCCATTTGCTCAGGAAGCTAATGACTCAGCATACTACCCTAATAATATATGTTCCTATTTTGAAAATGCAATGCCTCATGAATACAAAATTTCTTTTCCATATGGATCTAATCAGCATTTGGTTTACATAACAGTAAATCTATACTGGTGGGAAAAATGTTTCAAGCCTCATCTTAGTTTAGTAGTCGGTATTTTTGACCATAATTAAATAGAAGAGTTAAAAAATTACAGTACAAATTATACTGCATAGTTTTCTAAAAGGATTTCTACAAACATAATTAATGGACACATTATCTTGATTAGGCTACAATTTCTCTGACATGAAAAACCACTCAATTCGTACACCTACAATTAAGATTATTGGCTTAAACCACCAAAGCCTGATCTTTTGAAAACCATGACCACAGTAAACACCTCTGGTCAATTTCTACAAATAGAGGCCAATATGACCATTTCGAAAAAGCAAGAACCAAAAGCTACCATAACATTTATCAGTCGACTTGTCACTGTGTAATTACTTACCCCACAAGCTTATATCTCATATCACTACATACAACAAGGGCCTTACACTTAAGTTGTACCTTTAAGAACATTTATTAAATAACTGAAAGTCAGCAGTTCAAACCCTTCACCCATTTTTAATCAAGTGATTAAGGGGATTTTTGTTATTGAGTTGTAGGAATTTCCTACATATTTTGGATATTAACAATTTATCAGATTTGTGGTTTGCAAATGCTTCCTCCAATTCCTTAGGTTCCTTCTTCACTCTGTTAATTGTGTCCTTTGCTGTGCACAAAATTTTTAGTGTAAGAGGTTATTGCATGCCTATTTTTGTTTTTGTTGCGTGTGCCATTGGTGTCATTTCCAAGAAATCAATGCCAAGGATGACATTGTGTAGAAAACTTCTGTTTATCCCAGGAGTTGTACTGTTTCAGGTTTACATTTAAGTTTTTCATCAATTTTGAATTGATATTTGTGTGTGTATAGTGTAAGATAATAATCCAAATTCATTAATTCAGATGTGGTGATCCAATTTTTATAATAAAATTTACCGACGAGATGATATATTTCTCCCATTCCATGTTCTTAGCACCATTATCAAAGATTAGTCATTGTTATTTGCATGGATTTATTTCTGTGTTCAGTATTTTGCTCCATTGGTCTTTATGTCTGTTTTTGCATATAAAACTCCATTTTAATTTCTGTACCTTTATAATATATTTTAAAATTAGCAATTTAGCACTTTCACTTTTATTCTTTCTTGATTGTTTTGGCTATTTAGAGTGTTTTGTGGTTCCATGTGAATTCTAGGATTCCCTTCTCTATTTCTACAAAAATAGATGTCATTGGATTTTGATAGCGATTGTGTTGAATCCATAGATTATTTTAAGCATGAACATATTAACAATGTTAATTATTGCAATATGTGTATACACACAATATCTTTCCATTTGTTTGTGTCTTCTTCTGCTTTATAGTTTTCAGTCTTTTGTTTTCTTGGTTAAATTTGTTAAGTATTTTACTCTTTCTGATACTATGTGAGATTTTTCTTCATTTCCTTTCCTGATGGTTCATTGTTAATATATAGAAGCACAATAGGTTTTTCTATGTTTATTTTATATGCTACAACTTATTGAATTAATTCTTTGGATCATTTTTGTATGTGTAGTCCTATAGAGTTTTAAATAAGAACATATATAAACTTGTTACTTGAAAAAAATATATTTTTATTTCTTTTTTTTTCAATTTTGATGCTTCATATTTCTTTTTCTAGCCTAATTACTGTGACCAATACTCCTATTACTATTTAGCAAGTGTGGGTATCCTTGTCTTGTTCTTGTCTTGTTGAAGAAATTATATATCCACATTCAAAACAATGAAAGCATAGAGGAAAAGCTTTCAGTTTTTCACTTTTTCATTTTATGCTATTTTTCTTGAAAATATATATCATAAAGTGATGGGATCAGAAAAATGATCATTACATGGGAGAAGAAAAGAGTATTGTCATTTACATGCTATGATTCAATAAAGCAATACTTACACACTATATACCAAATGATGTGACATCCACACATTTTATCTACTCTATACTAACTTCCACAAATAAGAGAAAATGTAATATTTGTATTTCTGATGATCTGCAGTTCCATCAATTTTGACGCAAATGACAGGATTTCATTCTTCTCTATGGCTAATATCCCATCCTGTACGTATATCACGTTTTCTTTATCCAATCATCAATTGATGGACATCTAGGTTGATTTCATATCTTTGCTGGTGTGGATTGAGATGCTATAAACATGAGATTGAAGATAACACTTTGATGTGCTGATTTCATTTATTTTGGATATTACTCCCAGGAGTGGGGTATCTGGGTCCTATGATAAATCTTTTTGTTAGTTTTCTGTGAAATCTCCGTACTGTTTGCCATAATGATTATACTGTTTTGCATCCACACCAAAAGTGTGTTAGGCTACCTTCATTACCACATCCTCATCAGTGTTTATTATTTTTAATCATTGAATAATAACCATTCTAAATGAAGTGAGGAGATAATTTCACTGTAGTTTGTATTCACAATTCCTTGATAGCTAGTGATCTTGTACTTTTTTGTGTGTCTGTTGGCCATTTGTATTTCATTATTTGAAAAAGCCTGTTCATATTCTTTATTCATTTGTTAACTATATTGTTTGTTTTGTTATTGTTGAGTTTCTTGAGCTCCTTATATTCTGGATATTACTCCTTTATCAGTTGTATAGTTTGCAAATATTTCCTGCCATTCTGTCATTTGCCTCATTACTTGCTAATTGTTTCCTCTGCTGTGCAGAATCTTCTTGACTTGACTTGTCTATTTTTGTTTTTATTGCCGATGCTTTTGGGGTCTTCAAAAAGAAGTCTGCCTAGGCCAGTGTCTTCTCAAATTTACCCTATGTTTTCCTGAAGTAGTTTGAAGGTTTCAGGCCTAAGGTTTAGAAACTTGATCTATTTTGAGTTGATTTTTGTGTAAAGTGTAAGGTAAGGTCCATGTTTCATACTTCTGCAAGTGGAAATCCAATTTTCCCAACACCATTTGTTGAACAGATGGTCCTTTCTCTAGGGAATGATTTTAGCTCATTTGTCAAAGATTAGTTGATTATAGTTGTGTGGGTTAATTTCTGGGGTTTCTATTGTATTCCATTGGTCAAATCATGTTTTCAGGGAGCTGGACTGGAAGCAGAACAGCAGGGACTGGAACCAGTGCACATATGGCACAGGCAGTAGCTTACCCTAAAAAAGAAGCAAATGATAGCTCAAATGCTTGTACTCCATGTCCTGCCACACATGTGGTATACTGGATAGAATTCCAGTCTCCTGTCTTCAGCCTGGCCAAAGAGAGATCTTCCATCTGCTGATGGTTCACTTCCTAATGCCTGCAACAACCAGGAACTAGGCCAAGTGAAAGCCAGGAGATTGGGACTCAATTTGATTCTCCCATAAGGATGGCAGGGACCCAAATACAGGAGCCATCATCTGCTGCCTCCCACAGTATGCATTTCCAGGAAGCTGAATCAGAACCAAGACTTGAACGCAGGCACTCCAGTATGGGATCAAGCATTCCAAGCAACATCTTTGTGTGTGCATGTGCATGTGTATACAAAAACACTCTATGTGTGAGCAGCTCAGACAAATTATAGAAAATGGTGCTGACTGCTAGGTTTGCTTAAGATTCTAAATCATCTAGCAGTCAGGTGCCATGTTGAAAACCAAGGTAGTCAAGGTTATGGAGCCACCCTTTGGGTTTGCTGCATCCTAACCACGGTGTCGAATTCTTCCTAACACCTGAGATCAAATTTTTTAAAGCTAAATCCATTTTTTCTTAAAAATAGTCATTTACTTCTTTAATCAGTGAATATCAAATTTAAACTCTAGAATTATGCTGGAATGAAGTATATTGTATAAGGTAAACAATCAGCAAATATGAGGTCTATTAAATTATATTGCAGAATCTCTCACAGTAGTTGAGATCGTTGGACACTGTCTGATATGATTTAAGACTGGTTTGCATGTCCTTCAGGATATAGTAAGATAGGAGGTTTGCCCTACAGGCTGACAGTATTGGAAAATGCTGTGGAAACTTAAGAGGTAGTTCTAGTGAGAGGTCCTTAGTCATTTGGAAGCATATCCTTGGAAAGTAGATCTTGTGGGAGTCCTTGGTAGTTCTTGGGAGAGGATTGTTATGAAAGCCTGAGTGTGGCTTACTCAGCCTTTCTCTATTCCTGATTTGAGATGTGCCCTCTTGCCTCAACACACACTCCTGCATTGCTATCTGCCTTCTACCATTTGCCTTCAGTTCCTCAGCAGAATTGAGCTGATGCAGATGTCCTGCCCTTGAACCTCAAAATTGTCACTAAACATACCTCTTTTCTTCATTTATGGCGTGTGTCAGGTATTCCCCTATAGTGATGAAAAGTTGACTACCTGTTTGATTCCAGATTATACCAAAGTGTTCATTGTCTCTGAAACAGAATATGAATTTGGAACGATCAATTAATTTTACAGATAACATATAAGAATCCTTATTATGCTTTCACATAACCTTCCCAACTTAGGTTAGGCAAATACACCTTTTCATGAAGTTCATGGTCTTCCCAAAATTATAATTATACCCCCTTATCCCTGATTTAATTTTCCAAAGTTTAAGCTTCCTGCAATCCACCATAGCAGAAATGGAAAATTCTGGAAATAAACAATTCAGAAGTTTTAAATTG
This sequence comes from Oryctolagus cuniculus, assembly GCF_051225735.1. Classification (NCBI taxonomy): domain Eukaryota; kingdom Metazoa; phylum Chordata; class Mammalia; order Lagomorpha; family Leporidae; genus Oryctolagus; species Oryctolagus cuniculus. The sequence continues at coordinate 17,232,443 of NC_142870.1, read as the reverse complement.
TGTGATGAAATCTCATTCTGTCCCACTCTGTCCAACCTAAGATGTGAATCACACCTTTGCCCAGCATAGTATGCACTGCACAACACTCACTTAGCAGTCATCTCAGTTATGAGACCAAGTGTCGCAGTGTCGCAGTGTCGCAGTGCTTGTGTTCAAAACCCTTTCCCAGTAATCTAACGCTACCTCACAATGCCTTCTACATTCACCTCACTTCATCCCATCACAAAGACATTGTGTCATGTGACAACATCAGAACAAGAATGGACCAGCCCTGGCTGTTGGCAGCCATTTGGGAAGTGAACTAGCAGATGGAAGATCTCTCTCTCCCTCTTTTTCTCTGTAGCTCTGCCCTTAAATAATACAACATTTTTTTTTAATTTAAGTGCAGTGTACTATTTTGAGAGCAATCACATTCTCTTAACTTTCATTACTGTATATTGGTATAATCGTTTTTATTATGTTATTGTTCATCTGTTACTTGACTAATAAATTAAAAAGCATCATATGTATTTATGTCTAGGATCTGGTACAATTCAATATTTCAAGTATCTATCAGGAGTCTTGAAATGCATCCCTTGTAGATAAGGGGAAATTACTATAACAAATAATTCACATACTAAGTCCCAAAATCTTTAGATTATAGGGAATGCAATAAATGTCTCTCTGAACCTCTCAGTGATGTGTGTTTTTGTGTATTGATATTCCTATAAGCTGGAATGGGCATTTTGCCTAGCATTCAAGAAGATATATCCTCCATGGGAGTGCCTGGGTTCTTTTCCTGGTTCTGGTTCCCAATTTCAACTCTGCCAAACAAAGCAAACCTGGGAGGCAGCAGGTGCTTGCTCAAGTACGTGGGTCCCTTCCATGTACAGGGGAGACCTTGATTGAGTTGTGTGTCTTCCGGCCAGCCCCAACCCATCCCTGGCCATTGTGTGCTCTTGGGGAGTGAACCACTGGATGAGAGATCTTTCTCTTTAAGTGTCTCCTTGTCTCTTTGCCTTCAAGAGGTTAAAACATTTTCTTTAAAAAAAATTCCTGCAAGCAAAAATGAGTTTCAAGTAACTACCAAGTTAGAAAAGCTTTGATTCAGAATATTCATGATATCATAATTCATTGTAGTGCGAACAATTTTTGATTTTTTTCCCATATGGGAAAGTTAAAATATAATTTAAAATGGAATTTTACGTTTTGTTTAATCTATGGATGTAGCTAGAATCAAAACATATTATAGGGGCCAGAGCTGTGGCATAGCAGATAAAGCCACCACTCGCAGTGCCGGCATTCCATATGGATGGTCCCAAGGGATCTTTAAGACATAGTGCTTCAACAGTAGGAAAGGGATTGTCAGGGCTTGGAGGGTGGGACAAATAGAAAGATGTTGGCCAAAGGGTATAAACTTTCAGATTTAAGAAAAATTATATTCTGGGGTCGGCACTGTGGCACAGAGGGTTAAAGCCCTGGCCTGAACTGCCAGCATCCTATATGGGCACCAGTTCTAGTCCCAGCTGCTCCACTTCTGATCCAGCTCTCTGCTATGGCCTGGGATAGCAGTAGAAGATGACACAAGTCCTTGGGCCTCTGCACCCATATGGGGACCCGGAGGAAGCTCCTGGCTCCCGGCTTAGGATCAGCACAGCTTCAGCCATTGCAGCCAACTGGGAAGTGAACCAGCAGATGGAAGACCTCTCTCTCTCTCTCTTTGCCTCTCCTTCTCTCTCTGTGTCTCTGACTTTCAAATAAATAAAAAAAAATTAATTATAAATTCAGAATTGAGAGACAGAAAATACAATAGTTTTTAATTAAAATATGTCAAGAAATCACTGTGTGTCAATGGAATTCACCATGGAATATTACTCAGCCATAAAATAAATGAAATTCTGACATTGGCGACAAAATGGTTGGAACTACAAATAATGATGCTATTGAAATCAGTCAGACACAAAATGACAATTTTCATGTTATCTCTCAAATGTGGACATGCATATATATAATATGTATATGGTAAAAATATGTGACTGCCATATGAATTGATATATAGTTATGTATTGAGGTTGCCTTAACTGAATTATACACATTTCTTTCCTCAGTTTTGATTTTTGTCATGGATCGCACATTGGGTGATATTAATATATTCACATTTGTTTTCTTTCTTTTTTTTTTTTTTTTGACAGGCAGAGTGGACAGTGAGAGAGAGAGAGAGACAGAGAGAAAGGTCTTCCTTTCCCGTTGCTTCATCCTCCAATGGCCACCGCGGCCGGCGCACTGCGGCAGGTGCACCACGCTGATCCGAAGGCAGGAACCAGGTACTTATCCTGGTCTCCCATAGGGTGCAGGGCCCAAGTACTTGGGCCATCCTCCACTGCACTCCCTGGCCACAGCAGAGAGCTGGCCTGGAAGAGGGGCAACCGGGACAGAATCCGGCGCCCCGACCGGGACTAGAACCCCATGTGCCAGCACTGCAGGCGGAGGATTAGCCTATTGAGCCACGGCGCCGGCCCACATTTGTTTTCAAAAAAGAATGTGTGTGTATGTGTATGTATATACATATATGTGTGTGTTTGTGTGTGTATATAACATCTATATATGAAGTGAGTACAGCAAAATGTTCACAATTGTGAAATCTGTGTTATCATTGAATTTACACATCTCTGTATTATTTTTAAATAAAGAGATGAATAAAATGAGTATAAAATACATTTTATGCTTCATATTAAGAATAGTGAAATTATCCTGTGAATTCATAGTTTCCATAATTTTTAAATCATAATTGATAAATGACCCCAAAAGAGCTATATAACTTAATAGGAATTCTCTTAGTTTCTCTTTTTTTTTTTTTCAGTTATCACTCATATAGTTCGTTTCCTACTGTCAGTCACTGAACTCAGGAAATCAATGAACAGAGCCTTACCCTCAAACATTCCAGTCTGTTGAAAAGCAGAGACATGCAAAAGAAATCACTTCAACACAATGAGCTGTAGTAGGCAAAAGAGAATAAGAACATAAGCAGATGGACTTAGCAAAAGCTTCACAGGCAAGCTAATATTTGAGTTAAGTATTGAAGGATAAGTAGGACTTTATCAGGTGGAAAATAAGGAGAATAAAAATTTCGAACAGAGAACAGCCTGGACAAGTTAGCCCAGAACATATTCTTGGAAATTCCTGGAACTGTCAGGAGTCTGATAAGATGAGAAGTAAATGGGGAAAAAATGACACAGCCTGCAGCAGTGAGTATAAACCCATTTTTCCAGGATCTTATAAACCATGCTAAATAGTTTCTACTGAATTCAATAGACAAGGGACAACTTGATTTATTCAGTGACCAAATTTCTTCTGCAGTAGTTTTCAGGAAAGAATTGAGAAACATCAGACTTTGGAGAAAGGGCTTCAGTCAGATTTCTGTCGTGATGCTGCGTGGAAAGATCATAAACTGGGAAGAAACATTCATATAAAGAAGAAAGATATTTGAGAAAAGGACTCAATAGAGTTTGAACCAGTCACACTTCAGGAGTGCTAATTAGAAAAAGGAGAGGTATTTTTAGGATGAAGGGGACTTGAAGGAGCAAGCATTTAGCCTTGAGGTTAAAACACCCATGCCTACAGCAGAGAGACTGAGTTCAATTCTTGGCTCCAGCTCCTCATTCCACATTCCTGTTAGTGCAGGTGCTAGGAGCCAGTAGGTGACGGCTCACGTGGAGATGTGAGTAGTGTAATATATCTGCCTTCCTTGCAGTTGTGGATGTGGATAATATAATCAGCTTCTGGGTTTGGCCCCAGCCCAGCCCCTTCCATTGTAGGCATTGGAGAAGGAACCCAGCAGATTGGCATACTCTTGTTCCTTCTCTCTCTTTCTCACCTTGTCCCCCATCAAATAAATAAGTAAAAAAAAAAAAGATGCATACAGGACAGATTTAGGCTGATAGGGGGAAAAATGTCATAGCAGAAAAAAATCTGTGCAAGTCCCAAAGGGTGGGGAGGTATTCTACTCATCACTGTTTCCCTGCTACCAAGAACTGAAGGTAGCAGAATAGGCACTCAACAGATACTGTGTTTGTTGAATGAATTAATATTTGAAAATCAGTGCAGAAGGTAGCACAGCTGATCATTTTGTAATCTGCAGGCTCATCATCAAACTTAGTCCTTGGACATGATCTGCCAATACCTGGTCAGGAAGCAAAAAGTTTAAGGCTCTCCACACAGCACAGCTTCTCCTGGGGCAGCCTGCAATGTTCTTTCCACATAATGCACTTATTTTGTCATCAAATAATGGGTTGTGAAAGCCCAGTATTTCTTCTTTGTGATGAGTATTCTGGATTCCAAAATAAGGTAAATTTTTTCTCAGTATTTTTTCTAAATATTAAGGAAAAAAATAACTTGATGCATTCTTACTCCTCCTGGAAAACTGGATTTTATGGGTTGCCTTTAGTAACAAATATATTGTCTGGGGGCTGGCACTGTGGCATAGTAGGTAAAGTCACCACCTGCAATGCCGGCATCCCATATGCACACTGGTTCGAGTCCCGGCTGCTCCATTTCCGATCCAGTTCTCTGCTATGGCCTGGGAAAGCAGCAGAAGATGGCCCAAGTCCTTGGACCCCTGCACCCACCTGGGAGACCCGGAAGAAGCTCCTAGATCCTGGCTTCAGATCAGCACAGCTCCTGCCATTGTAGCTAATTGAGGAGTGAACCAGTGGTTGGAAGACCCCCCCTCTCTCTGCCTCTCCTCTCTCTATGTAACTCTTATTTTCAAATAAATAAACAAATCTTAAAAACAAATAAATATATTGTCTGTATTTTGTTAAAATTATAACATTGTATTAATTTGTAGAATTATTTACAGAGCATCTAAAAAGCTTCATTTATGTATTTAATCACCAAATAGTTAATTAATACTCAATATGTAGCAGAGAATGTGCTAAACAACCAAATAAAATTTCAAACTTTATTTTACTTGATTTTTACTTTCATTACAATAAAAATTATATGAAATAAATAAATAAGTATCTAGGACTTTAAAATTGTTGCAATCTGTGTTTTGTGACCCATTGCAGGCTACTCTGAGTCTACACCTCCAGGGATCCTGTAGGGCATTACTGATGCTTCCCTGTTATGTTTTGACTTTGGGCACCAAAATGCATCTTAACCAGGCTCCAGACTGCTCAGGAATGAAGATCTCTGTCGCTTTACGAATATCTAGGTCACATTTTGAAAGGAATCCCCCATTCCAAAGAGAATGAATAGAGTCTGGATGGATGATGGAAGCTGAACTTTGGGACAAACCACAGAGGGAGGAATGACTAAAGCTCATCTGATCAACCCTGTATCCACCATATTGAAGAAACCAGGGCTTCTTTGTGGAGTGAACTTCATGCCATGCATCTGAGCTATCCCAGATCTCTTTGGGTTCCTTTAAATGTCTCTCCTAACAGTCAGCACCCAACACTCTTCTTCAGACAAATCCCCTCAAGAGTTCCTAGGGTCTGTTTGCCAGCAAGCCTCTCAGAGACCAGTAGATGCTAGGAAATCCTCATTCCTATGAAGAATGCACCACTCACTGGCCTCCAGTGGTGATAAACTGAGGCATAAACCACACAGCATAGCTCCTCTGAAGAATCAACTTGACACCATCCTCCATGATCAGCTTCCTCTTATCCTTTACCTGCTTCTTGCTCTTTTATGGATGTATCCTTGGGACACTTCCCTCAAAAACCACTTGGCCACCGACTCTCATATCTCAAAACTGCTTCTGAGAAACTCAATCTAGTTTATCCCTAATCTCACTTTTAGGCATCCCCTTAGATACCTCATTCAATGGTGACATAAGGAATTCATAGCAACCTCTTAGTGACACATGGCAGATGACAACATTGCTTTCCAGAGTAAACCAAGAAAGTTCCTCTCTTCCACAATACTGAGGAGATAGACAAGTGTGTTTGTGTATGTTTTATGTGGAAAGGGGAAAATTGAGTAAAATCTTTAAATAAACTATAATATTGTTTTTAATAAGAAGTTATTCTCATTTTTTGCATTTTCCTCTTCATACTTACGTAGCTATAGCTCCAGGGAAGCTTTATTTTTTTTCACTCTTTTGTTCTCTGAATAAGCTCATAACTCCATGAAATCACTCCCACTGTGGTATTTAGTTTTAGTTGCTCAATCTCAGCCTGTAGTTGTGAAAAATGCCCTTTCCGTCTTTGCTCAAAGTTAGAATGATGGCAATGTGGTCTTCACAGCAAGGCTCAGGTTCCTACTTGGTTCACCCAGAGGTGTGTGCCTAACAGAGGGTGGCACTGAGAACTGCAGGTGGACTGTCTAAACTAGTCAATACAGCAACCTCTGCACACTCATTTGGTAGAGGTGGAGCAATTGTCCTAGGAAGAAGTCACCACCGTCCATGGAATCCCTTGGTTTCGATCCAGACTCTGCTCTAATTCCTACTTTCCACTGAGAAGATAGAGGTAACTCAAGGTTACCTAAAGATTTTTTGCAGAGTTGGAGATTAGAATCAGGTTATCCAGACTCTCACTGTATTCCACTTCATACAGGACTGGATTTGGTCTCTTTGCCTTAAAAAGGGATCCTTCAAGTGTTTTCCTATGATAGTAATGGGTTTTGCCACTCCCTTTATGGGAAAGACAGATGGAGTTTTTCCAGATAAGTTGCAGGTTTGATTTTTATGGAGCCAATATCTATAATACATGAAATTAGACATAATCATTTTATATGATGTTGGCCTGTGAATGACCTCATTTACAAAATGCTCAGCAAGGGGGAGGATATTGGAAGGCCCTGTTACCCAAAGTTATAAAATGGAAATTTCTTTCTCCTAATCTATTATAATCACATGGTGGAGCTGGCACCGTGGCTTAGCAGGTAAAGCCACCGCCTGCAATGCCAGCATCCCACAGGGCACCGGTTCAAGTCCCAGCTACTTCATTTCTGTTCCAGCTTCCTGATAATGCACCTGGGAAAGCAGTACAGGATGGCCCAAGTGCTTGGATCTCTGCACCCATGTGGGAGACCTGAAGGAAGCTCCTGGCTCTTGACTTCAGGTCAGCCCCGCTCCGGTCGTTGCAGGCATTTGAGGAGCGAACCAGTGGATGGCAGATCTCTCTTTCTCTCTCTCTCTCTCTCTCTCTCTCTCTCTTTCTCTCTGCCTCTGCCTCTCTGTAACTCTGCCTTTCAAAGGGAAGAAGGAAGGAAGGAAGGAAGGAAGGAAGGAAGGAAGGAAGGAAGGAAGGAAGGAAAGAAGGAAGGGAAGAAGGAAGAGAGAAAATCATATGGCAACTAGACTCCTGTGACCCAAACTAGTAGCAACATATTTTTCATCATGACTGAATATTTCAATTAAAAATAAATTTACAAATAGTGGACTACTCAAATAATTTGTGTTATTACATGTTCTAGTGCTTTCCTGATTTGGATCATTTTTGGTAGTGATGAAACAATTACTATTATTATGAATAAAATAATAAATAATTCATTATTTTTCATTTAAAATAATTTTGTTGAAAAGGAAATATGACATTTGGATTTCAGCAGAACTGTAGTTAAATGCATTCAGAGGGAAAAAAAGAGCATTTCTATTCACTACCGTTAATAGAAGGCATTTATAAAGCACAAGGATAGGTGGTTTTGTGTGTCAATTTGACTGTGCCACAGAGAGCCCGTATATTTGGTCAAACACTATTGGTGGGTGTTTTTCTGAGGGTATTTTGATGGGTTAAATACTTAAATTGATAAGACTGAGAGCAAATTAGCTACCTGGATGTGAGTAGGTCCCATTTGATAAGTTCAAGAGCTGAATATAATGAAAGGTTTTCCTTCCCCAAATAACAACAAAAAAAGGAACAATTCCTCATGCCTGATTGCTTAGGCTGACATATTAATCTTTTCTATCCTGATTATAAATTAAATATGGACCTTTTCAGGGCCTCAAGCTTACTGATTGTAGATCTTGAGATTTGTCAGTCTCCATACTTGGGTGAGTCAACTACTCTTAATACTTCTGGTCATATATGTGTGTGTGCATATGTGCGTATGTGTAAACATATGCACCCTGCAGGTTCTATTCTCTGGAGAACCCTAATACAAATGCCTTCTATGTGCCAGAAATTATAAATTGAATTTCGCAATAAAGCAGGAGGATATGTATTATTTCCCACCCCCTCATTCTGCAGATGAGAAAACAGAAGTAATATTAGTTTAGAAAACTTAACTTGAGATTATATGGTATAGGATATTTCCAGGAATCAAATTCAGGTTTGTCTGCTGTCACAGTCTACACTCAACATTCTGCCTTCAAAGCCTTACAACATCATTTTTTTTTTTCATTTTACACATATCTTCCTAAAACGTCTTGGTTCCCTCTTCTGCTTGGTAATGTAGTAAAGTGGTCAGAACCGAAGACTTCTTGGATGCATTGGGATCATGCTGTGCCTCAAAAAGTTGCTCTTGCGCATTAATTTTTCTTGTACAGGTCTGTGCATATGGCTATTTTAAGAGAAGTGGGTTGTCAGAAATCAGTAGTGACCACAGGGTATGTTCTTGAATGTTACTTTCTCTCTGATTTTAGGTATAGGCTTTGTAGGATGGATCCACTCATTAATGTATTTATGGCAACAAAAAGGATGCATAATTTCAACTTTCAGGCCTTGGTCTACTCTTACTCATAGCTCTCTTCCTCCCAGAGAGCCAAGGAAGGATTTCCATTTGGTAAACAGAAGCTTTACAAAGGACGTCCATTGGAATGTGATACAGTGCTGGACATTTTGGCAGACCCAGTACATCCCAGGGCTCAATTGTACACAGATAGGAATGTTGACTTCCAAACACAACAGAAGCGGAAGAGGGACAGATTGTTTCCCTGTGTAGAAGCTTCATTCTGAAGAACTCTCTTTGAAGTCAAAGAGATGGATGCCTCCAACAGATAGAGAGGGCAGAGTGCAATCAAGAATGGTGCTCATGTGTCACTCTTGAATACTTTTAACTTGGCTATTTTTAAGCCAAATGTCTTCAAATATGTCAAAGACACTTGTTCTAATTAAGAATAAAGGCCTTGGTAAGTTTGAATTGTTTTAACTGAGTAAGTTTTGTAGCTCTTTAAACATGATTGAATGCATCTGGAAGCTTTTGTTCAATTATGAAAACCATATTACTCCATCTTCATGAGTGGCCAATCCAAATTTCCTGATACTTAAAAATTTTAATACATATATATGTAAATATATATTCTATATATGTGTATCTATGTGAGTTAATGTATATATTACATGTGTATTTATTATGTACATATTAATATCAAGTATGGGAGTGTTAATCCAAAGGCCAATTTTGAGTGGAAAATTCCATATACTTTATCAGCAAGTTCCATAACTTTGATTTTTCCATTTCAATGCCAAAAGAGGGCAACAATAAAATTATGACAATTATGTTCCATTAAAATTTTCTACAACATTTTGTACAAAAATGTTATCTTGACCTATTAGTGATTTTTCAACCACAAAAATTATCGTTAGCCCACTTGTTAAAGAAAAATCTCCATGACAACAAGCATAACACACACTCTCACACAGTGTTTTTCAGGGTAGGAAAAAAGAAATTACTTATCATCTTGGCAGGTATTGTTGGAAATGCCAGATTACACAAAAATTCACTAATCAAGATCATAAACTTGAAGTAATAGTAGATATAGAAACAATAATATTACAATAATATTGGCCATACAAGTCCTAAGAGATCTATTCTGACCAGGATTTTTATAGATGGGAAAAACCACATGGTAGTAAAAAACGAAGGGATGTCATAAGTGAAGACACAGAGATCGGGTAAAGTAAGTCAGGAAAAATTCCCAATTAGAATTCTAGAATTCAGTATCCTGGGTAACACATGTCAAGGAGTAGGACATTGTAAGATCATGGGAGCTTCCAAGAAGTATTCAGATTGGAAAAAATATTAAAGTTTAGTTTATTTTTAATATGATGATGTGATAAAACTGGTATTTGAAGAAAATTGATATAATCATTACAGACATAAACAAATTTGTCTAGGTTTGCTGACACGTAAAACTAGGTTTGCTACATGCAAAATGGGAATCTACTCTTCTTCAACCTAATCATCAGGCCTACCTGGCCTCTTCTATACCTTTGCCATTACACTTTACACTTCATGGAGGCAGGAACTATTTCTTTCTTATTTGTTACTATAACCACTGTGCATATTGTCAGGCACATAATAGTTGCTCATCTTTAAAAAAAAATATTTATTTATTTATTTGAAAGGTAGATTACAGAGAGAGAGGGAGGGAGGGAGGGGGGGTGGGGGTAAACAGAGAGAGAGAGAGAGAGAATATCTTCCATCTGCTGTTTCACTCTCAGAATGATGGTAATCCCTGGCCAGAGCGAGGAATTTCTAGTTCTCCCATATGAGTGCAGTCCCAAGCACTTGGGCCACCCTCTGCTACTTTCCCAGGCATATTAGTGGGGAGCTGGATTGAAAGTGGAGCAGCAGGACTCTACCTGGAATTCATATGGGATACTGATATGCAGGCAGCAGCTTTACCTGCTACGTCGCAAGGCCTACCACAGCTCAGCTTTCAGTAAATGATGCAGCTATTACTGAATACAAGCCTATGACATAATGAAGATCTGACCCAAGATTATGTATATGAAAAGAGAGACAATGATAATGCAGCCACTATATGTTAACATGATTTTATAATAAAGATATCAAAATTCCAAAACTATACATCTGTGGAGAGCTTGATAATCTATGCAGTGTTTTTACAAATAGCTGAAGAATTTTAAGCTGCATTGTCACAAATTTTTAATCCTAAACAGACAAAATATGATGATGTCATTGACAAAATCCAAGAATTGAGTTACATCACTAATTGAATGGTATTTTCAAATTGTGGTCAGATTGGATATGAAAAGAAGGTACAACACTGACATGTGAACATCTAGCATTCAGTTGAGTATATGGATTGCTTAATGAAAGGACGAGTCTGAAACTATCAATCAATATGTTTTGTCAGAAGAAATTATGGCATACTTTTAAGAGAAAACCAGGTCAGTGTCATGATGTGTTCATTCTCCAATTATTAAAAAATTCGTTTTAGGATAGATATCAAAGGCATTTGTCAATTTGTGTATCCAAACAAACCAAAAACTTCCATCAACTTCAAGATTTTATTTAATTTTTAAAAATGGCATTGGAAATAGAGGTAATGTCCTCGAATCCAACCCTTAGTAATCTGCTCTGATGAAGCTTGCTGACTAGTATCTGTATTTCTGTTATAAAGCATCATTATACAATTGTACTTTTCTCAGAGGGGAGAGAAACTTGACTTTCATTCAGGGAGCAATGCAGGTGCTTTATTTACGATGGAAACATTTCTTAAGCAAAACTAACAATCTAATACCTCTCACATTATGAACTTCTATTGAGGACAGGCATATTGATGAACAAGTTTATAATTCTTCTCCTCCTAACCTCCATCCAGGAATTGAATCCAGAATCACAATGCTAGGTACATCCATGATTTCCTATACCAGTCAGGTAATTAACTCAGGAAAGATGAAACATGTAGGGTACATAAAATCAAAATTACCTAAGATGTCTATTTCCATCTACAAACACATATATCCTTTACGATTGATTCATAACCTCATAATCTGATATGGTCAAAATTTTCTATGGACTTTTTCTTAACTTTTGGCTAAGGAGTTGTTCTTTGATTAAATTGTTACTTATAATTCGTTTTAGTATTTCTCACACAGGGAAAAAAATACTTGAAACCTGCACATCAAATGTTTTTCAATTTAACACAACCTTGAAATGGAAAGTTTTCCAAAAGTTTTCATAGTAAAAAAATATGATCAAATAACTTATAGAAAGCCAAGATTTCAATTATAGTCTTTGCCATTTTCTTGGACTCTAAGACTATCAGGGGAAAAATGGGCAATTTGTAAAATTTAATGACTTTTTTTGAAGAAAATGCCTTTATAAAAATGAGATTACAGCAACATTTCATTGACATGGCTTGCTATAATATGGAATTTCAAAGATATCTGACTTAAACCTTTTCCAAGAAGTTGTTATCAGAAATGGAACCAGTGTCCCACATGGCACACAGCACAGCCTCACCTGCTAATTCAGCAGCCTCTAAGGAGAGCACAAATGTGGTTTCAAGTTTTGAAGCATTTTTGGACAAAGGATCTTTTTCAATTCTGTATGCATTATGTCTTCAATGAAGTCTTTTTTTTTTTTACTCTACATAGGATAACATAATCCTTTCCTGACCTTCCAGTGTTTCTAGGAAATGCATAGTTCAGAGTGCCTCTTCTTCTCTACGAGGACAGAATTTCTAACGTGTACAATAAGAATGCTCTAGCATGCTAAGATATAAGGAGAATAAAGAGGAGTTCCTCGTTTAAAACTGGCTCTCCAATTTGCTGCCTTAACTTCCCATCCTGAGTGTTGGCACTCAGGTTTTTCTTGGTAAAACACATAGTTCTTGAGCAGAATGAGGTAGGAAAATGCTATGAAGAAGCAAGAGATGAAAAATACATTCTTCAGTATTTTGCTAGCACTTTCTCTCTTTCCTTTATCCTTCTTTACCCCCTTTCTTCTCTACCCTCTCCCATCCTCATCATCATTATCATCTCCTTCTTTTTATTTCCTACTCTCTCCCTCTCTCTCGGCCCCCCATACCCTTTCCAACCCCCATAGTGAGATGCCATTGCAACACCAACAAAGGGGACTATTGGGACATGAGCACACTGGCATCAGCATCAGCACCAAAATTCCACAGTAGATTATCAGTGGAGTAAGATTTAAAATTGCATATTACAATAATTGCTGTTCTGGTTTTCCATAGAATAGTACAGTAATTATAAATTATAATTGATAAAGGAAATTAAAGGGGTTCATTGTCTCTTATGATTGGTTTAGGTTGTGTATATCTGCTGAGATATTCCAATATGCCCCATAACAATTTATACGTAATTCATATTAATCCAAAATTTTAAAAAGTCATTAATTGTACACCACTTCTTTGAATTCTATACTGGAATACCCAAAGTGAAACAATGAGAATCATAACCTGTCTGGCATGAAATGTCACACTTGTCTTCTGCAATGCAGGAATCTTATTTACTAATGCACTATAATTAGGTTTATAGAGCAGTGGTCTCCAAAGTGGGCCATATAAATAGAAAGAGATATGAGAATATATCAGAAGTAATGTAGATTTTTACATCAAAGGGAAACATAATCATAATAATTTAAGTATAGATAAGGACATCTTCACAAGCTTCATATATCAGGTTCCACTCACTGTGTTAAGTACATGAAACCTGAAAAGGAATGCTTCCTAATATATAGGGGTTGGCAGTGGAATTTTAATTCATTTGATAACTTTCAGCTTATTATAACCATAGGGATAAAATTATCTAGACATAATTGCTGTAATCCTCACACAGGGGGAAAGGGTCTTAGAAAGATTCTTGGGGATGTGAGGTGTTGCCAATAACAAAAGCAACTAGGAAATGGGTCCTGCTTTAGGGGCAAGTTCTTCAGTAATCATATCGTGAAACTTTAGAAACAATGACAATTTTCATCAGATATCACAAAAAGTCCTGCAATTTAAACAGTAAAAATCAATTGAAATATGGATTTATATCTAGCAGTATTGATTTTAACCTTGCCTTAAATGTGTTAGTGAAAGATAATAAAAAGAGATTAGTTTTTTACGAAAAATTGTTATGATTTTTATTAAAAGCCTTGTGATATTAAAATGCCCTATTTTTATATAAAGATTTATTTATTTATTTGAAAGAGTTACAGAGAGAGAGAGAGAGAGAGAGCTGGATCAGAAGTGGACCAGCCAGGACTCAAGCCAGCACCCATATGGGATGCTGGCACTGCAGGCAGCAGTTTCTAGGCCCCTAGAATGCCCTATTTTTTAGAACTGTAGAGGTTTTTAATAATTTGATCACCTACAAAATTCTTTCTGAAAATTCCCTGATATTCAGTTATGCAGTCTTTATATGGACATTTCTTGTGCTGGGGTACTAGTCTATTCCTATATGGGACAATTCAAAATTATCAGAAATTATTTACTTTAACAAGTTGAATATTATGTCCTTGTAGCTTCTTTTTCAATTTCCCATTCAAATACTTTCCAAATTGAGTGTTACCAGTTCCTCTGACATCACAATTGTTAAATCCTTCACTACCAGTCTAGTCTCTCATCCCAGGGTGGATTCCAACTTGCCCTCTATACCATGGGGAACTCAAAATATCACTCAGGATAGGAGCTAACCTGTGTGGTGGGCAGGTAGGCAGTAAAATAATTGTCTTTCATGTTCATTTATTCCCAAATACTAAGTGAGAAACTACTATGTGCCAAGCATTATTCAAGGCTGTACAGGTATGGTGATTATAAGGTAGGTAAGGTTGGGGTCAGGGCTGTGGCATAGCAGGTAAAGTTGCCACCTGCAGGGCCAACATCCCTTATGGGTGCCGGTTCGAGTTCCAGCTGCTCCACTTCTGATTCAGTTCTCTGCTATGACCTGAGAAAGCCATAGAAGATGGCCCAAGTCCTCAGGCCCCTGCACCTTCATGAAAGACCTGGAAGAAGCTCCTGGCTCCTGGTCCCTGACTTCAGATCGGTGCAGCTCTGGCCGTTGTGGCCATCTGGGGAGTGAACCAGTCAATGATAGACTTCTCTCTCTGCCTCTGCCTCTGTCTCTCTGTAACTCTGCCTTTCAAATGAATAAATAAATCTTTTTTTTTTTTTTTTAAAAAAAAAGGTAGATAACATCTTGCTCATAGTTTGTTTCAGTGAGGTGGCCACCAACAATTAGGTAGTCACAAATAAACAAGAAAAATATGACATCAACATACAGGAGTCAGAGAAGTACAGGGTGACAGGACAGATGATGACTTAGTGGCTAATTTGGATTGTTCCAGAATAGTCTTGCTCAGGTAGGCTATTCTTATATTTATTCTAAGATCCAGAAGAAGAACCTGCCCGGCAGAGGCATTATGTGTGCGAAGTCCCTGAGATGGGAGATAGTTTCACGATGAGAAATCAAAGCAAGTCTGTCAGGACTGGAGTGCAGGGGGTAAGGGAAAACTACATAAATCGAGGATGGAGAAGCAAACATGGGCCCATAAAGATGTATCTTCTCTAAAATGCTAAGAATGTTACTTTGTGCTGATTTTATACTGAAGAAGCTTAATTTGAGGAACACCAACTCTAACACCGTCTCTCTTTCACATTCCATAATTATTTACTGTTGGACTCTCAATCTGCCAGCCACTGAGAGAAGTTCCGGGATATGCTACCTATAGTTAACAATGCTATGAATTTTCTCTCTCTGCTGTAAAAGGCATTCAAACACTGCTTTCTGGTGGCATGCAATAGTCATTTCTTCACAATCCAAAGAATCCACTGATTCCTGCCACCCTGGCAGCCTATTATGTAGAACTTCCTTTTTCAGTCTCTGGATAAAAATGTATTTCAAAGGCCTTAAATTCAAATTCTGGGGCCCAGGCTGTGGCCCAGTGGATTAAACCGCCACCTACTGTGCCAGTATCCCATTAGGGTGTGGTTCAATTCCTGGCTGTTTCACTTCTGATCCAGTTCCCAGCTAAGGCTCCTGTAAAAACAGTGAAAGATGGCCCAGTGCTTGGGCCCCTGCCACCCATGTGGGAGACCCAGACGAAACTCGTGCCTCCTGGCTTCAGTCTGCCCAAACTCTGGACCTTGCCACTCCTTGAGGAGTGAACCAGAGGATAGAAGATCTCTCTTTCGCTCTCTCTTTCTCTCTCTATCTATCTGAACTCTGCCTTTCAAATAAAAAATAAATCTTGTTTAGAAAATTCAAATTTGGGGTTTTTTTCTGGAAACAGCAACATTGGAATGCTTTGATGATGTCTAATACTCTAGTATTTGGAATTCTTGAGTGCCTTAAAGATAAAAAGAATAACAGGAAAGATAAAAGTATCAAAGTAGAATAATCACTTAAATCTTATAAGATGAATGATGCAACACATATTAATATAATATGTAATAATACATTATAATATATTACTATGTATAAAATGTCACTCAAAAATTTCAAATTCCTCATAGTCTTTCCTTCTGCCATCTCACTGTTCAAAATAAAATGTTCAAGTTTTCATGACTTGCAACTCTATATCCAGAAAAACAAAAATGTGTTTTGCTTGAATGTCTTACAAAAGGAATTCATTGGCATATTTTCTTATAATTTCTGGACACTTATTCTTTGATTAATGACTTATATGTTTACACAGAGTTCATAGTTTTATACTTTTAAGCCACCCTCTAGTATAAATAAAAAAGTTTTGTGTCAAAATTGAACTTCAAATCTTATTTTGAATTGATTATTAAAGCAAAGTTAGTTAAATATCATTAGACAACACATGAAGCTCACTTCACTGTATATTTTGGACACATCTCTCTTTTCCCAAAAGTTTCTAAGTAAATTGATATGGTTTGAAAGATTAGTCTTTCATCTGTCACTGATCCTCTTGAACACTACCCCATGGCTTCCTGTACGCTTGGGTAAGAACACTGGTCCTCAAGTACTTCTATTTTTGACAGCATCTTGGCATATGTATCATTCAAGACTATTGTACATTTTCAGTATAGTTGTGAAAAATTACCATCAGTTCATAAAGTTTCTGAGCTTAGCTTTATTTATTTATTTATTTGGCAGGCAGAGTTAGACAGTGAGAGAGAGAGACAGAGAGAAAGGTCTTCCTTTTTCTGTTGGTTCACCCCCTAAGTGGCCGATCCGAAGCCAGGAGCCAGGTGCTTCCCCCTGGTCTCCCATGTGGGTGCAGGGCCCAAGGACCTGGGCCATCCTCCACTGCACTCCCGGGCCACAGCAGAGAGCTGGTCTGGAAGAGGAGCAACTGGGACAGAATCCGGCACCCCAACCGAATGCTAGCGCCGCAGGTGGAGGATTAGCCTAGTGAGCCACGGCACTGGCCGAGCTTAGCTTTATTTTAATAATAAACTAGGTGGGCATTTGGTTCAGCAGATATATCCCATAGTGCAGTCCTAGATTTGAGTCCTAGCTCTGCTTCCAATCCAGCTTCCAGCTAATGTGCACCATGGGAGTCAACAGGTGATAACTCAGTACTTAAGTCCCTGCCACCTACTGGAAGACTCAGACTGAATTATGGGCTCCTGGTTTGGAAATGATCCAGCCTGTGGTATTGCGGGCATTTCAAGAGTGAGCCAGCAGATGGGAGATTCTCTCTCTCTCTCTCTTTCTCAAATAAAATGAAAATGTAAGCAAATTTTAAGAGGTAATTATAAAGTCGCATTTGGTGGTGTATCCTGTGTTCACTGATAATAATTGGCTGAAGTTCATTCCCCTAAAAAACTAATGTGAGGGGCTGGCACTGCAGCTCAGTGGTTTAAAGCCATGGCCTGAAGCACCAGATCCCCTATGGGCATTGGTTCAAGTCCTGGCTGCTCCACTTCTAATCCAGCTCCCTGCCTGTGTGCCTGGGAAGGCAGCAGAGGATGGCCCGGGTCTTTGGGTCCCTGCCTCCATGAGGGAGACCCAGGTAAAGCTCTTGATTACTGGCTTCTTTCTCACACAGCCCTGATTGCTGCAGCCATCTGGGGTGTGGACCAGCAGATGAAAGAACACTCTCTGTATCTTCTCTCTGTGTTTATAATTCTGTCTCTCAAATAAATAAATAAAGCATAAAAAATTACTGTGAAATCCAACCCCAAAAACTTCAGAATGTGACTCTTTTCAAAGACATAGGTAACTAGGTTAAAAGAATCTAATTAATGTGGGGTTCTAATCCAATATGATCAGTGTCCTCAAAAGAAGAGATACAGACACTTAGACAGCTACAGATAGAGGATGATGTGAAGAGACATCTACAAGCCAAAGAAAAAGACCTACAACAGATCTTCCCTCACATCCCTCAGAAGGAACCAATGCTGCTGGTACCTTGATTTCAAATCCCTGGTCTCCAGAACTAAGAGAGAAGACATCTTTGTAGCTTATGCTATCCAGATCGTACTTCCTTGTAATGACAGCCCCAGTAAGCTAATAAACTGGTTCTAAATAGTTTGTGAAAATTTAAAACAATTCATATAATTTTATGTTTATGAGAAGACACTTTCTGTTATGTATCTGTTATATATATATTTTGAAATACATGAAATAAATACCATATACTGGTATAAAGACACTGAAATAATGACTAGAGCCAAAGCAAAATTAATGTGATTTCGTAAGTTAAATTTGCTTCACCAAATCACATGATCCTGTGATGATATTATGAAGCCTTACATTTTATCACTTATTGGTACCTCTCCCAATGATGCTAGAATAAAGTAGCCAAAAAAAAAAAAAACAACTTTTAGGATTTCTTTCCATTTGCTACCATTAAAATCTTCATTTTATCTCTGTTATTTCTTAGTAATCATCATTTTTGGATCCTTTAAATCACTGTGTGGATAGACTGTGTCTTCACTAAAAAAATATAGCTTAGAGCTATTAATTTGGTGCTCTCCTTTCTCCATCATCAACAATAATTAATGTTACTATTAAAGTAATATGATTTTAATTTGGTTTTGGGTTGCTAAGGACTAAGCATAACATGCAACTCAACAGAGCATTAAGGAACTACTAGTCCCACAAACCATAATCTGAGGTAAACATCATATGACTCAGTAAATCTAAGAAAATGTCTCTTAAAATTCAAATGCCAACTTGCAGGGCCAAGCACATGCCAGCAGTTTCATACTCATGACCAAGCAAAAACTAGAAGACTATGAACCTCAGAAAACAAATATTATCTTATCAGTAAAACAATTTTGCTCTGTGTTCTGTTAGCTATATTAACTGAGATGTATGACCCTTCTTTAACAAAGGAACAAACAACAACAAAAGTATTCATTTCTAGTCTTTACAAAAACAGAAAAATTGTATTAGGAGTTTATCCAGTATATGGAAAGTTTCTGCTAATGTAAACTACAAGTTTGAATAATGGGGTGAAGTAGCCTCTTTTGTCCACTGAGATGCCACATTATCTTAGCAATCCAGTTTGTTATTAGAAACATTTCTAAACCAATCACTTCTCTCCAAAAGACATGGCATATTCTCCCAATTCTATCTAAAACAAAGGACATGAGAACATGGATGAAAACAGATATGACTTCTGCTTTTAGCTGACACTTGAGGGGAATTCCAATTCAGCAAAAGGAGGGTTGCACCAGTGGTTTCTAGGTGGTGACATGCTCCGTCATGTGTCTGATACCCTCAAGGTTCCAAGTCAATGGTCTATTTCATATCCATCTCCACAAGTGACCATGATGATTCAGACTCTACAGCATCTAGAAAAGCATTCTGAAAAGAGCTGGATAGACCATCAAGTTCCTGAGTGGAGAAGTCAGTGAGGACTGCGATCACTAATCAGGGACCCAAGGAAGAAAGCCAGTTATGCCAACTGAACAAACAGTGTGCTGCCGTGAGCTGTTTGTAGCTGGGGTACTCACAGTTATTCATGATTCCATGTGAATACACCAAGTACCAAAGTGGCCAGCTCTAGACTACACATTGTGAAAGAACATGGCTTCTCTGTACTAAGCAGAATGAACTCCTAGATATCAAAGTACAGCCAAATTAGAGAAAAAGGCAATATTTAACACCTTTTTCTGGTAACAGAATAGATGTAGTTATTATTCTAATAAAATTATTCTAGAATCATCCACAAATTTAAAAAAAGCTGTGTATTCCAAAACAGAGTACTTCTTGATACTAATACTTGTGGAACTTCTACTCAAGGAAACCAAGTAGTAAGAATTTACTTTTGGAAAAGTCTTGAAATATTATAGCATTTAGGATCTCTAACATAATCCAATCTAATTCTTTATTTTGTTTATGAGAAAACTGAATTCAAGAAAATTGTTTTGGTCATGTAATTGGGATAATGTAGATAGGGAATGATAGCATATGAAAATATGGACTTATATTGAGTAATGAACAGCACCAGAAATAAAACTACAAGGGAAATGTATGTACTGAAAATGTCCTTTAATTCATTCAACAAAGAAAAATGTTGTATGCTATCCGTTATATGTGGGAGCTAAATTTAAAAAGAAAAAACAAATGCCTGTGTGGATTAGTATTCTTGCAAAAATAGCTTTGTCAAACTTTATTTTATATCTTTTTCAGAATATGCTACTTTTAATGATCTGTGATTATGTTAAAATTTACTGTATATGAGTGAAATAAACATTTTTCCAATTGATTATTATTTATAAACTTTGCCTATATTCCCACTGAACTGTGGTCTATTTATTTTTAACTTGTTGAGCTCGTTATTTAGTGGAGCATTTATGCCTTTGACTATAATCTAAATTAAAATGTGCTATCTCAAAAATTAAGATGAAAGGAAGGAGGAAGGAAGGGGAAAGAGGGAGAAAGGAAAGTATCGTTATATTCTTATAATTGTATCTGTGAACCAACGGCAAAAGGAAG
The DNA here is from genome assembly GCF_051225735.1 of Oryctolagus cuniculus. Taxonomy (NCBI): domain Eukaryota; kingdom Metazoa; phylum Chordata; class Mammalia; order Lagomorpha; family Leporidae; genus Oryctolagus; species Oryctolagus cuniculus. Next base: position 17,211,897 of record NC_142870.1, on the reverse strand, counting down.
ACCTTTCTCTCTGTCTCTCTCTCTCACTGTCCACTCTGCCTGTCAAAAAAAAAAAAAAAAAAAAAAGAAAGAAAATTGAAAATTGGTAGATAGATGCTGGACAAGACAGGAAAATGGGTAATGGGCATAGAAATTATTTTTAAAGTTGAAAAATTCTTTAAGATTGGTTACTCAACAATGCAAATATAATTAATAATTAGCTGTGTACTAAAATTAATTTTTTACTATGTGAATTTTATCACAGTTGCAAAAATCATTATGTGAATACTGATTTCTTTTCTTTTTCTTTTTTTTACAGGCAGAGTGGACAGTGGGAGAGAGAGAGAGAGAGAGAGAGAAAGATCTTCCTTTTGCCGTTGGTTCACCCTCCAATGGCTGCCGCGGCCGGCACTCTGCGGCCTGCTCACTGCGCCTATCCGAAGGCAGGAGCCAGGAGCCAGGTGCTTCTCCTGGTCTCCCATGGGGTGCAGGGCCCAAGCACTTGGGCCATCCTCCACTGCACTCCCTGGCCACAGCAGAGAGCTGGCCTGGAAAAGGGGCAACCGGGACAGAATCCGGTGCCCCGACTGGGACTAGAACCCGGTGTGCCGGTGCCGCAAGGCAGAGGATTAGCCTAGTGAGCTGCGGCGCCGGCCTCCCTTGTACTTTTACTGAAATGTACTGATTTCAAAAAGAATTATGCACATTCAAAGAACAATGTAACCAAGGTAAATTGCTTTCATAATTTCAAAACATGAATAAATGTATATTGTCACTGAAGTAACAAAACAGAGAAAATGTCCTTTAAAGAAGGATTTTGAAGTTATTTTAAGATAAGCAAAAGACAAAGGAATTTTCCAGCACCAAATCTGCACTAAAAGAAGTTCTGAAGGATCTTTTTCAAGATGCAGAAAATAGTAATGACAGACATAGACTCATATCTTCAAGAATCAAGATCCCTGGAAATGGAAATATGTATTTTATGATAGAAAATACATTTTATTATGTATTTTATGATATAATACTGGGCAAATATGAGCCATGTTTTTTTTCTCATTATTACATTTTTCCTTAAAAGATGAATGACTATTTAGAGCATAAAGAAGATGGACTTTTCACATGACATGTGACAGCCACCCCAAAAATGGCACAAAGGTTGGATCATGTGGAAAACAGAATTAACTCATGGTAAAGTTATTGCAAGGGAAAGTGGTAAGTACTACCTGAGTAAGGTGGAGTATGACATTTGTATCATATTGATTCTAAACAGACTTTGATATATTTTAAGTCAGAGGCAGCTATTAAATATTAACTAAATATAAATAAAGAAAGTATAGCTAATAAGCCAGTAGAGCAAATAAATACAAAAAAAAAAAAAAAAAACAGAAAGGCGAGTCACAGACTGGAAGCAAACATTTGTCAGGTGTGCGTACATGTGTATGTGTATACAAAAGACATAAACAAAGAACTCTTAAAACTCAATAATAAAAAAAAGCACTTTAGGAAAGAAATTGACAAAAATTTTGAATAAACAAAATATATATATGAATGGTAAACAAGCCACAAAAAGATATTCTAGGGCCAGCGCCGCAGCTCACCAGGCTAATCCTCCGCCTACAGCACCGGTACCCCAGGTTCTAGTCCCGGTTGGGGCACCGGATTCTGTCTCGGGTGCTCCTCTTCCAGTCCAAGCTCTCTGCTGTGGTCCAGGAAGGCAGTGGAGGATGGCCCAGGTCCTTGGGCCCTGCACCTGCATGGGAGACCAGGAGGAAGCACCTGGCTCCTGGCTTTGGATCGGTGTAGCGTGCCAGCCGTGGCAGCCATTTGGGGGGTGAACCAACAGAAGGAAGACCTTTCTCTCTGTCTCTCTTTCTCTCCCTCACTGTCTAAATCTGCCTGTCAAAAAAAAAAAAAAAGGTATTCTAGATAACCTATGATTAGAAATATGCAAATTAAAACCACCATGTAATATCACTTCAAATCCACTTGGATACTTAATACATGACTCAATGACTCTAATCTTAGGAATAATTTAACCAAAATACATGAAAATATATATTCACAGAGGGGTGGGTGCTTGGTCTAGTAGTTAAGATACTATGTAAAATGCTCATATTTCACATCAGAATACCTGGGTTCAAACCCTGGTTTCACATTCTGAAATAAGCTTCCTCTTAATCCAGGCCCTAGGAGGCGGTGGTGATGGCTCAAGTAATTGAGTCCCTGACCCATGTGAGATACTTGGATTGAGCTCCCAGCTCCTCGCTTCAGGCTCACCAAACCTGGGCCATCGTGGGCATTTGGAAGTGAATGAGAATATACAAGAGCTCACTTCCTCTCTCTCTCTCTCTCTCTCTCTCTCTCTCTCTCTCCCTCTAGATAAATAAATAACATTTAAAGTATGTATGTGTGTGTGTATTTGTACAACTGTTCCTAGGTACCCACATGAACTGGTTCCACTATCTGCGAGGATAATCTGAGATGTTCAAATCCTTTATGGAGAATGGCATAGTATTGTGTATAATTTATGTGTATCCTCCCCAATGCTTTAAACCATCTCTAGGTTACTTATAATAACTAATACAGTAGAAGTGCTATATATAAATAGTGTTATATTTCATTTATATTGGCTGGCACTGCGGCTCACTGGGCTGGTCCTCCACCTGCAGCGCTGGCACTCCAGGTTCTAGTCCCAGTTGGGGCACCGGATTCTGTCTCGGTTGCTCCTCTTCCAGTCCAGCTCTCTGCTGTGGCCCGGGAAGGCAGTGGAGGATGGCCCAGGTCTTTGGGCCCTGCACCTGCATGGGAGACCAGGAGGAAGCACCTGGCTCCTGGCTTCAGATCGGCGCACATGGCGGCCATTTGAGGGGTGAACCAACGGAAAAAGGAAGACCTTTCTTTTTTTCTTTCTTTTTTTTTTGGTCAAGGCTTCCCACTGCATTTTTATTTGATCTATTTTTCATTTCTAATACTTCATTTTTGTTTCCTTTTAAAATCTCAATTTCATTGGGATAATTTTCCTTCATGTCATTGATTGCTTTTTAATAATGCTGTGATTAATCTTTTGAATTTCATTTCCAGGATTTTTTAATCTCTCATATTCACATTCTAATGTTGAAATGTTATGTTCCTTTGGGGTACTCATAATGCATTTTTTTATTCTTGTTTCTTGAATTTCTGTGCTTATTTTTAGGCATTTGTGGAGTTAGTTGTTAGTTTTTTTCTTTTGATGGCTTTTATCTTTGAACTATATGCTTCTGTGGCTTTTGGAATATTTGCACTTTAAGTAAATAGCAAGAGTTGAATGTTGGGTGTGACCAGAGAGCTCTGTTCAGTGCTCCAGGATGCAACAAGTATTCAGGGTTATAACCAAGTTGGGCACCACAGATGAACTTTTAACAGAGAGGGAAATGGTCACCTCTGTTGGTATGATCACCCCCATGCCTCCTCTCTAAGCTGAGCAATCCAGTGTTATTCCCCAGTGGGTTCAAGACTCATCAACATCACTGTATGAGCCACACAAATGACCTATGTAGTCCTCACTAAGAGTGCAGTGCCCACTGCAATGATCAGCCCCAGGAAACCAAGGAGGTCTGAGTATGTGAATCCACACCCAGTGATTGATCCAGAGACTCAGCTACACCTTGCACTGTCTCATGTAACCACAGAGTCCACACAGTTTCAGCACACAAGTCTGCCACAGTCTCTGGGTGCAGAGTTGCTACTCTGATCTGCCAGCTTGTCCGGTGACCAGAAGAGCGCATATTCCCTGAGACAGCTCCACTGATGCAGCTTGATCCCCAGAGCCTGTTTTATGCCTTACTCGGGTTGCCTCAGAGTTCTTCATGGGTGTCTTACCACCTGCCAGTCCTTCCAGTCAGACTCAAAGTAAGTGGGGAATTTGGCTATTTCTCTCCACTAGAATCTGGATCACACACATACACAAGAGCCACTAGCCAAGTGTTGCTCTCTCCTGCCACTGCTGCCAGTGCTAGTAAGACCATGGGATCCCGTCTCAGCCAGTTGCTGTGCATGCACACAAAGGCTTTGGCAGCTGCCACCCAAACCCCAAATGGCATCCATACTTTCTAAGCCAATCAGTGGGTGTTGTGGGGAGACTGAGGTGAGATAAATACACACCTTTTATTTACACTGAGTCCGTGGGTAACCGCTAGGACCAGCTAGTCCCTAGAGCTCTAATCTGGACTCACACTGTGCTCTCCCTCCAACTCTATCAGCACATGTTGCTGCAGTCTGGTCTCACCTTTGTCTCTAAGCTGCCACCCCCTCTGACTTTGGCTGCAGCATCTGTGTGTTGTGTCCTGGTTCATGCTGCATGTCCATATCTTCTACACAGGTCTATGGAAGTCCTCTACCTTTTATAGTTTCCAATGTGATTTTCTCTCTAATCTCCACTGAGAGTGCATTACCTACAGGTTTTTTTTTTTTTTTATTCTTTATCCCTAGCCTAGTTCAGTGTTTTGCTCTCTAATCAACCATGTTGGAATCTCCTAAACCTTATTTCCCACAATAAAAGATTTATATGTATGTATGTAGATGTGTATTCATTCTGTTTTCATTAGAGCAAATGACTTGTCCATGGTATATTTAAATTTATAATGAATTTGATATTATAACAGTTTATCTTCTCTGCAGAAAAAGTAAAGGATTTCTCTTAACACTTCAAATCACCAAACAAGATAGTTCCATTTACTTTTGGTTCTCAGGGGTATATTTACATCTTCCTGATTTATAACATCATGTCAGTTTTACATTTTAAGAAAAATGTATTTTTCAAAAGCCTGTATTTTGTATCATCTTTTTAGTTTTCCTTTGGATTGTTATGTTTAAAAGTCTTCTAAAGCAAAACTTGGCTCATGCAGTCAAATGTGCACACTGATATGTGGCTAATTTCACTCATTTAACTGGGCTAATCTTTACCAAACAATGTCTAATGGTTATCATAGAACAATCATTTCCTTTTAAATTCTCTAGAAACCAAAATGACTTTTCTACATAGAAATATTCACTTCCTCATATGTAAATGAAATAAAACTATGGATAGTAAGTATATAATATATCTCACCCAGATAGATTTTACTTATTAATATTTAGAAATCTATCTGAGAGGTAGAGAAATTTAATTCTCCAAATGTCTGCAATGCTTCTGGGCATGTAGGCCCTGAAGCCAGAGGCTAGGAATTTAAACCTGGTTTCCCACATTGGTGGCAGGAATTCGATTACTTAGTCAACTCTACAGACCCCAAGAGTTGTGTTATCAGGACCATGGAGTCAGGAGCTAGAATTAGGAGAAAACCCAAATACTCAGATGAGGGATGGGTGCCTTTACCTGCATCATCATAACCAGGTCAAACGTCCAGCCCAGATGCATTTCAAATGAACATATTAGGATTGTTAATTTTTATCAACAATGAAGATTTTAGTATTCCTCTTTCCTTAAAAGTTTACTTAATTATTTGAAATGCAAAGTTGGAGAGGGAAAGAGGGGGAGAGAAAGAGATAGGGAGAGAAACCGTCCTTCAACTGGCTCACTCCCTAAATGGCCACAATGGCTGGAACTCGTCTAGATGGAAGCCAGGAGCCAGGATTTTCCTCCAGGTAGCCCTTGTGGATGAAAGGGGCCCAAGCACTTGAGACATCCTCCACAGCTTTTTGAGGCCATTAGCAGGGACCTGGATCAGAAGTAGAGATAGTGAGATCTGAACCTGCACCCATATTGGATGCTAGAATAGCAGGCTGTGGCTTTGCCTGCTTCAACACAATGCTAGCCCAAAATATTTTCTTGATTTATTGCTTGAAAATCACACTTATTTACTAGTCTTGGTATACCTGGCCAAGGGGAGCTTCTCTGTATACACTGCAGAGTGAAACTGCCCAGAGGGTGCAGCATCAACTTTAGTAGATATGGCCAAATTGTTTGCAAAGTGACTGTCAACAATCCAAACCATGCAGCAATTTACTTTGCTCCAAAACCTAGATACACCTCATACTGTCAAACTTAGTTTATGTTTATTCTAATGAATTTAATGACTATGGAGTCAGTCTGGAGATTCCTCAGAAACCTGAATATAACCCTACCATACAACCCAGCCATCCCACTCTTTGGAATTTACCCAAAGGAAATGAAATTGGCAAACAAAAAAGCTGTCTGCACATTAATGATTATTGCAGCTCAATTCACAATAGCTAAGACCTAGAACCAACCCAAATGCCCATCAACAGTAGACTGGATAAAGAAATTATGGGGCATGTACTCTATAGAATACTATACAGCAGTCAAAAACAATGAAACCCGGTGATTTGCAACAAGATGGAGGTATCTGGAAAACATCATGCTGAGTGAACTAAGCCATTCCCAAAGGGACAAATATCATATGTTCTCCCTGATTGGTGACAACTAACTGAGCACCAAAGGGGAAACCTGTTGAAGTGAAATGGACACTATGAGAAACAATGACTTGATCAGCTCTTGTCCTGACTGTTGATGTACAATGTAATACTTTATCCATTTTAGTATTTTTTTGTTCTAGTAATATTGGTTGAACTCTGTGATTAACACACAATTATTCTTAGGTGTTTAAATTTTAACTGAAAAGTGATCCCTGTTAGGAATTTGGAAAACATTATGCTGAGTGAAATAAGCCAGTCTCAAAGGGACAAATATCATATGTTCTCCCTGATCGGTGACAACTAACTGAGCACCAAAAAGGAAACCTGTTAAAGTGAAATGAACACTATGAGAAATGGTGACTTGATCAGCCCTTGCCCTGACTGTTGATGAACAACTTAATACGTTATCCCTCTTAGTATTTTTTTTGTTTATTTGTTCTACTTAATACTTTTGGTTGAATACTGTAATCAATACACAGTTATTCTCAAGTGTTGAAACTTAACTGAAAAGTAATCCCTGTTAAATATAAGAGTGGGAATAAGAGAGGGAAGAGATGTGCAATTCAGGACATGCTCAAGCTGACTTGCCCCAAACGGTAGAGTTAGAAACATACCAGGGGATTCCAATTCAATCCCATCAAGGTGGCATATACCAATGCCACCTCACTAGTCCAAGTGATCAATTTCTGTTCTCAATTGATCATCACTATAGGACTAAGAACCAAAGGGATCATATAAACAAGAATAGTGTCTGCAAATACTAGCTGATAGGATCAAAAAGGGAGAGAATGATCCAACATGGGTAGCGAGATACACAGCAAACTCATAGAATGGCAGATGTCCTAAACAGCACTCTGGCCTCAGAATCAGCCCTTAAGGCACACGGATCTGGCTGAAAAGCCCATGAGAGTATTTCAGGCATGGAAAGCCAAGACACTCTGTCAAAAAGATAAAATGACCTAAATGAAAGATCTCTGTGAGGGAGATCCCAGTGGAAAGAACAGGTCATCAAAGAAGGAGGTACCTTTCTCTGAAGGGAGGAGAGAACTTCCACTCTGACTACGACCTTGTCTAAATATGAAAAGAGTCGGTGAACTCAAAAGGCTTCCGTAGCCTTGGCGACTCATGACAAGAGCCTAGGGTGATTACTGATGCCATAAACAAGAGTGTCAATTTGTTAAGTCAACAACAGGAGTCACTGTGCACTTACTCCTCATGTAGGATCTCTGTCCTTAATGTGCTGTACATTGAGATTTAATGCTCTAACTAGTACTCAAATAGTATTTTTCACTTTGTGCTTCTATGTGGGTGCAAACTGTTGAAACCTTTACTTAATATATGCTAAACTGATCTGTATATAAAGAGAACTGAAAATGAATCTTGATGTGAATGGAAGGGGAGAGGGAGCGGGAAAGGGGAGGTTTGCAGGTGGGATTGAAGTTAAGGCCGGGGGGAGCCATTGTAATCCATAAGCTGTACTTTGGAAATTTATATTCATTAAATAAAAGTTTAAAAAAAACTTTTTCAAAAAGCTTAACTCAGTATGATTAGGATTATCCATATTGAATTCTGCTGATCTCTGGCCTCAGGAAGTAACAAAGGAGTGTTAGAAAAGATCCCAGTTGAGACTAGGCAAGTTTCCTATACCAATTTATTTGATTTTCAATCTGTTCATTATAAGTAGTGGATCTCAGTAGTGAAAGAATTACTGCAACAACTGTCTTTGGAACTCAGTTCGAACTCCTGCCCATCTCTGCTCATCTTCAACCCCCATAGAGCATTGGCAAGGTGTCAAAGAACTGGAAAAAGCATTCTAACCAAGAGTCCTTTATTTCTTTTGTCATTGCCAAACATTCTCCAAGTCTTACTCACCAGAAATTAACATAGCTTCTTCATCTCTCCTCCCTGACAACCCTCATCTGCTGAAAGGGCATTACCGGGTTAATTGCCAATGAAAATGTGGAGTGGATACGCCATTCCCTTCACTTGTTTCCAAGTTCCCTATGCTGGTAGTATCAAATGCAGGATTGGATGCTCCCTTGTTTGAAAATGGTCTTCACAGAAGCCCACATTTTAAAGATATTTGGAGGAGCAAAGAGAACAAAAAAGTGGAGCTAGACTTTCAGAATTTGGAAAGGTTGTACTCATCCATATCAGGGTTAATTTTTTATATGACATATGCCACAAACAGGAAAGAATATTTACGTAAAAGGGGAAGAGAATCCAGAAACACAACAAAGCTGCTCTAACCAATGCTCCAGAGAAAGCAATTCAATTTTGTTGATTTCTTTTCTAATTTTTATTATTTATTTTCTAACATTAGTTTTGGGTTTGTTTCACTGTTGTTTTTCTAGATCCTTGAGATGCATCAATATTTCCACTTTCTTGCTGTAGGCATCTCTTGCTATAAACTTTCTTCTTAACATGGCTTTTACTGTATCCCGTAAGTTTTGAAAAGTTGTTTTGTCCTTTACTTCCAGAAAGTTTTGATTTCCCTTTTGATTTCTTCTATGACTCACTGTTCATTCAGAAGCATGCTGTTAAGTCTCCATGTGTTTGCATATGCTCTAGGGATTTCTGAATTCTGATTTCCAGCTTCATTTCATTGTGCTCCAAGAAGACGCATGGTATGATTTGGATTTATTTGAACTTTCTGAGACTTGCTTTATGGCCTAGTATGTGGTCAGTCCTAGAGGAAGCCATTTGCCGCTGAGAAGAATATGTATTCTTCAACTGAGGGATGGAAAGTTCCATAGATCTCTGTTAGGCCCATTTTGTCTACAGTGTCAATTAAATCTTCAGTTTTCTTGTTGATTTTTTCAACTTTGATTTAATGAATATCAATTTCAAAGTACAGCTTATGGATTACAATGGAGGAAGACCTTTCTCTCCGTCTCTGTCTCTCTCTCTCTCTCACTGTCTAACTCTGCCTGTCAAAAAAATATTTCATTTGTACTGAATTTTTATGATAAAATATTGAAAATATCCTTTGAAACTGAACAGCTGCTATGAAGGAACAACTGTACCTGAGTGTCAACAGCAGTTTTCATTCCTAAGACCTTATAACTCTCTGCAACCCAAATGTGTACAAAAGATTGATAGATAAGCTGACTGAGGAAGATCCATTCAAATATTGATCAGCAATAAAAAGAAACACACTACTGAAATGTGCATCAACACAAATCACGAAAATCAGTGACATTAGAGTGAACAAAAGAAGCCAAGCACGAAAGATCACATATGGAAAGATTTTATTTGTGTGAGATTCTAGAACAGGTAAAATTAGCCTGTGATGGAAATCAGAGCAGTGGTTGCCCGAGCCTGGAGGTATAGGTAACTTACTGTAAGCGGAGGGTGAGGAAAGTCTCTGGGGTTGTGTAAATGTTCCATATTTTCAACAGAATGATGGTTACACTTGTATCAAAACCTTCTGAACCATACAGTTAAGATGTATGCATTTTATTTTTTTTTAGATTTTTTTAATTTATTTGACAGGTAGAGTTACACAGACAGTGAGAGAGAGACAGAGAGCAAGGTCTTCCTTCCTTTGGTTCACTCTCCAAATGGCTGCAATGGCTGGAGCTGTGCCGCCAGGTGCTTCTTCCTGGTCTCCCATGCGGGTGCAGAGGCCCAAGCACTTGGGCCATCCTCCACTGCTATCCCAGGCCACAGCAGAGAGCTGGACTGGAAGAAGAGCAACTGGGACTAGAACCAGCGCCCATATGGGATGCTGGCACCGCAGGTGGAGGATTAACCTAGTATGCCATGGCTCTGGCCCCCAGATGTATGCATTTTCTACCATGTAAATCTCACTTTGTTGAAGCTTACAGTATTCAAAGGGCAACAGAATTAAATAAATCCTAAACCATGGATTCCTGAACTTGCCTGGTTGTATGAATCACTTGCCTCTTCTCCCAACAGACCCTGTGAGTGCAAATGCTTGATAAAGCCTGGTCCTGTATATCCTGTAAGTACAGCCTTCCCTCACCCTACTATGCCCACAATGACTTGCAAGTTCAAGGCAAGTCTGGGAAACAGGCGAAATGTGAGAAATGATAGAATTTACCTCAGAGTCTTGGCAGATTGTGTCTCAAAGACAATTGATACATTTAGTTTGCTTGGATTTAAATGGTCTCTTTCTCTAAAGTCTCACTGGTAATTAGAGAGGAAGAGGTGGGTGGCAAATCATAACCAGACAGCCAGATTCTGTGGCCAAGGGTGAAGTCACTGTGGCGTTGTCTTGAATTATAAATGTTTGCCTCGGTCCATTATTGTCAAGCAATCACCCTATTTCCAGGATATATTTCAACTTGGGCTTTGCATATCAAAACAAATCAGGGCATTTCTCATCCCAAATAGCCAGAATGTGCATTTCCAAAGCAAGAGTCCCAAAGTAAATGCAAATACACTGGTGGACGTTGGGTGTGGCTATGGTAGCCAAATGTTAGCACTAGGAAAGCAGCTATGAGAGTGAATGGTAGGCTGGGTGACAGACCCATGAGACAGTTCATTTAAAATGTCATTTTAAAAGTCCGCATTTTTAATGTCTTAAAGACAAGACTCAACTCTGATCCAGAAATAACTGTAGCTGTCATTTTTAATTGAACAAGGAAATGATAATCTCATTTTCCTGCCCTCTTTTCATGTAAATATTATTTATGTTTCCATAGATCCATAGCCTATAGGCATCCAGGTTCCCTCTGGAGTCTGGAAGGTTGAATATGAGGTCAACCGCATCAGGGATTGAAGGACAAATTGAATTCACTAGTCTAGCAAGTCAATATAACTTAGCCCCTTCAAAATCTCCTTTCCTCAGTTTCTCATTTTGACTTACCAGTGGCTAAGAAAACAGAAGTCACTAGAAGTTATGAGTTCTCTCCAAGGAAGGTATGTGTACCCCTCTGATCCATTTCAGTAGGGTGGAGGTGCAGAAAGAGATTTAAATACTCTGAAATTTGGGCCACAATCCAGGTTCTCCTTGTTGCTGGCTTACAGATGAACTATTTCAGAGAGGTTGGTAGATTCAGCCTGAGAAAACCATCAAAAAAAAAATCACACCATGAAATGCAAATGATATTCAAAAGGTTATCTGTGAAGTCAGCTGAGATTTTTGTTTTACTATTTTTTTAATTATGAGAATCCTGAAAATTTTTAGAAACTATGTTAGTAGTTTTTAAAAGATTCAATGTTTTTGTAGATACAATTCTTGTGTGTGGTTTTTTTTTGTTTCTTTTTTTGTTTGTTTTTTTGTTTTTGTTTTTTTACAGGCAGAGTGGACAGTGAGAGAAAGAGAGACAGATAGAAAGGTCTTCCTTTGCCGTTGGTTCACCCTCCAATGGCTGCCACGGCCAGCATGCTGCGGCTGGCACACCGATGGCAGGAGCCAGGTACTTATCCTGGTCTCCCATGCGGGTGCAGGGCCCAAGCACTTGGGCCATCCTCCACTGCACTCCCTGGCCACAGCAGAGAGCTGGCCTGGAAGAGGGGCAACCAGGACAGAATCTGGCGCCCCAACCGGGACTAGAACCGGGTGTGCTGGCGCCGCAAGGCGGAGGATTAGCCTAGTGAGCCGCGGCGCCGGCTTGTAGATACAATTCTAAGACCATTATTACATTCCCTTTGTTGCTCCCTCAGCTCTCTCCCACCCTCCTTCCTTGTCCTTTTCTTTTTCATTTTGGTTTCTGAGATAACATATTTTAAATTTTCATTACAGTAAGAATCCTTAAGATTTTGCCAAATAAGAAGTTTAACAATAAAAAGCAAAAACACCCTCATAATATAGACAAGGGCCATAACAATAAATCTGTTGAATTTCTCATGTATTTGTAGCATTGATTGATACATCAAGAGTCTATAATACAATAATTTGCAAGCCTCACTTACTGCTAAATGTTTTTAAAAATACATATTCTGAGCTCCACCCTAATTCAGTGGTCTGTGATAAGAGCCAGGAATATGTAGTAAGAACACTGACAAAATTATAACTGGCATTCAGTCTGATAAAGGCAAAAGTTCAACAGAGTAGGAAACCAGGGGAAAAAAAAACAGATGCATCTTTAGGGCATAATACCTGATATGAAACTAAAATATGTAACTAAGTATACAACCATTTGCAACTTTGATATAGACAATGGGCTTTCTTTTCCATATATGTCTATTGATGGAACAGTAAAGTCATCTTTCTTGTGTGTTAACATCCACAAGGCAGGGCACACAATTTCTGGTTTCAGTTTCTTTGAACTAAAGCAAAGACTTAGAGATATTTAGAAAGGGGCCGGAGCTGTGGTGTAAAGGATAAAGCCACCACCTGCAGTACCAGCATCCCATATGGGAGCCGGTTCAAGACCCGGCTGCTCCACTTCTGATCAAACGCCCTGCTATGACCTGGGAAAGCAGTGGAGGATGGCCCAAGTCCTTGAGCCCCTGCACCTACGTGGGTGACCCAAAGGAAGCTCCTGGCTCCTGACTTCAGATCGGCACAGTTCCAGCCTTTGCAGCCAACTGCGGAGTGAAGCAGCAGATGGAAGACCTCTCTCTCCCTTTCTCTCTCTCTGCCTTTCCTTCTCTCTCTGTGTAACTGTGACTTTCAAGTAAAATAAATAAATCTTTAAAAAAGATATTAATAAAGGAACTAGAGTCTACATAGCTATTAGAGTTTTAAAATTTCTTAATCACTTACAGTTGCTATGTCCACATACAATAAGCAAACAGAACCACTATCTTCACACTCAAGATTTTATCCATTTGCATTGTAGCATTAGCAGGTTTAGGAACAAACACAGCAGACATCTGGTAAGCATATATATGTCAAGCATAATGTATAGAAATGTTTTTGGAAAACTAGAGAGTGGGCTACCAGCCAGAACTATCTTTTATCGAAATTTGTGGCATTGTCTTGAATTATAAATAAGTTTGCCTAGGTCCATTCTTGTAAAGCAATGCCAAAGGGAAAATTTTGTAAAACAGAGAGTTGTATGAATAATTAATAATAATACAATTAATAATAATTAATAGACTTTCTATAATATTTCTTAACAGTCCACCACCCGAAGGTGTTTAGGATGACTGTCTAGAAAACATTACCAGCTGTATTTTGAGTGTGCTTCCTACTGTTCCTGTGTTGAAACCATGTTCTTTAGTGTTGGGATGTTAATAGATGAGATCTTTAAGAAGCAGAGCCTAGTGGGAGATCACAAGACTAGACTTTCCAAGTGTTCTATCTTCTTGTCTCACCATTAATCTGTCTTTCATTCACCATGATGCCATCTGTCATGAGTTCATCACCAGCACCAAGTCAATGCTGCTTCTATGACATTGAGCTTCCAGAACTGTGATCTAAATAAACCTCATTTCTTTAAAAAGTTACCCAGCTTCAGGTATTTCAGTATTGTAATAGTAAGTGCACTAATATGTTAACCTAAACCAGGGTTTCTCTAACATGAATGAGCATACAAACCCCCTGACTGCCCTGTTAAAATGTAGATTTTCTTTTGGGTAATCTGGGGTGGGATGCAAAAATTTGTATTTCTAAGAAGCTCCTGGATTTTTGGCAATTGGAGTGAAAAAGGGCAAAATAATCTCTTTAGCAAATTTCATGTTCTCTTTAGTTATAACAGCACAATTATGATTGAAAATGGATTTTCTACACTCTAATATTTTTAATTAAGTAACTTCTATTCTTTTGAATGCTAGAGGTTAATAACAAATCTTGTCCAATAATAAAGAAGATATGTTTTGTTTCCTGTATTTGATGAATAAATTTTATGTTTAGTAGAAAGAAGTTTAAGGGAGACGTAACAGGACCTATTCTCATTTTCTGTTGCTGTCAACATTACCAATTCCCTTTAACTGTCAAAACAGTGAATCAGAAATGGAATTGTTTGTTCTTGTTAACTTTTGGCTTATAGGGAAGGGAGCTCTTTTTATAGAATAGTTCATCAAGATACCTTCTCTCTCTTCTAATGCCTACTGTACAGTTTGAGTTGAGCCAATGAATGTAGCTAATAGAAAGCCAAAATAAGTGATTTCTTGGCAGCAAATGGCTCCTGGATGAATCACCATAGGAAAGATGGCAGTGGAGTTTGACAGTGGGATGAGGAAGAAAGTAGAACCAGTTCTAACAAGTTTTCTCTTGCTGTAGGTGGCTTATTTCATTTATCAACACATCACACAAGACATTTTTAGTCAGAGTTCCATTTCCTCCCATTTGTGCAGCTCCTACCACGCTTGCCACCTTATCAAACCCATGTTTTGCAACCCACAGCATTACTCCCGCAGCAGCATCTAAACCAGAGTCGTGATGTGCTTGTGAATGGACAAGATTGTGCAGACCAGCATCAATATAAAAGGGGCATTTGCTCCCAAATGGCCTGAGAGAAAGCAGGTCTGAATCTGTGTGCCAGGCAGGGAAGGCTGGGTCTCTGTAGAGGTTAGGAATGGAGGCCTCAATTGTCAGAGTTCACCTAACTATGCAGAGCAGTAGAAAGTAGCTGGGCCCTCCACCTTAAGCAAGAACACTCAATAACTACTTCTGCTTTACAGGATATAATTCACTACTGAAAATCCATAGCCAAGATTTTAAACTCTTACTAAGTGGCAAAGGGACACATAGCAGTTCTTTTGGTCTATTGTCCTTCAAAACCGTGGCAAGCTTTTTAGAGAATAGAAGAAACTGAACAAGAAAACCACTGAATAAATGAGCTGCCACTAGCTAAGCCTGGTGTGGCAGTTATGCTGACAGTCTTCTGTGTCTTACAAATACCTTCCCATGAGAACACTGAAGGCTTTCATATCAACAGATGAAGATGCCGCTCCTGAATCAGCAGGATCCATCTAAAACTCACTTCAGGGGCTGGCGCTGTGGCATAGTAGGCTAAGCCTCCGCCTGTGGCGCTGGCATCATATATGGGCACTGGTTTGTGTCCTGGCTGCTCCTCTTTCAATCCAGCTCGCTGCTTGTGGCCTGGAAAATCAACAGAAGATGGCCCAAGTGCTTGGGCCCCTGTACTCATGTGGGAGACCTGGAAGGAGCTCCTGGCTTCTGGTTTTGGATCAACCCAGTTCTGGCCAGCAGATGGAAGATCTTTCTCACTCTCTATGTCTGTAATCATAAATAAACATATATTTTAAAAAAATCTATTTCACTGTCATAGGTCAGAAAAGTTTGTTTTTGATCCTGACTTTGTAATTACAGGAACATTATTCAAATTGTTTAGTGGACAGAGACATCTGAGAATGTGATGGAAACTGTGGACCATTTTCCCAGGACACAAAATCAAACTTTTGAGTACAACTTCAAACCGTTCATAGGTGGCCTAATTTTCTTTTCCTCTACATTTGTAACCAAGTCAAAAATTTTTATTCTAATGCAATAGAATATTCTATGAGCCCTTCAAAAGACAGGCATGCACCAAGCACTGTATATCAGGCTCCGTGTGAGAAGTTCACCACCTTCTGTACCTTGCAGAAAACTGCTGTGAGCCTCCCACTCCAGGAAAACGCTGGGGCGGTAACAGGAATCACCTACTGTGAAGTTCTGATAGCCACCAGCTTCCTGTGCCAGAGCCAAGGGAGCAGACTTCAGTAGGCTAAGATCATTCATTTGGTGCCAAAAACAGTGCCGGTGTAATTGTTCAGCATTTCCATGTTCGGGAACTCCTCCCCAGTGATTGACTGCCCCACGTCACTGCCATTCTGAATCATGCAAATGAGGATGTCATATCCTCTGACTCAGTAGCCTTTATTTCATTGAAAATTGTTTTAAGAACTGCAAGCAGATAGTTGGTCTTCGCAAATGCATCACTTTTCCTTTTCTCAAACAGCCCCAGCTGTTGGGGAGGAAGATCAGAATGTGTTCACAGGGTATCTTTGGGATCCGAACTTGCAAAGCACATGCATTTGCATGCTGGGAAGGGCTCCTCCTTGATGGAGGCTACGTGCCACAGTGTTTGCCAAATCTGGTGCAGCAGCAAATAGCACATTTCCATGTATGTACATTTCTCCCTATGGTTCCCAAGGAAAGGGCGAGTCAGGATATGCACACACATCATGCAGGCTTAAAATAGCTTATGGAGCTGGGTATCTACTAAGTGAAGTTCCTTGGCTTTGTTTATTGTGAGTACCAGCTTCTAGTCTGCACTTGTGAGGTATCCAACTAGACTAACACTCTGTGTACTCTTGTCATCTGTATGCCCACGGTTATGAAAACAGACATCTGAAATTGCATTTGAGTCCCAAGGAGTATTGCAAGACTTAGTTGTGTAAACTTAAGTGGATTACTGAATCTCTGAACCTCTATTGACACTTACATAAAATGAAATGATACTAGTGCATAGCTCACAGAGTTATGAGGAATAAATTAATTTAATATATGTAAAGCCCCTACATTAATACCTGGCATACATTTAGTACTTATGGTGATAGTGTGTTATTATTAAATCTGTAATCCAAAATCATTCCTTTAACATTTCTCATCATGTATCTCTCTTGGTTTATAAGACAAGACAATATAAGATGAATTTTGGAATATTCACAGTGGAAAATGCTCTAGAAGTTAAAAATCAGCCAATTTCAAAAAAAATATTCTCTTAGCTGAGTAACCTTTGGGATAAATATTCTCACCATCATGGAAATTTAATGGCACTTAAAGCAGGTGAAACACTTGGCCCACAAAATTTCAATATGCAATTGATGTTAGTTTCCATGAATTACTAAAAATTAGCATGAGTGATTCCTTACAAGGTAAAGAGGCAGCCAACACAATGGGAGAAAATATTTGTAGCATGCAACTAATAAAGGATTAATATTCAGGATCTATAAAGAGCTCAAGAAATTCAACAATAATAAAACAAACAATCCAGTTAAGAAATGGGCAAAGGACATGAACAGCCATGGCTCAAAGAATGAAATACAAATGGCCTATAGATACATGAAAGAATACTTGGGATCACTAGCCATCAAGGAAATGCACAGCGTTAATCTTATGTGTATAAAGTTAATTAAAAAGAGATCTTTGCAAAAAATGGGAATGAAATAGGAGAGGGGGGAGTAAGAAGGGTGGGAGTGTGGGCAGGAGGGAAGTTAGGGTGGGAAGAATCACTATGCTCCAAAATTTGTATGTGTGACATGTATGAAGTTTGTATGCCTTAAATAAAAGTTTTCCAGCTTAAAAATAAATAAAACTAAAAAAATTAAAAAAGAAACAGCTCTAAAATCATACCAACACATAAACACACACACAAAAAGACCACAGTGGGTTTTCACCTCACCCAGTTAAAATGGCTATCATACAAAATCAAAGTAATAAATGATGGCAAGGAAGTTGGGAAAAAGCTAATTTAAGATGCTGTTGATGGGAATGTAAAATCGTGCAACCACTATGGAAGACATTATTCAGATTCATTAGAAATCTGAAAATAGATATACCTATATATGACCCAGCCATCCCACTCCTGGGAATTTATCCAAAGGAAATGAGATAAGTATATGAACAAGCTGTCTGGCAAAAAATGACCTAAATGAAAGATCTCTGTGAGTGAGATCCCAGTGGAAAGAACAGGCCATCAAAGAAGGAGGTACTTTTCTCTGAAGGGAGGAGAGTACTTCCACCTTGATTATGGCCTAAATAAGGTTTGAGTTTGTGAATTCAAGAGGTTTCCATAGCCTTGGCAGTTCATAACAAGAGCCTCAGGTCATTACTGACGTCATAAATAAGAGTGTCAATTGTAAAACCAACAACAGGAGTCACTGTGCACTTGCTCCCCATGTAGGATCTCTGTCCTTAATGTGTTACTAATGAGAATTAACAGTAAAACTAGTATTCAAACAGTACTTTATACTTTGTGTGTCTATGTGGGTGCAAACTGTTGAAATCTTTACTTAGTATATACTGTTTATCTTCTGCATATAAAGATAATTAAAAATGAATCTTAATGAAGAGTGGGATAGGAAAGGGAGTAGGAGATGGTATGGTTTTCAGGTGAGAGGGAAGTTATGGGGGGAAAAACTGCTATAATTCAAAAGTTGTACTTTTGAAATTTATATTTATTCAAGTTTTCTAAAAAAAAATAAAAATCCTTATATCACCAAAAAAAAAAAAAACAGAAAAAGTTGTCTGTATCCCCATGTTTATTGCAGCTCAATTCACAATAGATAAGATATGGAATCATCCCAGATGTCCAACAATTAATGACTGCATAAAGAAATCATGGTATATATACAAATAGAATACTACTCAGTCATAGAAAAGAATGAAATCTTGTCTTTTGCAACAAGATGGAAATCACTTTATTTAGTGAAATAAGCCAGTCTCCAAAAGAAAAATATTATATGTTTTCTCTTATTTGTAGTAGTTAATATAGAACACAAAAAATGTATAGGAATGAAATGAACATCTTATGATTTGATTGATGTTTTTAGCCCTTGTTTATACTTCTGTGGAACTGTGGTCTATATGTATTATTTGTTGAATATTATGGTTAGTGGTATATTAACCCTATGATTATAGAGTAAACTGAAATTATGATTTTGCAAAAATTATGAAAAAAAAAAACAGAGGGGCCGGTGTTGTGACATAGTTGGTTAATCCTTCACCTGCTGTGCCGGGATCTCGTAGGTCACCAGTTTGCTTCCCTAGTGCTCCTATTCCAATCCATTTCTCTGCTTAAGGCATGAGAAAGCAGTGGAAGATGGGCCAAATGCTTGGACCCCTGCACATGTGGGGGAGACCAGGAAGAAGCTCCTGGCTCCTAGCTTCAGATCAGCCCAGCTCCAACTGTATGACCATTTGGGGAGTAAACCCATGGATGGAAGACCTTTCTCTCTGGATCTCCCTCTCTCTGTCTGTAACTCAAATAAATAAATAAAATCTTTATTTAAAAAAAAGAAGAAAAAAGCAGAAAAGAAGGAAGGAGGGAGCTTGAGGGAGGGAGAGAGGGAGAGAGGGGAGCACGGCTATTTTCTTAGAATTGTACCAATGAAATACATTAAATCTGTTCTCTTTATGTTAATAAAAATTTTAAAAAGAAACTGGAATTTATTATAAAGAATTTTTTAAGTCCAGATCTTGAAAATCTATAGAGCTAAGGAAGGAATGCTAAGACATTAAGAATGTATTTGCAGGAAAGTAGCTACTGCCCTTAGGATTGGAAGAGAAGAATAATGTTGAAACTTGGAGGATTAGGGGTACTAGAGAATGAATGGTTCTCCAAGGAGGGAGTCTCTATCTAGCTGGTACTAATATTGCTATTATTCAGAGGATAGATCCTGAACTAAAGCTTAAAAAAGAAACTAAGGTGAGCATAAAGGTATGCAAAGTACAGATTATAGGCGGTAGGTACCCATTTCTTTAAAATCTATTGATATATCACCACTGTGTATCAAGCATTGTTCTACATACTTAATATAAAAATTCATTTATTTAACCTTCATAACTCTTGGAGGCAAACACATTCACCTATGCCCATGTTACATAATGGCAATCAAAGGCCATGTCATTACCAAGTTGTAGACCCAGGGTTCAATCCCAGGCTTCTGGTTCTATCCAATAGAACTGATGACTCTGTGATGTACAACGTGATACTGGACATATGTGGCAATTAAGGCAACTGAGCCTCTGAATCATGGTGAAAGTACCTGAAAAACAGAATGTTTTTACTTTTATCTACTATTACTGAACTTAAATCACATGGCTACCTGTGGAGCTGACATTGTGGTACAGTTAAGCTGCCACTTGCCACGGTGTCATTCCATATTGGAGCACCAGTTCGAGTTCCACCTGTCCTGCTACTGATGCAGTTCCCTGATAATGTTCCTGGGAAGGCAGCAGATGGTGGGCAAAGTGCTTGTTCCCTTGCCTCCCATGTGGAAAACCCAGATATAGTTCTGGTCTCCTGGCTTCAGCCTTGCCCAGCTCCAGTTATTGTGACTATTTGGAGAGTGAACAAGTAGATGGTACATCTCTCTTTCTCTCAGTTTATCCCCCTCTCTCTCTGTCACTCTGCCTTTCAAATAAATCTTTCTAAAAATTGAACAAACATCTACATGTGTTTAGAGTCTACCATACTGGACGGTGCAGCCTAGATCATCAATGTTGCATTGTTTTGCTAAAGGGCTAGTTCTACTACAGAAACTGCTACAGACCTTTCTCCACATTATTCTTCGCACTTGTCTACATTGGTTGTGTTCCGTTACTGGTTTCTTTTGATTAATAAAGTGATATTTTTAATATACTATCTTCAATAGAATGAGATTCTGTCTCCAAGGAACTCAACCAGCAATGGCTCAACGCTTACCTTTTTACCATTTGCTACAAGAAGTACTTTTTGCTGTGCTTGCTCAAAGCCAGACACTATTCTTAGCTACAGGTCACATGTGAGAAGTTGCTACACATGCCCACCCGTGATTCTCTACTTTGCTCTCTTTTACAGAACCAGCAACGTTTGTATGGTTATTGGAATGTAAAATGAGCTTTGATGGACAGAAAGAGACATCGTGACACTTTCTATGAAACAGCATCAAACTTTGTTTTCCTTTAAGCCATCAAATTATGCTCTTATTTTTGCTTGTTTCACAAACTGAACCTCTCTGCACATGGCAAGTGGCCAATCCTCTTATCACCAACCTCCACCCTCCCACCACACCCATGTTACTTGCCAGGTCTGACCTGTCCAAGTTCAAAAACAAAAACAAAAAACAAAACAATCAAAAACAGGACTACACATTTTTTTTTCTCCCAAGTTAAGCCTCTATTGAAATCTGGAAAATGATTTTATTTGATCCATAGTGTAAGCACTTTGCTGCCCATTCCCACTATACCTTCTTCATTTCTGAGTTGTGATGATCTGTCTGGACAAACACAACCCTACTTGTAATCAAGGGAAAGGGTATGACTGTCAATTATACCCAAACCCTTTTACGATATTACTTATACTCATTTTTTAAAACTGTATCACCAAAATTACAAGTGGAAAATTTTTCTGAAAAGCCACATGGTAGAAGCCACACAGATAAATTGGAAACCCCAAACAACTATAAAAATATGATGGCATGATTTTTTAATAATTTCTTAAAATCAAGCCAGTGCCACCTGCAGAGAATGGAGATCGCGTTGCTATGCTGGGAGTATGTTAGAGTGCTCACGTACAAATCTCCTGCTAAGTCATTTCCTCTCTTTATTTTCACTTTGGATTTCCAAGCAAAATATTCATATCTCTTTCTGTATATAGACTGACTCAGTCTTGTCATAATTTTGTGGGCAAAGTGAGTACATGTGTTATATGTTTATTCTATTATTTCTTTCCATATTAGGATATTGATTTGGGGCAATTTTAATTTCTCCTGTTTTCTTTGGATTCTCTTCTCTCCAACCTTCATTCCTATTGATATGTGCATAGATTATCACATGTCTGATTTTTATCACACAGAGATTCACCGGGTTTAACAGATTTGATGTGCATTTTTTTTCCTTAATAGAAGCAACTTCACTCATATACAGGAAAGTTTAAAATATTCACTTGGGGCCAGCACTGTGGTATGGTAGGCTAAGCCTCAGCCAATGGTACTGGCATCCCATATGGGCAACTGTTCGTGTCCCAGCTACTCCTATTCCAATCCAGCTCCCTGCTGATGGCCTGGGAAAGAAGTGGAAGATGAATCAAGTACTTTGGCCCCTTAACCTATGTGGGAGACCCAGAGGAAGCTCCTGGATCCTGGCTTCAGATAGGCCTAGCTCCATCCTTTGCTGCCATTTGGGGAGTGAACCCACATGGAAGTAGATAGAAGATATCTCTCTCTCTATCTCTCTCTCTCTGTGTGTGTGTGTGTGTGTGTCTGTCTCTGTCTCTCCCTCTCTGTCTGTAACCCTACCTTTCCAATAAATAAATCATTTTTTAAAAAACACATATCATTAAAATTTTAGTAGTATATAATTCTTAAGTTTTTTGAGAAATATATAAAACAAAGTTTTATAAAACACAATTGTATTGGCAATACAAACAGGCATTTCCTTTTTTTTAATTTCTTCTTAATTTTAGCTCCCACACATAAGGGAGATCATGCAGTATTTGTCTTTCAGTATCCAGCTTATTTCATTCAACATGATGCCCTCTGGTTGCAACCACTTTGATGCGAATGAAAGAATTTCATTTTTTAATGGCTAATTTTAAAATTTAGTAAGATAAGAGTTGGAGAACTCAGAGGGCTTCCATAGCCTTGGAAACTCATGACTGGAGCATAGGGAGATTACTGATGCCATAGACAGGAGTGTCAATTGGTAAAGTCAACAACAGGAGTCACTGTGCACTTACTCCTCATGTAGGATCTCTGTCCTTAATGTGCTGTACATTGAGATTTAATGCTATAACGAGTACTCAAACAATATATTTCACTTTGTGTTTCTATGGGGGTGCAAACTGTTGAAATCCTTACTTAATGCATACTAAACTGATCCTCTGTAAAAAAAAAAAAAAAAAAAAAAAAAAGAAAGAAATTATCAATTCCCAACTTGACTCTCACTGGGATTAAACATGACAATAGGTCTGCTCTGATTTCATCATCATTTAAAAAAAATCATCTATTATTTTTCACTTTATGTTTCTGTGTGGGAGCAAACTGTTGAAATCCATACTTAATGTATACTAAGCTGATCTTCTGTATATTAAGATAATCGAAAATGAATCTTGATGTGAATGGAAGGGGAGAGGGAGTGGGAAAGGGGAGGGTTGTGGGTGGGAGGGACGGTATGGGGGGAAAGCCATTGTAATCCATAAGTCGTACTTTGGAAATTTATATGCATTAAATAAAAGTTTAAAAAAAAAAAAAATTCCAAAAAAAAAAAAAAAAAGCAACTCCCATGCATCCAGTCATAATCTCATCTCTTCCAGAATAAAAGAGCATACTTATTTATAATTTAAAAAAAAAAAAAAAAAAAAAAAAAAGAAAAATTAACTTTGCATAAAAATGATAGCTTTTTATGGTAGCATTGAATCTTTAGATTTTAAAATTTTGTATCTTCTGTGTCTTATTATTTATAATTACTTTAAAAGAACTGTAATTGTCTTTATCAAGATTTGACTCATTATAGTGATTTTAAAAATTGCTCAATCTTTGTTGTCAGATAATTTCCTTAAAATTCTGTAATATTCATGTACAAAATATTATAATTAGAAAAATAAAATCATTCTAATGTTAGTTACTGGATACATAAAAAAAAAAAAAAAAAAAAAAAAAAAAAATTTAGTGTATATGTGTGAAAGTGAACATATTTCATATGATTATTGTTTATAACCCTTGCCTATATTCTTGCTGAACTAGCTCATTATACTTTTATTCATATGAGTCTTTATTTAGTGTAGAATTAAGCCTTTGACCAACATAAATTAAAAACATGTTATTTCAGAAGTAACAAGTAAAATACTAAGTTGAAAAAGAAAGAAAACACTTTTGAACAAAAGAAAAAGAATAAGAAATCAATTGCCTTAGCACTAAACAACTTTCTTTTTTCAAAATGAAGCTTATTGTGCTGCTTCAAGAGACCTGAAAATGACATGATCACAAAGATGACATTTTTCATCTGACTGCCACAGATGTCCTCTCATCCACACAGATCGCTTGCTCCTTGTTCTTAAGTAAGCAAGACTTTCAGTCATTTAGAGTTCATGTATTTATAAAACTGAGGAGTCCCTCTGCTGAGTGGGTTTGTATGGATAGGCAAGAGTGTACTTCAAAACTGGTGGTAGAATTCGTCCAAGAAGTCAAGTTAAGTAAATTCAACAATCACAAGTTCAGAATTGTGAAAAGGAAAGACATCAGTTTTATCACTGCCTTTAATATTGAAGTATTTTATATAAACATGACAGTTTATAATTATTGTATGAAAAAAATTCTGTGTTCCTACTTTTAATTTGATTTATATCAATAAAGCTTATATTAATTAGGAAATATTTCCTTAAACAAGGGAAAAATAGAATTCATAGACAGAAATAAATAGAATGGCTATTATTGATCTTTAGAAAGTGAAGAGCAACTGCAAAGTTATCCATTTTATGCCAAATTTTATTCATTTTTTCATTCCTGAAACATATATAGGGCATTTTTTTATTTTTTTTAACTTTTATTTAATGAATATAAATTTCCAAAGTACAGCTTATGGATTACAATGGCTTCCCCCCCATAACGTCCCTCCAACTCGCAACCCTCCCCTTTCCCACTCCCTCTCCCCTTCCATTCACATCAAGATTCATTTTCGATTCTCTTTATATACAGAAGATCAGGTTAGCATACATTAAGTAAAGATTTCAACAGTTTGCTCCCACACAGAAACATAAAGTGAAAAATACCGTTTGAGTACTAGTTATAGCATTAAATCTCAATGTACAGCACACTAAGGACAGAGATCCTACATAAGGAGTAAGTGCACAGTGACTCCTGTTGTTGACTTAACAAATTGACACTCTTGTTTATGGCATCAGTAATCATCCTAGGCTCTTGTCATGAGTTCACTGATTCTGATCATATTTATATAAGGCCACGGTCAAAGTGGAAGTTCTCTCCTCCCTTCAGAGAAAGGTACCTCCTTCTTTGATGACCTGTTCTTTCCACTGGAATCTCACTCGCAGAGATCTTTCATTTAGGTTTTTTTATTTTTCCCCAGAGTGTCTTGGCTTTCCATGCCTGAAATACTCTCACGGGCTTTTCAGCTGGATCCGCATGCCTTAAGGGCTGATTCTGAGGCCAGAGTGCTGTTTAGGACATCTGCCATTCTATGGGTCTGCTGTGTATCTCACTTCCCATGTTGGATCGTTCTCTCCCTTTTTTATTCTATCAGCTAGTATTTGCAGACATTATTCATGTTTATATGATCCCTTTGGCTCTTAGTGCTATCATTATGATCAATTGTGAACAGAAATTGATCACTTGGACTAGTGAGATGGCATTGGTACATGCCACCTTGATGGGATTGAATTGGAATCCCCTGGTATGTTTCTAAGTCAGCTTGAGCATGTCCCGAACTGCACATCTCTTCCCTCTCTTACTCCCACTCTTATATTTAACAGCGATCACTTTTCAGTTAAGTTTCAGCACTTAAGAAGAATTGTGTATTGATTACAGTATTCAACCAAAAGTATTAAGTAGAACAAACAAAAAAAAAATACTAAGAAGGATAACATATTAAGTTGTTCATCAACAGTCAGGGTGAGGGCTGATCAAGTCACCATTTCTCATAGTGTTCATTTCACTTCAACAGGTATTTATTAAGCAGGAAGAAATATAAGATTAAGATCCAAACCTGTCTCAGAAAGATTGATCTACTTAGCAAAGGAGCACAAATAATGGAAAAGAAAGTCTTCCAGGTCTTAGCTATTGTGAATTGAGCTGCAAGAAACATTAATGTGCAGATAGCTTGTTTTGCCAATTTCATTCCTTTGGGTAAATTCCAAGGAGTGGGATGGCTGGGTTGAATGGTAGGGTTATCTTCAGGTTTCTGAGGAATCTCCAGACTGACTTCCATAGTGGCTTAACCAATTTGCATTCCCACCAACAGTGGGTTAGTGTCCCTTTTTCCCCACATCCTCGCCAGCATCTGTTGTTGGTAGATTTCTGAATGTGAGCCATTCTAACTGGGGTGAGGTGGAACCTCATTGTGGTTTTGATTTGCATTTCCCTGATTGCTAGTGATCTTGAACATTTTTTCATGTGTCTGTTGACCATTTGGATTTCCTCTTTTGAAAAATGTCTATTGAGGTCCTTGGCCCATCTCTTAAGTGGGTTGTTTGTTTTGATCTTGTGGAGTTTCTTGATTTCTTTGCAGATTCTGGTTCTCAACCCTTTATCAGTTGCATAGTTTGCAAATATATTTTCCCATTCTGTCGGTTGCCTCTTCACTTTCCTGACGTTTCTTTTGCAGTACAGAAACTTCTCAATTTGATGCAATCCCAAATGTTAATTTTGGCTTTGACTGCCTGTGCACCTGGGGTGTTTTCCAAGAAGTCATTGCCGGTACCTATATCTTGCAGTGTTTTTCCAATGCTATCTAATAATTTGATGGTGTCAGGTCATAGATTTAAGTCTTTAATCCATGTTGAGTGGATTTTTGTGTAAGGTGAAAGGTAGGGGTCTTGCTTCATGATTCTGCATGTGGAAATCCAGTTTTCCCAGCACCATTTATTGAATAGACTGTCCTTACTCCAGGGATTGGTTTTGGATCCTTGATCAAATATAAGTTGGCTGTAGAAGTTTGGATTGATTTCTGGTGTTTCTATTCTGTTCCATTGGTCTAGCCATCTGTTTCTGTACCAATACCATGCTGTTTTGATTACAACTGCCCTGTACTATGTCCTGAAATCTGGTATTGTGATGCCTCTGGCTTTGTTTTTGTTGTACAAGATTGCTTTAGCTATTCGAGGTCTCCTGTGTCTCCATATGAATTTCAGCATCATTTTTTCCAGATCTGAGAAGAAGGTCTTTGGTATCTTGGTTGGTATTGCAGTGAATCTATAAATTGCTTTTGGAAGAATGGACATTTTGATGATATTGAATCTTGCAATCCATGAGCATGGAAGATTTTTCCATTTCTTGGTATCCTCTTCTATTTCTTTCTTTAAGGTTTTGTAATTTTCATCGTAGAGATCTTTAACCTCCTTGGTTAAGTTTATTCCAAGGTATTTGATTGTTTTTGTAGCTATTGTGAATGGGATTGATCTTAGAAGTTCTTCCTCAGCCATGGCATTGCCTGTGTATACAAAGGCTGTTGATTTTTGTGCATTAGGGACGTTATGGGGGGAAGCCATTGTAATCCATAAGCTGTACTTTGGAAATTTATATGCATTAAATAAAAGTTTAAAAAATAAATAAATAAATCTTAAAAAAAAGAAAAGAAAGTCTTTAAATGCAGTGATCAGGAAAAGAGAAAAGTATCATGAGAACACAGAGGAGAGACATCTAACACATCAGGCACCCTGGAGGAGGTGGGGTCTAATCTGTGACCAGGTAGTTATGTGGAAAGGAGTTGGAGGAAGAACAGCGGCAAGGGAAGGAAGCATACGGCGCACAGGGAGAATTACGATTGTTTCCATACTGCCAAGCAAAAAACCATGACACAGACTTTGAAGAGAAATAACAATCGAGAAGTCAAGCAGAACCAGATCTTAGGAGCCTTGTTTACAGCAGTTGATGGAAAGAATTTTAGAATTCTAAGCAAAATAAACTGTCCAATTTGGTTTTCTTTATCTCAGAGGTATATCAATTAGTAATTAGTTTGTTCTGCTTACCAAAAAAAAAAAAATTCCAAAACCTAGAAGTTTGAAAGAGTGATGATTCAATTTGTAAAAATGAGAATGATTCTTCCGGTCAGGTAAGCTCAATTGATTCTACCTGATTTCTTAAGGATCTGAAGGCAGCTGAGGAGTTGGATAGCAGCAAGAGTGCTAGCTCCCAGATCCCTTGAGTTCTGAACTCACAATGTAGAATATTCCATCATCACCATATTCCATTAGTCAGAGCTAGTCACAAGGCCAGCTTAGATTCAAGGGAAGTGCAGTGCAGAGAAATGGGCTCATTCTTAATGTGAGAAACTACAAGCTTTTATTACAGAGAAATAAAACCAAAGGTAAGAAAATCAGTTAAGAAATATTATGGTAGCCTAAACAAGAGTTAACAAGTCTGACCTGAAAGAGTGACACAAATGGGGAAGAAACCAATTTAAGAAATGGTCAGGGCCAGCATTGTCATACAGAAAAGTAAAGCCGCTGCCTACAATGCCAACATCGTAGATGGGTGCTGTTTCTTCTCCTGACTGCTCCACTACAGCTCCCTGCTCATGACCTGGGAAAAGCAGCAGAAGATGGTTCCAGTGCTTAGGCTCCTGTGTTCATGTGAGAGACCAGGATGAAGCTCCTGGCCCCTGGCTTCATCCTGGCTCAGCTCTGGCTGTTGCAGCCAACTAGGAAATGAATCAGCAGATAGGCAGGCACTCCCCTCACCCTCTGCAACTCTGACTTTCAAATAAATAAAGAAATTTTTAAAAAAGAAAAAAAAAGAAGCAATGAAGAGCAAAATGGCAGCATTTCATGACAGATTGGCTCATGACAGGTAAAGAGGAGTTTGCCTTTCATTACTACAGGGGAATACCTGAGACAACTTATGAAGGGAAGACATTTATTTTGGCTCACAGTTCTGGATTTCAAAATTTAGTGACCCCATTGGTTTGGCAGCAACTGGCAGTGGCAGAGCCAGTGCGTGGGAAGGGTCATGTAGCAAATCAAGAAACGGAGAACCCGTGGCTGTATTGTATAACCAACCATCTTGTGAGAATTGTCTTCTCAGGAACTGCCCCAAAAGATCTGCGACTTCCCACTATGTCCACCTCCTAACTATCATACTTGGATAAAGTTTCTACCCCCTTAGTAGCATCATCCATGACTTTGGGGTTTAAAGCCCAGAATGAGTTCAAGAATCGAATCTTGTTCAAACCATGGCATCTAGTTAGGCCAAAAACAAGACATAAATCAAATATTTGAGGGCTCAAAGTAATTGTTGCTCCAATTATCTTAACAACAGACTTCCAAAAAGGCAGGCCTTACACAAGAACCAAGGCATGCATGAGGAAAGTAAAGAATGCAGATCAATTCAATACAGCACATTTTAATTCAACACTACCAGTCTTAGTGTTGGGCAATGGCATTACCTTCCATGAATTGATACTACTTCAGTTCAAGAGACAAGGCATACTTGAAAACAGACAATAATAGGAAATAGTAATTGATCAAATTACAAAATAAAGAATAAAGATGGAAAATAACATACTATGGAGAAGTAAAGTCTGAAAAAGTCAAGGAAGTCTTCATGGAAGAGGTGAAACCTAAGGTGAAATTTTTATAACTAAAATGTCTTATAAGTAACAATGAATTATATCAAACCAAATATCATTTATATGACTGGTAGACATGATTTTAATGTCTTGTTTCCAACCTCTATTGTTATAAGAATTGAGAAAACAGTTGTTGCAATCATGTTCTGTATTTGGTGGTTCAGACAACGAACCCTGATTAAGAAAAGCTGTTTTGTGTATTATTTATTGGACTCAGAATTCCAGTTGTTAAAATCTGTCAAAACTTGTCCCAGCTGTGAGAGCCAACTTCAAAGTTATGCTAGGGACAAAGCCAGACTGAATCAAGAGAAAGTATTAGTAAACCAGCAGGTTTCTGAGATGAACTATGGTAGAGAAGAGAAAATAAGGCTAAGTTTTGTCCTGGATGCAAGGACCTATCAGCAGGCATAGGTCTAGGGAAACTGCATTGAAATTTAGAAGAGGAACACATTCTAGAAGAAATCCATAGTCTGTGGCACATAATAAATATTTAAATAAATGAAAAGATAGACAAACATAAATAATGGAGTGTGTGCAGATGGGGAGGAGATACTAAATTATTTGTAAATTCCACAACTCAGAGCAGGAACTAGAAAATTCAGAGCAGAAGAAACAAACATGAAGCATTTCTAATGATTTTCTGTACTAACCAGTGGCCTGGAAAGAGATGGACACACAATGGAGATCCAAGATTGTTACTCAAGACATGGCTCAGAAGGAGAGGCGACCATTTAAGTGTCCTTCAAGAGTGTTGGCATCCTCGTGTGAGGGCAGAGAATAAAAATGCTTATTTCTAAATTTTTCAGATAGCCAACAAGAAAATTGTTTACATGATTCACTGAGTTTCAGGATGTGTGAATCAATGTGTAGATCCTGGGAGTAATTGCAGTGGGGTTAAAGTGGGGTCAAGAGTTAACCACAAGCCAATGGAAACATTTCCATTCTAAATAGAATTCGTGTTGGAAATCCCTAGTTTTGCAGAAATCTAGCTACCTGAAAAATATTATCTCACTACCAGCTCCACTACCACCAGATAATCCTGGGAGTCTCTATTTGAGATCTAAAACAAATCATATCAGCTAGGACATGGCATCCATCAGTCATTTCTTTTTCTCTTGCAGCAATTCTCTCCTGGTTTAAACAATATGCTTTATACTAGCAGCCCTCCCCATATTTTGTTCTGGGTCTATTTCTAATTACTGCTTCTGCCTGACACTGCTGTCATCTGTTGGAGACTGTGCCTGCTATCAACAGCACGCACAGTGCCACGTGTGTATGATATTCTAAACAAAGCCAGGAAGAATAGATCTCCATTTCTTTGATACTCTCAGGGTGTTGCTAATAGAATATTACAAATATTAGACATTTTAATTTATATTGTTATAAATTAAATATTAGACAAATATGTGAATATTTTAATATCAGACTAAATATTAGACATTAGACACTTTAATTTAAAAATTACTTGTAATAGAATGTACTATAAAAAAACTAAATAGATCCTCATTTTGTTTTTTCCTTTTTTGTTTTGCTTTTGCATTTTGCATTGTTTTGTTTTTACTGCTATAGATTTACAACGGAATTTAAAAAAAAAGGCTCCTTTTCCTTCCCACACTATTATGCCAGATAGAAGATGCCTGCACTGTGCTTTTTTAAAACTTGATCTTCTCATGCCACAACTGCAGGAGAGGGCACAGTTTTTGTACTCAGTAGAATAAGGCAGGATGAGCAAGGGAAGGTGATGTGTTGGTGTGAAAGCAACCATCTCAGGTTCTCCACGGAATGGGAATTGTGACCCCTGCCTCTGTACTAAAGGACAGAAGGGACTTTGAGAATGGGCTGTCTAAGGCTTGCAGCTTGACCACTTATATGTCTTCTTATCCAGAACACTTAACTGCCACCTCTGATGAAACAGCAGCCCTACACAATGAGCATCTCAGGAAAGACAGTCACGTAATTTACACCAGAGAATCTTTACCCCAGTCGCCATATCGGGAAAGCTCCTTGGATGTTGTAAAGCTACTAGGGCAAGGGAGATAACCTCTAAAACATAACCAAGTTTGAACACCCTACGAACTCCAACTAAACAACTAAACAACTCATAGGATCTTAATTCTTTCACCGAAAGTCAAAGCCTATGAATATTTAAGTGAATCAATTTCTCATTTTAATAATTATTTCATAGTGATTCACTAATTTCTTCTGATGGTTATGATGACCAGGCAATGTAAAATATGAGAAATCTAATTTTTGGGTCCTCAGGCACAAATACTGCTTCACTCCATATTTTCACTAATGCAATGAGAGATTGGCATTGGATTACAAAGCCTCTCCTGGTTGAGGTCAGTGCCCTGGGCCATGGATACTTGGCTTCAGGAAGGAAAACCACAAATCTGAAGGCTCCTTGGTGAGTTACAGGAATGAAATTGCCTGTGCCTGCCCTCAGGATGCGGGTGTCTTCACCAAGGACACTGTTGAGTCATCTCGTCTCCTGCTCTTCTTCTTCCCATTCTGGAAGCCTGCAGAGTGTGGGTTTGGACCAAGCAATTTATCTACCTGTTTTTTGGAAGAGCCTGGGATACAAAGAGTAAACTTTTCTGCTAGATCTCTGTTACACTACTGTGCTCTGCCATTTTACTGCTCTCAGAAGTTCCCTCTTATCCATGGGGACACACTTCAAAACCACCAGAGGATAATTGAAAATGAGAATCATATCAAACCTTCCACATACTGTTTTTTCTATTTATCAATTAGGCAATAAGAGAATAAAAGCAAGAATAATAGTAAATAGAACAAGTATCATAATATACTATAATGAAAGTTGTGTAAATTCTCCCTATATCTATTCATCTATTTCTCATTACAAGGCAGGTAACTAAGGCAGCACAGAAATGCTGGACAAAGGGATCATTCATGTCCCAAGATGGAAGAGCAGATCACACTATATTTTGTGATGCTACTCTAACCTCAATTTAAAAGTTATGGTTTATTTCTAGAACCTTCCATTAATATTTTCAGACCATGGTAAACTGATAACTAAAAATACAGACAAAGTAACAACAAATAAGAAGAAACAATTGCACATGCACCCCAAACCTACACCAAGAAGCTAGTTTAGGGATGGCTTCAGATAAGACTTTTCTTAGCATTCAACGATTTCGATCCAACTCAGTCAGCCTACAACTTCTAATGAATGCCTTCACTTCTAAATATGTTTTAATTCATTCATCTCATTGTCAATTTTTCCCAAGATCATGTTCAGTAATGACATGCCTAATATAGGGTAAGAATAACAAAAATTTCAGGGACAGTTTAAAATGTCTAAAGATTGAGAAACACAGAAAAGAGTCCAAAGAAGTCAGAATTTTTCACGGTGTGATCCCTTGAGTTTGTGTATAAAATCATCCAGGCAATTTTTTTTCCCAAAAGAAATTCCTGGGCCCCACTGCTGTAATCTGAATGTTTGTTTCCTCTCAAAACTCGCATGTTGAAACATAATCACCAATTGTTGCTATTAGGAAGTCTGGCCTTTTGAAGGGGATTAGATCAGGAGGGAAAACCCCTGGGATCGGGATTAGTGTCCTCATACAAGTGACCTAAGGGAGTTTGTGTGTCCCTTCCACCATGTGAAGTCACAGAAAGAAGATCTCAGCTCTGCACCAGGAAACGGGTTTTCTCCACACATCAGATATGCCAGGGCCTTCATCTTGGACTTCCCACCTCCTGGACTATAAGAAATAAATTTCTGTTGTTTTTGTCTGCCCAGTCGAAGATGTATTACAGAAGCCTAGAGGGACTATGATGTTGGATATGCTTAATCTCCAAAGGATAAAGCTGAGATTCAGCATGTCTGATTCCAACAGATTAAAGTTGACAATCACTGAAGTAAAGGATGATTAAGAATCAAAATACGGCTCTGAAGAACATTTTGATAAAATATCTCTATCTCAAGAAATAACATTCAGCATGCATAATGGTTTGCTGTATGTATGCCATCATTATAATATGGGTAACATAAGGATGACCATGAAGAACACTGTCAGTCTTCCTCATTGTGGGGAAATCTGGAGGTATCCAAATACAAGGAGCTTGGTAAGCCTCTCCTGAGGGACATTGTGCCCTATCCCCATTACACAGAATATTGTAAACAGGGAGAAGAGGATATGAGGAAGCAGCTGCCTCTTTCTTGTTGTCTCCTGTGGATGGGGGTTAAGGGGGTGTGGTACTTCTCTCCTCCTCCTCCAAAGACTTGACCCAAGAGACTCATAAGTTTTGGAAGTATTCTGGTTTTCTATTAACTACTACAGAACTGAGTGGCACAACATAGCAATGTTATTGTCGTGGTCCTTGTACTGTTGACTGGGTTCAGGTGAATGGTTTTATTTGGTATTTCTCAAATAGAATCAGTCAGGTAGCAGCTGGATGTAGAGATCTCTGAAAGTTCGTGGATTAGGTGTGCAAAATGATTCACTCACATGGCTAAGAATTGATGCTGAGTAGCATATTGGAATCCAGCTAGGGCTGTCAAACACTGAACTTGCATGTAGCCTTTCCATGTAGCTTGGGTGTCTCACAGCATTGCTTTGGGCATGATAAGCCTAAGAAGGGCTGCTACAAGGGCAAATATTCAAGACAAGAGCTACAAGATTTCTCATAAATTAGTCTCAAAAGTACCAGAACATCCCTTCTAATTTACTCTGGTGGTTGAGCAACTCATATAGGCCAGAAACATAAGGAGCAATAGTCAACTTTTTGAAGGAATAGAATGGAGAATTCACACTGAAGGAGAACATCAGCAGTAAGAGATATTGAAATAATCATCTTTTAAAAAATATAACCTTCCATGACATGTGGCCACCAAGGGGAGTTGGCAGAGACTATAAAACATATTCAGGATTCAGAATACAGGCTAACCCAGGTTTTAAAGGTATTAGAGAAAGCAGCATTAGTAGAGTTCTGAAGGGGGAAAGCCACAAATTCTACCCAACCTCTACCTGCTGTGGTTCACTTTGTCTTAGTGTTATAGCAAAGGAAACAAAAGCTGGAAGTATCCATTGCCTGTAAGAATTCCCCACGAGTGAAGGATGAAGGTTTTAGAAGTCCACCCTGCTCAGCTCTCAGTTGGAGTGAATAGAAACCACATACCCTATGATTCTTGAATATCACTGAACACAGGATTTACTCTACATGAGACTGAGGGCTTAATAGCCAGAGTAAAATGTAAATCACTAGTCAGGGCCAAATGTTTCAGCAGGGGCTAAGGTAGTCTAATGGTGTTTTATAATTTCACCTCATCACTGTCTCTCCTACCCACTCTACTCCCGGTCCAAAATGCAAGAACAAGAAATTAGGAACTTGGAAAATTAAAACACCTTAAAAATAATCCATTCCATTGTTAAACATTGCTATCATGCTGGTTGCCCAAACAAACCTCCTGTGTGTAAATAGTTTTTTGAAATAAAACTTTGACTCACTTTCTAATGAAAGTCCTGAAAGTTACTAGCTATGCCATAAGCTGATTTCTGGAAAAAATATGTGAAATTTAGAGTGTTTAATTCCTGTGGAAGTGCCTCTTTCATCCCAGGAAAAGAGTTGTGTTATTTTAAAATATCTATCCCTGCTATTAGTCTGTAAGATCCTTATGGGCTCAAGTCTGCCTTGTCCACTGTTGATCGTATCTCTACCATCTAATATGGTGCTTCTTTGGGAAGAAAGTTAATAAGCATTGAATGATTGAGTTAGGCTGATGAGCCAAAGAAGCAAAGAACTCTAAATATGGAAGAGAATTTTGAGATCAGTTACTGCAACCTTGATCTTGTGAATTGTGAGTCTGAGGTCCACAGAGGTTAAAGAATTGCCTCACCATGATTATGTATAGAAAGTGGCAGCCTAGAGAATAAAACTTGAGTCTCTTGTGTCTCAATTCAGAGAGTTCTATAAAATACTACAGGGACTTTCCCTCCCAGTGTTACACCAGGAGAGCCAGACAACAATTAGCTGGATTAAATCTGGCTCTGTGTTCAAGATAATATCAACCATTTTCTTTGCTTTTCTCCTCTCTCTTTAAAATAATGACTTAACTAAATTTAAAAAAAGAGAAGTTTGAAATGAGAACATCATTTTCATAAAAACTGAACTCATCTAGAAGAAGGGACTGAAGACACAAAGGGCATTCTTATCTGAGATTCAAAAGCAGTCACGTGATATACCAAAGAGCCAAAATACATCGCTTCAGTGAACAAGATTTTCATTCATCGATTCATTCAACAATATAATTGAGCATATACTGTAATATGTAGTATTTTGGAATTAGAGGGCAATGACAAGACAAAATGCTTTCTAAAAATAAGCTCTATTCTTGTTGAGGAAGCAGAAATAAACCAATACATAAACAAAATTTTCCCATCTATTTTTATTAACATAAAGAGAACAGATTTCATGTATTTCATAAATATAATTCTAAGATAACCATATTTCCCTCCTTCCCTTTGTTTGCCCCAAACCCCCTCCTTCATTCCTTTTTTATTAATTTTTTTTGACAGGCAGAGTGGAAGTGAGAGAGAGAGAGAAAAAGGTCTTCCTTTGCCATTGGTTCACCCTCCAATGGCCACCACGGCCGGTGCACTGCGGCCAGCACACCGTGCCTATCCGAAGGCAGGAGCCAGGTGCTTCTCCTGGTTTCCCATGGGGTGCAGGGCCCAAGCACTTGGGCCATCCTCCACTGCACGCCGGGCCACAGCAGAGAGCTGGCCTGGAAGAGGGGCAACCAGGACAGCATCTGGTGCCCCGACCGGGACAAGAACCTGGTGTGCCGGCGCCGCAAGGCAGAGGATTAGCCTATTGAGCCATGGCGCCAGCCCTTTTTTATTAATTTTTGCAAAGACAATTGTAATCCACTCTATAATCATAGGCTTAATTCACCATGAAGCATAATATTTAAAAAATAAGAAGTAGGAAGACCATAGTTCATCAGGAGTATAAGAGCTAAAAATGACAAACATATCCCAAGATGTCCATTTCATTCCTATACATTTTGGTATTCTATATTAATGACCACATATCAGAGAAAACATATATTTGTATTTTTGAGACTGGATTATTTCACTAAGCATAATGGTTTTCAGTTGCATCCATTTCATGGCCAAAGACAGGATTTTCCTCTTTTTCCTAGATGAGTAATATACCACATTTTCCTTATCTAGTCATCAGTTGCTTATCTATTGTGAATTGAACTACAATAAACATGAAGGTATAAGCAACTTTTTCATATGCTGATTTCATTTCCTTTAGGCAAAGTCTCAGGAATGGGATGGCTGGATCATATATTAGATTTATTTTCATATTTCTGAGGAATCTCCATACTGTCTTCTGTAATGGTTGTACTAATTTACATTGCCACCAACGTTTTAGAGTATCTTTTTTCCCACAAGCTGACCAGCATGTATTATTTTTCTTCACTTTTGGATGATAGCCATTCTAAGTAGGATAAGGTGAGACCCATTGTGGTTTTCATTTTCATTTCCCTGATGGCTGGTATCCTGAGCATTCATTCTTTGAAAAATGGCTGTTCATATCCTTTGTCCATTTCTTAATTGCACTGTTTGTTTTTTTGTTATTGAGTTGCTTGAGTTCTTTCTATATCCTGGATATTAATCATTTATCAGTTGCATACTTTGCAAATATTGTCTCCCATTCTGTCAGTTGCCTCTCCACCTTATTGAGTGTTTCTTTTGCACTGCAGAAGCTTCTTAGTTTGATGTAAATTCATTTGCCTATTTTGGCTTCGATTGCCTATGCTTCTGGGATCTTTTCCAAGACGTCTTTGCCTGTGTCAATACATTGCAGCGTTTTTCTGATGTTCTCTTCTAGTAATTTGATGATCCAATTTTAGTTGACTTTTTATAAGATGTAAGGTAGAGTTCTAGTTTCACAGTTCTGCATGCATAGATTTAAATTTCCCAGCACCATTTGTTAAAGAGACTGCCTTTTTTTCAGGGATTTACTTTAGGCTATTTTACAAAAATTAGTTGGTTGTAGACACATGGCTTAATGTCTCGGTTATCTATTCTGTACCATGGTCTACATGTCTATTTTTGTGCCAGTACCAGGCTCTGTTGTTTACAACTGCCCTATAATATGTCTTGAAATCTGGTATTGTGATGCCTCTGGCTTTGTTTCTTTTTTTAAATATTTATTTATTTATTTATTTGAAAGAGTTACAGAGAGAAAGTGGGAGAGACACAGAAAGCAAGAGACATGTTCCATCTGCTGGTTCACTTCCCATTTGGGGGACCTTTTCAAGATGTAAATTCTTTTAATCCATAAACATGGAAGATTTTTCCATTTTTTGTGTCTTATATTTCTTTCTTGGTTGCAGTCTTTCACATCCTTGGTTAAATTTGTCCCAAAGTATTTAAATTTTTTGTAGCTACTGTGAATGGTACTAGTCTAATGAGTTCTTTCTCAGCCATGGCATTTTTTGTATGCAGAGACTATTGATTTTTGTGTGTTGATTTTATAGCCTGTAACTTTACTAAATTCTCTTAATGAGTTCCAACAGTCTTTCACTGGAATCCTTTCATTTCCTGTGTAGAGGATCATGTCATCTGCAAACAGAGATAATTTGATTTCCTCCTTTCTAATTCGTAACCATTTGATTTCTTTTTCTTGCCTAATGGTTCTGGCTAAAACTTCTAGAACTATATTGAATAGCAATGGTGAAAGTAGGCATCCTTTCTGGTTCTGGAAATGCTTTCAACTTTTCCCCCATTCAATATGGTGCTGGTTATAAATTTTTTGGAATAATTAGTAGTCAGAAGTAAATAACTATGCTAGAATATTACTAGAGAAGAATCTCCTTTGGAGTCTTAGTCTGGAAAGCCTCTCTGAAGTGATGATATCTTATCTAGAATCATGAGAAGGAGTTTGTTCTACTAAGCATTAAGTAAATTACCCAGGCCAAGAGAGCAAAAATGCCATGGCTCAAAGGTGTAAAAATTTGAGGAAAGTGGGAAGGAAAATCAAAGCAGAACACATAGCCTGAGAAGAAGCAAAAAAAATTTATATTCATTAAATAAAAGTTAAAAAAATAACAAAATAAATAAAAATTAAAATGATAAAGAAAGTAAAATAAAGAGAAAATGACAAGGAAAAAAATAAAATAAAATACATGGCATATTTTGAAATAAGTATTTCTTATGTAAGTATGAGAATGTTGCTAAAAATCTATGTTAGAAGGCTGTGAAAGACATCAGAGAGTTCGGACATAGTTCTTCAGACAATAGAAGTCAAGATGTGTTAAAATGGATGAATACGGGGAATGGATTGAAACACAAGAGGCAGGGAGTTCAGACAAAAGATATTAAGGTGCAGAATTATCAAGGGAAAAATGGTCATGGAAAGGAGAAGAAAGAATTAAGAGACATTTCAAAGGTGGATTCATGATGTCTCTAGTGACAAATTGGACATAAGGGTTGAGACAGAAGGAGTCACAAAACTTTACGGTTTCCATATTTTAGAAATGGGGGAGTGGGGAGTACAAGTAGACAACATATGGAGGAGCAATTTTGTGCAATGAGTTCACTTGAGGCCATATTTAGAGGGACAGACATCTGTGTGACAGCCAGGGAGTACTGTCTGGCCAACAATTGGGAACTGAAGTCTGGTTTTCAGAAGGAAGGGGTGAAGTTGCCAATTTGGAAGATGTATGCATAGAAATGTGTGTTGGATCCATGAGATGGTTGAAGCTATTCAGAGAATGAAGGGGGTTTGGGGAAAGAGGAAGTTGAGAAAAGGCTAGAGAAGAGGAATAGAAGAGTACCTTAGGAGGTTATTTCCATTCAGAAGTGAGGAAACAGAGTAGAGTCAGAAAAGCATTCGAAGCTGAATGCAGTGGTAGGAGGCAAATCAGAAATGAATATTATTTCAAAAGTGATTGGATGAGAGAAGAAGCAGGGAATCAAGATTTTCAAGAATGCTGTCAAGAAGAGAGTAGACTTCACTGAGAGTTGCATAATTATTATTTCTATGAAATAAGTAAGCTTAATTCTGAAGGATAAAACTTCAGTGTTCTTCTGAAAATAAGTGTAAATTGTGCTGACCAAAATTCTTTGTTGTACACTCCCATGACATTTTTGCCCACTATCAAATGCAAAACCTTTTACTGCTTAGTAAGTACCTACTGCACGATAATAGTGACTGTCTCCCAATATTTCATGGGAACTATGAATAAAGAATGCAGCTTATGCTGGATTTATTTAATGCTGTAGAGAAGTTAGATAATACTTTACTAAAAATAGAGTTATTTGATGAAGTACAAAGTATCATAGATGCATGTCTTACATATACAATTGATATGACAGTGTTATTTAGTTACTAACCACTGTCACTTGAATAGATGATCACCTAAAATTTTTAATTATAGCTTGCAATCTCAACCCAATTGAAATTCATACCTATCACAATAGATTTCATTTTGTCTGTACTGTGTAATTACCAAACTGACATAATATCTTCCATAGAGCACTATCATTAAGATCACATTATGCTTTTTCAAAACACATCATTTTCCTTAGGATCTCTCTGACATCAGTCACCCCAGAGGCTCTTGGCTAATGTCATTAGAGGGAAATAGAAAATGAGGTCTCCTATGCATTAGTGTGCCAGCATTTTACTAAAATAAAAAATAGAAATTTAAGTAAAAAAGAATGGATGGGAAGAAAAAACATCAAAATGTGAAAATCGTAAGACAAAATGGTCAAATTTCAACAGTCCACAACATACTATATTACACCTGTCTCCTAAATTTTTTAGCATTGTGTAGAAAATTAAATTACCACATTTATGTGATCTAAGATCTTTGAATCTGATTTGAGTCATTGTATTTCTGAGGTTGCTTCATTACATTTCTTTACAAGAAGGCAAAGCTTTTCATTGTTTTAAAAGTGATTCACAAGATATGTTCTCTCTTGGCTTACTCCTTTCTACATGTGGACACCGTTAAGGAAACACCATCAACTTCTCTCTTCCCAACACCATAATATCTAAGTTAGAGTCTCCTAAAGAGCCCAAACCATGGCAGAAGCTCTTCATTGGAGGGCTGAGCTTTGACACAATTGATGAGAGTCTGAGGAGCCATTTTGAGCAATGGGAAATGTTCATGGACTTTGCAGTAATGAAAGACCCGAACGCCAAGTGCCCCAAAGGCTTCAGATTTGTCACCTATGCCACCATGGAGGAGGTAGATGCATCTATGAATGCAAGAATACATAAGGTGGATGGAAGATTTGTGGAGCGAAAAAAAGGGCTGTCTTACGAAAAGATCCTCCAAGACGAGGTGCACATCAAACTGTGAAAAAGATCTTTGTTGGTGACATTGAAGAAGATATGGAAGCCCACCAGAGATTATTTTGAACAGTGTGGGAAAATCGAAGTGATTGAGGTAATGACTGAGTGTGGCAGTGGAAGGAGAGGGGTTTTGCTTTTGTGACCATTAACAACCATGACTCTGTGGATAAGATTGTCATTCAGAAATACCATACTGTAAATGGTCACAACTGTGAAGCAAGGAAGGCCCTGTCAAAGTAGATGACCAGTGCTTCACCCACCTCAAGAGGTCGAAGTGGTTCTGGAAGCTTTGGTGGTAGTCATGGATATGGTGTTGGTGGCAATGACAACTTCGGTCATGGAGGAAAAGTCAGTAGTTGTGGTGGCTTTGGTGGTCCCTGAGGTGGTGCTGGTTATGATGGCAATGGGAATGGTTACAATGGATTTGGTAATGATGGAAGCAACTTTGGAAGCCGTGGAAGCTACAATGATTTTGACAATTACACAATCAATCTTCAATTTTTGGACCCATGAAGGGAGAAAATTTTGGAGGTAGAAACTCTGGCTCCTATGGTGGAAGAGGACAATATTTTGTCAAAATGTGAAATCAAGATGCTATGGCAGTTCTACCAGCAGCAGTACCTATGTTAGGAGCAAAAGGTTTTAATAATTGTCAGGAAACAAAACTTAACAGCAGAGGAGAGCCAGAGGAGTGAAAGGGAAGATACTTGTTACAACAGATTTGTGAACTTGGCCAAGTACAGTGGTGGCAGGGTGTAGCTACTACAAAGAAGACACATTTTAGACAATACTCATGGATATGGGCAAAAAACTCAAGGACTGTATTTGTGACTAATTGTATAACAGGTTGTTTTAGTTTTCATCTGTGGAAAGTATAAAGCATCCTGACAAGGGGTTGTAATGTTTTTTCTTTCTTTTTTCTTTTTTTGTATGCTGTTGATTGCTAAATGTTATAGTCTGATCATGATGCTTAATAAATGCGTTTTTAAAAAAATAATTATTCACACCATATTTTAATCTCTTAAGAACTTAAAACGCAAACAATGTTTGCTGACTTTACTAAGAGGTAAAAATAATCAAGTAATTCTCATGAATACTGGCTGTAGTGTTTTCTGCTGTTCACTGCCAAATGCAGCTCAAATGATAGAGTAACTTACCTGAGGTTTTAAGAATAGCATTGTATGTTTATTTTTTCTTTCCTCACAACTTTGGGTAGCATGTTTCTAATATATTTGAGAACACAGAGTCACACTAAAGCCAAATTATGTAATAAGTCTAGCCAAGTTATGACTAAAATGTCCAGAACAGAACATATGAACAACATATGACAGTCCTTTAAGAAATGCTATGCCTTTACAATGTTGACAATATACTTTTAGTCTCACAATCAAGGAGATGCAATACTAACAAACACCACAAACTCCTCCACTTTACCACATCCCCCTAGTTTCACTGTAATTCAACTCATTCCTATTATTTTTCACCTGAATCTTCCTCCAGCTGTCTAACATTTTTTTGTTGCTTTCTCTAAAATGTATGGCTATACTTCTCACAGAAGCTAAAGTAACCTTCTTAAACATAAACTAGTTCATATCATCTTTTAACATTCTCTAATGTTTCTATCCTTCAGGGGCAAAAAAAAATCCTATAGTACTTATTCTACATGTAGGAAGGCCTACATTATCTGTACCTCAGTTCACTTACTAGACAACAACTACATCAAACTTGTGGTTCTAGTATATTCTACCCTTCTTTCCAAAGTAAGGCTCATTGCTCTAGTTATTCACCTCACCTGGTATACTCACCACCCCACTACCATAAACTATCCAAGCATAATGTCTTCTTTTAATTCATACCTTGTTTTAAATGAAACACCTTCTTGGGCCTCTCTTGTTCACCCATGCTAAAATAGCCCCCCTGTCATCTGTGGAACTATTCTTCATAGTCTTTCCTACCATCTGGTAATTTTCATGTTTGTCTATTGTTTCCATTGTCCAAATAAAAGAATAAATAAATGAAAGCATTACTGCTTCTGTAGATATCTAGAGTTCTGGATAAATTTTTTTTAGTTCAATAATATTATAAAGAACTTTGAAATTCCAAATGTCAACTGAACTTGGTCTAATGCATGCATTAATGAAAGAATCCAATATGGAAAAATCATGCAAGCCAAAAGTGATCATAAAGGATGTGTCTGACACCATGGCTAGCAAAAAGAAAAATGATTCCAAATTGGTTTGTTCCTTGGGATAATTAGCTTTAAGTTCACAAAGACCTGTGAGATACAAGAGATCCACATTGACCCGCATTCAATCTATGTTTTCCAATAGGAATTATTGTTGACCAATGGTATTTGAAACTTGTTAACAAAAATGATTTAACAATTATTAAGTAAGCAGACAGCACAGCAACAATGAAGAGGAAAATTTATGAAATTCAGAGAGATCGTGTGAATTTAAGTCACAGAGTATCACAGTGGTCTCACTCTTCTTGTAAGCCATCAGGACAGTTCCTCAAGATGAGAGAACATTAAGGAAGTATCACAGTCTATGTCCTTTAAAGCCACATGTTTAGTAATTTTGGAAATAGCAAATGTCTTATTCAAGTACACTCTGACAGTACACACTATGAAAAGTGGTTTTGTCCACTAATTGCTTTCATGGTTTTCTCTAGCATTTTCTTTTTCTGCTTAGTCACTCATTTTGGAAAAAAAAAAAAAGACTAAAGGTCAGCCTTAGACATATGAGGATCTTTTTAGTAGTGAATTTGTACAAAAATTACAGATCCATTAGGCTATTATATGCCAGTTCCCCAACAGAGAAAGCTTAAAATTTTATTTCTGAGCAGATGCTCTCTGAGATGGAAATTGCCAGAGCCAAGTTCCTTTTATGAAGAAGAAACATAATACACACATTTTAACATATCCATTTTTTTAGCTTTCCATTTAGTGCTATCCACATAAAATCCTGGCTAGAGGTATAGACTTATTGCAACATGTAAATAAAATCTGCTTGCAATTCACAGTTGTAGCATCACATGCCCAATTTTGAAAAACTGGTAACATGCTCAGTTGGTTGTTCTTGAAACTCAATTACTGCAGGTTTCTGAAAATACAAGTCTGACAGTTGAGGATTCCTTATGCCAAGGACATAAAATGCTAAATATAGAAGACAATTTCAAATTGCCTACTTGAATATTTTGCCAAACTATGTAAAAATATGCAATTGCAGAAAGCATTGTTTTTCCTCTCATCACTCCATGATGCATAAATGTCCATCTTCAGAGTTAATTGAACTCACCTACAAGCTAATTGATTTTGAATTCAAATATTTCTCAAAAGATTTCAGATTGGCATATGAGCACTGTGGAATAATTGCATGTGTTCTCAATGCAAATTTTGGGACCAATAATCCTTAGAAATAAGAATATCTTTGTTTTTCCTGTGAATTATTATGACAAAATGTCCTGCTGTTGGAAAATAACCAAGTCCTTTGCTTTCTTCTTATTTTCTATTTTTCATACAT
Organism: Oryctolagus cuniculus; assembly: GCF_051225735.1. Classification (NCBI taxonomy): domain Eukaryota; kingdom Metazoa; phylum Chordata; class Mammalia; order Lagomorpha; family Leporidae; genus Oryctolagus; species Oryctolagus cuniculus. The sequence goes on along the minus strand of NC_142870.1, from coordinate 17,167,773 downwards.
TTCAATTAGTAAAATGAATTTTTATTTGAGCTTGTTTTGGATAAGCCAGAATATAGAGAAAAGGCAAAATATGAAAACTCTGTGGTTAACTGCATGAGGCAAGTGTGTTTAACTATGATAATATCAAAATGCATAAAGATTTGCTATAAATAAAAAAGTGAACATAGCTCAAAGCATTTTTAAATAATCTATCTAATTTTATCAAAGATAATAGGAACTCTATTTTCTTTTTCAAATACATCTCAGTTGAATTAAAACTCTTTGGAAGCAGGGAGCATTTAATACCAGTGTATAGCTCAGTAGAAATTGATATAAGATAATCAGAATTTGTGACCTCTGAAGGATACTTATTCTCTCTAGGCCTAAAATCCTCAACTATAAGACAAAGATAATAATATCTACTTTGTGAGGCTATAATATGTATTAAAGAGCTGAGCATCTGATTCATGATAAGCTTTCAATAAGTATTAGATTTATTTGTATTTTTCAGCTCTGGCTTTGTATAGAATGTTTTCTGAATAAAATGAAATATATTATATGTGAAATTGATCTTCTGTATATAAAGATAATCGAAAATGAATCTTGATGTGAAGGGAAGGGGAGAGGGAGTGGGAGAGGGGAGCACTGTGGGTGGGAAGGAAGTTATGGTGGGGGGAGCTATTGTAATCCATAAGCTGTAATTTGTAAATTTATGTTCATTAAATAAAAAAAGAAATATATTATGTCCACACTAAGAAATCTTTATTACTATATATTCTTCTGCAATTTACATTGCTTCTAATTTCACATTTGAAATTAACCTAAACAACTCTTCATTTCTAAAATATGGAAAATTTGTGTATTATTACAGCTTATTTAGCTGGACAAAATGTCCCACTTTATATCAGTATAGTTTGGTCAGGAAAATAAAGGCAACATCCACATTATAGGAAAAATAGATGACATACAAATTGAGGTTACGTATATATGAGTGGATGCAGCAGTGAAGATTTGGACTGTCTCTCTACGGAGAAGGGAAAAGTCATATTCCTGGACAATTTAAGAAACGGATACAGGTCATTAGGCAGCATTTAGAAGACATGGTGAAGATGGCGGCAGTTTCTGGGCTGGTGGTAAGATCCTCTTTAGCAGGTATTTGGGCTGCTGGAAAGGCAATTTCATCAGACTGTGTTGGTGACACTGCAGGTAGCAGTTCATGATGCTGGAAATCAAGCTATGGATAAGGAGCTGGAAAGAGATGAGAAGGTATTTTTGCGAGGGGAAGAAGTTGCCCAGTATGATGGGACATATAAGGTTAGTCAAGGCCTGTGGAAGAAATATAGAGATGAGAGGATCATAGACACTCCTTTATCTGAGACGGACATTGCTGAAATCATTGAGGGTGCAGCTATGGCGTGTTGCAGGCTACTTGTGAATTTGTGACCTTCAATTTCTCTATGCAAGCCATTAACCAGGTTATGAACTCACACGCCAAGACCTACTACTTGCTGGCAGGCCTTCAGTCTGTGTGGATAGACTTCCAGGGACCCAGTGGTGCCTCTGTACGTGTAGCTGCCCAATACTCACAATGCTTTGCTGGAAGTTATGGGTATTACCCAGGATTAAAGGATTGTAGCACCTGGAACTTAGATGATGCAAAAGGGCATATAAAATCAGCCAGGTGATGCTAGAGAAAAAACTGATGTATGGAGTCCCCATTGAATTGTATGCCAAAGCTCAATCAAATGATTTTCTGATTTCTGTGGAAAAGGTCAAAGCATGAAGACAAGGGACACATATAACCCTGGTTGCCCCCTTCAAGAATTGTGGAGCACTGCTTAGAAGATGCAACAGTGCTTTCTAAAGAAGGAGTTGAATGTGAGGTAATAAATCTGCATCCCATCAAACCAATGAACATTGAAACCATGCAAGTCAGCATCATGAATACAAATCATTTGGTAATGGTGGAAGGAGGCTGGCCACAGTTTGGAGTAGAAGCTGAAGTTTGTGGCCAGTGCTGCGACTCACTTGGCTAATCCTCTGCCCACGGAGCTGGCACCCTGGGTTCTAGTCCCGGTTGGGGTGCCGGGTTCTGTACTGGTTGCTCCTCTTCCAATCCAGCTCTCTGCTGTGGCTGGGAGGGTAGTGGAGGATGGCCCAAGTCCTTGGGCCCTGCACCGACACAGGGGACCAGGAGGAAGCACCTGGCTCCTGGCTTCTGATCTGCGCAGCATGCCGGCCGTGGCGGCCATTTGGTGGGTGAACCAATGGAAGGAAGACCTTTCTCTCTGTCTCTCACTGTCTAACTCTGCCTGTCAAAAAAAAAAAAAAAAGGAGCTGAAGCTTGTGCCAAGATCATGAAAGTCTCTGCATTCAATTTCCTAGATGCACCTGCTGTTCATGTCACTGGTGCTGATGTCCTTATCCCTTATGTAAAGATTATAGAAGACAATTCTATACCTCAAGTCAAAGACATCAGTAATAAAGAAAACTAAATAATTAGGACAAGATTATCAAGCCATTAAAACTTCTTTAAAATACCTGGTAGTACTTTACTTGGATCGTACTGCAAGACCTCACTATTCATAAAATAATTCCTACAGCAACAACATGTGTTTTGTACTGGAAGAAGTTTAAACATGTCTGCATGTGGAAAATTCTCTACTCTCCTGCCCTAGACTCCTGCTTGCTTTTGCCTGTTACACTTGCCTTGTTTTTTGAATAAATAGAAAATTTTACCCTTTCTCACTAGGACAGATATGGATGTGGCAGTCTTAAAGATTTATCCTATATATATATTATATATATATTAAATAATATATATTATATATATTATTATATATTATATATATTAATATATAATATATATAAAAATATATATTAAATAATATAATCTATACATTTAATGTAGATTGTTTTGATAAGGAATAAACAAATTCCAACCTATGGGGGCAAAAAAAGAAACTGATACAACCCAGGAACTGGGCGTTGTGAAAAGATCTGGACACCACCTCCTCTACCACGATCTCAAGGAAACATGGCCTGGAAAGTCCAAGAAAGTGGCAGAGCCACTCTGTGGAAGCTTGCGGAGAGGTCAATAAACCAGCTGCATCCAAAGATTGGCACCTTCACAGGGTATCAGCCTGCACTTCACCCGCAGCTTTTAAATCTCACTGAAGTGCCTCTCATTGGCAAGTTCTTTTTGCTTTCTTTTTATTTTTTTTAAAGATTGATTTATTTATTTGAAAGTCAGAGTTGCACAGAGAGAGGAGAGGCAGAGAGAGAGAGAGAGAGAGAGAGAGAGAGAGAGGTCTTCTATCTGCTGGTTCACTCTCCAGATGACCGCAATGGCTGGAACTGTGCCAATCTGAAGCCAGGAGCCAGGAGCTTCTTCTGGGTCTCCCACATGGATGCAGGGGCCCAAGGACTTGGGCCATCTTCTACTGCTTTCCCAGGCCATAGCAGAGAGCTGGATTAGAAGAGAAGCATCTGGGTCTCAAACCGGCACCCATATGGGATGCTGGTACTTCAGGCCAGGGTATTAACCTGCTGCACCACAGCACCAGCCCCAACCCCAACAAGTTATTTTTTGTTTAAGATTTTATTTAGTTATTTATTTGAGATGCAGAGTTACAGATAGAGAGCGGGAAAGACAGAGAGACAGGCCTCCCATCCCCTGGTGTATTCCCCAAATTGCCGCAACAACTGGAGCTGAGCCGATCTGAAGCCAGCAGGAAGGAGCATCTTCCAGGTCCCCCACATAAGTGCAGTGGCCCAAGCATTTGGGCCATTTCCACTGTACTCCCAGGTCATAAGCAGAAAGCTGGGTCAGAAAAGGAGCATCCAAGACACAAGCCAGTGCTGATATGGGATGCCAGCACTGCAGGTTAGAGGTTTAGCCTCCTATGCCAGAGTGCCAGACCTCATTGGCAAATTCTAACCCAGCACCACACAGAGAAGTGTGTGTGGGTAAAGGGAAATATGATCTTCAGCCTCAGAAGAGGATGATGATGGTGGTGGTGCCACATTGAAAACAATCAACCCAGGGCCGGCACCGTGGCGCAGCGGGTAAACACCCTGGCCTGAAGTGCCAGCATCCCATATGGTGCCAGTTCGAGACCCAGCTGCTCCACTTCAGATTCAGCTCTCTGTTGTGGCCTGGGAAAGCAGTAGAAGATGGTCCAAGTCCTTGGGCCTCTGCACCCATGTGGGAGACCTGGAAGAAGCTGCTGGATCCTCGCTTCAGATTGGCTCAGCTCCAGGCATTGCAGCCAATTGAAGAATAAATCATCAGATGGAAGACCTCTCTCTCTCTCTCTCTCTCTCTCTCTCTCTCTGCCTCTCCTTTATCTGTGTAAAATAAATATAAAAGAAAATCAACCCAGCACTTCCCATATAACATCCTTATTAATTCAGTAACTAGCGTATTGCTATAAACATTTTTAAGAGAATGAAAAAATCACACTTCCACCTAAACTAAAGCAATTTTCTTCATACACCTTAGGATATTCTATCATCTCTTCCCAAAAGGAAATAGATTTTAAAAAAACTTAAAACACTCTTCATTCCTTAAAACACAATGCAAGATATGTCTGTTGTCAAGAGGCAATATGATATAAGAACCTCAGTGTCAGAGGGACCTAGATTCCAATTCTAGCTATACTACTTGACTGTTGTGTGATTCCCAGGAAATAATATTTCTCTGAACTTTAGTTCATCCTACAGAAAAATGGGGAAACCCATCTTCTAAGATTACTATAAGGATTAATAATATCTGTGAAATTCAGTTCATAGTAAATGCTCAGTAAACACCAGTGTTAAAATCTGTTTTAAATGGCATGGACCAGTTAACGACTCTTGCTGATAAATTTTTCTCATGCTCACCAGCATATTAAATTACTTTGAAAAGCAATTGTTCATATATTTTCTTTTTTTAGATTTATTTATTTGAAAGAGTTACTCAGAGAGAGAAGGAAAGGCAGAGAGACAGAGAGAGAGGTCTTCCATCTGCTGGTTCACCCCCGAATTGGTCGCAACGGTCAGAACTGTGCCAATCTGAAGCCAGGAGCCAGGAGCCAGGAGCCTCCTGCAGGTCTCCCACATGGGTACAGGGGCCCACGGACTCAGGCCATCCTCCACTGCCTTCCCAGGCCATAGCAGAGAGAGGACTCAGAAGTGGAGCAGCCGGGACTCAAACCAGCACCCATACAGGATGCTGGCACTGAAGTCGGTGGCCTCCCCTTCTATGTCACAATGCTGGGCCCCCATATATGTTCATATTACAAAACTTTCTAAAACAAACATTGGCTGAAATTCACAAATTTAAATAACCCAATTTCATAATCCTTCTTAGGTACAAAGATTTTCTATATAACGCAATACAGAAGCAGTTGAAGAGCCAAGAGGTTACTGAAAAATCTAAGAAAACCGAAGGAAAAAGACAAATTATGCACAAGTTGCATGATCAGCTACTGAAAAAAAAGGAAATGAACTGTTTATCTAAAACAACAGCAATTTTTTTTGTATCTAAATTATGACCAGGGTGACTTCAGGGAGGAATCAGCTTCCCCCACTACAAAACTAACCCAAAGGTTTACAACTTTAATACTCTGACTTCATGTCAGGGCAGAAAAATCTCAATTCAATTATCCCACAAGAAAACATAAATTTGTTGACACTGGCAGGCTGCCGTAACACTATGAAAATTATAACTGCAGAAATAACAAGACTGAAAGAATACTTGAGATATAGCTCTTTGTAACTTAGATGGTTATTCTTTCATTTGCACAAAGTATACTGGAGATTTTTTTAACATTTGAACTGCAAACTCATCCACATTTAGTATATAATATTCAAAAAGGAGCCAACAATCCCAAATTTTAAGGCTGCCAACCACAAAAAAATTACTTAGCAAAACTATGATCTTACTTAGCCATAAATGATGCTAAGCTTCCTAGATATACATGGATTGAAAAAGCTCTCTACCCTAGGGATATTAACTATATAACGTGTGTACCAAGAGGAGAAAGGCAAAAAAAAAAAAAAAAAAAAAACCAACAGGGTGAATAAAATTAACTCTTAAAATGCCTCAATTTTTATTCAGTTGGGGACATAGACCATTTGAATTGTCATTCTCTGAGTTAAAGCAATTCATTTTTAGCTTAGTGTGTAAAATCTCAAAAAGTGTAGGATGTTTAGGACTCCAAAAGTCAAGCCTGCACACCAAATATAGGTTGTATGGACAGATCTACAATAATTAATCTCAATACAGTATTTGCCTTAACACCAAAATACCACTTAAATTAAAAAACACTAAAATAGCATGATTTATAAGAAAAATTATGTCAGAATCATAGCATTCCCAACCCAAAAGCTTTACAACCACAGTTCTAACAAAAGAATAATTGGAATCTTCTCGGGATCATGGCATAGAGAAGCAGGCAGCTCAGCGTGGCCACAGACTGTTTCAGATAATATTATATGGACATATAAGCAAGTGTAACCAGCCTCAAGTCAACGTAAAATGAGGTACTATTTTTAAATTGTCCTAAAGTAGAACTGAAGGGGCTTCCATCTGTGAAACTGCCTGGTAAAAGGCTTCTGCCCTGATGCACAAGGTGGTTATCTAGTCCCTCTTCTGATTCTCATTGCCTAGATACAAGTAACACAAACCAATGAAGCATCCATGGTACACTGACATGATGTCACAGGTCAAGTTTATCCCACATATATTGCCTATGATTGGAATAGGTATCAAGCATATATACTATATGGTTGATCTGATGTTTTTATTGTACATTCACATAAAGGCATATTTGTCCACTCTATATTTATTTTCCCAGTTGATCTTTAGACTCACTTTAACACTTTATATTCATCCCTATGCCAACCTAACTGACTCAGATAAATGATTAATAATATTTAATTAGGAATAAAATAGTATTGCAATGAGAATATGTCATAATAAACTATAAGAATATTCCATGAGGTTAGGCAAGAGGAAGTTTTTAAAGGCATAGGATGTTTTGGGCTGGCACCATGGCTCACTTGGTTAATCTTCCACCTGTTGGGCGCCTGGTTCTAGTCCCGGTTGCTCCTCCTCCAGTCCAGCTCCCTGCTGTGGCCCAGGAGGGCAGTGGAGGATGGCCCAAGTATTTGGGCCCCTGCATGCACAAGGGAGACCAGGAAGAAGCACCAGGCTCCTAGCTCTGGCCATAGCAGCCATTTGGGGGGTGAACCAATGGAAGGAAGACCTTTCTCTCTGTCTCTCTCTCTCTCACTGTCTAACTCTATCTGTCGAATAAATTTTTAAAAAAAAGGCATAGGATGTTTACAAATAATAGTTTCTGGCCACAAGGATTAAAAACAATGGGAGATGCCAGGCTGAGGTTGAAGAGATGTTTGCTATGCAGACGTTTTTGCAGAGTATTTTTTGTGTAACATGGTCGTGGTCTTTGTGCTAGGTTGTAGTTCTCGCAGAGTCTTTGGTGATACAGTTGCTATCAGGCAACTGTACATAAAAACCCTTCTTTACAATGTCCTGCCTTTCTTTCTTTTTTTTTTTCTTATTGCTTCTTTTTTTTAAACTTTTATTTAATGAATATAAATTTCCAAAGTACAGCTTATGAATTATAATGGCTTCCCCCCCATAACATCCCTCCAACCCGCAACCCTCCCCTTTCCCACTCCCTCTCCCCTTCCATTCACATCAAGATTCATTTTCGATTCTCTTTATATTAAGAAGATCAGTTTAGCATACATTAAGTAAAGATTTCAACAGTTTGCTCCCACACAGAAACATAAAGTGAAAAATACTGTTTGAGTACTACTTATAGCATTAAATCACAATGTACAGCACACTAAGGACAGAGATCCTACATGAGGAGTAAGTGCACAGTGACTCCTGTTGTTGACTTAACAAACTGACACTCTTGTTTATGGCATCAGTAATCACCCTAGACTCTTGTCATGAGCTGCCAAGGCTATGGAAGCCCCCTGAGTTCACCGACTCTGATCATATTTAGACAAGGCCATGGTCAAAGTGGAAGTTCTCTCCTCCCTTCAGAGAAAGGTACCTCCTTCTTTGATGAGCTGTTCTTTCCACTGGAATCTCACTCGCAGATATCTTTCATTTAGGTTTTTTTTTATTTTTTCCCCCAGAGTGACTTGGCTTTCCATGCCTGAAATACTCTCATGGGCTTTTCAGCCAGATCCTCATGCCTTAAGGGCTGATTCTGAGGCCAGAGTGCTATTCAGGACATCTGCCATTCTATGGGTCTGCTGTGTATCTCACTTCCCATGTTGGATCGTTCTCTCCCTTTTTTATTCTATCAGCTAGTATTTGCAGACATTATTCATGTTTATATGATCCCTTTGGCTCTTAGTCCTATCATTATGATCAATTGTGAACAGAAATTGATCACTGGGACTAGTGAGATGGCATTGGTACATGCCACCTTGATGGGATTGAATTGGAATCCCCTGGTATGTTTCTAACTCTACCGTTTGAGGTAAGTCAGCTTGAGCATGTCCCGAATTGCACATCTCTTCCCTCTCTTATTCCCACTCTTATATTTAACAGGGATTACTTTTCAGTTAAGTTTCAACACTTGAGAATAACTGTGTATTGATTACAGTATTCAACCAAAAGTATAAAGTAGAACAAACAAAAAAAAATACTAAGAGGGATAACGTATTACGTTGTTCATCAACAGTCAGGGTGAGGGCTGATCAAGTCACCGTTTCTCATAGTGTTCATTTCACTTTAACAGGTTTCCTTTTTGGTGCTCAGTTAGTTGTCACCTGTCAGGGAGAACAAGTGGTATTTGTCCCTTTGGGATTGGCTTATTTCACTCAGCATAATGTTTTCCAAATTCCTAACAGGGATCACTTTTCAGTTAAAATTTAAACACCTAAGAATAATTGTGTGTTAATTACAGAGTTCAACCAATGGTACTAGAACAAAAAAAATACTAAAATGGATAAAGTATTACATTGTACATTAACTGTCAGGACAAGAGCTGATCAAGTCACTGTTTCTCATAGCGTCCATTTCACTTCAACAAGTTTCCCCTTTGGTGCTCAGTTAGTTGTCGCCAATCAGGGAGCTTATTAATTTCTACCATCTTTATTTCATTTGATATTCTCTTTGTAACTTCTTGATATAGATACTTGGCTTACTAATGTTCCAAACTTTAATCTTTTGAAAATATTGAGTTAAGGCTCCAAATGTTCCTCTAACACTACTTTACTCATAAGTCTCAACCTACATATGAAATATTTCACTATAATCATGCTTTATCATTAATTTTCAACTATATGGAGGTTTCCTGTTTTCGTGGATATTTACCATAATTGCATTGTGATCAGAGAATCTCTCTACTTTTTATTTCTATAATTTGTTTTGTTTTGTATTTGGTTATTTATTTTATTTGAAAAAGAGAGACAGAGTTCCCATTCATTGGCTACCTCCCCAAATATCTGTAACAGCCATAATTAGGCCAGGCTGAAGCCAGTAGCCAACAACTCAACCCAGGTTTCCTATATGGGTGACACTAGTCTCTAGAACTTTTGCCATCATATGCTAATTCCTAGGATGTGCATTATCAGGAAGATGCAATTAGGGATGAAGCAAAGCTAGGACTCAACCCCAGGTACTCTGATTAGGATGCAGGAGTCCCCAAGTGCAATTTAACCACTGCACCAAAAGCCTGTCCCAATCTCTATATTTTTCTGTCTTCCTCAAGTAGGGCGCATCCTGAGTTCCTTCCACTTCACACCCTGGTTCTAATGGAAATCTTACCTTCACATTTCCCTCTCATCCCTCAAATCTAGCACCATGCAGTGGAACACCTGTGATAACAGAAATGTTCTCTATCTGCACTGGCCAATACAGTAACCCATGGTCACATGTGGCTATTGAGTCTTTTTTTTTTTTTTTTTCGACAGGTAGAGTAGACAGTGAGAGAGAGAGAGAGAGAGAGAGAGAGAGAGAGAGAAAGGTCTTCCTTTGCCATTGGTTCACACTCCAATGGCCGCTGAGGCCGGCACACTGCGGCCGGTGCACCACGCTGATCCAAAGGCTGGAGCCAGGTGCTTCTCCTGGTCTCCCATGGGGTGCAGGGCCCAAGCACCTGGGCCATCCTCCACTGCACTCCCGGGCCACAGCAGAGATCTGGCCTGGAAGAGGGGCAACCGGGACAGAATCCAGCGCCCTGACTGGGACTAGAATCCAGTGTGCCGGCGTCACTAGGCGGAGGATTAGCCTGTTGAGCCACGGCGCAGGCCGGCTATTGAGTCTCGCGTGTGAATAACATAACTGGGGAATTAAGTTTTTTATTTTAATTAACTTTAAATTTATATTTAAAGATGACTACAATGACCATATTTGACAGCACAACTGGAATAAGCCCTTCCTCTCTGTCAGGCAGCAACTGGTCAGGAAAGAGTTATTTAAATGGAGAGAAAACACCATAAATAATTATTAACTTAGTTCAAATTTGTTAACTAGAGAAACAAGTGAACTCTTAGACAAATAAAATTAGCAAAGACAGGAAGCAGCTGCTATCCATAGAGCTGAAGGAACAAAAGGGTCTAGAATATTTGAACTTAAAAGCTTGGAGACGACGGGAGAATCAAAAGCTGACACACTCTTTTATTGGCCTCTCCATTCTTTCTTCATCTCTCACATCCCCTTTGCCTGATCTTACTTGGTCTCTGGGAGAAAAGGAAAACCAAGAAGCATGCCTCTGAGAACCTTCCAGTATTCACCCTGATCATTGATGGAAAACAGAGAAGTTCCTGTCAATGTCTGAGAGAAAAAAGAAAGGAGCAAAAAGTATTCAATAAATAATGAGATTGGAAGATACATCTGCCAAATTGTTCACATTCTTTTGACAAAGACACTGCTTAGAGAGAATTTTTTACCGAGAGAAACAGCACAAGTGCAATGATAAGTGCTATGAAGCTTTGAACTGGTGAGAACTGGAGAACACATGCCTGTCTAAAGAGGGCAGCAGCTTCCCAGGCAGCCATAGACTATGACTCAGTAATGTGAGTTCACTGTTCCCAGATCTTCTAATTTTTTGAGAGACGCCAGAAATCTGGATTTTTATGTGAAACCTTCCAATTTCCAAATATTGGCTCTAAAAAATTTAAACACTGTACAAGCCAAATGAAACATGACTGCAGGCCAAATCCAGCCTGTGGGCCTTGGTTTGGGACTTCTGCAGTATAGCATGCAGATGAAAGGGGATATGCAGCAGTAGTATATGCACCTCAAGATTCCCATCCATGACTCATGGGAAAGAACCAACTAGTTCAATGTCATGCAATAACCCTAATTTTAATGCAGTGTTGGTGTCTTTTGAGGGATTTGTTGTTGTTCCCTTTGTAGTTTCTTGTTCCCTTGCTCCCTCTTTTTTGTGGTTGTTATCATTGATGATGTTAAGACAAAGCCAACCTAACCTAACACCATTAGCCCCTAGCATGCTCTCTCACTCCAATGTGGAATTAATTTAAAATGTGCACTTTGGGGGAAATAAACTGTAGAAATCAAACATATAATCATTATTCTGTGGGTTTGGCATCTGCTTCAAGACAATTGGCATCTCTTTACTTTTGTTGCAAGAGCGAGAGTCCATCAGTGAGGCATCTAGCAGGATATGCAAACTGAGAGCAAGTAGAAATAAACTAACACAAATAAACACCAAATATATACTTATATAGGTACATATATACATTATAATACAGTACAGTAACCTATGACATCCCATGGCCTTTAGCACAAACTTCTGTATAGTCCTATTACAAAATGATGGAACATATAACAAAACAAAATGTATAGACATTAAAACTAAAATTAGAAGTTTTATGATACATGTTGACATTTGTCAAACCACTCCATAGGTTTAGGTATTAAAAAATATTTTATCCGATACGGAAATTTCATGCATATTCCTAAGTCACATGGAACAAACATTTTGACTTGTATGGTATTTGTATGGTCTTTGCCAAGCTGTTTTGATTTCTTTTGGTACAGATGAATCCATAAATAAATATATGTATATACATTGTGTAAATTGTGTCACATGTTTTTGAGTACTTTGCTTGCTCTTTCTCATCAGAAATAAATCACTACAAAGGTCCACATTTTAAAGGATTCATAAATGATGGATTTCATCAAATACAATATTTTTCTTCTTTCTCTCCCTTCATCTAACTCAAATATTCATACATTATTTCCACTACCACCAAATACCTGTACTGCAGTTTGCTCTTATAAATGAGGGGCATTGCAAGTATTGGGAGCATGATATGTTGCCTCTTAAAACTTGATCTTAAGAATGGGATTGGAGTGGGAGATGGGATGGTTGTGGGTGGGAGGGTGGTTATGGGGGGAAAAGCCACTATAATCCAAAAGTTGTACTTTGGAAATTTATATTTATTAAATAAAAGTTTAAAAAATAAAAAAAATCAAAAAAAACTTGATCTTTATATATTTAAGCTTAAAGAAAAGATATTCATCTACTAGAAATCTAGAAAATGGCATCTTCAGGTCTTTATTATGCTCTACATTTGTAGCTAGCCCTCTGTTGTTATTTGTCTCTAAGTCCTGCATGCTTCAGTCAGTAATAATAATAATTTCTCAGGCAGAAAGACTCAGAAAGGAAAACACAATAGGCCTTTAGAATACGACAGTATGTAACACTATTTTGATACACAAAAAGAAGAGTTTCTATTCAGAAGATTACTTTGGTTTTAAAAATTAATATTAACAATGTGAACAAATTCATAACCCTAATTGCTTCCTAAACTTTAAATTCAACACAAAACCTTTACCCCAAGTATTCCTCCAAAAGAATGTTGTCACTTTTAAACAGGTTTATGAACACATTAAAATCAGTTATTTAGATTTACTAATTTTTGCTTCAAAATAGTTTTAAATTAACAAGATATAAATTGTGAAGTTGTATAACATGTTCCCATATATCCCACACTTACCTTCACCAAAAGTTAACATCTTATTTTAGTATATTTGCCATAATCTATAACCCATACCAAGCTTCCTCTATTTTTAACATCTCATATTAATGTAATTTATTTGTCACAATTAATGAACTACGTCCAGAGTCCTCTATTCATTTAATCCAAACTCCCTCTATCCCTCTCACTTCCTCCAGATTAGCAGTAATTAATATTGTGTTCAGACTGAGTTTTCTAGCTACCAAATATGAGAAAGAGCATGCAGTATTTGTCTTTTTGCATCTGATTCATTTCAGGTAACATATTACATTCCAGTTCCATCCATCTTGCCAAGAATCACATAATTGCATTCTTCTTTGCATCCTAATAATATTCCATTATGTTTATATACTACATTTTCTTTATCCATTCATCTGAAGAGGGACATCTTAGTTGATTCCATGTCTTGGCTGCTGTGTCTGTGTTGTTATAGAAACAGTGTCATCGGTATCTCATTGACACAAAGATTTCATGTGTTTCAGATAAATTCACAGTAATAGAATTTTTGAATCATGTGGCATTTCTATTTCTAGCTTTTTTTTTTTTTTTGAGAATCTCCAGGTACTGGTGCTGTAGCATAGTGGGTAAAGCCTCCGCCTACAGTGCTGGCATCCCATATAGGTGCCAATTCAATTCCTGGCTGCTCCACTTCTGATCCAGCTTCCAGCCAATGCACCTGAGAAAGTAGTGGAAGATGGTCCAAATCTTTAAAAAAAAAAAAAAGACTCTCCATGCTATTTTCCATAGTGGCTACACCAATTTATTTTCCCAGCAATAATGTGTAAGATTCCCCTCTATCTATATCTTTATCAGCACTTGTTACTTTCTTTTTGATAGCCATTCTCACAATGATTACTTGGTATTCCATTGTGGTTTTGATTTGCATGTCCCTGATGTGTAGTGATACCAACATTTTTTCACATATTTGTTGGACATTTGTATTTCTTCTTTAGACACAGTTCAGAAATGGGGAAATGGCCTGGATTGGTTGTTTTTTTCCTTTGTTTGTTTTTGTTTTATTTTTCTGTTGTTCAGCTTTTTGAGTCCCTAATTAATTCGGGACCTCAAACCTTTGTCAGATAAGTAGCTTGGAAATATTTCCCCATTCCATCAAATGTCTCTTTCTCCATACTGATCAATGTTTTTTGCTTTGTAGAAGCTTTTAAGTTTGATATAATCCCATTTTTCTAGTTTCGCATTTGCTGCTTTTGTTTTTGAGGTTTTCTAAAAGAGATCATCGCCTCCACCAGAGTCTTGAAGTATTTCTCCCTTTGTTCTAGGAATTTCATAATTTTAGGTCTTAACACTTAGGTCTTTGATCCATTTCAAGTTGATTTTTGTATATGACTATAGGTATGGGTCTAATGTCAATCTTCTACATATGTATTTCTAATTTCGCCAACACCATTTATTCATAAATCTATCCGTTTCCTAGAGTATATTCTTGGGAAAATTGTTTAAAATCAGTTTCCTATATGTATATGGATTCTGGGTTCCTATTCTGTTCCACAGATCTATGTGTTGGCTTTTATGCCTGTATCATACAATACTACATCATTGCAATATTATTTGAAATCAGATACTATCGTGCTTCCAGCTTGATGCTTTAGCTGAGGATTATTTTAGCTATTCTGGATCTTTTGTGGTTCCATATGAATATTGAGATGTTTTTTCTAATTCTGTGAAGAATTTCATTGGTATTTTGATAGGGATTACATTGAATCTGTAAATTGCTTTACGTAGTATAGATGTTTTAATGATATTAATTCTTACAACACATGAACAGGGAATAACTTTTATATGTCCTTGATGATTTCTTTCATCACTGTTTTATAATTTTATTATAGAGCTCTTTCACATCTTTGGTTAAATATATTACTAAATAGTTAAGTTTTCATAGCTATTTTGTATAAGATATCTTTCTCGGTTTCTCTTGAGATTTTACTAAATTGATTTATTATATCTAACAGCTTTTTGGTGGAGTATGTGGATTTTTCCAAGTACAAAATCATGTCACCAGCAAACATGGATATTTTTATTTCCTCTTTCCAAATTGACTCATTCCTTTCTCTTCCCTAAGGGTTCTTGCTAATATCTTCAATGCCATCTTAAATAAGAGTGGCAAAAGGTGACACCCATTTCTTGTTCCAGATTTTAAGGGAAAGGCTCTCAACTTTTCCACATTGAAGATGATTTTGCCTGTTCCTTTGTCATATAAATAGCTTTTATTATAATTTTCAGATATATTCCTTCTATACATATTGAATTTTATCCAGTAGTATTTTGCATCTACTGAGATGATCTTATCATTTTTATTCTCTATTCTATTGATGTGGTTTACAACAGTTGTTGATTTGCAAATGTTGAATCACGTTTGCATATTAGGGATAAATCCCACTTGATCATGATGTATGCTGTTTTAATGTAGTGCTGAATTGTTTATTAATATTTTATTAAGAATTTTTGCATGCATGTTTATCCTTGATGTTGGTCTGTAGTTTCTTTTGTATTATATTTTGTTTGGTTTTAAAATCACAGTAATGCTGGTCTCATAAAGAGAGTTTGACAGAGCTTCATTCTTTTTTTAATATTGTGTAAGAGTTTGAGTATTGTAGTCAGTTCCTCTTTAAGCGATTTGAAGAATATAGTTGTAAAACCGTGAAGTCTTGGACTCTTCTTTGATGGGAAATTTTTAATTATCAATTCAGTCTCATTACTTGTTACAGGTATGATTAGATTTGTATTTTCTTAATATAATATTGGTAGGTTTTATGTATTCAAAAATTTATGCATTTCTTCAGGGTTTTCCAATTTGTCAGCGTATAACTGTTTATGGTAGTTTCTTATGGTCCTTTATATTCTGTGGTATCGGTTATAAAGTCTCTCTTTTCAACTTTAATTTTATCTATTTGAGCTCTTTCTTTTTTCTTTGTTAATTTGGCTAAAGTTTTCTCTTGCTTGTTTGTCTTTTCTAAAAACAGCTTTTCATTTATTTTTGCATTAGGGGGTTAGTTTTATTTATTTATGCTCTGACCCTTAATATTTCTCACCCTCTGTTAATTTGGAGTTTAGCTTGTCTTGTTTTTCTAAGTCCTAGAGATGCATCATTATATTATTTGAAATTATTTTTTTTTTTATTTTTTACAGGCAGAGTGGATAGTGAGAGAGAAAGAGAGAAAGACAGAGAGAAAGGTCTTCCTTTTGCAGTTGGTTCACCCTCCAATGGCCGCTGCGTCTGGCGCACTGTGGCCGGCGCACCGCACTGATCCGTTGGCAGGAGCCAGGTGCTTCTCCTGGTCTCCCATGGGTTGCAGGGAACAAGCACTTGGGCCATCCTCCACTGCTTTCCTGGGCCACAGCAGAGAGCTGGCCTGGAAGAGGGGCAACCGGGAAAGAATCCGGTGCCCCGACCGGGACTGGAACCCGGTGTGCCGGCGCCGCTAGGTGGAGGATTAACCTATTGAGCCACGGGACCAGCCGAAATTATTTTATTTTTAATGTCAGAACTTATTGCTATAAATTGCCCTCTTAACACTGCTTTAGTTGTATCTCATGGGTTTTGATATTTTATGCTTTATTTTCATTTGTTTTGAGAAACTCTCTTTTAAATTTTTTATTCATTGGTAATTCAGTAGCATGTTGTTCAATTTCCGTGTATTTGTAAAATTTCTATTATTGTTCTTAATGATTTCTGGTTGTATTCCTTTGTGATCTGAGAAGATATACAATATTGTTTCTATTTTTTTTTTCAAATTTACTGAGATTTTATTTGTGGCTTAATATGTGGTCTATGTCTTTTATAGCTACTGAGTGAAATGTTCTACAAATGTCTTAAGTGCTTAAAGTATGATTCCTCTCTGATTTTTTTTAACTTTTATTTAATGAATATAAATTTCCAAAGTACGATTTATGGATTACAATGGCTTCCCCCCCATACCGTCCCTCCCACCTACAACCCTCCCCTTTCCCACTCCCTCTCCCCTTCCATTCACATCAAGATTCATTTTTGATTATCTTAATATACAGAAGATCAACTTAGTATACATTAAGTAAGGATTTCAATAGTTTGCTCCCACACAGAAACATAAAGTGAAAAATAGATGATTTTTTTTTAATGATGATGAAATCAGATCAGACCTATTGTCATGTTTAATCCCAGTGAGAGTCAAGCTGGGAGTTGATAATTTCTTTTTTTTTTTTTTACAGAGGATCAGTTTAGTATGCATTAAGTAAAGATTTCAACAGTTTGCACCCCCATAGAAACACAAAGTGAAATATATTGTTTGAGTACTCGTTATAGCATTAAATCTCAATGCACAGCACATTAAGGACAGAGATCCTACATGAGGAGTAAGTGCACAGTGACTCCTGTTGTTGACTTTACCAACTGACACTCCTGTCTATGGCATCAGTAATCTCCCTATGCTCCAGTCATGAGTTTCCAAGGCTATGGAAGCCCTCTGAGTTCTCCGATTCTTATCTTGTTTAGACAAGGTCATAGTCAAAGTGGAGGTTCTCTCCTCCCTTCAGAGAAAGGTACCTCCTTCTTTGAAGACCTGTTCTTTCCACTGGGATCTCACTCACAGAGATCTTTTGCCAGAGTGTCTTGGCTTTCCATGCCTGAAATACTCTCATGGGCTTTTCAGCCAGATCCGGATGCCTTTAGGGCTGATTCTGAGGCCAGAGTGCTATTTAGGACATCTGCCATTCTATGAGTCTGCTGAGTATCTCACTTCCCATGTTGGATCACTCTCCCCTTTATTTATTCTATCGGTTAGTGTTAGCAGGTACTAGACTTGTTTATTTGCTCCCTTTGACTCTCAGTCCTTTCATTATGATCAATTGTGAACTGAAATTGATCACTTGGACTAGTGAGATGGCATTGGTACATGCCACCTTGATGGGATTGAATTGGAATCCCCTGCTATGTTTCTAACTCTACCATTTGGGGCAAGTCAGCTTGAACATGTCCCAAATTATACATCTCTTCCCTCTCTTATTCCCACTCTTATGTTTAACAGGGATCACATTTCAGTTAATTTTCAACACTTAAGAATAACTGTGTATTAATTACAGAATTAAACCAGTCATATTAAGTAGAACAGACAAAAAAACTACTAAGAGGGATAATGTATTAAGTTGTTCATTAACAGTCAGGGCTATGCTGATCAAGTGACTTGATCCTCTCTGATTTTTTTAAACTTTATTTGTTATACAAGTTTCATGTGTTTCATATGTATGGATTTAGGAAAAGTGACTTTCTCCCTTACCCCCCCTCCTGCCCACACTCCAACCCTTTCTCCTTCTCCAGCTCACATTCCCACTCTCAATTTTTACAATGATCTATTTTCAGCTTACTTAATGATCATATAACTAACCCTTGA
Source organism: Oryctolagus cuniculus (assembly GCF_051225735.1). NCBI lineage: Eukaryota > Metazoa > Chordata > Mammalia > Lagomorpha > Leporidae > Oryctolagus > Oryctolagus cuniculus. The sequence goes on along the minus strand of NC_142870.1, from coordinate 17,149,387 downwards.
CTAAGTATAAGAGTTCAACAAATAGTATGAAGAAAAAAAAAAAAACCTGCTCCTAAACAAAAGAGACAGGACTGTAAACAATCATGAATCTCAAAATATCTATTTCACTCTAATACATTACATTTCAAGTACTCTTTTGGTTACCTCAGATCAGAGAAAACATATAGTATCTGTCTTTTTGGAACTAACTTATTTCAATAAGTATAAGGGTTTCCAGTTGCATCCATCTTGTTGTGAAAGACAGGATTTCATTTTTTTTGTTACAGCTGATTAGATCTCCATAGTGTATATATACCATAATTTCTTTATCCAGTCAACAGTTGATAGACTTCTGGGTTGATTTCATATCTTAGCTATTGTGAGTTGTGCTTCAATGAACATGGAGGGGTACAGATAACCCTTTCATATGTTGATTTCTTCTGTTTTGGGTAAATTCCCAAGGATGGGAAGGCTGGATCATATGATGGGTCTATATTCAAATTTCTGAGGTATCTCCATACTGTCTTTCGCAGTAGCTGCACCAGTTTACATTCCCGCCAATAATGGATCAGGGCATCTTTTTCCCCATATCCTTGTGAGCATTGGTCATTGTTGATTTCTGTATGAGAGTCATTCTAACTGGAGTGAAGTGAAACCTCACCATGGTTTTCATTTGCATTCCTTGATAGCTAGTGATCCTGAGATAACCATATAGTTTTTGTTCTTTAGTTTGTTAATGTGATGTATCAGATTTATTGATTTGCAAATGCTGAACCATCCTGCATACCAGAGATAAATCCCACTTGGTCTGGGTGAATATTTCTGATGTATTGTTGGATACGATTAGCTAATATTTTGTTAGCTAATATTTTGTCGAGAACTTTTACATCTATGTTCATCAGAGATATTGGTCTATAGTTCTCTTTCTCTTGTATCATTTTCTGGCTTAGGGATTCAGGTGATGCAGGCTTCACAGAAGGAGCTGAGGAAGACTCCCTCCCATTCAACTATTTTGAATAGTTTAAGAATTGGAGTTAGTTCTTTAAATGTCTGGTAAAATTCAGCAGTGAAGCTATATGGTCCTGGGCTTTTCTTTGTTGGGAGAGCCTTTATTACTGATTCAATCTCTGTCTTGTTTATTGGTCTGTTTTGGTTTTCTATGTTATCATGACTCAATTTTGGTAGATCGTAAGTGTCTAGGAATCCATCCATTTCTTCTTGGTTTCCCAACTTGTTGGCATACAGGTCTCTGTAGTAATTCCTGATGATTTTATTTCTGTGGTATCTGTTGTTACATTTCCTCTTTCATCTCTGATTTCATTGATTTGAGTCTTCTCTTTTTTTATTTTTTGGTTGATTGAGTCAATAATGTATCACTTTTTTTTTTTTTCAAAAAACAGCTCTTCATTTCACTGATCTTTTGTATTGTTCATTGGTTTAAGCTCTTTTTACTTCTCTAATTTTAATTATTTCTTTACTCCTAATTTTGGGTTTGTTATGTCACTCTTTCTGTAGGCCTTTGAGATGCATTGATAGCTCATTTATTTGGTGCCATTCCAATTATTCATGTAGGCACAGATTGCTATAACCTTCCCTCTTAATGCTGCTTTTGCTCTATCTTGTAAGTTTTGAAATGATGTATTGTCATCATTTGTTTCCTGAATTTTTTTGATTTTTGCTTTTATTTCTTCTACAACCCACTGTCAATTCAGGTACATGTTCAGTCTCCATGTGTTTGCATATGCTATAGAGATTCTTTATTTATTGATTTCCAGCTTCATTCCATTGTGGTCAAAGAAAACTCATGGTATGATTTTGATTTTTTTTTTGAGTGTGCTGAGATTTGCTTTATGGCTTACCATGTGGTCTATCTTAAAGAAAGGCCCATGCATTGATGAGAATAATGTATATTCTTGCAACTGTTTGATGAAAGGTTTTGTGGATATCAGTTATGTTCATTTTGTCCATAATGTCAGCTAGCTCCTTTGTTTCTTTTTAATTTTCTGTCTAGTTGATCTATTGATGAAAGTGGGGTATTGGGGTTCCCCATTACTATTCTGTTGTAGTCTATGTATCCCTTTTGATCCATTAACATTTATTTAAAATAGTCAAGAACCCTGAAATTGAGTATGTAATAAATATACCTTTTTTATAGTCACATAATTGATCACTACATAGTGCCCTTTTTCATCTTTTTTAACAATTTTTATGTTAAAGTCAACTTTGTCCATTATTAGGGTGGCAACACCTGCCTGTTTTGCTTTTCATAAGCATGAAATAGCTTTTTCCATCATTTCACTATAGTCAACATGTATCTTTCTTGGTGAAATGTGTTTCTTATAGGCAGCAAATAGATGGGTCTTGTTTTTTAATCCATTCAGCCAGTCTGTATCTTTTAACTGGAGAGTTGAGGCCATTTACATTCAAGGTGATTATTGATAAGTAAAAATTTTGCCCTGCCATTTTTCCTTAATATTCCTAATTTCTATTTCTTTTGTACTTTTACTGGAGGATTTTCTGTTTTCACATTCTTGCATAATGATAGCTTTCTTTCTATGTTTGGTTTAGTATATCCTTAAGCATCTTTTGTTATGGCTGGATGAGTGGGAACAAATTCTTTCAATTTCTGTTTGTTATGGAAGGTCTTTATTTCACCTTCATTCATAAATGAGAGCTTTGCAGAGTATAGAATTCTGGATTGACAGATTTTTTCTCTTAAGACGGGTTATATCTCACCATTCTCTCCTAGCCTGAAGGGTTTCTGATGAGAAGTCAGCTGTGAGTCTAAGTGGAGATCCGCTGAAAGTAATCTGGCATTTCTCTTGTGTACACTTTAGAATCTTTTCTTTATGTCTTACTGTGGAGAGTTTGACTACAATGTGTGGTGGTGAAGATCTTTTCTGGCCATGTCTATTAGGAGTTCAAAGTGCTTCCTCTGCTTGGGCATTCATCTCTCTCTCTCCAAACTGGGGAAGTTTTCTGTAATTATTTCACTAAATAAGGCTTCTAGTCCATTCTCTCTTTCTACACCTTCAGGAAATCCTAAGATTAATATGTTGTGTCATTTGATAATAACCCATAAACCTCCAACACTCTAAGTTTTCTATTTTCTTCTTTCTTTTCCTGACTGTAAGGCGTCCAAAGATTTGTCTTCTAAATCAGATATTCTTTCTTCTGTCTCATTAAGTCTTCTAATAAGGCTTTCCACTGCATTTTTATTTGATCTATTGAATTCTTCATTTCTAATTTCATTTTTTTAGGATTAATTTATTTTACTTGAAAAGCAGACTTACCGAGGGGCAAATGCAGAGGCACAGGGAGAAAGAGAGAGAGGGAGAGGGAGAGGGAGAGAGAGAGAAAAAGAGAATCCATCTATCTGCTGGTTCACTCCCCTAATGGCTTCAATGGCTGGAGTGGGCTGATCCAAAGCCAGGAGCCAGGAGCTTCTTCAGGGCCTCCCACATGCATACAGGAGCCCAGGGACATAGGCCATCTTCCACTGCTTTCTCAGGCCATATCATAAAGCTGGACCAGAGGTGGAGCAGCCAGGACATGAACCAGTGCCAATATTGGATATCAGCACTGCAGGCATCAGCTCTACCTGCTACACCACAGTGCCAGCCCCCTATTTCATTTAGATTTCAATTTAAAAGCTCAATTTCATAGGAAAACTTTCATTAATGTTATGTATTTTTTTTAGTTCATGGATTTGCTTCTGATGGCTTTTGAGTAAACCTATGATTAATGTTTTAAATTCTGTTTCTGGCATTTCCTCAATATCTTCATCTTCAGATGCTAATATTGAAATGTTGTGTTCCTTTGGGGTGGGTCATGGTATCTTCCTTATTCTTGTTTCTTGAGTTTCTTTTTTTTTTTTACTTTTCTTTTCTTCTTTTTTTCTTTTTTCTTTTTTTTTAACTTTTATTTAATGAATATAAATTTCCAAAGTACAGCTTGTGGATTACAATGGCTTCCCCCCATAACATCTCTCCCACTCACAACCCTCCCCTTTCCCACTCCCTCTCCCCTTCCATTCACATCATGATTCATTTTTGATTCTCTTTATATACAGAAGATCAGTTTAGCATACATTAAGTAAAGATTTCAACAGTTTGCTCCCACACAGAAACATAAAGTGAAAAATACTGTTTGAGTACTAGTTATAGCATTAAATCTCACTTCTCTTCAGATCGTATGAATCTTTCGCCTTTTGCTTTTTTAATTTATTTTCTATTTAGTAAATATAAATTTCCAAAGTATAGTTAATGGATTACAATGACTTTCCCCTCCATAATTTCCCTCCCAATCACACCACTCCCATCTCCCACTCCCTCTCCCATTCCATTCACATCAAGATTCATTTTCAATTATCTTTATATACAGAAGATCAATTCAGTATATATGAAGTAAAGATTTCATCAGTTTGCACCCACACAGAAACACAAAGTGTAAAATACTGTTTCAGTACTACTTATAGCATTACTTCACATTGGACAACACACTAAGGACAGATCCCACATGAGAAGTAAGTACACAGTGACTCCTGTTGTTGAATTAGCAATTTGACACTCTTGTTTATGGTGTCGGTAGTCTCCCTGGGCTCTAGTCATGAGTTGCCAAGGCTATGTAAGCCTTTTGAGTTCGCTGACTTTGATCTTATTCCAACAGGGACATAGTCAAAGTGTAAGTTCTCTCCTCCCTTCAGCGAAAGATACCTCCTTTTTTGATGGCCCTGTTCTTTCCACTGGGATCTCACTCACAGAGATCTTTCATTTAGGTCTTCTTTTTTTTTTCCCCAGGGTGTCTTGGCTTTCCATGCCTAAAATATTCTCATGGGCTCTTCAGCCATATCCGAATGCCTTAAGGGCTGATTCTGAGGCCAGAGTGCTATTTAGGACATCTGTCATTCTATGAGTCTGCTGTGCATCCCATCCCGCTTCCCATGATGGATAGTTCTCTCCCTTTTTGATTCTATTAGCTAGTATTAGCAGACACTAGTCTTGTTTGTGTGAGCCCTTTGACTCTTAGACCTATCAGTGTGATCAAATGTGAACTGAAATTGATCACTTGGACTAGTGAGATGGCACTGGTATATGCCACCTTGATGGGATTGTATTGGGATCCCCTGTCATGGTTCTAACTCCACCATTTGGGGCAAGTCCAGTTGAGCATGTCCCAAATTGTACATCTCCTCCCTCTTTTATTCCCACTCTTACATTTAACAGGGATCACTTTTCATTAAAATTTAAACACCTAAGAATAATTGTGTGTTAATCACAGAGTTCAACCAATAGTACTAGAACAAAACAAAGAGAAAATACTAAAATGGATAAAGTATTCACTGTACATCAACAGTCAGGACAAGAGCTGGTCAAGTCACTGTTTCTCATAGTGTCCATTTCACTTCAACAGGTTTTCCCTTTGGTGCTCAGTTACTGGACACCGATCAGGAAGAACATATGATATTTGTCCCTTTGGGACTGGCTTAATTCACTCAGCATGATGTTTTACAGATTCCTCCATCTGTTTGCAAATGACCAGATTTCATTGTTTTTGACTGCTGTATAGTATTCTATAGAGTACATGTCCCATAATTTCTTTATCCAGTCTACTGTTGATGGGCATTTGGGTTGGTTCCAGGTCTTAGCTATTGTGAATTGAGCTGCCATAAACATTAAGGTGCAGACAGCTTGTTTGTTTGCCAATTTAATTTCCTTTGGGTAAATTCCAAGTAGTGGGATGGCTGGGTTGAATAGCAGGGTTATATTCAGGTTTCTGAGGAATCTCCAGACTGACTTCCATAGTGGCTTAACCAATTTGCATTCCCACCAACAGTGGGTTAGTGTCCCTTTTTCCCCACATCCTCGCCAGCATCTGTTGTTGGTAGATTTCTGAATGTGAGCCATTCTCACCGGGGTGAGGTGAAACCTTATTGTGGTTTTGATTTGCATTTCCCTGATTGCCAGTGATTCTGAACATTTTTTCATGTGTCATTTGGCCATTTGGATTTCCTCTTTTGAAAAATGTCTATTGAGGTCCTTGGCCCATCTCTTAAGTGGGTTGTTGGTTTTGATGTTGTGGAGTTTCTTGATTTCTTTGTAGATTCTGGTTCTCAACCCTTTATCTGTTGCATAGTTTGCAAATATTTTTTCCCATTCTATCAGTTGCCTCTTCACTTTCCTGACTGTTTCTTTTGAAGTACAGAAACTTCTCAATTTGATGCAATCCCAGATGTTAATTTTGGCAGTGACTGCCTGTGCTTCTGGAGTATTTTCCAAGAAGTCTTTGCCAGTACCTATATCTTGCAGAGTTTCTCCAATGCTCTCTAATAATTTGATGGTGTCGGGTCGTAGATGTATATCTTTAATCCATTTGAGTGGATTTTTGTGTAAGATGAAAGGTAGGGGTCTTGCTTCATGATTCTGCATGTGGAAATCCAGTTTTCCCAGCATCATTTATTGAATAGACTGTCCTTACTCCAGGGATTGGTTTTGGATCCTTGATCAAATATAAGTTGGCTGTAGAAGTTTGGATTGATTTCTGGTGTTTCTATTCTGTTCCATTGGTCTAGCCATCTGTTTCTGTACCAGTACCATGCTGTTTTGATTACAACTGCCCTGTAGTATGTCCTGAAATCTGGTATTGTGATGCCTCCAGCTTTGTTTTTGTTGTACAAGATTGCTTTAGCTATTCGAGGTTTCCTGTGTCTCCATATTGTCGCTCCCCCTCTTCGTGGAGGAATGACACAGGACCCTGCGTTGTTCTTTCGTCTGCTCGGCCCTCCCTGGGTTTGCTGCTGGTTCTTCCCGGGTTGGCTACTGTCCCTTCCACCTCCGTGGAAGGGCAGTTCCCCCTGGCCACATTCCCCACTTCCGCAGGGGAGCAGCACACCGCCGGCCGGCTCTCTCGGGGACTGCACAGGTGTTCCCTTAGATGTTCCCCTTAGATGTTCCTGGTGCATGCCGTCTCTCTCCTCCTTTATAGTCCTCCTCCGCCAATCCCAACTCGGCTGCCCACATGCCGAGTACACTGCTCTCCAATCAGGAGCAAGTCCTACAGTTTATTGGCTGAACTGGAGGCAGCTGTGTAGAAGCTGTTTTCTTCTCTCCCAGCGCCATATTGTGGGAGAGCAGATGCATAGAATAAGTCTTAATTCCAGTAACCTAGTCTAGTCCGAGCTGCTCCCCACAGATCCCCCTTTCTTTTTATTTTTGGCGTTGATACGCGCCTGTCTTCGGTGCCCCGTGGCACACACTCTGCTCTGCTTGCTAGAGTTGCCACAGGTTCTTACAAGTCCTATCAATCAGGCAAACCGAATCCGGGTCCTCTCTTCGCCATGTTGTGAGGAGGTTTTTAGGCGCTGATGTGTGCCTGTCTTCGGTGACCTGTGACTCATACTCTGGTCGAGCTGCCTGCTGGTGCTTACCGCCTTACTAATCAGGCAGACCGAATCCAAGCTCTCTCATTGCTGTGTTGTGGGGAGGCCTTATTGATGTTAATTCGTGCCTGTCTTCGGTGACCTGCGGCGCATAAGCTGCTAGCCGCCCGCAGGTGCTCATCGCCTCACTAATCAGGCAGACCGAATCCAAGCCTTCTCATTGCAGTATTGTGGGGAGGCCTTTCTATTTCTCTACTTCTCTATCTCCGGGCATTCCTATTTCTCCCATTTTACTTCTATCTTCCAGCATTCCTATTTCTCTCATTTTACTTCTAAACTTCTGTTTCTCTTATCCCTGCGGCTTCCCGGCGCCCGCCCCGAGGCTGCCTCTCGGCGGCTTTCCGGCTCTGAGCCGCTTCAGCCCGCGCCTCTCTCATCTGCGCGGCTCGGCTTTGCGCGCACACTCTGCGGTCTCGCACTTAGCCCAGCGTTCCCTATCTCCTTGTGCCCCGCACGCTCTGTCTGCGCACGGCAGCCTCTGCGAGTCACACAGCGTAGCTCACGTCTCCACCACTAGCATTCAATCCAAGTTCCCCGAGCTAGCCTGGTGAATTCAACCCAGCTCACGTCTCCGCCCCACGATTTGGCTTCCCGTCCTCTGCTCCCCGGGCTAATCAGACGGATCCCAACCTGGCTTACGTTTCCACTTCTGGTTTCAACTTTTCGCCCCCCATTCCCGGGCTAACTTGAGAATCCCAAAGTGGCTTTCATCTCCGCCTCAGCCTACACTCGCGGCTTCAATTTCCCTAACATTTTTCTCTACCCGGTATGTTTCCCCAAGCTTTCCTCCAACAATACTCCTCCCTCATTTCTCCTGGCCTCTCCCCACAGTCCGCATCCGAGTCTGTTTGTTCTAGCTTTCACTTTCGCTTTCGACCTTAGAGATTTCTCCCAGCTTCCCCCCGTAGTCCGTATCTGAGTCTATGCCTAGGCTTTCAATAGCTTCTTCCGGCACCTTTTTCGTCCGGCTTTTCCCTAGGCTGTTTGCTAGTCTCTCTCTCCGGTATTTTCCCAGTTCTTCCCGTTTCTTCCCTCCTAGGTTTCCTATCCGAGTCATTTCTTCCCTCCTAAGTTTCCTATCCGAGTCATTTCTTCCCTCCTAAGTTTCCTATCCGAGTCATTTCTTCCCTCCTAAGTTTCCTATCTGAGTCACGGCACCATTATGTCGCTCCCCCTCTTCGTGGAGGAACGACACTAAACCCTGCCTAGGCTTCATATCCGAGTCACGGCACCATTATGTCGCTCCCCCTCTTCGTGGAAGAACGACACAGGACCCTGCGCTGTTCTTTCGTCTGCTCGGCCCTCCCCGGGTTTGCTGCTGGTTCTTCCCGGGTTGGCTACTGTCCCTTCCACCTCTGTGGAAGGGCAGTTCCCCCTGGCCACATTCCCCACTTCCGCAGGGGAGCAGCACACCGCCGGCCGGCTCTCTCGGGGGCTGCATAGGTGTTCCCTTAGATGTTCCCCTTAGATGTTCCTGGTGCATGCCGTCTCTCTCCTCCTTTATAGTCCTCCTCCGCCAATCCCAACTTGGTTGCCCACACGCCGAGTACGCTGCTCTCCAATCAGGAGCAAGTCCTACAGTTTATTGGCTGAACTGGAGGCAGCTGTGTAGAAGCTGTTTTCTTCTCTCCCAGCGCCATATTGTGGGAGAGCAGATGCATAGAATAAGTCTTAATTCCAGTAACCTAGTCTAGTCCGAGCTGCTCCCCACACATATGAATTTCAGCATCATTTTTTCTAGATCTGAGAAGAAGGTCTTCAGTATTTTGATTGGTATTGCATTGAATCTGTAAATTGCTTTTGGGAGAATGGACATTTTGATGATATTGATTCTTGCAATACATGAGCATGAAAGATTTTTCCATTTCTTGGTATCCTCTTCTATTTCTTTCTTTAAGATTTTGTAATTTTCATTGTAGAGTTCCTTAATGTCCTTGGTTAAGTTTATTCCAAGGTATTTGATTGTTTTTGTAGCTATTGTGAATGGGATTGATCTTAGAAGTTAAGTTCTTCCTCAGCCGTGGCATTGCCTGTGTATAGAAAGGCTGTTGATTTTTGTGCATTGATTTTATATCCTGCTACTTTGCCAAACTCTTCTATGAGTTCCAATAGTCTCTTAGTAGAGTTCTTTGGATCCCCTAAATAAAGAATCATATCATCTGCAAAGAGGGATAGTTTGACTTCTTCCTTCCCAATTCGTATCCCTTTAATTTCTTTTTCTTGCCTAATAGCTCTGGCTAGAACTTCCAGAACTATATTGAATAGCAGTGGTGAGAGTGGGCATCCCTGTCTGGTACCAGATCTCAGTGGAAATGCTTCCAACTTTTCCCCATACAATAGGATGTTGGCCGTGGGTTTTTCATAAATTGCTTTGATTATATTGAGGAATGTTCCTTCCATACCCAGTTTGCTTAGAGTTTTCATCATGAACGGGTGTTGTATTTTATCAAATGCTTTCTTGGCATCTATTGAGATAATCATATGGTTTTTCTTCTGCAGTCTGTTAATGTGGTGTATCGCATTGATTGTTTTGTGCACATTGAACCATCCCTGCATAGCAGGGATAAATCCCACTTGGTCTGGGTGGATGATCTTTCTGATGTGTTGTTGCATTCTATTGGCGAGAATTTTATTGAGGATTTTTGCATCTATGTTCATCAGGGATATTGTTCTGTAATTCTCTTTCAATGCTGCATCTTTTTCCGGCTTAGGAATTAAGGAGATGCTGGCTTCATAGAAAAAATTTGGAAGGATTCCCTCTTTTTCAATTATTCTGTATAGTTTGAGAAGAATTGGAGTTAGTTCTTCTTTAAATGTCTGGTAGAATTCAGCAGTGAATCCATCTGGTCCTGTTTCTTGAGTTTCTATGTTTTTAGGCATTTCTGGAGATTATTTTTGTTTTTTGTTTTTTTTTCCTCTGATGGTATTTATCTTTGCGCTATGCCTCTGTAGCTTAATGGGACTTCTACACTTTCAGTGAATACCAAGAGGTGTGTGGCCAGGGAGCTCTGGTCAATGTTCAGGGGTGAAGTGAGAATCTAGGGCAACATGCAAGTTGAGCATGCTAGACTCAATACCCGGGTGTTAGTCTCCAGTGTGTTCTGTGCCACCTAAGAATAGCACAAATGATCTGCACAGTCCTCACCATGAGCACAATTTCTGCTGCAATTATCTGCTCTAATTAACCAAGGAGCTGTGAGCATGTGGAGCTGCACCCAATGATTACCCAGAGACCCTGCTACACCCTGCACCTTCTTCTGTAACCATCAATTCCCCATGGTCTCAGTACACAGGGCTCCCACAGCCACTGGGTGCAGAGGTTTTTCTGCTGTACCAGGCTGTCCAGTCTATTAGAGAGGAAGATGTCCCCTGAGACAGCTACTTCAAGGTGTCTTGCTCCTGGGAGGCTGTGGGCTCCTCACCATCCTATTTGGTTGCCCAGCCCCCTCTCAGCCAGGCTCAGTCAGTGGGGACTGAGGATTATTCCCTCCACTAGAGTCACTGGATCACATGTTACACAAGAGCCACTGTCCAAATGTTGCTGTCTCCCAGCCACTACCACCAGTGCTGCAGAGAAGATGGCCTGTCAGCCAATTGCTATGCGAGTACACAAAGTCTTCCACAGCTCCCACCTTAACCCCAAATGGTGCCTGCCCTTTCTCAGCTTGGCAGCAGTATTGTGGGAAGTCAGGGTGAGATAAATGTGCCTCCTCTACTTCCACTGGGTCCGCCAGCAACGACTAGCAACCACTTGATCACAGAGCTCCTGTTCAGACTCACACCTCGTTCTCCTTCAACTATATCATCACAGGTTGCTACAGTCTGGTTTCAACTCCATCAACAAGCTGCCTCCTGCTACAGCTCTCGGATGCTGCAATTGTGCTTTGTGATTGTGTTCATGCTGCACATGTGTACCTTCTGCACCAGTCCACATCATTCCTCTTCCTCTTGTAGGATTTCCAGTATGGTTGTCTCTCCAATTCTCCCCTGAGAGTGCACTTACTATACTTGTTTTTTCACTGCTCATTCCTAACCTAGCACAGTATGTCATTCCCTATTCCACCATCTTGGAATCTCCTCAACTCTGATATATCTTTGTTGATTTCTGTCTGGATGATTTATCCACTAATGACAGTAGGGTGCTGAAATCCCCTATTATTATTGTAATGTAATCTATCTCTCCCAGCAATTTTGCTTTACATATCTTTGTGTTCTTGTGTTGTTGAATATATATTTATGATTGTTATATCTTCTGGCTGAACCAATCTTCTTGTCAATATATACTGTCCTTTTTTGTCTCTTTTTATAGTTTTTGATTTAAAACCTGTTCTCTTATATATCTACTCCAGCTCATTTTTTGTTTCCATTTGTATGGCATCTCATTTTCTAATCTTACCTTCAACCTATATGTATCTTTATATGAGTTTCTTTAAAAAAAATCATCTGGGCAACCTAAATCTTCTCACTGGGTAATTTAATCCATTTACATTAAAGGTTAATATTGATAGATAAGAACTAATCCTTGTCATTTTGTTTATTGGTTATTATCTGTTCTGTTAGTGGATTTTATACTCTTGTGTGTTTTAATTATGATTTACTACTAATGTAGGATTCCCTACAGGAATTATAAGGCTAATCTGGTGGTGATGATCTCTCAATTTTTGCTTGGCTAAGAAATACTCATTTCTCCCTCACTTCTAAAAGAAAGTTTCATGGGATAAACTGTTTTGGTTGAAAGTGTTCTTATTCTGAGACCTGGTTTATAACATCCTATTCTCTTCTGGCCTATAGGATTTCTGCTAAGAAAACTGCTATTAGTATGTTGGGTTTTCCTCTATATATAATTTGACATTTTTCTGTTTCTCTCTTGTGATTGGTGTACTCTATTTTTTAAACTCTCAGTTGTATTCCTTGTTTAATATTTCAGCTCTAAAAATTCTAATTTTTAGTGATTTTGTTGAGTTCCTCACTCATATCATGTATTGTTTTCTTTATTTCTTTAAATTGTCTATGTGTATTATCTTGCATTTCATTGAGTTTCCTTAGAACCATTATTTTGAAAGTTTTTTTTCATGCACTTCACAGATTTCCTTCAAATAAGGATATATTTCTATAGCATTACTACATTATTTTGGAATTATCATGCTATCATGCTTCTTCACGTCTCCCATGTTCCAATGTTGATGTCTGTGCAACTAGTTTAGTAGCTCTTATTTATGGAGTAGTTTAATTGGGAAAAAATTTTGTTTAGATGAAATATGGAGTATTACTTGCATTGTTGATTTGGTTTTAGTTCTAAGTTATCCCAGGTGTGCAAGCTCTGAGTGGTTTCTCAAGCTGTAATCAATATCTGCAGGGTCTATGAGTGCCATAGTTGTCTAGTCTGCAGCAGTTCAAGAGAGTAGTATGACTTTGAAGTGGATGTGGGCTTCTTAAACTCTGTATCTTCAGTCCCAGAGAATTGGATATCAATCAAACTAGGCATCATGATAGCTGTAGTCACATTCCTGGTGCTATAGGACACAGTGGGGATTATTCCCTTGTCCTGCCAGGCAAGCCTGAGTGATTCTGGGTCTTTTTTCACCAATAGCTATAGTTCTGGGACTGTGTGATGCAGAAAGGCCCTTCTCCAGGTACTACTAGGCAGGCATTACAGATGCCAGGGCTTATTGCACCAAAAGCCCTAGTTTCAGTATTGTGATATCTGAAGGGGACCTTGCCCTAGTCCTATAGGGTAATTACATGTACACTGTCAAGTATGGGTTTACAGTGGTAGAATGCAGACCAGTTCTTTCCTAGCTCCCATGGAGTAGAGTCCAGTGAGTCTGAGAAATCTAGTATACTAATAGTCACAGTACTGGAGCTACAGAATCCAATGGAGTACTTATCCAGGTCTCATGGGATGAGTGCCAGTTATGCTGGGGATTCAGGACCAGCAGCCACTAATCTGAAGCAGAAGAATGCAAACAGGGCTCTCCAGATACCACAGGTGACAAGAATTAGAGCTCCAACAGTGACAGTCCAAGAATTGCAGAGTACGTGGGAAACGGGAATGTAAAGATGATACTGTGGCTCATGCCCAACCTACCCAACATCATGTGCTAAGAGATTTAGATGGGAACTTTCTCAGGTCTGGCTGTCTGGTGATTTTATGGTTTGCTGCTTGTACCAAGCTCCAAAAAACTGAGGGGAGTTTCCCTAGGTAGCACATAGAAACCAAATGTGGCTCAGGAGCTCATGCCCAGAAATCCCACAGTTACATCATGCAAGGAGCCTGCTCTCTGCTCTGGAAAGCACCTTGTCTCTGAATCTGACAGCTGCCTGATGTTCCCTAAGATAGATGGAATTCCCCAGCAACTGTACCACAACAGTTCAGGTCTAGAGATTTGGAAGCAGGTAGAGGCAATGCAGGTTCCTTTTGTGAAGCAAAGGAATCACTTAGACCCAAGTCAGCTTTCTACACTGGATTTAAAGCCACTGAGGTCGGGGGAATTTTCCTGTTCTTAGGGCTGCGTCTCTTCAGGGATGACAGACATCATGGCTCTTTCTGCTTATCTTTTCCAAGCAAGATGGCATGTCACACATCCCCACCTCTAGTGCTTTGGGTAGGAGGTACAGCATGCTTTTTTCCTTTCTCTCTGCTGGATTTCAAACTCTATGTATTGGTTGTTGATCCTTTTTTAATTCTAAGATTTAATAATGTTTAACATTTTGTCATATTCATTTCATATTTAGATATTATATATACACAGGTATTTTTCTTGAAAATAAGCTCATTAATGACACATAATGTGAGATAGATGACAATGATCATAAAGTGAGAAGCGAAGGGTACATTGTCATGCAGATGATATAGCTTAGAGAAGCCAATATTTACAACTGTCTACATGCCAAATATTCTAACATCCACACAATTTTCTTACTCTATATATGAATCAGCTTCCACATATAAGGAAAAGCATATTTGTCTTTGTATGCCTGGCTTATTTCACTTAGAATTATAATTCCCTGCTCTATCAATTTTGTTGCAAATGTCAGGGTTTCATTCCTTCTATGACTGAGTGATATTCCATCATGTATATATATATATATATATATATATACATATATATTCCATCATGTGGAGAATGACTATATAAAAATATACATAAATATTATATACACATTTTCATTATATATACATGATGTGTATATATAATATACATATACATACATATATATACATATACACATGATGGAATATCACTCAGTCATAGAAAGAATGAATATATAAAAATATACATAAATATGTATATCCACATTTTCATTATATATACACACATGTGTATATGTATATATACATATGTATATATACACCTGATGGAATATCACTCAGTCATAGAAATAATTAATATATATAAATATATATATCCCACATTTTCATTTTCCAATCAACTGAAGTTCTTCTTCAGTCATTCTGCTGGAAATTCAGTCCTTCCTTCCTGTTTCTGATATTTTTCTATTTTTCTGTGGTTGAGGAAAGTGAAGCCCTTCTCTATGCCCCTATCTTGAGCTGATCTATAGAGATTGCTTTATTTTAAATTGCAAAACATGGGAAATTTATTGATCACTTTCAAAAATAAAAAAGAAAGAAACATTTACCAGCATTTAAATAACCCTTCCCTATTTAATAAACATAAATGCAAGTAGTCCCTGACTTACAATGGTTTGATTAACAATTTTGTTGCGAAAGTAACTCGTATTTGATAGGTGTTGTACTTAAAACTTTGGCTTGTGATCTGTTTCAGAGCTGGTGATTTGCTGAACAATGCTCTCTCATGGTGATGGTCAGTGGCAGTAAACTCAGCTCCACTTAGCCACATGATCATGTGTAAAAACAGCCAACACTCAACAGTGCACTGTGTTGCCAGGGTTTAGAAATATTATGTTTTGTGTTTTCATGTCTTGTCATGTCTACAAATTTCCCATCTATGTTGCCTGTTCCTTGTGTATTAAATGCATTTTCAAATTATATAATTTTAAATTTATAATTAATTTGCTGGGACATGAGTGAACTCATTTAAATAAGGAGAATCTGTACAATTCATATTGATTACCTTCAAATTTTCCAATACTGTTGATAAAATTCAATTTCATCTCTTTAACCTTGAAATCACAAATCTAAATTATGTAGATTGAATAGTTTGAATTAGAACCCATGTCTAACATTATTTAATGGATGATGGTTGCATTACCACTAATGATAAATCACCTCCTCCCAGTCTTCCAGATTTATGGCAATCGTGTGTTCCCTTGTCCATTGAAGTTTAGTCTAGCCATGTGCTTGGACAATAAAATATAAACAGAAGTGACATACGTCACTTTCTAGTCTGAAAACCTCAAGATCCAGTTCTATGTCTTCTTTCCCTGGAGTCATTTATTAGGAATGCTCCAAACCCTGGGGCTTCCTTCCATCTGCCCCTGATGAGGACAATTTGAAGCAAATCCCCCTTCCTTTCCTTGTGAACACACAGCAAAAGCAGGAAAACTCCTTAAATTCTCCATGATTTGGAATTTACTTGTTACTAAAGTCTTACCAAGCATATCCTGATACACAGCCCAAATTCCCCTAGTATAAATACTTATCATATGCGTACACGGAGGACAGTCTCAAGGCAACACATAAATCGTGGGTAGTATGGATGTCATCTTATTCAACATTTCTATGCTTGATTCAAAATTTTCCTGAGCCTAAAAGATGTTCATCTCCTGTAAGTTATCATATCAAGCCCTTGTGGAGTTATCTCCAGCTTTGATTTGAATGTGTCCCCCTCAAATCCATGTTAAAATCCTAATATTCAATATGATGCTATTGAAAGAACCCTCCTGAATTGCAACAGTGTCTTTACGAAACAGACTCAAGGGAATTCATGTGCTCCTTTCACCATGGTGTGACACACCAAGAAGGAACTATGAGCTAGGAAATGGGCCCTCACCAGACACTGGATGTGCTGGGATCTTGGTCATTGACTTCTCATCTCCAAGATGGTAAGAAATAGATGTCTGATATTTAAAAGCTACACAGTGTAAACTATTTTGTTAATAAGGCCTGAATGGGCTAAGATATATCTTAAAGTAATTTTTAGTACAGCCTCACAGTTTACTGAGATTTCTTAACCTTGGGCAATAAAAAGAAAATAAAATCTGGAATAGGGAAACTTTTCATATGAGTCTGAATGCCAGGCTAACCCCTTGATGTAGGCACTATCTGGTAAGTTCCAAAATGCAAAGAATTTGAACACAAACTCATAAAACTAGCTTTGAGTTCTATCATATTCTTATTTTCAAATCATATCAGTTAGTATTCATAATCACCTCCTAGCAATCGGGTCTGCCTAACACATCTGTGTTCTGTCCAACTTCTTTCTTTTAATATCCTTTGTACCTCCTAGATCATTTTTAATAATACAACAGTACCTAAGGGTATGTCAATATGCTATTACTTATACAACTTTTAGATTGCTACTTCTGCTTGTGCAAGCTGTTTCTCATTGCTATGAATTCATGGAATATATAAAAATATGTTGTTCTGATGGATTTTTATTCCAATGAAATGCTTTGCTAGAAATTGTATAATTTACCATCAGGCTTCTGGGTCAAAATGGAATGAAAAGCCATAATTTCTGTTTATTTGATGAAAGAATTAGAATACAGAGGAGAAAATAAGTGGTCTAAAGCAAAACTATGGGAAATTGAAGGTGGACTATGCAATAGAAAATTGTCATTCACTCTCAAGGATGTATTGTAGTACATTTCATCTCTGAGATCCAGAATCTTTCTGTTGCAGGTGCAAAGTAGACAGCTTGCTTTCTTTAGAGTATTATGTTGTTCTAAATGAAGTCAGGTTAAGCAAGTAGGATGGGAAATATATTTATGCTCTTAATACTACACATATTAAATACATTAAATTTTTCCCTTTATAAAAATAAAATGAAGAAAGAAGAGACACTCTAGTGGAAACACTAATATGGAGTCCTGTGTGGAACATCTTCTTCATAGGAAAATAGCTAATCCCACCCAGGATTTCCTGTGGTGTAATTTTAGTCATACTGTGGCGCTTGTTTCTTTGTTTTACTGAAATTTATTTGAATAAACATCCTTATATTATAACTTGTTTAGAAAAAAGCACTACTAGATGAAACAGCCAAAAGATCAAAAAAACAGGTTATGAGATCAGATTTCCCCATGCTATGACTTACAGGCTGTGTGGTCTGTGTGACCCAAACCTCCACCCACAAACTGAGGAAAATGTTAGTCCCCACCTTATAGAGTTGTTGGGAGAATTAAATGAATTAATACATGTAAAATATTTTGGATTTCCATAGTTATATATTAATAATCATTAGTGAGTTATCATTCTGATCAAACAAATAGAAAAAATACTCTTATTCTGAAGTATATTACTACTCTCAAATATTCTAATCTAGGAGAAAAGAAAGAAGTCCTAAAAGGAAAAATTTAGAATCAAAAGCAATCCTCTCTCTCTCTCTTTCTCTTTCTCTCTCTCTCCCTTCTACTCTTCCTCCTCTCTCAGTAACTCTGCCTTTTAAATAAATAAAAAATAAAACTTAAAAAAGAACAATCCTGAGAATGTTCTACTTCCTTGTCAGATTACTTTAGAAACTAATTTTCCCCTTCCTCAAGTATTTTCAAGCAGATTAGGTCACATTTAAAACAATCACTAAAGAAAGCCTCAAGTAAGTCATGAAAAAGGATCTTGAAATCAGGAAGTAATATGTGAAGAGAACTCAGCATAGAATATCTTATCCCAGTTTATACCCACGTTTAGTTATTGGATGTATTTTTCAGTTTGCTGTAGTAAAGCTGTATAAAAACAATCCCAAAAATTATCAACTTATAGTGATTAAAATTTATTTTTTATATTTAGACCCATGAGGTAGCTACAGGGACTGTGTTGCCAGTCATATACTTGGTTTATATCCTTCATTCCAGGGCCCTCAACACTCTAGTACTGACTGGTTCTGACCCCTCATGGGCTGATGAAGCTGTGGCTACCTGACATTAAGTTCTTCTCATGGCAAAGGGCAGGAGCAAAAGAGATAAAGCATAATGGCTTTCAAGCCTCACATGAATGGGGAGTATTTCCAACTGCCTACATTGTATTCCTCAAAATAAGTCACAAGGCCAGCTCTAACAGCTATGGAACAAAGAGGTACAGTACGTGTGGGAAAAGCTGAGTAATGTAATCAATCACATTTACCAAACTACCAGCATTCCATAGAATTGAGAACCAAGCTGGCCACGTAAATAAACCTTAGTGTTGTGATGTGGGTCTCAAACATTAAAGTACATCAAAATTACTTAGGAATTTTTTAAAAATATAAATGATAGGGCTGGTGTTGTAGCGTAGCAAGTAAAGACATCACCTGCAATGTTGGCATCCCATGTGGCTGCTGGTTCTAGTCGCTGCTTCTCCACTTCCAATCCAGCTCTCTGCTAAGGTACCTAGGAAGGCAGTCCTTGGGGCTCTGCATCCCCATGGGAGACCTGGAAGAAGCTTTTGGCTCTTGGCTTCTGCTTGGCCCAGGACACAGGCCTCTGCAACCATTTGGGGAGTGAAGAAGAAGATGGAAGATATCTCTCTCTCTCTCTAACTCTGCCTCTCAAATAAATAAATAAATCTTTTATATATATATATATATATATATATATATATAAATGAGTTGCTCTCCCACATTTTAAAGGGGAATCTAGTATCTGTACTGTATTATCCTCACCAGTAATCCCGTCATACACCAAAGGTTGAAAATTACTGGCCTAAGGAAAGCTAAATCATTTCTGAAAGCATTTACCTCCCTTTTTCTGACTGGCTGACCAGTGAGAGAGCAAAAACAACATAATATCAACCTTCTTGTTTGTCGGAAGAAGAGAATGAATTGGGGTTTCTGATGGGTTAAATTAATGGCTTCCAATTCTACTCTGCTCCATGCCTTTATCAATGGACGTTAGAGATCCTTACATGAAATTTCCCTTAGACTTAGCCATATAACTCACTTTGAACACTGAGACATGGGTGAAAGCAATACTGCACCAATTCTTTGCTTAAGCCATGTTCCTTCTAGCCCTCTTGAATTTCACCTTGAGAGGAGCTTGCTCTGATAGCCACTGCCCATCTAGACAGGGACCCAGAATTAACACATATTGACAAGCCTAAGCCCAAACAAGAAGCTAAGCCCAACTTGACCCAACCTGGAGCAGCACTACCTAGCTGAAACCAGCTAGGTCAACTATTTCTATATAAGATCCACATGCACCCCCAAAAAAGTGATTGCTATTTTGAGTCAATGAATTTGATTTGTTACCAGCCAAAAGGTAACTCATAGAGGATTGAGGAATCCTTCCTTAAATATTCTGCTTCTCTCCCTAATTCCAACATCATTCAAGTAGCAGCAGGAAAAAATGGTGCTCCCTACTTTGAGATGAAGTTCAAGTTATAAGCAATTTTTATGACTATGAAATATTAAGGATATATATATTTGGAAGCATTTTCATCTGAATTCCTACTATTTCATTTATTTGAGTATACCTGAAGAAAATAAGGACATGAATGTAGAAGAGTTAAATAAGAGAAAAAATGCATATTTAGGTCATATGATAGCACTACTTTTTTTTTCAAAATAGGAACAGACTGTGGTACAGAATCCAGTGATTCTGGTGGAAATACTCTGAAATGGAAGCATGTTTTCCATTAACTTAACCACTGTGTTAACCTCAATCAAAAATACACTTTCTTAAACTGAATACAGAATTTATAGTTTCGAGAAATTGTGCCTGCTTTCTAAATTTGCAAAGAATCTGATGCAAATGACTCTATCCCACATGATTTAAAAAAAAACTTTGCTTTATTTTGTAAAAATGAAATAAAAATATAAAGTAGCACTTATTCTCCCACACAGCCAACTCCTTCAGCCATGTGTGATATCTTTCAAACCTCCAGCGTACATTTTCGTTTCTTGCTGGTGTATGCTGTCTTGAAGTCATAAGAATATGATTTATCACTATTCACTAAAATAACTTATGAAAAGCTTTGCATACCTGAACATTCTTTGTTCTCCCAAGACTCTTGGTTGTTGACATTGCGTGGCAGTGACCTTTCCACTAAGCTAGTGAGTCTGAGGAGTGTCTTTGCAGGTCTGTCTTGTTAGAAACTGATATGACACATTGAACTTTGTGTCTTAGTTATGCTCTGGGCTTTGCAGCCAACAGAAGCACCTTTCTGTGAAGGACAGGGATCAATCCTATGGACTGAGGAGTCTTCACAGAGAGATTCTGGCTTAAGAGACTGTAGCCAGCTCTGGGTCTTCCTAAGATATGTATGTTTCTCCTGGGCCTCTCCTTTGCCCTTTGAGAAGCCAAACAGATGAGGAACTGTTAATCATATCTTGAAAAGAAGGTGAGAACAAGCCTTGGAGGGAGAGAAACAGAGTTGGAGGAAGGAAGGATAGAGATCCAAATAGATCTTACTGGAAAATCAAAGGCACCGTATGGTCACTACTCATGGGAAAAACTCAGGTCAATGCTCTCATGCATCCTCCCTTTTCAGACAAACTTTTCTCTGATTACAATAAAAGGAACTGTCCCTGCAGATACCCCGCCTTGGAGGGGAAAAAAGACCAACTTTATTTTCGTGCAATATGAAAGCAACCATTTACAGGACTAGATAAAGTTATTTCCTACCCAGGAAATACAACATGGATGATTGGCTGTGTAGAAACATGTTGTTTCTAATTGTTTAGGAGACTCAGAATCCTTGACACTATTTTCCAAATTGCTGAGTTTGGTATAGCAACACAAAGACATCATCATTCCATAAATCTCATTTATACCCTTAGTCACCAGCACGTGTGGCTTCTTTAATTACCTCTGACTGCTGCTTCCACAGTCATAAACATAATGCTCTGAATCATTTCCATTCTTTGGAAATGTTGGTTTCAATGTCACACATGAAATCTGCCATAAGACTAATATTTCATAATTTAATTTGCAAAACCTTTAAGCCAACATATAGTCTTTCTTACCATTTCACTAGAAGGCAGAAAATTACTAAGCCTATGACATACTCATTTCACAGTGAAGCAAAACAACTCTAGGCTCATGGACCACAGGGCCAGTCACATCATTTTTAAAAGTGCACATTGTCTTTCAAATGGCAGAATACACTAGACAGTAGGCTTTCTTGCAAAGCAAACTCCCGAGAAAGGAGCTGAACTGTGGGGAGCAACTCGGACTAGACTAAGTTACTGGAATTAAGACTTATTCTATGCATCTGCTCTCCCACAATATGGCACTGGGAGAGGAGGAAACAGCTTCTACACAGCTGCCTCCAGTTCAACCAATAAACTGTAGGACCTGCTCCTGATTGGAGGAGAGCAGCATACTCGGCATGTGGGTAGCAGAGTTGGGTTTGGTGGAAGAGGACTATAAAGGAAGAAAAAGACAACATGCACCAGGAACATCTATCTGAAGGAACACCTGAGCAGCCCCCAAGAGAGCCGGCCGGTGGTGTGCCGCTCCCCCGCGGAAGTGGGGAAAGTGGCAGGGGGAACCGCCCTTCCACAGAGGTGGAAGGGTCGGTAGCCAACCCGGGAAGAACCAGCAGCAAACCCGGGGAGGGCCGAGCAGATGAAAGAACAACGCAGGGTCCTGTGTCGTTCCTCCACGAAGACGGGGAGCAACATAATGGTGCCGTGACTCGGATAGGAAACCTAGGAGGGAAGAAGCGGGAAAATACCGGAGAGAGAGACTAGAAGAGCCTAGGGGAAAGCCGGACGGAAAAGGTGCCGGAAGAAGCTATTGAAAGCCTAGGCATAGGCTCAGATACGGACTGTGGGAAAGAAGTTAGGATTGAAAGCTAGGATTTAAAGTGAAAGCAAGAAGAAACTTAGACTCAGATACAGACTGCAGGTTGAAAGTGAAAGTGAAACCTAGAAGAAACTTGGACTCGGATACGGACTGTGGGGAGAAGCCAGGAGAAGTGAGAGGGGAATATTGTTGGAAGAAAAGTTAGGAAACATACCGGGTAGAGAAAAATATGTTAGGGAGGATGAAGCCACGGGGATAAGAGAAACAGAAGTTTAGAAATAAAATGAGAGACATAGGAATGCTGGTAGATAGAAGTAAAATAGGAGAAATAGGAATGCCCGGAGATAGAGAAATAGAGAAAAATAAGGCCTCCCCACAACACAGCAATGAGAGGGCTTGGATTCGGCCTGCCTGATTAGTAAGACGATAAGCACCTGCTGGTGGCTAGCAGCTTACCCGCTGCAGGTCACCGAAGACAGGCACGTTATCAACACCAATAAGTCTCCCCACAAGACGGCAATGAGAGGGCTTGGATTCGGTTTGCCTGATTGCTAGGGCTTGTAAGCACCTGCAGGCAGTTCTAGCAGAGCAGAGCATGCACTGCAGGGCACCGAACACAGGCATGCATCAGCGCCTAAAAACCTCCTCACAACATGGCGAAGAGAGGACCCGGATTTGGTTTGCCTGATTGGTAGGGCTTGTAAGCACCTGTGGGCAACTCTAGCAAGCAGAGCAGAGTGTGTGCCACAGGGCACCGAAGACAGGCACGTATCAACGCCAAAAATAAAAAGAAAGGGGGATCTGTGGGGAGCAACTCGGACTAGACTAAGTTACTGGAATTAAGACTTATTCTATGCATCTGCTCTCCCACAATATGGCACTGGGAGAGGAGGAAACAGCTTCTACACAGCTGCCTCCAGTTCAACCAATAAACTGTAGGACCTGCTCCTGATTGGAGGAGAGCAGCGTACTCGGCATGTGGGTAGCAGAGTTGGGTTTGGTGGAAGAGGACTATAAAGGAGGAGAGAGACAACATGCACCAGGAACATCTATCTGAAGGAACACCTGAGCAGCCCCCGAGAGAGCCAGCCGGCGGTGTGCCGCTCCCCCGCGGAAGTGGGGAAAGTGGCAGGGGGAACCGCCCTTCCACAGAGGTGAAAGGGTCGGTAGCCAACCCGGGAAGAACCAGCAGCAAACCCGGGGAGGGCCAAGCAGACGAAAGAACAACGCAGGGTCCTGTGTCGTTCCTCCACGAAGACGGGGAGCGACACTGAACACATTAATATGATCCTTGAACCTCTCTCTTTTCACATTCACAAATAAATTTTACAACATTTGGAACTTAACCTTACTGAGTCCTGTCTCCCACAAAGTCTCTTCCTCTCTCACCCTCATTTAGAATAATAATTGCCCCACATACCAATCTAGAAGGGATATTACATATCACTGGGATATTTAGTTTCCAGTGGAGATTTATCAAGACAGAGAAAATGGTATTTATTAAAATATTTTTCAAGGACAGAACTGCATATGTTTAGGAGAAAGTTAAGCAGTTGTAATCAAAAAGAGGAGAACTGAAAATAGGTCCTGCTCTGCTACCTATCTGGAGCGTGCTGGACTCTTGTTTGGTGGAGGAGGACGTGCAAATTTGGGGCCCAGAGCCAAATTCCCTTAACAATATAGAGAAACTGTGCTGTGCACCAGGTGGTCCTCCTCCTCCTGGGCTCTAAACAGTGCCCAGCCCCTTCTGTGCATTAAGTGTAGGACAAATGTTTAAAGACCATGGCTTAAAGTTGTGCCACAGGAGTAGGCAGCTCAGGATGTCTGTTTGTCTCAGGCTACCCACATGCTCTGTTCTTCTCTTCTTGGCTTCCATTGTCTCTTCCTATATCTGTCTACTTTTTTAAATTAAAAGTTAAAAACCTGGGGCTGGTGCTGTGGCACAGTGGGTTAAAGCTCTGGCCTGAAGAGCCAGCATCCCATATGGGTGCTGGTTTGATACCCGGCTGCTCCACTTCCAATCCAGCTTTCTGCTATGGTATGGGAAAGCAGTAGAAGATGGCTCAAGTCCTTGGGCCTCTGCATCCATGTGGGAGACCCAGAAGAAGCTCCTGGCTCCTGGCTTTGGATGGGCACAGATCTGGCCACTGTGGCTATCTGGGGAGTGAACCAGCAGATGGAAGACCTCTCTCTCTGTCTCTACCTCTCTCTGTAACTCTTTCAAATAAATAAAATTAATTAATTAAAAAAAAACTATTTGATTCCAGCTATCCTGTTCTTCCCTCCAAGTGAAAAAAGCAGAAAAAGAACCCAAAATAGAGAAATAGTGAAAGGAGGGAGGGAAGAAGGAAAGGAGAGAGGAAGGAAGTCAGGCAGGTAGAAAAGGAACAAAAAGTAAAGGAATAGAGAAAGAGAGGCAGGGAAAAAAGAAGAGAGGGAGGTGAGAAGACAGGCAAGAAAAACGCATGTTTGGTGTTTTGTCAATCACTTAAGTTAAATCCTTCATAATACTTCAACCAAAAATTTGCCTGACATTCTTTCTGCATTATTGGAAGTGGATTCAAATCTACTTTCTCACTCTCAAAGTGAACCTCAGATATTTTGTATTCCTCAGCAACAGTTCTAACATAAATGTAGCTCAGACACCAGCCACAAATATATATATATATATATATGCTCATGTGATTATGTAATTTGAAATAGCTAGACAATTGAAAAAAGAAGTGTGAGCCGGCGCCACGGCTCACTAGGCTAATCCTCCACCTAGCGGCGCCGGCACACCAGGTTCTAATCCCGGTTGGGGCGCCGGATTCTGTCCCGGTTGCCCCTCTTCCAGGCCAGCCCTCTGCTGTGGCCCGGGAGTGCAGTGGAGGATGGCCCAAGTGCTTGGGCCCTGCACCCCATGGGAGACCAGGAAAAGCACCTGGCTCCTGGCTCCTGCCATCGGATCAGCACGGTGCGCCGGCCGCAGCGCGCCGGCCACGGTGGCCATTGGAGGGTGAACCAACGGCAAAGGAAGACCTTTCTCTCTGTCTCTCTCTCTCACTGTCCACTCTGCCTGTCAAAAAAAAAGAAAAAAGAAAAAAGAAGTGTGAAAGTAGTGATATTTCTCTTGCTATTTACTTGACAATGTTCTTCAAGACTTCAGGAGAACACATTCGATAGGGTTAGCTACTCAAATAGCTCAGGTCGCACCAGTGGTCAAAGACCTCAAACACTCACATACAGGATTCATGAGAGCCTAACTCATTCAGAGGCAGGAGAAGACAATGATTCTCCTAGGAACACTGTATTGCTTCATACTCCACAATCAGTTACTTGCTTATCCCTCCGCATTTTTTAGATTTTTATTTATCTATTTGAGAAGCAG
Source organism: Oryctolagus cuniculus (assembly GCF_051225735.1). Lineage (NCBI taxonomy): Eukaryota > Metazoa > Chordata > Mammalia > Lagomorpha > Leporidae > Oryctolagus > Oryctolagus cuniculus. The sequence continues at coordinate 17,123,738 of NC_142870.1, read as the reverse complement.
AGAGCACACACTCTCCCATTTGCTGGTTCATTTCCCATGTGCCCTTAATGACCAGAAAGTAACAATTCAGGTCTCCCATGTAGGGTTGAGGAACCCAACTACTGAGCCATCACCACTTCAGCAGGAACCTCGGATCAGAAGTTGGAGCAAGCTACTGGATATAGGCACAGCTATGTGTGAGGCAGCCACTCTAAACAGTATGTAACACCTCAAACACCAACCCCAATTTGCATTTTTTACAAGTTTTTCTCCAGACTAACGCATCAATCTTGAGAATTCTTTACTGTATCTCATGTCTCAGTCCATTCCTCCCACAATAATAAAAACCTCAAACTGATCAAATATCAGACATCACAAATGTATTCTCACAGTCTTTGAGGCTGAGAATTGCCAAATCAACGTGCCAGTAGATTCAGTGTCTGATGAGAACCTGTTAATCAGAGGCGATACCTCCTCTGTGCCTTCACATGACAGAAGGGGCGAGGCAGGCCCCTTCAGCCTCTTTTATAAGGGCAATAATCGCATTCATGAGGGTGAGGCCCTTATGATTTTCTATCCACCTAAAAGTCTCATCTCTTAAAACTGTCGCATTTATTAAGAGTTAGATTTTGGGGCTGGCCCTGTGGCATAGCTGGCTGAGGCTCTGCCTGTGTTGTCAGGATCCCCTATAGGCACTGGATCATGTTCCAGCTGCTCCTCTTCTGACCCAGCTCCCAGCTTATGGCCTATGAAAGCAGTGGAAGATGGCCCCAAGTGCTTGGGCCCCTACACTCACATGGGAGACCCACAGGAGGCTCCTGGATCCTGGTTTTGGATGGGCCCAGCTCTGGCTGTTGCAGTCATTTGGGAAGTGAACCAGTGAATGGAAGACCTTTCTGTCTGTCTCTCCCTTTCTCTGTAACTTTATTGCTCAAATAAATAAATAAAAATCTGTAAAATAAAAATAGAGTTAGATTTCCACATATTTATTTAGGGAGGGATATGCCCACATTAAAATCATAGTACCCAGTAACTCAGTGATTTATCAACTATACAAGGCTCTATGAGTTAACATATATTGGTAAATTTTAGAAAAATTACACTTTAAACATTATTTTTAGCATATTTATTAGGTGCTTCAAAATAATTGATTTGTTCCCATCCAAGTCTACTGCATGTAAGAAGACAGAACAAGTAAATGTACTTCCATTTTAAATATAAAATTCACAGAAGTAAAATAGAAAACATTTGCTATTAAAATATTTCTTTAAATGTAAGGATCCATAGGGAAAAAATGTGTCAATCCCAAAACATAAAAAACTGATAGATTCCAAATTGGTATATTCACAAATGACATCAGGCAGAATACAGCCTGATTCACCCTTCTTAGTTTCTTTATTTTGGAAAAGCCACAATTTATTTAACTGTGTTTAAGCGTTTCAAATATCCAAAGGGACTGCCAACAATATAATTATGGGGAGGAAGGCTGTCTATCATTGCCAACAAACAGGGCAAGTAGAACGCAAATACTAAAGCAAGAGACAGAATGAGGCACATCATAGCCTACCTTAGGACGTGCCATTGAAACCATAAGGGCCGATATATTTTGAAAGTAGTTGTGATTTTCTCCTCCCAATCCTAAGATCAATTTCCTCGTTTACTTTCTATTTTTTTAACTTTTATTAATAAATATAAATTTCCAAAGCACAACTTTTAAATTATAGCGGCTTTTCCCCCCATAACCTCCCTCCCACCTGCAACCATCCCATCTCCCACTCCCTCTCCCATTCCATTCTTCATCACGATTCATTTTCAATTATCTTTATATACAGAATATCAAATTAGTATATACTAAGTAAAGATTTCAACAGACTGCACCTACAAAGACACATAAAGTATAGTGTGTAGCATTTTTACCATTAATTCGCACAGTACAACACATTAAGGACAAAGATCCTATATGAGGAGCAGGTGCATAGTGACTCCCATTGTTGATTTAACAATTAACATTCTTATTTATGACATCAGTAATCATGCGAGGCTCCTGTCATGAGCTGTCAAGGCTATGGAAGCCTCTTGAGTTCACCAACTCTGATCTTGTTTAGACAAGGCCATATTCAAAGTAGAAATTCTCTCCTCCCTTCAGAGAAAGGTACTGCCTTCTTTGATGGCCCGTTCTTCCCGCTGGGATCTCACTTACAGAGATCTTTCATTTAGGTCAATTTTTTTTTTTTTTTGGCACAGTGTCTTGGCTTAACATGCCTGAGAAACTCTCATGGGATTTTTAGTCAGATCTAACTGCCTTAAGGGCTGAATCTGAGGCCACATTGCTGTTTAGAGCATTTGCCATTCTATGAGTCTGCTACACATCCTGCTTCCCATGTAGAATCATTCTCTTTTTTTAATTCCATCAATTATTATTTGCAGAAACTGGTCTTATGTATGTAATCCCTTTGACACTTAGTCTTATCTTTTTGATCAATTATGAACTAAAACTGATCACTTAAACAAATAAGATGGCATTGGTACATGCCTCCTTGATGGGATTTAATTGGAATCCACTGACACATTTCTAGCTCTACCATTAATGGTAACTTCGAGTGAGCATGTGCCGGACTGTACATTTCTTCCCTCTCTTATTCCCACTCATATTTAACAGGGATCACTTCTCAGGTAAATTTAAACGACTAAGAATAACTGTGTGTTAATTAAAGAGTTCAACTAATGGTACTAAGTAGAACAAAAAAATACTAAAAGGAATAAAATAGTAATTGTTCCTCGACAGTCAGGACAAGATCTGATCAAGACATTGTTTCTCATAGTGTCCATTTCACTTCAACAGGTTTCCTTTTAGGTGCTCAGTTAGTTGTCACTTGTCAAGGAGAACATATGATATTTGTCCCTTTGGGACTGGCTTATTTCACTCAGCATGATGTTTTCCAATACCTCCATTTTGTTGCAAATGACCAGATTTCATCTTTTTTTTACTGCTGTATAGTATTCTATAGAGTACATATCCCATAATTTCTTTATCCAGTCTTCTGTTGATGGGCATTTAGGTTGATTCTATGTCTTAGCTATTGTGAATTGAGCTGCAATAAACACTGAGGTGCAGATAGCTCTTTTATTTGCCAATTTAATTTCCTCTGGGTAAACTCCAAGTAGTGGGATGGCTGGATTGTATGGTAGGGTTATATTCAAGTTTCTGAGGAATCTCCAAACTGAGTTCCATACTGGCTTTGCATTCCCACCAACAGTGCATTAGTGACCCTTTTTCCCCACATCCTCACCAGCATCTGTTGTTGGTAGATTTCTGTATGTGAGCCATTCTCACTGGGGTGAAGTGAAACATTATTGTGGTTTTGATTTGCATTTCCCTGATTGCTAGTGATCCTGAACATTTTTTCATGTGTCTGTTGGCCATTTGGATTTCCTCTTTTGAAAAATGTCTATTAAGGACCTTAACCCATCTCTTAAGTGCAGTGTTTGTTTTGTTGTTGTGGAGTTTCTTGATCTTTTTGTAGATTCTGGTTATTAATCCTTTATTGGTTGCATAATTTGCAAATATTATTTCCCATTCTATCAGTTGTCTCTTCACTTTCCTGACTGTTTCTTTTGCAGTATAGAAACTTCTCAATTTGATGCAATCCCAAATGTTAGTTTTGGCTTTGACTACCTTTGCCTCTGGGGTCTTTTCCAAGAAATATTTTCCTGTGCCTATATCTTGCAGGGTTTCTCTGAGGTTTCTCTAATAATTTGATAGTGTCTGGTTGCAGAATTAGATCTTTAGACCATGTTTAGTGGATTTTTGTGTAAGGTGTCTTCCTTCATTATTCTGCACGTGGAAATCCACTTTACCCAGCACCATTTGTTGAAGAGAATTTCCTTGCTCCCGGGATTGGTTTTGGATCCTTGATCAAGTATAAGTTGGCTGTAGATGTTTGGGTTGATTTCTTGTGTTTCTATTCTGTTCCATTGGTCTAGCCATCTGTTTCTGTACCAGTACCATGCTGCTTTGACTATAACTGCTCTGTAGTATGTCCGAAAATCTGGTATTGTGATGCCTCTGACTTTGTTTTTGTTGTACAAGATTGAGTTAGCTTTTCGAGGTCTCCTGTGTCTCCATATGAATTTCAGTATCATTTTTTCTAGATCTGAGAAGAACGTCTTTGGTATTTTGATTGGTATCGCATTGAATCTATAAATTGCTTTTGGGAGAATGGACATTTTGATGACATTGATTCTTCCAATCCATGAGCATGGAAGATTTTTCCATTTTTTGGTATCCTCTTCTATTTTTTTCTTTAAGGTTTTGTAATTTTCATTGTAGAGATCTTTGACATCCTTGGTTAAGTTTATTCCAAGGTATTTGATTGTTTTTGTAGCTGTTGTGAATGGGATTCATCTTAGAAGTTCTTTCTTAGCCATGGCATCGCCTATATATACAAAGGTTGTGGATTTTTGTGCACTGATTTTATATCCTGCTACTTTGCCAAACTCTTCTATGAGTCCCAATAGTCTCTTAGTAGAGTTCTTTGGGCCCCCTAAATAAAGAATCACATCATCTTTAAAGAGGGATAGTTTGACTTCTTCCTTCCCAATTTGTATCCCTTTAATTTCTTTTTCTTTAAAAAAATTATTTGTTTGTTTGTATGAGAGGCAGAGTTACAGACAAAGAATGGGAGATACAGAGAGAAAGATCTTCTATCCTCTGGTTCACTCCCTAAATGGCCACAACAGCCAGATAGGCTAAACCAGAGCCAGGATCCAGGAGCCTTTTTCAGATCTCCTAATTGGATGCAGGGGCCACACACTTGGGCAATCTTCCACTGCATCCCAGGCACTTTAGCAGGGAACTGGATCATAAGAGGAGTAGCCAGGGCACAAACCATCAAACCATTGCCCATATGGGATACCAGCACTGGAGGCAGAGGCTTAAACACTAAGTTACAGCCCCTCCTGGTTTACTTGCTAGCAGATAGGGTGGATTTTCAGAGTTAGACAATCTCACTGAGAAGGAAGAGAGCCACAAACCCTGGGGCCTTTCCATCTTTGGAATTGAGAAATCATTTCCATTTCTTTAGCAGCAGAGTATGTGTTTTTTATTTGGAGCTAAAGGAAGATTTCCTCACCTGCAGAGAAGAGAATAAAAATTACCCAGAATGTTACATCTGCGAGGTCATCTTTAGAAGCACTTGGAATGTCCACAGGAAGTTTCTCATTTGGGAGTCTGAGGTTCTATCTGAGGCCACTTCCTCCTTTAAGGTCATTTGGGCATTAGGCTGCCTCCTGGAATTTGCTCTAATGGAAAGGAATGTTATTAGGCACCCCGCATGTTTAACCCAATTCCAGCCTGTGAGCCTTCAGATTGAGAGCCAAGGCCGTAGCCACACATGAAGGACAGAGCTCAGGGAGGCCAAATCAGAGACAAACTGCCCTGGCAGATTGGTCTGCTAGGCTGCCAGGCGACCACAACAATGTGACATAGGAAATGTGGCTGAAACCACAGAATTTTGTCTTCTCAGAAGTCTGGAGGCTGGAATTCTGAGACCAAAGTGTCAGCAGGGTTGGTTTCCCCTGCAGCCTCACTCTTTGGCTTGTAGATGGCCATCTTTCCCTGTCTCTACACATGGTCTTTCTGTGAGTGTCAATGTCCTAATTGCCTCTTGTAAGGACATCGGTCATCTTGGAGTAGGGCCCACCTGAGGACCTCATTTTAACATGATTTCTACAGCAAAGAGCCTATCTGTAAATACAGTCACATTCTGGGACTTTAATAGATGAATGACATGAATGGCAGAGCAGGGGGTAGGAAGAGACATAATTCAGCCCATAGCATCTGAGATCTCAAGTGAACCCATAACTCCCTTAAACTCCAAGCCCTCAGGTCAAAAATCCAACTTTGCTCCCCCACCCTGATGTCCTAGTACCTATGGGTCCAACTCTGTTCTACAAGGAATGATTCTGGAGCCCAACTGATCATGAGTTTTTGTGTCTCAAAAGCAGTAGCACCAACAAGGGCAGAAAGTTAAAGGACAGCAAAGCCAACCACTTGTCAGGAAGTCACAAGGATCCACAGCAGCAACTCCTGTTTTCTATAAATTCATTTGCAGTTGTGATAAAGGGGGAAGAAAAACACATTAAGGGATCAGAGGATTTAAGACCTCATCGACTCTCAGAATTATACACAGCCTATAGTTGTAAACTTGCTTAAGCCAGTTTGGTCATGCACTCCAGTTTCTAGTGGTTGCCAAAGGAAGTTGAAACGTCAACAATAAATAAAGCCAGACAGGACTTAAAGTGATAAGGACAGATTTTAATCAGCAATAAACTCTTGGAACAGAGAAAAAGTCCAATATGAACTAAACTCTTTTAGAGTAGTGAATGGGAGTTTTCAAGAGAGAATGAGGAAGTAAGGATAGGAGCAAGCAGGTACTCAGTAGTCAGGAGGTGGAAATTTATAAGAAGCTTGCAGGGGGAGTTGATTCACAAGAAATCCATCCATGTTTGCCAACTGGAGTCCATCAGGGTTAGCCACCTATCGTCCCACAAAGGCTGGGAGACAACAACCCCTTCTTTAAGTGTTGCCTGGAAGAGGCAGCGAATCTTTTTCACAGCTCTGCATTTTCTCAGTCAGGCACTCAATAAGGGGATCTAGAAATGAGGCCATGTTAGCATCCACTCATTTCCATAAAGGCCAAGGTTATGGCTCAGCCGAGAAGGGGGCTCAAAGAGCCTGGTTAGAGTACAGTCAGGTGCCTAATCCTGGCTAATGGTGACTACTATTTTCTCACAGCCTCACTATCAAGATTTAATGAAAATAAATATCCCCATTTGTTCATACAGACAGACATGTATTACCAACTATTTACTAGCAAGAAAGCATAAATGAGCTTATATAAATTGTCCTACACACTGGATAAGGCCTTTTTAGGTGAGCAACGTATGAAAGGTAATTGAAATGGATACAGATATTCACTGCTGCTCCTCCGCACGCGGAGGAGCCGCACCGGACCGGGCGCTTGTTGTTCCCTTTTTTTTTACAAGTCCTTTCTATAGTAAAGTAAGAATAAGTAAACAGCAAACTCCCAAAGCAAGAATGAGTAGAGAAATGAGAAAGAACGAAGTAACGAACTTCCCCGCGAACTCTCCAATGCACTCTCCAACCAACCCACACCCACCATGCCGTCTCTCTCCTCCTATATAGTCCTCTCCACCAATCCCAACTCGGCTGCCCACACGCCGAGCACGCCGCTCTCCTCCAATCAGGAGCAAGTCCTACAGTTTATTAGCTGAACTGGAGGCAGCTGTGCGGAAGCTGTTTACTTCTCTCCCAGCGCCATGTTGTGGGAGAGCAGATGCATAGAATAAATCTTAATTCCAGTAACAGTATAGTCCGAATTGCTCCCCACAGATCCCCCTTTCTTTTTATTTTTTGGCGTTGATACGCGCCTGTGTAAAGTTCAGTGTGATCTTCATGCTATTGACTCTTGTTTGTCGTGCTACTTCAGATTTTGTTGAAAAATGTCCCGTATTCCAAAGATCCCAGGGATTGGTTATTCATTGTTTTCTTCCTCAAATGGAGTTTTCTTCTTCTAGATCTTCTGCTGGCAGGTTTATCAACCGAATTCTTCTCTCAGGGGTCCATATTGGTTGTGCCGCCCCCTGTGGAAAAAAACAAACGGCGCCTCGTACTCTTCTGAGTAAGGGGAACGGGCCTTTCCATTGGTTGTCCTGTAAATCCTTCCACATTACCCACTGTATTGATTCCTTATCAACTGATTGAGTATGCATTTCTGCAGGTGTTTTACCGTTCTTTTTCTTGTTCAAAAAATTAATTGTATAAAGAGCTAGGGCCAAGACATCCTTGTTGGATGTGGCCATTTCCCCTATTCCCCCTTTTTGTTTAATTATTAAATTTTTTAAATATAAGTGAGCGCGTTCTACCACAGCTTGCCCCTGTGGATTGTATGGAATACCGGTAATATGGGAGATTCCGAATTCTTTCAAAAATGCAGCAAAACGCTTTGATGTATACGCTGGGCCGTTATCCGTTTTGATCACATGAGGAACTCCCCAGGCTGCAAAAGCCTGCAAGCAGTGTTGGATTACTTGTTGTACTCCTTCTTTATTCATGGCTGTGGCCATAATTACACCTGAGTATGTATCTACAGTGACGTGAACACAGCTTTGTCGCCCAAAAGAGGGGATATGTGTAACGTCCATCTGCCAGATATGTCCTGGTTTAAGGCCACGGGGATTGGCTCCCGTAGGAATCTTTGGAACTATGGTAACAACGCACTTTTCACAGGATCTAATGATATCTTCTGCTTGCTTGCGGGGAATATTAAATTTAAAACTTAAAGTGTGGGTGTTAACATGCCATTTAGAGTGATATTCTTTAGCTTGTTCCAAAGCGGTGCATGCAAGCAAGAATCTTGAATAGTGATCTGCCATCATGTTTCCTCGAGTAAGTGGGCCAGGTAAATTAGAATGAGCTCTTATGTGGCCTATGTAAATAGCATGCTCTCTTTGATTTAATAACCCCTGAATTTCACTTAGATAAGAATAGACTGAGGAGGATTTAAGAATAAGGCACTGTGTAGCGAGCATCTGAACTGCATTCACCACATATGCACTATCAGACAAAATATTCATGGGTGCGCTCTCTCTGCGTAATACTGTTGCGATAATAGCTAATTCTGCATGTTGTGGAGAAGGGGATGCTGTTAAAACAAAATATCGTTGATTGTTAAATATAGCTGCTCCTGTTCCGCCTTTAGCTCCATCCGTAAATACGGTAACTGCCCCTTGAATTGGATCCCTTCGCACCTTCTGCACCCGTTTTATTGAAACCTGTGTGCAGAAGTTAACAAATGGATGGCGAGGGTAGTGATTGTCAATCTCTATTTGTAGAATGAGAACTATGTATGCCCATTGCCAGCATTCCCTTGTAAAGGCTTCTACTGCCTCTTGAGCAAAGGGAACTACACATCGCTTTGGAGTCTTCCCCGCCATTTCTGTCGCCTTTTTTATTGCTGTTAATATTAAATCGGCCACCGCAATGCCTTGGGTGTATAGTACACGCGGTGCATGTGAATGTGGGTATACAAACAACAAGGGTCCTCCTTGCCAAATGACTGCGAAGGGATACAGCTGTTCCATAAAAATTAATATTTCTAGGGCTTGTTGTGGATCACATCTTTCCATCTGCATTGCTTTAATTTGTTTTTCAATTTTCTGTAACGCCAAGCGGGCTTCTATTGTCAATCTACGAGGGGAATCAAGCTGGGCATCTCCTTCTAAAATATTGAATAATGGCATCATATCTTCGGTAGTTAATTTACAATAGGGCCTCAACCAATTTAAATTGCCACATAATTTTTGGAAGTCATTAAGGGTCTGTAACCCATCTATTGCAATTTCAAATTCTAATGGGGTTACCTTTTCAGAAGTTACTTTAAGTCCTAAGTACTGTACTACTTCCCCTTTTTGTATCTTCTCTGGCGCTACTTGTAACCCAACTTTTTCCAAATATAATAGCAGCAGCTTATATGCTTCCATTAGGTGACTTTCACTTTCAGCCGTTATTAACAAGTCATCCATGTAGTGTAAAATTTGTACTTTTGGGCACTGTTGTCGAACCGGCTCTACTGCCTGGTCAACATATAGCTGGCATATGGCAGGACTGTTAGTCATTCCTTGGGGAAGCACCTTCCATTCATATCTTTTGTCGGGACCTTGATGATTAATGGAAGGTACGGTGAAAGCAAACCTCTGAGTGTCTTGTTCATGTAGAGGTATGCTAAAAAAGCAGTCCTTCAGATCGAGTACTATTAGTGGCCAATGCTTTGGGATCATAGTAGGAACCGGGAGTCCGGGTTGCAATGCCCCCATGGGTTGCATCTGCTGATTAACAGCCCGTAAATCATGCAACAACCGGTATTTCCCTGATTTTTTCTTTATCACGAATATTGGCGTATTCCATGGGGAGGTTGATGGTTGCAAATGGCCTGCCTCTAATTGTTGTGATACTATATCATTTACCGCAGCCAGCTTTTCCTGGGTAAGGGGCCACTGTGGTATCCACTTTGGCTTGTTGTCCAGCCATGACAATGGCAGCGGCTGCATCTCAGTGGCCCCCACGAAAAACCCGTGTCCTGTCTTTTAAAATCGCCTTTGGGCTGGGCTAGGTCCCTTCTGCCTTCTCTGGAGCCTAATCCTCTCTCCGGATATCCCTTTTTATACATAATACGCCGTTCTGTAGAACTCTCCAATTGATCCTCATTTGTTAACGTCAGTCCCAATTGTTCTAAAATGTCTCTTCCCCATAATGTGATGGGGAGTGCACTAACATAAGGTTGCACATTTCCCTTGTTCCCTTCTTGATCCTGCCAATGAAGCACCTGAGCACTCCTTGATGGTGTCATGGCCGCACCTAGGCCTACTAAAGTATTATCTCCTGGCTGAAGGGGCCATGACTTCGGCCAATCATTTTCCGAAATTATACTTACATCCGCACCTGTGTCTAGCAGGCCCTGAATCGACTTTCCTCTAATGGTTAAGGTCCACAGAGGTCGATCTGCTAGAGATAGGGACAAGGCTGCAAATTTCTCCCCTTGGGGTCCATGAACATCCTGCGCTCCAATCATGATCAGTATTTGAGCCACAGGTTCTTCTGGTTTGATTTGAATAATACCCTTTGTAGATTGTATTAGCACTTTTAACTTATCAAAAGGTAATTGAATGACTCCGGTGATGACCATTAGGCCTCTCAAAGCATTTGTTTCTTTTCCTACGATTATTCCAAGTCCGTTATGCTCCGCTGAAATTGCTTCTGCCCTCACCTCTATGGCTTGTGGCCCCATTTGAGGTGTCAGTACCGAATATTCGGTGGCTCGTAACTCTGCGCGGTAAATATTTGGTTTTGGGACCGTGGCACCCACCGATTGTTTTGGCCCCGGGGTGCAGGGGCCCACATTCCGTTTTTTTGCTGTTGACCATATACACCTGATCTTCTTATGGGGCCCGGCTCATTTGGCATCCTCTGGGGATTGCCTGCGCTGTTTATTTTAAAGTAACATTCACTGACCCAATGATTTCCTCTTCTACAGCGTGGGCAAAGGCCTGGTCTTCTCGAGTTCTCTATGCCCTGCCGATCTCGGGCTGGAAATCTGGCCCTACATTCCCTCATTAGATGCCCTTCTCGACCACATCTAAAGCATATACGTCCCCTCATGTTCTGTCTAAATTGTCGGGTTACTGCTACTGCAGCATGTGATCCAGAAACTACATCATCCATGACATCCCTACAGATTTTCAAAAAGGTAGGGATGTCCTTATGCTGCCATGGTCTAAGAGCTTCCCGACATGTTTTATTGGCCTGTTCATACGCCAATCTTTTGACTAAGGGCATTGCTTCTTCCACGGTTTCGAAAATGTTTCCTGCTGCTTCCATTAATCGGTTCACGAAATCAGCGTAAGGTTCGGTAGGGCCCTGTACTATCTTAGTTAGGCTGTGTCTTACTTCTCCTTTTCTGGGTATCACCTTCCAGGCTCTTCTTGCTATCTCTCTCACCTGTAAGAGGACAGCTGTTGGTAATCGGGCCTGCTCATCGGGACAGGCAAATCGCCCTTCTCCATTTAACATTTCCTCATCCCATGCTTGATTCCCTGTTTGATAGTTCTGCTTTGAATATTCTCGCGCAAATTCTTTATAGGCAGCTAACCACAAGAGGAAGTCACCCCCGCCTAACACCGCCTTTACTAAGTTTCTCCAATCCTCAGGTATTAGGCCTTGCTGCCCGATGTTATCAAGGATTGCCTGAGTGTAACTTGCATGGGGCCCATACAATTGTACTGATTGCTGCAACTCTTTAAGTAATTTATGGTCAAGAGGCGTCCATCCCCTGTTTCCCTGTGGATCCTGAATTACAGGAAACACCTGGCCTGGTTCCTGGTACTGCTCCCAAGCAGGTTTTCTATAAACAGCTCCCCTTTGCTTGTTTTCGGTTCTTGGCCTTTCTAGCTCCTCCTGCATACCTACTCCCTCCATCACTCCTTCTTCCTCCCACTCTTCTTCAATCTCATATGGAAAAAAGGGGCTTTTCTTTACAGGAGGAAACTTTGGTAGTACCAATGGGCGATACCGGGGTGGTGATTCATCCTTTGTGGTTGAATTTGCCAGCCTTGTATGGCCAGGCATCTCTCTCGGGGGCGAGGTTCCCTCCTCAGCTTCCTTCTCCCCCCCATAAGCTTCCTGGCTCTCTAAATCATTCTTTGATTTTCTTCTCACTTGTTCGTTACAATAGTTGCTCGCCTGGCTGCCCTGCCATAATTCTTCCTGCATTTCACTCCCCTCATTAAGCAACAACTCGATCCCTTCCGTGGGGTTCTGAAGCACCTGATCAACGAGTTGCCACAGCTTCAGCACTTCTATCGGTTCCCCAGCCTCGCGCATTTTCCGTCCCACCTGCCTCCACTGCTGTGGAAACCAGGGGGACGTCTCTACGATTGCTCTTACGAATGCATGAATTTTCCTCCCCCCTCGTTTCCCTTGCTTAGAGGAAAAGCTGCGACGAGGTGGGGAGTAGGAAGAGAGAGAGAGAGAAACCATATTTAGCCCATGGATGATCTTTAGGGAGAAACAGAGGATGGTGCCCAGGAGGAGGAAGAGGTAGCCAGTGGGCAAAGAGTAGCCAAAGAACTCCATTGTCTGTACCGTCTGTGACATGTTGGAGCAGTGAGCGTAATGGAAGACTGAGTCTCCCAGACGTTCCCAGTTAATACCTCCTTCCTAGCTTCTAATTTTCTTCCCCCGCGGCTTTTTTTCTAGGTTCTGACTAGCTTTTCACCGGCACTCTTTCCGTCCGGCCTTCCCCTAGGCTCTTTGCTAGTCTCTCTCTCCAGTAATTTCCCACTTCTTCCCGGTCTTTCCCTCCTAGGTTTCCTATCCGAGTCACGGCACCACTTGCTGCTCCTCCGCACGCGGAGGAGCCGCACCGGACCGGGCGCTTGTTGTTCCCTTTTTTTTTACAAGTCCTTTCTATAGTAAAGTAAGAATAAGTAAACAGCAAACTCCCAAAGCAAGAATGAGTAGAGAAATGAGAAAGAACGAAGTAACGAACTTCCCCGCGAACTCTCCAATGCACTCTCCAACCAACCCACACCCACCATGCCGTCTCTCTCCTCCTATATAGTCCTCTCCACCAATCCCAACTCGGCTGCCCACACGCCGAGCACGCCGCTCTCCTCCAATCAGGAGCAAGTCCTACAGTTTATTAGCTGAACTGGAGGCAGCTGTGAGGAAGCTGTTTACTTCTCTCCCAGCGCCATGTTGTGGGAGAGCAGATGCATAGAATAAATCTTAATTCCAGTAACAGTATAGTCCGAATTGCTCCCCACAATTCACAAAGCAGGAATCTATGAGGACACATAAAACAGATCATGAAAAATGGAATTAAAAGGAAAGTTTATGTTGATACAAAAAAAATGAAGCTCATGAATATTCTATCACAATATGTATTTTCTACAAAATTTTAAAGAACTCTTTATGCTTTGTTTTCAAAAAAATTTCACACCAAAATAAACTTTTAGTTTTTACACTGAAATAAACTGATCTTTTATTTCTGTTTTCCGTGAACTTTTTGAAGTTTTTTCATATTTCTTTTTTTTTCAATCATGTGAAAGAGAGAGAGAGGCACAAATAGAGGGAGAGGGAGATTATCCATCTACTACTTCACTCCCCAAAGCCAGAATTGGCCCAGGCCAAAGCCAGAAACCTAATAGAAGAACTCAATCCAAGAATCCCTGATGGGTGGCAGTGATCCAAGTATGTGAGCCATCATCACCACTACCCATGTTGTGTACATCAGCAAGAAGTTGGATTGGAAACACAGTAGCCAGTACTTAAACCAGGCACTCCAATACATTGGCCACTTAACCACTGCAACAAACATCTGCCTCAAAACTGATCCTTTAATTCTACTTTCTCCACAACTGTTTTGAAGTACTAGTACTTAGATGACACCATTTAATCAGAAATTAATATTTACACTGCCAATCAATTAAGGAGTCAAACTTTAACTGTCATCCTTACAAAGACCACTGAAGGCTTCCATGGATAATTACAACTTATTCACAAAATGATAGAAAGGAGTCTACAGTATTTTTGCCAATTTATATTTTCAAATACAGTTAATTTTTATAGGTTATTTATTTATTTACAAGTCAGAGTTAGAGAGAGAGAAAGCAATCTTCTATCCACTGGTTCACTCCCCAGATGGTTGCAATGCTCAGCGCTGGGGCAAGACTGAAGCCAGGAGCCAGAAGCATTTTTCAGGTGTCCCACAAGGATAGCAGGGATCCAAGCACTTGGGCCATCTTCCACTGCTTTTCCCAGGCCACTAGCAGGGAGTGGGTCAGAGTGGAGCAGCCAGGACTCGAATTGGTGCCCATATAGGATGCCGGCTTCTCAAGCAGCAGCTTTATCTGCTGTGTCACAATGCCAGCCAGTAACATACAGTTAATTATACCAGCAACAGCCAAAGCCTCTTTCTAACATCAATAATGCTAATCACAAACACAAGATTCAGCAAAGGAACCACAAAGTCAGTCAACATGCTAATTCAGTGTATCAGCAGTTGATCAAAGGACTATGGAATGGAACAGAGGCCATACAGAATCTGCCACCTGCCTCACCTTGGCTGTGCTGCCCTGCAAGCCCATTTGGGACACATCTCTTTGGACCTCATTTTCCTCATCCAGAAAATAAAGGAATCTACGTAGGTGAAATTTCAAATATTTGACCCAGAGAACCTTAGTGTATTCTGGAAGAGCTCCATAAATCCTACAAAGCTGTGGTGCACACTGACCAATATTTGACAGAGTACAACCTAGTGCTACCATAATAAGTTGTTTTTAGTCAGCTCTCATAACAAAGTTGCTCTAATCATGTCTATAAATGATATAGAAGTAGTTTGTAAATATGTGATTGAGAAGGTAAGTTGTGGCTAAACAATTTTTTTTAGTTTAGGCCTGGGGCTGGCACTGTGATGTAGGCGGTAAAGCCACCGCCTATAGTGCCAGCATCCCATATGGGTGCCAGTTCGAGACCCAGCTGCTCCACTTCTGATCCAGCTCTCAGCTATAGCCTGGAAAAGCAATAGAAGATGGCCCAAGTCCTTGGACCCCTACACCCATGTGAGAGACCTGGAAGAAGCTCCTGGCTCCTGGTTTTGGATTGGCACAGCTCCGGCCATTGCAGCCAATTAGGGAGTGAACCAGTGGGTGAAAGTCCTCTCTCTCTCTCTCTCTCTTTCTCTGCCTCTCAGACTTTCAAATAAATAACTCACTGTAATTCAGTGTGTAACTCAGACTTTCAAATAAATAAATCTTCAATAAAAAATGTAGGCCTAAGCATATCAACCCATATAAAATTATGTGAAGAAGGATACAACTGTGGGACACAGGTAAGGCACTCATGGTAAGGCCAGAAAAGGATTCAGGGTGGTACTCTTATCCCACTCTAATTGTCAGTTATACAATAGAAAGGGAATGAATTCTTCATGTTTTGTGCACTTACTGTAAATTCCACTTAATATTTGACTTAATTTTTGAACTTTTATTTAATAAATATAAATTATAGTAGCTTTTCCCCCCATAACCTCCCTCCCACTCACAACCTTTCCATCTCCCGCTCCCTCTCCCATCCCATTCACATCAAGATTCATTTTCAATTCTCTTTATATACAGAAGACCAACCTAGTATATACTAAGTAAAGATTTCAACAGTTTGTACCCACACAGAAACACAAAGTGTAAAGTAATGTTTGAGTACTAGTTATACCGTTAATTCATATAGTACAACACATTAAGAACAGAGATCCAACATGGAGAGTAAGTGCACAGTGACTCCTGTTGTTGATTTAACATATGACACTCTTACTCACGGCATCAGTAATCACCCAAGGCTCTCGTCATGAGTTGCCAAGGCTATGGAAGCCTCTTGAGTTCACCAACTCTGATCTTATGCAGACTCATAGAATGTCAGATGTCCTAAACAGCACTCTGGCCTCAGAATCAACCCTTAAGGCTTTGGATCTGGCTAAAAAGCCCATGAGAGTATTTCAGGCATGGTAAGCCAAGACACTCCCCAGATGGCCACAATGGTCAGGGCTGGACAAGGCTGAAGACAGGAGCCAGGAGCTTCATTTGGGACTCCCACATCAGTGGCAGGCACCAAGCACTTGGTCCATCCTCTGCTGCTTTCCCAGGCATATTAGCAGGGTTCTGGGTTGGAAGGGGAGCAGCCTGGGCAAAAACCAGTGCCCATATGGTATGCCAGCATCACAGGCAGCAGCTTAACCCACTACACCACAACAGTGTTGGCCCCACAGCAGCATGTTAACCACTACACCAAAGTTCCACCCTTTTTATTTTTAATTTTTCGAAAAGATATTTTTTACTTATCTGAAAGGTAGAATTACAGAGAGAGAAAGGGAGAGAGATGGATAGAAAGGTCTTCCATTCACTGGTTCCCTCCCCAGATGGCCACAACAGCTGAAGCTGGGCTGATCCTAAGCCAGGAGCTGGGAGCTTCCTCTGGGTCTTCCATGCAGGTTCAGGGGCCCAAGAACTTGGGCCATCTTCCACTGCTTTCCCAGGCCTCACAGTCATCCATACAGAATGTCGGTGTCACAGGCAGAGGCATAGCCTACCATGCCCAAGAGCTGGCCCCCACCGTTTTCATTTTAATGATAACGTTATTCTAAGTATTGTGTGCTCCCTGTCTCTTGCCATGTGTTGCCCTGCACCACCTCAGGACGCTGACAGAAGCAACATTTCATCAGAGGCTTGAACCAGTGGGGTCCAAAAACCTCTTTTCTTCGTAAAGTGCCTAACCTCAGGTATTTCATTATAGTAACAAATATCTAACACACCAGATATGAAGAATAATTTCCTCTAAAGCTGAAAATGAATATGGACTGCTGGCTAAAAATGAAGTTTCAAATAAGATTTGTTGATGTATAAGGTGAATTGATGAGGCTCAGTTAAATTGTCACATTATCTGAGAATCATCAGCAAATTCTTCTGTCAATATTGATTCTGCTGCTGAAAGAAAAATCAGAGAGCTTCAAAGCATAAAAATGGCCCTACCCACTAGTGCTCTTTGAAGGTGGAGGAGGTAATATAAGGGGCCAGTGGCCTTAAGCTGAGTAAGGCACCAAGAAGACAGCAAACAAGGAGAAAGATCTTAGTCCTGGAGTCGCAGGAGCTGAACTCTGTCAAAAGTCTGGATGAGTTTAAAAGCAGGTTTTCATTCAGAGCCTCCTGACAAGAACCCAGTTAGCAATATAATTACCACTTTATGAGACCCATAATGGAGAAACCAGGTAAGTGCACCTGGAATTCTTAACTATAGTACTGTGAAATAGGGGCCAGTATTCACAGACTGGGTTAAGCCACTGCCTATGACACCAGCATCTCATGAGGTCCCAGCTGCTGCACTTCCTGTCCAGATCCCTGATAATGTACCTGGGAAAGCAGTAGAAGGTGGTCCAAGTACTTGGGCCCCTGCACCCAAATGCAAGACCCAGGTGGAGTTCCAAGCTTCTAACTTCAGTCTGGCCTAGCTCTGGCAGTTGTGGTCATTTGTGCACTAAATCAATGGACAGATGGTACCCCTCTCTCTCTATCTATCTCATTGTATGTGTGTGTGTGTGTGTGTGTAAAACTCTGTCGTGCAAAAAATAAATCTTTTTAAAAACTGAGACAATAAATGTGATCGTTTTAAACCACTAATTTTAAGGTAATTTGTTATGGAAATAATAGGAAACTCATACAATGCCCTTAACACTCTCAACTGAGCTTTTCTTCCATGTGTCCTGTCCCAAAGATAGCCACCACTTTCCTCCACAAAGAACACACTTTCTTTACACTATTGCTTCCTTGCATTTTGTAGTCTCATCATTGATATAGTGAGGTCCCAGACATTATCTAGCCTTTCCCAACTTCTTAAAAAAATCAACATATCTGCTTAGTCACTTAGCCTACCACGTCCCCGTCCATCCCCTTCTTTTCCTTACAATGTGCCGATGAAGGAACACAGGCTATGTAATGTAGAGCTTTTCTCAGTGGCGATTTTGTTGGTTGCATATTCTCAGTGCAGCTCAGCAAGCTTCTCTGCCTTTTCTACTGCCCAAAAATTGGCAGCTTGATCATTCTCACGTTGGATCACTTTGGCAAGACTAGAGGTGGTAATATATTCTTTCTTCATATAACTCTTTTTTCAGTCTTTCCAAATGGATAATTCAAGAATACAGCACAGGAGTCAGAATATTATCTAGTAATTAAGACACCACTCAGGATGCATGCATCCCATATCAAGTACCTGTGTTTGAACCCAAGCTCCAGTTCCTGACTCCAGCTTCCTGTTTGTGCACATCTTGAGAGTCAGTAATAATGGCTCAGTTGCTTGGGTCCTTGTCACCCACATAGGAGACCTGAACTGAGTCCCTAGATTCTAAATGCAGTCTACCTAGCCCTGGTTATTGTAGACTTAAGGGGAATGAATCAGTGGGTAGGAGCACTCACTCTCTTTCTTCCTTTATCTCTCTGTGCTAAATAGAAAGAATAGAATAGAATAGAATAGAACATGGTGATTAAACTTGTAAGAACCAAAATTACAGAAATTAGTTAAAATCTACCTTTAATTAAAAATGCTGTATCACCAAGGTTATTCACAATATTATTGGTCTCTAGGAATCCTTTCAATCCTGATCCTTCTATGGTTCCACATATGTTATAAACTCATTTCAGCAAACATTTCAGGTACCCACCAGCTGCTAGTGGAAGGGAAAGAAAGGGAAAAATGGAGAATAATCTGAAGGAATTGTCCTCAAGAAATGTAATTCTATTGTACAGAAGACGGTAGTGAAATGGTGCCATCTTATCTAAAATCACCATCTCAAACCCTGGACGCCATCTTGGGCTCTAGCCCAACTACCGACTCCTATAGTAGGTTCTCCAGGACCCAGCCTGGCTTACTAGGAGTCAGGTGACCAAATGGCCCAACCATAAGTGGCAGTCCCACCCCGACTCTAACAGGTTTAGCTGTTCCCAATCCCTCATCCCTGTGTATCTATATCAAGGCCTGTTTCCTGGTCCAGTCCCTCTTTTTCATTCCCTCCTCCACCCTGACAAGTTTCTCCTGTCAATAAACCCCTTCCTTATTCTGGTGTTTGGTGTGTTTTGTGGTGGCCTTTCAGAAGACATAACTCAGTAATTAAAATAAAATATTGAAATGTATTCAATAATTAAAATTATGTCTTAGAAATATGTCTATATACACATACCATATGTACTTTTCTTTAGGGAAAGTAGAAACAAGTAGTATAATATAGGACAGTATTCTTTTTATATACCAAAATAATTTTTAAATGAATTCTGAAACTAAACAGAAAAGTCTAAATGAAGACAAGACAAAATGCTACTGGTATGTTTTATACATTTAAAAAATTTTCATATCATAGATATCAATAAATCATTTGAATATTAATTTTCAATTTTGATAAGTTACATTTAAATGTATGTGTTCTGTATAAAAACATAAATATTTATAGCAGCATTATTCATAATAGTTAAAAATAAAAACCACATTAATGTCACAAATTATGAATGGATAAATAAAATTGGTATATCCAAACAATGGAATATTATTCTATACATAAATGGGTTGAAGCCATGATATATCTACAATATGATGAATTAGAAAACATTGTTCTATACCTTTCTCTGAAGGGAGGAGAGAACTTCCACTTTGACTATGACCTTGTCTAAATATGATTAGAGTTGGCAAACTCGAAAGACCTCCATAACCTTGGCAACTCATGACTAGAGTCTAGGGTGATTACTGATGCCATAAATAAGAGTGTCAATTTGTTAAGTCAACAACAGGAGTCACTGTGCACTTACTCCTCATGTAGGATCTCTGTCCTAAGTGTTTTGTACATTGTGATTTAATGATATAACTAGTACTCAAATAGTATTTTACACTTTGTTTTTCTGTGTGGGTGCAAACTGTTGAAAGCTTTACTTAATGTATGCTAAATTGATCTTCTGTATATAAAGAGAATTGAAAATGAATCTTGATGTGAATGGAAGGGGAGAGGGAGCGGAAGAGGGGAGGGTTGTGGGTGGGAGGGAAGTTGTGGGGGGGGGGAAGCCATTGTAATCCATAAGCTGTCCTTTGGAAATTTATATTCTTCAAATAAAAGTTAAAAAAAAGAAAACATTGTTCTAAGTGAAAGAAGCCAGTTATGAAAAGACATTTTTATGCATCCATTCATGTGAAATGTCCACAACAGGCAAATCTATAGAGGTGGACAGTAAGTTGGTGTTTTGCCAGAGGCAGGGGTTAGAGGGAAGAATGGAGACTGACTGCTAATGAGTACTGGGTTTCTTTGTGGGGTGATGAAAATGTTCTGGAATTAGATGGTGGTAACTGCACAACCTTGTGAAACTACTATAATCCATTTACATGTATATTTTAAAGATATTATATGGCAGTGATTATATACCCAGTAAAAATGAAAAAACTGTATAATGTGGGCAGTAACATAATTCATTCAACAAATATTTAGGTTTTATAAAAATCTATACAAAGAGAAGATGGGGGAAACCAGAAAAATGGCATTTTCCAGGGAAACAGTGACTTGATCAGCCCTTGTCCTGACTGTCAATGAACAACTTAATACTTTATCCCTTTTAGTATTTTTTTTTGTTCTACCTAATACTATTGGTTGAACTATTTAATTAACATATAATTATTCATAGGTGTTTAAATTTTAACTGAAAAGTGATCCCTGTTAAATATAAGAGTGGGGAAAAGAGAGAGAGAGAGGGAGGAGATGTGCAGTTTGGGACATGCTCAATCAGACTTGCCCCAAAGGGTAGAGATAGAAATGTGCCAGGGGATTTCAATTCAATCCCATCAAGGTGGCATGTACCAATGACATCTCACTAGTGAAAGTGATCAGTTTCAGCTCACAACTGATCATAATGATAGGATTAAGAGTCAAAGGGATCACACAAACAAGACTAGTGTCTGCTAATACTAACTGATAGAATTAAAAAGGAGATAAGGATCCAACATGGGAAGTGGGATACACAGCAGACTCATAGAATGGCAGTTGTCTTACACAGCGCTCTGGCCTCAGAATCAGCCCTTAAAGCATTTGGATCTGGCTGAAGAGCCCATGAGAGTATTTTAGGCATGGAAAGCCAAGACACCCAGGGGAAAAAAAAAAAAAAAACTGAATGAAAGATCTCTGCGAGTGAGATCCCAGTGGGAAGAACAGGTCATCAAAGAAGGAGGTACCTTTCTCTGAAGGGAGGAGAGAACTTCCACTTTGACCATGGCCTTGTCTAAATATGATCAGAGTCGGTGAACTCAGGGGGCTTCCATAGCCTTGGCAGCTCATGACAAGAGCCTAGGGTGATTACTGATGCCATAAACAAGAGTGTCAATTTGTTAAGTCAACAACAGGAGTCAGTGTGCATTTACTCCCCATGTAGGATCTCTGTCCTTAATGTGTTGTACAATGTGAATTAATGCTGTAACTAATACTCAAACAGTACTTTACACTTTGTGTTTCTGTGTGGGTGTAACCTGTTGAAATATTTACTTAATATATACTAAACTGATCTTCTGTATATAAAGAGAATTGAAAATGAATCTTGATGTGAATGGAATGGGAGAGGGAGCAGGAGAAGGGAGGGTTGCGGGTGGGAGGGAAGTTACAGGGAGGAAAAAGCCATTGTAATCCAATAGTTGTACTTTGGAAATTTATATTTATTAAATAGAAGTTTAAAAAAGAGAGACATAGACTATAATAAATAGTAATGGGGGACTTCAGTACCCCACTTTCTGCAACAGACAGCTGAAATAGACAGAAATTCAGCAAGGAAATGACAGTCAATTAACACGGTAGACCAAATGGACCTAATAGATATCTACAGAATTTTTCATCCTACAGTTGTAGAAAACATATTCTTTGCACCAATGCAATGAACTTTCCCTAGGATAGACCACATGCTAGGTCATAAAGCAAGTCTCAGCAAATTCAAAAAATCAAAATCATATAATGCATATTCTCTGACCACAATGGAAAGAAGCTGGAAATCAACAAATCAAGAATCTCTAGAACATATGCAAATACATGGAGACTGAACTACGTGCTCCTAAATGAAGAGTAGATCATAGAAAAAATCAAAAGAGAAATTTAAAAATTTATGGAAATGAATGAAGATGACAATACAATTTATCAAAACTTACGAGATGAAGTAAAAGCAATGTTAAGAAGAAAGTTTATAGAAATTGGAGCCTGCTTCAAGAAACTGGAAAGGCACCATATAAGTGAGCTATCAATGCATCTAAAGAACCTGAAAAGCAACATCAAATCAAACACAATATTAGTAGATTAAAAGAAATTATTAAAATTGGAGAAGAAATAAACAAAATGGAAACAAAAATTCAAAATATCAATGAAAAAGTTTAAAAAATTATATACCATTGGCCTAAAAACTAAAAAAATTGAGGGTGGAGACTCAAATAAATTAAAGAAAAGGGAAATATAACAACAGATACCACAGAAATTAAAGAGTCATTAGGAATTACTGCAAAGAGCTGTATACCAACAATTTGGGAAACATAGAAGATATGGATTGATTCCTGGGCACATAAAACCTTCCAAAATTCTGCCATGAAGATGTAGAAAACTGAAACATACCAATAACTGAGACAAAAACTGAAGCAGTAATAAAGACCCCTCCCAAAATGAAGAACCCAGTAGCAAAAGGCTTCAGCTCAATTCTACCAGACATTTAAAGAAGAACTAACTCCACTTCTTCTCAAGCTATTCAAAACAATTCAAAGGGAGGCAATCCTCCTAAATTCCTTCTATGAAGCCAGCATCATTAATTCCAAAATCCGAAAGAGATGCAACAGAAAGAGAACTACAAACCAATTTCCCTGATAAACATACACACAAAAATCCTCAACAAAATACTAGCCAATCAAATCCAGTAGCACAGCAGTAAGATCATTCACTTGGACAAAGTGAAATTTATCCCTAGAATGTAGAGATAGTTCAACATTCACAAATCAAACAATGTGATACACTATTTTAACAAATTGAAGAACAAAAATCATATGATTACCTCAATAGGTACAGAGAAAACATTTGATAAAATACAACATCTGTTCATGATGAAAAGCTTAAGCAAATTGGGTATAAAAGGAACATCCCTCAACACAATCAAGGAAATTTATGAAAAACCTACAGCCAGAATCCTGTTGAATGGGGAAATGGTGGAAGCATTCCTACTAATGCCTGGAACCAGACGAGGGTGCTCACTCTCACCATTGCTATTTCAAATAGTCCTGGAAGTTTTAGCCACAGTAATTATGTTAGAAAAAGAAATCAAAGGAATACAAATTGGGAAGGAGGAAGTCAAACTATCCCTATTTGCAGATGACATGTTTATATATATTAGAGATACAAAAGACTCCACTAAGAGACTATGGAACTCATAAAAGGGTTTGGTGAAGTGGCAATATATAAAAATAAAACTAAAAAATCAATAGCCTTTATATACACAATGTCATGGCTGAGAAAAAACTTCTAAGTTCAATCCCACTCAAAATATCTACAAAAAATCAAATACCTTGGAATCAATTTAACCAAGGACATCAAAGATCTCTATAATGAAAATTAGAAACATTATAGAAAGAAATAGAAGAAGACAACAAATAATGGAAAAGTCTTCCATGTTCATGGGTTGAAAGAATCAATATCATCAAAATGTCCATATTACTGAGAGCAATTTTCATATTCAATGTGATACCAATCAAAATACCAAATACATTCTTCTTCGATATAGAAAAATCAATGCTTAAAATTCATATGGAAACACAGGAGGCCCTGAATAGCTAAAGCAATCCTATATAACAAAAACAAAGCGAGAGGCATCACAATACCAGATTTCAAGACATATTACAGGGTAGATATAATCAAAACTGGCACAAAGACAGATGCGAAGACAAATGGAACAGAAGAGAAACCCCAGAAATGAATTCACACATCCACAACCAACTTATCTTTGACAAAGTAGCTAAAATCAATCCTTGGAGCAAGTACAGTCTGAAAATAAATTGTGCTGTGGAGAGGGTGGTGCTGTGGCCTAGTGGGTAAAGTCACCACCTACAGTGCTGGCCTCCCATATGGATGCCGGCTCCAGTCCCAGCTGGTTCCACTTCTAATCCAGCTCTCTGCTATGGCCTGGGAAAGCAGTAGAAGCTGGCCCAAGTCCTTAGACCCCTGCACCCACATGGGTGATCTGGAAGAGGTGCCTGGCTCCTGGCTTCAGATCTGCACAGCTCTCATTGCACCCAATTGGGGAGTGAACCAGAGGAGGAAGACTTTCTGTCTCCCTCCCTCTCTCCCTCCCTTTCTCTCTCTCTCTCGCTCTCTCTGCCATTTCTCCTCTCTCTGTCTAACTCTTTCAACTAAATAAGTAGATCTTTGGCTGGCACTGCAGCCCAATAGGCTAATCCTCTGCCTGCGGCACCAGCACACCAAGTTCTAGTCCTGGTCGAGGCGCCAGATTCTGTCCTTGTTGCCCCTCTTCCAGTCCTGCTTTCTGCTGTGACCCGGGAGTGCAGTGAAGGATGGGCCAAGTCCTTGGGCCCTGCACCCTCATGGGAGACCAGGAGAAGCACCTGGCTCCTGGCTTCGGGTCAGCACGGTGCACTGGCCACAGCATGCTGGCCACAGCAGCCACTGGAGAGTGAACCAATGGAAAAGGAATACCTTTCTCTCTGTCTCTCTCTCACACTGTCCACTCTGCCTGTCAAAAATAAAATAAAAATAAAAAATAAGTAGATCTTTAAAATAAATAAATAAATTGTGCTGGGAAAACTGGATCTCTGCATGCAAAAGTTTGAAATAAGACCCCTATCTTACAGATTACTCAAAAATCCACTCAAAAATGCATCAAAGACCAAATCTATGACCAACCATCAAATTATCAGAGAACATTGGGGAAACCCTGCAAGACATTTCCATAAGCAAAGACTTCTTGGAAAAAGTCCCCAGAAGTGCAGGACATCAAATCCAAAATTGACAAATGGGATTACATTAAATTGAGAAGCTTCTGTACTGCAAAAGAAACACTCAGCAAAGTGAAGTCAACCAACAGAATGGGAAACAATGTTTTCAAACTATGCAACTGATAAAGCATTAACATGCAGAATATATGCAGTGTTAAAGAAAATAAACAACAAGTAAACAATCCAGTTAAGAAATAGGCAACAGACTCAAATGGGCATTTTTCAAAAGAGGAAATCCAAATGGCCAACAGACACATGAAAAAATGCTCAGGATAACTAGCTATCAGGGAAATGTAAACCAAAATGACAATGAGGTTTCACCTTACTCCCATTAGAATGGCTTGATATAAAAATCAACAAACAAATGCTGGAGAGGATGTGGGGGAAAGATATCCTAATCCACTGTTGGTGATAATGTGGACTGGTGTAGCCACTGTGGAAACAGCATGGAGATATTTCAGAAACCTAGATACTGTCCTGACATATGCTCCAGACAATCAACTCCTGGAAATTTACCCAAAGGAAATGAAATCAGCATATGAAAGAGTTATCTATACCCCCATGTTTATTACAGCTTCATTCCCAATAGCTAGGAAATGGAATCAACCCAAATGCCCATCAGCTGAAGACTGGATAAAGAAATTGTGGAAAATATACACCATGGAATACTATACAGCAATTAAAAAAAGTGAAATCCTGTCATTTGCAACAAAAGGGATGTAACTGGAAAACATTATACTTAATGAAATAAGCCAGTCCCGAAAAAGCAAATGGCATATATTCTCCCCGACCTGTGGTAACTAATAGAGTACCTAAAAGGTAATCTGTAGAAGTGAAGTTGACACTTTGAGATGCGATGACTTTGAACAGCCTTTGTCTTGACTGTTGGGGAACAGTTTTTTTTCCATGCTATTTGTTGAACTCTTTACTTAGAGTATGGTTAATTTCATGTGTACAAAATTAGTTGAAAATATATCTCAGTAAACATTAAGAATGGGAATAGGATAGGAAGGAGGATGATGAGTGGGAGTGAAAGTGGGAAGGAGGATACGGCAACAAGAATCACTATGTTCTTAAAGTTGTATTTATGAAATACATGAAGTTTGTATACCTTAAATAAAAGGTTTCTAGGTAATAATAAAAAAGGTTAGAATCCAATCAGACAAAAAAAGAGAAAAGAATTTAAAAGAATGAAGAAAGTCTATGTAAAATATACCATTAAATGACCAAATATTCATATGTTAAGTACTCCTGAAAGGGAAGAAAAATAAAAAGGCATTAAAAACTTGCTAAATGAAATATTTGAAAATTTCCCAGGTCTTAAAAGAGACATGGACATCCAGACATGAGAATCTCAAAGAATTCCAAGCAGACTCAACCAAAAAATTTCTTTTCCAAAACATATCATTGTCAAATTGTCAAAAGTTAAAGACAAGGAAAGAATCGTAAAGGCAGAAAAAGCATCAAGTCACATGTAGAGGAAAATCAATTAGATTAATATCAGACTTCACAACAGAAACCCTACAGGCCAGAAGAGAGTGGGATGATATATTCAAGATCTTAAAAGAAAAAAATACTTCCAACCCTGTCGCTGCCCCTCTTCGTGGAGGAACGACACTAAGCCCTGCCTAGGCTTCAAATCCGAGTCACGGCACCATTATGTCGCTCCCCGTCTTCGTGGAGGAACGACACAGGACCCTGCGCTGTTCTTTTGTCTGCTCGGCCCTCCCCGGGTTTGCTGCTGGTTCTTCCTGGGTTGGCTACCGTCCCTTCCACCTCCGTGGAAGGGTGGTTCCCCCTAGCCACTTTCCCCACTTCCGCGGGGGAGCAGCATACCGCCGGCCGGCCGGCTCTCTCGGGGGCTGCACAGGTGTTCCTTCAGATAGATGTTCCCTTTAGATGTTCCTTCGTGCATGCCGTCTCTCTCCTCCTTTATAGTCCTCCTCCGCCAATCCCAACTCGGCTGCCCACACGCCGAGTACGCTGCTCTCCAATCAGGAGCAAGTCCTACAGTTTATTGGTTGAACTGGAGGCAGCTGTGCAGAAGCTGTTTACTTCTCTCCCAGCGCCATATTGTGGGAGAGCAGATGCATAGAATAAGTCTTAATTCCAGTAACTCAGTCCAGTCCGGGCTGCTCCCCACACAACCCAGAATATTATATCCAGCAAAGCTATCCTGTAAAAATGAGGAAAAAATAAAGTATTTTCCAAATAAGCAAAAACAGAGAATTCACTGCCACCAGACCAGCCTTACAAGAAATACTGGGGGTCGGCGCTGTGGCGTAGTGGATAGAGTTGCCACCTGCAGTGCCTGCATCCCATATCAGCACTGGTTCAAGTCCCTGCTGCTCCAATTCCAAACCAGCTCCCACGTGGGAGAACCAGAGGAGGCACAGCTCCAGCCATTGCGGCCATTTGGGGAGTGAACCAGCGGTTGGAAAATGTGCCTCTCTCGCACGCTCACTCTCTCCCTTTCTCCCTCTCTCTCTCCCTCTCTCTCTCTCTCTCTCTCTCTGCCTCTGCCTCTCTATAACTCTGCCTTTCAAATAAATAACTCTTTTTTAAAAAGGACATTGAAAGATTCTATTCAGCAAGAAAACATAAGAATCATAAACATATATGCACACAACACAAGATGACCCAGACATAAGCAGTAAATACTATTAGATCTAAAGACAGAGATAGACTCCAATACAGTTATAGTGGGCGACTTAAACACCCCACTCTCATCAATGGACAGATCATCCAGACCAAAAAAATCAGTAAAGATACATCAGAGTTGAAACACAATCAAGCAAATGAACCTAACAGACATTTACAGTACATTTCACCCAACAGCTACAGAATACAAATTCTCATTAGCACATGGAACATTTTCTAGGATAGACCACGTATTAGGCCACATATCCAGTCTCAGCAAATTTAAAAAGATTGAAATCATATATTTTATCTTCTCGGACCATAAAGGAGTAAAACTAGAAATCAACAATGAGAAAAACAACGGAATACTCATAAATACTTGGAAATTAAACAACATGCTACTGAATGATCAATGGACCATTGAAGAAATTGAAAAGAAAATCAAAATCTTTCTTGAAATAAATGAAAATGAAAACAACATATCAAAATCTGTGAGAGGACTATCAGAAATGTTT
This sequence comes from Oryctolagus cuniculus, assembly GCF_051225735.1. Lineage (NCBI taxonomy): Eukaryota > Metazoa > Chordata > Mammalia > Lagomorpha > Leporidae > Oryctolagus > Oryctolagus cuniculus. The sequence goes on along the minus strand of NC_142870.1, from coordinate 17,095,433 downwards.
GACAAAGAACTGAAAAAACAGCAAAAACTCCATAGGACAGAAGGAGAGAGGGCAGGGACATCACTGCAGCCAACCACATGGTGAAGCCAGCTGCCCACTGTGAGCCACAATCATTCCACAACAAGGGAGGAAGAAATCATCTCTTGTCCCTCTGCCCACAGTTTTAGCTGAGAAGGAATTCCACAGGCACCTACTGGCTTTTACTTCAGCCTGGAAAGCAACTACCAGGCTTGGAGCAAGGAAGTTGAACTGCTTCTTCCCCTCCCCTACTCCTGCAGAGCACCATACTCAGCAATAAAAAGTCAGGCAGTGGTCCTGTGTTCCCCTCCTTCCAGTATCAGAATCAGCATCAGGATACACCATCTTCTTATGGAGAAATAAGAGGAGACTACAGCAACCCGTGTCACTGGGGATATTGCCTGTGAGAGAACCCTGGGGACCACCAGGACTCTGAACATGGCCTGCAGCACTAGCTAGTGACAGGGTGCCCACCTAAACCCATGAAGCAAGACCACATTGTCTGTTTTCCATCCCCTCCACAAGGGCTCCCAGGAAATATGCCATCTTAAAAGGAAAGTACAAGCTGCCAGCCACGCAAGTACAGCTCCTGCATGTGTGACTAGCGGGTTATATCTGAGGGAAAAATCTGCGGTCTCCACTGACCTTGAGTCTGTCCTGGAGAGTTGGAAGGGGGCAGGACACCCACTTAAGCCTGTGAGGTGCACCCTCCTCATGTATCACCGGTGCCTGTATTTAAACTGCCAAGGCAGAACACCAAAAGGCAGCTGGGTCTGGGAAGGTCTCAGCTCTCTCCACAAATGGAGCAGCCTCATAGGGCTGAGAGTGGATGCCCTGCTCTCTGTGACAGGTGGAGCCCTTCATGCTATGACTGTCAGAATTCTGTGACTGCACAATGGGCATGGAATGTAGCTGGGTCTCTGGGCGATCACTGTGTCTGGCTTCAAGGATCAGATATCCCTGAGTACCTGGGGTGGGTACTCAGGTTCTGTGCACAGATGGCTCTGTGTTCACAGAGAGCACAGTACAATCCTTTGTGTTGCTCTTGTGGATGTGAGTGGGGTGTAGCCACTGTGGGCTCATGCTGGGCATTGGTCAACTTGGCAGAGGGGAGGTGAGAAAGTGATCACGCTAGCCACTGTGATCACACCCTCCCCCCTACTGAACTTAGAGGTCTACCATGCCCAATGTGGGTGTCACCCTAGACCCTTCTACCATTCTCAAACACTAACCAGAGATTCCTGGCCTCACCCAGCACACACCTCTGAATATCCACTGAAGGAGAGGAGACTGAAATATGTCACAGAGGCACATCACAGATAAAATCCATCAAAGGAGAAAACTAATAAGTAGCTCTACAAATACCTAAAAATAACTTTCAAACATGAGGAACAAGAACAAGGAAGACAGTATGACTCCCCCAAAGGAACACAATAATGCTGCAATATCACAATGTAAAGATGAAGAGATTGGGGCGGGCGCTGCGGCTCACTAGGCTAATCCTCTGCCTTGTGGCACCAGCATACCAGGTTCTAGTCCCGGTCAGGGCACCGGAGTCTGTCCTGGTTGCCCCACTTCCAGGCCAGCTCTCTGCTATGGCCCGGGAGTGCAGTGGAGGATGGCCCAAGTACTTGGGCCCTGCACCCCATGGGAGACCAGGATAAGTACATGGCTCCTGCCATCGGATCAGCGCGGTGCACCAGCTGTGGCGGCCATTGGAGGGTGAACCAACGGCAAAAGGAAGACCTTTCTCTCTCTCTCTCTCTCTCTCTCACTGTCTACTCTGCCTGTCAAAAAAAAAAAAAAAAAAAGATGAAGAGATTGATGAAATGCCTGAAAAGGAATTCAAAAGAATTATGATAGAATTACACAAAAGTGATGAAAAGCAAACTCATGGGTTAAGGAAATGCAGGGGCTGCTGCTGTGGCTTAGTGGGTAAAGTGCCAGGATCCCATATGGGCGCCTGTTCGAATCCCTGCAGCTCCACTTACAATCCAGCTCACTGTTACGGACTGGGAATGCAGTGGAAGATGGCCCAAGTCCTTGGGCCCCTGAACCAGCATGGGAGACCAGGAAAATGCTTCTAGCTCTTGGCATTGGATTAGCGTAACTCCAGCTGCTCCAACCATTGCAGCCATCTCGGGAATGAACCAGCAGATGGGAGACCTCACTCTCTCTGCCTCTGCATCTCTGTAACAGCTGAAGAATGCACACTGATTTCCTCAGTGCATGGAATTTTCTCTAGGATAGACCATATACTAGGCCATAAAGGAAGTCTCAACAAATTCAAAAGAATTGAAATTATATCATTTATCTTTTCTGAATACAGTGGAATAAAGCTGGAAATTAACAACTTAAGAAACTCCAGAAAATATGCAAACATATGGAGACTGAATGACATGTTCCTGAATGAACAGTGGTTCATAGAGGTAATAAAAAAAAACTCCTTGAAACAAATGAAGATGAAAACACACCATATCAAAACCTATGAAAGGGTCTGGCACTGTGTCATAGCAGGTTAAGCAGTGGCCTTGCAGAGGCAGCATCCCATGTGAGCACCAGTTTTATTACCAGCTGCTCCACTTCTAATCCAGCTCCCTGCTAATGCTCCTGATAAAGCAGCAGAGAATGGTCTTTGTGCTTGGGACCCTGCACCCCCAGGAGAGATCAGAGGAAGCTGGCTCCTGGATTCAGCCTGGCCCAGCCCCATTAGTTGAAGCAATTTAAGGAGTGAACCAGCAGATGGAAGACCTTTCTCTCTGTCTCTCTGTCTCTCTCTGTACCTCAGCCTTTCAAATAAATAATGAATAAATAAATCTAAAACCTATGAGATACAGCAAAAGCTTTGTTAAGACTGAAAATGATGAGGTTGTTGCCTATAGCATAGTAGGTTAAGCTTCCACCTGTGGTGCTAGCATCCCAAATGGGCATTGGCTTGAGTCCCTCCTGCTTCTCTTCAAATCCAGCTCTCTGCTAATAGCCTGGGAATGCAGTGGAAGATGGCCCAAGCACTTGGAACCTTGCACCTGCATGGGAGACCCAAAAGAAGCTCCTGGCTTCTGGCTTCAGCCTGGCCCAGCCCTGCCAATTGTAGACATTTGGGGAATGAACCAATAAACAGAAGATCTCTCCATCTCTGGCTGTCTCTTCCTTCTCTCTCTGTAGTTTGACCTTTCAAATAAATAAAAATAAATCTTTAAAAAAAAATTCTTTCATCTAGGAAAACCCTGGGATTTGATGGCTTTACTATCAAATTATACAAAGCATTCAAAGAGGAAGTAACTCCAATACTCTTTAAAATATTGAATGGCATGGAAATTTGCAAAACATTTTATGAGGCCAGCATTACTTTAATACTAAAACCATACATGACATGAAAAGAAAACTATAGACAAATATACTTAATGAACATAAATGCAAAGATTCACAACAAGATACTAACAAATCAAATCCAAAACCACATCAAAAAGATCATACATCACAGTCAAGTGGAATTTATCCAAGAAATACAAGGGGGGTTCAATATTCACAAATCAATAAACATCATAAATCACATCAATGAAGAACAAAAGCCATATGGTCATATCAATAGATGCAGAGAAAGCATTTCATAAGATTCAACACCCCTGGGGACAGTGCTATGGCATAGATGGCTAAGCCACCACCTGCAGCGCCGGCATCCTATATGGGCACCACTTCAAGTCCAGGCTGCTCCACTTCTGATCCAGCTCCAAGCTAGTGTGCCTGTTAAAGCAGTAGAAGGTGGCCCAAATTCTTGGGTCCCTGCACCCATGTGGGAGATCTGGAAGAAGCTCCTGGCTCCTGGCTTTGGATTTGCCCAGCTCCAGCCACTGAGGCCACTAGCGGACTAAACCATCAGATGAAGGATCTCTCTCTCTCTCTCTCTCCCTCTCTGCTTCTGACTCTCCTTCTCCAAAACTCCACCTTTCAAGTAAAATACATAAATATTAAAAAAAAATTCAACACCCCTTCATGATAAAAAGAAAAAAAACTCCACAAATTAGGTATAGAAGGAACATTCCTCAAAATTATAAAGGCTATATATGACAAACCAACGGCCAATATCATAATGAATGTTGAAAAGCTGAAAACATTTCCCCCAGATCCAAAAGAAGACAAGGATATCCACTTTCACCATCCTCTTCAATATACTACTGGATGTTTTAATAAGAGCAATTAGGGAGGAGAGAGATATAAATGGCAGCAAAATTGGAAAAGAGAAACTCGAATTATCCATATTTGCAGATCACATGATGCTGTGCATGGAAAAACCTAAAAACTCCACCAAAAAGCTGTTAGAATTGATAAATCAATTCATCAAACTTGCAGGTTACAAAATAAACATACAAAAATGATGAATTCACAGAAAGAGAATTCAAAAAAGAAATACCATTCACAATAGCCACAAAAATCAAATATCATTTATACAATTTAACCAAAGAAATAATAGATCTCTACAATAAAAATTATTAAACATTGATGAAAGAAATCATCAAGGACACAAAAATCATGGAAAGATATTCCTTCATCATGGATCAGAATAATCAATATCATTAAAATGTCTATACTACCTAAAGTAACCTACAGAATCAATACAATCTCTATTAAAATACCAATGACATTTCTTACAGAACTAGAAAAAGCAATCCTAAAATTTATATGGAATCACAACAGGCCCAGAATAGCCAAAATGATCCTGAGTAAGAAAAATCAAGCTGGAGGAATCACAATATCTGACTTCAAAAAATGCTAAAAAGCTATAATAATTAAAACACCATGATACTGTCATATGAACTGATATATAGATCAGTGGAAGAGAATAGAGGCCAGAAGTTAATCCACATACATACAGCCAACTGATTTTTGACAAAAGTGCTCAGACCATACAATGGAATAGGATAATCTCTTCAACAAATGGTTATGGCAAAACTGGATATACTATATACAATGGAATTAGAGCCGTATCTCTCACCATATTCAAAAATCAACTCAAGATGGATCAAAGACCTAAATATAGGACCTGAGACTATAATGTTGCTGGAAGAAAATGTAGGGGGAACACTCCAAGATGTTGGTGTAGAGGCTGACTTCTTGGATACAACCCCCACCCCCAACAAAGCACAGGGAATAAAAGCAAAACTAAACAGATGGGACTATACCAAACTCAGAAGATTTTGGACAGCAATGGAAATGATTGCTAAAGACATCAACAGAATGCGAAAAAATATTTGCAAACCATCTATCTGACAAAGGATTAATATTTCAAATATATCAGCAACTTACAAAACTCAACAACAAAAACCAACCAATCCAGTTGAGAAATGGGCAAAGGACTCCAATAGTAAATTTTCAAAAGAAGAAATAAAAGTGTCCAACAAATATAGAAAAAAATGCTCAACATCACCAGATATCAGGGAAATGCTAATCAAAACCACAATGAGACATCACCTCAGCCCTGTCAGAATGGCTAAAGTCCAAATCAGAAGGTAACAAGTGCTGGCAAGGGTGAAGATAAAGGGGAATACTTAAACACTATTGTTGGGAAGCTAAATTAGTGCAGCCATTGTGGAAAATATTGTATAAATCTCTTTAAAAAATAGAAATATGGGCCGGCACTGTGGCGTAGTGGGTAAAGCTGCTGCCTGCAGTGCTGACATCCCATATGGGTGCCGGTTTGAGTCCCAGCTGCTCCACTTCTGATTCAGCTCTCTGATATTTCCTGGAAAAGCAGTAGAAGATGGCCCAAGTTTTTGGGCCCCTGCACCCATGTGGGGGAGCTGAAAGAAGCTCCTAGCTCCCGGCTTCAGATCGGCTGAGCTCTGGGCATTGAGGCCAATTGAGGAGTGAACCAGCAGATGGAAAACCCCTCTCTCTCTCTGTCTCTCTCTGCCTCTCCTTCTCTCTCTGTAACTCTGACTTTCAAATAAATAAGTCTTTAAAAAAATAAAGAAATAGACTTGCCATATGATCCAGCTATCCCACTACTGGGTATATATCCAAAATCTTGAAGACATAGTATCCAAGAAATACCTGCATCACCGTGTTTATAGCAGCACTGTTCACAATAACCAAAATTTAGAATCAACCCAGGTGTGCATAATCAGATAAATTGATAAAGAAAATGTGCTATATATACACAATGGAATATTATTCAACCAAAAAAATGAAATTCTACCTTTTGCAGCAAAATTAATGAAACTGGAGGACATTTAGTGAAAAAAGCTGGACCCAGAAAGACAAAAGACCACATGTTCTCCCTTATATTTGGGAGCTAAGATTTAAAAAGACAATAAAAAAAGAAAAAAAGAAAGAAAATTCTGTGTGTAACAGTATTGCTGAAAATTTAGTTTTGTAAAATTTTGTTTTATAACTGTCAAACCAATGGTTAAGAATGTTACACTTGGGTCAGGTGTTGTAGTGGGTAAAGTCACAGCCTGTGATACCAGCATCTCTTATGGGCTCACGTTCCATACCTGGCTGCTCTGCTCTACTTCTAATCCAGCTACCCACTAATACACCTGGGAAAGCAGCAGAAGATGGCCCAAGTGCTTAGGCCCCTGAACCCACCTAGTAAACCTGGAAGAAGCTCCTGGCTCCTGGCTTCTGTTGGCCCAGCTCCAGACATGCAGCCATTTGGGGAGTGAACCAGCAGATGGAAGAGCTCTTCCTGTCTCACCCTCTCTCTCTCTGTAATACTGCCTTTCAAATAAATAAGTAAATCTTTATTTAAAAAAAATGTTATACTACTGTGGTTTTCATGATCTGTGATTACTTTAAAGTTTACTATATATGGGTGAAATGGTCATTTCTCCATGCAATTATTACCTATACTTGTTGTACATATTCCCACTAAACTAGGGGTTTTTTTTGTTTTTTACTTATTAAACTTCCTATTTGGTTAAGTATTAAGCCTTTTTACTGTAATATAAATGTAAAAAATATTATCATAATCTAAAAATGGAAAGAGGGAAGGAAGAAGTGAAGGAGAAAAGAAATATGTTTTTACAATTGTATCTACAAATCACTTGAATCTGTTAAAAATAATTAAAAATTAAAAAAGAAGTGATACTGTTCTATAGATTTAATTATAAACCTAAAAATAATAGATGATGTAAACAAAACAGTGGATCATGACCAAATATATGTGGGTGTGGTGGAATGAAATGTGATGGAATGAGAAGGCCATGCCAAGATGGCCACTGGCAAGCAAGCATCAGCTACTCAGGAGTGGCTTCAGAAACCCCCTGGGACACCACCTAGCAACAGACCCAGCCTGGCAACAGGCTGTGATTGGATGGCTTCAAATACTGCCTGGCAACAGGCTGTGATTGGTTAGCGCATAAACCGCCCCTTGACCAGATTGGCTTCATTGGCTATTTAAGCAACTGTACCAACTGAAATAAACAAGTCTGTGGGCTGCTCACCTCTGGCTCGCTTTCACCTGACTCCCAGGTTGTGTGGTGACTCTGCACCTCTTGCCCCCACCACACTCCTCCTCTCAGAACAAATCAACAACATCTGGCGCCCAACGTGATTGAGAGAGAGACAGTGTGTCGGACTTGGTGAGGTCCCCCCTTGATTTCAGCAAGTAGGCCCCTTGGGGTTTTGTGTGCTGTTTGGTTCTGTGAGGGTCAGCACAGAACCCTCTCCTAAGCCCCTTTCCTTGTCCTTGTACATGGTTGAAGTGACCCCAGGTTAGGCACACACCGCCCAGAAGCATACACCACTTCTTGGCTCCTCCTTTTACTTTCGGTTCATCCAGTGAATTCACATAAGGGACTGATCATCCCAGAATTCAGAATCAAGTCATCTTCCCTCACTCGAGAGAGGTGACACTCCGGAGACACCGTGTGGGCCTATGGCCTTGACCTAACGAATCAAGGAAGTCCCCCACTAAGCACAGGACATACATACAATCTGATACAACACTGCCTGTTCATCTAATGTAGGGAACCCCCTGCATAATGCCATCAGCCATTGAGGTGCTAGGAATTTGTTTTGTTATGGTAGCAGTTCTGTGTGTGTCTTTCCTTTGGCTAGAGTTGGCATGGCATGCCTCTCTTAAGCACTCAAACAAGGGAAACATAGCCCCCTCTCAGAAGCCCACTCAGATTACCAAACATAGTGAATCTGTGAGTGATAAGAGCCTGTCACTCCAGGCCTCTGCCTCACAGACAACAGTTGATGACTTAGGGAGAGAGAGCTCTGACAGTGAAAATGACAATGTAGCAAACAAGGTAGCAAACATGTAGCAATGCCTCTTCGGCCACCCCCCAAATACTCGTGGGATAAACACAGACAACCTTGAGGCAATAACCCATGCGAGGTCATAAAATCCACACCCAGTGAGGATCCCCACATTTGTGACAGTCCTCGGGTACCTCAGGCTCTCAGGGCAGCTGCTAGACGCCATCCCACTCGCATGTTTGCCATTAATGCAAGGGCAGTTGCATAATTCAGGCCCTGGATTCCAACACCCATAAATGACCTTACTATGCTAAAAAAGGCTTCCCAAGAGTCAGGCCCTGACTCTCCCTACTTTGAACAGGTGCTCACACAATAGGCAGTGAACCTTCAAACTCATTTTTACTGGGTTATACTGCTCAAAGCATGTTTGTTGAGACCACAGTTCTAACAGTGGAAAGCCTCCTGTGAGGAAGAGGCTGAAACTGTGGTGAGGAATAATGCTGCCTATGGAATTACAGTAACCTTTTATATGCTTACAAGACGTGGCATCTACATATATCCTCATGAACAGGCCCACATTGGATTAGTTGCCTATTTTGGTCAGGTAAGAGATTTGGCACTTAGAGCCTTAAAAAATATAAATCCTCCTAATTATAGTTAGCTCTTTAGAAACATAGTTCAAGGCCCAGGCAAATGGTTCCCTTATTTCCTTGCCAGAGTCTTGGAGGCAGTAGAGAAAAGATTACCACTTGGCCCTGATCAAGACAATCTGGTCAAACAATTAGCTTGGGAAGGTGCTACCAAAGAGGCAAAAGCTGCAATTATCCCAGTCTGTAATGAAGACATTTCTAAATGGATAGTAGCCACAAAGGAGGTAAACCCTGCTGATACACTTAGAACAAGCCCATATGCTACACTAAAATTCCATATGTCAGCAAGCAACATAAAATTGCTTTTCCTGGAGCTAATAATGAGCCAATGCAAACACCTAGTGCACTCTTGCAAGAATTGTGCACCCCTCGCCCCGTTAGGCCCACTGCAACAAGCAGGAGTGAACCCATGAGGCCTTGCTCCTAATAAGCTCTGGCAAGTGGACATCACCCACATTAACTCCTTTGGTAAACTTAAGTTTGTCCATGTGGTGGTAGATACTTATTCAAAGGCTATATTTGCAACAGCCCAATATGGAGAAAAGGCTAGTAATGTGATAAAGGCAGTTAGGTTAGCCATGCTGGTCTCTGGTCCCCCTAGACCATAAATACTGATAACGGGCCAGCATATACATCACAGGAATTTAATTCCTTCCTGAAATCCTGGAACATACAGTCTTCCACAGGTATCCCATACAACTTACAGGGACAGGCAATCATTGAAAGAACTCATAGGACAATTAAAGATCTCTTACAAAGACAGAAAAACAATCATATGCCCTCAGATCCACAGCTTGCTTTGACTGAGGTCTGTTTCACTACCAATTTTCTTACTTTTGATTCCCAAGGGTTCAGCCCAGCTTATAAACAGTTGGGATCTTTTCCATCCCAGACCCTAGCCCCTATGGTTAGGTGAAAAGACCTCCTGACAGGAGAATGGAAGTGACCACACTCTCTGCTAACCAAGGATTGAGGATATGCTTATGTCTTTCCAGAGAATGCGGGACAGCCTATTTGGGTACCAGCCAGAAACATCAAGCCTGCAACTGACAGCCAACCAGAACCAGCTGAACAAGACTGAGAGTCTGCTTTGTTAGCAGACACACCTGCCCTATCATCCTACCCTGAGAAACTTCCCATAGCCACATCTATTACTATTTTATACCCCACTAGTTCTGGTTAGCCACTCGAATGGCCCACAGCCTGTGTGCAGTCATGCCATTCCTGATTACCATTGTTCCTCATTCCTACCCCTATCTGAGCATGCACTCCTGTGGTCTCCTGTTTTGAGTGCTGGTTAGTCAATGACAGGTAAGATCTCCTGGGGGATCACTGTCCACTCCGTCTGTCAAAAAATAAAAATAAATAAAAATTTAAAAAAAAAGAATCTGTACCCTTGGGATGCTGGCACTGTAGGCAGTGGCTTTACCCACTACACAGTGCTGCCCCCCTGTAAGTGCTATTAACATAACATATTTGGGTTTAAAATTGTGCATGAGATTTAGAGCTGAGTAATATTCAATCTTAACAGTCACCTATGCTCAACTGCTTATTGGCTGTATGCTATTACTGTAGGCTTCCTAAACTCTCTTTAACTCAATTTTCTAATTTATTGACTGATACTTTATAAATTGACCACTTCATACTTTTAAATAAGTTGAAGTAAGTAATTGTTTAAAATTAAGCTAAGAACTCTGGCCTCAGAATCAGCCCTTAAGGCATTTGGATATGGCTGAAGAGCCCATGACAGTATTTTAGGCATGGAAAGCCAAGACACCTTGGAAAAAAAAAAAAAAAGAAGAAGAAGAAGACCTAAATGGAAGATCTGTGCAAGTGAGATCCCAGTGGAAAGAATGGAGCCATCAAAGAAGGAGGTACCTTTCTCTAAAGGGAGGAGAGAACTTCCACTTTGACTATGACCCTGTCGGAATAAGATCAAAGTCGGCGAACTCAAAAGGCTTCCATAGCCTTGGCAGCTCATGACAAGAGCCTAGGGAGATTACTGATGCCATAAACAAGAGTGTCAAATTGTTAAGTCAACAACAGGAGTCACTGTGTACTTACTTCTCATGTAGGATCTCTGTCCTTAATGTGTTGTCCAATGTGAAGTAATGCTATAACTAGTACTCAAACAGTATTTTACACTCTGTGTTTCTGTGTGGGTGCAAACTGATGAAATCTTTACTTAATATGTGCTAAATTGATCTTCTGTATATAAAGATAATTGAAAATGAATCTTGATGTGAATGGAATGGGAGAGGGAGCGGGAGATGGGAGGTATGTGAGTGGGAGGGAAATTATGGGGGGGGGGGGCATTGTAATCCATAAACTGTACTTTGAAAATTTATATTTACTAAATAAAAAATAAATTAAAAAATAATAAAATAAAATTAAGCTAAGAACATTATAAATAATATGTGTTAGTGCTTGTTTGTATTGTCACCTAAGCTACCCACTCAATGCATGGCTCTGCATCCAATTGTAGCTTCCTGCTAATAATGCAAACCTGGAAGGCAGCTACTGACGGATCAAGTCATCAAACCCTTGTTGGAGGCCAAAGTGAATTCTCAGCTCCCAGCTTTGGCTAGGCCCAGCCCCAACTTTTGTAAGCATTTGAGGAATAAACAACCAGATAGGACTCTCTCTCGCTCGCTCGCTCGCTCTCTCTCTCTTTGCTGCCTCCTAGAATTTGTATTGGCAGGAAGCTAGAATTGAGAGATAGAACCAGGGGCTGGTGCTGTAGCGCAGTGGGTTAAAGCCCTTGCCTGAAATGCCAGCATCCCATATGGGTGCCGGTTCTAGTCCTGGCTCCTCCTCTTCTGATCCAGCTCTCTGCTACAGCCTGGGAAATCAGTAGAAGATGGCCCAAGTCCTTGGGCCACTTCACCCACATGGGAGACCTGGAAGAAGCACCTGGCTCCTGGCTTTGGATCGACACAACTCCAGCCATTGCAGCCATTTGGGGAGTGAACCAGCAGATGGAAGACCTCTCTCTCTGTCTCTACCTCTCTTAGGAACTCTGTCTTTCAAATAAATAAAATAAATCTTTAAATATATATATATATATATACACATATATATAAAGAGATAGAACCAGTACTTAAAACCAGGTACTCAAGATCGGATGTGAGTATTCCAATTGGCTTCTTAGCCAAATCCCCTTCCTTAGACTTATGAACAACAGAAGTTTATTCCTCACCATTCTGGAGGCTGAGAAGCCCATTTCAAGGCACCTGCAGATTTGCTGTCTGATGAGAGCCAACTACCTTGTTCATATATGGTGCCTTCCACCTGTGTCCTCACATAATAAAATACAGACAGGCAAAAGTCCTTGCTCATTCATGCAAGTCATCATTTAGAAAAAGTACTGTTCTGCGGTGTAATGAGAAGGCCGTGCCAAGATGGCGCTGGTGAACAAGCATCAACTACTCAGGAAATGATTTTGGAATCCACCTGGCAAAGGAGCCTGCCTAGCAACAGGCAGTGATTGGTTACAGCATAAACAGCCCCTTGACTGGACTGGCTGTCTTGGCTATATAAACTGCCACACCAACTGAACTAAACGAGTCTGCAAGCCGCTCACCTCTAGCCCACTTTCACCTGACTCTCAGTGTCTGTGTTGTGACTCTGTGCCTCTTGCCCCCACCACGCTTCTCCTCTCAGAATGAATCCATAGCAACATCTGCCACCCAACGTGACAGGGAAAGAGACAGCATATTGGACTTGGCATAGTCCCCCCTTTATTTCAGCAAGTAGGCCCCTTGGGGTTTTGTGTGCTGTTTGGTTCTATGAGGGTCAGCCCAGAACCCTCTCCTAAGCCCCTTTCCTTGTCCTTGTACTTGGTCAAAGTGACCCCAGGTTAGGCACACACTGCCCAGAAGCATAATGTGGCTTCTCAGCTCCTCCTTTTACTTTCAGTTCACCCAGTGAATTCAAATAAGGGACTGATCATCCCAGAATTCGGAACCAAGTCATCTTCCCTCACTCAAGAGAGGTGACACTCTGGAGACACTGTGTGGGCATACAGCCTTGACCTAACGAATCAAGGAAGTCCCCCACTAAGCACAGGACATACTTACAATCTGATATACCACAATCTGTTCATCTAATGTAGGGAACCCCCTGCAAAATGCCATCAGCTACTGAGGTGCTAGGAATTTGTTTTGTTATGGGTTATGGCATAGTGCTGTGTGTGTCTTTCCTTTGGCTAGAGTTGACATGGTATGCCACTCTTCAGTGCTCAAACATGGGAAACATAGCCCCCTCTCAGAAGCCCACACAGATTACCAAATGTAGTGAATCTGTGGGTGATAAGAGCCTATTACTCCAGGCTGCTGCCTCACAGGCAACTGTTGACGACTTGGGGAGAGAGAATTCTGACAGTGAAAATGACATGACTGCAGACAACACAGCAATGTCTAGTCAGCCACCCCCCAAATATCTGTGGGATGAACTTAGATGACCTTGAGGCGATAACCCATGTGAGGTAATCCCATCTGCACCCAGTGAAAATCCCCACATTGTGGCAGTCCCTGGGCACCCCAAGCTCTCAGGGCAGCTGCTAGACTCCAGCCCACCCACAAGTTTGCCATTAATGTTGGAGTGGATGCATAATTCATGCCCTGGATTCCAACGCCTGTAAAAAGGCTTCCGCTAAACAAGGGCGGAATTGCCATTTGGGTACCAGCCAGAAACATCAAGCCTGCAACTGATAGTCAACCAGAACCAGCTGAACAAGACTGAAAGACCTCCTTGTTAGTGCATTCACCTGCTACCAATTGTCAAGCTGCTGCCCTATAATCCTGCCCTGAGGAAATGCCCATAGCCACATCTGCTACTGCTGTATACCCCACTAGCTCTGGTCAGCCACTCAAATAGTCCACAGCTTGTGTGCCCCACAGCCTGTGTGCAGTCACACCATTCCTGATTACCATTGTTCCTCATTCTTACCCCCATCTGAGCAAGCACTCCTGGGTCTCTCCTTTTGAGGGCTGGTTAGTCAATAATGGGTAAGATCACCTGGGGGACAACCTAAAACAGGCACAGCCACATGAGGAGACCACATGGAAATGGGGTCAACAATGGTATGGCCAAGGATCATGCCTCCTGTTGCTCAAAAATAAATGAAAAAGGGGAAATGTGGTGGAATGAGAAAGCTGTGCCAAGATAGCACTGGCAAGTGAGCATCATTTACTCAGGAAATGGCTTTGGAAACCACCTGGCAACAGCAACAGGCAGTGATTGGTTATGGCATAAACCACCCCTTGACCTGATTGGCTGCCTAAGCTATATAAGCTGCTGCACCAACAGAAATAAATGAGTCTGTGGGCTGCTCACCTCTATCTCACTTTCACCCAGCTCCCAGTGTGTGTGTCGTGACTCTGCGCCTCTTGCCCCCACTGCACTTCTCCTTTCAGAAGGAATCCACAGCAACACTGTTCCTCTTGATTTGGTCATCTCCTGAAGGTTCAACTTTATACTATCACACTGGTTTTATGTTCTAATAGATGACTTTAGGGCAAATACATTCATTCAAAGCATAGTGATGACCTATTTATCACAAGTGACTACAAATAAGTTCTAACCATTTCTAAATTTCAAATTCCCCTCAAAAGATTGAAGATATTCACATAATAGATACAATGCTTTGAACAATGTGTGAGAGGTTGAAAAATTCTCAGAGATATACAGTAAGGGATAAAAATTCAAAAACATTGTTTTTAAGAAAATTATGTTAATTATTCACAATAATGTATGTATAAATGTCTCTGTATTTATGTGAGGAATTATTTACAAAAAATACAGAGTACATCGAGGGTTCTTTTTTTTTTTTTTTCAATTATTTGCTGTGTCTTCATGCCAACACTTCCTTGTCAAGCTCCTCCTCATACAAAGGTTATACCACTCACTCCTTCAGTATCAGATTAGGCCATATTATTTGGAATGGCCAGTAAGTTGTAAACCATTGTGTGGTTCTTTCTTTGCTCTATGCTATCTGTCCATTTGGAGCACAGAACATAGAAAGAAGGCTACTACCAGGTACAACTGATGTTACCCCATGAGAAATACACCTCTGTTCTTTTAAGCATCTGAAATCTTAGGACTGTTTGCTACTACATTACAATTTGACCTAAGCTACCAAACAAAACACTTTCTCAGAGGAGTAAAAAAGTGAACTTGAGAAAACATCATCTGAAGCTAAACCAATTTCATTCTAAATTTAACATTTAAAACTCATGCCACACCTTTTGCTGTGAGTCCAAGGGAACAATGCTTCTTCATATTTATACTGAAAATTTTCTTCCCTGCAAGATAGAATTTGCACAGATACTCTCACTGAAGAAGCACACATAAATCAGATGACATGTCATAACTATAAGAAACTAATGCTATGGGGAGTGGAAGGTAAAAACAAACAGCTATATCAGGTTCATGATGTCATGGTGCTGTGAGGCATTTGCTATCTAAATCGAAGCGTGAACAGTCAGATCTTTGATAATTTGAACTCTGGGAAGTATGTTTACTCATGAGGAGTGTGCTTACTCTAGGGCTAGAAATGTGCTTTAAAAACAATTTCACAATGCTGAAACAAACTCAAGAAGTCAAAGTCACTGGATACTGACCACAAAGAATCCTGAAATGTATTGAAACAAAAATAGATTATGGTGGCTGAGTGAATACCCTCCATGACCCCGACCACATTTAAGAAAAATTCTGAATAAGTGGAAATTCTCCAAATAAGATTTTGAATATAGTAATTATGGACAAAATTTATAGCTAAGTGTATCAGTGTGCTGAATTTGGATACTTTTTAGATGAAAAATTAATATGGGACCAAGAAAAATAAAAGAATTTTAAAAGCTTTTGTAAAGTAAAATTGACATTTTCAAATCTTCTTTCCATTATTAAAATGTGTTTATTTTATTTACTTGAAAGGCAAAGAGAGAGACAGAGACAGAGGGAAACAAACATATAAAGATATTCCATCTGCTGGTTCACTCCTCCAAATGCTAGCAACAGCCAGCACTGGGTCAGGCCAAAGTTGGGTTTCCCATACATGTGGCAGAGACCCAAGTACTTAAACCAACACCTGCTGCTTCCCAGGGTGGGTATTAGCAGGAAGCTGAAATAGAGAGCAGAGCCTGTTCAAACCCAAGTGCTCTGATATAGAATGCAGGTGTCTCAAGCAACTGCCCCATCATTGACATTTTGAGGTTGAAAAAAGGTAAAAATGAATGCATGACCTTCAGTTCTATGTGAGTTTTCATCAAATTTAAGAGAAATTTGCTGAGAAGATATAATTAATAGAAGCATGGAGTATCTCACACAAGCAAATAGGCTTTTCATTAAAGGTAAAGAAAAAAGTTTGCAAGCACAGATAGGTCAATTGATGAGACTGTTCACACTGCAGGAATTCTGTTGTCAGGGTTTTGTCACTCTCAAGGAAATGGGGACAATCAATGCTGGACTGATATGCTGGGGATCCCCAATCAAATTGATTTCATAGCATTTTATCATTAAAACACCAAGATATTAGGTATGTTCTCCATATCAATTGGATTTGTTCAATATAGTTTAATAGACTGATGCCAATTATTTCCCCAAAAACATCTAAATGCTAACTAAATCAACAAATGATCCTTAAAGGGAGAAAGAAACATTCCCTGACCTAATATATGTGAGCATTAGCAAAACATCAAAGGGAAATAGTTGTTCTGTTTTCCTCTTCCCAACTAGTGGCCCCTTTCCCATCTGCTTCCCTCAGGGGACTGGTGTCACCTCCACCAAGTTGCTTGCCTCCTGAGCTTTGTTCTGAAAACCGCACCTACATTACAGCATCTGTCCAGTCCTCATTGCAATCAATGGTATTCAAAGATTTTGATTGCCTCAGAACACCTTTGCATTTGTAACAGACACCAAAATATTTAGCTTTCTCATAAAAAGAAAAATATTTTCCTTGAAGGACCTGGATAGAGGGAATTTTCAGGGAGGGGCCAACCTAAGCATCATTAGCCTTGTTTTCAAGAGTAAAGCTAAGAAAAAAATAAAGTCAGCATCATTAAGCACCTGGGTGTGTCAGGTGTTCTGTATAAATGTCTTGCTTTCTCTTTCTAACATGGACTTTAGAATAGTATAGCATTATAGAGCAAGGAGCTCATATAAGGAATTCCTCAGTACCTCACTCATCCCTTATCTGGGGATGAAGACAAGCTAAACCAGGGCTCCTGACTCTTGCTCCAGTTCCCTGCTCATGAGATCAAACCAACAGCAGTGCTTCCATGTGGCAATACCCACCACACCTCATTTCCTCTGTCCCCATCCCCTGCATTTTATCAGCATCCTCAGCAAATGAAAGATTGCAGTTTTTATGGAAGTATATTCTTCTGTTTAAATGTGTTGGATTCTCTTATTCTGAGTTAATTATGAGAAAAAAATTACACTGATAATAACAGTGTACTTAACAAGGTGTTACATGTTTTACATTTTTCACTTGACACTTCTCCTAAGTCAGAACACTGACATTTTATTCAGTTTTTATGGGTTTGCAGTTTAGTTCATCGTGGATAACACTCATTGATATCATGCAGTTGTAAAATAATGTCTGCCCATGTCATCTTGACAATTAAAACACCATCCAAACTATTGTTTGGAACTTTAAGGAACATAAGAAATAGATATCTGATGTACAAACACCAGCTGGGAGGTCAAGTACATAGAGCCTTCCATGTCTTCGAATTGAGCTAAATTAGCTGAATTTTCCTACATCAGTAGAGGAAAGTCAGAAGTAATTCATAAGGCTGACTAACTTATAAACTAAACACATTTGGTGTTCTTCCTATTTGATTCTTTAAAGTCCTCCAAATTCCTTTATCTTGCAACTAAATATTCTTATACCCATGAGACATTTGTTAAATGCCCTGAGACCTCAAATAAAAGGCACATCTGGTTAGAGGTTTGCTTTCCTGAGTCCTGATAGAAATTTATGTTGGATCTGGGGCACCATCTGGGTGAGACACAAATGATTAGGGAGTGGTTCTAAACTCCTTTCTTAGCAATTCTGTTAGATGTTATTTTCTTCTTACTAGGATGTTCAGAATGTTCTAAGATGTTTTGGACAAAAAAGTATTCCCTTTCCACTATGGTTATGAAATGCAGAGAGGTTTTCAATGGACACAGAGGGAAAAATGTGTCTAAAAATTTTTCTCTAGTTCTTTCAGGTAAGCCTTGTTGACTCCTGGGACATACTAATATGGCCCTAAGACTTACTAAAATAAATGATTGGCTTTAAATTAAATCAGTGACAAAACATACTAAGTTTCAAACCAAGAACACTGAATATAGATGTAAGCAAGTTTGTCATAGTCCCTGTACCAGGTGGATCCTATAAAGGCAGCAAGCACTGATGTGTTCATGACTTGGCAAACTTCCTCACTGGCTTCAAACTGCTTTGGCAATGATGATTTTACATTCAAAGTAGCTGCCTCATTCCCTCCTCACCACTGCTGTCATTGTACGGGATGATTTTCTCCTAGGCATCATTAGCTTGAAGTCCAAAACATGCAGGAAGGTCAAGAAATAAAAACTGTTCTTCCCTCTCTAGACAGCTTAGTAAAGTTTCATTGCTTCTTTTTTTCATGTCCCATCTTGACCTTCACTTTGCCACTGTCTAACTATTGAACCAGGCTTAACATATTAACAATAATTTCTTTATTTCTTTGTTTTTTAAGGAGTTGTCTTTACTTGCTTTTTAAAATTTATTTATATGCATATATCTCATTAATACAACATTAGGAACATAGTAATTCTTCCCACTGCCCCCATCATCCCACCCACTTCCTCCTTCCTCCCCCTTTCCTATTTGGTCCAGGAAACAAGATAGAAAGAAAGGAGGGAGGAAGGAAGGGAGGGAAGGAGGGAAAGAATAGAGTAAAAAAACTAAGACAACTTCGTCAGCAGTTTAAACAGGGGCTGTTCTTTGTTATTGCTTCTCAAAGGTGTGTTCACCTTTTTCCCCCTTCTTTTCCCTTCTTCCTACCTCTTCTTTCCTTTTTGAAATTTAATTGTCTTTAAAGAAGAACCTATGGATGGTACATCTTTTGTGAGATCTTAGACATGACTATAACTTATGAGACATAATAATATCCTCCTTTTAACATATTAAAAGGAAGTGATTCTTGAGAACAAATTTTACTGTTAAGTCTCATTATAAAACTCTTGTGGACATAGGTCCTGCATGGGAATTTAGTGCACAGTGACTCTTGTTATTTAACAAATAACACTTTTACATATGACAACAGAGATGAACCAAGGCTCTTAACATGAGCTGCTTCAGGTATGGAAGCCTTTAGGATTCTGTAGCTCAACAGGGCCATAAGCAAAGTGAAAGTTCATCTCCTCCCTTGAGAGAAAAGTACATCCTTCTTTGGTGGCCACTTCTTTCCACTGGAGTCTCACCCACAGGGGTCCTATATGCAGGGCATTTTTTCCAGAGTGTCTTGGCTTTCCATGCCTAAAAAGTTCCACCTGGGCTTTCCAGCCAGACTGCAGTGCCTCAAGGGCTGATTCTGAAGTCAGAGTGCTCAAAGCTATTGTCATTCTATGAGTCTGATTTATGGACTGCTTCCCATGTTGGAGTCTTCACTCCTTTTTAATTCTGTATACTCTTATTTCCAAAAACTGAGTCCTATTAATATGATCACTTTAACTCTTGATGATATCTACATAGTCACTTTACCACTTTTTCCTATCCATTTGATCTTTTTAACACATAAGCTGCTATTTTTTTCAGCCAGCTTAAGGGATTTTGGGGTCTTATGGCTAGTTGTTAGGTTGTACCCTTAAAAGTATGTCCATACGAATGTGTGTAGGACTATACGGCTTTGTGGTTGCATAATTCACACATTTTACAACTGTTTGATCTTGGTGATTCTTCCCATTATGCTTCCCCTCCCACCCTCCTTTCACTTCCCCTTATATTCTAACTCTTATTCTTTACTAAGATATATTTTCACCTAACTTTATACATATATGGTTAACTCTATGTTAAGTACAGCATTCAATGAATCATATGAAACAGAAAAATACAAGGACAATATTATATAGGAACAGATACAAAGATACAGAATAAGAAGCTGTCCCTCCACAGTCAAGAGAAGGGCTGTTCATAATCATTGTTTCTCAGAGTGTTAATTTCATTTCTACATGTTGTCTTTTAGATGCTCTATTAGAACATATAGAATTTGTCCCTTTGAGAATGGCTTATTTCATTAAGTATGATGTTTTCCATTTTGTTGCAAATGACCAGAATTTGTGTTTTTTTACTACTGTGTAGTATTCCATGGTGTACATATCCCATAATTTCTTCATCCAGTCTTCAGTTGACAGGTATTTTAGTTGATTCCATGTCTTTGCTATTGTAAATTAAACTACAATAAACATAGAGGTACAGATAGCTCTTTCATACACTGATTTCATTTTCTTGAGTAGATTCACAGGAGTGGGGTGGCTGGGTCATGTGGAAGGTCTATATTCATACTTCTGAGGTATCTCCACACTATCTTCCATAATGGCTTGACCAGTTTACATCCCCACCAACAGTAGATTAGGGTACCTTTTTCCCTACATCCTCACCAGCATTTCTGTATGAAAAGGTGAGGTGAAACCTCATTTTGGTTTTGATTTACATTTCTCCTACAGTTAGTGATCTTAAGTATTTTTTCATGTGTCCATTGGCCATTTGGATTTCCTCTTTTGAAAAATGCCTGTTTAAGTCCTTTGCCCATTTCTTAACTGGATTGTTTGTTTTGTTGTTCAGTTTTATAGTTTGCAAATATTTTCTTCCATTCTGTCTGTTGTCTCTTCTCTTTGCTGATTGTTTTTTTGTTTTGTTTTGTTTTGTTTTGTTTTGCAGTGCAGAAGCTTTTCAATCTGATGTATTCCCTTTTGTCAATTTTGGCTCTGGAGTCTTTTCCAAGAATTCTGTCTATGCCAGTGACTTGTGGGATTTCCTCAATGTTCTCTGATAATTTGAGGGTGTCTGGTCATAGATTTTTGTCGTTAAGTCCATTTGGAGTGGATTTTGATGACAGGTGTCAGGTGAAGGTCTTGCTTCATTCTTCTGCATGTGGCAATCCAATTTTCCTAGCACCATTTGTTGAAGAGACTGTCCTTGCTCCAGGGATGGGTTTTAGCACATTTGTCAAAGATAAGTTGGTTGGATTGATTTCTGATGCTTTTATTTTGTTTCATTGGTCTATCCATCTGCTTTTATACCAGTACCAGGCTGTTTTGATTACAGCTTCCCTGTAGTATGTCTTGAAATCTTGTATTGTGATGCCTCCGGCTTTGTTTTTGTTGCATAAGATTGCATTAGCTATTCTGGGTCTCCTGATTTAACATGAATATCCACATCAATTTTCCTGCATCTGAGAAGAATCTCTTTGGTATTTTGAGTGGTATCGCAATGAATCTGAAAATTGCTTTCTGTGAAATGGATATTTTAAAGATATTGATTCTTCCAATCCATGAACATGGAAGATTTTCCTTTTTTTTTTTGTATCTTCCTCTATTTCATTTTTTTTAAAGATTTTATTTATTTATTTGACAGGTAGAGTTACAGACAGTGAGAGAGAGAGAGAGAGAGACAGAGAGAAAGGTCTTCCTTCCATTGGCTCACTCCCCAAATGGTTGCAATGGCAGGAGCTGAGACAATCCGAAGCCAGGAGCCAGATGCTTCTTCCTGGTCTCCCATGCGGATGCAGGGGCCCAAGGAATTGGGCCATCTTCTTACTGCTTTCCCAGGCAATAGCAGAGAGCTGTAATGGAAGAGGAGCAACCAGGACTAGAACCAGCGCCCATATGGGATGTCAGCACTGCAGGCGGAGGGTTAACCAAGTGTGCCATGGCACCGGCCCAATGTCTTCCTCTATTTCTTTCTTTAATGTTTTGTAATTCTCATTGTAGAGATCTTTGACAATCTTGGTTAAATTTATTCAAGGTATTTGATTTTTTTTGCAGCTAGTGTGAATGGGATTGATCTTAGAAGCTCTTTCTCAGGTGTGGCAATCTCTGTGTATACAAAGCATGTTGATTTTTGTATGTTGATTTTGTAGCCTGCTACCTTTCCAAACTCTTCTATGAGTTCCAGTATTCTGTTAGTGGAGTCTTTTGGATCACCTATGTATAGGATCATGTCATCTTCAAATAGACATAATTTGACTTCCTTCTACTCTATTTGAACTCCTTTGATTTCTTTTTCTTGTTTAATAGCTCTGGCTAGAACTTCCAGGACTATATTAAAAAGCAGTATTTAGAGTGGGCATCCTTGTCTGATTCAGAATCTCAGTGGAAATGCTTCCAACTTTTCCCTGTTTAATAGAACACTGGCCATGAGTTTGCCTAAGTTGCCTTGATTGTGTAAGAATTCTGTTTCCAATTTGCTTAAATTCTATTCCCAATTTGCTTAAAGTTTTCATCATGGAAGTGTGTCATATTTTGTCAAATGCTTTCTCTGTGTTTATTGAGATAATCAAATGATTTTTTCATTAGTTTATTAATGTAATGTATCACATTGATTGATCTACAAATGTTGAACCATCCCTGCATACCAGGAATGAACTCTACTTGGTCTGGGTAGATAATCTTTCTGATGTGCTGTTGGATTTCTTTTGGCTAGCATTTTGTTGAGGATTTTTATGTCTATGTTCATCAGAAAGATTGCTCTGTACTTCTTTTTCTCTGTTGTATCTTTTTCAGAATAATGCTGGCTTCATAGAAATAATTTGGGAGGATTCACTCCCTTTCAATTATTTTGAATAGCTTGAGAAATTTAGTATTATTTCTTCTTTAAATGTCTGATAGAATTCAGCATTGAAGCCATCCAGTCCTGGGCTTTTCTTTGTTGGGAGTGTCTTATTATTGGTTTGAATTCTGTCTTATTGGTCTGTTATTGGCCTCTTATTGGTATGTTTAGGTTTTCTATGTCTTCATGGCTCAATCTAGGTAGGACATATGTGCCCAAGAATCTATCCATGTCTTATAGGTTTCCTGTTTTGTTGGAGTACAGCTCTTTGTAGTAATTTCTGATGATTACTTTTATTTCTGTTGTGTCTATTGTTACATTTGCTTTTTCATCACTGATTTTATTAATTTGGGTCTTCTTTCTCCTTTTTCTGGTTAATTGGGCCAAAGTTGTGTCAATTCTATTTTTTTTTTAAATCAGCTTTTCATTTTGCAGCTCTTTTGTATTGTTTTACTGGTTTCAATTTTGTTTATACTCTAATTTTAATTATTTGTTTCTACTAGTTTGGGGTTTTGTTTGGTGATGTTTTTCTAGACCCTTGAGGTGCATTGATAGCTTATTTATTTGGTGCTTCTCTAGTTCCTTGAGGTAGGTTCCAATTGCTATAAACTTTCCTCTTAACACTGCTTTTGCTGTATTCTATAACTTTTGATATGTTGTATTGTCATCTTCATTTGTTCCCAGAAATTTTTTGATTTCTCTTTTGATTTCTCCGATGACAGACTGTTCATTCAGGAGCATGTTGTTCAGTCTCCATGTGTGTGCATATGTTCTGGGGATTTCTGAGTTCTCAATTACCAACTTCATACCAGTTTGGTCAGAATATATGCATGGTATGATTTTTGTTTTTTTTGAACTTGCTATGACTTGCCTGATGGCCTAACATATTATCAGTCCTACAGAAATTTCCATGCATGGGTGAGAAAAATGATTTCTTTGGCTATAGGGTGGAAAGTTCTGTAGATATATGTTAGGTCCATTTGGTCTATAGTGTCGATTAATTCTGTATTTCCTTGCTAATTTTCTGTATGGTTTATCTGTCCCTTGCTGAAAGTAGGGTATTGAAGTCCCCTATTAATATTGTTATTGGAGTCTATGTCTCCCTTTAAATCCATTAACATTGCTTTTAAGTAACCTGGTGCCCAGTAATTAGGTGCATGTATAGTTATGATAGTCACCTCTTCCTGTTGAATTGATCCCTTGATCATTATATAGTGCCCTTCTTTGTGTCTTTTAATAGTGTTTGTGTTAAAGTCTATTTTGTATGCTATTAAGATGGCTGCACCAGCTCTTTTTTTAACTTTTATTTAATAAATATAAATTTCCAAAGTACAACTTTTGGATTATAGCTATTTTCCCTCATAACCTCTCTCCCAGCCACAAAAAAATCCCATCTTCTACTCCCTCTCCCATCCCATTCTTCATCAAGATTCATTTTCAATTATAATGATGTCAACAGATTACACTCACACAGACACACAAAGTATAAAGTACTGTTTGAATACTAGTTTGACTGTTAATTCACATAGTACAAACACATTAAGCACAGAGATCCTATATGGGGAGTAAGTGCACAGTGACTCCTGTTGTTGATTTAACAATTGACACTCTTACTTATGATGTCAATAATCACCTGAGGCTCTTGTCGTGAGTTGCCAAGGCTATGGAAGCCTCTTTTTTTATTTTATTTTATTTATTTTTTATTTTTTTAACTTTTATTTAATGAATATAAATTTCCAAAGTACAGCTTATGGATTACAATGTCTCCCCCCCCATAACTTCCCTTCCACCCACAACCCTCCCCTTTATGGAAGCCTCTTGAGTTCACAAACTCTGACCTTATTTAGACAAGGCCATAATAAAATAAGAAGTTCTCTCCTCTCTTCAGAGAAAGATACCTCCTTCTTTGATAGCCTGTTCTTCCACTGGGATATCACTCACAGAGATCTTTCATTAGGTCATTTTTTGCCATAGTGTCTTGGCTTTCCATGCCTGAGAAACTCCCTTGGGCTTCTTAGCAAGATCTGAATGCCTTAAGGGCTGATTCTGAGGCCAGATGCACCAGCTCTTTTTAAGTTTCTGTTAGCATGAATTATCTTTTTCCATCCTTTTACTATCAGTCTGTGTGAATCTTTGTTGGTGAGATGTATTTCTTATAGGCAGCAAATAGATGGGTTTTCTTTTTTAAGCCATTCAGCCAGTCTGTGTCTTTTTACTGGAGAGTTTAAACCGTTTACATTCAAGGTGATTATTGTTAAGGTAATGACGTTGCCCTGCCATATTTCCATTAATAGTCCTATTTTTTACTTTGGGTACCATTGTATTTTTACTGGGTGATTTTCTTGTAGTGATGACCATGTTTCTGTGTTTCTGTGTGTAGCTCACCCTTATCATCTTTTGTAAGGCTGGATGGGTGGTGACAAATTCTTTGAATTTTTGTTTGTTATGGAAGGTCTTTATTTCACCTTCATTCATAAATGAGAGCTTTGTAGGATACAGTACTCTGGGTTTAGTTTTTTTGGCTGAGGACTTGGAATATATCTTTCCTTTCTCTTCTAGGCTGTAGGGTTTCCGATGAAAAGTCAGCTGTGAATCTAATTGGAGATCCTTTGAATGTGATCTGGCATTTCTCTTGCACACATTTTAGAATCTTTTTTTAATGTTTTAACATAGAGTTTGACTACAATGTCTAATGGTGAATATTTTTTCTGGTCATGTCTATTGGGTGTTCTGTGTGCTTCCTGTACTTAGATATCCCTTTCTTTCTCCAAACTGGGGAAGTTTTCTGTTATTATTTCATTAAGAAGGCTTTCTAATCCTTTCTCTCTTTCCATGCCTTTAAGAACATCTAAGACCCGTATGTTGGGTCAATTGGTAGTATTTCCAACAGTATTTTTTAGTTATCTAACATCTTATTTTTTTTTTGGTCTCACTGTAAAATTTCCTGAAATTTGTCTTCTAGTTCTGATATTCTTTCTTCTGTCTCACCTACTCTCTTGCTAAGACTTTCCACTACATTTTTTATTTTATCTATAGAGTTCTTCATTTCTAGTATTTCATTCTGATTTCTCTTTAATATCTCAATTTCATGGGAGAAATTTTCATTTAGTTCATGAATTTGCTTTTGGTTGCTTCTAAGTAGTCTGATGATTAATTTTCCAAGTTCTGTTTCTGGAATATATTCAATCTCTTCATCTTCGCATTCTACTATTGAAACATTGTAGGATTCCTTTGGTGGGCTCATAGGGTCTTCCTTATTCTTAATTAAGTTTTTTTCTTTGTTTTTCAGCATTTGTGTGGCTTAGTGGGACATCTATACTTTCAGTGAGTACCTGTGGTGGGTGTGGCCTGGTTCCTCTGCTCACTATTCCAGGGTGGAGAAAGTATCCCAAGTAAAGCCACTGTGGGTCTTTGTAGCTCTCCTCCAGATATCTGTAGAGGAGAGTATTCACCTCTGTTGGTATGACCAGCCCTTCTCACAGCTACAGGACACCTTGGAGTTAGTCCCTAGTGTTTTCAGCACTAGTTGGGACTGCTTAATGAACTGCACCTTTGTTCTGTCACAATTTTCCTGTGAGCAATTTTCCTCTATTGTAAGCTGCTATAAGTCTGTGGGTCATGGGTGTGTACCTGCAGCACCCATCTACTGAGCTGGCTTCTCAGTGCGGGGGGGATGAGATTTTGATAGGCATGGCTTCCTCTTGTCATATCGCTTGCAAGTTTGGGGAAAGTATTCTTCTGAATTATTGTGTTCCTCAATGTTTGGGAGGAGGGTGAAATGACCCCTGCTATGGCTGAGAGTGCACACAGGAGGCAGGAGCAGCTGCCACATCTTGGTCCAAAATTGGGGTAAAAAAAAGAAAAAGAAAAAAAAAACAGATGATCAGAATGGCTTCTTCCTGTGATTGTCCATCCCTAAAGGGTGGGAGGAGGGAGAGGGAGGTGTACTGCCTCTCTTTCTGCTCATTTATTCTTTCCCCACGTGTAACTTCAGGAGCAGTTCACCAAGCACTCCCTCCCACTGCTATCTGTAGCTCTAAAAATCCCACAAATTCCACCCCCGACCTGGTCCACCAGGGCTGGCATTCTCTTTTCTGTGTAGAAGCTTCTGCTGCTTTTTTTGCCCCCTTTTTTTGTTTTTCACTCTTACAGTGCAGACCTGGACTGTCTCTGCCACTCTCACTGGGTTTTCTGCTGTGAATTCCCCATGGCTTTATCTCAGGTTTGTAGTTTCAACCTTTTTAAACACTAATTTTGTCCTGTGCAATTTGGACCATCCTGTTGCTATCTTGGAACCCCCACAACTAATTTCTAACATTTATCTGTGCTCATTCTCATCTATAAACTAAATTTTATATGTCATTAGACTTTAAATCAGCACAATAAATTATTTCATTGATTTAAGTAATTAAGATTCTACTTTACTTGTTTTCTTCCCTTTACCAAAGATAAGATTTTAGAATGATTTCTCCCAGGATGCTGTCTTCCTAACTCACTGCTGGAATTGAAGAATTAGAAATGGGATCCAAATCTTCCTGAAATAAACAGAAAAACAACATTTGCCTCATTAACTTGGTTACTGTAGCTGGCAAATTACAAGTGCAGACCGTAGTGCACTTGAAGATCAAATAAAGAACTGGGAGTTGGGATACTGAGTTCAACCCAGATATATTCACATTCTACCATGGTAAATCACCACCAACTTAGATGTATAAAGCAAATCACATGTATTATGTTATGGTTCTGTAGGTCAGAAGCCCAAAAAGAGTCTCACAGGACCACAATCAAGGTGTTTGCAGGATTGTGCTCCTTTCTGAAAACTCTAAATCAGTGTTTTTACTTTTTCAGCTTCTCGAGGCTGCGCACATTCCATGATTTGTAGCCCCTTCTTGCATCTTCAAAGCCAGGAATGCTGCATCTCTAACCATTCTTCTGTAATCATCTCTCCCTTCTTCTGACCACAGCTGGGAAAGGTTGTCTGCTTTTAAGGTATTATGTGATTAGGTTGACCCTCTTTGTATATTCCAAGACAATTTCAGCATGATACCGTCTTTAATACCACATCTACAAGTGTCCTTTTGTCAAGTAAACTAATATATCTACAGGTTTGAGGGATTGGTTTTAACATCTGGTGTGGGGAGGGGAGGGGTTATTCTACCTACCACATCAGCTATCAGTGTGTCTTTCCACATAGCCAAACTCATTGGTAGTTGTATCTTGAAAGTAAATCTAAATCCTCACAGGAAATCTCACATCTGGCTCTAAAACGCCTCTTTTTGGTTTATTTACCTGAGCATGCAAAAGTAGTTGATTGCGACTAGAATAGCCTTTAGTCTGCTTCACAGCACTTTGGTCACATTTAAAGGATCATTTAAGGAACCCATAGCATTTGGTTATATATTCTGAGAAATTTCTGGTCTTTATTAGGCCTCAATAAAATAAAATTTATATCATTTTTTTCCCTTTGGATTTTTTAGATGTCTTTTCAGTGCCTGTGTTCACCATAATAAAATTCCCTAATGGTTCCTTTTTAAAATTTTATTTGTTATACAAATTTTGCATATTTCATATATACAGATTTAGGAGCTAGTGACAATTGCCCCCTACTCTCCCTCCCACCCACCCACACTCCAACCCTTCTTCTTCCTCTCTCTCACATTCCTACTATTAATTTGTATAAAGATCTATTTACAGCTTCTTAATGATAGTACAGTTAACACTACACTAAGTAAAAGAGTTCAACAAATAGTATAAAGAGAAAAAAATTATGTTTGTCCCGATCTGAGTTAACTTTTAGAGTACCCAAAATGTAATGTTAATGTATTGGAGTGAAAAAGACAGTTTGAGATTCGATGATTGTTTATAGCCCTTGTATCTTCCATTGAGGAACAGTGTTTGGTTTTGTTTGGTTGTATTTTTTTTATTTCTTTCTTTTCTTCTTTCTTTCTCTGCATTTATATCTTATCTCAGATGTAGTTAGAAGAGGGGGTTAATGTAAATTATGGCCTTGTGATGGCTAAAGGGGCATCAATTTAATTCATGCTGGAAGCAGGAAGATTTAGCTAGCTTCATAAACCTTCCTTTGTCTTATTCTTTAGTTTTTCTCTATCTGAAATTATGAGACTTGTCTTTAATCCTTTGCGAAAACACAAAGTTTTGTAAGCATTGTAAGTCTTAGATGACTTTCCTAGACTTCACACTTTTATTTTACCTTTTGTGTACTTTCTCACTGCAGAAATAGAAAATCTGGTACTTTTTCCAAGATTATAAAACAAGTTCAATTGGTAAAATTATTTGGAAGCTAAATACTGCATTTTAGATACTCTGAGCCACAACAAAATACAAAATTAGAATTGTTCACTGTACCATACTATTTTTTAAAGATTTATTTATTTATTTATTTGAAAGGCCAAGTTACAAAGAGGCAGAGGAAGAGAGAGAGAAAGAGAGAAAGTCTTCCATCCCCTGGTTCACTACCCAAATGGCAGCAACAGCCAGAGCTGGGCTGATCCAAAACCAAGAGCCATGAGCTTTTTCCAGGCCTCCCATATGGGTGCAGAGGCCCAAGTACTTGGGATATCTTTTACTGCTTTCCCAGGCCATAGCAGAAAGCTGGATCATAAGAGGAGCAGCTGGGAATTCAACTGACACCCTTATGGGATGCTGGCATTTCAGCCAGCAGCTTTACCTGCTATGCCACAGCACCAGCCCCTGTACTGTACTATTGATTTTGCATATTTGTACTAATGCATGTATGTACTCTGTTCCACTTTAAAAACTCCACATTAGTAGGAAACTGATGCATGCTCTATGATAAATACAAATAACCTAGGAAATGAAAGAAATGTGATAGGATTCTTTGAAGTATCACCAATTTACAAACATAATGTAGAAATGACATTTGGATTCTCAAAAGTCCAACAGTTCTCATAATTGGGGTCTCAGTATCCCCTTACAATTTAAAAAAATTACTGCAGACCCCAAGGACTTTATTTTATATGGGTTAAATCCAGTGTTATAAGAGTACTTCAAAAAGATTGTGGGAATGTAGAATTAAGATATAAGCTTATTTGAGTGCAAAACACTTTGAAACTCATGCATATGAGAGAACTTCAAAATGTTCACAGAAAATATGTATTATTAAAATACTATGCTTTTTGAAATACAATCTCAAAAATAAATTTTACACCAAAGTAAACCTACAATAGTATTTTCTCACAAGACTCTGAAGCACCATTGTATTTGTAATTTAAGAAATTTAAATTCAAAATTTTAAAATATTTATACATTTCTCATAAAATAATAAACCCATTAAATGTTAACATAAATATCTTCATTTTAAAAAAATATGGTTTCCACATTAAAATCTTAGAATATTGGCATACTTTTACATTTTTTAGATCTCTTTAATCCATGGTTTTATGGAAGGCAACTACATTCACAGCAACTCCCTTATAAATAAAGTTTGCCTTCTACATTTAGTCAAATTTTTCTTCTCAATAAATTATAATACCATATGAAACTTATATATGGAGACTTGTTAAAGATCTTTTAAAAATGAAATTTTATTTTACTGATTTCTCCTTCTATAAATCCTTTCTTGCCACCCTTCAAAGAGCATGCTCTGCTTTCTTCCACCCATGTTGTTATCCTGCCTGTGGCAGACAACAGTTACTTAGAATTTCCATCAAGTTGTTCTTGGATCATAAACTCCAGGATATGGTTATAATCCCAGGATATGGATTTAAAAAAAGACAATTAAGATTTCATGTGAGAATAGATGAGGCAGGTAGAACAACTGATTCAAACTCTTTTTACAGGATTCTTATGGCCATTATCAATAATGGTCATGACCAGAAAAAATTATGTAGAGTAAATATGGTGTGGCTTTTGAAGAGGATGATCCCTGGAAAAGCTTAAACAACAAAAACAATACAGAGAGATGGCACAGTAGGGAGGGTGCTTACTGCTCTAGTCTAAGACAAAATGGTTTTTAAAAAGTGGTGAGAGTACAGTCTCGGGGAAGAGTTAGCAAGAAAATGGCAGATGAAACTCCACACAAATTAGAGGGACACAGCAGACTTATATGGAGGGTGTGGACACACACAAATCAGGACATCAGCAGCTGAGAGCCAGCTTTGGAGAGTGAGGGAATACCAGACTGCAGCAGTCCAAGTCACTGGCAATAAAGCTGCAGGAAAAGTCTAGAGGGAATCTGGTTTGGAGCCTTTTGGTGAATGGTGTACCTGCCAAACTTAAGGAGAAAGAAAGGGGGGGGGCATATTTTTCTCTCCCCTATTTCCCTGTAATGCTGTCCTGTAACAAGCTGACATAGCAGGTGCCATTTTGGACAAATGTAACAGCTGTGCCAGCTTGTGTCTGTGCCCAGCAACCAGCCAAGCAGAGACTCCTGAGTTTGGCAGGGAGAACTGTCAGGGGACTGAGTTCTCATGACTATGGGAAGCTTGTTGTGCCAGGACTGTGAAAACATTGAGGCTATGGAACTGTGAAAACACGGAGGCTGCATGGGAAGACTCAGGGTATGGCTGGGACTTTGGGCAGTCACTATGGGAGGCTCCACATGCTCAAGGCTCCCTGGTTCCATTGTGAGGGACATTGCTGAGAATCTGTTACATAAAGGACCATGCAGATCCTATGTGTGGTCCTTGGGAAGTGCGGATGAATATTATACCCACTGGAGCTAGCACCCAGGCACTGGCGCACTTTGAGGAAAGGAAATGAGCTGAGTCTCCTGGGTGTCATCTTAACACTCCCTTTACCCTGGAGCACTGAATAGAGCTCTTTGGCCACACCCACCACTTGCCTCTAGGTATTGCCTGAAAGCAGACACTCCATCAATCCACACAGATATAGTCCAAAGATAAAAGCCTATGGCTTGTCTTGCAAATCCACACTGTTGGGTAAGAGTAGGGTGGTGGTGTCCTTTCCCACAAAGAAGCACCAACTACAGGCTTCAGTGAACATGTCCAGGTTTATTAACAGCCACATAGGCTTCTAAAGAGCAGGTAGGAGGTGTAACTAACTCAGGGGCACACTGACTATAGGAAAGAACCAATACTGGCACCAATATGCCTCTCCAATCAGCTTGAAGTACATGTAGCTTTCCAGGAGAGCCTAATGGGTCTGGGTCACAGGCAGGAGCAGTTTAACTGATTGGCAAGAGGCAGGGTGAGGAAAAATGTGCTATGTTGGGATCACCCACAAAAGCCGCCATAGCAAAAAAAAAAAAAAAAAAGAAACCAATGAGTATCTCCACAAATGCCAAATAATAAACATACCAACTCAAGAAATAAGAATAAAGAACTCCACATAACACCCTCAAAAGAATATGCTATTTCAATAATAGAATGTGAAAATGAAGAGATTGATGGAATGCCAGAAATGGAATTCAAAAAGTTGATCATGGGATTACTTGGAAGTAAGTAATCAGAAGCAAATGAACTAATTAATGAAATCTGTACATGACATGAAAGAAAATTACTCCCACTAAATTGAGATCTTAACAAGAAAGCAAAATGAAATTTCAGAAGTGAAGAATTCAATAGAACAAATAAAAATGCAGTAGAAAGCCTCAACAACAGAATTGGTGAAGTGATAGAAAGAATATATGACATAGAAGACAAATCACAGGAAATAATAGTCAGACGGAAACAAGAAGGAAAAGTCAGAAAAATTAAAAAACAATGTTGGGAATCTACAGAATATAATCAAATGACCCAACATACAAGTTATAAGAGTTCCTAAAGGTGTGGAAAGAAAGAAAGGATTAGAAGGCCACCTTTTTAGTGAAATAACAGCAGAAAACTTCCCTAATTTGGAAAAAGAAAGGGATATCCAAGTTCAGTAAGCACACAGAACTCCTAAGAAAAGATTTTCACCAGTACACAGTGTAGTCAAACTCTCCACAGTAAAACATAAAGAAAATATTCTAAAATGTGCACAAGAGAAATGCCAGATTAATTTCAGAGGATCTCCAATTAGACTTACAGAAGACTTCTGATCAGAAACCCTATAGGCAAGGGAGAATGGCAAGATACATTCTAGTCTTGAGAGAAAAAAACTGCCAATCCAGAATACTGTACCCTGCAAAGCTCTAATTTATGAATGAAGGTGGAATAAAGACCCTCCATAACAAACAGAAATTGAATGAATTTGTTACCACCTATCCAGTCTTATAAAAGTTGCTTAAGGATGTGCTGCAGAGAAACACAGAAACATGGTCATCACTATGAAAGAAGGCAAAGGAAGAAAATCTTTCAGTAAAAGTACAAGGGAAATTCAAAGTAAAAAAAAAAATAGGAATATTTATGAAAAAATGGCAGGGAAAGTCATTACTTATCAAAAGTCACCTTGAATGTAAATTGCCTCAACTCTCCAGTAAAAGACACAGACTGGATGAATGGATTAAAAAAAAAAAACATCTATTTGCTGACTACAAGAAACCAAAAAAGATACAGACAGACTGAAAGTGAAAGGATGAAAAAAGATAATCCACACCAACAAAAACCAAAAATGAGCTGGTGTAGCCATCTTAATATCAGATAAAATGGACTTTAACACAAAAACTTTAAACAGACAAAGGGCACTATATAATGATTAATGGATCAATTCAACAGGAAGAGGTGACTATTGTAAATGTATATGCACCTAATTACAGGGCACCTGGCTATTTAAAAACAAATTTTAAGGGATCTAAAGGGAGACATAGATTTAAGTACAATAGTAATAGGGGACTTGAATACCCCACTTCCAGCAACAGACAGATCAACCAGACCAAAAATCAGCAAGGAAACAACAGAGTTAATTGACACTATAGACCAAATGGACCTAACAGATATATACAGAAATTTTCATCCTACAGTTTCAGATATACATGCTTCTCACCAGTACATAAAATTTTTTATAGGATTGACTACATGCTATTGTCGCTCCTCCGCTCACGGAGGAGCGGCACCGGGCCGGACACTGTTATTCCCTTGCTATAGGTTTTTTCTCTAGCAACGCAAGAACAGGTAAAGAGAAGAGTGAAATAATGAGCTCCCCAGTGAACTCTCCACCAACTCTCCAACCAACCACCCCTGAACTCTCCACCAGCCCGGAGACAGTAGTTGTCCCAGAAAGTGCAGTTGAGTTCCCTTTTATAGTCCTCTTCCACCAATCCGTGCTCCACTGCCCACGTGCTGAGCACACCGCTTTCCTCCAATCAGAGGTCAGCAGCTCCTGCAGCTCATTAGTCAAATTGATGAAGCAGAGGGGCGGAGCCAAGATGGCGGAATAGTGAGGGCGCACAACGATAGTCCGGGAAAATTTAGTTTAATAAAAGCGGAGTTACGGTAGCCTCAGAAAAAGGATCAGGAAAAAATTGCAGAGGAAACTCTTCCGGAGCTATTCGCTGTGACTCAAAGGACCTACAGGGAGAGCAGGGTTGCCCACCATGTGGAAGCCAAACCGCAGGAGCCACAGAGTCTGAGCGCCAGTGGGGGAAGGGGAGTCTATGTGACAAAGACACCAGCGGGGAGAGGAGAGACGCCCAGGGCTCCGAGTCCACACATCGGCGCTGGAAGCGGAGGTGAGCTCAGTAACTGGAGACATTGGCCGGGAAATGGCGGACAGAATTTTAGAGGGACGCGGGTTTTGAAGTGGGAAAGTCCAACAGACTACAGGAGAGAAGGAAAAATAAATAAATAAATAAATAAAAAGGTGGGGGCATACTGGTACAGACAAGTTCCACTCTCCGCCAACCTTGCAAAGGCTAGCAAGAGACAAAGAGCTGGGATATACATAATAAAAGGGGAGACTTAAGGCTACAATCCAGTAGCCTAGGCAACCCAGTGGGAGTCCACAGGAGAAACCCAGCCTGCACAGACTCTTTGGGTATTTGCCAGCTGAAGCTAAATACCATCCATTCTGCTCAGCCTTGCAGTATTACTTACCTCCTGAACAAAAAATAAAATAAAATAAAATAAATGAATAAATAAATAAATAAAGAGAGACTTACCACACATAAACTGAGGGTGTCACCTTTGTACACCTGTAACCCTGAAGAACCAAGCAGAGCTCTCAGGCCACACCCATCTCAAGCCTCCAAGACTCCTCCAACAGCAGGCAGTCCACTTAACACGGACATAGTATAATAAAAAAAAAAAAAAAACTCACAGTGAGGGAAACAGAATTAACCATGCCAAGCAATAAACACAGAAATCGAGGGAACAAGATCAATGAGGACATTATGATGCCTCCAAATAAACAAAACACCCCAAGCCAAGAGTATGAAGATGATGAGATAGAAGAAATGCAAGATACGGATTTCAAAAGATTTATGATAAGAACATTTAGAAGTTTTCAAAAGCAAATCCTTGAACTACAGAAATCCTTATTGGACAGGATTGAAAATCTCTCTCATGAAAATGAAATTTTAAGGAAGAATCAAAATGAAACGCAGAAACTAGTAGAGCAGGAAAGTGTGATAGTGAAGAGAAATCAAAATGAAATGAAGAGCTCAATAGATCAAATGACAAACACATTAGAGAGCCTTAAAAACAGAATGGGTGAAGCAGAAGAGAGAATATCAGACTTAGAAGACAGAGAACAGGAAAGGATACAATCAGACCAAAGAAAAGAAGAGGAAATTAGAAATCTAAAAAATATTGTTGGGAATCTACAGGATACTATTAAAAAAACCAACATTCGAGAAACCCTACAAGCGAGGGAGGAGGCAAGATGGCGGAATAGGAAGGGAGCACACTGATAGTCCGGGGAGAGATAGTTTAATAAAAGTGGAGATACTGCAGGTTCAAGGAAGAGTAGGGGAGGAGACAGCAGAAGAAACTCTTCCAGAATGTGTGATTCACAGCGGACCTGCGTGGAGAGCGTGGGAGCCCACAGTTCGGGACACCAGCAGCAGACTCAACACACCAGCGCTGGAACGCGAGGTGATCCGAACCTCAATAGCCCGAGACACCAGCAGGCAAGCAGAGAGAGGAGACTAGAGGGAACGACCCCCAGGGGGGAAAAGTTCACCAGGATAACTGAAAGAGAGAGAGAGAAAAAAAAGTGACTGGTACAGACACAGGTTTCTCTCTCTCCGCTCACCTCTCAAGGGCAAGCAAGACAAAGAGCAGGCGCCATCTTGGACATACGTCATAAGCAGAGCGACCTCAGGTCTGCACCAGCCCTGAGCCTAGCAGAAAAACCTGACTCTGGGCGGGGAAAATTAACAGGAGATTAGGACCAAGTAAATTTGTGATGCTACTGAACTGAGACTGTGAAAAAAGAGACGGTGGGGGAGAGAACTCACGGAATTCACCTGAGTACTCTCCAGAGACGCTACAATTCCGTAACTTTGGCAACCCAGTGGGAGACTGAAGGAGAATTTGAGCCCACTCTGAGGGCCAAACAGATTCCCTGTGTGGTCCTTGGGAAAGAGCTTCCTATCTCTGGCTCCTGTGGGTATATCATTTGCCTGCTAACTACCTCCAACTTCGCTCAGCTGTGTGGAATTACTTCCCTTTTGAATCAAAAAAAGAAAGAGAGAAAGAGAGATTTACCACGCCTCACCTGGGAGTGTCACCTTTGGCACACCAAACAGAGCTCTCAGGACACACACATCTCAAGCCCTAAAGCTCCATCAAAAACAGACAGTCCACTTAATCTAGAGTCTTAGTATAACAAGAAAAAGCACCACAGTGAAGAAACCAAATATCTCCAATATGCCAAATAACAAATGCAAAAACCGAGGTAATAAAAACAAGGAAGTCACCATGACGCCCTCAAATGAAAAAGACACCCCAATTCAAGATTATGAAGATGATGACATAGAAGAAATGCAAGAAGCAGATCTCAAAAAATTGATAAGAACATTAAGAAGTTCTCAAAAACAAATTCTTGAACTACAGAAATCCTTAATGGACAAGATAGAAAATCTCTCTCGTGAAAATGAAATATTAAGGAGGAATCAAAATGAAACGAAACAACTAGTACAACAGGAAACTGTGAAAGTGACTGAAGTGAAGAATTCAATAGATCAAATGAAAAACACATTAGAGAGCCTTACAAACAGAATGGGTGAAGCAGAAGAGAGAATTTCGGACTTAGAAGACAGAGAACAGGAAAGGATACAGTCAGATCAAAGAAAAGAAGAGGAAATTAGAAATCTAAAAAATATTGTTGGGAATCTTCAGGATACTATTAAAAAACCCAACATTTGGGTTCTAGGATTTCCTGAAGGCATGGAGAGGAAGAAAGGATTAGAAGGCCTTTTTAGTGAGATATTAGCAGAAAATTTCCCAGGTTTGAAGAAGGACAGAGAAATCCTAGTACAGGAAGCTCACAGAACCCCTAATAAACTCGACCAAAAGAGATCCTCACCACAACACATTGTAATTAAACTCTCCACAATGAAACATAAAGAAAAGATCCTAAAATGTGCAAGAGAGAAACGTCAAATTACTCTAGAGGATCGCCAATCAGACTCACAGCTGACTTCTCATCAGAAACTCTACAAGCTAGGAGGGAATGGCGAGATATAGCCCAGGTACTAAGAGAGAAAAACTGCCAGCCCAGAATATTATATCCTGCAAAACTCTCATTTCTGAATGAAGGTGAAATAAAGACTTTTCATAGCAAACAGAAATTGAAAGAATTTGTCGCCACTCGTCCAGCCCTGCAACAGATGCTTAAAGATTTGTTACACACAGAAACACAGAAACACGGTCATCAATATGAAAGAAGATAAAGGAAGGAAACCTCACAGCAAAAGATCACAGGGAATTCAAAGCATATATTAGAACTTATCTTTGGCAAATGGCAGGGCAAAGTTACCACTTTTCATTAGTCACATTAAACATGAATGGCCTGAACTGTCCAGTTAAAAGACACCGATTGGCTGATTGGGTTAAGGAACAAAACCCATCTATTTGCTGCTTACAAGAAACACATCTTTCCAACAAAGATCCATACAGACTGAAAGTGAAAGGCTGGAAAAAGATATACTATCCCAACAGAAATGAAAAAAGAGCGGGCATAGCCATCTTAATATCGGACAACATAAACTTTACCACAAAAACTGTTAAGAGAGACAAAGAGGGGCACTATATAATGATTAAGGGATCAATACAACAAGAAGATATAACAATTATCAATGTATATGCGCCTAACTACAGGGCACCAGTTTATCTAAAAGATTTGTTAACGGGCTTAAAGGGAGACTTAGACCCCAATACAATAGTACTGGGGGACTTCAATACTCCACTCTCAGAAATAGACAGATCAATAGGACAGAAGATCAACAAGGATACAGTAGATTTAAACGACACTATAGCCCAAATGGATCTAACAGATATCTACAGAACTTTCAATCCTACAGCTAAAGATTTTACATTCTTCTCAGCAGTACATGGAAACTTCTCTAGGATTGACCACATACTAGGCCATAAAGCAAGTCTCAGCAAATTCAAAAGAATTAGAATCATGCCATGCAGCTTCTCAGACCATAAAGGAATGAAGTTGGAAATTAGCAACTCAGGAATCCCTAGAGCATATGCAAACATATGGAGATTGAACAACATGCTCCTGAATGAACAATGGGTCATAGAAGAAATCAAAAGAGAAATCAAAAATTTTCTGGAAGTAAATGAGGATAACAACACAACATATCAAAACTTATGGGATACGGCAAAAGCAGTATTGAGAGGAAAGTTTATAGAAATAGGGGCCTATATTAAGAAATTGGAAAGGCACCAAATAAATGAGCTTTCAGTGCATCTCAAAGACCTAGAAAATTTGCAGCAAACCAGACCCAAAGCTAGTAGGAGAAGAGAAATAATTAAAATCAGAGAAGAAATTAACAGGATTGAATCCAAAAAAACATTACAAAAAATCATGCCAACAAGGAGCTGGATTTTTGAAAAAATAAACAAAATTGACACCCCATTGGCCCAACTAACTAAAAAAAAGAGAAAAGACCCAAATCAATAAAATCAGAGATGAAAAAGGAAACGTAACAACAGACACCACAGAAATAAAAAGAATCATCAGAAATTACTACAAGGACTTGTATGCCAGCAAACAAGAAAATCTATCAGAAATGGATAGATTCCTGGACACATGCAACCTACCAAAATTGAACCATGAAGACATAGAAAACCTAAACAGACCCATAACTGAAACAGAAATTGAAACAGTAATTAAGGCCTCCCAACAAAGAAAAGCCCAGGACCAGATGGATTCACTGCTGAATTCTACCAGACATTTAAAGAAGAACTAATCCCATTTCTTCTCAAACTATTCAGAACAATCGAAGAAGAGGGAATCCTCCCAAATTCTTTCTATGAAGCCAGCATCACCTTAATCCCTAAGCCAGAGAAAGATGCAGCACTGAAAGAAAATTACAGACCAATATCCCTGATGAACATAGATGCAAAAATCCTCAATAAAATTCTCGCCAATAGAGTACAACAACACATCAGGAAAATCATCCACCCAGACCAACTGGGATTCATCCCTGGTATGCAGGGATGGTTCAACATTCGCAAATCAATCAATGTGATTCACCACATTAACAGACTGCAAAAGAAAAACCATATGATTATCTCAATTGATGCAGAGAAAGCATTTGATAAAATTCAATACCCTTTCATGATGAAAACTCTAAGCAAACTGGGTTTGGAAGGAACATTCCTCAATACAATCAAAGCAATTTATAAAAAACCGACAGCCAGCATCCTATTGAATGGGGAAAAGTTGGAAGCATTTCCACTGAAATCTGGCACCAGACAGGGATGCCCACTCTCACCACTGCTATTCAATATAGTTCTGTAAGTTTTAGCCAGAGCCATCAGACAAGAAAAAGAAATCAAAGGAATACAAATCGAGAAGGAAGAAGTCAAACTATCCCTTTTTGCAGACGATATGATTCTGTACTTAGAGGATCCAAAGAACTCTCCTAAGAGACTATTGGAACTCATAGAGGAGTTTGGCAAAGTGGCAGGATATAAAATCAATGCACAAAAATCAACAGCCTTTGTATACACAAGTAATGCCATGACTGAGAAAGAACTGCTAAGATCAATCCCATTCACAATAGCTACAAAAACAATCAAATACCTTGGAATAAACTTAACCAAGGACGTTAAAGATCTCTACAATGAGAATTACAAGACCTTAAAGAAAGAAATAGAAGAGGATACCAAAAAATGGAAAAATCTTCCATGCTCATGGATTGGAAGAATCAACATCATCAAACTGTCCATTCTCCCAAAAGCAATTTATAGATTCAATGCAATCCCAATCAAGATACCAAAGACATTCTTCTCAGATCTAGAAAAAATGATGCTGAAATTCATATGGAGGCACAAGAGACCTCGAATAGATAAAGCAATCTTGTGCAACAAAAACAAAGCTGGAGGCATCACAATACCAGATTTCAGGACATACTACAGGGCAGTTGTAATCAAAACAGCATGGTACTGGTACAGAAACAGATGGATAGACCAATGGAACAGAATTGAAACACCAGAAATCAACCCAAACATCTACAGACAACTTATATTTGACCAAGGATCTAAAACCAATTCCTGGAGCAA
Source organism: Oryctolagus cuniculus (assembly GCF_051225735.1). Lineage (NCBI taxonomy): Eukaryota > Metazoa > Chordata > Mammalia > Lagomorpha > Leporidae > Oryctolagus > Oryctolagus cuniculus. Next base: position 17,055,153 of record NC_142870.1, on the reverse strand, counting down.
GGACAGTCTATTCAATAAATGGTGCTGGGAAAACTGAATTTCCACGTGCAGAAGCATGAAGCAAGACCCCTACCTTACACCTTACACAAAAATCCACTCAACATGGATTAAAGACCTAAATCTACGACCTGACACCATCAAGTTACTAGAGAACATTGGAGAAACCCTTCAAGATATTGGCACAGGCAAAGAATTTCTGGAAAAGACCCGGGAGGCACAGGCAGTCAAAGCCAAAATCAACTATTGGGATTGCATCAAATTGAGAAGTTTCTGTACTGCAAAAGAAACAGTCAGGAGAGTGAAGAGACAACCGACAGAATGGGAAAAAATATTTGCAAACTATGCAACAGATAAAGGGTTAATAACCAGAATCTACAAAGAGATCAAGAAACTCCACAAAAACAAAACCAACAGCCCACTTAAGAGATGGGCCAAGGACCTCAATAGACATTTTTCAAAAGAGGAAATCCAAATGGCCAACAGACACATGAAAAAATGTTCAAGGTCGCTAGCAATCAGGGAAATGCAAATCAAAACCACAATGAGGTTTCACCTCACCCCAGTTAGAATGGCTCACATACAGAAATCTACCAACAACAGATGCTGGCAAGGATGTGGGGAAAAAGGGACACTAACCCACTGTTGGTGGGAATGCAAACTGGTCAAGCCACTATGGAAGTCAGTCTGGAGATTCCTCAGAAACCTGAAGATAACCCTACCGTTCGACCCAGCCATCCCACTCCTTGGAATTTACCCAAAGGAGTTTAAATTGACAAACAAAAAAGCGGTCTGCACCCTAATGTTTATTGCAGCACAATTCACAATAGCCAAGACCTGGAACCAACCTAAATGCCCATCAACGGTAGACTGGATAAAGAAATTATGGGATATGTATTTTTTAGAATACTATACCGCAGTAAGAAACAATGAAATCCAGTCATTTGCAACAAAATGGAGGAATCTGGAACACATCATGCTGAGTGAAGTAAGCCAGTCCCAAAGGGACAAATACCATATGTTCTCCCTGATCAGTGACAACTGACTGAACAACAAAAAGGAAACCTCCTGAAGTGAAATGGACACTATGAGAAATGGTGACTTGATCAGCATAGCCCTGACTGTTAATGAACAACTTAATACATTATCCCTCTTAGTATTTTTTTTGTCTGTTCTACTTAATATGACTGGTTTAATTCTGTAATTATCACACAGTTATTCTTAAGTGTTGAAAATTAACTGAAATGTGATCCCTGTTAAACATAGACACAGGAGACACAGGAAACCCAGTCATTTGAAACAAGATGGAGGAATCTGGAAAACATCATGCTGAGTGAATTAAGCCAGTCCCAAAGGGACATATATATGTTCTCCCTGATCAGTGACAACTAACTGAGCACCAAAGAGGAAACCTGTTGAAGTGAAATGGACACTAGGAGAAACAGTGACTTGATCAGCTCTTGTCCTGACTGTTGATGTACAATGTAATACTTTATCCATTTTAGTATTTTTTTTTGTTCTAGTACTATTAGTTGAACTCTGTAATTAACACACAATTATTCTTAGGTGTTTAAATTTTAACTGAAAAGTGATCCCTGTTAAATATAAGAGTGGGAGTAAGAGAGGGAGGAGTTGTACAATTTGGGACATGCTCAAATGACTTGCCCCAAATGGTGGAGTTAGAAACATTCCAGGGGATTCCAATACAATCCCATCAAGATGGCATGTACCAATGCCATCTCACTAGTCCAAGTGATCAATTTCAGTTCACAATTGATCACACTGATAGGTATAAGAGTCAAAGGAATCACACAAACAAGACTAGTGTCTTCTGATACTAACTGATAGAATCAAAAAGGGAGAGAACGATCCAACATGGGAAGCAGGATACACTGCAGACTCATAGAATGACAGATGTCCTAAACAGCACTCTGACCTCAGAATCAGCCCTTAAGGCATTCGGATATGGCTGAAGAGCCCATGACAGTATTTTAGGCATGTTAAGCCAAGACACTCTGGGAAAAGAAAAAAGAAGACCTAAATGAAAGATCTCTGCTAGTGAGATCCCAGTGGAAAGAATGGGGCCATCAAAGAAGGAGGTAACTTTCTCTGAAGGGAGGAGAAAACTTCCACTTTTACTAAGACCCTGTCTGAATAAGATCGAAGTCAGCGAACTCAAAAGTCTTCCATAGCCTTGGCAACTCATGACTAGAGCTTAGGGAGATTACTGATGCCATAAACAAGAGTGTCAAATTGTTAAGTCAACAAAAGGAGTCACTGTGCACTTACTCTTCATGTGGGATCTGTCCTTAATGTGCTGTCCAATGTGAATTAATGCTATAACTAGTACTGAAACAGTATTTTACACTCTGTGTTTCTGTGTGAGTGCAAACTGATGAAATCTTTACTTAATATATACTGAATTGATTTTCTGTATATAAAGATAATTGAAAATGAATCTTGATGTGAATGGAATGGGAGAGGGATCGGGAGATGGGAGGGGTGCGAGTGGGAGGCAAGTTATGGGTGGAGTAAGCCATTGTAATCCATAATCTGTACTTTGGAAATTTATATTTACTAAAAAAGTTTAAAAAAAAGAGTCAAAGGGATCACATAAACAATACTAGTGTCTGCTAATACTAACTGATAGAATTAAAAAGGAGAGAATGATCCAACATGGGAAATAGGACATACAGCAGATTCATAGAATGGCAGATGTCCTAAACAGCACTCTGGCCTCAGAATCAGCCCTTAAGGCATTCAGATCCTGCTAAGATCCATGAGAGTTTCTCTTGCATGGAAAGCCAAGACACTGTAGCAAAAAAAAAAAAAATGACCTCAATGAGAGATCTCTGCAAGTGAGATCCCAGTGGAAAGAACAGGTCATCAAAGAAGGAGGTACCTTTCTCTGAAGGGAGGAAAGAACTTCCACTTTGACTATGGCCTTGTCTAAATAAGATCAGAGTTTGTGAACTCAAGAGGCTTCCATAGCCTTGGCAACTCATGACAAGAGCCTCAGGTGATTATTGACGTCATAAATGAGTGTCAATTGTTAAATCAACAGGACTCACTGTGCATCTACTCGCCATGTAGGATCTCTGTCCTTTATGTGTTGTACTATGCGAATTAATGGTAAAACATTACTCAAACAGTACTTTATACTTTGTGTATCTGTGTGGGTGCAAACTGTTGAAATCTTTACTCAGTATATATTAAGTTGTTCTTCTGTATATAAAGATAATTGAATTTGAATCTTGATGAAGAATGTGATGGGAGAGGGAGTGGGAGATGGGAAGGTTGCAGGTAGGAGAGAGGTTATGGGGGGGTGGGGAAGCCACTATAATCCAAAAGTTGTATTTTGGAAATTTATATTTATTAAATAAAAGTTGAAATAAAAGATGCAATGACTTTGAACAGCCCTTGTCTTGACTGTTAGAAACAGTTTTTTGTTTTGTTTTCATGCAAGTTGTTGAATTCTTTGCTTAATATAGAGTTGGTCTTTTGTGTATAATGTTAATATAAAATGGGTCTCGGTGGGTCATAAGACTGGGAAAGGGAGATAGAGAAGGAGGAGGGGTGGGAGAGGGGTGGGAGTATGTATGGTGGGAAGAATCACTATATTTCTAAAGTTGTACTTACAAAATGGATGAAGTTTGTTCTCCATAAATAAAGGGTTTCTTTGGGGGGGATTAATTAATTAATTTAAAAAAAGTAAAGAGTGTCAGCAAAGAGGATCCCAAATTAAATCATCCAAGTCCATTATTCCAGATTTTATATCTGAAGCTGGAATACTCTGAGTAGCTGTATCTGACACATCTAAAGGAAAACATAGCTCCACTGACCAGAGTCCAAAGAGGATAACTAAAATTCTTAAGGTGATGGAGACATTTCTCATATAAAGAAGGTAAGAGGACTGAAAAAGTGAACAAGCCTGTCTTAGCCTGTTCAGGTACTATAGCAAATTTACATAAACCGAGTGGCTTAAAAAAAGAAATTATTTCTCACAATTCTGGAGGCTGGAAGTCCAAGATTAGGGTACAGTATGCTTGAGTTCTGGTGAGGGTTCTGTCCCAGGTTGCAGACTAGACTCTGTGTCCTTACATTGCAAAAGGAGCAAGATGGAGATCTTTTGGGCCCTCCTAACAAGGTCATTAAACCCCTCAGGAGGCTCCACCCTGATAGTTGCCTCTCAAAGGCCCCTCCTCCTAAAGCGATTGCATCAACAGTTACATTTTTAACACTTGAATTGGGTGGGGAGGGACACAAACATTCTGTCCATTGCAAAATATTTGAAATCATGAAAAGTATAGTTACAGAGATAATATGGAGGTAAATACAGATTTGTTTACCAAATTTCAGAATTCTTAAATGGTCTTTAATTGTGGAACTCATCACAATTCTAAAATATAAGTCGGTTGAGAAAGGGTTTGGAAAAAAGTCACAGATAACTGAGTCACAATGTGGGATGGAAATTTGGGATTCACCCTTCTAATGTCTTGGGATGCCTGTTATAAAGGACAACCATGTTTGCAATTAATAAAATGCCTGTAGAGCTATCAGATAAAGAGTTTTGCTATTTTATTATCCATTAAAAACTGCAAAATTTTTCTGAGAGTCTCATCTTTCCCATCCTTTGGCCCTGTGAAAAGATTACAGCTTTTTTTTTTTCTGGTCCCTATTCCCTCTTTTCCTCTCTCTAAGGAGTTCTCACCTTTGGTTCTTTAAAGCTTCTTTGCACAAATTCAGGCAGGTGGCAAAGGAGCAAAGCATGGGAAATTGGAGTGCCTTTCCTGAAAGAGTTTTCCCAGCTGAAGAATGTTTGAAAATAAAAGCCGACCTACACCTTCAGAGAATACACACAGTGGATAAGAAGGGGGTGAGAAAAGGAATTTTTTAAAGGCATTGCTTTTGGAAGTTGCAGAGGATTTAAGTTCCTTTGAAGCTAATTTTGGTTTCAGTGTTGTGTTCTTTTGACCACGACACTGCCCCAGAACTGACCACACCAGTCAAGACTGCACAAACATTCTCTCTGTAGCCTTACCCAATAGCACCCTCTGGGATTCCTTGTTAAAACACCTAGTATTCCTACTTAATATTCCTCCTCTACCACATGACACTTTTCAGTAGAAAGTGGTTAAATTAAACTCCTTGGAGAACCTCATAAGTTAGGTAATTGGAGCAAAAGGAAGCATCTGTCATCAGATGCCTTTCACTAAGTTAATTACAGAGAAAACCAACATGAAGTGGTTAGAGATAGAGGTTAAAATTTCACTCACTTGGACTTTGTGTAATAATGAATTAAACTGCTGGGCAGCATTGGCGTTCTGCTGGGAGTAGAATTTGGAAACAGAGAAACCAGCCAATGAGTGGTCTGATTTTTGTCCTTGAAAGTAATTTAAAGTAACACAAACCCAGCAAGACTTTGCCTCTCTTTGATTTTTTTAAATGTTATTTGTGATGGAATTATGCAGATCAATAAAAGAATCGGTATATCTTTTCTCAAGTAGAGACAGTTTCTCCATATATCTGTCAGCCACAAATCAACTACTTTATAACTCAGGAACTGTGACAGTATTTCTGTGTCAAGTCATTTCTCAAGAAATTAAAGTAGTCCACACCTGCAGAAATCACATCCCCTTAAAAAGCAGTGCATGTTGGAAGTGTAAAAGGGATAAGAGTGAAGAGAGGGTTCAATAGAAAATGATGAGAAGACAGGACTACCAGCTTATGGAAAATGGAACAAAAAGTCAAGTCTTTTTCAATCAAATGAGCCTGTCTCAATGTGTCTGCCTCATGCAAAACACTTTCACTAGTTTTTAAGACTTCAGAAAACATACTGCTAAACTGAAACCCCATCCAAATTCCACATTCTTCATTAAACAAGCTCTATATCATGTTGTTCAGGAGGAAATTCCTCCTTTATTAACTATGTGTTTAATAACTCCCATATTCCACGATAAGACTGCATAACCCTTTCCTTCTACTGGTGTACTCACAGGCCAAGACCTATCAGACTCCAGAGCACTGTTATTTTTCACTTTACTTCTACACGCACTATAAATTCAAGACCTTGGATTTTAATATGTTCAATGACTAAGATATAATAGCCAGAAACCCTAGGGATATTTAATAAAATACCCAGGTCCCTACCACACTCTCCTCTGGGAAGACCTTCTTTCCTTTCCAGATACCATGTCCTCCTAATTGTTTTGGAGAAGAAGTGTAGTCATACTGTCTATGACTGGGAAAATCCTCTACATGCAAGAGGTGGCAGGGGTGGGGGTGGGTAATAGGTATTCAAGACAGTACTAATGCCTTTTCAAACTGCAAATATCTACAATCTCTGGCTGTAGGGTCCCTCTGGCTACTGAAGTGCACTTTGCCTGTGGGCAGGGAAGTCCAGACCAGTCCAGAAGGGCTGGAAGTCAAGATCTCTTGGAGTGATCTTTAACTACCAACTGACATGAGAGGATGTCTTAGTTATCTTGGGTAAGACAAATTATCATGGACTGGCTTGGGCTTAAACAGGACACATGTATTTTTCACAGTATGCAGGCAGGGAGTTTGAGATCAAGGTACACCATAGTCAGGCTCTAGTGAGGGCCCCTACCAGGTCGCAGACTGATGTCTTCTCATTTTAGAAACTATTGATCATTTAGAAACTATTGATCCACAGGAGGAGACTGATGAGAACAACATAACTTTAACTCAATTCTGTCTGTAATACAAACTCACACAAGAACAAGGCAGCTGGGAATATTTGACAGGGATCCAGAAAAGCTCAGCAACATGGGAATAATTCAAAGGAGACCTTAAAAAATAAGCTGAGTTCAGCTGATGCAGACACATTTGGAGGACATCCAAGACAAAGGTACCAACAGAATCAGAGCCAACAGAACATAAGAACTTCAGGTGAGGTGGGAAAATGGTGAAGATGAGGCAGGAAAGTAACTTGGGGCCTTGGATATGATGTGAATGCTAATGTGCAAAGTTTTATTCCATAGACTACAGGAGGAAATACATGTCTGATAAGGAGACTGGTCCATGATTGTTATTCATAAACCTGACTATGAGGAGTAGATAGATTTTTTCACAATAATGGGAACAATATAAGATTTTCAAATTGCTTACATTAATAATAAGGCAAATAAGGGTTTTGACCAGTTTAAGGCAATCATGGCAAGCTCAATATTTGTCATGTATCTGGGCTTCCTTATGCCCACATATGCCTGCGAATATTTATGCTCTTCCATAAGTAAGGACATAGTTTTAGTCAATATATAGACTGTAGCTTAATATCTGTAAAATAAGAGGGTATGTTCAAAGGTTTGTGCAAATGGAATTATGAGTTTATTTTGTTGCAAAAAATGTTGAAATCCATATATACAAAATGTATACAAGAGGCATTCTAAAAGCTCATGGAAAATATGAATTATTTTAAAAAGTCATTGCACCAAAATAAATATCTTTTAATTTTATTATTCCACAAGCTATAAAGCACCCTCATGTGTCTGCATGGAAATAAAAAGACAAAGCCACTTTGCAACATTGGTATTTTTCTGGTATTGCTTATTGCAGTGAATGTACCACCACACACTATATTTCCAAAACAGATCAAGACTTCTCTTTAACACTTTCACTTCTTCAGTTGGCATATCCAGCCCACCATAAACCTCCTAAACAGCTCCAAGTTTTCTGCACTTGTCTCTTATGCCACCACCCAGACATAGTCACTGTCATCTTCATTTGGAGGATGAGTAGAGCGAACATTCATCCTTCCCCATCCATTGCATTCTCACCATGAAGCTGATATCCTTCTCCAGCTTAAAGCCCTGAACTGGCTCCCTAGGGCCCCCCAAGATAAAGGCCACCCTGCTGCAGACTTTGCCCAACTACATCTGTTGTGCCTCACTTGTCCATTCTCAATGCTCCAGGCACGGGGCACAACTCTCTGATCCCCACTCTCGAGGCCCTGCTCCCTTTCCCAAGAGACCCTCCTGTTTTCCACACTTAACCCTCATTCCTCCTTCTTCCAATGCAATATCACTTTCTCAGAGAACTTTCTCTGGCCACCAGACCAGGCCAAATCTCTCTGGTCGAAGCCCCACTAGCTATATGTAGTAACTCTTCTCCATCTGCGGTTATCCATCTGCCCACTCATTTGAGTGTCTGCCTCCCTACAGAGAGCAGAAGCTCCATGAAGATAGCACACAGCAGACATATGAGCTTAAATATGCTATTTTATGAGTGAGTTAACTTGCCTCAGCTTTCTTGTTCATCACGTTAGATGCATTCTCTTAGCCCACATACAGCTATGAAATCTAAGACTGAGAAATTCTGGAGTAACTTGCCCTGTCAGGAGTGATGACCTTCCAATTAATCCTAAGTCAGACTTCAGCTGCTATCCCTGAACACCATCTTACACTGCACTGCAGAAGAACAAATAACATTTATTGAGTTGTGTTGATGTTAAGCATTACAGGGTCCATTTTTCCATTTCTCAAAATTTTATTTTGTTGCCTTGATACCTTCTCCAATTTAAAATATAGTATTCTAAAAGGTAGGAAAGTTATTCCAAACTTTATCCAGATTCTAATGTATTGTTTACCTTCTTTTTAAAAAATATTTATTTATTTATTTGGAAGGCAGAGTTATAGAGAGACAGAGGCTGAATGAGGGAGAGAGGTCTTCCATCTGCTGGTTCACTCCCCAGGTGGCTGCAATGACCAGAGCTGAGCTGATCTGAAGCCAGGAGCCAGGAGTTTCTTCCAGGTCTCCCATGTGAGTGCAGGGGCCCAAGGACTTGGGCCATCTTCTACTGCTTTCCCAGATCAAAGCAGAAAACTGCATTGGAAGTGGAGAATCTGGGACTTGTACCAGCACCCATATGGGATGCCAGCACTGCAGGCGTTGAATTTATCCTCTACACCCCAGTCTCGGCCCCTACCTCCTGTTTTTTAAGGTATTTATGCATGGGTTGGTGTTGTGATGTAGCAGATTAAGCCACCACCAACAATACCAGCATTCCATATGGGTGCCGGTTTGTGTCTTGATCTATCCACTTCCAATCAAGCTCTCTGCTAATGTGCCTAGGAAAGCAGCAGAGGATGGCCCTGTCCTTGGACCCTTGAACCCATGTAGGAGAGCTGAGTGAGGCTCTTGGCTCCTGGTATAGCTCTAGCCATTGCAATAAGTTGGGAAGTGAACCAGTATATGGAAGAACTCTCTCTCTCTCTCTCTGTCCCTCTCTCTCTTTACTCTGCCTTGAAAATAAATAAATAAATACATAAATAAATAAATCTTGGAACCAGAGCTATGGCGTAGTGGGCTAAGCCTCCACCTTTGGTGACAGCATCCCATATGGGCTCCAGTTCTAGTCCTGGCTGCTCTTCGTCAGATCCAGCTCTCTGCTATGGACTGGGAAAGCAGTAGAAGATAGCCCAAGTGTTTGGGCCCCTACACCTGCATGGGAGACTCAGAAGAAGCTCCTGGCTCCTGGCTCTTGGCTTTGGATCAGCCCAGCTCAGGCCGTTTTGTGTCCATTTGGGGAGTTAACCAGTGAATGGAAGACCTCTGTCTCTTGCTCTCTCTGTCTGTAACTCTACCTCTCAAATAGATAAATCTTTAAAAATAATGATTTTTAAAAGGGAAGATTTATTTATTTATTTATTTGAAAGGCAGAGTTATAGAGAAAGAAGGAGAAGAGAGATCATCCATCTACTGGTTCACTCCCCAAAGGGCCACACTACAAAAGCCAAATCTGGAACTCTGTCCAGGTCTCCCACATGAACTGCAAGGACCCTAGTACTTGGGCCACCTTGTGCTGTGTTCTCAAGCTCATTAGCAGGAAGCTGGATCAGGAACACAGCAGCGGGGGACTTGAGCCAGCACTCCAATATGGGATGCAGGAATCACAAGTGGTGGCCTAACCCCTTGCACCACAACTCGAGCCGCTATTGCTTATCTTAGTACCCTGTTCCAACTTGATTATTTAGCTTCCCTGTATACCATTTGTCATTACAGATATGTTTTTTCCTACTGTTTGCCTATGTTCTCCCCTAATTTCTACAAAGGTACAATGCAGTTAGAAAATAAAAACACTCACTAGTACCTGTTAATTTTATTTAAAATATAAAATACCTTCCCAAGATGTAGGATGTGGAGAGTGTTTTGGAATATGTCAGAAAGAAATAATGAGATTAGTCCGAATAAGGAGCAGAAAACTTAGCTTCAGTTTGAAAATTATGGAGCCAGATCTTATTCCTAGCTAAAAGGATATCTACTATCAAATGGGATTGAGTAATACACTGGAGACTAAGCACAATCTCTATTTTGAAAAAGAAAATAGTTTGAGAAGATTTTCTCAAAGAGAATTCTGTATAGCAAATAAACTTACATAATTACAGAACCCCTGTATATTTTGAATGGGCTGCTCTGTCCTTGATAAAATGATAATCATTTGCAACATATACAGATACTTTTCTTGGCTTCAAAAAAAGAAATTATTTGAAAAAAGATAAGAAGTGAGCTTCTAGTGAATTTAGAAAACAAGGTCAACTTGATTAATGATGAGACAAGAGTATTTAATGAAAATATCAAAAATTCTTGCATAATCTGTCACTGATTATGTGCAATAAGCTTAGGCATGAGCCAGGGTAGTGTCTTCACTCACAATTCCATGCCTTTATTCCAGAGAAATCTACTTACTCCCCACACAGCCAGTTCCCCCAAAAGACAGCTCTGGCACCATAGCCCCACTTACCCAAGAGCATGAATTTTTAACTCCTGCTGATGCCTTGCTCTCAGCTCCTTCTCTTCGCATAGGCTCCTCATATTTCTTCTATATTTCCCAGCCCCTGCAGACTTTTTGCACACAGCCATCATTGTGCTTTGGTCTCCTCGGCCTGTACCTTGTTCCAGGGGGAAGACTCGCCCATTCTCTGGCTCTCTGTGTGTACAGTTGTCTCTGCCCAGCCAAGTCCTGGGCTGCTCTGCCCTCCAGGGGTAGGTGTGAGCATGTGACTGGGTCTGAAGGATGCAAGGAGCTTCCGAACTTCCTGCCCAAATACACAAGGCATCTCTGGAAATGCCAAATGTTTTCACAAAGCAACATAACTGACCTTCTTCATTGATAGCCTTGCCTACTCACTAAAATTTATTTGTAATTCCCAAATTAACACTTTCAGCCCAGTTGTGAGCATTCACGACATGCCTTAGTGTGCTGTACATTGAGATTTAATGCTATAACTAGTACTCAAACAGTATTTTTCACTTTATGTTTCTGTGTGGGAGCAAACTGTTGAAATCTTTACTTAATGTATGCTAAACTGATCTTCTGTATATAAAGAGAATCGAATATGAATCTTGATGTGAATGGAAAGGGAGAGGGAGTGGGAAAGGGGAGGGTTGCAGGTGGGAGGGACGTTATGGGGGGGGGGGGGCATTGTAATCCATAAGCTGTACTTTGGAAATTTATATTCATTAAATAAAAGCTAAAAATAAAAAAAAAATTTTTTTAAAGATTTTTTATTTATTAGAAAGGCAGAGTTGCAGAGAGGCAGAGGCAGTGAGAGAGGGAGATATATATATATATATACATATATATATATATATATAGAGAGAGAGAGAGAGAGAGAAGGAATCTTCTATCCACTGGTTCAATCCCAAAATGGCCGCAACAGCCTGAGCTGGACCAATCCAAAGCCAGGAGCCAGGAGCATCTTCCAGGCCTCCCTTGCAGGTGCAGGGACCCAAATTTAGGTCCATCTTGTATTGATTTCCCAGGCCATGACAGAGAGTTGGATCAGAAGTAGGGCAGCCAGGTCTTGAACCATTGCCCATATGGGATGGCAGCACTGCAGTACGCTACAGCACTTGCCCCAAGGTCTGACATCTTGATCTGCATATAGCAGCTGCCAGACAAACACAGCCACTGAGCACTTGAAGGTGACTGATCCACACTGAGATGTGTTATAAGTGAAACTTACACACCAGATTTCACCTACAGTATGACAAAAATAGGTAAAATTAAATGTGAATAATTTGTATATTGATTAACTATTGAAATACTTATATATAGTAGATTATATTATTAAAGTTAATTTTATTATTTTTAAAAAGCACAGGACCTGATAGCTTCACAGCTGAATTTTGCCAAACTTTTAAGGAAGAACTAATAGCAATTCTTCCTAAAATATTCAAAACAATTGAAAGGGTGGAACTCTTCTAGTTCATTCTAAGAGGCCAGCATTACCTTCATTCCAAAACCAAAGATACAACAAGAAAAAAAAAAGAGAACTATAGACCATGTCCCTGATGAACACTGATGCAAAAATCCTCAAGACAGTACTAGCAAATCAAATACAGCAACACATCAAAAAGATCATCTACCCAGACCAAGTGGGATTTATCCCATGGACGCAGGCATGGTTCAACAAATGCAAATCAATGAATGTGATATATCACATTACAAATTGAAGAGTAAAAACCATATGATTATCTCCATAGATGATGCAAAGAAAGCACTTGATAAAGTGCAACATTCTTTCACAATAAAACATTAAAATTTTATGCTACAGAAGGAACATACTTCAACACAATTAAGAAAATATAGAACAAACCCACTGTCAGCTTCATACTGAACAGGAAAAAACTGCAAGCATTTCTCCTATGATCTAAAAATAGACAAAGATGTCCACTCTCACCATTATTACTCAGTATAGTTCTGTTAATTTTGGAAATCAAAGGGAAACAAATTGTAAAAGAGGAAGTCAAACTATCCCTATTTTCAAAGACATAATATAGAGAGTATTTAAAATGTGTGGATGTCATGTCATTTGGTATATAGTTAGAAATATTGCTTCACTGAGTCAAATCATGTAAATGGCAATATATGCTTCTTTCTCACATTAAAAGAAAAATAGATAAATGGGGTGGGGGCAAATAGGACTCTTAGGGTGTGAGTAATATTTTGTTCTTTATTGGCTATTGGTTATGAATGTGATCAGAGGTCAAAAAACTCATTTATCTGTATACTCATGTGTATTTCCTGGTACATATGCTTTACTTCAATAAAATGATTTTTTTTCAGACATTGCCTCCACTTCCAATTCCAGTTCCCTGATAATAAACACCCTGAAGACAGTATGCGATAGCTCAAAGTAGTTGAATCCCTAGCACCAACATGAACATCACAGATTGAGTTCCAGACCATTCTCTTTGGCTTAGCCCTAGCTATTGGGCTATTGTGGGCATTTGAGGAGTGAACCAGAAGATGTGAACCAAAAGATGAATATCTCTCTCTCTCTCTCTCTCTCTCTCTCTTTAAAGAAAAAAATCCTAACTTTGTTGAATTGCTTTCCTCATCTACAATACATAGATAGTCATGCCCACCTCACAGGTCTGATGAAACAATAGAATAAAAGCATATTTGCCAAGAATTTAGCACAGTGTCTGGCACATGGTACAAATCCAGAATGATTTTAAAGAATTAAATGATCATCAAGCTTACTTCTCACCCAGACATTCTCTGTACATCAGCAGTCAACACTTCCTTGTTATGCTGTGTTCTTTTGTTTGACTCAAGTCTGTTCATTATTAAAACACTGCAACTTGGAAAGGAGAGAATAACTTCTTTAGTATGTCTGATCATCAAACAACAAACAACTGATAATAATGCCCAAGTAATGATTCTAAGTAGTAAAGGTTGTCCACCTCTTTTCAGGTGGAAATGAGGACACCATTTGCTCAGGTCACACATGTCAAGGATCCATCCAACACAGATCAGAAATTCAGTCCCTTCTTCCAACCCTCTGGCTTTTCTTGTTAATGACTTAGGAAAGTTACTAACTGCTTATTATTACTGTCTAATTTTGGTTTTCTGCAGATATGGCTACAAACAAAAACCTTTGTCAAAGGCTCCAGACTAAAAGCTGGGTAAGACTCGTATTCTGGCTGCCAGAACCTCTGTTTCAAAAACTTCTTTATGTAATAGGGCTTGTTTATAAACTTTATTCCATTGCTACAAAATGTCATATGCAAATTAGACATTATATAACATTACAGTTAAATCATAAAGGCAGCTCTCCAAACCCAAGTAGACATTTACATAATTGTATTACTGTCATTTGCTTAAGTCATAATGAATGTTAGATGGGGAAGCTTACTATGACCTATTGACTCCACAATAGAACATGATTCTTATTTGTCCTTACAAGTAAAGCATCACTGTTTTCTCAAAATAAACATCAAAAAAGGAAAAAAAATGTCATTGAGTTTTGTTATGGTTCTTGGTTGTAATGAAAAAGCAGCAGCAGATTTCATAAGAAAAAAAGAAGTCTAATGAGAAATTACAGCTAATCCAAAAGAAAACTCCCTAAATATTTGAGTTTATTATGCTTTACATTTGCCTTCCAGTTTTTCACAGAACAGCTTCTTTACATTAAGTATCATCTCATTTTAAGATAAATTTCTTCAAGGTCAGTTTTTTCCCAAATCTATGCACACCCCTGGAGAGACTCAGCTGATACTCCTGACCATTTCATCCTGATTAATTAATTCATAAATAGTCATTGGGTATCCTTAGAGCCAACCCAGCAGTAACTCCATAAAAGCTTGCTAAATTGAATTGAAATTAAATTTATTCTAGATAAAAAAGTAACTTACCTCATGTGCCTTGGTTTGTGTTTTCTCCAATCTAGATTCTGGGATAGAACCTGGGTACAGGTAGTTATGTTTGGGAGATGCTCTCAAAAGCAAAAGTACAGCAGTGGGAAAAGTGAGACATTCAAGCTGTCTCCCTCTCATTTTTGCAATAAGTAATACTCATTCTTGGAGAGATGAACTAATTAGGGAAAACAAACTTGTCCTGCTCACTTCGTTGAGATGACATTCCAGTACAAATTTAAATTGTTATGCTTATTTATAAACATTTTAAATTTGCTTGTATTCTTCTGGCTGTGTACTAAGTGAGAAGTATCATAACTCTTAGGAGGAAACGTTTCAAAAATTGGGAGACAAGCATTTATCCTATCAGTTAACACACCAGAAAAGACATTCACAGCCTACATCAGAGTGTCTAGATTTGATGGGTAGCTCCAGTTCATGAGTCCAGCTTCCTGCTAACATAGATATCAACGGCAGTGAAGGCTCAAGTATTCAGGTCCCTTTTGAACACTGGAAGACTTGGCTTGAGTTCTCTGCTCCTGACTTCACCCTAGCCCAATCCCAGGACTGCAAGCATTTGGGATGTGAACTAGCAGATCACAGATCTTTCTATCTCGGTATGTCCCTCTGTCAATTAAGTATATAAAACCTTTGAACCTATATACCCACAGAAAAATACTTTTTAAATTAATGTCAATATATATCCTTTTCTTTTTTTTAAAGATTTTTATTTATTTATCTGAGAGGTAGAGTTACAGACAGAGAAAGAGACAGACAGAAAGGTCTCTCATCCACTGGTTCACTCCCCAAATGGCCACCAATGGCCAGAGCTGGGCTAATCTGAAGCCAGGAGCCAGGAGCTTCTTCTGGGTCTCCCACACAGGTACAGGAGTCCAAGGACTTGGGCCATCCTCTGTTGCTTTCCCAGGACATAGCAGATAGCTGGATCAGAAGAGGAACAGCCGGGACTCGAACCATCAAACATTTGGGATGCTGGCTCTATAGGCAGCAGCTTTAGTCCACTATGCCACAGTGCCAGCATCTCCATGATTTTCATCAGTAAAATAGAACCTGTTTCCCAAAAATATGTATCAGCAACAGGCTTTAGCACTTAAAAATTAAAAAAAAAAAACTTGGCCAAGCTTTTAATCTTCAAATGGCAAACTATTTCTAAACCTAAAATGATTTTATTATCAAAATTGAATTATTGAATTTTCTGTTTACATTTCTTCTTTTGAGGTCTACCTGCTCAGAACTTGAGTCATCCCCAGCATGCCACCTTATTGTTTTCTCAACACTTTTTATTTAGGAAGAATATTTGCTGGTTTTCATCCCAGCTTCTCCTTAACAGGAACTCAGCCTCATGTAAAGGCCATACCCACCCCAATTCTGTCTTGTTCCTTCTCTTCTGTTGTCCTGCTATCCACCACACCATTTTCTTTTGTGGGCTATCTCAGTCCAGTCCTAACAGGAATCCACATAAACTGCTTCCTCCCGGGGCCAAAATATTCAAACCCACTCCACCTCACTGCACCGCCCGCAGAACCCCTGCCAGGTCCCCACGCAGGTCTTCAGGCCCTCACTAGCCCTTAAGTGCTCAGGGCTCTGGTTAGGGGCCAGGTCTTCACCAACCACTCTGGTTCCAGAAGCCAAGCGAGCACGTCCTAGACTGAGCTAGTTCTCCCTGCTGTATCTCAGCATTAAAACCCCCGCCCTAGCCTCCACGGCGGCGCTCCTGTGGTCTGTTGTGCCTGTGCACCACCCGTCACCCACCTCTACACGCCAGCGGCACACGAGTCCCTGCACTTCTTGTGTTTCACCGCTCTGTTGAAGCCCATGCTGGCTCTCCTATCGACAAGTGAACTCCATCAGTGTCCCAACACAGGGCCCCGGCCTCAGAAACCACATCTGCCTACAGCACAGGGTGTGTTACAATCTCCAAATGCACTGGATGCCAGGCTGTTCAAACCGGTGGTGCTGCTACTGTCTCAAGTGGCCAGCAGGACCAGAATGGAACTGCCAGCGACAAAATGAACAAGTTCATGATGAGGGGTGAAACTCCTTTTGTTCCTCGGGCTCTGTCATTACCAGTTCCCAGGCTAGCAGCTGTAAAGGGCGCACACGGTTCTAAGATTTGCTGTTCAGGGCTGCACAGCGGACCATAAACAAAAACGTGAGGTCCAACAGTTTAGTAACCGTGACCCGTGGCTGGCCACCCTGCCGGAAGCCCGTTTCCCCACTTCCACCTCAAGCCTTATAAACTGAACTCCTTTTGAGGGATTCATCCATTTCACTCGACAGTACCTTGAGGCAAAGCCTTCTAAATGAAAGTGCTGCCTTCTCAGGTAATATATATCCTTCTCTCGCAGCTAATTATGGCATACTTATTTAATAAAATTATTTCAATTATGATATTTTATTGTGTCAATATAAAGTTTTGTGGGAGAAATGGCCTAGAGATTTCAAGGAATATTATGAAACAAGATAAGCATGTACATTTATATTTAAAAATGGAGACTAGAGAGCAAAAAATACAACAAACCTTGAAAATTATGAGTTTCTCTGGAGAGATCAGTTTGAGAAGACAGGAAATTTGAAGCTAATTTGACATTGTCCATGCCCCCAAGTATTCCCCAAGGAAGTATATATGCCCAGGGTATACAGCACATGCCTGATTTACAGTTCACTGACTTTGGAATAACTTTATGACCCCAAGGTCCTTCTGAGCTTTGGCTGGTGCAATCCAAAGTCTAGAGTTCTTGAAATTCAAATACTGAGAATTAGCCCTTTGGCTTGGCAGTCACGTCCTCTGGAAAAGATAATAAAACACTGAAGCCTTATAGCCACCTGAAAGGGGGAAAAATAGTTACTATGAATAAGTAAATACATCAGCTAAGCCTTCAGAGTTGTACCCTGCCACAAATAATAAGAGCTTGCTCAAAATAACAAGTGAATCGTGTCTTGTCACAGCTGTGGTAGGGTTCAGAAACTTCAATAATTAGATTATGTCCTTCAGTTGGTAGAAATAAGATTAGTGGAAAAGAAAAGGAACATTTATTCTAGACTGGGAGAAAATGATATTACAGAAAATGGGAATTACCATGAATATCCAGACAAAACTGGGAGGAACAGTGCTGGTGAAATTTGTGTGACAGACTTGGAGAGAACAACCCAGGAACTATTGATACACGGCAGTGAGGAATCAGCAATTCCCAGATAGAGAAGTATCTGAGCTGGCTGTCTTCACTAATCTGCAACGTGCATTTTACAAGTGAAGCACAGACAACCCACCAGGACTTTGTTCTACCTGAACTAGGTGAAGAAACTGAAAGCAATCTTCTGGCCGATAAACTCAAAAGAAAATCATAACATGACTTGTTTTTGTATAAACTTTCCAGTGATTAGCTTACATTTGTATGGATGTAAAATACATCTTTGCTTTACCTATGGTGTGGGTAGCACATTATGTGCAAGAATCTGCTTCTATTTAATATAGTAATATATGTATAACTTCAGGCAATCTAAACCAGCCTGTTCCTAAACCAGGAGTTTCTTAACTGAATGGTTTACTTACTGAATTAAGAGTGATTCACTATATAGTTGGATAAGGTGACACATCAAAATGATCTCAGAGTTGAATTACGAAAATTTTAAAATTTTACCTAGGAATTCAAGAGAGGACAGCAGTTTCCTTTTGTATTTTTTCTACATAACTATAAAAAAAAATAAAATGATGAGGGTTGCTGTCTTTTGTTTCATCCTAGCCTTTATACCAACAATCACACAGGGATTGTATCCTATCACAACACAGAAGCAGGCATGCTTCTGAAAATGTCATACAGAGAATAATATACCTCTTCCCCTTGAAAGATGTCCACAGATTAATCCCTGGGACCTGTGGATTAGGGACCCTCACATGGCAAAAGGGACTCTGGATACGGAACGGAGTTAAGCATTTGAGATGAGGAGACATCCGTGGATTACTGTAATCCCAAGTGTCTTTTTAAGTGAAGGAAGGAGGCAGGAGGGTCAGAGAGAGAGAAAAAGCCATAATGATGGTGGCAGAAGATATTCAGCCACCAGCCAAGAGATGCAGATGTCCCAGAAACTGGAAGACAGGCAAATGGAATCTCTGAGCCTCCAAGGCAAATGGGCCTGAGAATACCTAGCGAAATCCAATTCAGACTTGTTGCCTCTGGAGTAGCACGATGGCACACTGCTATTGTCTTAAACACTAAGACTGTGATCATCTGTTACAGCAGCAGCAAGAATCTAAGAGTTCCCAAATGAAATGACAAATGTCTTTACAAAGCAACTACAGAGACACATCCCATACTCACCAAACATTAAAGGGATATAATGTCTCCGACCATAAACTCTAATTTTTTAATAATGACTATGTATAACTACTAATTACAGTAATTAATCTCATTCATATAGGAAAATAAGTGTGTTTTGGGGGCCAGCATCCTGACACAGAGAGTTAAGCCACTGCTTGGGACAGCAGCTTCCCTTATTGGAACATCAATTCCAGTCTCAGTTGCTCCACTTCTAATCCAATTACAAATTCTTGGGACCCTACCACTCATGTCTTCTTGGAGACTTGGATGGAGTTCCAGGCTTCTGACTTAGTTCTATGCCAGTCCTGGCTCTTGTGGCCACTTGGGGAATGAGCCAGCAAATGGAAGCTATCGCTCACTCTCTCGCTCGCTCTCTCTCTCTCTATCATTCTCGCTCTCTCACTCTCTCCCACAAACACACACATTTTCTGTGTGTGTGCTTCTCTCTCTGTAATTCGGCCTTTCGAATAGATAAATGAATCTTTTTTTTCAAAGTATGTATCATGCGACCAGTGCTGTGGTACAATAGCTTAAGCTGCCGTCTGTGGCGCCGTCATCACATGGGGGTGCTTAGTTCAAGGTCCAGCTGCTCCACTTCCAATCCAGTTCCCTACAGAGGATGGCCTAAGTTCTGGGGCCCCTACTCCCACATGAGAGGCCTGGATCAAGCTCCTGGCTCCTGGCTTAGGCCTGGCCCAGTCCTGGCCATTGAGGTCATTTGGGGAGTGAATCAGCAGATGGAAGATATCTCTCTCTCTCTCTCTCTCTCTCTCTCTTTCTATCTCTATCTCTATCTGTAATTCTGACTTTCAAATAAATAAATCTTTAAAAAAAAAAAAAACTGTGTCACCAAGAGGAAGACCAAAAGAAATCAAGTTGGGGGGGGGGGGGCAGGGGTATAGCTAAACTCAGGTTTTTGAAAATTGTGCAGTCTCCCTAAAGGGTAGAAAAGTAATCAACTGTGTGAGTCTCTCTCTCATCCACCCAGAAATCCATGAGTGTGGAAAAACTCTGAGGACAACTTCAGTGGACAAATACTTATTTTTCCCCTAAAATCATGATATAGAGAACAGCATCAAAGGCCAGAGACCACTGGAGGTGGAAAAGGATTAGTTTTTAAAATGTAGACTCTATCCAACTGTCATAGACCAGCTTGGATTCTGGTGAGTCTAATGATTTTTGAAAAATATCTGTTAGAACTGATTTTCATGCCAGGCTCCAGGGTAAAACCGCAAGTAGGAATTGATCTGTTGTATTTTATAAAATCCAAATGCTGTTTTTCTGCTCTAAATACTTGTTTTAGAAAAGAAAATACAATCTGAAATAGGACACAAGGGAAGCAATTGAGACGGTATGCCTGAACTCCTCAAACTTCCAGGCCACATTTTTCTCTTTCTCTTCCTCCCAAGGGGTCAAGCAGTGCCCATTTCCACCCTCCAGGCAGCTGGGACTCCTAGTGAGAGGCCATTTATACAGTGTCCCTTCCTAGACCGTGTCTGGGAAAAGGCCAGGAAAGGCTAAAGCTTTGGAATGAAATGTGTCCCCATTCAGTTTCACTGAATTGAGGAAGAATAAGTGAGAAAGGGAAAAGGGTACCCAAATGCGTGTAGCCTTGTTAGAGCTCTCTGGAAAATCTTAATGATATTTTTGGTTTCTCCTTATGCTTCTTCCCAGAGTAGCACGGGCATGCATGATGCTTGGGTGGGAGAATCTAGTCTCTCAACATGACCTCAATTTAGGGCTGCTTAAGCCTCTAAATTCCTGCTATGCTGATTTCACATGAACTTCAATTTTCCATCCCTAAAATCTAGGCCTCATATGGAAAGGTTTTGAAAGAAACAAATGGCAAGGCCAAGATAAAACTCTTGGGAAAGTTTGTGATTTGAGCTTGAAGGTGATGAGACTTCAAAGTACGTAACCCTCTGTCAAGTCCAGTGACCTTGGCTGGAAAGAGACTGTGGTAACATACAGTATAGGGAAGCAGAGTCTCCGGAGAACATGGCTTTCAAATACCTCACTCACAGCAATTCCATGCCATCAGCCTTCATGCCAAGATGTTCAGGTGGATGGATTGGTGAGTGGGTATGAACACACCTCCCCTTTGCCTAAGTTTTCTAATAAATAAATAATGAGGAAATAGGCAAAGACAAAACTGCAAATGAGGAACAAACTATCATCTTTATGACCAATATAGGCCTGACCAGAAAATACACTTAAATTTGCAGGACAAAAGTCTTTCTAAAACTGGACACAATAATAATAAGTCAGGATTGTGGCATAGCAGGTTGGGCCACCACCTGCAACTCTGGCATCCCATATGGGCACCAGTTCAAGACCCAGCTGCTCCACTTCCAATCCAGCTCCCTGCTAATGTGCTTGAAAAAGCAGAGAAGATAGTCCAGGTGCTCGGTTCCCTGTACTCACATGGAAGACCTGGAAGAAGCTCTGGGCTCCTGGCTTCAGCCTGGCCAAGCCCCAACCATTGCAGCCATTTGGGGGGTGAATAAGCAGATGGAGGATATTTCCCTTTCTCTCTCTCTCTCTCCCTCCCTCCCTCATTCCCTTCTTCTCTCCCTCCCTCCCTCCTCTGTGTGTATGTGTGTGTGTGTGTTTTTCCTCCTCTCTCTGTAACTCTGCCTTTCAAATAAAAAAATAAATTTTAAAAGAAAGAATTTGCCACAACTATTGGTGTGTAATATAATCCTAAAGCTGATCAAGGACAGGCATTTGACCCAGTGATTAAGATGTAAGTTGAGATGCTTGTGTCCCATATCAGAGACCTAGGTCCAATATCTGGCTCTATTCTTGACTCCAGCTTCTTGCTAATGCAGACACTGGGAGACAGTAGTGATGGCTAAATGATCTGGATCCCTGGCACTCACATGGGAGAACCGAATTGAGTTCCTGGCTCTAAGCTTCAATCCAGCTGGACCTGGGTATAGCACAGCAGGGTACCTGGCTAATGATTTCTCAACAGACTGCAATCACGCTATTGGCCAGGGCTGCAGTGATCTCAAGATTCAACTGAGAGAGTACTGCTTTCAAGCTCACGTATTAGTCCTCATAGGCTACTGGACTGAGGGCCTCAGTTCCTTACTGACATTGGCTGGAGACATTCATCTTGCTAGGCAGACTTCTCCACTGGACCACCTGCAGCAGCAGCTTCCCAGGACAGCCAGGGCTCCCAGAGAGAGAAAGGGAGGACCACAAGATGGAAGCCATAGCTTTTTGTAACCTAATATCAGAAGTAATATCCAACCACTTTGGTCTTATTCTGCTTGTTAGAACTGAGTCACCAGGCCCAGCTCACACTCGAGAGAAGGGGATTGCACCAAGGACCTTCTCAGAGATGGTCAGCCATGACAGACAAGTCAGGCAGTGCTGGGAAAGCCTGCCTCATACTTGCAGAAAAAGCTTTTGTTTCCCATAAGAAGCTTGTCCCCAGGAGAATGTATGGGATGGAGTACAGTAGGTATGCTTCCGCAGACCCTCCAACTGGATCCGTATACCCTGAGTGACAGTAATGGTGAAGACTACAAGCCTTAGGCTGAAAAGGTAGGGGAGAGAGGATGAGACCTTTCCAAATTGAAAGAAATATCAGAATTAATGAGTGCCCCCTAATATTCAAAATAGCCTATTTATATTGTGATGTTCAATTTTAAAAGATATCAATAAGAAATTGAAGCTTAAAGAGATTGAGCAACCCAAGATCACACAGATACTATGTGATAGAGCCAGGATCTATAAATACTCCATTCCTGAAAACTGTGCCATGGTTTGTAATATAATTATACTTCGCCATATTCAAAATCTGCTTGGAAGCAGCTATGTGATGGAGGCGCTGCATTTGCCAGTGAAAATATCTTATTTCAGGAATGGCGCTTCATTGTTCTTTCTGTGTCCTTAAATGTTCCCTAAATTCAAAGTTTTATGACAGTGATGAAACAATAGCTCTGCCAGAAAATAAAATACACACCTGGCTTAGGAGTCAAGCCAACTGCCAGCTGCCTAGGAAGCTGTAGACACCTCTGGACTGTGCAACCTTTGGTTTCAGCCAAGAGACATGCCAATAGCTTGTAGCCCACACAGAGGTGGTGACATCCAAAGGAGGTTTGTTCAAAGTACTTGGGTTGGATGTGTCACTCGTAAAAACATAACAGATCAAGAAAGCATTCCTTTCATCACTGACCCAGTCTCTCCTGACCCTTTTGTTCTTTGACGTAGGATAAAGCAAACATTTGTACTTGGCTTCCGGTTGCATTTGACGGACACGGTCTATACGACAGATATTTCTACCCTTACATGCTGCAAAGAAATATGATGCATGGAGACCTTTGTCTCCTCAAAATTTTACATCCTTTTTAAGAAAATGGGAGCAAAGTATACTCTTATATTTAGTGTCATTTATTCAGAAGTACTTGAGTACTGTGTGCCATGCTCTGTGTTGTGTGCTGAAGGTCAGAGATGAATAAACATGGGACTTGTATTCCAGGAGCACTGGGTCTAGTGTGAAGTTCTGAGAAGCAATGGAACTTTCAAGGATGATGCAACAGGTGCTACCATAAAGGGATGTCCTGGTCATGTACAAATTTGAAGAAGATTCATGGAGGTGGAAGACTCTGGGTCTTGGGGCCACTTACCCATTTTCCTCTCTGGAACTCAGTTCAGGAAACTGCTTTTCTACTGCTGAGAGAAAAAAAAGAAGGATGTAGGAATGAGAAGTAGGGTGTACAAAGGGACTGGACTGGGATCCACAGGTCAGGATAAAGGAGCTTGTGCAAATGATATTCCCCAATAAGAATGATATAATGGACCACTAGTCCATAATGACATATATGAAGTATAGCAAATATTTGTGGAAAAGGAAATTAAAACATAAGTTGCAGCAGACATTTGGCCTGATAGTGAAGCCACCAACTGAGATTTTCATATCCCATATTGGAGTGTCTGGGTTCAGGTCCTGACTCCACTCCTGATTCCAGCTTCCTGCTAGTGAGAATTGGCAAGACAGAAGGTAATTGCTCAAACATTTGGTCTCCTGACACCTATATGAGAGACCGAGTTTAAGTCCCCAGCTCCCAGTCTGGCCTAGCCCCAGTCATTGCAGCCATTTGGAGAGTGAATCAGCAGATGAGAGCATGCTCTCTCTACTTCCTTCTCACTCTCTGTGTCTTTCAAATAAGGTAATATAAAAAGATAAACAAATTTTGAAATCCATGAATAATGAGGTTTTCAAAAAGCTCATGGAAAATGAGTATTATAAAAACATTATGCATAGATTTTAATATTTTTCATCAAAATAAGCTCATCTTTTAATCGCATTTTCCACAAATCTTGTTAAACTGTTGTGTGTCTCCCCAACCCTCAGAGGAAAAGACTGCATTCAAACAAGAAAAAACTGCATTTGCAGTGAGTCTCAGTCCTGCTCATTATCCCCCTCTTCTTTTTTTTTAACTTTCATTTAACAAGTATAAATTTCAAAAGTAGAACTTTTGGATTATAGTGGCTTTTTCCCCCATAATCTCCCTCACACCCGCAACCATCCCATCTCCCATTCCCTCTCCCATCCTATTCTTCATCAAGATTCATTTTCAATTATCCTTATATACAGAAGATCTACTTAGTATTTACTAAGTAAAGATTTCAACAGTTTGCACCCACACAGACACACAAAGTATAGAGTACTGTTTGAGTACTAGTTTTACCGCCCCCTCTTCTTAACGTCACGTAGAAATTTGTCTCCATTGGGAACACCGGGTCCTCTGGAGTAAGGTCTGTGCAAGATTGAAACTGCATGGCAGACCGATTTGTCCTCCTCTTTCCACCTCCCCACAATGTGAACATTATTCACAATCTTGTTTGCACAAATTGTCCAGTCTTCTCTTTTCCTCAGTGTGGCAGAAGTCTTCTCAGACCCTGCTGATCCTGTTCCTCACCGAAGCATGACCAAAATCTGGCAGCAAAAAGTCCTAGCAAGCACACTAAGCATGCAGTAGTACCTTTTTCTGGGACACATCTGCAGGACCCTGGATAAGTGAAACCCATGATGCATTCCTGGGCCCCATTAGAGTCCGATTTGAAAACTCATATCCTGGATTCTCACCTTTCATCTTGTTCTCCTGTTGGTCACCAAATTTTGCATTACTTTCCCTACCCACTCCTCCACCCCCATTGTTCTGCCACACAGGAATTTTCCCCTTTATGAACTTTCAGAATGACCTGCTTGTTATTTGCAAGTCACTGCTCATTCTTCTTCTTGCTGCAGTCTGTCCATACCTCCACCACTGGCCATTCCCCCAGCCATGGCAGCCTTGCTCCTAAACAGTTTCCTCCTTCCCACTGGTTCGACACAGACCTCCATCCACAGACATCTGATCTATTCTCTCATGATTCACTTAAGAATGGAGGTATATCACCATGAAAGGGAGATGAGCATTAACTGACACCCCCATCCGCCTGCTAATGTCTTTCCATAGAAGTTGGAAGTTCTAAACCCATGCTATATATATGAAATACATGACATCTGTATACCTTAAATAAAATTTGTTTAAAAAGTACCAAATACAAGGTCCCTAATGTCCATGCTGAGTTCAGAATGAAATCGAACAACTCACATCTTTGTTTCACAGACCTGCCTGTCACAGATTGTAGCCTGCTGGAAAAGATATCACAATTGCAAAACAGCCCCTCAGGTTCACCAAGGACAGTGCAAGCACACTACAAATATGTACAGATATGTGTTTTAAACCCTGACAACATGAGGACCCACTGAAATATCCTCATCTTCATTTTTTATGTTAGTTGTCATGGCTGCTACTGACCACAGGCAAAAATTTGGTGACATCCATTTTTTAATATTTTTTACATAATTATAATTTACAAGCATATTTACAATAATGAAAAGTTGAGTAGCTGAAAAAATTACCTTGAGCTCCTGATCATGAAAAAACGTTTATAAAATATTTGTTTCTGTATGAATCAAAGGGGCAATGAGGAATTTTGATACAAACTATATAGTAACTCGGATTAAAACCTGGCCACAGTTTTAATCAACTCAGCATTCATATCTTCTTGACTGTCTCATTGAAATGGGGTCTTATCACCAGGTAGAGAAAAGCTTCCTTTCTTAAGAACAATTAGTTCTATCATTACCAAGTAGGACAATGAATATATAAGCTTTAAGCACAAGCACCAAAACTGTGAGGTCTACTCAGGAAGAAAGACAACATATCAAGTGGACATTGCAAACTATTCGGAATATAGTAACACAAACTACAAATATTTATATAGTTCATGATTCCACTGAGCTGCAACTTAGACAGGATAAGCTGAATGGTTCTTCTGTAGGCTAAGTTCCCGCAGCCAGCTGTGGGTTGATTGGTTGGCTCTGCTGCCAGAAGTTGTCCAGCTGTCAGCAAAGCTGGCTCAGCTCTGCTCCCTGTGGTGTCACCCTCCAGAATGATAGCCTGGGTGTGACCTTATGACCAAGGCAAATTTCTGAGATAGAACAGACATGCATGTGGCCTTTAGAGGTTGTTTTAATTCTCTATTACCATAATACAATTACCATGAACTTAACACCTTGACACAGCATCATTTATTAGCTTACAGCTGTGTAAATCACAGAGTCAGCTCAATCTGACTTAGTATCCCCAGAATAAAATTAAGATATCAGTTGTCATCCAAAGGCTGTAGGGTGAAAAAAATCTACTGTCAGTCTCATCCTTGTTGTTGGCAGAGCTCAGTTCCTTGTGGTTGTAGGACTCAGGTCCCCATATTTTCTGTCAGCCAGAAGTCACTCTTTCCCCCACCAGAGCCGCCCACATCCCTTACCAGCTTACCGCAAAGCCTCTTTGGTCTCCAAGACAGCCAGGCTATGTGTGACTCCTTCAGATCTCCCACTGCCTCAGTCTCTCACTTCTAGACCCTTGTGATTAGATCATGGATACCAAATAACTGTTCTTCTTAAGGTCAACTCTTTGAGAAAATTTGTTATATATGCAAAAGGTTATTTGCTATATAAGGTAACATAATCACAAGAACAGCAGCTCATCATACTCCCAGGTGCTGATCACAGTCAAGGCATGGAGAAGGGGCATTGCAGATTGGTGTGGAATTCTGCCTCCTGCAAAGTCCTTAACTCTACTGCCTGCCCCTCACTTCTACCTCATTCTAAAAAAAAAAAACAAAGCAGATCAGTCCAAATTTGAAAAGTGGGGAAAAAGATTCTGTCTTTTGACAGAAAGAGCTACAAGATCACGTTGTGAGGGCAGCAGGCAGAGGAAGGGTGGAGAATTGAGAGAATATTTTGCAATCTGCGACAGGCCATACAATTGGGACTTGCTTAAAGTCTGGGCAAATGAACATCTATAGTAGCTCTTGCTGCTACAAGGTCACCTGCAGTGCCAGCCCACTTCTGATATTGGGATGAGAATATGCAAGGGTAGGCCATAAAAGGCAGGACACACTGTCCCCAGAAGCAGGCTAAGCCACCTTTATTTTCTGGCTCCTCCACTTCACAAAGCCTGGCTGTCTTCGCACCCTGATCTCTCACCAGTGCAATGCGATCACACACAGGGACTGTACCACACCTTGCTTCAGCCCCGAGTGGGAGCTTGCTGTTCCCAAATCACAACTGTACCACCACACCTCCCTTCAGCCAAGGGTGAGAGCTTATTCCCCCTAAACTGGAAGATGATGTGTTACCATACTCCCAGAAGCTCTGCCGGCTGTTTGTTCCAAAAAGAAAATATGAGAGAGGCAGGTGCAAAGGAAATAAAAGCCACAACAAGTCCAGATGAGAACCTCAAAACTGATAACTCAATTTCCTTTCACTTACTGATATTCCATGCTTCAAAGAGATTTCTAAGTCTTATCCTTATGATAATTCCAAACTGTCACCATGTATAAAACTGAGGTACTGGGGAGCTTTGAAAAAACGCTATCAATATTGCGGCGCCGGCACACCGGGTTCTAGTCCCGGTCGGGGCGCCGGATTCTGTCCCGGTTGCCCCTCTTCCAGGCCAGCTCTCTGCTATGGCCAGGGAGTGCAGTGGAGGATGGCCCAGGTGCTTGGGCCCTGCACCCCATGGGAGACCAGGAAAAAGCACCTGGCTCCTGGCTCCTGCCATCGGATCAGCGCGGTGCGCCGGCTGCAGCGGCGGCCATTGGAGGGTGAACCAACGGCAAAAGGAAGACCTTTCTCTCTCTGTCTCTCTCTCTCACTGTCCACTCTGCCTGTCAAAAAAATAAAAAAATAAAAAAAAAAAAAACGCTATCAATAAACTCAAAAAGAGACAAAAGTCTTAGTTAATAAAAAAAAAATAGAGTATTAGGACTGGCACTATGGCATAGTGGTAAAGCCACCACCTGCAGTACCGGCATCCCATATGGTTGCTGGTTCAAGTCCCAGCAGCTCCATTTCTGATCCAGCTCTCTGCTATGGCTGGGAAAGCAATAGAAAAGCCCAGGTTCTTGGACCCCTCCACCCATGTGGGAGACCTGGTTGAAGCTCCTGGCTCCTGGCTTCAGATTGGTGCAGCTCCAGCCATTGCAGGGATTTGGGGAGTAAACCAGCAGATAGAAGACCTCTCTCTCTCTCTTTCTCTCTCTCTCTCTCTCTGTATAACTTTAACTTTCAAATAAATAAATAAATCTTTTAAAAAATAGTTTCTGTCCTCAGGAGACATTGATCTACTTATTAAATGATTAAATGTTTTTGAGTCTTTAAGTGGAGGGCCAGAGAAAACAAGGCTTCAAAACTCTGCCTCCTTGGTTTTCTTTTTCTTTCCTTTTTTTTTTTTTCTTGAGTGCTGAAATCAAGGCCTATTTATGTTTACAGGGTTTTCAGAGTTAATTAGTTCATAGAATGCTAGAATTCTATGTTCATAGAATGCACCGTGTTTAGAAGGAAAGCACATTTAAAGAGTCCCCACAGCTGTCGAGAACCAGGCCTTTCTCTGCAGGCATCACTTTGCTGTCCTGGAATCTCGGCTAACTGGGCTAAATTTACCAAGCTCTGCGTAATTTCACAGGCCAGGTCTGCCAGAACTCACAGAAGTTTCCATGGCTGACTGGAGTCTCGCCCGTAATAGGCACCCAGCATCAAAGAGGGGTAAAGCAGATGACGCACAAAGCAAAGACTCCTTTTCAGAGAGAAACACGATGAAGAGTGAGTCGGGAGCAAACACTGAAAAGTGAGTTGCCTTGTTTTCACTTCTTTGATGAAAAAGTAATGTCAGAGGGTTTGTGGACTATCTCGTAGCTGCTTCTGATGACGTTCAGATCATTGCTGTGGGCGGAGAGCTGAGAAGAGCAATGACCTGCCAGCCACTGTGGGTCCCTTTTTATGTATTAATGTTTTGTCACCTTCCATGTATGTTATGCTATTGAAGTACCACTGGACATGCTCAACTTTCTTTTTTAAAAAAACTATTAGCTGAACTGAGCTGGTGGTCTCTATTATTTCCATATTTAAGCAATAAAGCAGTGTTTCGTTTTAAAACTCGTCATTTTTTTCCACTTAAGTTCATTGCCAAATCTTCCAAAAAGACAGCTGAAGTCTATTAAATATGTTGATCTCTATTATTTGAGGAAGGTGTTGGCAATCTTTTGAGGCGGGCTGTGACATTGCTGATGTGTTTTTCTGACAATGTAAGGATGACAAGAGAATGGGAAAGAAGCAGGGAACGGAGTGTTGATGTGGACGTGGGAATGTCTCCCCTCCCTGTCTTCCCTCTACTCCCCATCGGTCAGAATAGAGTCAATTTAAAGGGCCAGTGCCAGCTGTGACAGTTGAATCTATTTGGCCTTGACACTTGTATCTGCCTTTCAAAAATCTTTCTGTGACATTGGAACTAGCCTGGGCTCTCATTCTTAGGACTACGCATCCAAGGCACCACTCAACTTTCTGGACTCCAAATTAGTAAGGCCTAAGCCCCAAGACAATCAAGTGGAGATGGCCCTGCTCTCCAGTATTTTTGTATGGGCACTTTTGGAGTCACCTGTATTTACTATGGGGACAACATAGGCAGGATGTGTGCCCTCAGGGAGCTAATTCCTAGTATCTCTATGCAATTTGTTTCCCATGGTTTTTCTGATAATTCAACAGCCTGGCAGCCCCTTTGAGATCATTAGCAACATCCTAAACCTACATGGGATTACAAGCCACAGTGAAAAAATATATAAAGGTCTCCTTTTTCTGACCCTCCAGTTTACTTAAAGTGAGACCAAAGACTGCAAAATTAGGTATTCACAGATAGTCTTTGGAAAAATTAGTGACTGCAGCCCAAATATGTTGACACTCAGATTTCTGACCCCATTTGATGACCTAGAAAGCAACCTCCCTCTTAATTTTCTGTTGCAACACCACAGAATGTTTCTGTCTAGCATGACTAAAGAAAACAGCTCTTTCTCATTTTTGTTTTTCTCTCTGAGAATATGGAATTGGCCACTCAGTTATTACACTAAGGACTAGTAAGGACATTTCAAGCACAAGTAATTAAAATATTTCCTGAAGTTAGTATATTTTTGTTTGATTGTATTAGGAAGAGCTAAAAATAAGATGCTATGGATAAAAATAGAATTGCTCAGAATAGAGGGGGAAGAGTTAAGAGCAAATATTAAGATATGAGTAAAATGAAAGACTTCTCCACAACATTCTTTTTTTAAACTTCATCAGTTGGAAGAAAACTACATCTTCAAAGTTAAAAAACAAGTGTGTGAGCAAAAACTACGAGCCAGTCACCCTCTGGAGTGAGACTCCATCTAAAAAGAACTTTCCATGATGACAGAGCTGTTGTATAACTGTGCAATCCCATACAGTAGCCATTGGCCACACAGGTGGCCATTCAATTTTAGACAAAAAATCAATATAATTAACAATTCATGTTTTTGAATTTATTTGAGAGGCAGAAAGCAAGAGAGAGCCCACATCTTCTGGTTCACTCCTCAAATAGCCACAGTGGCCCTCTGCTATGGCTGAAGCCAGGCGCCAGGAATGCAACTGAGGTCTTCTGCTTAGGTGCCAGGGACTCGGTCACTTAGGCCATCACTGCCTCTCAGGGTCTACTGTAGCAGGAAGCTAGAATTGGAACAGAGCCAGGTATTGAACTCCAATGCAGGATGCAGGCATCTTAACTGCTAGACAACACCCACCTCCATCCAGTGTCTCAGTCCCAGTAGCCACATTTCAAGTGCTCAATGTGGACATGTGCCTAGGGGCTGACATATCATTCAGCACAGTTCTAGAACCTAGGAAAGAAGTTTAGGGACACAGTAAAAATAAAACCCAAGTTTTCCAAATATGCTATAAATGGGAAATGTTTTCCAAAAGACCTTCATAAAGCATGAAAAGAAAAGTCCATTTTGTGTCATCTGGAGGCTTTTGTCCTCTTTCCATCAAGTTTCAACCAAGAGTTAAAACAAGTTAGCTGTACTTTTCACCCCAACACCTTGATCAAATTCTCAAGACTCCTCCAGAGAGTTCCCTCCATATGCATTTTACACAGTCTATCTACAGAAAGCACATTTTCCAAGACCCCAGTGTATGTTTTGCATGCAAATCTCCTTTCTGGTCCTTTGAGGGTATTTATAATGGGAAGTCCCCCTACCTTAAGCCTGTATAGTGTAGAAACCACACTTTCCAAGGCTGCTCAATAAAGCAGTTTTCTCTTTTTATTTGTGTCTGTTTCTGCAGCCCAGAGCATGCAATAAGATTTCCAAACTGAGAAGAAGGATGAAAATAAACAAAGTCCTTTATTGTACAGGTAAGCCTTTAGACTGGCTTCATTTCCCCCATGTGAGCTGACACAAAGCACACACTCATTGATTTCTTTCTACTTTTCAGCTACCTGAGTATCCCAATTCATGTATGGATGATAAAGTTGATTCATCAATTAGCCCATGCAAAATATATCCAATCTAGCTTGAGACGTTGATGAAACAGAAGATACCCTTAACCAGCCCCAAAATAAAGTATTTAATCTCTACAATGTTCTCTCTGTAAGATTTATTTATTTATTTGAAAGGTAGAGTTACAGAAAGGGCAAGGCAGAGGTAGAGAAAGAAAGAATCTTCCATCTTCTTGTTCACTCCCCCAAATGGCTGCAAAGGTCCAAACTGAGCCAAGCCAAAGCCAGCAGCCAGGAGCTTCATCCGGGTCTCCTATTTTTGGATGCAGGGACCCAAACACTTGGGCCATCTTCCACTGCTTTCCCAGGCGCATTAGCAGGGAGCTGGATCAGAAGTAGAGCAGCCGGGACTTGAACTGGTGCCCATATGGAATGCCTGCACTGCAGGTGACAGTTTTACCCACTACACCACAGCACAGGCCTATCTACAATGTTCTTAGAAGCTTAGAATTTTTTTTTTTTTTCTTTTTTTTTTTTTTTTTTTTTTCTTTTTTTTTTGACAGGCAGAGTGGACAGTGAGAGAGAGAGACAGAGAGAAAGGTCTTCCTTTGCCGTTGGTTCACCCTCCAATGGCCGCCGAGGCCGGCGCATTGCGGCCGGCGCACCGCGCTGATCCGATGGCAGGAGCCAGGAGCCAGGTGCTTTTCCTGGTCTCCCATGGGGTGCAGGGCCCAAGCACCTGGGCCATCCTCCACTGCACTCCCTGGCCACAGCAGAGGGCTGGCCTGGAAGAGGGGCAACCGGGACAGAATCCGGTGCCCCAACCGGGACTAGAACCCGGTGTGCCGGCGCCGCTAGGCGGAGGATTAGCCTAGTGAGCCGCAGCGCCGGCCAGAAGCTTAGAATTTAAGTGCAGCCCTAAGCTTTCAAATTTCTATTTGCCTCACAAGAGGTTCACCAAAGTGAATTCCTGGGAATGACCTGCCTTATTTTGGAGTCTGTTCCAGTCTGGATAGGTAGGAAAGGAGCCAGTGGGTGCATCCCCAAGAAGTGAACTCCTTCAAGAAGCAAACCAGGTCCTCAGATGTCCCCTGACATGGCCCTGACTATCCCATTTTTTTCTGACTTCCACAGGTGGATTTATTTATTCATCATTATTACCTATACTTGGACTGTCTCCAACCAGAGACCAGACATTGGCAAGTGGCCTTGAGCAAACTATATTTAAAATTAGCTTCTCTGGAAACCATTGATAAATATATTTATAATACATTCCCCTTTTGAGAATTAGTTAATGGAATTTTTAGATACAAAACACTGTTCATAAACATCTCTCCCTCCCTCAATGTAATTACTCACAGAATCTCTTTCCTAACCTGATTTGTTTGCTCAGCAAACACATGCTTTGGTCTCAAGATACCTAAAGCACATTTGCTCTATTACATCATACTTACTGGGAAACTTAGGAAGCAAACGCAACCCCAAGCCTAAACTCTTATTCCTCAGATCAAATACAAATTAGATGGCCCCACGGAAAGAAATAACAAAAAAATGCAACTTGCCAGAGCCAACATTACGATTAGGTCCATCTCTAATGTGAAGCTCATGTCTGTTCTGTGTCCCACCCAACGCAACCTGCTATTTCACCTCCAAAAGAGATGACACAAGCTCACACTTGGCACAAACAAAAAAGCAGCATTGAATTTAAAAGACAAGGGAGGGAAAATTGTCTGTGGAGTGGTTCTAATCGAATTCAGAGGATTCCTTGGAGGGAAAGCAAGTTCAGCTTTTGTGGCCCTCAACCAGATGTGTCTGTCTCTGTAAATAAAGTTTTATTGGAACACAGCCCCATCAATTTGTGTGTGTATTGTCTGTGGCTGCCTTCAAGGTGCAGTGCAGAGCTGAGGATCTGTGACAGAGACTGTGTCACCCACTAAGCAGAAAATACTTACTGTCTGGACCTGTACAGAAAATATTTGCTGACCCCTGGGTTAAAGTTTTACCTTTTCCTGAAAACAAAATGATGGGAGTTCCTTCAAACAGCTATTTTTAAATGTTTCTTTACATTCATTACAGGGATCATCTGTGCCTCAGTCTCAAAGCACTTCTCAGTCTCATCACTTTTTTGTCATAATTTCTGAGAATAATTCTTTCTTTCTTAATACTTGGCAAATTTCTCTTTGAGACTTGAAAGAGCCTTGGGAACACCTCTGAGATTAAATTCCAAGCCATGTTTAAATCTAACAGTGGGTGCTGCAAGTGCTGGTGGCCAGAATAACAATGCCTCAGCCTCCAGGCTTGTCAGGGACAGGTTGCTGACTGCTACTTTGTCCTGGACGGCCATGGGAGTAAACTTGAAAAAACAGGCATAATTGCTTTTCCAAATTTTCACCATAAATAATCATTTTTAAAAGGTTCCAGTAACTTACCCACTAGGAAAAAAGAAAAAAGGGGAAAAAAGTAAAATGGGATACTGACATTGTGGGTTTTGCTCTAAAGCAGCCATGTGCAATGCCATGCTGCCATCTGCTGTATCTCTTTGTTTTCACCTGAATGTAGGAATCTGAATCAGCTGTACAGACACAGGCCCAATCTACTGAGGGAGAAAGCTTTTGCCAGAAAAACTCTTCCAGTTACAAGCCAAAGTATTCTCTTATTTTGTAGTGTTCCTTCTTCTGCATCCACATGACACCAATTTTATGTCTTCTCTTTCCCGATAATTTCTTAGGTATGCATAGTGATGTTAAATGTCAAAATACGAGTTGAAGAGGCCAGCATTGTGACGCAGAGGATAAAGCTGCCACCTGCGACAACAGCATCCCATTTGCGTGATGTCCTGCCTGCTCGACTTCTGATCCAGCTTCCTGCTAATGGCCTGGGAGAGGCAGCATTAGATGGCCCAAGTGTTTGAACTCATGCCACATACATAGGAGATCCAGAAGAAGCTCCTGGCTTTGATCTGGCCAACCCTGGCCATTTCTCTCTCTCTCTCTCTCTCTCTCTCTCTGTGTGTGTGTGTGTAACTCTGACTTTCAAATAAATTAATTAATCTTTTTAAAATATATGAAATGAATTCATGTGCCATACCTGTCAGAAGTACAATGAAACTCTTCAAAATGGGGATGGCAGAAAAGAAGAGAAGTAGTAACACTTGATGAATGACATGAGTGCTGATTGATCTGTACCAGAGATTTCATTTAATTAAAGAATTCACTACATCCATGACCACCAGGAGGAGAGTGGAGTCGAGAACAGAAGATGGTGAGATGATCCTAGCCATTAAGGCTGCTTTTAAGGGATAGAAGTAATCCATCGATTTCAGGAAACAAAAAGTAATGCGGCTTCAAATTTGGCCTCTTACGTCTTTACCAGAAAATTGGTGCCTTGAAACTACAGTGTCACTGTGACTACTGAGAAGTCTACCATTCTGAAGCTATCTAATAAGGGAGAGACTAAGTAGGTGCCAGCCAAACCTTCCCCAGACATGGTATTTAAAACGTGTGCTACAGACTCAATCCAGGTTGAGTAAGATAGACCGACATTGAGCTGCCCTTCTGGAAAGCTGTCTGTGATTAATTGCTGAACACTTTCATCTACAGTATCTCCTGAAGGGGAGAGCCCAGGAGGCAGATCATTCTCGGATCTTCTACAGTTTGGCCTCTGCTGGAACCCCTTAGCAATCGATCTTAACGCTTATCTCCAAGCTATTTATTCTTAACAAATGGAGCCACCACTCCTATTTATTATAATTCCTGCCATGTGGGAAGCGTGTGCTTCACACATCATCTTACGTGATAATCACATTTCAAGCTCTTCAACCACATAAATGCATTTACAGAGTGCAATTTTAGACAAAAATGGTTATAGGCTATGTAAACTATATAAAATCTGGTTTTTAAAACCATTTGTTTTGTGCTTTTAGAAAACCCCATATGCTACAAATTTTTAAAAAGTGAATTCTAAACTAAAAATCTTTGTGTTTTATTTTGTTCTGAAATTTGGCAACAGTTGACATAGTCTGACCTTAGGAATATTACATTGTAGCTCACAAGCTGATTCATTTTTTCACTGAGAATCTTCAATCAGAAAGCATATAGTCATGAACAATTCAACTGGTTTTGTTTTGTTTTGTTTTATAATTCAACTTTTAGGGATCTATTTTCCAAGACAATAAGCATCTGCTTTGACAAAAATGTATTCTCTGTGTATAGGAAGGGTGCCAGTAAAGAGCAATTGCTCCTTATAAGTCTAATTCCCAACATTCCAGAAACATGGGAAGCACACATGACTTTTGGGGCTAGATTTGAGAGTTTAGAAGCAGGGCCTGGCCCTGTACACCTTTTGTGGTGCAATACTGCCATCTGGCGGTCGATATAAATTATTTCAGATATAGTTGCAGAGGGCGACTACTCTAATCCTTAAGGATATTTCTAGTCTGCTTTCAGATATATTATGACTCTCCAGATCTCTAGAAGACACACAGAGAATGTGCTTTCGAGCCCTCAGCTCTGTCCCGCTCTGGCTGCGCCCCTCCCCACAGATCAAGGAGTCCTGGAGCTCGGAGGTAGCCCCCACGCAAGCCCAAGCCCCTTTCTGCAAGCTCCCTGCCCTCAGCTCACCTCATCAGCAATTCCTTAGGAATGCTCCAATGTTCCCACTGTGCCTGAGTTGTTAATGAATAACAGTGCGCTGCCGTTTCCCGCATATTACTTGCATTTGATCAGCTTCCCGACATTCCACCCACCCCGTCTCACAATAATAATGAAAAACAATTTTTAAGATATAAAAACAGGTCCTCGAAGTAACTTTTCAAATTCTACCCTCGAGTGTGCAAGAACGGTGAAGCATTTTCCAAACCTTAAGTCTCCACTGCCACCTTCAGGATGCTTGTGGTAACAGCAGGTACTAGAATAGTGGCTGACTGGGGCACATGTTCTGGTACCAGCAAGAGAACTTGGTTGAATCTTGTAATTGAACCAGGTGAGAAAGAAGCAGATGCCGTTTAGTTTATGGCATTTCACAAAATCTTGGAACGCATTTTATTTGCCACTCTGCTAGACAATAGAATTAAAAAAACAGGTAACACTGTATGTAATGTAAATAGAAA
This sequence comes from Oryctolagus cuniculus, assembly GCF_051225735.1. Classification (NCBI taxonomy): domain Eukaryota; kingdom Metazoa; phylum Chordata; class Mammalia; order Lagomorpha; family Leporidae; genus Oryctolagus; species Oryctolagus cuniculus. Next base: position 17,018,194 of record NC_142870.1, on the reverse strand, counting down.
TCTAAGAGCTTATAAATGTAACTGTATGTTACCTATATAATACATATACCAAAACTCTATGAATATAAAATTTATATACGCATGCCCCACACTAAGGACAACTGACACATCTATGGGGCTTTTGATGTGACAGGCTGTGATCTGTGTGCTTTATCATTGTTAACATGTTTCTACATTCTTAATTGCCTCAATAACTCCATGGAGGTAGCTATTACTATTAAGCCTACCTATTTTACAAAAGGGGAAACTGAAGTTCTGAGGAGTTTGCTTCTCTATAGTCACATAGCCAGTAAACGGCAAAGTCTGGACTTGAGCCTGGCTGTCTGGCTTCAGGGTCAGTGTTCCTTGCCATTGGATGAACCCTGCCTTTTCGGAACAGAGAGAAAGCAGGGTGGGTGCTGTGGGTAGCAAAAGCAGGCAGAGAACCACTTGTCCCTGGATGTGGTGATCACTAAGCTATGGAAGCTCTATGCTCACTATGGTACTTGCTAGTAGGGAGGAAGAAAACAGAAAACAAATAGTTTTAAAGGAAATCAGAATAAGACGATCTGATTTTAAAATGGCTGAAGGACTATTTTATATCAAGCAGTTTAAGAAGAGATTATATTAAGCTATGGCCAGTCTAAAAATTAATTTCAATCTATCTCCATGCAGATCTGTGGGGAGTATTCCAGACACACCTGCAGATTTAAGGCAAAGCTCCTGAGAGGGGTTTGCAGTCTGGACACACCGCAGGTCCACAATTAAGGCTCATTTGTCAGGAGTAGAGGGGAAGGAAGAAAAGCAAGCAGGGAGTTCTGAGAGCCAGACCTGGCCAAAGATGGACGGCTTGATAAGCCACACCAGGTGCAGGATTTTATTCCAAGTAGGAAGAGGAACTACGGAACAACTTTGAGCTTATCACAAAAGATCACTCCAGCTGCTCTATGAAAATAGGATTGGCAGGAGCACAAAGTGGAATCAGAATCCTGAGTCAATCATCAGTTGCATGGGAAGCGAGATACACAGCAGACTCATAGAATGGCAGATGTCCTAAACAGCACTCTGGCCTCAGAATCAGCCCTAAAGGCATTCGGATCTGGCTGAAAAGCCCATGAGAGTATTTCAGGCATGGAAAGTCAAGACACTCTGGCAAAAAAAAAAAAAAAAAAAAAAAAAAAAAAGAAAGAAAAAAAAAAAAAACACCTAAATGAAAGATCTCCACGAGTGAGATCCTAGTGGAAAGAACAGGTCTTCAAAGAAGGAGGTACCTTTCTCTGAAGGGAGGAGAGAACTTCCACTTTGACTATGACCTTGTCTAAACAAGATAAGACTCGGAGAACTCAAAAGGCTTCCATAGCCTTGGGAACTCATGACTGGAGCATAGGGAGATTACTGATGCCATAGACAGGAGTGTCAATTTGTAAAGTCAACAACAGGAGTCACTGTGCACTTACTCCTCATGTGAGATCTCTGTCCTTAATGTGCTGTACATTGAAATTTAATGCTATAACGAGTACTCAAACAGTATTTTTCACTTTGTGTTTCTATGTGGGTGCAAACTGTTGAAATCTTAATGTATACTAAACTGATCTTCTGTATATATAGAAAATTGAAAATGAATCTTGATATGAATGGAAGGGGAGAGGAAGTGGGAAAGGGAAGGGTTGCAGGTGGGAGGGAAGTCATGGGGGGGGGAGCCAATAAGCTGTATTTTGGAAATCTATATTCATTAAATAAAAGTTAAAAAAAAAAAAGAAACATACCAGGGGATTCCAATTCAATCCCATCAAGGTGGCATGTACCAATGCCATCTCACTAGTCCCAGTGATCAAGTTCTGTTCACAATTGATCATAATGATAGGACTAAGAACCTAAGGGATCACATAAACAAGAATAGTGTCTGAAAATACTAGCTGATAGAACAAAAAAGGGAGAGAACGATCCAACATGGGAAGTGAGATACACAGCAGACCCATAGAATGGCAAATGTCCTAAACAGCACTCTGGCCTCAGAATCAGCCCTTAAGGCATGCGGATCCAGCTGAAAAGCCCATGAGAGTATTTCAGGTATGGAAAGCCAAGACACTCTGGGGGAAAAAAAAACCTAAATGAAAGATCTCCGCAAGTGAGATCCCAGTGGAAAGAACGGGTCATAAAAGAAGGAGGTACATTTCTCTGAAGGGAGAAGAGAACTTCCACTTTGACCATGGCCTTGTCTAAAAATGATCAGAGTCAGTGAACTCAGGGGGCTTCCATAGCCTTGGCAGCTCATGACAAGAGCCTAGGGTGATAGTAATAGATGCCATAAACAAGAGTGTCAATTTGTTAAGTCAACAACAGGAGTCACTGTGCACTTACTCCTCATGTAGGATCTCTGTCCTTAGTGTGCTGTACATTGAGATTTAATGCTATAACTAGTACTCAAACAGTATTTTTCACTTTATGTTTCTGTGTGGGAGCAAACTGTTGAAATCTTTACTTAATGTATGCTAAACTGATCTTCTGTATATAAAGATAATCGAAAATGAATCCTGATGTGAATGGAAGGGGAGAGGGAGTGGGAAAGGGGAGGGTTGCAGGTGGGAGGGACGTTATGGGGGGGGAAGCCATTGTAATCCATAAGCTGTACTTTGGAAATTTATATTCATTAAATAAAAGATAAAAGTAAAAAAATACTTAAGAAAAAAAATCAAAAAAATAAAATATAAATAACTAGAAATAAATCATCAGTTGCAATAAAGAAGCAAACACAGGGTCTGGCCTTGTGGCGTAGGGGGTTAGGCCTCCGCCTGCAACATTGGCATCCCTTAGGGGTGCTGTTTCAGGACCCAGCTGCTCTGCTTCTGATCCAGCTCCCTGCCAGTGTGCGTGGGAAAGAAGTGGAAGATGGTCCAAGTACCTATGCCCCTGCACCCACAGGGAGACCGGATGACACTCCAAGCTCCTGGCTTCAGCCTGGCCCAGTCATGGCAGCCCTGGATGTTGAGTTGTCACTTGTGGAGTAAACCAGCAGATAAAAGATCTCTCTCTCCTCTCCCTCCTCCCTCCTTTCTCCTTTCTCCTCTCCCCTCTTTGCTCTCGCTCGCTTGTTCTTTCTCTCTCTCGCTGTCTCTCCTCTCTCTGTGGCTCTACCTTTTAAATAAAAGAAAAAACAGAACCAAGTGATGCCTTTGAGCAGCATGAGCATCAGTAAGGGGAAGGTCCATCCAGAAGATGAAAGACTGCTGTGGCCGTGGCCATGGAGTGTAGAGTGTGCACATGTGGCTGATGCTTCCAATGAGAAAGAAGGGGAAAACCAAAGTCAAGGCAATGCCCAGATATTGGGGGTTCCTAGGACCTGGGGGAGAAAGTGTAAGGGGGAAAGGGGCCCAGCTTAGAGTTGTTCTCCAGGTCCCAGGTCAGGGCACCCACTTCATCCCCTTCTGATTCTTGGACTGCAGTCCAGGGGCTGAACCACACCAAACCCAACATACTCATCTGTGAGCATGTAGAATATAGCCCCACCTGCCCCATCAGCTTCTTTGAGTCTAGGAGGAATTTAATTGTGGTTTGCACATAAAGACTTTAAAACTTTCCAAGCAATGGGTGGTAATAGAAATACATATTAAAGTTGCTTTGCATGATCCTGTGTGGAGAAAACAAATAGCTGTATTCAGTCCTCAAAGAAAACATCCACAGGTGAACATTAAGTTAGCTTCTCCAGCCACAATACCCCCACACCATTAATGGTTTAAAATGGATTCTCATGTTATATCATTGTGAAAATTTTGGAGCCAAAATTCCCCTAGGTAACAGAAGTATAAGCCTGCTTGTGGACACACACACACACACAGGGAATTCAAACTTTTCATGGAAATGCTGTACATATTATGGGAAAAGCTATTCATGGATTTCCATTTTTTTTTTTGCAGTAAAATAATCTTAATTCCATTGGCCACTAACTTCTTTAAGTACCTTAATATATGCCTATATAAATGAGCTTTGAATATTGAAGTAAGTTCTTTATTTGACAGTTATGCTGTTCTTAAACCAAGTTCCTTCAAGTATTAGACCACGTGGGCTCAACTCTTAAGTTATTTTTAGAGGATTTTGTGAGGTTCAAGGATTATTGCTGCAATATATGACTTCTTAAAAGAAAATTCTGGGAAATCAAAAGGATTATGGGCACAAAATTCATGAACTGGAAACATAAAAATGGAAAGAAATATTCCATCTTCTGAGAAAACATGCAGAATTATCAAATATAGGACACAAACCTACATTTAAAAAGCAATTCCTTATTCTGTTGTCAGAGACAGACTGTGATTGTTTGAAATACTACTGCTTTGTTCCCTAGCAATTTTACAAAATTTCCATTTTATAGTTTGCTTTCTCCAAAAACTTGAAGAACAGCTGAATTGTTCATATTACTGAAACTATTAAAATGTGTATCCCACTAAATGATCTATATTGAAGAAAATTGATCTGTATTTTTGATAAATCTTGTATCATAGACATGATACACATGGTGATATTATCAGACCAGAGATGTGGTATTTTAAATTCCTGAAGCAGGTCATTCAGCTAACCCATGATGGGCTACAACTGGCTCTCTAAATTTGCTCTACTTCCTAACATAGCTATTGTAACAGATTCAGGCATTGGCCAAGAAGTTAGACTAACAACCCTTAAAGATTGCTTGAGAGGTAAGCATTTGACATAGTAATTAAGATGCAGCTTGAAATGCCCCATCTCATATGGGAATGCCTGGGTGCAAGTCCCACCCTGGAAGGCAGCAGGTGATGGCTCAAGTAGGTAGGTCCCTGCCACCCATGTCAGAGGCCCTGATGCAGTTCCCTTCTCTTGGCTTTTGCCCTAGTCTAGCCCCGAGCTATTGAGGGGATTTGGGGAGGGAACCAGTAGATGGGAGTCTCTCTCTCTCTCTCTCTCTCTCTCTCTCTCTCTCTCTCTCCTCATTCAAATAAAATAAAATTGTAAGGAACTTTTGAAAATAGTCCTTGGAACTTTAAGACCCTATAAGTCTATGCCTCCATTACAAACAAGATGATTTTCTTCTCAACAATAAAAATAATGATCATTATATTGTAATTATAATAGCACAATCTTTGTATGTTGTGAACATTGTGCCACATTCATATTAACTCATTCAATTCTCACAAGAATGTATGGGGTAGGATCTGGTGCTGTGGCGCAGTGGATTAAAGCCCTGGGCTGCAGGACTGGCATCCCATATGGGCACCACTTTGAGTCTTGGCTGCTTCACATTGATCCAGCTCCCTGATAATGTACCTGGGAAAGCAGCAGAGGATGACCCAAGTTCTTGGCCCCCTGTACCCACATGGGAGACTCAGAAGAAGCTCCTGGTTCTAGACATGGATCAGCTCAGCTCTGGCATGTGTGGCCATTTGGGGAGTGAACCAGGAAATGGAAGGCGCTCTCTCTCTCTCTCTCTCTTTCTCTTTCTCTTTCTCTCTTTCAAACAAGTAAGTAAAATAAAAATCTTTAAAAAAGAATATATGAGGTAGATATAATTGTTAACCCATGTTTTGGGAGGAGGAAGCTGAGATACAGAAAGTTGAAATAATTTCAAGTTTGGAGGATCCATGAGGCTCCCCTCCAGAGTCCACTGAAAGATCACTCGATAGCACAAGTCTGTTTTGTGGCATATAAGACACATCCAAAATTCCACACAAAATTCCTCACAGCCATGTCATCTTTTTAAAAGTTTAAGAATCCATTCAAAAAGTCTTTGGTCACCTTGAACTTGATCTTCAGAACATGACCCACTAAAGATGCAATCTTGCCATGACATGTACCTTGATGCCAGCACAAGAGGATCGTAATTTCAGGAGCAAAATGAACATTTAAATTGAAGCCTAAGAAAATATGGCTGTCAGCCAACATACTTTAACTGATCAACCTACTAAGAAATTAGTGAATAGAACCAGAGAGAGATACTATGTCTCACAAGAATTGCAATGGTGCTTCTATGGCTGTGTAACACTGTAATTCTCTTCCAAATACTGGTATAATCTCTAAAAGGACAGCAAATCATTTATTTACACACCAAAACAATCATTTGAGAAATAAAAATAAAAGTAATTGGTTGTGAAGTCATTTGTTGTATCACCGCTATTAACTACTCTTGATCATTGTTTTGCCAGAAAGTAGATAGCCCATGCTCACCTTAAGGTATAAAGGACTACTAGCCAAACAAACATTTCAGAAATACACAATGTATTTTGAACCACAGTTTTCATAACACTGTGAAAAAATATAATTATTATTGCACACAATGCAGCACATTAAGATGCCACTGGCAATGTGAGTATCCCATATCAGAGGGTTGCTTCAAGTCTCAGGTGCTCTACTTCTGATGTAGCTTCCTGCTAATGTGCTTGGAAAAGCAGCCAAAATGGCCCAAATACTTGGCCCTGCCACCCACATGGGAGACTCCATTGGAGTTCCTGGCTCCTGGCTTCAACGAGGACAACCCACAGCTGCTGAAGTCATTTGGGGAATGAACCAGCAAATGGAAGGTCTCTTTCAAATCGAAAATGAATCTTGATGTGAATGGAAGGGGAGAGGGAGTGGGAGAGGGGAGGGTTGCGGGTGGGAGGGACGTTATGGGGGGGGAAGCCATTGTAATCCATAAGCTGTACTTTGGAAATTTATATTCATTAAATAAAAGTTAAAAAAAAAAGGAAGGTCTCTTTCTCTCTCTGACTCTCCCTTTCTCTGTGCCACTCTATTTTCAAATAAATAAGTAATTTCTTTTTAGGGAAAAAAAGAAATAAAATTATGTATTTAGGAATTAACAAGAAAGAAGCACATGAAAATCTTACAGAATGAGCTTGAGAAAAAGTAAAACATCTAAGTATGTATGAAATTAGTTTCCCTTGAAAAATTTAATCTTTGGCTGCAAGGTCAAGTTAATCTATCATATTATCTATCACATGGTCATTGTGTGGAACATCACAGTATAGGGGCTGGCATTGTGGTGTAGTGGGTTAAGCTGCCACCCATGATGCCATCATCCCATACATACACCAATTTGAGTTACAGCTGCTCCTCTTCTGAGCCAGTTCCCTGTTGATGTGCCTGGGAAAAGCAGCAGAAGATGATCCAAGTACTTGGGCAGCTGCCATCTATGTAGGAGACCCAGAAAAAGCTCCTGGCTTCTGGCTCCTGGCTTTGGCCTGGTCCAGACCCAGCCATTACAGCCATTTGGAGAGTGAACCAGTAGATGGACTATCTACCTCTCATCTCTCTCTCTTTCTCTCTCTTTCTCTCTCTCTCTCTCTCTCTGCGTGTGTGTGTGTGTTTCTCCTTCCCTCCCTCTCTCTGTAATTCTGCCTTTCAAATACAAATTTTTTTAAAAATTCACAATGTAAACAGCTTAATAGAATAACTCAATAACTATGGAAATGGCCATAGATATTTACTAGGCCAAAGTCTTTTTTTTTGTTGTTTGGAAACAAAGTCTTACAGAAGATAAGTGACGCTCCTAGCTCCACACAGATCATTGGTGTCAGATTGTGAACAAAAACAAGTCCCTCTTAAGAAAAGTTAAAGAATTTTTGCCAAAGAAATACACCCTAGCCTAAAATATTAGGTTAAAAACAACCCTTCAGCTGATTTTTTCGAATTCACTGTGCTTAGAGACTTCAAGGAATATTAAGATCTATTGTTCATCATGACGTAGGGAAATCCTGATGCAGTCATTACTTAGAACTTCTAAGAGCTGTTGGCTTCCTGTAAAATCTATGTAATCGTCTTAAGTGATTCTGAAAATGCCATCATCATGGCTGTTGCTAGTAAAAAATATCTATTGTTCAAAATGACATTGTTGAGCTTAGAATGACTGCCTTAGAAGATTGATATAGGAATATGTACCATATAATAATTAAAAATACTACTGTGGATTATTTTAGAAGTAGAAAACTAAATTTTTCTTTTCCTTTTTAAATTGGGAGTCTGAAAGCTGCAGTTGATTAAGAACAAAATTGATGTTATAAATTAAGACTTATTTAGATAAAATTAAAAGTCTACTTTTAACCTCCATGTATTTTTTCAGGACCACCGTATGCAAAATATTTAAGAAAAGCTTAGTTCATAACTGGTAGAATAAAAAATGGAGAGAATGATCCAATACGGGAAGCAGGATACACAGCAGACTCATAGAATGGCAGATGTCCTAAACAGCACTCTGGCCTCAGAATCAGCCTTTAAGGCACTCAGATCTGGCTGAAGAGCCCATGAGAGTATTTTAGGCATGGAAAGCCAAGGCACTCTGACAAAAAAAAAAGACCTATATGAAAAATCTCTGCAAGTCAGATCCCAGTGGAAAGAACAGGTCATCAAAGAAGGAGGTTCCTTTCTCTGAAGGGAGGAGAGAACTTCCACTTTGACTATGACCTTGTCTAAATAAGATCAGAGTCTCAAAAGCTCTCCATAGCCTTGGCAACTCATGACAAGAGCCTAGGGTGATTACTGACTCCATAAACAAGAGTGTCAATTTGTTAAGTCAACAACAACAATAAGGAGTCACTGTGCACTTACTCCTCATGTAGGATCTCTGTCCTTAATGTGTTGTACATTGTGAAATAATGCTATAATTAGTACTCAAACAGTATTTTACACTTTATGTTTCTGTGTGGGAGCAAACTGTTGAAATCTTTATTTAATATATGCTAAATTGATCTTCTAAGAGAATTGAAAATGAATCTTGATGTGAATGGAAGGGTAAAGGGAGCGGGAGAGGGGAGGGTTGTAGGTGGGAGGGAAGTTATGGGGGAGGAAAAGCTATTGCAATCCAAAAGCTGTACTTTGGAAATTTATATTCATTGAATAAAAGTTAAAAAAGTAAAGTTGATGGTAAAATTAAAAAAAAAAAAAATTTCCCGGATGACCGGGGTTCTATGTGGTGGGCTGTCATTCACTGAAGCTGTGTTATCAAGTACATAACTGAATGTAGTGTTTTCTGAGTAGTGAAATATTAAAAGTTTAATGTGCTACCAAAATAAAAAAAGAAAAGCTTAGTTCACAGACAAGAAATTGGAAAATAAAAAAGAACAGAAAATAAAACTCACCATGAGTAAAAACAACTGACTTAGTCTCTGGTTGCCACTCAATTTTTTAAAATCTCTAATGGGTATTTTTGAGCCCTGAAACCAACTTTTTTATTTGACAGGCAGAGTGGATAGTGAGAGAGAGACAGAGAGAAAAGTCTTCCTTTTGCCGTTGGTTCACCCTCCAATGGCTGCCACGGCTGGCACACTGCGGCCGGTGCACCGCGCTGATCCAAAGGCAGGAGCCAGGTGCTTCTCCTGGTCTCCCATGGGGTGCAGGGCCCAAGCACTTGGGCCATCCTCCACTGCACTCCCGGGCCACAGCAGAGAGCTGGCCTGGAAGAGGGGCAACTGGGACAGGATCCGGCGCCCTGACCGGGACTGGAACCTGGTGTGCCGGCGCCGCTAGGTGGAGAATTAGCCTATTGAGCCATGGCGCCGGCCCCCAACTTTTAATCTATTATTTCTCAGTGCCTGCTTGTCAGTAAATAGACTAGTTGTCCCAAAGCAAAATCACTCCCTTCTTACAAAGCTAAACAAACAGAAAATCAAAATAACTGGAAGTAGCACCATTAGTCTACTTATCTGGTCAACCTAGCATTAAGAGAGTGAATTATCAACCCTCATGAGAGCTCAAAAACAAATAAACACCTGTTATTTCAGTAAAGTGTGTTTTACTAGACTGAGACTTATCTGGATTGCAATGTCCTTACAACATATTTCTCATTTATGTGTGTAAGCCTGGTTTTCAACATATCTTAGAAACTTAGAAATGCCATACAATAGTCTTGAAGCTTCTTCTATTGTCATTTCTTGGAAATTCTCCCTCTTGCAATGTAAGTATGTGTTTTCCTTCCTCTCTCCAAAGGAAAAAAAATAGAAAAGAAAGAAAACAAAACACAAGCATTTTCTATTAGACTCATGGCTTACAGGTGTGCAGCCATATAGAGACAGACCTTACCTGGTTTGGGTACTCAGTACCCACACACAGAGCCCAGAACACAAAAATTAGCTGTCAGTGTCGCTCCCCCTCTTCGTGGAGGAACGACACTAAACCCTGCGCTGTTCTTTCGTCTGCTCGGCCCTCCCCGGGTTTGCTGCTGGTTCTTCCCGGGGTTGGCTACTATCCCTTCCACCTCCGTGGAAGGGCAGTTCCCCCTGGCCACATTCCCCACTTCCGCAGGGGAGCGGCACACCGCCGGCCGGCTTTCTCGGGGGCTGCACAGGTGTTCCTTCAGCTAGATGTTCCCCTTAGATGTTCCTGGTGCATGCCGTCTCTCTCCTCCTTTATAGTCCTCCTCCGCCAATCCTAACTCGGCTGCCCACACGCCGAGCACACCGCTCTCCAATCAGGAGCAAGTCCTACAGTTTATTGGTTGAACTGGAGGCAGCTGTGCGGAAGCTGTTTACTTCTCTCCCAGCGCCATATTGTGGGAGAGCAGATGCATAGAATAAGTCTTAATTCCAGTAACAGTCTAGTCCGAGCTGCTCCCCACAGTCAGTAATATGGGGACCTCTCTCAACCCTGTCTTTTGCTGGCCCTATGTTCTTGGGCAAATATCTCCACTACATGTAATTCTTTGATGGGGAACAAAGAGAGATAAGAGATACACACAAATCTGCATGCTTTATGGAGTTATTTTTAAAGACAATGAGTATGAGACAAAGAAAGAACGTAGAAGACACTATAAAATGGAAGGCTGTGTTGTTGCAATGTGACCTGTGCAGCCATGATTGTCCCAATGTCTTAGCAAAAGGAGCCACAGCAGAGACCAGGAGATGTGGTGCAGGTATGAGCAAGTGTGCCCTGTGCACAATGAGCCCATCTTTCTCCATTGGTGGTTGGCAGCTAAATGGGATTATTACAGCCTCAGTGGCACAGCAGTGACTTCTGAACTTAGCAATAGTGGTTCTTATGGTTCAGAGGTAGAAGGTTACTCAAATGTTTCCAGAATCCTTAGTGCCTACATTCTTAAAGTATGTGCTTCCCTCACTGTTCCAGGTGATCAGTTTCAGTTCACAGTTGGTCATGGTGGAGGGACTGGGAGTCAAAGGGAGCACATAGACAAGTCTAGTACCTGCTAACGCTAACTGATGGAGTAAATAAAGGGGAGAGTGATCCAACATGGGAAGTGAGATACTCAGCAGACTCATAGAATGGCAGATGTCCTAAATAGCACTCTGGCCTCAGAATCAGCCCTAAAGGCATTCGGAGCTGGCTGAAAAGCCCATGAGAGTATTTCAGGCATGGAAAGCCAAGACACTCTGGCAAAAGATCTCTGTGAGTGAGATCCCAGTGGAAAGAACAGGTCTTCAAAGAAGGAGGTACCTTTCTCTGAAGGGAGGAGAGAACCTCCACTTTGACTATGACCTTGTCTAAACAAGATAAGAGTCGGAGAACTCAGAGGGCTTCCATAGCCTTGGAAACTCATGACTGGAGCATAGGGAGATTACTGATGCCATAGACAGGAGTGTCAATTGGTAAAGTCAACAACAGGAGTCACTGTGCACTTACTCCTCATGTAGGATCTCTATCCTTAATGTGCTGTACATTGAGATTTAATGCTATAACGAGTACTCAAACAATATATTTCACTTTGTGTTTCTATGGGGGTGCAAACTGTTGAAATCCTTACTTAATGCATACTAAACTGATCCTCTGTAAAAAAAAAAAAAAAAAAAAAAAAAGAAATTATCAATTCCCAACTTGACTCTCACTGGGATTAAACATGACAATAGGTCTGCTCTGATTTCATCATCATTTAAAAAAAAATCATCTATTATTTTTCACTTTATGTTTCTGTGTGGGAGCAAACTGTTGAAATCCATACTTAATGTATACTAAGCTGATCTTCTGTATATTAAGATAATCAAAAATGAATCTTGATGTGAATGGAAGGGCAGAGGGAGTGGGAAAGGGGAGGGTTGTGGGTGGGAGGGACGGTATGGGGGGGAAGCCATTGTAATCCATAAGTCGTACTTTGGAAATTTATATGCATTAAATAAAAGTTTAAAAAAAAAAAAAGTATGTGCTTCCCTGCATATGCCCAGAATAAATCACTCAGCATCTCCTAGGTTCACACCAACTCCAGGCCCATATGGGAGCAGAAACATTAACATGCTCAGCAACATTGATGAAAGGGTGCAATTGGTGCTATTGTGGCATCTGAAGGGAGAACAGTACCCAGTAACTTGTAAATCTCATATCAACCTTGAAGTAGATGGAGTGAATTCTCAGCAGTGACTTCATCTCCAGGGGTGACTACTCACAAACCTCACAGAATTAACTCCATAATGTTAAAAGACACTCTTATAAAACAACACTCTTTTGGAAATAGAATTTGGTCTGTTATTCTATTTATTGTTTATAAGCCTTTATTTTAACCATTATTATCTAGAAAAATGGTCAGTCTTTCAAACACATTCATACACACACACACACACACACACACGCACACAGAGAACCCTAATTTCTACTTTTAGGTTATGTTTCTCCATCTGAAAGGCATTGAAATTCCAGGAGTTACTAAATAGAAGCTCATGTTTTATGAAGCGCAAAAATAAAATAGTACTTTCTTTTCATCCTTTTTTATTTTCCATTTATATAAAATGAGCAAATTTTATATATTTCATATATACAGCTTTAAGAGCATAATGATATTTCCCACTCTACCCTCTTTACTTACTCCCCCTCTCCTCCTCCCTTTCTTAATTTTCTTTTGATTTTTACAATGACATACTTTCAATTTACTTTATAATCATAAGTCTAGCCCTTCACTAAAAAAAGAATTCAACAGGTAGTACATATTAAAACCACTGTTCCTCAAAAGTACAGACAAGGGCTATAAACAATAATCAAATCTGAAAATGTCAATTTCACTCATGTGCATTGTATTTTTTGTACTCTGCATATTAGTTACCACAAATCAGAGAAAACATATGATATTTGTCTTTCAGGAACTGGCTTATTTCACTAAGCATAATGGTTTACAACTGCATTCATTTTGTTGCAAAAGATAGGATTTCATTCTGTTTTACAGCTGAGTAGTATTCTATCATGTATGTACCACAATTTTTTTATCCAGCCATCAGCTGCTGGGACATCTAGGCTGATTCCGTATCTTAGCTACTGATAACTTTCATGTCCTGATTTCACTTCCTTTGGGTAGATTCCCGGGAGTAGAATGGCTGGATCATATGGTAGATCTATTTTCAGATTTCTGAGAAATCTCCATGCTATGTTCCATAATGGTTGTACTAGCTTTCATTCCCACCAACAATGGATTTTTATCTTTTTTAAGTGAAAGATAGTATGTTTCAGAAATAAAACAGGAAGCCTATTGGATTTTTTCATCTAGAACTTTCTAAAATCTTTCAGAACACTTTTGGAGTTGAAGCCTGTTTGCCTTCATTCCTGTAGTCTCACACCAGAGAGTTTAAAAAAAAAGATTTCATTTCTTTATTTGAGTGGTAAAGTTACAAACAGTGCAGAAAGAGAGAGACAAAGAGAAAGGACTTCCATCCACTGGTTCACTCCCCAAATGGCCACAATGGCCAGAAATGTACTGATCTGGAGCCAGGAGGCAGGAGCTTCTTCTGGGTTGCCCACGTGGGTGTAGGAGGCCAAGAACTTGGTCCATCTTCTACTGCTTTTCCAAGCCATAGCAGAGAGCTGATTCAGAAGTGGAACAGCCGGGTCTCAAACTGGCACTCATATGGGATGTCAGCATTGCAGACAGCAGCTTTACCCACTACACCACAGCACCAGCCTCCAGAGAGTTTTAATAAAACACTAGTCCCATATGTAACTTTTCTAGTTCCAATTCAGAAAAGCCCAGGGCCCCCTCACAAAGTTGATTACTTAACCTCAAAATGCCTAATATCCAAGAATAGCCACCACTTGTATACTGATGCATTCCTCCAAGAGAAGAAAAGAGTGGAAAGTAGAGAAAAGAACACAACATCATAGTCTCACTCATATGTCTAATCTTAAAAAGTCTTATGCAGGGAATCAGAAAGTGGAAATGTGGTTACCAGAGGCTGAAGCCAGGAATGAGGGGTCACAGGGAAAGAGAGGAAAGAGGAAAAAGAAGAGGCTGATTGTTGATTAGAATATACAGTTTTAGTTGAATTGTAGGAATATTTTTAGTGCTCTATTACATGTCATGGTGACCATGATTAATAATAAAGTATTATGTATTTCAAAAATACATTTTTTATATTTTCATCACACCAAGAAAATGATAAATTGATGAGGCCATGGATGTGTTCATTAGCTTGATTGAAAATTTCTATATTGTATTTATTTTTCAAATTCTTTTATATTTGAATTTTAATTAGTTTTTAACAAATTAAATGTGCTTTGCAGATACAATTCTAAGAATACAATGGTATTCTATTCCTCACTCCCTTCCCTTTTCTCCTTCCCACCCTTCTTTCTTCTCTCTTTTTTTTAGTTTTTGAGATAATATATTTCAAAATTACATTACAGTAAAAAGGCTTTACACTTCACCAAATAAGAAGTTTAACAAGTAGAAATCAAAAAGTATTTGTCAATTTTTAACAAAAAGAAGAAAGAAAGAAATCCAGACAGCATCAGCAGCCCATCAGCTCCTCCGGTAGCAAACAATAAATGCATCTGAGGAAGTTCTGATGAACCAATCAAAAAGGGAATTTGTTTCTGCACTTGGCCGAGCCCATCTCGTGCCTTGTAAATGTCAGTGTGTGTACGTGTTAGCGTCTGACATTACTCAGCAGCACATACCAATGGCCAAGAATTTGGCAAAGCCAGGCTGATTACAATGCCTAAAAATATTCTGTTTTATCAAAATCTATTCTGATGCCTTTTAGCTTGTGGACAAAATGCTAGAACAGCAGGATGTTTGGGAAGCGGAAATTCTGAGAGGCTTTCCAAAAACCCCAAGTGATACAACCTCATTGTGTAAGAAGGAGCCCTTCAGCCTCGGTTCTACTTCTGTGTCTATTTTTATCTCAACAGAATTTTTTCTTGCAAGCCATGTAAGGCAATGCTTTTTCATTTGTGAACATTTATAAAATATAACAATTCAGAAAATAGTTATTGAGGACAAACAGGCAGTTTGTTGGGAACAGTGGAGAGGATGAGGTCAAACAGTATTTTTACGTTCAATGTGCTTGCAATGAGAAAAGACTAGAAACCTTTTCTGAGAATATGTTCTGGGTTAGATAAACCATGATCCATGAATTAGACAAGGCAATCTTCCCTTCTAGGGAAGAAGAAGCAAGGAAGAAATTAATTTTGCTGCTAAAGATTGAGAAAGTCTTCTTCAGTGTAGTAGCATTTGATCTAGGCCTTTAAGAGTAGGTAGAGTAGCAAGACAGAGATGGGAAAGTGCTCCAGGCAGAGGAGTAGCACATGGTAGACATGGAAAGTGCAAGACATCACAAAAAAACAATGTGAGATCTTAAAAGGTCTTCATTATCACAGGTAATAAGCTTTTTCCAAAACAAGAAGGCAAATAACACCAAAAAAATGCACCACAGTGCAGTATACTCAAAATAAAAGGGAGAACATTGTAACTTAAACGTTTCCACAAGAATGATGATTTATGCTGGAGGTAGGCAAGTGTTCCTAATTTGTGACATGTTAGAGAGCTGTCCATCAAATATGTGTATGTATAAACTCCCCTGAGGCACTATACCACAGAGTCACTCTTTCTATTTCAGCAACTCAATTTCTCTCGGCCCTGGGTTTGGATTTAAATACCTCACATCCATTACAGTTTTACAATGAAGTTGCAACTCAGGGTTTCAACTGTTTCCAAAATAGGGTTTACATGGAGTAAATTCAAGAGATATTGTATCTTAGGTGGTAAAAGAGTTGATATACTTACTTAAGAAACCAACTTAATTTTTTCCTGTAAAATGATAGCTACTGAAGAATTATCTAGTACTTCCAAAGAAGATGAATTGTAACATTTTGACACTAGCAGATAAAGCCACTAGACATAGTCATTCCTCCAGCCATTAATCAATGCCCACTGTCTATACAGACATATGGTGATGGAGATTATGGCTGTGAGATATCTAACAAGTCTGAAATAAAGAGAAATGCCTTTTTTGAGAATAAAGGGTTGTCAGCCTGTTAATGGATTTGATAAGAGAAGGAACAGAAAGAAAATAGGGGGCCAGCACTGGGGCGTAGTAGGTAAAGCCGCTGCCTACAGTGCCAGCATCCCATATGGGCACCAGTTCAAGTCCCAGCTGCTCCACCTCCAATCCTGCTTTCTGCTGTGGCCTAGGAGAGCAGTGAAGGATGACCCAAGTCCTTGGGCCCCTGCACCTGAGTAGGAGATCCAGAAGAAGCTCCTGGCTCCTGGCTCCTGGCTTCAGATTGGCCCAACTCTGGCCATTGCATTGCTTTCCATGCCTGAAATACTCTCATGGGCTTTTCAGCCAGATCCGAATGCCTTAAGGGCTGATTCTGAGGCCAGAGTGCTGTTCAGGACATCTGCCATTCTATGAGTCTGCTGTGTATCCCACTTCCCATGTTGGATCGTTCTCTCCCTTTTTTATTCTATTGGTTAGTATTAGCAGACACTAGTCTTGTTTATGTGATCCCTTTGACTCTTAGTCCTATCATTATGATCACTTGTGAACAGAAATTGATCACTCGGACTAGTGAGATGGCATTCGTACATGCCACCTCGATGGGATTGAATTGGAATCCCCTGGTATGTTTCTAACTCTACCGTTTGAGGTAAGTCAGCTTGAGCATGTCCCGAATTGCACATCTCTTCCCTCTCTTACTCCCACTCTTATATTTAACAGTGATCACTTTTCAGTTAAGTTTCAACACCTGAGAATAACTGTGTATTGATTACAGTATTCAACCAAAAGTATTAAGTAGAACACACATTTCTAAGACCTGAATTGTGGCAACTGTAAGTCAAGGAACTTTAATGATTAGCATAGTTTTTTTTTGACAGATTATTTGTTTTATTTTGTATTCATTGTTGCACAGCATCAGAAGATGTTCCACACTGCAGTTCATTATTAATATCACTTCTTCTTTATTCTCCTGGCAAATCTGATGACATGCTTGATATTGGCATGTGGTGGAATGGTACTAAGCAGTCTGTTAATGAAGGCAAAATAGCAGTAGGATCAACCGGGCACTCTTACAGGTGGCTGATACAGTAGAACCCCTTTGGTTGGGTTACTTTGTGTTTCTGACATAAAGATGCATTTCCTTCTGGCAGGAGGGTCTTCCTCCTCATCAGAACTTTCTATTGTTAGGTCAGTAACATCACTTTCTTTTTGCTTACCTCACTGGCTACAATCAATGGACAAGGCTTACTGAGAACACTTGACCATTCTGTTTTTGTACTGGATACTTTCATAGTTTCTTTCTTCAGTCTCATTGGACACCAAAAGCCATCTCCTTGGAATCTGATTTCATCCACAAAGAACCGTCATTGGTAATTTCCATACAAAGCCCATCTAATATTAGGCTTTCATAGGCAGCTTTCTTGCCACACACAGGACAAATCCAGGTAGGCTTCTTTTCATTCATTTGTAGACAAAGGGCAGCATCAAAACACTGCAGATGTGAACAGGTCATTGCCCAGCATTGGATTTTCACCCACATTTTCCCGAAAGATCATATCAAGGACACCCGAGGGCTAGTTGTAGCAATTTCACTATCAAAATCTGCAGTAAGTTTTTCTTTAATTAGTGCTCTGGAATGATCAGGGTTTCTAATACCTTTCTTTTTTTCTTTTCAACTTTTATTTAATGAATAAAAATTCTAAAGTATAACTTATGGATTATAGCAGCTTTCACCCCATAATCTCCCTCCTATCTGCAACCATCCCACCTCCCACTCCCTCTCCCATCCCATTCTTCATCATGATTCATTTTCAATTATCTTTATATACAAAAGATCAACTTAGTATATACTAAGTAAAGATTTCAACGGACTGCACCCACAAAGACACATAAAGTATAGAGTACTATTTGAGTAGTAGTTTTACCATTAATTCTCATAGTACAACACATTAAGGGCAGAGCAGGTGCACAGTGACTCCCATTGTTGATTTAACAATTGACACTCTTATTTATGACGTCAGTAATCACCCAAGGCTCTTGTCATGAGCTGCCAAGGCTATGGCAACTCCAATCTTGTTTACACAAGGCCATAGTCAAAGTGGAAGTTCTCTCCTCCCTTCAGAGAAAGGTACTGCCTTCTTTGATGGCCCGTTCTTTCCATTGGGATCTCACTCACAGAGATCTTTCATTTAGGTCATTTTTTTTGCCACAGTGTCTTGGTTTTCCATGCCTGCGAAACTCTCATGGGCTTTTTAGCCTGCTGCAAATGGCTTAAGGGCTGATTCTGAGGCCAGAGTGCTGTTTAGGGCTTTTGCCATTCTATGAGTCTGCTGTGTATCCTGCTTCCCATATAGGATCATTCTCTCCTTTTTAATCTATCAATTATTTGCAGACACCGGTCTTATTTATGTAACCCCTTTGACACTTAATCCTATATTTTTGATCAATTATGAACTTAAACTGATCACTTAGACAAGTAATATGGCATTGGTACACGCCACCTGGATGGGATTGAATTGGAATCCCCTGGCACATTTCTAGCTCTACCATTAGGGGCAAGTCTGAGTGAGCATGTGCCGAACTGTACATCTCCTCCCTCTCTTATTCCCATTCTTATATTTAACAGGATCACTTTTCAGTTAAATTTAAACACCTAAGAATAATTGTGTGTTAATTAAAGAGTTCAACCAATGAATAGCTTTCATTTTTAATCTCTGTAATGCCAAGGCTGCAGTGATATATGGACATGGAGTAATTCTTTCCAATTTCTGATGCCCAAGAGATGGAAATCTGATTAGGCACAGCTGAAGATAACCTAACTAAAGACATAATATTCAAGGGCCATCCAGGGAGCTTCTGTTCCATTCCATTTTTAGGTGGTGGTATGTAACCAAACAAAGGAAACAGCTCCCCATTTACTTTTATACACAGACTATTGGGATAGTTTTCTTCTTGAGGACAGTTAGCCTCTTCCAGGCAAAGTCTCAGCTGAACTTGGACTGTATAATCTCTCCTGGCACCTGGCAAAAAAAAATCTCTGGATATGCACATCTGTCTAACTTGTTGAGGTGTCAAAGCAAAAATAAAAAGCTTCTCTTGAAATCATTGAATACGGCTTTGAACTAAACTTGGGGGCTTGACGAGAACATCAAGGACATCATAAAAGGGCAAGTTTTTTAGCTGCACATCAGGATGTGCAGAATTGGGGGAAATGGTTGCTGCATCTCAAATGCAGGCTTAGTGGCTGGCAGCAGCATAGAACCAGCAGGAGAAGATGGTGACTAAGAAGTAATGGAAATGAAAGGTAATGTGTGGATTCCAGCCGCAGCCAAGTCAGGCTCCATAGGAGAGGAGCCACCATCCATGCTGAAAATCAAGGATTTGACTGTGGATAAATCAGAAAGTCCTTCAAGAGTGCATGGATATCAGTGTGTGTGCAATTCTCGGATTTTAATCTGAACCGCAGGGCTACAGCCACTCTACAACAAATGCAGTGCCCTCATCAGGAAGCCATGCTTGCATCCACTTTTATTCCATCCAGCAAAGCCTAGTAACACTTGTAGTTCAGAAACCTTTAAACAGACTGGCGCTGTGGTGTAGTGGGTAAAGCCTCCGCCTGCAGTGTCAGCATCCCTTATGGGCACCGAGTCAAGTCCCAGCTGTTCCACTTCCAATCCAGCACTCTGCTATGGCTTGGGAAAGCAGAAGATAGCCCAAGTCCTTGGGCCCCTGAACCCACATGGGAGACTCTTCTGGCTTCTCATTGGTGCAGCCAATTGGGGAGGGAACCAGCAGATGGAAGATCTCTCTCTCTCTCCCTCCCCCACTTCCCTAACTCTGACTTTCAAATAAGTAAATAAAATCTTTAAAAAGGAAAAAAAAAAAAAAACTAAAACTAGAAACCACATTCAGAATAGCTAAATTGAAAAACATTACTAAAGACATAATATTCAAGGCCACACCAATATTCAATATTCAATATTCAATTGCACACCAAATGCCAGCCAGGACCCAGAGAAACTGGAGCACTGGAGCACTCCATACATTGCTGGTAGGGATGTAATAGGGCATAGCCACTTTAACCGTGAAACTCTGAAAGCATTCCCTTTAAAATCAGGAACAAGATCAGGATGCCCCATCAGCTTCTATTCAACACTGTACTGGCGATCCCTCAACTCCTCGAAATCTGCCATTTTATACCACCTGCGGGCTCTGCTGCCGCTGCCACCAAAGACACTGCTGCCGCCTCTGAGGCGGCCACCGCCTCCACTACCATCCTGCGCTGGGCACCTGTGAAGATGATGCGGCCACCACCATCGCTACCTCCGGGCCCGCCGGCACTGTTTTAATGAGTATTACCCATAACTAAAGAGGCTGTAAGACAATTACTGGCATTTTATTCATTATCAGTGCCTACACATACACTTTCTTGTTCGGAGAAAGGAGTGAGTTCTTTAACCACGCATTCCCCATGAGCTGTGTATCTGCCCTCTCTGAGGGAGCCTAATGTCACAATCAATCTGACCTTAACTAGAACCACCACCTGGTAGTTAAGTTTATTGCTTATCTCTTCCTCACTGCACCTTTGTACACAGGCAAATGATTCATTCATCTTTTTCCCTGTCTTCCACCACCCTCTAGCCATTGGTGTCCAATGAAAGCAAATTTTTTAAACTTTTTTTCTATATTTCATCCTATGTGTTGCAAAAAAACTTTATCACCCCCATGATAAATCAAAATTCTATTTATTGTTTACCTCATATTTGAATATCAATGTGACATTATGAAACACCATAAATATTCATCATTGCATTTGATTTTTTCAGATCCTTGTGGGAAAGATATCACTTAGAACAATTTTATAGAGGAGAAATGTGCATTGTACCATATAGTTTAGCTAGTAAGTGGAAAAATAGGTATGCAACTCTAGACCTTCTGATTCCAAAATACTTTGTCCTTCTAGGACAAACAATGGTACTAATAATCTATATATGATAAAGAAAAAAGAAAATTTCTACATTTTGACATGCAGTTAACAGAATATGAAAACAGAACTTCCAACAGCAAAATCCTTTGCAACAATTCAGAGGTCTACTTCAGATATGGACATTTTGATTTGCACAGCTTTTCCTCAAGAAAAGTGATTAAGATAAGTAAATGTAATCAATGACATTTACGTACGTTAAAAAATGTATGTCCACTTCAAAAATCATGCTACTACCTTGACAAAATGCTGCAGGCTAGACACTGCTGACATTGATTATAGCTGAAGAACTCAGAGGTTATACTTCTGGGCTCAACCAGAACCAAAGTCAAAGCAACTATACAACTGACATAGAACATTCCATCTAAACAGAAAAGTCTTTTCCAATGAAATCTACTCCAGACGGAAAGACCTGTTACACCAGACATGCAGACATCAACTTAGGGACACAGGAAACATGAAGAAACAAGGAAATGTGACACCTCCAAAATATAGAATCAAAAAATGGATGTGTTGGAATAAAGTTGACATTTTAAGACTTGATTATTTTTATAGACCTTTCTATACTGCTGTGAAATAGTGGTCTTTCTACTTTCTACTTGTTGAATTCTTTATTTATAGTGGTGGATTAAGATTATGATTGCAGGGGCCAGAGCTTTGGTGCAGCAGGTTAAAGCCCTGGCCTGAGGCGCCGGTATCCCACATGGGCACTGGTTCTAGTGCCTGCTGCTCCTCTTCCAATTCAGCTCTCTGCTATGGCCTGGGATAGCAGTAGAAGATGGCCCAAGTCCTTGGGCCCCTGAACCCATGTGGGAGACCTGGAAGAAGCTCCTGGCTCCTGGCTTCAGATCAGTGCAGCTCTGGCCATTGCGGCATCTGGGGAGTGAACCAGCGAATGGAAGACCTCTCTCTCTGTCTCTACCTCTCTCTGTAATTCTGTCTTTCAAATAAATAAAATAAATCTTTTAAAAAAAGATTATGATTACAAAGTAACTTGAAAGTATATTTTGCCAAAAATTAAAGGAAAAAAGGAAGGGAAAAGAAGAGAGGGAGAATATGATGTATTATAAATTGATGTATTATAAATTGTATATATGAAAAACATGAAATCTGTTCTCTTGAAATAAATTAATAATATACATGTTACCTGCTAAGGCAGGTACCCTATGCTCTGCTTACATAGATTAATATTAGATTCATGTAAAGTACTTGACTTGTTTGTGTGTAAATTTCATATTGTTATATTTGGTTTGTTGTTTCAACCATATGAGAATTTGTTGAATTCTAATCTTATAATTCATTTGTAATCCTAATCTTATAATCTAATCTTATGATTCTAATCTTATATAATCTATAATTCAAATATAATTATAATCTTATATAATCTATAATTCTAATCTTATAATTCTAATCTTATAATTCATCCTTTCATTTATCAGTGTATACAGATATCAGCATAATAGCTGTAGTGAAAATGATTAATAATTTAGTGCTGAGGGAATGCTTTCTAAATTATTTCTCCTGGAAACTTTCTTCTACAATTATAAAAGTTCTTACCAAGCATTATTTGGATTATTTAACTAATTAAAATCCTCCTATCTGTGGCACCAGCCTACAGTTCTTGCATGAGGATGTCATGAGATTCTGGTCAGACTGACATCCTGTATCTTTAGTCTACTAGAGCTCCTTTGATTTCCAGTACACAGCACTTGAGGAAAAGGAAAGTGCAGTTATAGTTGTGTTATTCCGACTTAACTAATGTTATTCCAAGATAACACTATTTACTATGGAAACTGATTTTTAAAAATCTTTCAAATCAAAAAAGCTGATTGGAGATGTTAATGCTCTTTGAATATTTTACAACATAAAGAATTGCTGTTTTATTTTAAAATAAATAAGTAAATAAACAGCAAAAAGAATATCACAATAGTGCTCCTGCTAAATACTGATTTCAAGGAAAACTATGAAATGCCTGACAGAGAATTCAAAATAATTATTCTATGGAAAAAATGAGATGCAAGAAAATACAGGCAGCGCTCAGCCCTCTGCCTCTCTGCTGAGCTGCCCGCCTGGTCTGGCCAGGTGTACTCTCTCCACTCAACCATGTAACCTCGCTTCTTTCCCCCGCCCCCAGTACCAGTGACTGGGCACTCTCTCTCAGGTCCTGTCTGGAGAGGTGCCCATCCGTTCTTTGGGATGTCCCTTCCCTAATAAACTTTGCTACTTTTACTTTCCATTACTCTGCCTCACACCTGAATTCTTTCTTGCGCAAAGAACCCTCTAAATTTCTCCGGTAACATTTTGGCAACCACGAAGGGATTTTGAGAAGACATCAGAAGTCAGTATTCCTTCCCTCAAGTGGGACCGGATCTGTGGAAGTGACCGTTGAGTGTCCAGCACCCCACAGCTCTCCGAGAATGCGGAGTCTCCCGGCCATAGCTTAGCTAAGGCAGAAACTCCAGAGGGATTGTAAGGAATGGGAGGGAAAATAGGAAGGGCAGTTGGGTGAGAGCCTGGAGACCCCCTGAGCTCACTTTGGCTTCCCGGTGGCCGGACTGTGACCCGAGGACCTGGTCTCTCTCTTGGAGGGACGCCTGGTCATACTGCCTACTGCTACGTGAGCAGGGCTTAGCTTCGGTCGAGGCTAATATTGGCCCTCCAGGTAAACTCGGACAAGTAGGTAGTGGGCAATCTTGAGCGATAGGAGATTTCAAATCCCACTCAGCCCCCAGACATCAGGGCCTTTCCCTATGCTCTCCTCCAGCTGAGATTCGTAGGGGAAAGTGAGGGCAGTCGCTCACAACTTGTCCTCTGTGGCTTTCCGCCTTCCTCCTCCTCCCGGGACTCCCTCCCCCACACTCTTTTGGTCTCCATTCCTATACCACTGGCCTGGAGAAAGGGAGAGGGAAATTCCACAGGTCTCACCACCTAAAGGAAAAAGCTGTTACCAGTTAACCCTTTCCAACCTGGTAGAAGATTTTCCGTCTTTGCAACTTATGGTAGCTCTGGTGCGTCTTGAAGTTTTTGTGCGCTGTTACTATTGCTAAGCTTTGATTGTCTGAGGATTGAATCTGGAAAGGAGCTAAAGTTAACTATCTGTTTTAATTGACTGAGTGATTGCAGTAGTCCTGATTAGATCTGGTTTTGGTTGAAGTATTCGAGCAGTGTGGATTAAGATCTCACCTTGATGGCTGTTTTGATTATTCTAGATAGTTTGAACTTCTTTATTGCATTATAAAGGTTTTGCTAGCTTATATTGTGCCTACCAAGGGTCTGGTTCCTTATGTGCTGTTAATGGGATGCAGCTTCAGAGCTGACTTCATTCCCCCGTGGGTTTTTGTGTCAGGTCTGGCTTGCTCTGCGTGTTGAATTGTGCGACAGCAAGGGCAGTGTGCCCTCCCTCCTGGTGTCTGACCAGGGCCCGGTTGGCACCAGGACAGGGAGCTGGCTACCTCTCCCTGCTGCACTTCTGTCCTTACTAGTGGCCCTCCCCTGTTCCCCCTAGGCATAGGTCTGGACAGGGAGCCATCTGATAGACTTTGCTACCAGGCCGCACTCTTCCAAGTAAAAAGAGCACTTTAGTATAGTCCAAGCAGTTTTGCAGGCCCGGATTCTGTTGATTCAGAAGAAGGGCTGACTGGCTTAGCCAAATTAACATTAAAAATAGCCAGAGGCCATCAGGCCACGTCTGACTAAGGGATAGTACTGAGAATAGGATCCCAAAAGGGAGAGATTTAGAGACGTTTTGAGGCAGTTATGTGGCAGATACCAGATTACTGGGTTCCAGGAACCCCAACAGTGTTTGCAGGTTACATGGTAATACTAGTTAAGCCCGGCAACCCAGGCCCATAACCCACTGGCTACATAGTGAGCCAAGGAGTGATTTGGACATTTGTGGGGATGCCTGCTCCCTCCCTAGCATGGCAGATACCTCTGCCATGATTTCTCCTCTATTCTCTTTCAGATGGGAAACCAGCTCTCCTCACCACCACGTGACTCACCACTAGGATGCATTCTCAGGAATTGGTCTCGGTTCGAAAGGGTCTTAAAGAAGAAATTGCTAGTTTGTCTATGTAACAACATGTGGCCACAATACAAACTAAATGATCAGAGAGTGTGGCCAGGAAACGGGACTTTAGATTCTAATACCATTTCTTGTTTATACCTATACTGCCGTGAGCATGGTAAATGGACAGAAATCCCTTATGTACAGGTCTTTATGGCACTCAGGAAAGATCATGAGCTCTGTCAAAGTTGCAGACTGGACTCAGCAATGCTAACTTCATTTGAGTTATTATCAGGAGTCCACTGTAAAGTTAAGTCAAAGGAGCTGCCATCTAGTGCTCGCCTAGATGCCCCAGAGCCACCACACCCTCAGCCTCCTATGGAGCCAACCGCCCCACCTTGCCCAGCCCCAGCCCGAGGCCAGGCCGAGCACAAGCAGGAGCCCGAGCACAGGTGTGAGCTCGGGTGCTAGGGCAAAGGGTGCAGGAATGTTTCCCTTACGGGAAGTGATAGGACCCAATGGCCCCACCAAAATACGAGTCCCCTTTAAAATGCAGGATTTAAATAAGATGAAAGTAGAAATGGGAAGTTTCACTGAGGACCCCAACAGGTGGCTAGAGGGATGGTATAAGATTACCAGCATGTTTGAGCTTACTTGGAAGGACATAGTATTCCTTCTAAACACTACCCTAACTCATGGGGAAAAGCAAATGGTGTTGCAGCATGCCAATGATTATGCAAACGCCTTGCATAGGCAGGATGAGGGACACCCAATCGCAGAGGCAGCAATCCCAATTAAGGAACCTTCATGGAACTATAATACCCCTGAGAGAAGAAAAAGTAGGGACCACATGCTGGCTTGTCTTTTAGCAGGTCTAAGGGCAGCCAGTAAGGCAAGACCAAAGAACTTTAATAAGCTATCAATGATAGAACAGGGACCACAGGAAAATCCAGCTGCCTTTCTAGAAAGGCTCAAAGAGGGTCTTGATAAGTATACTGATTTAGATCCTGACTCTGCTGGAGGAAATACCATATTAGGGGATAGGCTCCTAACTCAAGCCACCTTTATATTAGAAGAAAGCTTCAGAAATTAGGGATGGGACCAAGCACCCCCTTGGCTGACATTATCAAGGCTGCTTCTGCTGTTTAGTTTAACAGAGACCAGGAGGAGAAGGAGTGAGACAAGCAGAAGGAACAGCGTAAGGATAGGCAGCAGGCCCAGTTGATAGCTGCTTTGTGCGGTAATCTGCCATCAAAGGGACCCAACAAGGCCAGCCCACCTCCAAGTAGTAACTGCTTTCACTGCGGGAAGCCAGGGCACTGGGCTAGAGGCTGCCGTAGCAGCGGTCAGCTTCCAAAGAAGCCCTGTCCGCTTTGCAAAAAGCCTGGCCACTGGAGGCGAGACTGCCCCGAGAGTCAAAGGACCCGCAGATCAGAATCACAAAACCTGCTGGCCTTAAACTGAAGGAGCCCTTCGCTCTGTCGAGCTCCCAAAGCAACCATCGCCATCGAGGGGGCAGAGCCTAGGGCCACAGTTGATGTCGCAGGTAGAACCATAAATTTTCTCTTAGACACGGGGGCCACCTACTCTGTACTTGTCTCATATTCTGGGCAACTCTCCTCACAGTCCAGCCAAGTAATGGGAGTCAACGGGGTGCCTTCCCTAAGAAGATTCACACCCCCTTTATGTCGCCTTTGGGGGAAGACCATATTTTCCCACCAGTCTTAGTAATGGCTGAGTGTCCCACACCCTTATTGGGAAGGGACCTCCTAAGTAAGCTGAGAACTCGAGTGACTTTCTTTGCACATGAGGATGGCCAGATTCCTATTATTGCCATGTGCCATCCCCTGTCTTCTGACATACCATGTGAAGAGATAGAGCTACAAGTTAACCCACAGGTATGGGCCTCAGACATACCTGGCCGGGCCTTGAAGGCCCGCCCAATTGTTATTAGACTTAAAGACCCTAATAATTTTCCAAATCGGAAGCAATATCCTATAAAGCCAGAAGCTAGAGAAGGCCTTCAGCCACTGATTGACAAGTTCCTAAAGCATGGGTTGTTGACACCCTGCAATTCCCCTTGCAATATGCCCAACTTGCCAGTTAGAAAGAAAGATGGGGAGTACAGATTAGTTCAAGACTTGCGGGTCATTAATGAGGCAGTCATACCCATTCACCCTATTGTGCCTAATCCCTATACAATACTGGGAGAAATACCTCCAGGGACTAAATGGTTCTCAGTCTTAGACCTTAAGGATGCTTTTTTCTGTATCCCTATAGACCCCTCTTGTCAGTTTTTGTTTGCCTTTGAATGGGTCAATAGACAGAACTTAAAGCAACAGCTAACCTGGACCGTATTACCACAGGGGTTCCGGGATGCACCATACCTATTTGGGCAGGCCCTTTTAGAGGACCTCAAGGATCTATCTCTTGAGGGGGGTGGGAGAATACTCCAATATGTAGATGACTTGCTTATCTGTTCTCCCACTCGAGACTCTGGCCTTAAGCATTTAGTCAAAACCCTTAACTTCCTGGCAGAACGTGGCTACCGAGTATCCAAGAAAAAGGCACAGCTAGTCCACCAGGAAGTTAACTATTTAGGGCTCATCCTCACTCCTGGGGAGAGGAGACTAGCCCCAGAGAGAATACAGGCCATACAGCAAATCCCCACCCCTACCACTTTAAGGCAACTCCAAGCAGTCCTCGGACTGACTGGGTATGGCAGGTTATGGATTCCAAAATATGGAGAAGTAGCAAGGCCTCTATACCAGGCTCTAAAAGATACCCTAGAACAAGGCCCTCTACTCTGGGAAAAAGAGCAAACTACAGACTTTGCTCAGATAAAGGATGCTAGGACTGAAGCCCCTGCGCTAGGACTGCCAAACCCAGAGAAACCCTACCAGCTGTATGTCACGGAGAGGCAGGGAGTCGCCTTAGGAGTACTAACTCAGGATCTGGGACCCGTTAAGCAACCGTAGGCTACCTTTCTAAAACCTTAGACATGGTTGCACAAGGATGGCCTCACTGCCTAAGGGTAATAGCAGCAGCCTTGCTGACAGAGGAGGCGTCTAAAATTACATTAGGACAAGATATTGCCCTTTATACCTCACATCAAATAAATTCTCTATTAGAGCAAAAGGGCTCTCACTGGCTCACAAATAGTAGAATACTAAAATATCAGGTCCTCCTTCTGGAAAACCCTCAGGTAAAAATAAGGCATTGCTCTACCCTAAACCCAGCTACTTTAATGCCAGTTCCAGGGGAAAGTGGTACCCTCCACTCCTGTACTGAGACTATAGACTTGATCTATGCCAGCAGAAGGGACCTAAAAGATAGCCCCCTGACTAACACAGATGAAATTTGGTTCACAGATGGAAGCAGCTTTGTGAGGGATGGAACCCATTTCTCAGGGTATGCGATCGTCACGGCACGGCACGTTATTGAAGCTCGTGCTCTGCACCTAGGAACTTCTGCTCAGTTAGCAGAACTGATCGCCTTAACCAGAGCTCTAGAACTAGGTAAGGCCAAGAAAATTAATGTATATACAGATTCAAAATATGCCTTTTTAGTCTTGCATGCTCATGCAGCAATATGGAAAGAAAGGGGGTACCTGACAGCTAGAGACACCCCCATCAAATATGGACCTCAGATCCTCAAGCTCCTTGAGGCTGTAAATCTGCCCAGAGAGATTGCAGTCACGCACTGCAAAGGCCACCAAAGAGGCTCTGACGAGATTTCCCGAGGTAACTCTTTTGCAGACTCAGAAGCTAAAAAGGCTGCCACTGCTCAGCCTGACCTCCTAGGTCCTATAATCCCGGCAGTCTCCAGAGAGGCCCTGACTCCCTATTACACCCCAGAGGAAGAGGCCAGGGCCAAAGAGCAGGGATATGCCAGGACAATAGAAGGATGGTACCAGCGAGAAGAAATAACATATCTTCCTCAGGCATTACAATGGAAAGTCATAAAAGGGCTTCATGATCCTTGTCATTTGGGGAGAGATAAACTTAAAAAGCTGTGATAAACTATTTTGTGGAAAGGGCCTAGCCAAAACCATCCACAGAGTCTGTCAGAATTGCACTCTGTGTGCTATAAATAACTCCCAGGGGTCTCGACCTCCGCCTTTAATTAAACCAATGCAGCGAAAGGGAACTTACCCCGGGGAAGACTGGCAAATAGATTTTACACAGATGCCACCCTGTCAAGGCTATAGATACCTGCTTGTACTTACAGTCACCTTTACTGAATGGGTAGAAGCCTTCCCAACCAGAACTGAAAGAGCTCAGGAAGTGGCCAAAATTCTCCTAAAGGAAGTTATTCCACACTTTGGTCTCCCAAAATCTTTACAAAGTGGCAATGGGCCTTCTTTCATCTCCCAGATTACACAAGGGATTTGTAAGGCCCTAGGAATAACTTGGCACCTTCACTCTGTATGGAGACCTCAGTCTTCCGGTAAGGTAGAGAGAGCCAACCAGGCTCTATGGAAAACATTTCCAGTATAGAAATGTGTGCTTGGTAAGAAAGGTTTAGAAGGAAAGAGTGTTGTTGGTAAGAAGGGTTAAAAAGGAAAGAGCTTTTTAAATAAGGAAAGGACATGGTCTGTAAGAATCCTGCTGGCTAGTTTACTGTAGACTGGAATGGAAATGATGGAATGTTTCAAGTAAGTTGAAGAAGGTGTGCAGAAGTCACAAAAGGTTATGAAAGAAATAAATACTGGACATGCTAACTACTGCTCCAGGAGGTATCTGTGCCATGTTCCAGGAAGAATGTTGTCTCTGGGTCAATCAGACTAGACAGGTACAAATCCAAATTCGTACTTTTCCTGGACAAAGCCAAACAGCTCCAGGACCAGGCCAAGCAGGGCTGGGATTTCTGACCTGACATCTGGTCATGGAAATCCTGGCTATTTCCTCTCCTTGACCCAATAACTTCTGTAATCTTGATGCTTCTCTTTGCACTGTTTTTAATGCCCTTGTTCGTTTTGTCTCTAACAGACTAAAAGCTGTCAAACTCCAAATGGTCGTCAGACAAGGCTTCCAGCCCATTCCATTGGACGACCTGAGCAGCCCTCTGGACTAAGCAGCACAGTCTTTCCAAGGCCACTGTTGCATACCATAAGACAGATAGCAAGAGGAAATACCCAAATCCCCCTCGACGCCCATATGCCAGCTTTGAAGAAGTTACAGAAAACGAACTCCATCCATAATTCCAAAGAAGAATTTTGGGTATTGCCTCTTGAGGGGGGAATGTTAGGTAGGAAGTCAGTTATGAGCTTATGTGTGTGTGACATAAAGGCCTAAAGAGAAGACATCTATGTCCAGCATATGCTGCATCTCAAAGTCATCCTGATGGTGTTTCAGGGGCAGCCCAGTATTCACATCCTGCCCTGCCCTGCCCCCTTCTACCTGATAACCTGCCAGGTGGGGGTTCTTCCTGACAAATCTTCCACAATTTCCCAAGTGCAGCCCAGTATCTGCATTTCAAATACCCTGCTCCAGATCCCAATTCTCTAGGGGGTCCTGCCCACCCTTCCTCCTGTCTGATAAATTTGCATCCATAAAGTCCTTTGTTTCAGACCTTCAAGAGAAAACTCAGAAGTTTTTCTATTTACATCCAAAAAGCCCTTTGTTTCAAGGGGAGCAGAGGTGGGGACGCAAGACCCATCTCCTTAAAAACCTCTGGCCTCAACCGGACTGTGCGCTCAGCCCTCTGCCTCTCTGCTGAGCCGCCCACCTGGTCTGGCCAGGTGTACTCTCTCCACTCAACCATGTAACCTCGCTCCTTCCCCCCCCCAGTCCGAGTGACTGGGCACTCTCTCTCAGGTCCTGTCTGGAGAGGTGCCTATCTGTTCTTACTGAAGTCCCTTCCCTAATAAACTTTGCTACTTTTACTTTCCACTAAAATAAAAAAAAAAAATACAGACAGACAATCCAAAGAGATGAGGAAAATTGCATGATATGAATGAGAAACTGAATAAAGAAATAGAAATAATTTTAAAAATCTATCAGAAACTATGAAACTAAAAACTTCAATTAATGAAATGAAAAATACAACTGAGAGCTTCAACAACAGAATAAACCAAGCAGTGGAAAGAATTTCTGATTCTGAAGATACTTCGGAACTAACTCAGACAAAAAGAAAAAGAAAAAAATTAAATGGAATGAAAAAATCTTACAAGACACATGGGATACCATTAATCAAACAAGCAATGATATTACAGGGATAAGTGGAGGAGAAAAGAAGTAAAAGGCATTGAGGACTTGTTAATCAAATAACAGCTCAATATTTCCCAAATATTTAAAGAGATAGGAACATCCAAACACAGGAAGCTCATAGAACCCCAATAAAACTCAACCAAAAAATAATCTTTTTAAGGCATATTATTGTCAAATTATCAAAAGTTAAACACAAGGAGAGAAATCAAAGACAGTGAGAGAAAAATGTCAACTTGCATATTAGACTAACAGACAACTTCTCATCAGAAACCCTACAAATTGGATGATATACTCAAAGTCATAAAACAAAAAATTTCCAACCAAAAATACTATAACCAGCTACCCTTTATAGTACAGGATAAAGAAAGTATTTTTCAAACAAAAACTGACAATTTATTGCTACCAGGCCAGCCCTACAAGAAATTCTGAAGTGAGTCTTACAATAGAAGCAAAAGGATACAACAATTGTGATAATATGGGACAGTACAAAATTCACTAACAGAGCGATATGTACACGAAACAGAAGGAAAAGACAATCGTGGGGGCCAGCACTGTGGCAGAATGGATAAAGCTGCTGCCTGTGGTTCCAGCATCCAGTTTGGGCCAGTTCAAGTCCTGTCTCCATTTCCAATCCAGCTCCCTGGTAATACCTCTGAGAAAATCAGCAGAAGATGGCCCAAGTACTGGACCTCTGCTCCTATGGTGAGTGACCCAGAAAAAGCTCCTTAATCCTAGCTTCAGACTGGCCCCGCTCCAGCCATTGTGGCCTTTTGGTAAGTGATCCAGCAGATGAAAGCTCTCTCTCGCTCTCTTGCTCTCTCTCTCTCTCTCTCTCTCCATTTCTGCTCTTAAATAAATACATGTATCTTTAAAAAGAGAAGAGAAGAGAAGAGAAGAGAAGAGAAGAGAAGAGAAGAGAAGAGAAGAGAAGAGAAGAGAAGAGAAGACAATCCAAATAGGACATGACAGAAGACTACCAAAACACAAAGTTAAATAAGAGAAGAAACAGAAATCTTTACTTAGTATATACTGTTAATCTTCTGTATATAAAGATAATTGAAAATGAATCTTGATGAATGGGATGGGAGAGGGAGTGGGAGATGGGATGATTGTGGGTAGGAGGGAGGTTATGGGGGGGGGGAAGCCACTATAATCCAAAAGTTTTACTTTGGAAATTTATATTTATTAAATGAAAGTTTAAAAAATAATCACTAATCAATCACCAAAATGACAGGATTTGTTTCTATCTATCAATATTAATCTTGAATATTAAAGCATTAAATTCCCCAGTCAAAAGTTATAGATTGGCCAAATGGGCAAAAAACAAAAAAGGAGACCCAACTGAATGCTACCTACAAGAAAGTCACTTCATAAGTAAAGATACACAGACTGAAAGTGAAGGGTTAGAGAAAGATATGCAAATGAAGACCAAAATGAGCTGGAGAAGCTATACTCATATCACATAAAAGAGAATTTAAATCAAAAATTTTAAAAAGCAACACAAATGACACTGTATCATTACATATTGATTAGAGTGTCAATTAAGCAAAAAGATGTAGTAATCATAGATATATATGCACCAAACACAACACCACAAGGATATGTAAAGCAAAATATTTTAGACATAAAGGAAGAAATAGACTCATGCAACAATGGTGGCAGACTTCATACCCCACTGTAATCAATAGATAAATCATCCAGACAATATAAAGACAGATAAGAGTTGAAACATATTATAAAGCAAATGGACCTAATAGTATTTATAAAACATTTCATCCAACTATTATTTATCAGCACACGGAACATTTTCAAAACAGATCATATATTAGCCACAAATCAAGTCTCAGTAAATTATTTTCAGAAATGTGTATTTTTGGCTTAAAAATATTCATCTCAAAATTCAACATAACTTTCTGGAACACTAAACAATTGTTTTGTTTTTAAAATAACATTTCATTCTGGGGGCCAGCGCTGTGGTTTAGTGGGTTAATGCCCTGGCCTGAAGTGCCGGCATTCCACATGGACACTGGTTCAAGTTACGGCTGTTCCTCTTCCAATCCAACACTCTGCTATGGCCTGAGATAGCAGTGGAAGGTGGCCCAAGTCCTTAGGCCCCTGCACTCACCTGGGAGACCCAGAAGAAGCTCCTGGCTCCTGGCTTCAGATCAGTGCAGCCCTGTGTTGCAGCCATCTGGGGAGTAAACCAGTGATTAAAAGACCTCTCTCTATTTCAGGCATGGAAAGCCAAGACACTCTGGCAAAGAAAAAAAAAGACCTATATGAAAGATCTCTGTGAGTGAGATCCCAGTGGAAAGAACGGGCCATCAAAGAAGGAGGTACCTTTCTCCAAAGGGAGGACAGAACTTCCACTCTGACTATGGCCTTGTCTAAATATGATCAGAGTTGGTGAACTCAAGAGGCTTCCATAGCCTTGGCAGCTCATGACAAGAGCCTCGGGTGATTACTGATGCCATAAACAAGAGTGTCAATTTGTTAAATCAACAACAGGAGTCACTGTGCACTTACTCCCCATGTAGGATCTCTGTCCTTAATGTGTTGTACTATGTGAATTAATGCCATAACTAGTACTCAAACAGTACTTTATACATTGTGTATCTGTGTGGGTACAAACTGTTGAAATTTTTACTTAGTATATACTAAATTGATCTTCTTCTGTGTATAAAGATAATTGAAAGTGAATTTTGATATGAATGGGATGGGAGAGGGAGTGGAAGATGGGATGGTTGCTGGTGGGAGGGAGGTTATGGGGGGGAGAAAGCCGCTATAATCCAAAAATTGCACTTTGGAAATTTAAATTTATTAAATAAAAGTTTTTAAAAAAAGAGAAAAAAAGAAAGACTTTTCTCTGTCTCTACCTCTCTCTGTAACTCTGTCTTTCAAATAAATAAATAAATCTTAAAAATAACATTTTATTCAAATTGCTTATAATTCAGTAATTTTTTTATATATCAAGCAATGTTTAAACCTAGGAAAATCTGTAAAAATAAGATTTTTTCACCCAAAAGAAGGAAAGAAAATTCTGAGGTATCACTCACACATACCCATTCATTATGATACACACACACACACACATCTGTGTGTCCACACAGACCCTTTTATTTTCACTCACAAAGTGGCTACAGCATAGGCAAAAAATTGTAGCTCCAAAGGAAAATAACTGCTTGTTCTAATAAAGAGTCCAAGTAGCTCAGAAAAAAAAAGTCCTCTCAGGAAATTACTACCTCAAAAAATGTTCTTGCGATGAATTTGAGATCTAAGCCAACGAAATTGCTTTTGCAAAATAGCTCCTCGGGATGCAAGGTGATTTGTGCAATTAGAAGGGATCAACTAAGGCTATTTCCTGTACTTTCTTTAAACAAGGGTGTGGGATGCTTGCAGGTGCCCAGGGATGCTCCCATCATGCCAGGTACTGCTGCAATGCCATCTTTGCCTTGTCACAAAAGTTTGAATTTGGTGGCTGATTCAGTTTTTGTAGAATATCTATGATTCCCAAGTCTCATAATTTATCCTGGGATTATTATGAACCTTCTTCTTCATTCCCTGTGAAGTTTGTTATACAAAACATGGGAGCAAGCTGCAGCTTGACATGTGAATGACCCATGTAGTAGTTCATCATCTGCAGGATGTTTCCATTGGTCATAATAAGTTCTTTTGCTATTGTGCTATCTGCTATGTTGGCTAGGATGCACAATGTTTGCTCTTTGACCTCAATGTTGTGCTCCCTTCCAGACAAGGGTGATAGCTTGCATAATATGCTTTCATGAGTACTCATTATTTTATCTATATAAGGAAAAATAGAGAGGAGATTTCTAAGAAGTCCCAAAGTCCTCATCAGCACATTCAAATCTGAATCTAATAATAACTGGAATAGCTGGTCGGTACTCAAGCTTTGTAAAATGTCTGCTTTTATTTTTTGTTCAGCCTTAAATGCTGTATTCATTAAGGCCCCAATTTCATTCACTCGTAAAGCAGGATTTTCACTTTGAGTTAATCCAGAAAGTAGCTCTATGACTCCCGATTCTAAAACTGGCTGTTCGCTTGGAAAAGATAAATCAAGAAAATTACATAGCACAAAAGGTGCTACTGAAAGGATTTCACCAGGTACATTTTGTAAAAACCTTCATTAAAGTTTTCCAAAAGCATGACCCTAGAAACTGTTTCAAAGTTGCTACACAGATCTGGATAGACCATGCAGACATCTGATAGCAGCTGACCGCACCTTGACACTAGACTCAGGCCAGTCACAATGATCTTCTTGGTATCTTCATCATGTACTCCAAGAGAAGCATACAGTTTGAATGCACCCTGGTGGAGTTCGTGAGCATGGTTTAAGTCACAATCAAGCTTTTTAAAATCACTGATGGCATTCCCTGAACTGGAATACTTGAAATAATCAGCAACCACGGCAATGAGCTGATCGGTTACGCCAGTGATTGTAGCTCAACATCCGGCTCAATTGATGAGAGTTTCTGCTCCTTCAACTTTCTCCTCTGCTTCTCTATCCTTATTGCACATTTGAACCAAACAAGGCAATGTATTTAATGCAATAGAGTGTCATCTGTCCAAATTGCTCCAGCTCTACCCATGTAGTTAAAAAGTCTGTTAACAGGGCCAGCACCGCGGCTCACTAGGCTAATCCTCCACCTTGCGGTGCCGGCACACCGGGTTCTAGTCCCGGTCAGGGCGCCGGATCCTGTCCCGGTTGCCCCTCTTCCAGGCCAGCTCTCTGCTGTGGCCCGGGAGTGCAGTGGAGGATGGCCCAAGTGCTTGGGCCCTGCACCCCATGGGAGACCAGGAGAAGCACCTGGCTCCTGGATTCGGATCAGCGCGAAGCGCCAGCCGTGGTGGCCATTGGAGGGTGAACCAACAGCAAAGGAAGACCTTTCTCTCTGTCTCTCTCTCTCACTGTCCACTCTGCCTGTCAAAAAAAAAAAAAAAAAAAGTCTGTTAACGTGGATTGTATCTCAATAGGCTTATTCCTCTGTAATATCTTCACAAAAATTTATAGCAATAATTCATCAACCAAAACATTCACAAGGGTCATCAATATCCGGGGGTTTTCAACAGCTAAATTGGAGAAGTACATCAGTGCTTGCATTTGAACCTTGCATGATAGTGAAGTTAATAAGTGAGCAATATTATGAACTGCATCATGGTGAAATAAAATTGATTATCTGCCCCTTTACAGCAGTGTGAGAGGATCTGATAGATATACTCCTGGATATAAGGAGGCCTAAGCAGTGCCATGAGGTGCAGTATCACTGTGGCATCATTATACAATAGCTCCTCTAGAGAAAGGGGACTGATGAAGATAGTAGGTAGACATGGGCATCAAAACGTCAATGAAGTTCAGGTCAGGGGACAGTAGTCCTTACAGTAAGGCAAGGATAATATAGCAGCCCAGTAGAGATTTGGCGTTGCTTTCAGTACACGTTGCAAAGCTTCCTACTACCACTGCACATTCTCTTTTCAGCTCTGTGCTTACGGTTTCTTGCTGAAGCAAGTTTAACAGTCTTGGAACAGCTCCTAAAACAATGAGGTTGACTCTCTGCTTGTTTCCAATTACAGCATTTTTCATGTCTATGACACCTTGTAGTACTTTCTGGGGATCAGGGTCAAATAGCCTGTCATCATGGTAGCAACTTCTAGCTCTTACTTCTGAGAGGACACTGGTGTGAACTGGAGTCTCTAACAGGCATCTTGAGCCTTCTCTCAGTAAATTATTTTCCTGAAGTAACCTTTTATTTAATGAGTACAAATTTCATAAGTACAACTTTAGGAATATAATGATTCTTCCAATCATACCTGCCCTCCCAACCCCCACCCCTTTTCCCTTTCTCATTCCAAGTCCCATTCTCCATTAAGGAAAAAACTGTTCCTCGACAGTCAACACAGGACTATTCAAGTCAGTGCTTCTCAAGTGTCAATTTCACTTTTACAGATTGGTTTTTAGGTGTCCATTAGTTATTACAGATCAGGGAGAACATGTGGTATTTGAATGACTGGCTTATTTCACTAAGTATGATGTATTCCAGATTCATCCATTTTGTTGCAAATGACTGTATTTCATTTGTTTTTACCACTGTGTCATATTCCATAGAGTACATATCTGATAATTTCTTTATCCAGTCTTCAGTTGACAGGCATTTGGGTTGATTCTTTGTCTTAGCTATTGTGAATTGAGATGAAATAAACATGGGAGTGCAGATAACTCTTTTATTTGCTGATTTCATTTCCTTTGGGTAAATTCGCAGGAGGTAGGTCTATATTCAGTTTTCTGAGGTATCTCCAAACTGACTTCCATAATGGCTTTACCAGTTTACATTCACACCAGCAGTGGATTGGGGTACCATTTTTCCCACATCCTTGCCAGTATTTGTTGTTTGTTGATTTCTTTTTTTAACTTTTATTTAATAAATATAAATTTCCAAAGTACAACTTTCGGATTACAGTGGCTTTTCCCCCCATAACTTCCCTCCCACCACAACCCTCCCATCTCCTACTCCCTCTCCCATTCCATTCACATCAAGATTCATTTTCAATTATCTTTATATACACAAGATCAATTTAGTGTATATTAAGTAAATATTTCAACAGTTTGCACCCACACAGAAACACAAAGTGTAAAGTACTAACTGAGTACTGTATGAGAGCCATTCTAACTGGGGTGAGGTGAAACCTCATTATGGTTTTGATTTGCATTTCCCTGATGGCTAGTGATCCTGAACATTTTTTCATGTGTCTTTGTGATGTATCACATTGTCAGTAAATTTTTAAAAACTGTAATTATGCTATGTATAATTTCAGGCCACAAAGGAATAAAACTAGAAGTTAACGAGAACAATAAAAAATTTTCTAATAAATAGAAATTGAACAACATGATCCTGAATGACCAATGGGCAATTGAAGTAATTTAAGTGGAAATTTAAAAAATTCTTTAAACAAATGAAAATGAAAACAGAATATATCAAAAATCTGTGTGACACAGCAAAAGCAGCATTAAGAGGGAAGTTTATAGCAGCAAGTGCATAACATTAAAAAAAAAGTTCTCAAATAAACAATGCAATGATGCATCTCAAGGACTTAGAAAAACAAGAGCAAACTAAACCCAAACTTAGCAGGAGATGAGAATTAATAAGTACCAGAGGAGAAATTTGGATTATTTGTATTGCTTTGAGTTCCATTAGTCAATTGCTATTCTTCTTTGAATTTGTTCATCAAATACTTAGTAATTACTTTCAATATAAAAGGTTATGAGCATCATTTTTAGAGATATTACATATGACAGAATAAGGCAATGGGATTTTAATCTATTTAAAAAGTGTTATACATGTTCAATACATGTCTCCTATGAATATTTCAAACTAAGAGTTACAGGGATAGAAAGAACCCATCTTTGGTTAAACTGTTAGAATAGATAGTGAAGACAGCAGGTGCATTTTCATATATTTGTAAAAAATACTTTGTAGTCTGGGAACAGAACAGGAGAAGAAATGATGAAGAAAAAATTTCATATCATTTCTTTAAAGAAATTTCACCTACATTTTTGCCTCTTCTGCTCCCTTGACTATTCAACAATGGTAGCAACAGCCCAGACACTAAGGGGAACCTCTGGCCAAATACAGATGCATGAGTAGCCTGGCTGAAGCCAACAGAGGAGCCAGCCATGCAGTCACAAAAAGGGGTAGTGCTATTTCACAGCAATAGAGAACTTACAAGAGGCAAAGGAAGTTTCTTAGGGATGCAAGGTCATAATGAAATATTAAGTTGTTCAGGTATGTTAGAGCAATGCATGGAGGAGAAATTGACCAGTAAAAGAATAAATGTAAGGCTGAGAGTAAATTCCCATGGTGAAGAGTGGAGAGAGGGTTATTGTGGGAAAGCAGAATGAATGTCCAGGAGCTTTCTCCAGGCATGGGAAAGACACTACGGGCAGGGGAGATATAGCTAGTGTGGCTCTGCATCGTGCATGAGCTCCATTCTATCATTTTCTTAGTGAATTGAGTAAAGATCTAAGTTGCATTCTATTGTTTATTCTTAATGCAAAGTGCTTTAAGATTCACTACAAATATGTGTTCTCAGTAATTCTTGTCACTCTAGGAGCAAAGGAGGTGTGGTGAATGATTTTCTTCTCAGCAGTGCAGAGGAGTTGGACAGATAAACTAAGTAGATTTTAAGATGATGGGAGATTAACACAACTAGAATGTGGTTCTAAAACAAAAGATGAAGGCACTAAGGCATTCAGACTGTATGGTTGCTTACTTTTGATGCTTTAACAATCTGATGTAGAAGGAAGGCTGACTACGAGGGTAAGGAAATAATTAAATAGGAGATCCAGGAGCCAAGATTAAGAATGATTTGCAGTGTAATCACTTTGGGTAGACAAAAGGAGAAAGTCAATGCTCAATTCAAGATCTAAACATTAGGAGAATCTGCTCAGAGCAAATGAGTAAAAGTGGAAAGGAATTTGGAAAAGACAGAAAAGAAGCTGGCAAGAACACTAACTCATTCATCGTAGAGAACCAGCAGGGTTGGCAGCAAATGACGGAAAGGAAATCTGTGTGGCAGTGAGGGGGCTCAGGAACTGGCAGGAGAAAGAGCTGTGAAGTTGGAGAAAACTGAGTTAGGAAAGGTCAAGGAGAAGGAGAAACAAGACTAAAAATAGAAATTCTGAATGGTAAGGCAACAAAAGCAAACCAGAGTGCCCTTGTTAATATGTATTGTTGTACTATATTACATTCTTTGAAACATTTCCTTTGAAACCAATCCTCAGGCATGAAAACTGCATCTCAGACCTGTCCACCATAGGTCACCTAAAAATAACTTCCAGGTACAAGAGAGAGCTGGCGAGCAGGTTGGAGCTGAGAGGTTTGTGGATCCAGACACGCTATTTGGATCCAGAGAACACACGATCCAGCAACTCACGCCAAGCCAGAGAAGCATGTGCTCCTGGTGGGGCCCCTCTCCAGGACTGCAAACTCTTACTCTTGGTAGTCAGCTGAAAAGCATAATAGCATTGCTAGTTTTCAAAATTCAACTGTCACAATCAATGAATAGGTGCCTTCTGGTGTTCCCTGGAGCTCCAAAGCCCTAGGATCTGGGCCAGTATTACTGGGCAAGTAGGCTGTGTATTTGCACAGACATCTGTAAGCTCATGGGTCCTATAATTCGTTTAATGGTCTACTGTTGTCACCTTGAAATTCTCAATAGCTTTTTTGAGTAAGTGCCCAATATTTTCATCTTCCTCTGGGCATCCCAAATTAGTTGGTCCTGCCTGGGATCTGTGTCCTGCATTCTGAGTAAACAAAGACTGAAGTGTTGTCACTTCTGTAATCTAAAGTGGCAGCTTCTTTTCTGGACTTCTTTCCTGAGAGCACAAACTAGCACATTAAATCTCAGAGATATGCAAGGCAGCAATCATTCAAGATCTCTTACTGTTTCTATCCGGGCTGAGAAGGAGAAGAGGCTGCAACAATAACACACCACTCCCAGAGTAGAAGATGATGAAAAGGAAATCCTTCTGAATATACAAGTTTCTTGGAGGTCTCTGAAGCTTCAGTTAGGCTTTGTATTATATTTCTAGAATCAGTTCTGAGAAAAAAATCAAGGCCATAAAATTCAACTTTTGTCACCACCTGAAGTCAGTAAACATTTTTCATGAAGAGAAAAAGAATAAATATTTTATGCTTTGTGGCTCATATGATCTCAACCTTAACTTCTGAGTTCTGACATGATAATGTGGAAGCAGGCATAAACATGTCATAAATGAGTGGGGGTACTCATACTCTGATAAAACATTGTATATGCTCTGTATCCATATGTGTACCCAAGTACCAATGGTGCTAACACTGAAAGAAAAGTATATTTTAGGTAGTTTGCAATATTTCTTGAGATTTCCTAAATTGCTTTGACAATATTGTTCGAAATGAGTAACATCCAATATCATGCATTTCACTTACTCATCATAACTTTGATTCCCTTTAATCTGGAACAGTTTTGTGTCTTTATTTACATTTATGACATTGATATTTTTGAGAGCACAGACTGTTCCTATGTAGAGTGTCTCATCTTGTGATGGTTCCTTTCATTCTTTATATGAGTCATTTATGTTTTTGTGATTTTTGTGATTTTTGACTGATCTAAATCCAATCTTGCCAGACAACCACTGAATTGAAAGCTTTTTTAATAAAACCAACTTGTGGTCTTCATTCTTTTTTGTATCTGTTTTCTATTTCAATAATTTCTGCTGTTATTTTCTTTATTGTTTCTACTGTCTTTAGGGTTGATTTGCACTTTTCCTTTCACATATTTACAGATTTATTTTTGTTTTATTTCTAGTGATTTGTAATGTTCAATGTAGTGCTATGTATTTTAATCTTAAATTATGTACAATCAGGAAAATAATGACAGTGATTTCATTTTTTGATTAGTTTTTGGTTTTGTGGGGACTTCTTTTAACACATCTATGATTCTTTTTGGAAAATGTGATGTTCTAAAAATGTAAATTTACTCCAGTTTACAGACTGGGGTTTTGTGAATTACCTGTGTCCTTCAAGAATCAATCCACAAGAAATAGTCAAATAATTTAGGTGAAAATTGACATATTTGTAACTTTTCCTTTTAACAGTTTGGGGGGAAATATGTGTATGTGTTTCTTTCATTATTTTGTACTATTTTACCACTTTTCTGTGAATATGAAATTGAAAAAATCTTAGAAGGCAAAGTCCAAAAAATTAAATGTAAAGAAAATTAATTGCAGTAACATATGATGGGCAGGACTTAGCTCAAGGGCCATTGTCTTCCGACCCCCATCCTACCTGAAGGAGTCATCTCATTGGATTAAAAATTTCAGTAAAAATCAGATTACCTGAAATTCTTCCCTTGTTTTCCTGTGTCATCTAACCCAGACTGAGTCCCTTATTCTATTGATGTCTAAGTTTCTCTATCTTCTGTATAAAGTTTTTCTTCAAATTACTCTGAGATACATGGGAAGTCTTGGGAAAACTGGCAAGGGCAAGCTTGCTAGTTTCTCTTCAGTGTGTACACCTCTACCACCGGTTGCCACATCACTAATGTGCTTTGCAAGACTTCCCAGAGGAAAGAACCATAGGGAGTAGGCAACAACAGGTTGAAGAAAAGATGAGGAATCAAGAAGATAAAAGGAAGGAAGGACTTGGAAGGAAAGACATAGACCATAAAATGGGGCAGCAAATTGGAAAGAGGGAAATTGGAATGAAGAATTTGAAGCCAAACCACAGAGAATTCAATCC
This sequence comes from Oryctolagus cuniculus, assembly GCF_051225735.1. Classification (NCBI taxonomy): domain Eukaryota; kingdom Metazoa; phylum Chordata; class Mammalia; order Lagomorpha; family Leporidae; genus Oryctolagus; species Oryctolagus cuniculus. The sequence goes on along the minus strand of NC_142870.1, from coordinate 16,975,559 downwards.
AATGAGATCACTAAACTGAGGTAGGAAAAGAAACATCACAATCTACTTCCAAATGTGTTTCCAGTCTCTGCTCATTAGAAATAAAATCTCTACCATCGTATATTCCTTACACCCCCAGATAATTTGATACTCACCCTGGGGTAAAATTGAATATCTCAGTTTGTCCTGAGAAAAGATGTTGCCCTCAGTTTGCTGACAACCTGCAGGAACTCATGCAGGAAAGGAATGCTGTATGTGTGTTACTCCTGGAGATACTATCTTTAGTACATTATGTTTCCCAATCTTTATCATTATTGGCCCCTGTTGGACACATCACTCATTATCCCTGTCACACTTTTAAGATTTTGCACAAGAAAATAGAATATGCTCATAGATGTTTTGGAAATGTCTACAACATTTTCTGCTTGGCATATGAATCTTGTCCAAACCACAGTCTACACTGAAAATAAATAAGACTGAGATTTGCTTTATTTATTTACATCCAGCCCAGCATCAAAAGCAAGTCCTCTATCATCCGTCTCACACTGTTAGGGTTGAAAGAGTCACAGTAAATCATTGAATGAGAAGAATAATATCTGGAGAGAGTGTGTGTTTCATCTAAGGCTCTAGAGCTAGTCGGTAGTAGGGCTAAGATTCAGGAGACTTATTAAGCCTACTATGCAACTTTAGAGTGCTAGTGCAATGTCAGTTTGAGGTAAACAGGAAATTCAGAGACAGGAAGCCCAAACACAAATACCAATGCAACATGACTCCTCAAGTTAGATCATTCAACTTTGCAAAGTCAGAGCTTCTGCAAGCAAAACCTCTTTGGACCCTTTCCACCACTGGAGCCTCCTTGCTCTGTCATTAACCAGTCATATAATACTCAGAAATCGCTTGAATTTCTGAGTCTAAGCCTCCTCATCAGTACATAATAAATAAATTCAAGCTGAAGTGATGGAGGAATGGTGATATCTGACACACAGAGATGTAAAGAGGGTAACTGTCTTGATCAGAAGAAGGAATGAGTTGATGAGTATAACCATGTTCTTTTCCAGAGGCAAATTGAACTATGTTAAGCAGACAAGATAGGTACTCCCAAACCAATGATTTTCAACAGTAACTATCAGCCACTCTCTCCTTGAGGCAATGTGTGCCTTCAGGCAGCTAGATCCCTATACAATGTCCAGAATGGCCCCCTCCTAAAAGTTCTTGCAGATTTAAGTAGATGCCTCCTCTTGTGCAACTTAAGGCTGCATCTTTCAGGAAAAAGAAGGAGCTAGGCTCACCATTCCTAGTTTCTATTCCTGAGTGCTGAGAGTCAGGAACCCCATTTATTCTCTGTACATGTTTCAGCAAAGTATGGTTCTGCAGTGACAGCTGAAAGGAGCGGCCGAGAGCCGCCATAAAATGGCCTTAATAAAACAGTCCTGGGAAATGGGGAGTAAACTAAGTTCACAGAGAAAGCAGATAGCTACTAGCCAGAGATAAGGGCTACTAGCCAGAGATAAGGGCTACTAGCCAGAGATAAGGGTGACAGAACATCCTGGTATGCACATAAGCCCCCTCCCCTGTGCTTGTTCAAGCTTAACAAAGAAACCTCGAGACACGTAGGGCACGTAGCCACCCCTTTCTGCTCTTCAAGGACCCCCTCCCCTTGTCCAAGCTTAGACACGTAGGGCACATAGCCCCGGTTTCTGTTCTCTCCTCCTCCTCGACGACCTCCTCCCCTTGTAGTTACCCAATAAACTTACGCCACCCTATGGTATGTTAATTTTGTGGTTTTGCCCCTTAAAAGCTGTGTGAGATAGCTGCTCGGGGCTCCTCTCGCTTGCTTGCTGCTTGCAGCAGCAGGGGGCCCATTTGCGCAAATGAAATAAAAATTACCTCCTGCTCTATTGCATCATCTGGTCTGGAGTCTGTGTTTCTGGGGTCGTCACAAGAGGACACCGCTTTTGGGGTCCTACAACAGCTACATTTATTTCTAAATCTGACCTTAAGTATGATGAGTTTTCAGTATTATTATCAACAAACACTCTAACTTGGTTCCTTTCATCTACCTAATATGCATCATATTCTGATATTCAGTCTTGTGTGATCCCCTCCCATGAGTGCAGGACCTGTGACTGGTTTCTTATCAATACCACAAGACAAACGTTATGTCACATATACAATATAATTATGTATATTATATAAGTTTGTGACATCCTTCTTGCAAGGAAACGTCTGTTATTGCCTTTGAGGACACAAGTTGGGAAGGTCCATGTGGCGAGGAACTGAATGTGGCCTCCAGTCACCAACCTACAAGAAACTGAGGTGCTCAATCTAATATGCCACAAGGAACTGAGTCCTATCAGCAACCATGCAGAACTTGGAAACAGATCCTTTGTCAATCAGACTCCAGATGAGGCTGTAGTCACCACTGATAAGTTGATTATAGCCTTGTGAAGCCAAGGACCAGAGGCCACAGCTACGCCACCCCCTGGCCTTAAAAAACTGAGATAATAAATATGGTTTTAATCTGTTAAATATCTGGTAATGTTGTTACACAGCAATATATAACGAACATGCTAACTATGATCATGTACTGACTTACTGTCACTATATCCTAAGATTTTTACCATTTATCTTAAGTCCTAAAGAGTAAACCCTGTGATTTGCAAGTTATTGGATTTTTCATTGTCTTTAAAAAAATCTGTTAGAATGAAAAAAGCATGCTAAAAATGTTTTCACCAATTCACTCTTTGAATAAGTGATAGGAGGGCCCTGGCAATGGGCACATCCGAAGAACTGGAGAAGTCCCACTGTGCCTGGGGTAGGTTAGAATCAACCTGCAACAAAATGAGGTTTGGTGCTTTGTGCTCCATTTTCCTCACACTTGAGTTTCAAAAGAAATTACAAAGAAAGCTAAAATATAAGTAATGTCTAGCTAAAGATTCATGATTGGAAACAAAGGAGGCATGAGATTCTATAAAAAGAATCAAGTTTATGAAAAATTGGTGAGACTACGGTGCAATGACCAAACCTTAGGAAAACTCTGCACTTGAACTTGTATATAAATGTACATGATCAAGGGTGGTTGTCAAAGAAATGACAAGAGCAATAATATAAAAGAGGCCCCCCTTATCTGCAAGGGATACACTCCAAGACCGAACCATGGATGCTGGTGGGATGTGAGTCATCCCTTTGTTCACTGTATCCATGCTGGATGTACTATCCGTCCATTAATCACTTAGTAGCATTCTCAATGATAGGACTGCAGTGATATCCTAGTGCATGTATGCAGAACAAGGAACTATCTCAGTTCCTGGCGTTCTGTTTGCATTCATCATATGTACTGAGTCAGCTAAAAGGTGTTTCCCCACACTCAGAAACCTACCATCCCCACCATCCCACATCTTCCTTCGCACATCAACCTTGCTCTCCCAACCTTGCTCTCCCCTTCACCAACCTCCATTCAAAAAGCATCATGCTCCTCACATGCATCTGACCACTCATTCCTAGGTAAGTGGGCTGGAAGGAAAATGCAGCTCCTCTTTCAGGCTTGTCTAAAGCCCCTTAGCACAATGTCTCAGGATTACTGCAGTCAGTGGAGTGGGTTTCTTTCCCACCAATTTCTTGAGATATTGAAGGACATTGCTGTTAAGTCCTATCAGGGGCTGAACTGTGTTCCCCCTGAAATTCACATATTTTTTTAAAGATTTATTTATTTATTTGAAAGAGTTACACACAGAAGGAAAGGCAGAGAGAGAGAATATTTTGAAATAGGACCTTTAAGGAGATAATGAAGGTTAAATGAAAATATAATGGTGAATCCTTAATCCAGTAATGTTGATGTCCCTTTAAGAAGAGCGTGAGAGAGCAGGCATGTGTGTGCACAAAGGAAAGAGCACATGAGGACACAGCAGAAAAGCAGATATCTGCAAGCCAAGGAAAAAGGCCTCAGACCAGCGCTGTGGTGCAGCAGGTAAAGCTGCCGCCTGCAGTGCCAGCATCCCAAATAGGTGCCAGTTCGAGTCCCGGCTGCTCCACTTCCGATCCAGCTCTCTGCTATAGCCTGGGAAAGCAGTAGAGGATGGCCCAAGTCTTTGGGCCCTTGGACTCATGTGGGAGACCTGGAGGAAGCTCCTGGCTCCTGGCTTCGTATCAGCGCAGCTCCGGCCAGCTGGGGAGTGAGCCAGTGGATGGAAGATTCTCTCTCTCTCTCTCTCTCTCCCTCTCCCTCCCTCTCTCTCTCTCTCTCTCTCTCTCTGCCTCTGCTTCTCTCTCTGAATAACTGTGACTTTCAAATAAATAAATAAATCTTTAAAAAAAAGAAAGCAGCCTCAGGAGAAAAAAACCTACCAGCACCTCAGACTTCTAGCCTCCAAAACTGTGTGAAAATGTCTGTTGTTTACAACACCTGGTGGTCTGTTACCATTGGCCCTCTGTACCTGTGCATCTGTGTATCCAACAAACTGCAGATGGAAAATGTTCCCAAAAATATTGCATCTATAATTAACATGCATGGGCATTTTTCTTGTAGTTATTCCTTAAATAATATACTATAACAGCAATTTACATAGCATTTACTATTTTTATAAGTCATCTAGTGATGACATAATGTATACAGGAGGATTGCATAAGATTATATGCAAATACTTTACCATTTTGCACAAGGACTTTATGCATTACTGGATTTTGGTATCCTTGGAGTGGGATGGTCCTGGACCACTCTACTCCCTCCTCCAAAGACATCAAGGGCCAAGTGTATTTTGTTATGGCAGCCCTAGAAAACTAACAAAGGTACAGTTGTATTGAATGCACAAATTCCAATCTCTGACCCACAGATTCTAGTATTGCCCTGGGTGATTTAAAAGTACTTTTTCTCTTTCAAAAGTTTGATTCTGTGCTGTGTATTAGCTAAAGTTTGAGCAATAAACATTGGGATTTATCTTTCAGCTTGGAAACATCTAAAGGGCCCCTTTGTTGTCTTCCCAAAGTGAAATCTCAACAAAGCAGAATGAAGCCAGAGGCTTTGTTTCCAACAGCATCGTATGTGTGTACTAGGACACCCATATTTGGAATCCATTGTCTTTTTTATTCCAGATGGAAATTTCCTAGCATATTATTAAAAAGAGGTTGTGGGTTTCCTTGGAGATGATACAAAATAATTGCAGATGCTTTTAATCCTTAATTTAAATAATCCCTATTGGAACAGACATTTCCTGCTTGTCCATAATGATTCAAATGAGGGACCAGTGGACTGAAAATTTTCTCCCCAAAATCAGTGAGTGAAAGCTCTCTCATCCTTTGTGGCAAAGCTTGCATACACTAAAATTCTCTTGCTCAAAATTTAGCTGTCCAGTTTCTAGGACAAAACTTCAGAGCGTTCAAACCTATTTTAAATCATTTCTAAAGAGGCCTCCTATGTGAGCAATGGTTTCACAAAACCAGTTTTTTACAAAGGTTACATCCTCCATCTTAGCGTCAATGGATTGCATCATAAATTAAATCTGGGTACATTGAAATCATCACCCAGCATCCCAGGTACTCTGGGACAGTACTTCTAAACCAACAGTAACTATTGTCCAAGCATTGAATTTATCTTTAGAGTGGACCATAAATGAATATTTATATGCTATTCCTAGAGAATGGCATTTTTGAAAAGCTTATCACTTCAAGTTGTATTTTTGCTCACAGAGGTTCCATGAGGAGAGGGGATGGCCCCACTACTCATGCATTCCACAAACACTCATCAACCTCCCAACTCCTCAACAGGCCACTGTACTTATACTAAAGGGGAAAAGACCCAGGATCTTCCCTCTACACTATGGCTACTCAGACTCCTAAGCCCTTTTATTCCCTCTATTCTGAGCTGTTCTGGGGTTTTCCTCGCCTATTCAGTTCTACCTGTTTCCAGGTGAAAGAAACCGATGGGAAATGAGGCTTCCCAGGGATGAGTCCAATATCTACAACACCTTTCCAGGCACCAACATTGTACTCCTCTTGGAATATTTCCTAATTATTATTGTTAAATATCTCTGTATCCTTCCTCCTCTACTAAATGCTGTCTCTCTTCTCTTACCCTTGCCATGAGTCAGGATGGAAGAATAAAATTAACAATAACAACAACAAAAATATCCACTTTCAATTCACCAGAATTTATAGAGTACTTACTATCTACCATATGCTGTGAAAAGTGCTTGAGAAACATTATGCCAATTAATCCTCACAAACAACCCTATTTTTATAAATGAGTCTATTGAGACATGGGGACCACACAACTTGTAGGTGGTAAGCCAAGGTTTGAATCTCATGTTAAGCTCTCAACTATGTTCGCCAAGCAAGATTATGACCTCCAGGAACTATATTACAATATTGGAATGTGCACTCTGGAGTAACAATATTCCAGAATGGACAATTTGGGAGTATCAAGTCAGATATTTTCTGGTTCACCTCTCTGGGGATATTTACCAATGCATGGGAAAATTTGCAGCTGTCACACATGGGGACCACTACTGGCATCTGGGGAGTAAAGTCCAAGGGTGTTGCTAAACATACAGGATGCCACTACTACAAAGAATTATCCAACCAAGGATGTCAAAAGTGCCAAGATTTAGGGTGCTGGTATCCTTGGCATGTTTCCTATCTCCCAATCCATTCTTTTCTGTGGACTTTAATTCTCTATGTCCATTTCAACAGTCTGATTTCATGTTAATCTTTTGCTGTGAGGATGAGGAACCCTGTCTCTTTAGGAAGCAGAGAGAGTGACTAAAGGAAAATATGACTTTCAAAGAATCTCCTGAGCGACAGCACCCCACAAGGAACAAACTGCTCAGGGGGGCAGTAGTTCAGGAACAGTGACCCAGCAAGCCCACTGGCTGGCATTTCCACACATATCACTCTCAACCAGTGCTTCCTGGAATCCTGTCCCAAGAAAGTGGTTGGGGGTAGGCAGAGTGGTTACCCTGGAACATGCCGTTGCAATGAGAAATCTTGAAAGGCAAAAAAAAAATAAAAAATTGAAACAACAAACCTGTAACCTGAAACCAGCCTTAAATGCTCTCCACTAACCATAAGTCAAGAGAAAGTGAAATAATTTCCATCACACTCATACAGCATGTTCTCTGGGGTTTGAAAGAATCAAAGAAACAATGTGGAGAAAATGCATAGTTCTCTGGTATAATTAGTGAGAAGATAAATTCAACAGGCTTCAGTAATAAAACCTGGGTTCCAGCCATGCCTATGTTGAGCAAGTCCTAAAAGTCAAAGAACGATAAGGCAACTTGAGCAGAGAACATCTTTGTTTACATTACAGGACCCACATGTAAATTTTGAAAGCATGCTATTGACTGAAGAAAATATTTTAATTGGCCTTTAAAAATATTCTTACAGGGACAAAATCAATTTGTTTAAAGTGTTGCCTGGCTGGTCTCCGGTTTTGGCAGCTCATTACACTGTCTTAACATCATGAGAATTATTAATCATTATGTCAGTTTCTCTAAAATGCATTCCAGATTATATCCAATTCTGGGTAAAGATTATTTATACCTTAGAATGTTTTTAACTGCTTTATGTCAAAGGAAAATGTGGCATTACCTCATTGAACATCTTTTTGAATTATAATATTTTGGCAGATTTCATCATGTATGAGTAGTCTTCAAAAAGTTTATGGAAATGCATATTTTGAAAAAGCAATGCAAGGATTTCAAAAACAAAGCTGTACCAAAATTAACTTTTAAATTTATTTTTCCACGAACTTTTTGATGTACTCATACTTCTTTGAGCCTGGGGTGTCTTTTATCCCCTTGACAGTTTCCCAATACTCTTGTCATTCAAGGCCTAATTCACATACCACCTCCCCAATGAATCAGTCCCTAATTCCCTGCCAGCATTAACGAGAAGTGCCTCTTTGCAATATCCCAATGATATTGCTTCTACTTTAAGAATTTCTAATAGTTTTGCTCTATATTATTTAATCATTTGTATCTGTCTTTCTGAATTAAAACAACTTCCATGAGAATGAGAGCAATTTATACATTTGCATCCCAGAAAATTGAAAGGGTGCCTGGAATTAGTAATCATCCAATAAGGATTGATTAAATTATGTGAAGCTGTGTGGGTTTTATCAGAAAAATTGCTTTTCAGTTTGTTTTCATCATTTTTGTAAAGTGGCTTGCTGATTTCTACAACTAAGAGACCCAAACCTCAGTCAGTGAGAACAAGCAGTTCTAGTACCTTGCCTGCTCTGGACTTAATTTTGAATTCCAGTAGGTGATAGAAAATGAGCAAAAGATTTTCTGATGCATATATGGTCCCCAAATGGGACCACACCAAATATCATGATCCAATTAGGTGAATAATGTGCTGAATATTTGGCTTCATTCTAGGAGCTTACAGGAAAGCTAGCTAATAATTAAGGTGGGTTCTGCTATAAATAACTGTTTCAAAACTCCCCTACTCATTCTCTCACTCAGTAATCTCATTTATTATTAGCTAGAGACATTTAAACACTTAATGTAAACTAAACTTCTTCACCAGCAGGGTCTGGGATGGAAAGGATCCCAACTGTTTATAAGCTGGGCTGACCCCTTGGGAATCAAAAGTAAGAAAATTGATAGTGAAAAGAACCTCAGTCAAAGCAAGCTGCAAGTCTAGGGGCATATGATTGTTTTTCTGTCTTTGTAAGAGACCTTTAATGGTCCTATGTGTTCTTTCAATGATTGTCTGTCCCTGTGGGTTGTATGGGATACCTGTGGCAGACTGTATATTCCAGGATCTCAGGAAGGAATTAAATTCCTGTGATGTATACGCTGGCCCGTTATCAGTCTTTATGGTCCAGAGGACACCGAGGACCAGCATGGCTGACTTGACTGCCTTTATCACATTACTAGCCTTTTCTCCAGATTGGGCTGTTGCAAATACAGCCTTTGAATAAGTATCTACCACCACCTGGACAAACTTCTGTGTTGTTGCCAAATAACTCCTAAGGGGACCCTGAGGGTAAATATGGTTATGGCAAATAGAGGCGCCCAAGGGTCATATCTAAAGATTTTTAAATTTGACAACTGGGTGTTGATCTTTTCTATAGTGGATTTGGCTGCTGATGTCAATATGATTTTTGAGGAAGGGCTGTTCCCCTTAATAAATCAAATAGCGGTCTAAGCTCTGCAGGGGCTACAACCAATTGATTTGGCTGCATAGTTATTGAAGTTCATTAAGTGAGTATTTATGTTTGACTTTTAGGTTTGGGCCCATTGGAGATTTATGGGAGGATATTTGATAGCCCAGGAATTGAAAGGGAGGAAAATGTTGTACCTTTTCTGTGGCAATAGATAAGCCCAGGAATTGCAAATTTCTTACTGTCTCATTCAGACAGACCTTCAGAGTTGCTGCATTCTCATGAGCAAGTAAGACATCATCTACGTAATGTATGACCAAGCACTGATCTTTAAGCATACTCGTCACATGAGAAATGTATCTTTGGCAAATGGCAGGGCTGTTTTTCATGCCTTGTGGGAGTACTGTCCACTGAAATCTTTTTGCAGGGAGCTGGAAATTGGGCTCCCATACTGTAAAGGTGAAGTAGGCCTTATCCTCCTCAGTGATGGGAATGGAAAAGAAGCAATCTTTGATATCAATGGTAGCTATGTGGTATCCGTTAGGAATGGCCCCTGGATTGGGAATGCCAACCTGGAATGTACCCATCTTTTTTATGATTTTCTTGATGGCTCTCAAATCCTGTAGTAGCCCATATTTTCCCTGCTTTTTGGTATCACAAAAACAGGTGTGCTGTAAGGGCTAGTGGAGGGCTTTATGTGTGCCTTTTCCAATTGTTCCTGTACCAATTCTCTAAGGATGCCAAGTTTGAATTGTAATATTGGCCACTGTTCTACTCAAATGTTTCCTGTTTTTTCCCATTCAATGGGGATTGGGCCTGGCTTTTGTATGAGGTGAGCAGTGGCCCCTAGAATTGGGAGTGAATCTTATTTGTAGGCTCTCCATCAAAACTGCTGGCTCGTGGAGATTTGCAATCCGTAGTAAGGACTGCTTGCATTTGTGAGAGCACATCTCTCCCCCATAAGGTCATGGAGACCTCAGCAGTTAACAGAAAGGTGGTTCCCATATCTCCACTGTCATCTCACCACGATACAGGCATGATGACCTGATCAGCCAATTTTAATCCTCCAACACCTTGGAGGTCAGGCCTGGGCACTGTCTTCCATTGTTGCATTTTCCTTGTGTCCCTAGCTTTTAAGACAGTGGCATTTACCCCCATATCAATTAAACCCACAAAGGCAATTTCATCTAAGTATAGGGTCAATTTTGACCTCAGATTGAAGATAGGCATCGACCAATTAATGGTGGTGGGACTCCTTCTTACTCTCTGGGCTGAGGTCCACCCCATTGTGAGTTTAAAGGCATGGTCCTGCAATCTTTTGCCTAATGAAAGATTTTTTTACATCTGGGACACTGTGTAGGGCTTGCCCCGTCTGTCAGCATTTGGGCAGTTTCACCATAGGTGTCCCATTTCCTGACATCCCCAACAAACCAGAGAATCATTAGACTGTCTTGTGCTCAGCTTGTTAATGGCTGCAGTTAGGGCCTGTATGGGTGTATCAGCAGGGTTTGCCTCCTTTGTAACTACTATTCATTTAGAAAGGTCTTTATTATGGACCAGGGTGGTTGCAGCTTTTGCATCATTGGTAGCGCCTTCCCAAACTAATTATTTAACCAAATTGTCTTGATCAGGGCCATGTGGTAATCTTTTCTCTACTGCCTCCAAGACTCTGGTGAGGAAATCAGTGAACCATTCACCTGGGCCTTGAACTAGGTTTCTAAAGAGCTAACTATAATTAGGAGGATTTATATTTTTTAAGGCTCTAAGTGCCAAATCTCTGACCTGATCAAAATAGGCAACTACTCCTATGCAGGTCTGTTCATGGGGATATATGTAGATGCCGTGACCTGTAAGCATATAAAAGGTTACTGTAATTCCATAGGCAGCATTATTCCTCACCACAGTTTCAGCCTCTTCCTCATAGGAGGCTTTCCACTGTAAGAACTGTGGTCTCAACAAACATGCTTTGAGCAGTATAACCCAGTAAAAATGAGTTTGAAAGTTCACTGCCTATTGTGTGAGCACCTGTTTAAAGTAAGGGAGAGTCAGGGCCTGACTCTTGAGAAGCCTTTCTTAGCATAGTAAGGTCATTTACTGGCATTAGAATCCAGGGCCTGAATTCTGTGTCCACTCTGACTTTAACGGCAAAGATGCAGGTGGGATGGGGTCTAGGGGCTGCCCTGAGATCCCGGGGTGCCTAGGGACTGCCACAACCATGAGGATCCTCGCTGTGTGAGGATGGGATGACCTCACATGGGTTATCACCTCAAGGTTGCCTAAGTTCATCCCATGGATATTTGGGGGTTGTCTGCTGTCATGTCATTTTCGCTGTCAGAGCTCTCTCCCCTCAAGTCATCAACTGTTGCCTGTGAGGCAGTGGCCTGGAGTGACAGGCTCTTATCACTCACAGATTCATTGTTTGGCAATCACTTCCTAGGCTCAGGAACCTTTGAGAGCAGCTCCTATCGCTAGGAGAATCGGAAAGAAGTATGCAGGTAGCTTGAGGCCCTCCTTAACTTCTCCTCTGCGAGCTATGTACAAGATTCTCATCCAAATTTCTGGATCCCAAACATTTTCAGGGTCTATCCATGGCGCTAAGCTGACTGCTTTGGTCCAGAAGGCATTTAAGTCCTTAGCTCTGACGCTTAGGCCGCACTGCTCGAGTGAAATATGCAAGGCCTTAATCTGTGTGGGCTTCTGAGAGGGGGCTATGTTTCCCATGTTTAAGCACTTAAGAGCAGCATGCCATGTGAACTCTAGCCAAAGGAAAGACACCCACAGCACTGCTGCCATAACAAAACAAATTCCTAGCACTTCAGCAGCTGATGGCATTAAGCAGGGGGTTCCCTACATTAGACGAACAGATGGTGGTGTATCAGATTGTAAGTATGTCCTGTGCTTAGTGAGGAACTTCCTTGAGTTTCATGTCAACGTCATGTGCCCACATGGTGTCTACAGAACAGCAAACTTTGTTATTGAAAGTTTGTCACAGTTCTGATTCTGGAGTGAATTCACTGGGCAAACCAAAAGTAAAAGAAGAGGGGCCTGGAGGTGGCATTACACCTCCAGGCGGTGTGTGCCTAACACTGGGTCTCAGTGACCGAGGACAAGGACAAGGAAAGGGGCATAGGAGGGGGTTCTGTGCTCACCCTCACAGAACCATCAGCACACAAAACACCGAGGGGCCACTTACCGAATCTTCGGGGGGACACTCGCCAAATCCAAAGCTCACTCATGGGTGAATCCACGTTCGGCACCATATGTTGTCTCATCTGGGTTCTCCTGTGGTGGCTGGGGTAAGACGGCACCAAGTCATGACACAGACACAGGGAGTTGGGCAAAAGCAGGCTAGAGGCAAGCAGCTTGCAGACTCATTTATTTCAGTTAGTGCATCAGCTTATATAGGGATTCTAGCCAATCAGCTCAGAGAGTGTTTCTTTAGTCAGCCTATAGGTGTTACATGCTGGGCAGAGCACTTCTGTGGCTGCTCCCTGCAGCCATTTCCTGGTCGCTTGGTTGAAAATCGCTTGTGGTTGCCAGCGCCATCTTCTGTGATGGCTTGTTTTCCCCACAATCAGCCAGACATTCAGATTTCAGCAAGGACATACAAAAAAAAAGGTGTGATTTATAATATATAAATGCATATTTTATGAGGCTCTAGATTTCTGCATCTCAAAATCTGAATAATTGACAAAATTGTTTTAACAGGAAGTATTCACTCAGACATGCTTTGGGTGGGCAAAAAGAGTTTCTTTTTCAAGAAAGATAGGGAACATCCTAATAGTTCCATTTTGAATATATAAAATTTGCAAATCACAAATAACGCACAACAGTCATGCTTAGGGAGACTTAATACAAAGCTTAATCCAAAGACAATGGGTGGATTTTCCATCTCTGAGAAAAACTACTGAAATGACACTGTGCTGGTATTAAGTGATATGCAGAACAAGAGCTGATCAAGTCACTGTTTCTCATAGTGTCCATTTCACTTCAACAGGTTTCCCCTTTGGTGCTCAGTTGTCACCCATCGGGGAGAACATATGATATTTGTCCCTTTGGGACTGGCTTAATTCACTCAGCATAATGTTTTCCAGATTCCTCCATCTTGTTGCAAATGACCAGATATGCATACCACACTCTCTAAACCTTCTACCTCACACCCCCAACCCACAATTTTGTTAGACTTTGTTTTCCTAGCACTGATCCCTAATATCCTTCCATAGGAAAATTACTCTCAGGATGCAATTTGTGGCTAGGATTCTGCTTGCAAATATCTATAATCAGGGCCAGTGCTATGGTGTAGCAGGTGAAGGTATCCTGTATGTGCACCCATTAGAGTTCCTTGCTAATGCACTTGGGAAAAGCAGCAGAGGATGGCCCTGGATTCCACATGAGAGCCCTAAAGGATTCCACATGAGAGACTCCAGATTGCCACAGCTCTGGCATTTGTGGCCGTTTGAGGACTGCACAAGTGGATGGAGGATCTCTCTCTCTCCTCCTCCACTCTTTCTCTGTTACTCTGCCTTTCAAAGAAGTAAATAAATTTTTTACAACAAAGTCACAATTATTGGGGGAAAATGATCACAAAAAATTATATCAATAATAGGACAAATCTTTCTAAAGTAGTGAGTTTACAGCTGTAGAGAAGGAAACCAGGCACAATTTAAGAATAAATTTTCAAGTTTTCTTTTTCACTTGCATTTATAACCCTGCAACTCTGACCACAGGTTCTAGTCCTTTCTAGGTTTTCACAAGTTGTATAAATGTAAGCCCAGACCCAGTTTTCTCATCTTCAGAATAAAAGAGGTTGGCAAAGTAATCTCTAAGATCCACTCCAAATCTAAAGGTCTATGATTTTGTTGGTTTTTAAGTAGAGATATATCTGTTTCCTCCTAGAGCTAACAAGTAATCAGAAGAATCAAGCACAGTCACTAAAAACTGTTAGTAATATGAAAAATGCCCAAACACTTAGACATTCAGACTTTCCTTGAAATGTTGTAAATTAAGTTGTTATTCCATTCCTCTGGTGATATGCTGATCTCATATGGACATTACCAAGGTCAGTAAAAGTAGAAACATTTGCTCCTTCAAATCTAACTTTGGGCTGGCGCCATGGCTCAATAGGCTAAACCTCCGCCGGCGGCGCCGGCACAGTAGGTTCTAGTCCCGGCCGGGGCACTGGATTCTGTCCCAGTTGCCCCTCTTCCAGGCCAGCTCTCTGCTGTGGCCCGGGAGTGCAGTGGAGGATGGCCCAGGTCCTTGGGCCCTGCACCCGCATGGGAGACCAGGAGAGGCACCTGGCTCCTGGCTTCGGATCAATGCGGTGCGCACCGGCCGCACCAGCCATTGGAGGGTGAACCAACAGTAAAGGAAGACCTTTCTCTCTGTCTCTCTCTCTCTCTCTCATTGTCCACTCTGCCTGTCAAAAAAAAATCTATCCTTGAAGATGCAAGTATTATTTCCTTTGTTCCTGAATCACATATGTATTTCCCACTGGTATATAGTAATCAAAAAATAAGCATTTTTTTCATATTTAATTTTCACAAGCATATAGCTTCAATTTATCCCCAAGAAGCTTCTAAGTTTAGATCCATCTTGTTTTTAAGAAAGAATTTTTTTTTTGACAGGCAGAGTGGACAGTGAGAGAGAGAGAGAAAAAGGTCTTCCTTTGCCGTTGGTTCACCCTCCAATGGCCGCTGCAGCTGGCGCACCGCGCTGATCCGATGGCAGGAGCCAGGTACTTATCCTGGTCTCCCATGCGGGTGCAGGGCCCAAGCACTTGGGCCATCCTCCACTGCACTCCCGGGCCACAGCAGAGAGCTGGCCTGGAAGAGGGGCAACCAGGACAGAATCAAGCACCCCGACCGGGACTAGAACCTGGTGTGCTGGCACCACAAAGCAGAGGATTAGCCTAGTGAGCCATGGTGAAGTCAGTCTGGAGATTCCTCAGAAACCTGAATATAACCCTACCATACAACCCAGCCATAGCACTCCTTTGAATTTACCCAAAGGAAATTAAATTGGCAAACAAACAAGCTGTCTGCACATTAATGTTTATTGCAGCTCAATTCACAATAGCTAAGACCTGGAACCAACCCAAATGCCCATCAACAGTAGACTGGATAAAGAAATTATGGGACATGTACTCTATCGAATACTATACAGCAGTCAAAAACAACGAAACCCAGGCATTTGCAACAAGATGGAGGAATCTGGAAAACATCCTGCTGAGTGAACAAGTCAGTCCCAAAGGGACAAATATCATATGTTCTCCCTGATCAGCGACAACTAACTGAGCACCAAAGGGGAAACTTGTTGAAGTGAAATGGACACTATGAGAAACAGTGACTTGATCAGCTCTTGTCCTGACACTTGATGTACAATGTAATACTTTATCCATTTTAGTATTTTTTTTGTTCTAGTACCATTGGTTTAACTCTGTAATTAACACACAATTATTCTGAGGTGTTTAAATTTTAACTGAAAAGTGATCCCTGTTAGGAATTTGGAAAACATTATGCTGAATGAAATAAACCAATACCAATGGGATAAATACCACTTGTTCTCCTTGATAGGAGACAACTAACTGAGCACCTAAAAGGAAACCTGTTAAAGTGAAATGAACACTATGAGAAATGGTGACTTGATCAGCCCTCACCCTACTGTTGATGAGCAACTTGACTTAGTATTTTTTTTGTTTGTTCTACTTAATACTTTTGGTTGAATACTGTAATCAATACACAGTTATTCTCAAGTGTTGAAACTTAACTGAAAAGTGATCACTGTTAAATATAAGAGTGGGAGTAAGAGAGGGAAGAGATGTGCAATTCGGGACATGCTCAAGCTGACTTACCTCAAACGGTAGAGTAAGAAACATACCAGGGGATTCCAATTCAATCCCATCAAGGTGGCATGTACCAATGCCATCTCACTAGTCCAAGTGATCAATTTCTGTTCACAATTGATCACAATTATAGGACTAAGAACCAAAGGGATCACATAAACAAGACTAGTGTCTGCAAATACTAGCTGATAGAATCAAAAAGGGAGAGAATGATGCAACATGGGAAGCGAGATACACAGCAGACCCATAGAATGGCAGATGTCCTAAACAGCACTCTGGCCTCAGAATCAGCCCTTAAGGCATGCGGATCCGGCTGAAAAGCCCATGAGAGTATTTCAGGCATGGAAAGCCAAAACACTCTGGGGGAAAAAAAAAGACCTAAATGAAAGATCTCCGCGAGTGAGATCCCAGTGGAAAGAATGGGTCATCAAAGAAGGAGGTACCTTTCTCTGAAGGGAGGAGAGAACTTCCACTTTGACCTTGGCCTTGTCTAAATATGATCAGAGTCAGGGAACTCAGGGGGCTTCCATAGCCTTGGCAGCTCATGACAAGAGCCTAGGGTGATTACTGACACCATAAACAAGAGTGTCAATTTGTTAAGTCAACAACAGGAGTCACTGTGCACTTACTCCTCATGTAGGATCTCTGTCCTTAGTGTGCTGTACATTAAGATTTAATGCTATAACTTGTACTGAAACAGTATTTTTCACTTTATGTTTCTGTGTGGAAGCAAACTGTTGAAATCTTTACTTAATGTATGCTAAACTGATCTTCTGTATATAAAGAGAATCGAAAATGAATCTTGATATGAATGGAAGGGGAGTGGGAGTGGGAAAGGGGAGGGTTGTGGGTGGGAGGGACGTTATGGGGGGCAAGTCATTGTAATCCATAAGCTGTACTTTGGAAATTTATATTCATTAAATAAAAGTTAAAAAGAAAGAAAGAATTTCATGAAGAAAACAAGGCAGAAAAGAACATTACAAACAGAAACTGATGTATTCCAGAAAGGGAGAACTTTACTTCAATAATGAAAAGTTTAGGCCATAAGGAAGAAGAATATTCATGCAAAACTCATTGCAAAATCCCTTTTATTAAATTTTTTATACAACTGTAGAACCAAATGTAATACAAGAGAAAATCTAAGGAAACCTTATTTTGGAGATTGGGCATTGAGGCCATACTTTATAGTTTGGGCAATTGGATGACTAGTTTTGCCATTTACTGAGATTGGGAACCATAGAAGAAAATGTGCAAGGGGATAGGGAGAGGAAAGATCGTCAGTTGAGGATTTGGCTTTGAGTTGAGATGCCTGCATAATGTGAGTCAAGATGTTGAGAAATTAGAGGGATACAGAGTCCTTATACTCTGGAAAATTTTACATGTTTTGTATGTGTGTATAAACCATTGAAGTATATACCTATGTATGAAATTAATTTGTGAACAGTTATCTATACCCACATTGTAGATAAGGGATTTTTTTAAAAGAAATGCCTTTAAAGGAGTCACAGAGAGAACAAAACCCAAGCACCATAAGAAAAACATCAAGATCATGGTTCCATACAAGTAAAAAGATATGTACATTTTTAAATTTTTTATTAATATAAATAGATTTCATGCATTTCATAGGTACAGTTCTAATATGATAATTATACTTCCTTCAATTCCCCTGTCCCTCCCTCATTCCCCTTCTTCCTTCTTTCCTTTTTTTTTCTTTCATTTTTACAAAGACATACTTTCAATCCACTGTATAATCACAGGCTTAATTAACCACTAACCATAATTAACAAGTAAAAAGTAGAAAAACCACAGTTCCTCAGGAGTATAAATAAGGATTAAAAACAACAATCATATCACAAGATGTCTGTTTCCATCCCATACATTTTTTTATATTCTATATTAACTGCCACATATTAGAGAAATTATATGGTCTTTTTGAGACTGGCTTATTTCACTAAACATAATGGTTTCCAGTTGCATCCATTTTATTGTGAAGGACAGAATTTCATTCTTTCTATGACTCAGTAGTATCCAAAAATGTATATATGCCACATTTTCTTTATCCAGTCATCAATTGATGGCTATCTGGGTTGATTGCATATCGTAGCTATTGTGAAATGAGCTACAATGAACATGGGGATACAGAAAACTCTTTCATGTACTGATTTCACTTTTTTGGGATAAATTTCCAGGAGTAGAATGGCTGGATAGTGTGGTAGATCTATTTTCAGGTCTCTGAGGAATCTCCATAATGACTTCTGCAATGATTGTTCTCTTACATTCCTACCAACAATGGATTAGGGTACCTTTTTCCCCATATCCTTGACAGCATTTACTGTTTTTTTGTTTTGTTTTGGTTTTTGGATGATAGTCATTCTAACCTGGGTGAGGTGAAACCTCATAGTGGTTTTTATGTGCATTTCCCTGATGGCTAGTGAACCTGAGCATTTTTTCATGTATTTATTGGCCATTTGAATCTCATGCTTTGAAAAATGCTTGTTCTTGTTCTTTTCCCATTTCTTAACTGCATTGTTGTTGTTGAGTTTCTTGAGCTTTTATGGATTCTGGAAATTAATCCTTTATCAGTTGCACAGTTTGTAAATATTTTCTCCCATTCTATTGGTTGCTTCTTCACTTTGTTGAGTGCTTCCTTTGCAGTGAAAAGGCTTCTTAGCTTGACGTAATCTCATTTGGCTGTTTGTGCTTTTTTTAAAAAAAAATATTTTATTTATTTGAAAGTTAGAGTTACAGAGAAAGGTAGAGACAGAAAGAGATGTCTTCCATGTGCTGGTTCACTACCCAAATGGCTGCAATGGCTGGGCTGAGCCAGACCAAAGCCAGGAACCAGGAGCCAGGATCCAAGAGCTTCTTCCAGGTTTCCAATGAGGGTGTAGGGGCCCAAGCACTTGGGCCATTTTCCACTGCTTTCCCAGGTGCATTAGCAGGGAGCTGGATAGGAAGTGAGCAGCTGGGACTTGAACCAGCACCCATATGGGATGTAGGCACCACCATCTGGGTCTTTAACCCACTATGCCACAGCACCAGCCCCTATCTGTGTTTTTATTACCTGTGTTTCTGGAGTCTTTTCCAAGAAGCCCTTGCCTATGTCGATGTCTTGCAAAGTTTCCCCCACATTCTCCTCTAGTAATTTGATGGTGTTAGTTTGTAAATTTAAGTCTTTGATCCATTTTGAGTTGGTTTTTTTATAAGGTATACAGTTGGGTCATGTTTCATACTTCTGTATGCATAGATCCAATTTTCTCAGAAATATTTGTTGAAGAGACTGTCCTTTCTCCAGGGATTAATTTTAGCACATTTTTCAAAGATCAGTTGGTTGTAGATGTATGGATTAATTTCTGGGGCTCTATTCTGTTTCATTGGCCTACATGTCTATTTTTGTGTCAATATCAGGCTGATTTTATTACAACTGCCATACAGTATGTCTTGAAGTCTAATTTTGTGTGGTGCCTCCAACTTTTTTTTTTGTTATTTAAGATTTCTCTAGCCAAACGATCCAACATAGGAAGTGGGATACACAGCAGATTCATAGAATGGCAAATGTCCTAAACAGCACTCTGGCCTCAGAATCAGCCCTTAAGGCATTTGGATCTGGCTGAAGAGCCCATGAGAGTATTTCAGGCATGGAAAGCCAAGATACTCTGGCAAAAAAAAAGGGGGGGGGGGAAGACTTCCACTTTGACTATGACCTCGTCTAAATATGATCGGAGTTGGCGAACTCAAGAGGCTTCCATAGCCTTGGCAACTCATGACAAGAGCGTAGAGTGATTACTGACGTCATAAACAAGAGTGTCAATTGTTAAGTCAACAACAGGAGTCACTGTGCACTTACTCCCCATGTAGGATTTCTGTCCTTAATGTGTTGTACTATATGAATTAATAGCATAACTATTACTCAAACAGTACTTTATACATTGTGTATCTGTGTGGGTGCAAACTGTTGAAATATTTACTTAATATATACTAAACTGATCTTCTTTATATAAAGATAATTGAAAATGAATCTTGGTGTGAATGGAATGGAAGAGGGAGAGGGAAATGGGAGGGTTGTGGGTGGGAGGGAAGTTATGGGGTGAAAAAGCCACAGTAATCCAAAAGCTGTACTTTGGAAATTTATATTTATTAAATAAAAGTTAAAAATAAATAAATAAGAGTATCAGTTGTTAAATCAACAACAGGAGTCACTGTGCATTTGCTCCACATGTAGGACTTCTGTCCTTAATGAGTTGTACTATGAGAATTAACAGTAAAATTTGTCTTTAAACAATACTTTATACTTTGTGTGTCTGTGTGGGTGCAAACTGTTGAAATCTTTACTTAGTATAGAGTTTATCTTCTGTATATAAAGATAATTAAAAATGAATCTTGGCCGGCGCCGCGGCTCACTAGGCTAATCCTCCGCCTAGCGGCGCCGGCACACCGGGTTCTAGTCCCGGTCGGGGCACCGGATTCTGTCCCGGTTGCCCCTCTTCCAGGCCAGCCCTCTGCTGTGGCCAGGGAGTGCAGTGGAGGATGGCCCAGGTGCTTGGGCCCTGCACCCCATGGGAGACCAGGAAAAGCACCTGGCTCCTGGCTCCTGCCATCGGATCAGCGCGGTGCGCCAGCCGCAGCGCGCCAGCCGCGGCGGCCATTGGAGGGTGAACCAACGGCAAAGGAAGACCTTTCTCTCTGTCTCTCTCTCTCACTGTCCACTCTGCCTGTCAAAAAACAAAAAACAAAAAAAAAAATGAATCTTAATGAAAAATGGGATGGGAGAGAGTGTAGGAGGTAGGACAGTTTGGAAGTGGATATAGGAGGAAGAACCATTATATTCCAAAAGCTGTATGTATAAAATTTATATTTACTAAATAAAAGCTTTCTAAAAAAAAAACAAACTGTTTACATTTTCTAAAAAAAAAGATTTCTCTAGCTTGTTGGGATCTGTTGTGTTTTCTAGATCTGAGAAGAATATTGTTGGCATTTTGATTGGGATTGCATTGAAACCATAAATTTCATTGGGCATTATGAACATTTTGATAATATTAATTCTTCAGAATAGTTACATATTCTATTTCTTAAATTAATAAGTAGAATAGGTTCCTTTTTAATTCAAGTAATGGCAAGAAAAATAGCAGAGATTGTATGACAAAGATAGGCAATATTGAGAAGAATTTATACTTCAGGGAGTTTCAATTATGACATCTCAAAGCTGGGACTAGGATAAGCAACCCAGATTTGTATTTGTTTCCAAAAAATGAGACAAGGAGAAAACATGGGAATAATCTCCTGTGCCTTCTATATGTAGCCTGGCCAAGTCAAGACTTACACTTCTTTTAGCATAAGAATAAATGCCACAGAGCCAAGGGCTTATCTGCCTGGTGGTTCAGCTGCACCAGCTCACCTTAGACAAGAGAAAATGAATTGAAATTCAGAGCATTATTGTCCCACTAGTAAACTGCTGTGTATGATACTATTCTAAGAAAATCTCACACAAGTTTGGTAAGAGTAGGAAAGGACTGTGAAGAGTGGTTATTTATTTATTATTGAACATGTTTTTCACTTAAATTCATTCATGTGGTTTTCTGTATGCAATAAGTGTATCTGTTAAAATGTTTTTTGACATAAGTCACAGAATATCTAATTCGGAGTAACAAACAATAATAAACCATGTGATCAAGAAATGCAGGATTCTTTAATTCAGTAGATAAACAATGTCAGCAAGTATCCTAAGGTGGGACTTTGGCATATTAAGACACAGATTATGGTGTCCATATCCCATCAGAGTGCCTGAATTCCACTCCACTCTAGCTCCTGACTCCAGCTTCCTACTAATAATAGACCCTGGGTAGCAGTGGTGGTGGCTCCAGTGGTTACATTGCTGCTACCTAAGGGAGACAATTGGATGGAGTCCCTGGCTCCCAGCCTCATCCCCAGTCCAGTCCCATCTGTTGTGGACATTTGGAGAGTGAACCACTAGATGGAAGCCCCCTCTCTTCCTCTTCCTCCTCCTGCTCCTCCTCCTCATCATCCTCCACCTTCTCTTCCTCCTCCTCCTCCTTCTTAACCAGCTAAATGAAATATTTTCAGACAAGGATCCTGGTTTAAGGAGAGGCAGGCATTTGGTGTGGTGGCTAAGATGCATTTAAGATGCCCAATCTCTTACCAGAGTTCTTAGGTTTAAGTCTCAGCTACACTTTGGATTCCAGCTTCCTCCTAATGAACAGCCTGAAAGAAAATGATGACACAAGAATTTGAGTCTCAGATTGGACTCTAAGCTCCCAGTTTCAGCCTGACTCAGCACCAGTTGTTAAAATCTTTCTCTCTCTCCCTCTCACTCTCTCTCTCTTTCTCTTCCTCTCTCCCACTCTCCCTTTCTCCTGCTCTCTTTTTCCCTCTCTCCTGCTCTTTCAAATAGATAAATTTTCAACAGTTCTGGGAAAACATAAATTATCTTTTAATTTCATTTTTAATGAACTTTTTAAAGTACTCTTGTATTTCAGTTTTATTCTCTCTAGTGTGTCACATGACTCCCTTTATAATTCACACATGACTGCAGAGGCTTCAGCCAACAGCTCCACACACAACAGTATCCAATGGCCAAAAGATGTATTTCTTCCTATGTCTCAATTATTTCTAACAAGAAAATTTCAGAAGCTCCCCAACTGACTTCTATTAGGTTTCTATTGGCTAGATTTAATCACATATCCATGCCCAACAATATCTGTAAAGGGAATGAGTACTGCAATTGCCTTAAACCAATCATAATTCACTTCCTAAGGTACATAGAAGTTGTCACCTAATCTGAGCTTACAGGAAGGTGAAATCAGGACAAAATCAAGCCTCTGCCCTTAAGGAAAAGGGGATGAAATGGCTCAGGCCATAAAAACAGCTGTCACAGCAGAATTAAAGAACAAATTTGGGAGGGAAGGGTGTCAGGCCACAAATGAGGGACCTCTGTTATTAAAGTATAAACCATTCTTGACCTCCCCATGATGAGCAATTCAGTCAACAAAGAGGGTTTGATTTCAAAGAGATCTTCAAAAGCCTAGCTAGTGAATTAATTTATTTATTCAATAAATTTAATGAGTATTTTTATATCTATGAGATATGATGAAAGTTCTAAAGCAAATTTTCCAAATCTAAATAACATTTTTACTTGTGAATAATACCTCCTAAATTCCTGAAAACAGTTATTTAAAAAACGTTCAGGCTTGAAAATATTCTCAGTAGTACTAAAAAATTGTCCTAAATCTTTTTTTTCTAACAATAAATAAAAATTACATAGACTTATTGTGTACAGCTTGATGTTTTGAAACATGCATACATTGTGGAACAGTTAAATCAAGCTAAACAATATATGCTTTACAAAATATCCTTTTTTGTGGAAAGAAACTTAAAATCTAGTCTCAGCAATTTTTAGTACACTACATTGCTGCTTTTTTTTTTTTTTGCATTTTAGGCTTTTATTCAGTGTGAAAGATGCATAAGAGTGAGGGCCCTGTCTAAAGGAGAGAAGTAAATCTGGGTTCATACCAAGTACCAGGAACCAGCCACAAGGAGGAGCATCTATGCCAGGAAGCATAGGGAGGTTTGGCCTGAAGGCCATGTGCCCTGAGGGGCAGGGCTGCAGCCAGCCCCGTACTGGCAAGAGGTCAGGTAAAGAAAAAGGGCCGGACACATCATGTCCCAGGCTTTTAATCCACTTTCAAAGGGGAGCGGTCAATTAACCTGATTGGCCAATGGTGTTCAGGTATGGCCAGCACTATCTTGCCATTAACCATAGTCAATGTGTTGTACAACAAATATCTTGAACTTAATTCTCCTGCATAACTGGAGTTTTGTATCCTTTGACTTCCCACTCACCAAACCCCTGCCACATCACGTCCTGGTAACCACCATTCTCCACCCTTCCACTCTCTGCTTCTATGATCTCAGACTTCTTAGATGATGTATATAAGTGAGATCATGGGGTATTTGTCATTCTGTGCCTGGCTTGTTTCACTGAGCACCATGACAGGTTCATCCATGTTGTCACAAATGACAGATTTCCTTCTGAATTAAGACTTAATGTGGTCAGTGTTGTGCCATATTAGGCTGAGCCTCCTCCTGCAGCTCCGGCATCCCATATGGTCACCAGTTCATGCCCCAGCTGCTCCTCCTCCAATCTAGTTCATGCTCATGGCCTGGGAAAGCAGATAGAAGATGGACCAAGTGCTTGGGGCCCCATACACAATGGGAGACCCAGAAAAAGCTCCTGGCTCCTGATTTCTGATCAGACCAGCTTCAGCCATTGTGGCCATTTTGGGAGTGAAGCAGTGGATGGAAGATGTTTCTCTCTGTCTCTCCCTCTCTCTGTCTGTAACTCTATTTCTCAAATAAATAAATAATCTTTAAAAAAGAAAAGATAGAATAGTATTTATTTGCATATATACACATTAGTGGGGGTGCTGACTGTTCTATTTTTGTCTTAAATATTGAGGTTGCAATTTTTTATCTCAATCTAGGTTAATTTTCTTATATCTCAAAATCTCAAAGAGCAAATAATTTTGATTACCCAAGTACCTACATATTTGAGTCATCATCTGTTGGCTTCTGAGGGTGCACGTTAGCTGGAAGCTACATCAGAGTGGAGCCAGGATTTGACACAGGATAAAGTAGTCTCTTAATGCTGGACAGTAAGACTGGCCTGCCTTGTTCTTCAACAAACTAAAAATAAAGCTACCATATGATCCAGCAATCCAATTTCTTGATATATGTTCAACAAAATGAGATCAATGTGTCAAAGATACCTGTACTCCAATGTTCATTGCTATGTTCACAATAGCCACAATATAAAATCAAATTAAATGCTCATAAGTAGAAAAATGGGGAAAAATGTGGTAAATACACACAATCAGATATTATTCAGGTATTATTTCCTTATAACAGAAGGAAATACAACAACATACAAAATGTGAATAAACCTGAACATCATGCTAAGTACAACAATCCAGGCACAAAAAGGCAAATGCCACATGATCACATATACATGCAATATTTTAAGTAGTTGAGCTCATAGAAGTAGAGAGTGGACTGGTGGCTCCTAGAGGCTGAAAGGAGAATTTGAATCAGAGTGATGTTTTTAAAGTTTCAGTTAGAAGGAATAAAGTTTGCAGATTTATTGTACAATAGGGTAGCCATGATTAATAATAATGTATTACATATTATAGAATTACTAACAGAGTACATTTCAAATATCTTACCACAAAAAAAAATGGCTGAGGTAATGAATCTGTTACTTAGTTGTTATTTTTTCTTTTTGACAGGCAGAGTTAGTGAGAAAGTGACAGAGAGAAAGGTCTTCCTTTTTCTGTTGGTTTACCCCCTAACTGGCTACTACAGCCAGTGTGCTGCGCCCATCCAAAGCCAGGAGCCAGGTGCTTCCTCCTAGTCTCCCACGTGGGTGCAGGGCCCAAGGACTTGGGCCATCCTCCACTGCCTTCCCAGGCCACAGCAGAGAGCTGGACTGGAAGAGGAGAAACTGGGACAGAATCCGGTGCCCCAACTGAGACTAGAACCTGGGGTGCCGGTGCCGCAAGCGGAGGATTAGCCAAGTAAGCTGTGGCGCCAGCCTGTTACTTAGTTTTAATCATTACATACACCTCTATTATTTTATATATATATATACACTATATAACTATATATGATATACTATAATTATATAGTATATAAAATATATATACTATATATATTAAACATTATCTTGAAGGTCATGAATACCCCTATAAATATAACTATGATTTCTCATTTTAAAAGAATATTAATTAAAGGGCAGGTGATTTGTCTACTGCTTAAAATGTGATTGGCACTTCTACAGCCTCTATCAGAATGCTTAGGTTCAAGTCCCAACTCTAGTTTCATTCCCATCTCTAGTTTTCTGATAATGAACACCACGGGAGGTAACAGATGATGGTCAAGTAACTGGGTCCCTGCCATCCATGTGGAGATCTGATTGAGTTCCTGGCTCCTAAACATCTCTCTCTCTCTCTCTCTCTCTCTTTCTCTGACTCTAAAATTTAAAAATATTAACATTGATTTTAAAATATATATATTGTATATATACTATATATAAATATATATAAAGTGAAGACCCTTTTTAGATATGAAGTTATTTTACAAACATTACTTATTTCCAGTAAGGTATTTCATGGTTTACTGTTAAAGAGTTTTAAAATAGTAACAAATAAATAAATAAATAGCTTTCTAGTACATAGATCAGTAGGAAGAATGCTGAAGAGAGTATCTAGAAGAGCTCAAGTGTGAGGGAGGAGGCAAGATGGCGGAATAGGAAGGGAACACACTGATAGTCCGGGGAGAGACAGTTTAATAAAAGTGGAGATACTGCAGATTCAAGGAAGAGTAGGGGAGGAAACAGCAGAAGAAACTCTTCCGGAACGCATGATTCACAGTGGACCTGCGTGGAGAGCGTGGGAGCCCACAGTTTGGGACACCAGCGGCAGACTCAACACACCAGCGCTGGAACAAGAGGTGAGCCGAACCTCAATAGCCCGAGACACCGGCAGGCAAGCGGAGAGAGGAGACTAGAGGGAACGACCCCCAGGGGGGAAAAGTTCACCAGGCTAACTGGAAGAGAGAGAGAGAGAGAGAAAAAAAGTGACTGGTACAGACACGGGTTTCTCTCTCTCCACTCACCTCTCAAGGGCGAGCAAGACAAAGAGCAGGCACCATCTTGGACATACGTCATAAGCAGAGTGACCTCAGGTCTGCACCAGCCCTGAGCCTAGCAGAAAAACCTGACTCTGGGCGGGGCGAATTAGGGGAGATTAGCACCTAGTAAATTTGTGGTGCTACTGACTGAGACTGTGAAAAAAGAGACGGTGGGGGAGAGAACTCACAGAATTCACGTGAGTACTCTCCAGAGACGCTACAATTCCGTAACTTTGGCAACCCAGTGGGAGACTGAAGGAGAATCTGAGCCCACCCTGAGGGCAGAACAGATTCCCTGTGTGGTCCTTGGGAAAGAGCTTCCTATCTCTGGCTCCTGTGGGTATATCATTTGCCTGCTAACTACCTCCAACTTCGTTCAGCTGTGTGGAATTACTTCCCTTTTGAATCAAAAAAAGAAAGACAGAGAGAGAGAGAGATCTACCACGCCTAACCTGGGAGTGTCACCTTTGGCACACCAAACAGAGCTCTCAGGCCACACCCATCTCAAGCCTCTAAGGCTCTGTCAAAAACAGACAGTCCACTTAATCTAGAGTCTTAGTATAACAAGAAAAAGCACCACAGTGAAGAAACCAAATATCTCCAATATGCCAAATAACGAACGCAAAAACCGAGGTAATAAAAACAAGGAAGTCACCATGATGCCCCCAAATGAAAATGACACCCCAATTCAAGATTATGAAGATGATGACATAGAAGAAATGCAAGAAGCAGATCTCAAAAAATTGATAAGAACATTAAGAAGTTATCAAAAACAAATTCTTGAACTACAGAAATCCTTAATGGACAAGATAGAAAATCTCTCTCATGAAAATGAAATATTAAGGAGGAATCAAAATGAAACGAAACAACTAGTACAACAGGAAACTGCGATAGTGACGAGAAATCATAATGAAGTGAAGAATTCAATAGATCAAATGAAAAACACAATAGAAAGCCTTACAAACAGAATGGGTGAAGCAGAAGAGAGAATTTCGGACTTAGAAGACAGAGAACAGCAAAGGATACAGTCAGACCAAAGAAAAGAAGAGGAAATTAGAAATCTAAAACATATTGTCAGGAATCTTCAGGATACTATTAAAAAAACCAACATTCGGGTTCTAGGAGTTCCTGAAGGCATGGAGAGGGAGAAAGGATTAGAAGGCCTTTTTAGTGAGATATTAGCAGAAAATTTCCCAGGTTTGGAGAAGGACAGAGAAATCCTAGTACAGGAAGCTCACAGAACCCCTAATAAACACGACCAAAAGAGATCCTCACCACGACACATTGTAATTAAACTCTCCACAGTGAAACATAAAGAAAAGATCCTAAAATGTGCAAGAGAGAAACGTCAGATTACTCTCAGAGGATCTCCAATCAGACTCACAGCTGACTTCTCATCAGAAACCCTACAAGCTAGGAGGGAATGGCGAGACATAGCACAGGTGCTAAGAGAGAAAAACTGCCAGCCCAGAATATTATATCCTGCAAAGCTATCATTTGTGAATGAAGGTGAAATAAAGACTTTTCATAGCAAACAGAAATTGAAAGAATTTGTTGCCACTCGTCCAGCCCTGCAAAAGATGCTTAAAGATGTGCTACACACAGAAACACGGTCATCAATATGAAAGAAGGTAAAGGAAGGAAACCTCACAGCAAAAGATCACAGGGAATTCAAAGCATATATTAGAACTTATCTTTGGCAAATGGCAGGGCAAAGTTACCACTTATCATTAGTCACATTGAACGTTAATGGCCTGAACTGTCCAGTTAAAAGACACCGATTGGCGGATTGGGTTAAGGAACAAAACCCATCTATTTGCTGCTTGCAAGAAACACATCTTTCCAACAAAGATCCATACAGACTGAAAGTGAAAGGCTGGAAAAAGATATACCATGCCAACAGAAAAGAAAAAAGAGCGGGCGTAGCCATCTTAATATCAGACAACATAAACTTTACCACAAAAACTGTTAAGAGAGACAAAGAGGGACACTATATCATGATTAAGGGATCAATTCAACAGGAAGGTATAACAATTATCAATATATATGCAGCTAACTACAGGGCACGGGTTTATCTAAAAGATTTGTTAACGGACTTAAAGGGAGACTTAGACCCCAATACAATAGTACTGGGGGACTTCAATACTCCACTCTCAGAAATAGACAGATCAACAGGACAGAAGATCAACAAGGATACAGTAGATTTAAATGACACTATAGCCCAAATGGGTCTAACAGATATCTACAGAACTTTCAATCCTACAGCTGAAGATTTTACATTCTTCTCAGCAGTACATGGAACCTTCTCTAGGATTGACCACATACTAGGCCATAAAGCAAGTCTCAGCAAATTCAAAAGAATTAGAATCATACCATGCAGCTTCTCTGACCATAAAGGAATGAAGTTGGAAATTAGCAACTCAGGAAACCCCAGAAAGTATGCAAACACATGGAGACTGAACAACATGCTCCTGAATGAACACTGGGTCATTCAAGAAATTAAAAGAGAAATCAAAAACTTTCTGGAAGTAAATGAGGATAACAGCACAACATACCAAAACTTATGGGATGCAGCAAAAGCAGTGTTAAGAGGAAAGTTTATATCAATAGGTGCCTACATCAAGAAATTGGAAAGGCACCAAATAGATGAGCTTTCAATTCACCTCAAGGATCTAGAAAACCTACAGCAAACCGACCCAAATCTAGTAGGAGAAGAGAAATAATTAAAATCAGAGAAGAAATCAACAGGATTGAATCCAAAAAAAAAAAAAAAAATTACAAAAAATCAGCCAAGCGAAGAGCTGGTTTTTTGAAAAAATAAACAAAATTGACACCCCATTGGCCCAACTAACTAAAAAAAGAAGAGAAAAGACCCAAATCAATAAAATCAGAGATGAAAAAGGAAACGTAACAACAGACACCACAGAAATAAAAAGAATCATCAGAAATTACTACCAGGACTCGTATGCCAGCAAACAAGAAAACCTATCAGAAATGGATAGATTCCTGGACACATGCAATCTACCAAAATTGAACCAGGAAGACATAGAAAACCTAAACAGACCCATAACTGAGACAGAAATTGAAACAGTAATAAAGGCCCTCCCAACAAAGAAAAGCCCAGGACCAGATGGATTCACTGTTGAATTCTACCAGACATTTAAAGAAGAACTGATTCCATTTCTTCTCAAACTATTCAGAACAATCGAAGAAGAGGGAGTCCTCCCAAATTCTTTCTATGAAGCCAGCATCACCTTAATCCCTAAGCCAGAGAAAGATGCAGCATTGAAAGAGAATTACAGACCAATATCCCTGATGAACATAGATGCAAAAATCCTCAATAAAATTCTCGCCAATAGAATGCAACAACACATCAGAAAGATCATCCACCCAGACCAATTGGGATTTATCCCTGGTATGCAGGGATGGTTTAATGTGCACAAAACAATCAATGTGATACACCACATTAACAGATTGCAGAAGAAAAACCATATGATTATCTCAATAGACGCCGAGAAAGCATTTGATAAAATACAACACCCGTTCATGATGAAAACTCTAAGCAAACTGGGTTTGGAAGGAACATTCCTCAATACAATCAAAGCAATCTATGAAAAACCCACAGCCAACATCCTGTTGAATGGGGAAAAGTTGGAAGCATTTCCACTGAGATCTGGTACCAGACAGGGATGCCCACTGTCACCACTGCTATTCAATATAGTTCTGGAGGTTCTAACCAGAGCTATTAGGCAAGAAAAAGAAATTAAAGGGATACAAATTGAGAAGGAAGAACTCAAACTATCCCTCTGTGCAGATGATATAATTCTGTATTTAGGGGACCCAAAGAACTCTACTAAGAGACTATTGGAACTCATAGAAGATTTTGGCAAAGTAGCAGGGTATAGAATCAATGCACAAAAATCAACAGCCTTTGTATACACAGACAATGCCATGGCTGAGGAAGTACTTCTAAGATCAATCCCATTCACAATAGCTACAAAAACAATCAAATACCTTGGAATAAACTTAACCAAGGACATTCAAGATCTCTACGATGAAAATTACAAAACCTTAAAGAAAGAAATACAAGAGGATACCAAGAAATGGAAAAATCTTCCATGCTCATGGATTGGAAGAATCAATATCATCAAAATGTCCATTCTCCCAAAAGTAATTTATAGATTCAATGCAATTCCAATCAAGATACCAAAGATATTCTTCTCAGATCTAGAAAAAATGATGCTGAAATTCATGTGGAGACACAGGAGACCTCGAATAGCTAAAGCAATCTTGTACAACAAAAACAAAGCCGGAGGCATCACAATACCAGATTTCAGGACATACTACAGGGCAGTTGTAATCAAAACAGCATGGTACTGGTACAGAAACAGATGGATAGACCAATGGAACAGAATTGAAACACCAGAAATCAATCCAAACATCTACAGCCAACTCATATTTGATCAAGGATCCAAAACCAATCCCTGGAGCAAGGACAGTCTATTCAATAAATGGTGCTGGGAAAATTGGATTTCCACAAGCAGAAGCATGAAGCAAGACCCCTACCTTTCACCTTATTCAAAAATTCACTCAACATGGATTAAAGACTTAAATCTATGACCTGACACCATCAAATCATTAGAGAGCATTGGAAAAACCCTGCAAGATATTGGCACAGGCAATGACTTCTTGGAAAACACCCCAGAAGCACAGGCAGTCAAAGCCAAAATTAACATTTGGGATTGCATCAAATTGAGAAGTTTCTGTACTGCAAAAGAAACAGTCAGGAGAGATAAGAGACAACTGACAGAATGGGAAAATATATTTGCAAACTATGCAACTGATAAAGGGTTGATAACCAGAATCTACAAAGAAATCAAGAAACTCCACAACATCAAAACAAACAACCCACTTAAGAGATGGGCCAAGGACCTCAATAGACATTTTTCAAAAGAGGAAATCCAGATGGCCAACAGACACATGAAAAAATGTTCAAGATCACTAGCAATCAGGGAAATGCAAATCAAAACCACAATGAGGTTTCACCTCACCCCAGTTAGAATGGCTCACATGCAGAAATCTACCAATGATAGATGCTGGAGAGGATGTGGGGAAAAAGGGAAACTAACCCACTGTTGGTGGGAATGCAAACTGGTTAAGCCACTATGGAAGTCAGTCTGGAGATTCCTCAGAAACCTGAATATAACCCTTCCATTCAACCCAGCATCCCACTCCTTGGAATTTACCCAAAGGAAATTAAATTGGCAAACAAACAAGCTGTCTGCACATTAATGTTTATTGCAGCTCAATTCACAATAGCTAAGACCTGGAACCAACCCAAATGCCCATCAACAGTAGACTGGATAAAGAAATTATGGGACATGTACTCTATCGAATACTATACAGCAGTCAAAAACAACGAAACCCAGGCATTTGCAACAAGATGGAGGAATTTGGAACACATTATGCTGAGTGAATTAAGCCAGTCCCAAAGGGACAAATATCATATGTTCTCCCTGATCGGCGACAACTAACTAAGCACCAAAGGGGAAACTTGTTGAAGTGAAATGGACACTATGAGAAACAGTGACTTGATCAGCTCTTATCCTGACGGTTGATGTACAATGTAATACTTTATCCATTTTAGTATTTTTTTTTGTTCTAGTACCATTGGTTGAACTCTGTAATTAACACACAATTGTTCTTAGGTGTTTTAATTTTAACTGAAAAATGATCCCTGTTAGGAATTTGGAAAACATTATGCTGAGTGTAATAAGCCAATCCCACAGGGACAAATACCACTTGTTCTCCTTGATAGGTGACAACTAACTGAACACCAAAAAGGAAACCTATTAAAGTGAAATGAACACTATGAGAAATGGTGACTTGATCAGCCCTCACCCTGACTGTTGATGAGCAGCTTAATATGTTATGTTCAGGTTTCTGAGGGATCTCCAGACTGACTTCCATAGTGGCTTGACCAGTTTGCATTCCCACCAACAGTGGGTTAGTGTCCCTTTTTCCCCACATCCTCGCCAGCATCTGTTGTTGGTAGATTTCTGCATGTGAGCCATTCTAACCGGGGTGAGGTGAAACCTCATTGTGGTTTTGATTTGCATTTCCCTGATGGCTAGTGATCTTGAACATTTTTTCATGTGTCTGTTGGCCATTTGGATTTCCTCTT
Source organism: Oryctolagus cuniculus (assembly GCF_051225735.1). Lineage (NCBI taxonomy): Eukaryota > Metazoa > Chordata > Mammalia > Lagomorpha > Leporidae > Oryctolagus > Oryctolagus cuniculus. The sequence continues at coordinate 16,942,748 of NC_142870.1, read as the reverse complement.
TTGAAAAATGTCTATTGAGGTCCTTGGCCCATCTCTTAAGTGGGTTGTTGGTTTTGTTTTTGTGGAGTTTCTTGATTTCTTTGTAGATTCTGGTTATTAACCCTTTATCTGTTGCATAGTTTGCAAATATTTTTTCCCATTCTGTCGGTTGTCTCTTCACTCTCCTGTTTCTTTTGCAGTACAGAAACTTCTCAATTTGATGCCATCCCAATAGTTGATTTTGGCTTTGACTGCCTGGGCCTCCCGGGTCTTTTCCAGAAATTCTTTGCCTGTGCCAATATCTTGAAGGGTTTCTCCAATGTTCTCTAGTAACTTGATGGTGTCAGGTCGTAGATTTAGGTTTTTAATCCATTTTGAGTGGATTTTTGTGTAAGGTGTAAGGTAGGGGTCTTACTTCATGCTTCTGCACATGGAAATCCAGTTTTCCCAGCACCATTTATTGAACAGACTGTCCTTGCTCCAGGGATTGGTTTTAGATCCTTGATCAAATATAAGTTGGCTGTAGATGTTTGGGTTGATTTCTGGTGTTTCAATTCTGTTCCATTGGTCTATCCATCTGTTTCTGTACCAGTACCATGCTGTTTTGATTACAACTGCCCTGTAGTATGTCCTGAAATCTGGTATTGTGATGCCTCCGGCTTTGTTTTTGTTGTACAAGATTGCTTTAGCTATTCGAGGTCTCCTGTGTCTCCACATGAATTTCAGCATCATTTTTTCCAGATCTGAGAAGAAGGTCTTCGGTATCTTGATTGGTATTGCATTGAATCTATAAATTACTTTTGGGAGAATGGACATTTTGATGATATTGATTCTTCCAATCCATGAGCATGGAAGATTTTTCCATTTCTTGGTATCCTCTTCTATTTCTTTCTTTAAGATTTTGTAATTCTCATCATAGAGATCTTTAACATCCTTGGTTAAGTTTATTCCAAGGTATTTGATTGTTTTTGTAGCTATTGTGAATGGGATTGATCTTAGCAGTTCTTTCTCAGCCATGGCATTGTCTGTGTATACAAAGGCTGTTGATTTTTGTGCATTGATTTTATATCCTGCCACTTTGCCAAACTCCTCTATGAGTTCCAATAGTCTCTTAGTAGAGTTCTTTGGGTCCCCTAAATAAAGAATTATATCATCTGCACAGAAGGATAGTTTGACTTCTTCCTTCTCAATTTGTATCCCATTAATTTCTTTTTCTTGTCTGATGGTGCTGGCTAAAACTTCCAAAACTATGTTAAGTAGAAGTGGTGAGAGTGGGCATCCCTGTCTGGTACCGGATCTCAGTGGAAATGCTTCCAACTTTTCCCCATTCAACAGGATGTTGGCTGTGGGTTTTTCATAGATTGCTTTGATTGTATTGAGGAATGTTCCTTCCAAACCCAGTTTGCTTAGAGTTTTCATCATGAACGGGTGTTGTATTTTATCAAATGCTTTCTCGGCGTCTATTGAGATAATCATATGGTTTTTCTTCTGCAGTCTGTTAATGTGGTGTATCACATTGATTGTTTTGTGCACATTAAACCATCCCTGCATACCAGGGATAAATCCCAATTGGTCTGGGTGGATGATCTTTCTGATGTGTTGTTGCATTCTATTGGCGAGAATTTTGTTGAGGATTTTTGCGTCTATATTCATCAGGGATATTGGTCTGTAATTTTCTTTCAGTGCTGCATCTTTCTCTGGCTTAGGGATTAAGGTGATGCTGGCTTCATAGAAAGAATTTGGGAGGACTCCCTCTTCTTCGATTGTTCTGAATAGTTTGAGAAGAAATGGAATCAGTTCTTCTTTAAATGTCTGGTAGAATTCAACAGTGAATCCATCTGGTCCTGGGCTTTTCTTTGTTGGGAGGGCCTTTATTACTGTTTCAATTTCTGTTTCAGTTATGGGTCTATTTAGGTTTTCTATGTCTTCCTGGTTCAATTTTGGTAGATTGCATGTGTCCAGGAATCTATCCATTTTTGATAGATTTTCTTGTTTGCTGGCATACAAGTCCTTGTAGTAATTTCTGATGATTCTTTTTATTTCTGTGGTGTCTGTTGTTACGTTTCCTTTTTCATCTCTCATTTTTTGATTTGGGTCTTTCCTCTTCTTTTTTTAGTTAGTTGGGCCAATGGGGTGTCAATTTTGTTTATTTTTTCAAAAAACCAGCTCTTCGCTTGGCTGATTTTTTGTAATTTTTTTTGGATTCAATCCTGTTGATTTCTTCTCTGATTTTAATTATTTCTCTTCTCCTACTAGATTTGGGTCTGGTTTGCTGCAGTTTTTCTAGGTCCTTGAGGTGAATTGAAAGCTCATCTATTTGGTGCCTTTCCAATTTCTTGATGTAGGCACCTATTGATATAAACTTTCCTCTTAACACTGCTTTTGCTGCATCCCATAAGTTTTGGTATGTTGTGCTGTTATCCTCATTTACTTCCAGAAAGTTTTTGATTTCTCTTTTAATTTCTTGAATGACCCAGTGTTCATTCAGGAGCATGTTGTTCAGTCTCCATGTGTTTGCATACTTTCTGGGGTTTCCTGAGTTACTAATTTCCAGCTTCATTCCACTGTGGTCTGAGAACCTGCATGGTATGATTCTAATTCTTTTGAATTTGCTGAGACTTGCTTTATGGCCTAGTATGTGGTCTATCCTAGAGAAGGTTCCATGCACTGCTGAGAAGAATGTAAAATCTTCAGCTGTAGGATTGAAAGTTCTGTAGATATCGGTTAGATCCATTTGGGCAATAGTGTCAATTAAATCTGCTGTTTCCTTGTTGATCTTCTGTCTGGATGATCTATCTATTTCTGAGAGTGGAGTATTGAAGTCCCCCAGTACTATTGTATTGGAATCTAAGTCTCCCTTTAAGTCCCTTAACATATCTTTTAAATAGACCGGTGCCCTGTAATAAGGTGCATATACATTTATAATAGTTACATCTTCCTGTTGAATTGAACCCTTAATCATGATATAGTGCTCCTCTTTGTCTCTCTTAACAGTTTTTGTGGTAAAGTTTATGTTGTCTGATATTAAGATGGCTACGCCTGCTCTTTTTTCTTTTCTGTTGACATGGTATATCTTTTTCCAGCCTTTCACTTTCAGTCTGTATGGATCTTTGTTGGAAAGATGTGTTTCTTGCAAGCAGCAAATAGATGGGTTTTGTTCCTTAACCCAATCCGCCAATCGGTGTCTTTTAACTGGACAGTTCAGGCCATTAACGTTCAATGTGACTAATGATAAGTGGTAACTTTGCCCTGCCATTTGCCAAAGATAAGTTCTAATATATGCTTTGAATTCCCTGTGATCTTTTGCTGTGAGGTTTCCTTCCTTTACCTTCTTTCATATTGATGACCGTGTTTCTGTGTGTAGCACATCTTTAAGTATCTTTTGCAGGGCTGGACAAGTGGCGACAAAGTCTTTCAATTTCTGTTTGCTGTGAAAGGTCTTTATTTCACCTTCATTCACAAATGATAGCTTTGCAGGATATAATATTCTGGGCTGGCAGTTTTTCTCTCTTAGCACCTGTGCTATGTCTCGCCATTCCCTCCTAGCTTGTAGTGTTTCTGATGAGAAGTCTGCTGTGAGTCTGATTGGAGATCCTCTGAGAGTAATCTGACATTTCTCTCTTGCACATTTTAGGATCTTTTCTTTAAGTTTCACTGTAGTGAGTTTAATTACAATGTGTCGTGGTGAGGATCTCTTTTGGTCATGTTTACTTGGGGTTCTATGAGCTTCCTGGTCTAGGATGTTTCTGTCCTTCTCCAGACCCAGAAAGTTCTCTGCTAGTATCTCACTAAAAAGGCCTTCTAATCCTTTCTCTCTCTCCATGCCTTCAGGAATTCCTAGAACCCGAATGTTGGTTTTTTAATAGTATCCTGTAGATTCCCAACAATATGTTTTAGATTTCTAATTTCCTCTTCTTTTCTTTGGTCTGACTGTATCCTTTGCTGTTCTCTGTCTTCTAAGTCCGAAATTCTCTCTTCTGCTTCACCCATTCTGTTTGTAAGGCTCTCTAATGTGTTTGTCATTTGATCTATTGAGCTCTTCATTTCATTTTGATTTCTCTTCACTATCACACTTTCCTGCTCTATTAGTTTCTGCGTTTCATTTTGATTCTTCCTTAAAATTTCATTTTCACGAGAGAGATTTTCAATCCTGTCCAATAAGGATTTCTGTAGTTCAAGGATTTGCTTTTGAAAACTTATAAATGTTCTTATCATAAATTTTTTGAAATCCGTATCTTGCATTTCTTCTATCTCATCATCTTCATAATCTTGGCTTGGGGTGTTTTGTTTATTTGGAGGCATCATAGTGTCATCGTTGATCTTGTTCCCTTGATTTCTGTGTTTATTGCTTGGCATGGTTAATTCTGTTTCCCTCACTGTGAGGTTTTTTTTTTTTTTAATTATACTATGTCCGTGTTAAGTGGACTGCCTGCTGTTGGAGGAGCCTTGGAGGCTTGAGATGGGTGTGGCCTGAGAGCTCTGCTTGGTTCTTCAGGGTTACAGGTGTGCAAAGGTGACACCCTCAGGTTATGCGTGGTAAATCTCTATTTATTTATTCATTTATTTATTTTATTTTATTTTATTTTATTTTATTTTTTTGTTCAGGAGGTAAGTAATACTGCAAGGCTGAGCAGAATGGATGGTATTTAGGTTCCGCTGGCTTCTACCCAAAGAGTCTGTGCAGGCTCCGTTTCTCCTGCGGACTCCCACTGGGTTGCCTAGGCTACTGAATTGTAGGCCTAACTCTCCCCTTTTATTATGTATATCCCAGCTCTTTGTCTCTTGCTGGCCTTTGCAAGGTTGGCGGAGAGTGGAACTTGTCTGTACCAGTATGCCCCCACCTTTTTATTTATTTATTTATTTATTTTTCCTTCTCTCCTGTAGTCTGTTGTACTTTCCCGCTTCAAAACCCGCGTCCCTCTAAAATTCTGTCTGCCATTTCCCCGCCAATGTCTCCGGTTACTGAGCTCACCTCCGCTTCCAGCACCGATGTGTGGACTCGGAGCCCTTGGCATCCCTCCTCTCCCCGCTGGTGTCTTTGTCACCGTCAATGCTTCTTTCAAAGTGGTTCTCAAAAATAACCTTTTCTATTTCCAATCATTAATACCCAATTTCAATCTCTTCATACTTTTCTCCTGATTGCTCCAATAGCTATCTTATTCTTTACTATTTTTTGCTATTTTTGAGTGATTTTATTAAACACCTTTACTGATTTATGAAACAATAATTTTTACAACAATAACAGTGCATATTTAAAATGTATCATTGGATGAGGTTTTTTTTTTTTTGACAGGCAGAGTTAGAGAGAGAGAGACAGACAGACAGACAGACAGAGAGAAGGTCTTGCTTTTTCCGTTGGTTTATCTCCCAAGTGGCCGCTATGGAAGGCGTGTTGCAGCCGGCGCACTGTGCTGATCTGAAGCCAGGAGCCAGATGTTTCCTCCTGGTCTCCCATGCAGGTGCAGGGCCCAAGCACTTGGGCCATCCTCCACTGCCCTCCCGGGCCACAGCAGAGAGCTGGACTGGAAGAGGAGCAACCAGGACAGAATCCAGCGCCCCAACCAGGACTAGAACTGGGGTGCCAGCAGCGCAGGAGGAAGATTAGCCTATTGAGCCACGGCACTGGCCATGGGTGAGTTTTGACGTACATATGCATTGACTGAGACAACTTGATCAAGATGTTGAACATTTCTTCACAGTCCACCATGAAAAGTTTCTCTGCATCCTTTGCAATCAATTCTTCTCTCCACTCCCTTAATCTCCAAGCACATAATGGTCTGCTTTCCGTCACTATACAAAAGTTTTCACTTTATATACTTTTATGTAAATAAGATGGCACAGTGTGTATTCAGAATAATGATTTCAGAATTTATCCATGTTATTACATGTATTTGATCATTTTGATTATTGAGTGATAGCCCCTTATATGGATATACCACATTTTGTTTATCCATTTACCTACCAATGGATGTACAAGTGTTCTATTTTGGAGTTATTACACATAAAACTGCTATGAACATTCATGTAGAAATCAATCATAAAGAAATTTCAGTCTAACATGTTTAAAAATTGAGGAGTAAACACATAATTGCATGACAGAAGAGACAGGAAAAAAAATCAAAGAGTATCCTTCATTGTCATTGGGATTACAGAGATCTAAATAACAAAGATGAGTCCCACAAATAAAATAACTTATAATCACACAAGACCAAGACCATTACAAGGAATATATGACAGTGGAAAAGATGAGGAAATGGATAAAAATCACAGGGTATGGGTTACAGGCTGGTCATTATAATATGAGTACAGTAATGATCACTTACCAGTGGAAGGAAAAGAAATAATTTGAAAAAGAAGAATATGTGTTATGTTTTCAGAATTATCCAAGCAACAAGGAAGCCTGCTCCAAGATACACCACTGTTAGAAGTGGAAATACAAACAGAAGGAAAGAGAACATAGTTTTATTGAACAGCTACATAAGTCAGACACAGAGCTTGGCATCTACATGTGTTCTCTTACCTGATCATCACTACAAACTTGTGCCAGTTATTATTGATTCCATTTTTGTAACAATTTAATGAATGCTTCGGATGTGCCAGGGATTGCACTAAGGTTTTGGCTCAGACCACCTCTTCAAACCTCACAGTTCTGTTGAATGTTAATGTTATCATATTTTACAGAAACAGAAACTGAGATTCAGAAGGTTAGATGACTTGTCTATGATCATGCATGTATTAACAATGAAACTGAGATCTCACAGCCCTGGGATCCTTCCTAGCCCATGATATTCCCACCAAACTAAATATATTTAAGGAAGAATGAGCTGTAGAAAGTATGATGAAACTGATCCAGGCAAGGTTTCTCATCCTGGAAAGGAGAGGCTCTAATGAGAAGTCACTAAAAATCCTTCTAGGAATACTTTTCTAAATAAGTTCAACAGACATTCAATCAATAAATGGTATAATGTGCAATCACATTAGCTAGAATATGCCAAGCTGCCCTGACCTGAGCTAGTCCAGGGCAGGAGGCAACCCATGATAGACAGCATTCACCCCCAGAGGCCAGAAAATAACCACAGGTCAGATAACTTACATCACTTCATCCCTCTGCACATGAGAAGAAATCATTGAATGAGCACATCTCAGCAATAAGACTTAAAATATCAATCTTTCTTGAGAAACATCAAGAGAGATGTTCACTGATGATTAGCATAAAATGGAGGCTCTTCCTAAAACTGAGATATGATTTTCCACAATTGGTTCCATGGCCACTATGTAGTGATCAAGTATCAGGTTGTGTCTGCCCTCAGAGAGGTTACCTAGCAGCAGAGGCAGACATTGAATGAATATAAAAGTTACAAAAGCTATACCCAGGAACAGTTATGGAGCATGGGAGCCTAACAAAAACTGGAGCCAAGGGCAGGTAACTCATCCACTAAGGCTTTCCTGGGGAAGTAACGTTTAAGATGAAAGCTGGAAGGCTACCAACGTGTGTGTGTGTGTGTGTGTGTGTGTGTGTGTGTGTGTGTGATGGGAAGTGGAGGTTGACAGTATAGAATATCCTTGGAGAAGGGAACAGCATATCAGTACATACACAGGAATTAAGGAGCTCAGAACATTCAAGAATTGAAAGAAAATTCATGGAACTAGAACAGAAAGAACAATGGAAGTGAAGTTGTGAGAGGTTGGAAAGGTAGGTAGAGTCATTCTGGTTTCTTTATCAAATTCATGGGCTTATTTAACAAGTCTGCTGTTGATAGACAGATTTGCTCTCAGTGTTCTGCCAAAACCCAGTTTAAGAGTGTGCAAGACAGAAGACCAGGCCAAACCATGAAATCCACCAAGGCTATGATGCCATCCTATTGGCTCCACAAGAAACAGCCCACCAGCCCTTTATCCTCAGAGGTGATATGGTTCTGCCACATGGCTATCGAAGCATTTTCTTCTGTGGTTAGTCACAGCATATCAGCATAGAGGCAAAAAGATTCTTTATGCTTTTTTGTAAGAAATATTTTTACACATTTTGGTAGAAATCTAAACATCCATTTGTTGGGTTTTCCACATTGGCCAAATATCCACCTCCTTAACCAGAAATGACATTGTAACTGATCAGCATAAGTTTCTTTGCTTCCAAAATCCAATCAATAGGATCCTTGCAGAAATTCAATGCATTCTCTAAAATAACTGTAACTGATAATATAATCTAACTTACTGATGGTAAATACACTTATGTTAAGCCCTCATAAGAATTTTACAGAATATCACTTAACAAATTCTGAACCAGAAGTCCTCTTCCCCAAGAAAAGCTGATGAAAATCTCAAGCTCAAAATCTTTCTTGCAACTCTGCCAAAAGTCTGAACACAAGTCTGAAAAATAAGTTGCCATGTCTAATGATTACAATTTCCATTCCACAGACAATTCCAGAAGCAGATGTGGCCCCAAAACATGTTTAGAATTTTTCTACAGTTTACTACATATCCATTACTAAACACTGAAAACAGTGAGCTCAAAACTGATATTGAATATCCAAACATTGAATGTATATAAATAAAATACCCAGAGTTTTCTAACTGAATTTTGTAATTTAACTTTGGTACCATTAGATGTATCCAAACATATGCAGAAATTCAGAAGAATGAGGTCAAGCCAGAAAGGGAAGCTGAGAACCAATGGTAGAAGAAGCTAAGCAGAGAAAGGATTCGGTTAATGTACAGGGTGAATATCCCTCGTGGCATGTTCCACTTCCTAAAACAGCGGGGTCAGCCTGGAGATGACCAATTTCCAGTAGAGCTCAGTGGAGGACAAATAAGATATTAAACTCTAATTTATGTAAACTGAACATGTAACTGTTGAAAAGCAAAACCTGTGCTTGGCTTATTTTAATTAACAATGTCCTCCAAGGTCATCCACGTTGTCACAAATGCCACAAAAATGTTTTCTTTTTTCTTTTTTCAATAAACTTCTTTTTAATTTAAGATCATTTTTATCCTTACCGAAAATCTGCAAAGATAGTTTCCATAAACTCCACACACACCTAGTTTCCCCTATTGTAAACTCCTTTATTTCCATGGTATATTTATCAAAACTAAGGAACCAACATTAGTATATTGCTATTAACTAATCTCCTCATTCTGTTCAGATTTCACTAGTTTTTCGCTAATGTTCTCTTTCTCTTTTTTCCAGAATTCCAACCATGATCCATATTACTTTTAGACAAGTCTAGATTTCCCCCATTTTAGGCTGAAAAGTATTACACTATGTATATATACCATGTTTTCTTTATGCATTTATCTGTTGATTGACACTTAGGTTGTTTCCATATCTCTCTTGGCTATTGTGATTAATATTGCAATGAACATTGGCTTTAGACAATTCATCAACATTCTGAGTTATTTTTTACTACTTTTAGATCTCAGTGGTATTTACAGTTTTTTTATTATTTTTTAAAGATTTATTTATTCATTCATTTGAAAAGCAGGTTTACAGAGAAAGGAGAGACAGAGATCTTCCATCCACTGATTACCTTGCTAAATGACCCCAACAGCTAGGCCTGAGCCAGGCTGAAGCCATGAGCCAGGAGCTTCTTCCTGGTTTCCCATGTGGGTGGCAGGGCCCCAAGCACTTGGGCCATCTTACACTGCTTTCCCAGCCATAATAGCAGGGAGCCAGATTAGAAGTGGAGCACCTGGGACATAAACCAGCACCCATTTGAGATGCTAGAGTCACAGGTAGAAGCTTTACCTGCTATAACACAACACTAGCCCCAACATTTTGAGGTCAATTCCTCTGTATATATATTCAGAACTGGAATTTTTGTGTCATCTAATAGCTCTATTTTTAGTTATTTGAGTAACCCCCATACATGATCTCATGTGTTTGTGGAATCTCAAAAGGTCAAACTCATAGAAATAGGAAGTAGAGCAGTGATTAGCAGAGGCTGGGGCGGATAGAGAATTGCAGAAGGATAACAAGGTATTCATTGAAGGGTTCAGTTGACCATTGGATATGAGGAATAAGATACTGAGATTATTGCACACCATGAGGACTATGGTTAATAAAAATGTCATGCATACTTCAAGATGGCTGAGAGTAACTTTTAGTGTCCAGAACAAAATATGTGAATTGATGCATATGTTAGCTATCTTCATTGAATCATTCATAATATATACATATACCAAGAATGTTGAGCTTGATAAATATATAAGATTATGATATATCTGGCCGGCGCCACGGCTCACTAGGCTAATCCTCCGCCTTGCGGCGCCGGCACATCGGGTTCTAGCCCCGGCTGGGGTGCCGATTCTGTCCCGGTTGCCCCTCTTCCAGGCCAGCTCTCTGCTGTGGCCCTCGAGTGCAGTGGAGGATGGCCCAAGTACTTGGGCCCTGCACCTCATGGGAGACCAGGATAAGTACCTGGCTCCTGCCATCGGATCAGCGCAGTGCGCCGGCCGCAGCAGCCATTGGAGGGTGAACCAATGGCAAAGGAAGACCTTTCTCTCTGTCTCTCTCTCTCACTGTCTAACTCTGCCTGTCAAAAAAAAAAAAAAAGATTATGATATATCAATTCAACTGTTCAGCTTCTGAAGATGACACATGGGGTGGTTAAGTAAAACACAAATGTGTATTTCAATTTGAATTTCAGATAATGATGATTTCAAATAAGTTTTTATTTGCAATATCAGCAAAGTTTTTGTTTTCTAAATTGTAGGAGACAATATTTTTATTTTTCTGCATGCCTGCTTGATAAGGGACTGAGAATGAAAGTTTGGCTGTGAGTTGCTGAGACAAGGAGAGAGAGATAATTGCTCAACTGAAACCTAGGAATATTCACACAAGCAAGGAAAAGCCAAGAATATGAACCACCGTTTGTGATGGAATGAGAAGGCCATGCCAAGGTGGCCACTGGCAAGCGAGTGTCAGTTACTCAGGAATGGCTTTGAAACTCACCTGGCAATGGAGCCTGCCTGGCAACAGGCTGTGATTGGATGGATTTGAAACTGCCTGGCAACAGGCTGTGATTGGTTGGGGCATAGACCGCCCCTTGACCAGATTGGCTGGTCTTGGCTATATAAGATGTTGTACCAACTGAAATAAACGAGTCTGCGGGCTGCTCGCCTCAAGCCTACTTTCACCCGACTCCCGGGGTCTGTGTGCTGACTCCGCGCCTCTTGCCCCCACCACACTGCTCCTCTCAGAAACGAATCCACTGCAACATTGTTGAGAAATCAACAGCAACAACTGTTCAATGATGGGGGACACAAGAATTGATATTTATGAAATGCTATGCCACTTTACTGATGTGTAAAATCATACTCCTATCCTCTACAAATTCATAGTGAAGATTTGGATTGCTCACTAATGAATGCTTTGGGGTAAGAGGAAGTAAATTCTTTCTGGAATGGATTCTTCCATGACACTTAAAGGTTCTGAGTGTTGCTTGAAGTCTCATAAGCAAGTCCACATCTATTGGTTTCAGACTCTAAACCAGCAGGTCTTCAAAACCTGCTGCATCGATATGAGCCCCAGCAGACATGACCCTGCTTGGGACTAGTAAAGGACAGCTCCCAGCAACTAGCAGCAGGGCTTGGACCCAGATTAGACTAACATCATTAACTTCCTACTCTGAAAAGGCTTCAATGATATCCTATCCACGAAAGACTAAAACAATCCCCATAGGAAGACTTTTTTATTATTGTTGTTGTTAAACATTGGACTAATGCCAGGTTACAAAATAAAATTTGGAAATATGATTCCATCCTGATGAATAACACCTGCAATAAACAGAATATTTTTCTAAATCACTCTCCCAATTCCATCACACATCAAATTGTTACTTGGCTAGGTGGAGGGGCTGGGGGATATTGTTGTTATTAAAACATCAAAGAAGGAGGTACCTTTCTCTGAAGGGAGGAGAGAACTTCCACTTTGGCTATGACCCTGTCTGAGTAAGATCGAAGTCAGCGAACTCAAAAGGCTTCCATAGCCTTGGCAACTCATGACTAGAGCCTAGGGAGATTACTGATGCCATAAACAAGAGTGTCAAACTGTTAAGTCAACAACAGAAGTCACTGTGCACTTACTCCCCATGTGGAATCTGTCCTTAATGTGTTGTCCAACATGAAGTAATGCTATAACTAGTACTGAAACAGTATTTTACACTTTGTGTTTCTTGTGAGTGCAAACTGATGAAATCTTTACTTCATATATACTAAATGGATCTTCTGTATATAAAGATAATTGAAAATGAATCTTGATGTGAACGGAATGGGAAAGGGAGTGGGAGATGGGAGGGGTGTGAGTGGGAGGGAAGTTATGGGGTGGAGCCATTGTAATCCATAAACTGTACTTTGGAAATTTATATTTATTAAATAAATTTTTAAAAAAGGAAAAGAAAAAAATTGTTTTATAAACAATGAAATCCGGTCATTTGCAACAAAATGGAGGAATTTGGAAAACATCATGCTGAGTGAATTAAGCCAGTCCCAAAGGGACAAATATCATATGTTCTCCCTGATCAGTGACAATTAACCAAGCACCAAAAAGGAAACCTGTTGAAGTGAAATGGACACTATGAAAACAGTGACTAGATCAGCCATTGTCCTGACTATTGATGTACAATTTAATACTTTATTTTTTTTTTGTTCTAGTTAATACTATTGGTTGATCTCTGCAGCTAAAACAAAATTATTCTTGGGTGTTTGGATTTAGCTGAAGAGTGATCCCTGTTGGATATAATGTGGGAATGAGAGAGAGAGGAGATGTACAATTTGGGACATGCACAGTCGGGCTTGCCCCAAATGGTGGAGTTAGAAATGTTCCAGGGGATTCCAATTCAATCCCATCAAGGTTGTATGTAGTAATGCCATTTCACTAGTCCAAGTGATCAGTTTCAGTTCACAATTGATCACACTGATAGGACTAAAAGTCAAAGGGATCATACAAACAAGACTAGTGTCTGCTAATACTAACTGATAGAAAGATCCAACATGGGAAGCGGGATACACAGCAGAATCATAGAATGGCAGATGTCCTAAACAGCACTCTGGCCTCAGAATCAGCCCTTAAGGCATTTGGATCTGGCTGAAGAGCCCATGAGAGTATTTCAGGCATGGAAAGCCAAGACACTCTGGAAAAAAAAAAAAAAAACTAAATGAAAGATCTCTGTGAGTGAGATCCCAGTACATTTCCACTGAGATCTGGTAGCAGACAGGGATGCCCACTCTCACCACTGCTATTCAATAGAGTTCTGAAAGTTTTAGCCAGAGCTATTAGGCAAGAAAAAGAAATTAAAGGGATACAAATTGGGAAGGAAGAACTCAAACTATCCCTCTTTGCAGATGATATGATTCTTTATTTAGGGGACCCAAAGAACTCTACTAAGAGACTATTGGAACTCATAGAAGATTTTGGCAAAGTAGCAAGGTATAAAATCAGTGCACAAAAATCAACAGCCTTTGTATACACAGGCAATACCACGGCTGAGGAAGAACTTCTAAGATCAATCCCATTCACAATAGCTACAAAAACAATCAAATACCTTGGAATAAACTTAACCAAGGACGTTAAAGATCTCTACGATGAGAATTACAAAACCTTAAAGAAAGAAATAGAATAGGATGCCATAAAATGGAAAAATCTTCCATGCTCATGGATTGGAAGAATCAATATCATCAAAATGTCCATTCTCCCAAAAGTAATTTATAGATTCAATGCAATACCAATCAAGATACCAAAGATATTCTTCTCAGATCTGGAAAAAATGATGCTGAAATTCATATGGAGGCACAAGAGACCTCGAATAGCTAAAGCAATCTTGTACAACAAAAACAAAGCCGGAGGCATCACAATACCAGATTTCAGGACATACTACAGGGCAGTTGTAATCAAAACAGCATGGTACTGGTACAGAAACGGACGGATAGACCAATGGAATAGAATTGAAACACCAGAAATCAATCCAAACATCTACAGCCAACTTATATTTGATCAAGGATCCAAAACCAATCCCTGGAGTAAGGACAGTCTATTCAATAAATGGTGCTGGGAAAATTGGATTTCCACGTGCAGAATCATGAAGTAAGACCCCTACCTTACACCTTACACAAAAATCCACTCAACATGTAGACTTAAATCTACGACCTGACACCATCAAATTATTAGAGAGCATTGGAAAAACCCTGCAAGATATTGGCACAGGCAATGACTTCTTGGAAAACACCCCAGAAGCACAGGCAGTCAAAGCCAAAATTGACATTTCGGATTGCATCAAATTGAGAAGTTTCTGTACTGCAAAAGAAACAGTCAGGAAAGTGAAGAGGCAACCGACAGAATGGGAAAATATATTTGCAGACTATGCAACTGATAAAGGGTTGATAACCAGAATCTACAAAGAGATCAAGAAACTCCACAACATCAAAACAAATAACCCACTTAAGAGATGGGCCAAGGACCTCAATAGACATTTTTCAAAAGAGGAAATCCAAATGGCCAACAGACACATGAAAAAATGTTCAAGATCACTAGCCATCAGGGAAATGCAAATCAAAACCACAATGAGGTTTCACCTCACCCCGGTTAGAATGGCTCACATGCAGAAATCTACCAACAACAGATGCTGGTGAGGATGTGGGGAAAAAGGGACACTAACCCACTGTTGGTGGGAATGCATATTGGTTAAGCCACTATGGACGTCAGTCTGGAGATCCCTCAGAAACCTGAATATAACCCTACCATTCAACCCAGCCATCCCACTCTTTGGAATTTACCCAAAGGAAATTAAATTGGCAAACAAACAAGCTGTCTGCACATTAATGTTTATTGCAGCTCAATTCACAATAGCTAAGACCTGGAACCAATCCAAATGCCCATCAACGGTAGACTAGATAAAGAAATTATGGGACATGTACTCTATCGAATACTATACAGCAGTCAAAAACAACGAAACCTGGTCATTTGCAACAAGATGGAGGAATTTGGAAAACATCATGCTGAGTGAATTAAGCCAGTCCCAAAGGGACAAATATCATATGTTCTCCCTGATCAGTGACAACTTACTGAGCACCAAAGGGGAAACTTGTTGAAGTGAAATGGACACTATGAGAAACAGTGACTTGATCAGCTCTTGTCCTGACGATTGATGTACAATGTAATACTTTATCCATTTTAGTATTTTTTTTTGTTCTAGTTCCATTGGTTGAACTCTGTAATTAACACACAATTGTTCTTAGGTGTTTTAATTTTAACTGAAAAATGATCCCTGTTAGGAATTTGGAAAACATTATGCTGAGTGAAATAAGCCAATCCCAAAGGGACAAATACCACTTGTTCTCCCTGACAGGTGACAACTAACTGAGCACCAAAAAGGAAACCTGTTAAAGTGAAATGAACACTATGAGAAATGGTGACTTGATCAGCCCTCACCCTGACTGTTGATGAGCAGCTTAATATGTTATCCCTCTTAGTATTTTTTTGTTTGTTCTACTTAATACTTTTGGTTGAATACTGTAATCAATACACAATTCTTCTTAAGTGCTGAAACTTAACTGAAAAGTGATTGCTGTTAAATATAAGAGTGGGAATAAGAGAGGGAAGAGATGTGCAATTCGGGACATGCTCAAGCTGACTTACCTCAAACGGTAGAGTTAGAAACATACCAGGGGATTCCAATTCAATCCCATCGAGGTGGCATGTACCAATACCATCTCACTAGTCCGAGTGATCAATTTCTGTTCACAATTGATCATAATGATAGGACTAAGAGTCAAAGGGATCACACAAACAAAATAGTGTCTCCAAATACTAGTGAGAGAATGATCCAACATGGGAAGTGAGATACACAGCAGACCCATAGAATGGCAGATGTCCCAAACAGCACTCTGGCCTCAGAATCAGCCCTTAAGGCATGCGGATCCAGCTGAAAAGCCCATGAGAGTATTTCAGGCATGGAAAGCCAAGACACTCTGGGGAAAAAAAAAAACTAAATGAAAGATCTCCGCAAGTGAGATCCCAGTGGAAAGAACGGGTCATCAAAGAAGGAGGTACCTTTCTCTGAAGGGAGGAGAGAACTTCCACTTTGACCATGGCCTTGTCTAAATATGATCAGTGTCGGTGAATTCAGGGGGCTTCCATAGCCTTGGCAGCTCATGACAAGAGCCTAGGGTGATTACTGACACCATAAACAAGAGTGTCAATTTGTTAAGTCAACAACAGGAGTCACTGTGCACTTACTCCTCATGTAGGATCTTTGTCCTTAGTGTGCTATACATTGAGATTTAATGCTATAACTAGTACTCAAACAGTATTTTTCATTTTGTGTTTCTGTGTGGGAGCAAACTGTTGAAATCTTTACTTAATGTATGCTAAACTGATCTTCTGTATATAAAGAGAATTGAAAATGAATCTTGATGTGAATGGAAGGGGAGAGGGAGCGGCAAAGGGGAGGGCTGCGGGTGGGAGGGAAGTTATGGGGGTGGGGAGCCATTGTAATCCATAAGCTGTACTTTGGAAATTTATATTCATTAAATAAAAGTTTAAAAAAAAGAATAACAAAAGCAAAAAAAAAAAAGAATTGGGCCATCAAAGAAGGAGGTACCTTTCTCTGAAGGAAGGAGAGAACTTCCACTTTAACTATGACCCTGTCTGAATAAGATCAAAGTCAGCGAACTCAAAGGCTTCCACAGCCTTGACAACTCATGACTAGAGCCTAGGGAGATTACTGACACCATAAACAAGAGTGTCAAATTGTTAAGTCAACAACAGGAGTCACTGTGCACTTACTCCTCATGTGGGATCTCTGTCCTTAATGTGTTGTCCAATGTGAAGTAATGCTTTAACTAGAACTGAAACAGTATTTTACACTGTTTCTGTGTGGGTGCAAACTGATGAAATCTTTACTTAATGTATACTAAATTGATCTTCTGTATATAAAGATAATTGAAAATGAATCTTGATGTGAATGGAATGGGAGAGGGGGTGGGAGATGGGAGGGGTGGGAGTCGGAGAGAAGTGATGTAAGCCATTGTAATCCATAAACTGTACTTTGGAAATTTATATTTATTAAATAAAAGTTTAAAAAAATTGTTTTGTATTATTGAGAGAGAATTGAAATACATGAACCTGCACGTGTCAGGCATCTTGCAGACTGCCACAGATGTGCAGGTGTAGATGTTTTGCTGATCCTTTGTTCTGGACATTGTGACTGTTCTTTGGTCTCAACTTTGGCTACACGTTACTATTACCTCAGTTGCTTTCTTAAAATCCCGACTCTCAGACTACACCCCACATCATTAAACCAAATTGTGTGAATAGAATCTAGGCATAATTTTTTTAAAGATTTTTTTATTTAAAAAAAATAAGATTTTATTTATTTGAAAGGTAGAAAGAGAAAGAGAGATCTTCCATCTGCTGTTCACTCCCCAAATGGCCACAATGGCCAGGGCTGCACCAGGCCAAAGCCAGGAGCCAATAGCTTCTTCCTGGTCTCCCACATGGGTACAGGGGCCAAAGCACTTGGGCCATATTCCACTACTTTCCCAGATGCATTAGCAAGGAGCTGCATCTGAAGTGGAGCAGCCAGGGATCTAACTGGCACCCATACAGAATTCCAGCACTGCAAACTGCAGCTTAATTAACTCCACAACAGTGCCAGCCCCCAAATTTTTTATTTTAATTTTTAAAAGGAATCTCATTATGCAATCAAAATTGACAATGTCTTATAGACTCTGGTTCTCCTCCATTCCCATATAAAAGTGACCCATTCTAGACAAGGAGTGAATAAAATCCACCATCCATTTTGAGCTTGAGGGCATTGCCCTTCTTGACTTAGACCAAGTCACCTTCCTCATTGCAATCCCAAGGTAAGGCAGATAAGGCAGCCACCAAACCTCCCCCCACACACACACCGCATACAAAGAAAAGTGGAGGGGTTGCATGAGGGAAGCTGAACAATCTGTCTTCTCTTTCAATGAAAGAGAGTCCTAGGAGGAGGGTCCTAGGAGGAGCGTCCTGGGCTAGCACCATGCTCCGCAGCCAGGCCCACATCTTAGATGGTTGTCTAAAACAACCACCACACGGTGTGGCACGTTTCCAGATGCCAGCCCACCCTGGGCTTCCAGAGAAATCGACTCATTCTGCACCCACCCCAACCCCCTGCCCTCAACACCCCTCTGTGGTGTGCAGAGTTGTTTTAAGGAGAACAACAGCCTTTACACACACACACACAGGAAACGAAAAATTCCAGGTAGACCAGCTGTTCGGAGACTGCGTTTTTCATGAAAGCTTCCCCTGAGATCAAGGAAGCTTAAACCAAGCTTGAAGGACTAAAGATTTCTGCCGCTGAAAGGTGCTAATTTATTGATGTTTGGTGGAGACTTTTTTTTGTGGGTAAACAATTTCATTCCTTATTTGCAATCTGATGCTTTTCCTGGCACTTTCCAAGGCTTGGGAAATAATTTAAAGGGATTCAACATATCAAAGACTAGTAAGGTTGAAAGCCTTGAAGAGAGATGAGACCTTGAAAAATGGCTTATTTGCCCTCCATGACTTCAGGCAGGATCTCATTTAAACTGTCTCAAACAGAAACAAATTCTAGATAGCTTGAAGAAAACCGGAAACCTCTTGAAACTGGAAATCTCTTGAGACCATCTGGAAGAAATTCCCACGGTGAAGATTTTGCCATCCCTGTGTTGTTTCTGGAGCAATAGCCAATGCCCAGACCTGATTCAGCATGACTTTGTGAAAGGAACAAATTCCTGTCATTGAGCAACCAGAGGTCTGTAATCACTGTGGAGGAGACTTCAAGCTTCATCCTTAGTGTGCATGAGAAAAAAATCTAAACAGAAATAATTCCGGAAACAGGAAAATAGGCTGGAAGTCTTCATCTGTAGGAGGAAAGCTCTTGGAGGAATCCGGGGAAGCCCCGATGGAGAGACCTGCTAATCAGAGAGCAGTATTTGTTGGACATGGGAGGATTCTCACATCAGTAAACTCAGTGTCCTGGATAAAGAACATCTAGTGTGATTGCTCATCCCTCAGTCAACTTTAGGATCGTGATACTGTGGACAGACCAGCACCTGTTTCATTGTAGAGAGGTCAACCAACTGTGGCGTTCCCATCAGAAAACTCATATTGGGAAGAAATGCAATAAAGAACCCTTTAGCATGCAAACTGAGCAAATAATTTGGCTTCTTGTCAAATGGTGTTACTTAATGGAGATTAAACACATAAGTTATAAAGTGCTGAAGGAAATGTTGAATGCACAAATGATGACAAGTAATACGAAACAAGCTAGCTTCAATAGATACATGCTCACATGTATGTATGTATGCATTAAGTGTTGCTGCACAATTGTGTTGTATTTGTCTTCCTAAACCAGAAAATACTATGTTGAATAAAAAAATGGGCCATTTTGCCTTTAGTAATACCAAGAACAAGAGATTTTTCCTAGAATATTCTATTTGATAGAATCTTATGAAAGTCAATATTCAAAAGAAACATATGGTGTGGGCATTTGGCCTTGTGGTTAAGATGCCTACATCAGAGCTGATGCCCAGCTCTGGCCCCTGACTCCAGCTTCCTGCTAATATAGACCCTGGGAGGCAGCAGTGATAGCTCAGATAATTGGGTTGCTGCCATCCAGGTGCAAGACCTGGATTGGCTTCACAAGTCCTAATTTTGGTCCCAGCCCGTTCCTAGCTGTTGTAGGTATTTAGAGAGAGAACTAGTGGCCAGGAGTTCTCTGCTTCTCTTTGCTTCAAATAAATAAATATAGGCAATTATTTTTTTTTCACATTCACAGATGTGTTTCTTTTTTTTTTATTTAATGAGTATAAATTTCCAAAGTACAGCTTATGGATTACAATAGCTTCCTCCCCCCCGTAACTTCCCTCCCACCCACAATGCTCCCCTCTCCCACTCCCTCTTCCCTTCCCCTTCACATCAAGATTAATTTTCAATTATCTTTATATACAGAAGATCAATTTAGCATATATTAAGTAAAGATTTCCACATTTTGCTCCCACACAGAAACACAAAGTGTAAAATACTATTTGAGTACTAGTTATAGCATTAATTAAACACCTAAGAGTAATTGTGTATTAATTACAGAGTTCAACCAATAGTTTTAAGTAGAATATAAATGCAACTTTTGTATTGTTGTGGCTTCCCCCCCCCAACCTCCCTCCCTCCCGTGGCCTTCCCCTCACTCACTCCCTCTCCCATCCCGCCCTTCATCACGTTTCATTTTCAATTACGTTCATATACTGAAGATCAACTTAGTATATACTAAGCAGGGATTTCAACAGGCTGCACTCACACAACCGCACAAGGTATAGGGTATTGTTCTACTAGTAGTGTTGTTTTTGATTTCATAGTTAAACACATTAAGGACAGAGATCCTACCTGGGGAGCATGAACTCAGTGACTCCCGTTGTTGATTTAACAATTGGCACTCTTATTTATGATGTCAGCAATCACCCGAGACTCTTGCTATGAGCTGTCTAGGCTATGGAAGCCCCTTGAGTTCACCAACTCTGAACTTGTTTAGTCAAGGCCATATCACAGTGGAGGTTCCTTCCTCCTTCAGAGAAAGGCGCCTCTCTCCTTGATGGCCTGATCCTTCTGCTGGGGTCTTGTTCACCAGGATCTTTCATTTAGATTGTTTTTTGCCACCGTGTCATGGCTTTCCATGAATAGGCAATTATTTTTAGGAAAGTTCTAATAGAAATATAATTTTCTGCCAGTCAAGGTCAAAGTTAAGACCTGCTGCTCTAGTGTCTTCTGCTTGAGGACTTAGCAGTGCCTGAGCTGACTATGAGTCAGTTGCTAACAGTGTTAAGCAACAATAGGATGATGGGCCAATCTACTGCCCATAATGTGCCTTGAGTCCTCACAGATGGGAAGGGTGAGACTAATAGGGAGAAACTCACGGACTCTGTATCCCATGCATTGGAAGGTCCTCTGTGCCATGACTTTGTGCTTGTAGGAACCAGAGTCCCACAGTCTGTCTCAAGTCATGAGGTTTTTCTGGGTGGATAATTAAGACAGTAAGAGAAGCATGAACACTATAGGAAGTTCCAAATTATGAAATGGTCCTACCAAATAGTAGCTGTTTGTTGAAATTTTGTCCCTAAGGTAATGTGGCCAATTCTCTGCAATGTGGCTTCTACTTTCTCAGTGGTAGTGCTATTTGCCAACCCCCATCCCCTCTGTACTGTATCTTTCTTCCATCTCACTCTCTCTGTTTACCCAAGACCATAGCTTCTTCTATCTTTCTAGGAACCCAACTGTCTTTTGTCTCTGGATCTTTTCAGAATTTGATGAGAATGCCCAGGCAAATCAAATTTTCTTATGGGCACTTAGGCTCCAGGAACCCTTAAAGCTCCCCACGAGGATTCCAAGGTGTGTGCAAGGCAGAGAACTACTGCCCCAAAGAAGAGTTAGTACAAGCAAAGCAACATGGATTTATGACAGCCTCAATTCAAAACAAAAACAATGCATGGAAATCCTATTGTCCTTGCATTTTTGCTTATATTCAGTGTCTTATTTCTCTTTTTACAGAGTATACAAGCATATATATATATATATATCTTAATATTTTAACTGTTTTCTTGTACGTGGGAGGAAGCAAAATTTGCTTTATTAAGTGATAGTCTCTAAGCAATGACTTCCATTAGTCAAGACATTGGTACTTTCTCATGAACCAAGACTGCCATCTAGTGGTGACTACCTCTGAATTGCAAATACAGAGTTCAACTTTTAACTCTTGGGGAAGTGACTGGTTAATTCCAACAACTACCTAAAACGAAATGCATCTGCTCACAAAAGGAGCTTTGCCAATTTCAAGCTGTGTGTGTAAATATCCCCAGGATAAATTATTTTTATTTTACTGAACTTATAAAGAAAAAACAACTTCTGGATTCTGTCAAGTATGTTTATTTTAGTGAATTCAGAGGTTTTAGGATTGATAAAAATAAACAGTTTTTATAAAATAGTTTACATACTCCCAAAGTGAAATGATTATTCATAAAATCAGCATATAGTGTGGGTTTAATGGTGACCACTGAAAATATCATATCCAAACTCTGAAAAGCTGTGGGTGTGAACTTATTTGGAAAAAGGGTCTCTGCCATTGTAATTCAGCTAAGGATCTTGAACCATATCCTGGTGATCCAGGCAGGACTTAAGTCCAGTGAAAAATCTGGAGGAGATACAGAAAAGGAGAGAAAGCACAGGGAAAAGGAAAAGACAGTCATATGGAGACAGCAGCAGAGACAGGAATTGATGCACCTATGAGGCCAGGGACACCTGAAACCAACAGAAGCTAGAAGAGCAAGGAAGGTATCTCCATGGAACCTCTAGAGAGAATGTGCCCCTGCTGACCCCTTGACACCTTGACTTCAGATTTCTGGCCTCCAGAACTTTGAGAGAATAAATTTCTGTTGTTTAAAGACATCTAGTTTGTGGTCATTTATTACAGCAGCCCTGGGAAACTAATATAATTTATTCTACCTCCATTTTCTTTTTTTTTTTTTGTCCTTTTTTCTCCTTCAGGAAAGAAAATAACATGCTTAGAAATGACCCAGGCATCTAAATTTCATATTTTTTATATATATATATATATACACACATACACACACACACACACATATAGAGAGAGAGAGAGAATGCACGTAAATTCATTAGTCTACAACAGTATAGGATACTATCCAATTAACAACATAAATACTTCACTGCTACTCACTGTCTCCAAAGGTAATTTGCATATCAAAAATTTCATTTCAAAAGTTTTTCACTAAAGATACCTAAATGGAAAGATTAGTCAACCAAAATTCCTCTTTCTAACATAGAACACAAAGCAACCAGAGTTTTGCCTAAATATGGATATCTGTAATCAGAAAAACTCAAATGTCAGGCCCTGTTGGGACAACATAGTAAACTCAACAGGAATGTTCATGAGCTGCCCTTCATGTGAGGTATTTGGAAGCTATGTGAACACTTCAAACAACAATGCCAATACAAGTGAATGGAGACATTAATAAAATTGTCATTTGGATCAGCAGATAATCTTGTTACTCACTATTTGGGAATTTGGGGGAAGGAACTATACAAGTAACCAAAGGCAGCAAATTCCCTTTAGAAAATGTGGTATCCACACATTGTGGCACAGGTTTGGTTCAACTGAATAATGCATGAAGATGTCTGTTTTAAATTACACACTGACTAAAGAGTCGACAAGGAATTGCTGAATAACAATTGGATGGCCACCAGAAGCCTCTATCTCATGTCTGCCTCTGTGAAGGTGGTTTTTCCCCTAGGTTACTGGGGATTCTGTATCATATGGGGCTGGAGAAACAAGCATGGATTCTGCAGTTTGCTCAGGAGACAGCTCTGTTAAATGTGAATTGATAGAATTCTGGAGCTGAATAGTCTAAAAACGGGACTCACTGAAAGCCACCTGTTACTCCAACACTGTCATGTGTCAAAGAGTTAGGTTCTGACTTTTCCTGGAATACATATATCCAAATATATCTACTTACAACTTTAAGGTACATGGTAAGCTCAAATGAACCTTTGGGCAGAGAGTGAATAACACACTAGGAGGGGAGAATAGTATCTTTGTTGAATTTATTTCATTATTTCTCATCTACTTTGTTTTCAAGATGTTTGGAATACATTGAGAAAGAAAGGACACTGGAGCTGGCACTGTGGCACAGCAGGTTAATGCCCTGGCCTGAAGCACAGGCATCTCATGTGGGCGCCAGTTAGAGACCCGGCTGCTCTCTGCTATGGCCTGGGAAAGCAGTAGAAGATGGCCTAGGTCCTTGGGCCCCTGCACCCTCGTGGGAGACCCAGAAGAAGTCCTGCCTCTCCTCTCTCTGTGTAACTCTGACTTTCAAACAAATAAATAAATCTTTAAAGAGAAAGAGAGAGAGAGAGAGAGAGAGAGAAACTCTGATAATGATGGCTTCCCATTATAAATCCTTGAAAAATAAAATTGACTTCCCCCTTAATAGAGGAGAAATTTGAAGTTTAAATTGGTTGAGAAGGTGGCCTGAAGATTCCACAGCCAAAATATAAGGTCCTTCTTGCCCAGAATTTGTGCTACTTCATGGCCTTTCTGACCAGCTGACCATGAGCTGTGGGCCTGCCTTTCCAGTTCCAAACCAGTCGGCTGCAAATTCATGAAGAGCAAGGACGTTGTCTTTCTGTCATTTCATCAGCAACACCTCACACGATGACCATGCACAATAAAGCACTCGGCGAGTATTGACTGGATGAGCAGGCAAGAGGTACACAAAAAGATGCACTTGGGGAAAAACACAACATCAAATATTCCACAAGTACTTGCCATTCGCATATGTAAGTATCTACCACAGACAAATATTCTAATCATAAAATATATTAAAATCTGGGGCCGGTGCCATGGCTTACTTGGTTAATCCTCCACCTGCAGCGCCAGCATCCCATATGGGTGCCAGGTTCTAGTCCCAGTTGCTCCTCTTCCAGCCCAACTGTCTGCTGTGGCCCGGGAGGGCAGTGGAGGATGGCCCAAGTGCTTGGGCACCTGCACCCACTAGGGAGACTGGGAAGAAGCTCCTGGCTCCTTGCTTCAGGCCGGCACAGCGCTGGCTGTAGCAGCCATTTGGGGAGTGAAACAATGGAAGAAGACCTTTCTCTCTGTCTCTCTCTCTTACTGTCTATAATTCTACCTGTCAAAATTTAAAAAAAAAATGCATTAAAATCTGTAAAATGCATGAAAAGCAGCCCAGTGTTCGATAAATGCAAACTATTTTCAGTGCATTTAGGACATACTTTCAGCAACTGAGAAGCTGATCAAGTAAGAAGTTTGCCTCAGGATTTGTAACATTCAGGATTGTGACCAAAATTAGTTATCCTAGTGATGTTGAAAGCTTTGTCTGTGTATGATGAAGATATTAGAAATCTGAATTAAGGAAATGATCAACAGTTTGACAGTTTAAAGGTTTGTTGATTATTCCCTTGGATGTGAAGATTAATATTGATGCACTAGTAAGCTTGAGCTAAGGGTTTAAGTTTTTCCTAGGTTCATTATTTTACCTATTTATA
Organism: Oryctolagus cuniculus; assembly: GCF_051225735.1. Taxonomy (NCBI): domain Eukaryota; kingdom Metazoa; phylum Chordata; class Mammalia; order Lagomorpha; family Leporidae; genus Oryctolagus; species Oryctolagus cuniculus. The sequence goes on along the minus strand of NC_142870.1, from coordinate 16,917,685 downwards.
TTTTGGGCTTATCCATAGTTTTTCTAGTTGCACCTAAGTATAACCTAAGGTCATTGGTTGATCCTTCTGACAATTTCTAGGACTAAAAATATGTCTTTCTCATAGTAGAGCTGAGGAGTTGGTAAACTGTCTTCAAGATTGACATATGCATGTTTAATGAGCATCTTACAGAAATCATCCACAATTATCTGCAAACATTAACTCTTCACCTACATCAATGGCCATCGTCATTGTTGAATGTACCTTGTACCCTTGTTCTTAAGGGACCAAGGAAGGTCAGGAGATGAGTGATGGTACCAGGCTAGGAAGTCAGCAAGAAAGAATCTATAAATGTAAGTTTTAAAAGACAAAAGTAGGAATGTAGAGGCTTAAAAATCCAATTCTGAATATTAAAGGGTAGGGGGAAAAACTTGAGTGAAAGCTAAAAGCTAAAAATAGACACAGGAGAATAGAACACAATTTCATCATAGCAAAGAAAACTGGCTAGTGTAAAATAGGTGATGATAGGTTGATAATAAAATGTTACTGCCTGTTGTTGGTCAAAAGTGAAAAAGAGAGAGAGAGAGAAAGTGGGAATTCTGTGATGTATGGGAGGAAAAGGAGCTACTGAAAGGCTAAACAGAGAACAGATGGTCCCCAATTTATGATAGTTCAACTTGCAATTTTTTGACATTACAATATGGTAAAAATAATACACACTCTGTAGAAATGGCACATTCCATTTTGAGTTTTGATCTTTTCCTAGGGGCCATCCTCTCTCGTGATACTTGGCGGCAGCAGCAACCACAGCTCCCAATCACCCTGCAACCGTGTAGTAAAACAACTCTATAGTGTGTTGTGTTACTGAACTAGGATGTGCAGTAGGTGAGGTGAATTCGATGCATTTTCAATTTGTGATGAGTATGTTGAGATGTCACCATATGGTAAGTGTAGGAGCAGCTGCACTTGGAACTGATATAATCAATCAAGATTTCTGGGGGAAGCATTTAGCCCTGCAGTTAAGATGTCACTTGGGAGAACCTCATCCCGGATCAAGCCTGGCTTTAAGATTTAACTCCATTCCGACTTCCAGCTTCCTGCTAAGGCACACCCTAGGAGGTTGCAGAGGAAGGCTCAACTATGAGTCCCACCTACCCTTGTGAGCAATTCAAATTGAGTTTCCCCCTCCTGGCTACAGCCTGGCCCAGCCTTGGTTGTTAAACATTTGGGGATTGAGTCAATGGATACAAGCAATCTCTCTCTCTCTCTCTTTCTCTCTCTCCCTCCCTCCCTCCCTCCTCCCTCCCTCCCTCCCTCCCTCTCTGTATCTTTCTCCTTCCCCTCCCCTCTCCTCTTCTTCCTTTACCTCCCTCTCCCTCTTCACTCCATCTCTTTTCCTTTCTCTTCCTCTGAAATTAAAAGAAAAGTCCATTGATTTCTATCCATATGGCTAAAATTAAAAGAAAAGTCCATTGATTTCTATCCATATGGCTAAAATTAAAAGAAAAGTCCATTGATTTCTATCCATATGGCTATTTGGTATTCTACCAAATACTCCTTGATTTCTGCCTGAAGCCTCCTCTTGGGCTTAATTTTTGCCGGAAAATCTGTCAGCAAAGCCAGTAATCCTGTCTTGCTGGAAGCCATCTCAAGCATCCCCAAACCATCCTGCTGTACCTGCTTGGAACTGCCTCTCCTTTGCTCATCAAGCAGTAGCCATCCACTGCCAGGGCTTCTCTGCACACACATCACAGAACGTCCCTGAATTTGTGAACCTCAGGTTGGGCTTTGGGTTGACTGTTGGGTGTTGGGTATTGTATTAGTCCATCTTTCACTACTGCAGTGTAATACTCTGAGATGAATGACTTTATAAGGTTTATCAGCTCACAGTTCCAGCGGTTCGAGGGCATGGCCTTGGTATCAGCTTGGCTCTAGTGAAAATCTCACGATGGATGGGATCAGAATGGTGGGATAATGTGCAAGAGGAAGAGTTTATGTCATCAGGCAGAAATTGGGAGCACAAATCAGGCATTTATAACTTAGCCTCATGAGAACCGACTCAGGGATCCCACAAGAACTGCTAATCCCTCCTGAGGTAAGAACTCCCAATGACCTAAAGATCTCCCCCTAGGTTTCTCTTCTTAAAAGTTTACCAACTCCCATTATCACCACAGCAGGGCCAAGCTTCCAAGTCCCCAAAACAATGGTTCGGGGACAAACCACTGGGGACACAATTTTTTATTGCCACATCAGATTATTCTTTTAATGATAGCATTTATAGTACATTGATGATAAACTACTTATATTTCTAAGTAATTTTAACATTTAGAAAGGTGAAGAACAATAAACTCACAAGCACAAATGTGCGTGCACACACACACACACATAGTGAGATAGTGTGGTATTATTTGCTCTTTGAAATATATAATTTTAGGCCATAGTTTAAAATCATTATCTCCATAACTCTTTTTTTTTTTTTTTTTTTTTTTTTTTTTTGACAGGCAGAGTGGACAGTGAGAGAGAGACAGAGAGAAAGGTCTTCCTTTTGCCGTTGGTTCACCCTCCAATGGCCGCCGCTGCAGCCGGCGCACCGCGCTGATCCGATGGCAGGAGCCAGGATCCAGGTGCTTTTCCTGGTCTCCCATGGGGTGCAGGGCCCAAGCACCTGGGCCATCCTCCACTGCACTCCCTGGCCATAGCAGAGAGCTGGCCTGGAAGAGGGGCAACCGGGACAGAATCCGGCGCCCCGACCGGGACTAGAACCCGGTGTGCCGGCGCCGCAAGGTGGAGGATTAGCCTATTGAGCCACGGCGCCGGCTCTATCTCCATAACTCTTAACCTGTTCTAGATTAAATCCAAAATAAGCAGAATATAAACAAAAGATCATTGAACTTTGGAGCTTTACATCTTTCACTTAGTAGCTTTTTGATATTGGACAATTTAAATTATCTGTGTTTCGGTTTCCGCATCTGTGAAATGGGGACAATACAACTATCCACTCCAGAGAACTGAGAGCAACACTGGATGCTATATGTTCACCAGTCACTCTGTGTTAGCCCATACTAATGACTAGATAAATTATACCAATTATTTATATTTATTTTTATTATCATTATTCTATTTGATAGCAATAAATTTTGAAATTCAGAACCTAAGTGGAAATTAAAACAAGAGGTATAGGGCCACCCACATTTTTTCCTTTTAATCCTCACCCTATACCTTTTGGGGCCCTAGGCAGGAAAAACAATGGCAGGGGTAGGGTTGTCAACCAACCCCCAGATTAAGAACAATAGTGACGGTGGTCAGAGAAGGAATCGTGCAGTAGAAGCTGTGGTAATATCTGACATAACTAATATTCTGTAGGTGGCTTTGTGCCATAGGCTGTGTTAAAATTCTAACTGTCCACTGCATCTCTCATTGCTCCTACTTTGAAAGCTAGAGATGTGACTGATCTTGGAGATGTCACAGCTCCAGCAAGAAGCATCCCTGTCCATCACCCGGTAAAATTTGAGATGGCTGTGCTTTCCTGAAGATCCTTCAAGATGCTCTGACTGCCTGATAGAACCCTAATTTGAGTGCTGTCCTAAGATTATACATAAACACACAGCTGGTAGGAGTCAAAATGTATGATACACTCCATGAAAATGTCCAGTTTTCACAGCCACTCCCTAGGCTTGGAGTTGGGAAAGATGACGTGGTCAAGAACTTGCCTTCTAAAACTCAGACATTTTAGACTCAGAGAACCTTTGCTTTTATCTCTTTCTGCATTGACCTCCCTTAACCATCACCTCATTCATAACGCTGTAGACAACCTCACAGATTCATAGACTTTGAAAAACTGTGGTAGCCACTAAACTCGGTTTCTTCATATAAAACAGTAATTCTAAACCCCCTGCAGTATTTTGACAACTAAATAAGTATTTAATTCTTGAAGGTTTGGAAAGTCCTGTGAAATTTGAAAGACTGCTCCTTATGTGAATATAAAATATTATTTGTTCACCTTTAAATCCTCTGACTATATCTCTATTGAGCACTATCTTTATACGTTGTTTGTGATCAAGTATAAAGCTGGGTATGACAAAATTTTGAATATTTTATGATTTATTTTTATGTGATTCAAGGAGGAAAATGTCCAGCTTCAAGGAAACAGCTGGATGCCCACTTTTTGATTTCTCTAAGTAATAGCATTTTCCAAGAACACTTGAGTCTTTTGGTGTACATTCAGAGACTTACATGATAGCTTTGCCAATCTTGTTTTAGCATATGCTGTGACAGTTCATGTGCGATTGTACTTTCCAAGACAGCAAAACTCCTATGGTGGTATCCATTGGCCCAGACCTACAATTGATTGGAAGATCAAAACAGGGTCACCAAGTCTGAATTATTTGCCTCTTGCCTCCAAGTAGGCTCCTTTGTTTTAAAGCAATGATGTTTATATAAACACCAGAGTGAGCCATCTTATTCTGACATACGTGTGAAATTCTCAAACTACACAACTTGGACTGCTTAGTGTTGTGACAGAACAACTAACCCAACCACTGAAAAGTTCAGTTAAAAGCAAAGACTTAATGTAATATTTTTCTATTTTAACATAATGCAAGCAAGGAAAGAACACATAAGTTCTGTTCAGGATACACTCAGTCCCTCCCCTGTGTGTATCCTGATTTGACTGATCCTGCTCTGTGCCTCTACATTGAAACTCTAAACCCTGTTTATTCACAGCCATAAAGAAGTCTCCAAAACACATGGAAAATACATTTGATGAAAAAAGTTGTGCATGTATTTCAAAAAATTACACCAAAATAAACTCATATTCTAATTCTATTTACCAAAAACTTTTTGAAGTACCTCGTGTGTGTGTGTGTGGATGGATGGATGAATGGATAGATAGATTGGTTGATTGATTCATATATGTGTATTAAAGGATTCTGAGGCCTCTAAAGATTTGAAAAGTGCTAAATAATCCCTGTATTTAAAAAAATAGAGTATTATTGTCAATTTCTGGGTAAATTTTCTTTTAGAAAAGTCCAGTTTTCAATGCCTTCAAATTCATGCTGTTTGCTAACTATCTCATGCTTTAAAAGTATAAAAAAAAAAAAAAAAAAAAAAAAAAAAAAAAAAGAATAAATAGGTATCCTAAGTAAAATGAACTGTGGCTCTTTATTGACTAACCTTTCACTCACCTCATATAGACTCTCTCCCAGTAAAAATAAGGCAACACAATGAGAAGAATAGACACAAAGGGTATATAGAAATATGTGTAGAGCAGACAGATACGTGTGCCAGATTAGGAACAGTTGCCAGGAGAAAAAAAAAAAGGGAGGCACCAGCCCCATACTAGTGCCCAAGGCAAATTCTGGCAGCAATACCCTACACACAGGATGTACTCTCTAGACATGCATGAATTACTCACACAGAAGAACATGATACTAAGAAGGAAATGTAAGGTTTAAAAAAAAAAAAGGAAACATAAGGTTAAAAAAAAACTAATCGTAGTTTTCACCTAGTTCCCTCAGTATTATCCAGAGAAACATAATAAATAGGCTCTATATTTAGATGGAGAAGCAAAAGAGCAGGTGGAGAGGGAGGCAGATTTACTTTAAGAAAGGACTTGAAGGCTGGAGCTGCGGCTCACTGGGCTAATCCTCCGCCTTGCGGCGCTGGCACACCAGGTTCTAGTCCCGGTCGGGGCGCCGGATTCTGTCCCGGTTGCCCCTCTTCCAGGCCAGCTCTCTGCTGTGGCCCGGGAGTGCAGTGGAGGATGGCCCAAGTCCTTGGGCCCTGCACCCCATGGGAGACCAGGAGAAGCACCTGGCTCCTGCCTTCTGATCAGCGCAGTGTGCTGACCGCAGTGCGCCAACTGTGACAGCCATTGGAGGGTGAACCAACAGCAAAAGGAAGACCTTTCTCTCTGCTCTCTCTCTCACTGTCCACTCTGCCTGTCAAAAAAAAATTTTAAAAAAAAAGAAAGGACTTGAGCAGTTGTGGGGGGCTGGCATTTCTGAAATACATAGGCAAGCCAGCAAGAGGGATATCCAGGTCACAGTTGATGTGACAGCCTTGAGTCCCAAATCCATAGGACAGGATAGGCTGACTGGAAACTCCAGCAGGATTTCTTGAAGCAGCAGTGGATCTGCTCTAGCAAAACTGAGACTTTGGTCTTAAGACCTTCAACTGATTGGGTGAGGTCCTCCCCCCACCCCACCCCACCCCCTGTTATGGAGAGTGATCTGCTTTACTGAAAATCAACTAATTGTAAAAGTCAATTAAATCTAAAAAATATCTTCACAGCAATATCTAGACTCATGTTCAAGCAAGGAACTCAACAGCATAACCTAGCCAAGGTGAAAAGGCCTGTTCACAATCTCACTCCATTCTCTTTTCTACTTTCTACTACTGCAAGTCAGCTTCTATCACAAATACCCTTGGCACAAAACTGTTTACACTTGACTTTTATGTCCTTATTGAAACTATCATAAAGTTAAGATGACAGATTGCCTTTGCTGACACGTATTTTCTCTCTTGTGAGATGTTGTTGTGGGTCAGAGTCGATCTCAGTAGCTAAAGCATATGATACCAGCACATGAAGAGATACAACAGAAAAAAAAAAAGAGAGAGAGAGAGAGAGAGAAACAGGGGGCCAGCGCTGTGGCTCAGTGGGTTAAAGCCCTGGTATGCAGTGTTAGCACCCCATATGGGCACTGGTTTGAGGCCTGGCTGCTCCACTTATGATCCAGGTCTCTGCTATGGCCTGGGAAAGCAGCCCAAGTCCTTGGGCCCCTGCACCCACATGGGAAACCCAGAAGAAGCTCCTGGCTCCCGGCTTCAGATCAGCACAGCTCCGGCCATTGCACCCATTTGGGGAGTGAACCAGCAGATGGAAGATCTTCTCTCTCTCTCTCTGCCTCTGCCTCTCTGTAACTGCTTTTCAAATGAATAAATAAATATTAAAAAAAAGAGAGAAATCAAAGTCTCTAAATAAATCCACCTCCTTGCAGGTAGTCACCATATGATCCAGATGGCGTATCAAACCAATGAACGGAAAGGTCCTATTGAATTAATGGTTTCAGAAAAACTAGGCAGACAATTAGAAAGATTAAAATAAGATAAATTTAAAAAGCAGAAGGCTGGCATTGTGGCTCAACATGTTAAGCCCATATCAGAGCTGGGCTCGAGTACCAGCTGCTCCACTTCCAATCCAGCTCCCTGCTATGGCCTGGGAAAGCAGCCAAAGATGACCCAAGTGCTTTGAGCTGAAGGAGTCTGCGACTATTACAATTCTTTTTCTCCATCAGGTTCATGTCTCTCATCCATGAAGAATAGAGAAGGAAGAATGGACATCCAAGTGTGTAAAACTGAAGTAGTTTATTGAAATAAGTTAGAGAAAGCAAAAGTGAAAAACTTCCAGTTGCGCCAAAAGGGGTCCCTGGAGTGGAGAGCCATTGAGAGCTGATTATCCAGGGGTTTTCATAGGCTGTAAAAGGGGAGCTCTCATTATTGGCCCAGGAGAGGGATACATTTTATTGGTTAATTGGGTGAAAGTTCCAATCAAACTTGATAGACACAACAGAAAACACATGAAAAGTTCCCCCAAGATGCATAAAATTCTCAGTACCTAGATCAGTTACAGCAGCACACAAAAACCTTGATTAAAAGGACTAGCACATAACACCAACATCTTTCACAGAACTCAGCTGCTTGACTTTCCTCAGCTCCCTGAAACTCCAGATGGTGGGGAGGGACTCATTGTCCTGATCTACCTAGCCAGCAGTCTCTCTTTTTTGGGCCCTGCTGCCCACATGGAAGACTCTGATGGAGTTCCAGGCTCCTGGTTTTGGCCTGGCCTACCCTCAACCATTGCAGCCATTTGAGGATTGAACCAGCGGAAGGAAGAGCTGTCTCTCCCTCTCTCTGACATTTAAATAAATAGACACATATTTAAAAAAAATAAAATTGGATCCATAATTCACATTTTTTAAGTGAGACAAATTACAAATGGGCCAAAGACCCTTAAGGCATACGGATCCGGCTAAAAAGCCCATGAGAGTATTTCAGGCATTCTGGCAAAAAAAAAAAAAAAAAAAAAAACCCTAAATGAAAGATCTCCGCAAGTGAGATCCCAGTGGAAAAAACAAGTCATCAGAGAAGGAGGTACCTTTCTCTGCAGGGAGGAGAGAACTTCCACTCTTACTACGACCTTGTCTAAATATGATCAGAGTCGGTGAACTCAAAAGGCTTCCATAGCCTTGGAAACTCATGACAAGAGCCTACGGTGATTACTGATGCCATAAACAAGAGTGTCAATTTGTTAAGTCAACAACAGGAGTCACTGTGCACTTACTTCTCATGTAGGATCTCTGTCCTTAATGTGCTGTACAGTGTGATTTAATGCTATAACTAGTACTCAAACAGTATTTTTCACTTTGTGTTTCTATGTGGGTGCAAACTGTTGAAATCTTTACTTAATATAAGCTAAACTGATCTTCTGTATATAAAGAGAATTGAAAATGAATCTTGATGTGAATGGAAGGGGAGAGGGAGCGGCAAAGGGGAGGGCTGCGGGTGGGAGGGAAGTTATGGGGTGGGGGGGGGGAAGTCATTGTAATCCATAAGCTGTACTTTGGAAATTTATATTCATTAAATAAAAGTCAGGCCGGCGCAGCGGCTCACTAGGCTAATCCTCCACCTAGCGGCGCCGGCACACCGGGTTCTAGTCCCGGTCGGGGCGCCGGATTCTGTCCCGGTTGCCCCTCTTCCAGGCCAGCTCTCTGCTGTGGCCAGGGAGTGCAGTGGAGGATGGCCCAGGTGCTTGGGCCCTGCACCCCATGGGAGACCAGGAAAAGCACCTGGCTCCTGGCTCCTGCCATCGGATCAGCCTGCTGCGCCGGCCGCAGCGCACCCGCCGTGGCGGCCATTGGAGGGTGAACCAACGGCAAAGGAAGACCTTTCTGTCTGTCTCTCTCTCTCACTGTCCACTCTGCCTGTCAAAAAAAAAATAAAAATAAAAAAAATAAATAAATAAATAAAAAATAAATAAAAGTCAGAAAAAAAAAACACAAATGGGCCAAAGATTTTTATAGTTAAAAAATTAAATCACAAATGTCCTCTTTTAAACAGAGAAGAACCCTTTGTTTCAAAACTCTTATGACTGTCCTGGTGAGATTCAAGCCTGTGGTGGCTGTTCTTTGCAGCACTGGGCATTTATCTCTGCATTCTCTCCCAGCTAAGTGTATTCTACCTTCCCAAGGAAGATTCGATGGACATGGACATAAGCTCCCTCAGGCCCTAGAACTATCTTTTTGATTGTGAACTACAGGCTAACAGATTATCACTTGAAAGTGGACCATGTTGAAATGAGCACCAGTCATCTTAAGAATGGTCAGTCTAGATATTGGTGCAAAGGATGAACTGCACATTGTTGGAGCAGAGGCAATGAATCATGAGGGAGGGCCAACTACAGCAAAACTGTCAACTTTGAAAATGTATGTACAATCAACTGTTTCCCTTGGGGGCTCAGAAATAACATTGCCTAAAGTCTTCAGTTTGAAATGTGGTTCAGGGCCTATGCAAAATAGTGGGCAGCACTTAGTAGCTATGGAGGAAGATGCCAAGTCAGAAGATGAAAAGGGAGATGTGAAGCTATTAGTATATCTGGAAAGTGACCTACTCCTGAAGGTGGCAGCAAGTTGCCACAGAAAAAAATAAAACTTCCTGTTGGGGAAGATGACAAAGAAGATGATAATGATCATAATGAAGATGATGACGATGAAGATTTTGGTGATGAAGAAACTGAAGAAAAAACTCCAGTAAAGAAATCTATATGAGATACCCCAGCCAAAAATGCACAAAAATCAAACCAGAATGAAAAAGACAAAATCATAACCAAGATCAAAAAGTTAAAAGTTCCAAAACACCAAAGGGACTTAGTCCTATAGATATTAAAGCAAAAATAGAAGCAGTCTTGGGCTCTAGTGGTAAATTAACCTCAAAGAGTGAGAGAGGAAAATGAGCAAAATATTGACCATAATGAGTATCACCACCAATCCACACCGAAGTCTTCTGTTTTAGTCTCCGTACTCCTTCCTGATTTGTCATCCACACCCCCTCCCAGACTGGAAGCAATTTCTTGACTAAAGCACTTTCCTTTCCCTTGCTGTGATTCAGTGAACATGTCACATTGCTCTCTATTACACATGCCTATGCCTCGTCTCTTTAACCACATTTTAATCATCTTCGTATCTCCTTAGCTGCTTAAGAAATGTTTCAATGATAAATAAAAGTCTTGTGACATTCAAGATTGCAACAGCAGAGCATTAAGATAATAATGGGTCCCCTTGTAAGCATGGGCTTCCATGACTGCCCCAGTCACCCACCCATGCGGTTGGCCCTGGAATTACTGGATTCCAATGCATCCAATTCAAAATCTGGGAGTAATAAAGAACTCCCTTTGTAATTTTGGGCCGGAGATGATCTTCTTACTTCAATTTAAAATCAATAAATTGGGCTAGATGCTGTAGTATAGCCAGTAAAGCTGCCACCTGCAGCACCAGCATCCCATATGGAGGCCAGTTAAAGTCCTGACTGCTCCACTTCTGATCCAGCTCCCTGCTAATGGCCTGGGAAAGCAGAGAAGGATGGCCCAAGTTCTCGGGCCCCTGAATCCACATGGGAGACCCAGAGGAAGCTCCTGGCTCCTGGCCTTGGATCAGCCCAGCTCTGGCAGTTGCAGCCATTTGAGGAGTGAACTAGAAGATGGAAGATCTCTTTCTCCCTTGCTTTGTCTGTAACTCTGCCTTTCAAATAAATAAATATATCTTTTTAAAAATCAATAAACTATATAAGGAAAAATTTGATGACATAAAACTTCTGCACAAATCTCAAAAGCAAATCGAAGGAAAATGAGTAAAAAATGTGAAACATATTTAAAAAGGCTAATCTCCCTTACACAAAAAGATCACCAAGAAATCAATTAGGAAAAGACCAAAACAATATGGATAAATTATACAAAGAGATAGTACAGAAAAAGAGTGTTATATTAGGTTGTTTCATTTGAAATTGTAGCCTTTGTATGTCAAAAATGTATGAAAACTGGGAATTTCATATGATTCAAATTAATTGTTATTAAAGATGTGAACCAATGTTCAACTCCACTCATAATAGAAGAAACACAAATCAGAACATCACTATTGGATTAGCAAACCAAAAACCAAGAAGTTTTGAAACACATTGGTGAGGTTAAGGGAAACTGAGGAGCTCACACATCACACATTGGTATAAATTAATCTATCTTAGAGGCCAATTTGACACACCTATTGAAATTAAACATATATATAATTTTGAAATATTAGATGGAAAATTTAAGCATAGAATAGTGTGTGTTGGCCAGCACCGTGGCTCACTAGGCTAATCCTCTGCCTGCAGTGCCTGCACCCCAGGTTCTAGTCCCAGTTGGGGCACCGGATTCTGTCTCACTTGCTCCTCTTCCAGTCCAGCTCTCTGCTGTTGCCCAGGAGTGCAGTGGAGGATAGCCCAGGTCCTTGGGCCCTGCACCCGCATGGGAGACCAAGAGGAAGCACCTGGCTCCTGGCTTTGGATTGGCACAGCACGGCGGGTGCAGCACGCTGGCCTTAGCAGCCACTTGGGGGGCAAACCAACAGAAAAAGGAAGACCTCTCTCTCTCTCTCTCTCTCTCTCATTGTTTAACTCTATCTGTCAAAAAAAAGAATAGTGTGTGTTGTTACATCTTGCATAAAATAAAAAGAAGAGAAATAAGATTCTACAAGTATATCTACAAGTATATTTCTTTTGTAGGCTTAAAGAAACTTTGGAAGATTATAACACAAGAAATTATAACACCAGAGGGAAGGTATTAGAAATAGGGAGCAGAGAATTAAAAAGAAAAATCTTCTTACCAACTGCTTAATAATTTTAGCATTTTGAAGCAGGGGAATATATTGCCTATTCAAAAAAACCTTAATTTAAATAAATTAGTCTTGGGACTGATTTAAAAAGACTATGTAGTAGATATCTATTTGTATCATCTATGCCTAGGGTTACTATTTTTTTAACATTTATTTAATAAAAATAAATTTCCAAAGTAGAACTTTTGGATTATAGCGGCTTTTCCCCCCATAACCACCCTCCCACCAGCAACCATCCCATCCCCCCTCCCTGTCCCATCCCATTCTTCATCAAGATTCATTTTCAATTATCTTTATATACAGAAGATTGATTTAGTATATACTAAGTAAAGATTTCAACAGACTGCACCCACACAGAAACAAAAAGTATAAAGTACTGTTTGAGTACTAGTTATACCATTAATTCACATAGTACAATACATTAAGGACAGAGATCCTACATGGGGAGTAAGTGCACAGTGACTCCTGTTGTTGATTTAACAATTGACACTCTTAATTGTGAAGTCAGTAATCACCCTACGCTCTTGTCATGAGTTGCCAAGGCTATGGAAGCCTTCTGATTTCACCAACTCTGATCTTATTTAGACAAGGCCATGGTCAAAGTGGAAGTTCTCTCCTCCCTTCAGAGAAAGGGACCTCCTTCTTTGACGGCTCCTTCTTTCCACTGGGATCTCACTCACAGAGAGCTTTCATTTAGACTTTTTTTTTTTGCCAGAGTGTCTTGGCTTTCCATGCCTGAAATACTGTCATGGGCTCTTCAGCAAGATCCAATTGCCTTAAGGGCTGATTCTGAGGCCAGAGTGCTGTTTAGGACATCTGCCATTCTAAGAGTCTGCTGTGTATCCTGCTTCCCATGTTGGATCATTCTCTCCTTTTTAATTATATCAATTAGTATTAGCAGACACTAGTCTTGTTTATGTGATCCCTTTGACACTTAATCCTATCATTATGATCAATTGTGAACTGAAACTGATCACTTTGACTAGTGAGATGGCATTGGTACATGTAGGGCTATCTATCTGTAGGGCCTAGTGAAAATGAAAATACAGGGCCTTGTGTGAAAAAATTCTTACAACTTTCATAGCGGTGACAGAAGAGCATTAACATAATCATGTGGTACCTTCTAAGTATGTGCTTCCATGGGACTTCCCAAGTCATGCACCCAAGAAGTTGCTCCTGAAGGTACACATGACCGGCCTCATCAATATGCCCATTTCAAAATACCAATGTAGCTCCACAACAGAAAATAGCTTGTTTCCCAGAAGGTCTCAGAAACAGAAGTCTGAAAATTTTATTTCCTTCATTTTCTCATGTTCCATATTATTTTCTAAACAACTCATCTGAATATATATATTGACAGTAACTCAATGGGACTGGCATACATATCCTTAAATCTCAGGCTTTGGAACAAAATTGTCTTGGATCACAAGTTTATCATCATCCAAAATGATAGAAGTTTTAGCATTATGGTACAGAGGGTTAAGCCACTGCTTGGGACACCTGCATCCACATTGGAGTGCTAGTTGAAGTCCCGGCTATTCTACTTCCATCGAGCTATCAGCTTATGTGCCTGGGAGGCAGTAGGTGGTGGCTCTAGTAATTGAGTTCCTCCCTGCCGTGTGGGGGACTCAGGCAGAGTTCCTGGCTTCTGGCTTTGGCCTGACCCATCCTAAATATTCCAGCCATTTGAGGAGTGACGCAACAGATGGAAGATCTTTCCCTTTCTCTGTCTCTTTCACTCTTTGTGTCATTGTTTTTCAAATAAATGAATAAATCTTTTACAGTTATATAATTTTTATAAATGGTATTTGTATACATCACCAGATTTTTCAAAGTAATAAAAAAGTTTTTATTGTACTGCATTCAACCAAGTTGTGAAACCCAAATAAGTCCTGGAGACTAATGTGATCCAATTTCAGTCTAGTGCTGCAATCAAAGAATCATAGTTTGGCAGCCAAAAAAATAATAGAGAGAACTTGCAAGGTTTTCGTTCAGCCTCTTACAGAAAGAGACACATCCTTAGCCAAAGAAAGAAACACATCCTTAATGCCCAGGAAAACATCTTCAAAATTATCTCTCATCACTGCCTCTCTCAGATGCCTCTACTCAGCTGCTTCTCAAAATTCTCTTCTTTCCCATCACTCCTCATTCCCACCTACATAGGTTTTCCTTTCCCTACCCCATTCTTCCTATCTCCATCACTATATCTTCTTCTCATATGGTCACATGTGAATCATTCATCTGCATTTCTTGGGGACCCTGGTTATGGAGGAATGGGAGTTACAGAGCAAGACCAGAATTGTCTTTCATGAGCATGAAATTATGCATACTCATAAGCCATAATTTTTGCCCTTGATAAAATTGTCACTGCCAATATTGTGCTGTTAACAGAAGTTCTCCCAAAATGAACACAGTGTATTCCTTAGGAAAAAATCAAAACTGAAAATTGTTTTGGAATCAAGTAATGAAGAACAAGTGTTCTAAAGAATGAAGTCAACATTTTAAATGATCTTGTTAAATTAGCATGTGGTATTTATTAGCTTTGTCTCCAAAAGATAAATGCTATCTTCTCATAAGCAAGCTTTGTTTTTTGCCATGTCTTCTAGAATCAGGAGGCACAGGCAAATTTACTTGATTTTGCAATTCAGACCAGACCAAGAATTACCATATGGTACATTTGTACCACATAAGTTTAGTTAATGGTGTTCCATTAAAAAGAAAGAATAGGAAAAAGTGCAAAATAAAACATGAACATTTTGTAATTCAAAACAAAGATAAGGACAGCTAGTTTTTTTCCAGCTGTTAACAGAAAGATTCCAGTGCTCTTCATTGCAATGCTACATAATAATTTTCATTGTTCCTCACTTGCAGAAGCAAGAAAGCTGAAGCATCAAGAACTGAACAATTTCTCAGGGCATTTAAATGATGTAGAACAAAGGTAAATGTTCATTCTCAACTAAGTTGACTTCTAAGCCTATTTTATTACTGTTCCATGCTGCGGACCAATGAAATCCTATTTGTGTTTCCGAATTCTGAGCTTGAATAATAACTCTAATGCCAAGTTCACAACAGTGCTAGCTCCCTTCTACATTTTTCCTTCCCACCACCTGCCCATAAAACCCAGTATCATTTAGGTTCCCGAATTACATTATTAGCTATTACATGACAAAATTTAGCTTACTACCTTGCATAAAAAGATAAACTAATGAGCATGAGCTTTTCCTAATTGCCTTCAACCGTATCAACTTGTCAGGAACCTGGAGGCTGCCATCAACTAAGTTGCTTCTCAAACAATGCAACCTCAGGGGCCTGTGCTTAGGTGTAGCAGGCTAAGCCTCCACCTGTGGCACTGGCATCCCATTTGGGCGCTGGTTCATGTCCCAGCTGCTCCTCTTCCAATCCAACTCTCTACGTATGCCCTGGGAAAGCAGTGGAAGATGGCCCAAGTGCTTGGACTCCTGCACCCACATGGGAGACCCGGAAGTAGCTTCTGGCTCCTGGTTTCCAATTGGCCCAGCTCCAGCCATTGTGGCCATTTGGGGAATGAACAAGCAGATGGAAGACCTTTCTCTCTCTCTCTACATCTTAAATAAATGAATAAAATCTCTTTATCTTAATATACAGAAGATCACATTTTTAATCGAAAATGAATCTTGATGTGAATGGAAGGGGAGAGGGAGTGGGAAAGGGGAGGGTTGTGGGTGGGAGGGACGGTATGGGGGGGAAGCCATTGTAATCCATAAGTCGTACTTTGGAAATTTATATTCATTAAATAAAAGTTAAAAAAAATGCAGTACCAGTCTCAGAGTCCCCACATCTCAAAGCTGGGTACTATCTCCATAGAGACTTCCCTGAGACTTTACATTGTTGTAAAGTTCTGCTTTTCCTCTGAAACTAGTGTATTTATAGGTGCTACATGCTTTAAGCTTGTACAACCATGAAAACTGAAGTGACAGCTAAACAAGCAAAACCTTGACAGAAAGTTGAAAATGAAGTTGTCCAAGAACTCAGTGGTACATTGTTTCTGCCTACTGTGGTTCTTCAGCAGTTTGGGGAGCTCTTTTCTCTCTCACTTGTTTTTGAGTATGTGCAACAGTATGCACTGTGGCGTAGTGTCTGTTTTCCAAAACTCCAGAAACATGAGTCAGCTGTTCAACTATTATCCACAATTTTGGTAAAGTACCGTATTGATATCATGTGAACATGTTTTCCAGGAATTTCATCTCCAGTGCTTCCATAATGCTGTCATAATGACTGTCTTGTTGGGCATGAGAAATATATGTGTTGACTTTCAAGGGAAATTTGTCAAAATGGATTATTATGGGCTCTATTTATTTATTCAGATAGGCTATACAATGCACTGATTTAATGAATTTGACATCTTTGAGCATGTAAAATGTCACATGCCATATGCAACATGACTGTAACTTAATGATATACTTTTAACTCAGAATACTTGGTAGAAGATACTTTTAGCAGGCTATTCCCAGTTGAATTGTCTTCCCTCAAAAAAAAGATATGATGAAGTCCAAACCCCCAGTAACCCAGAATGTGACCTTGTTTAGAAATAGTATTGTTGTGGACTTAATGCATACTAAACTGATCTTTTGTAAAAAAAAAAAAAAAAAGAAAGAAAGAAATTATCAATTCCCAACTTGACTCTCACTGGGATTAAACATGACAATAGGTCTGATCTGATTTCATCATCATTAAAAAAAATCATCTATTATTTTTCACTTTATGTTTCTGTGTGGGAGCAAACTGTTGAAATCCTTACTTAATGTATACTTAGCTGATCTTCTGTATATTAAGATAATCAAAAATGAATCTTGATGTGAATGGAAGGGGAGAGGGAGTGGGAAAGGGGAGGGTTGTGGGTGGGAGGGACGGTAAAAAAAAATAAATACTTGATCAGCATAGCCCTGACTGTTAATGAACAACTTAATACATTATCCCTCTTAGTAGTTTTTTTGTCTGTTCTACTTAATATGACTGATTTAATTCTGTAATTAATACACAGTTATTCTTAAGTGTTGAAATTTAACTGAAATGTGATCCCTGTTAAACATAAGAGTAGGAATAAGAGAGGGAAGAGATATATAATTTGGGACATGCTCAAGCTGACTTGCCCCAAATGGTAGAGTTAGAAACATACCAGGGGACTCCAATTTAATCCCATCAAGGTGGCATGTACCAATGCCATCTCACTAGTCCAAGTGATCAATTTCAGTTCGCAATTGATCATAATGAAAGGACTAAGAGTCAAAGGGAGCACATAAGCAAGTCTAGTACCTGCTAACACTAACCGATAGAATAAATAAAGGGGAGAGTGATCCAACATGGGAAGTGAGATACTCAGCAGACTCATAGAATGGCAGATGCCCTAAATAGCACTCTGGCCTCAGAATCAGCACTAAAGGCATTCAGATCTGGCTGAAAAGCCCATGAGAGTATTTCAGGCATGGAAAGCCAAGACACTCTGGCAAAAGATCTCTGTGAGTGAGATCTCAGTGGAAAGAACAGGTCTTCAAAGAAGGAGGTACCTTTCTCTGAAGGGAGGAGAGAACCTCCACTTTGACTATGACCTTGTCTAAACAAGATAAGAATCGGAGAACTCAAGGGGCTTCCATAGCCTTGGAAACTCATGACTGGTGCATAGGGAGATTACTGATGCCATAGACAGGAGTGTCAATTGGTAAAGTCAACAACAGGAGTCACTGTGCACTTACTCCTCATGTAGGATCTCTGTCCTTAATGTGCTGTGCATTGAGATTTAATGCTATAACGAGTACTCAAATAATATATTTCACTTTGTGTTTCTATGGGGGTGCAAACTGTTGAAATCTTTACTTAATGCATACTAAACTGATCCTCTGTAAAAAAAAAAAAAAAAAAAAAAAAAAAAAAAAAAAAAAAAAAAAGAAAGAAAGAAAGAAAAGAAACTATCAACTCCCAACTTGACTCTCACTGGGATTAAACATGACAATAGGTCTGATCTGATTTCATCATCATTAAAAAAAATCATCTATTATTTTTCACTTTATGTTTCTGTGTGGGAGCAAACTGTTGAAATCCTTACTTAATGTATACTAAGCTGATCTTCTGTATATTAAGATAATCGAAAATGAATCTTGATGTGAATGGAAGGGGAGAGGGAGTGGGAAAGGGGAGGGTTGTGGGTGGGAGGGACGGTATGGGGGGGAAGCCATAGTAATCCATTATTCGTACTTTGGAAACGTATATTCATTAAATAAAAGTTAAAAAAAAAAAAGAAGTTCCATGAGAACCCCCTGGGACAGCAGAGGTGGGAAGAGAAAAGTAAATAAATAAATAAATAAATAAATAAAAAAATTTTTAAAAAAAATCAACTCATACTACAGTAGGGTAGAATCCTTGGCCACCATGACTGGTACACTTATGAACAGAGGAAATTTACACACAGACTAGACATGCACAGAGAAAAGACTGGGCAGAGAGACACACAGGGGGAAATGATCATGCGAAGAAGGAAACAAAGATTCAGGTTGTGCTATCACAAACAAGGCCTGGACCCGACAGAATAAGGAACAGACAAGAAGGATCCTCCCCAGTGCTTCAGAGGGATCATGGCTTCGCCAACACCTTGATTGCAGACTTCTAGACTGTAGAACTGTGAGACAAGAACCTTCTGTTGTTCTCAAGCTATTTAGTTTGTGGTATTAGTTTCATAGGGCTTCCATATCAAAATAAGGAACCCTTGACAGTGCTTCAAGTATGATTGTTAGAAACTGCCAGAGGAAGCCAGGACTGAACTGAGATTCCTGCTTAAGTGGACTTAACTGGCTCAGAACTTTGCCATTTACATCATATGATTTCCAAAGGTACTTACTGTCTATAGTCATTGTCTCTCCCTGAACTCCAGAATCAGATCTCATTCTGGGTTGCTCCTCTTGTCTAATGCATCTCAAAATTAGTATAACAAATGAAGGCCCCCAGCCTACTCCATCTAAGTACATGACAACACTATCTTCTAAATTATTTCTGCCAAATCCCTGAAGTCACCTTCTTATTGCCCCACCAGATCCAACCCTCTGTGAGTCCTAATAAGTTCTACCTCTAGGTCAGTTCCCTGGGAACCCACTGTGAAATGGGGATAATGTGGAGGATCTTCATTAAGGATTGCCCTCCAAAACACCTATAGAGGGAGAGGCTGAGCTGCAATGCAGTCATCACAAAGAATGCAGTTCACCCAACAGAGAGCTCTGGAGCTGTGTGAGCCCTTTAGAGTATTCCATATTTAGTTAAAGATACCTCCTCTTTAACCTCATCCCACTTTCACAATGGTGAATATGAGATGTCCCTGAGAAAGAAGTCTGGCCTTGGCAGAGAGGCTCTATTTTGGCAGAGAACAATTCCCAGAGAGGGTCCTTAGCCAAGGGCCATGAACCTTCAAAATTTCCAACAATTGGGGGAATAAGCCTCTTAGTTCAGAAAAGACATCTGGGTAGCATATCACAGCAACTGCTACACTAGAGGGGAAAGAAGATCCATCCCAATCCAGCTAAATCTCATGAAATCAAATACCTATGAAACTTTGGGAACAAATGCAATGACGTGATTGCAAATGGGGCAAGATAATAAATTATAGCCAATGATTGCTTTTCTTCTGGCAGTTCACTTTTTTCTTGTCCTTCCCCTCCCATCTTTTACTCAAACAGCCAGACTTTCTGTTGTTTTTGCAGTAGATAGCTGTGAAAAGTTCCTCCAGTATGACTCTCCATCAACCGAGGTTTGCTGGGATAGTAGGAGAACTTACTGTCTAGAAATAACATTTGAGAGAAAAATTGGGTTCTGGTTCAAGCTAAGCTCACTGCCCTTTAGTCAGACAGGATTCAGCCAGCAAAGCAGAAGCTGCTGTAAGCATTTCAACCAAGAACTCATTTAATAGGAAGATTCAGAGACTGGCAAAACTGTTAAAATTACTGAGAGAACAACAGTCATAGAAGCCTCCATTTACATTCAATAAATCAGAAAGAACATTCTTTATAGTGGACAGTTAAGCTTATGATTATACAATAAACTGAAAGTACATCATTATGAAAATTAAAAGAAAAAGAAAGGAATGAGGAGGGAGAGTGGAAACATGGATGGGAGGGAAAGTAGGGTGAGAAGTATCACTGTGGTCCTAAATCTGTATTTATGAAATACATGAAATTTGTTCACCTTATATAAATAAAAAATGAAAATCTTTACTTAACATATGCTAAATTGATCTTCTGTATATAAAGATAATTGAAAATTAATCGTGATGTGAAGGGGAAGGGGAGAGGGAGTGGGAGAGGGGAGCGTTGTGGGTGGGAGGGAAGATACGGGGGGGAGGAGGCTATTGTGGTCCTTAAGCTGTACTTTGGAAATTTATGCTCATTAAATAAAAATAAAAAATAAAAAAGGATGAATAAACTCTATATGAACTGAAAAAAAAAATAACCCCAAGACAGTCCCACTAGTATCAGAATGGTTACTACTAAGGAAGCTGTGCAGGGCCTTTGGTGCAAAACCTCATTTCTGTCAACTGCTGATGTTCATCCATCTTCCTAGCGAGGCAACATTGAACCTTAGTGGGTCAAGGCTATTCACAATAACTAATAGAAAAACATCCAGCATATATGTCACGCCTCTATAATCCACAGCCAAAACCAAAACTGGAATCACCACTCATTCCTCCACAGTATTTCCATCACGGTGATTTCCCTTCAGAGACTCAGTCAGTGTGCCTCCTTCTCCACTCTGTGTTTTTCTGCTCCTTCTTGTAATCATAGCTTCTTGTTCATGGAAAGTAACATCTCTCACACCTCATCTTCTAAAGAGCCACTTTTCCAGAGTTCAAATAACATTGTGGAGGCTACTGTGGGTGGAAAGGTGGAAGGGAAGTCATGTGGAGAGACTTTCACTAAACCCAAGATTAAGGCTCATAACATGAAAAGGATAGGTTGTGCAATACATACTAAACAATGTTCCAATGATCCAGCCAAGAACATACAAAAAAAATCCAAAAGTGTGTCCAGTACTTTGGCATATTCCAACACAAAGGAAACCCACAAAGTGAGTAGAGATGTAGGAGTGGCTTATCCTCACCATTCCACTCATTTATAATAACTCTATATAAGTAAGATTCTTCATGTTTCTGACTCTCATACTAAGTTGTAATTTACTTGAGCATAAGTACCATTGGGTTGCTAATCTTTTTGTATTCTGGTATATAAAATGATACCAATTACATTGCAGGATTTCATTATTATTATTATCTATTTGAAAGACAGAGTTACAGAGAGAGGTAGAGTCAGAGAGAGGTCTTCCATTCTGGTTCACTCCCCAAATGACCACAATGGTCAGAGCTGAGCTGATCTGAAGCCAGGAGCCAGGAACTTCTTCTGGGTCTCCCACATGGGTGCAGAAGCCTAAGGAGTTGGGCCATATTCTACTGTTTTCCTAGGCCAGAGCAGAGAGCTAGATTGGAAGAGGAGCAGCTGGGACTTGAACCGTGCCTGTATGGGATGCTGGTGCTGCAGGCTGGAGCTTTAACCCATTGCACTACAGCACCAGCCCCTCAGGATTTCTATAAGTAAGTGGAATGGTAAGATGAAGCTAGAAAAGTTTTCTACCACATTTTCAACTGACTGTATAATGGGGTACATTTAAAAAGTTTGTGAAAATGTATGTTACCTTTTATTCAATTTTTTCATGAACTTTTTGAAGTATCCTCATGTATTCCACTTAGTCACTTTAAGCATCATACATCTAAAATAAAATTAATCTGTTCCTTCAAACTTTCTCCCCTTAACTAATAGTGATTTTTAATAATGTGGCTCATCAAAAAAGTAGATAAATCCTAAGGTGTCTTATTGATCTACATGGCTGTTAAACATATTTAGGAAGTGATCTGGGAATAAAAACAGTAGGAGGAAAAATTCTCAGGAAGATAAAATAAACATTTTTGGGCATTAGACCATTATCTTTAGTGTAGTCAGAAATATTCATGACATTCTTAAAAGTATTTGAATATCTGGAATTATTGAGTGATAATGTATGGCATTGCTAGGTTTATTTCGTATGGATAGAAAATCTCTTGAGTAATTACAAACATATTTTTAAAATTTTTTGGTCGGCGCCGCAGCTCACTAGGCTAATCCTCCGCCTAGTGGCACCAGCACACCGGGTTCTGGTCCCGGTCGGGGCGCCGGATTCTGTCCCGGTTGCCCCTCTTCCAGGCCAGCTCTCTGCTGTGGCCAGGGAGTGCAGTGGAGGATGGCCCAAGTGCTTGGGCCCTGCACCCGCATGGGAGACCAGGATAAGTACCTGGCTCCTGCCATCGGATCAGCGCGGTGTGCCGGCCGCAGCGCACTGGCCGCGGTGGCCATTGGAGGGTGAACCAATGGCAAAAAGGAAGACCTTTCTCTCTGTCTCTCTCTCTCACTGTCCACTCTGCCTGTCAAAAATAAAAAAAAAAAATTAAAAAAAATTTTATTATGTGTTCCTATACCAAATTTCATGAAAGCCAAAAAAAAGACATAGAAAGAGATAAACTCACCATGATGTTGGAAGGAAAGAAAGTGTACCATCTGAAGACATTTTGAAGTGTCTCTAAAAGACAATAAAGTGGCTGGCAGTCAGAATCATATCTCCAGAGTCACAAAACTCAAAAGAGCTCCTATTAAAATACCTGCAGGAGAAGGCTATAATTCAGTCCAGGAAGTTCCACAGTTAATACACAAAATAACAGCAAAGTTCTGAAGGAAGCCTTAAAGATGCTAAGTAAATTAAGTCCCTCCTACAACCTACTAAACAGCTGCTAGGAGAGACACAGGCAACCAGGCTACAGTACTAGATCAGCTCCAGGGCCCGAGACACAGTCAGTGATCAAATAAAACTGGCCAAGGAGGAACACGGCTTCACCTTACTTAGCACCTGGCACCCAACAGGATAGTCCATACTCCATCCCTCCAACACCATTACAGAGTGTGAACTGTAGTTGCCACCATCAGCATCCTCAAAGATGAGCAAAGATGAGTAAGCAACCAAAAATTAGCAAACATTTGCATGGTAACAAAATTAAAGAATGGTAGCAAATATAATCAATTGAATAACTGACATCTGAGAAAACAGAATGACTAGAACAACCAACATAGGAAGGTCTGTGAAGTAAATTTTACATATGGTTGTTTGCACAGAATGGTACCCTCTGAAATTCACATCTTTGAAGCTCCAACTTGTATGTTGAGGTAGGATCTTAAAAGACATAATTAAGGTAAAATCGATTGGTGTGGGCCCTAATTAAACCTGATTGAAGGATAGGGTTTACAAAGGGACATAGGCATGTACACACACACAGGGATGGAACATGAGAAGGGACAGGATGAAGATGGCCATCTGTAAACCACAAAGAGAGGCCTCAGGAAATCATCCTGCCAGCACTTTGATATGGACTTCAGTTCTCCAGAACTAGGAGAAAATAAATTTCTGTTTAAGCTACTCAAGCTGTGATATTTTGTCCTAGCAAACAAACACAATAGTGATATTTTCAGAAAGAAGTCAAGGGGATGCTGCCACTTGGAAAAATAAGGCGTTTGGAAATTTAAAATGTTATTGCAGAGGGGCCAGTGCTGTGACGTAGCAGATAAAGCCACCACCTGCAGTACAGGCATCCCATATGAGCACCCATTTGAGTCCCAGCTGCTCCACTTCCAATCCAGCTTTCTGTTATGGCCTGGGATAGCAGTAGAAGATGGTTCAAGTCCCTGGGCCCCTGTACCCATGTGAGAGACTCAGAAGAAGCTCCTGGCTTCTGGCTTCAGATCAGTGCAGCTCTAGCCATTGCAGCCATCTGGGGAGTGAACCAGCAGATGGAAGACCTCTCTCTCTCTCTCTCTGCCTCTCCTTCTCTCTCTATGTAACTCTGACTTTCAAATAAATAAATAAATCTTTTAAAAAATGTTATTGCTGAAATTTTTTTAAGTTTTCTAAATAAGGTGCGCATACCAAAAGCATGAATTGGTATACCAGATCAAGCTAAGCAATTCTTCCAAAATGCTGCGTGAAATGGAAAGCATGAAGGAAGGGCAGACAAACGGAGTCTCAGCAGCTGTACGACAGTTATCTCAGAGGGAAACACAGACGATAGGAAACGAAGATAGCAGAGACATCACTGTAGAAACTTCCCCAGAGAGCAAGAAATACGTGCATCTTTTCATTTGCACAGATAATCCATTGCCAAACTGAGTGAACAAAAGAACTACAAAACACATACAAATGAAATTGAAACTACCTGATGAAAAATAAGATCTGAAAATCCTAAATCCTTCTGGATGGGATTATTAATTTATGAATAAGAGCTTAATCTCTGTAATCTCAACAGATATACCAGATACTAGAAGATATTGAAGTACTACACTCAAAAGTCCAAAGAAAAAATAACATTGAACCTTCTGTATATTAAGATAATCGAAAATGAATCATGATGTGAATGGAAGGGGAGAGGGAGTGGGAAAGGGGAGGGTTGTGGGTGGGAGGGATGGTATGGGGGGAAGCCATTGTAATCCATAAGTCGTACTTTGGAAAATTATATGCATTAAATAAAAGTTAAAAAAAAATGCAAAAAAAAAAAAAAAATAACATTGAACCTATAATCCTATTCCCAGTCACATTTAAAGCCTCAAATAAAGACATATAATGACATTTTCATACATGCAAAAGCTCAGAAAGCTTCTTTGTTCATCTTTTTTGAAATAATTTCTCAAAGATACACTCCAAAAAAGTTAAAAGTTAAATATAAAAAAGATAAATATAGGGAATACATTAAATTAGAAAAATCAGAGAAAAGAGTAGCTATTTCAAAAGTTATTGGCACCAGTGCCGTGGCTCACTAGGCTAATCCTCCACCTGCGGCGCTGGCACTCTGGGTTCTAGTCCCAGTTGGGGCGCCGGTTCTGTCCCAGTGGCTCCTCTCCAGTCTAGCTCTCTGCTGTGGCCCAGGAAGGCAGTGGAGGATGGCCGAAGTCCTTGGGCCCTGCACCCACATGGGAGACCAGGAGGAAACACCTGGCTCCTGGCTTCGGATTGGCACAGCACTGGCCGTAGCGACAATTTGGGGTGTGAACCAATGGAAGGAAGACCTTTCTCTCTGTCTCTCTCTCTCTCTCACTAACTCTGCCCGTCAAAAAAAAAAAGTTATTGGCATATTTTTAAATTTTAGAATCATTTATCACAAAAATTACAAATGACCTCAACACAGTAGATATGGAATTAGGCAAAGAGGATTAAAGTGGGAAAACACTTTTCTTCTTTAGGGATAATATTTAGATATTTATAGCCTCTACATTTCAATTGAAAAATGTAAACTTAAGTATTCATCTTGGAGAAATATACTCCTTATTGGCATTATTAAAGAAGAGAAACTATAGCTCCTATTTTTTGTAAAGATTTATTTTATTTATTTGAAAGAGTTACAGAGAGAGGTAGAGACAGAGAGAAAGGTCTTCCATCCACTGGTTCACTCCCCAGATGGCTGCAACAGCTGGAGCTGTGCAGATCTGAAGCCTGGAGCCAGGAGGTTCTTCTGGGTCTCCCATGCAGGTGCAGGAGCCCTAGGACTTGGGTCATAGCAGAGAGCTGGATCAGAAGAGGAGCTGCTGGGACTAGAACCAGTGCCCATATGGGAAGCTGACACTTCAGGCCAGGAATTTAACCCTCAGCACCGACCCCTATAGCTCTTGTTAACATTAGTAATTTGAGCATTGTAGTACAGAGGGTTAAGCCACCACCTGTGATGCCAGGGCACCAATTCAAGTCCTGGCTGCTCTGCTTCTAATTCAACTCCCTCCTAATGTGCCTAGGAAAGCAGCAGAAGATGGCCCAAGTCCTTGGGTGCCTGTACCCACATGGGAGACCCAGATGAAGCTCCTGGCTTCAGCCTATCCCAACCCTGGTAATTGCAGCCATTTGTGGAGTGAACCAATGAATGGAAAATCTCTCTCTCTCTCTCTCTCTCTCTCTCTCTCTCTGTAACTCTACCTTTCAAATAAATCTTTTAAAAAAGAAAAAACAGACTAGTAATTGCACCAAGTAGTTAAAAGATGTCTGATGGAATAAAGAAAATGCCTCCTTGAAAGCAGCAAGAAGCAACAACCTTTCTCAATTGCCTTTTGCATCTTTTGGGCATTTGTGTCAGGAGACAGTATAAAGATCAAAAATATATAAGGGGCCTCAAACTCCAGTTCCTCCTTTAATAGCTGTGTGGCCTTAAGCATGATTCTTCTCAAAGCTAGAACTTGTCCAATGTTAAAAAGGAATTAATGTCACCTTGTAAAATTGCTGCACAAATAGTAAGTTAAGTCTCCCTTGGTGATGAACCATCTGTATTTATGGACAGGAAAACAGACCGATGTTTAGATAGAACCTGAGACCCTCCTTCCCTCCAAACCACCTTTGGCTTTTCCCTTCTTCCCTTTCTTTGCCCAATCTCTCCTTGGGAATTTTCAGACAATCCAAAATCTCAGGCAGTTGTAAGAAGTCATCGAGATGGGTTTGCTGCAGTTGAACCCCTTTGTGTTTTTCTGCAACCTTATATTGGGCTCCACATAAAGTTCTGTCAGCATTAGCTGAGAGTCTCCCACTGATTGCTACCACACTGAAGCAGAGAACTACTCTTTTCAAATCCTCCTCAAATCATGTCAAGTAGATTGGACCATACAGAAAGGCACTAGGATCCATTCCTTAAGATCGAAAGTGATAAAATTATAGAGGTACATTCTTTCTTATTTAAGAGTTGCTCCTGGGTATGTTGACCTATCACCTATATTTGTCATCCTAAATGTGTCTCCTTACTTGTCCTTTTCTTACCATTGCCAAGCCTAAGAACTGTGGGTTATCTATAATCAGTCATTAATGTTTTAGTTCTCAGTTAGTGAATACTTGAAGAAACTAGGAATTCTTGAAGCTCTGGTAACTGCTCAAGAGAAAAAAAAAAAAAAAAAAAAACAGAAAATAGTAGGGTACAGAAAAGCCTCAAGTAAAACTAGATGGGTACTGTGGATATCCATGACGTAAGGACGCACAAAGGCTTTTGTGTTGTGGAGGCAAAATGTACCATCTAAACGAAATGAAAACCATGTAGTTTATTAGCTAAACAAAAGCCTCCATCATTTAAATCTATGCCATTAATTTGTTTACAAGTATTTTATATACTTTACTAATGAAGACTTTTAACTTTTTGGACTGAGGAATAGGTAAGTCATACAGCTTTAAAAAACTTAACTCAGATATGGATATTTGAGCAATTTTTTTGCTTCTCAAACTTCCAGGCAGTGGAGGGTTTACCCAATAGTTCCTCTAGCTTTCCACATTCATTCTCTAATGACTTCTTTAAAAAATCATCCCATGTCCCTGACTCAAGATGTACATTATACATAAAATGGTGCATAAAGTTTTTCACCAATGAGTTCTTATCTTTAAATCCTTCAGAAATATTCTGGCTTTCAATTTATTGAAAGTGATATGAATTCAGGGGTAGAATACAGAAAGTTAAGTAGATAGGATACTTATCATAGATAATGACATATGTGGGCTTTTCTAAAACCCAGACAAGAATCTGTTGGCATTTTATCTCATTTTTGTAATAAGTTAAGCATAGTAGAAAATTGCCAGATTTCATCCTGATGTCCAAGCTCATAACTTCTGATTTGTTATAGTTCTGACACTTATTTTTGGCCTGTTTGCAATGGTGGATTTTCTTTGTGTAACAAAAATATGGGGAAGCTAAAATGTAGGTAATCTGAAGCAATCTATATGTTTTTGCTTGACCTTGTATTTGAGATACCCAAGTAAAGTGGCTTGTCCAATACACACATCAGAGGCTGAATTCCAAAGATAGCCCATTTGTCTGAACACTTTTCACTGCCTGCAAATATGTTCCCTGTTTTCAAGCCACCACAAACCCAGTGTTTTCCTTGTATTCACATTCTTAAGGAAGATGGTAAAGAAATGGTAAGTGCCTTTATAGTTTTGGTCTACCTTGAGCCTCAATCAGCTAAGGAAGATTCTCCCCACCCCCTCCATCCCACCCATCAGCATCCCATCCCAACCCCACCCATTCGTTTCCCTGGCAACTTCTGAAACCTATTCCAGCATCTAGCATTAGTCTTTACCTGCATGGGAGAGGGTGTAGGTTCTGGAACCAGTAACCTTGGTGTGAATCTATGATGCCCCACTATGCTGGGGTATAGGATTAGGCAAGAGATTCAACCTCTCTGAGGCTCCACTTCCTCATCTGTAAAAATGGATATGATAGCACAAATTCAGGAATCTCCATGAAATGAAAGTCCTCATACTAGATGCTCAATAAATCCTAGTCTTGATGAAGGTAGGGAAGTGGCTTGCAAGGAGGAGCTGAGGAATCCAGCCCCTCGCTGAAGCCCTGCCTGCCCTGCAGCCCCGCTTGCACTACACCAAATCACCCTACTTTCCACGCAGCAGAAAAACCACAGCTTCCATGAAACCATCACTTAAAACAGTACCGACCAAAAATCACCAATGTGGCTGCTAACCAAGTCCTCATGATGGCCTTTAGCTCATTATAATGTCATTATAATAAAATTTACATGACTGACACTTCTGTATCTAACCTGTATCTGACAGTATGACACTTCTGAGATTTACAAAAAAGGGCAAGGAAATGGGCAGTGCTCAAACCCTATCCCAAACTTTCCTCTCTGAGTATTCAACTAAGTCCCACATTCCCCCAGAAATCACCTCCTGTGCCTCCAGATCATAGTAAGAGATGGCCTCAAACCTCACTGAATACAGTCATGCTGACATATGCCCACACTCCTTCTTGACTGTGTACTCTTGCTTTGCATGCAAATAAATCTTCTCTATTTTCCTTTAACTACATATCATCCTTGCTTCCATCAAAGAACCCAGACCCAGCTACCCCATGACAGTCTGAGGAACTTGAAAAGAGGAAGAACAATAGTTGTGTCTATAAACTCATACTTCTTGACTACTACAACCCTTTATCTTAACAATCCAAATGAAAGTTCAATGGCAAAGTACCCAAAGCAAGAGGTTAAAATGTTTGTCTAAAAAAAATCAACAAAATCTTCTGCCAAATTTCCAGTTTCAGCAAACCTATGAATATTCCTCCCAAGAATTTCCACTATCCCTCTCCCAACCTCTAATAGTAAGACAAACAGTCCAGACATTTGTTTGTTGGTAGAGTAGTGGCTCAAGCTTCAATCAATTTTTATTATAACCAAATGTATCCCAGTTAAAGCATAATTTAAAACCATTTTACACGTTAGAAGGTATTTTAAGACCTTGTCCTATCTCCATTTCCTGAGAATCATTCATTAGTGATTTATTCTGGTTCTTTATACAGCCAACCTCTATGGAGCTTGTTATTGGAAATGCACTGTAGTAATGTCTACAAAGAACCAAAAAGTGAGATAAACACAGTCATTAAGGTAACTCAGTGAGTGAATATGAGCAACAAATGCAAAGAAGAGGGGTGGTCTGCCTTACAGGATATCACATTCCCTGTTGCTTTTTTATGGACATTTCATCCTACCACAGAATTCCAATCACCAACTTAGCCACAGTCTGAAAAGACATTTTCCTACTTCAAATCATAGCAGAGCCAATAGGTTTAGATGCACATGGGGTGGGGGTGGTGCTGTGGCACAGCAGGTTAAAGCCCTGGCATGAAGCGCCGGCATCCCATAAGGGCACCGCTCTATTCCTAGCAGCTCCTCTTCTGATCCAGCTCTCTGCTGTGGCCTGGGAAAGCAGTAGAAGATGGCCCAAGTCCGTGGGCCCCTGCACGTGGGAGACCTGGAAGAAGTTCCTGGCTCCTGGCTTTAGATCAGCACAGCTCCTGCTGTTGCAGCCAATTGGGGAGCAAACCAGTGGATGGAAGACCTCTCTCTCTCTTTCTCTCTCTCTCTCTCTCTCTCTCCATCTCTCTGTAACTCTGTCTTTCAAATAAAATAAAATAATTATTTAAAAAAAAAAAAAAAGCAACAGCAGTACATGGGGAGGAATCTTATTTACCATCTGGGATAAAGAAAATATTTTCTTCATTTCCTTAGCAAATACGAATTTATCAAATGATATCAGCTCAAATTAAGCAAGGCAAAATTATTTTAATTGTTTGGCAAATGTACTGTAAGAACAATATTAAATACCCACAATTTAAAATAACAAACCTTATAAAATAGCACCTTGCTTTTAAAATACTGGGTTTCTTGGCTTGTGTTATAAAAATATATTATAAGGGACTTTGTAAGCAAGGTCCTGCAGTAAGAATTTTATAGAACATTTGTGGAATAAAATATGTGAGGAATTTCTCTAGTTTATTTCCTTAAAATGAGCCACACCATAAAACTGGTTACAACACACTTTTATATATATAAACGTCCCTGGGCCCTCATAATTGTTGGATTGTTAGAGGAGCTTTGCTGTGAAAAAGTTGAGGAATTCCAGCTGGAATCTTTCCCCAATTGTTAGTGAAGTTTCTATTTAATTATCTAGCAGAGCTGCTGTAATCAGCATCAACAAAGCCTTGTGCCATAATGACTTCATATGCAAACTTTTGGGAAGCCCATTACAGTTTGGATGGACTTCTAAAATATAGCATTCCACCTGGCAGCTAACCCCAAAAATAAACGTCCATTCGATTTCCACCCCCCCTCCTAATGTGTTTGTGTACTGCTCGTTGACAACTGTAACATGTTTGCAGTACAAATAGTACTTTGAATTTGGGGTTTAAAGCTGTTCAGCCTCTCTCATGTGGTTGGAATGTTGGCATGGCTTAGGAAACAAAAGTCAACTTTAAAAAAAAAAAAGAAAGAAAGAAAAGGCTGATTCCTCCAAGAAGAGAGAGATGACTATCGACCTTGACAAATGCACTGTAATGTGAACAGGGCAACAGGGCTCATGCTGTTGAGTGATTGCTATAGGCCTTTGCTGTCATGGACTTTTAGTCTTTTGGTGCAAACAGAGTTCGGCTTGTTAAACTGCCAACTTGACAATTTCTATCCAAAGGCTTTTGAAAATTCTATATTCAAAAGTTGTGCTTTTCTGTTGTTGTTTTTCAGCAGGAAAACTCCAATGCTCTGGGGCTTTTGTTTCTGAGCCCATGATGATAACCCTTAGCCAACTCAATGGGTCATTGTTCACTGAGTCCAAGCCTAGAAATTCTAAAAGGGGAAAAAATGATTGAATAAAATCATTGATTTGGATATCACACTGCACTCTGATAATTTCTTTCAGATCTCTGTTTCCACAGAACTATCTCAGAAACCGAAACACAAAACGGGGTTGGAAACTAATCTTGGTGTGAGGTTATCTCCCTACTGTTGGGCATTTTCCAGATGAGTAAGGATCCAAATACTATGGAGATGTATATTGATATCTTACATTACCTCGTTTACTGTAGGCCCGGTGCTCTACAATCTAAGAACTGGAAGCACTGTCACTCAATGGACACAAACCAGCAAAGCTTATTTAGCAGATATTTATTACATACCTGTAGAAAACAAGGTACTGTCTATAAAAAAAAAGTCAGAATTGAAGAATTGAAGATGTCTAAAAGTGAACTGATCTGCCAACCATCTCCAACAGACTCCATCAAGTAAGCTTGTGTCCTAAGAAGATTCCAGCATGCCACTCCAGACATACTTAACCAGATTAAAGGTGGGGTCTACTTTTGCGTGGACAGAGGCTACCATAGATTTCCTCAGTATCTTGTAAGAGACATTATGTTCCCTTTGGAAAGTGTTCCTGGGTTTGTTATTGTTAATCAAATGACATATTTATATAGCATCCTTCCAAGAAGCAGAATGGTTTTATAGACACCACTTAATCTCACTTATCCTCATTTATCCCCGAAATGTAATTAGAAGACAATTTTATTACCATCAAGATTACAGATAAAACAAAAGATCAGTACTTTGCCTGAGATCACACAGCAAGTTCATTCTAAAAATTCTGGCTCCACTGGGTTGCCCCTCCCCCAGAAAAATTATTTGAACAGTGCTGGTTAGAAAGTTAACTATTTGATGCTAAAACTATTCGAATACATAAAGCAAACCCAAGCCTGAGTCATCCCTTTGGTATTTCTTTCTTTTGTTTATAAAGGAAGGGATACCCTGGATGGTCAATAATCCTCTATTTCTCCATTTCTATGTTTTCATAAGTCAATATCATCAAGTACATTAATGGACTTTTCATCCATTCCAGTTTGCCTGGAATTCCCCAGTTTTGGCATTTCAAGTCCCATGCCCATGAAACCCCTTGGTCAGGGGCAAACACGAACAGCCCTTGAATAAAGGTAAACAGTGCTTTGGACATCTATATAACAATGGGAATTAAAGGTTAGTTAGGAAGGAGATGCTAGACCATAAATAGGGTGAGAATAAAACAGTGAGGAGATTTTGTTATAAACTAGGACTTGCCATGTGATCCAGCAGTCTCGCCACTGTGTATAAACCCAAAAGACTTGAGCACAATGTATCAAAGAGATACCTATACCGCCATGTTTATAGCTGCACTGTTTACAATAGCCAAAAAATTTTGGAATCAACAAAGGTGTCCATTGTCAGATGAATAGATGAAGAAAATGCAGTATATATACACAATGGAATATTATTCAGCTATTCATAAGAATGAAATTGTGCCAATTGCAGCAAAATGGCTCAACTAGGGGACATCATATTGAGTGAAATAAATCAGACACAGGAAGACAAATACCACATGTGCTCCCTTATATGTGTCAGCTAAAATTTTGAAAACAAACAAAAAAGAGAGAAAAAAAATGTCTGTGTGTATCAGTACTGCTGCAAATATAGTTTTGTAAAACTTGTTTTATACCTTTGTCAAACAAGTGGTTAAGAATATTATACTATTGTAGTTTTGATTACCTGTGATTACTTTAAAATTTATTGTATATGGGTGAAATGATCTTCTTTCCATTTATTTAATGTTTATAGCCATTGTCTATATTCCCACTGAACTAGGGTCTTTTTGCTTTTTACTTGTTAAACTTCTTATTCAGTGAAGCACTAAGCCTTTTTATTGTAATGTAAATTTAAAATATATTATCTCAAAAACTAACAAAAGAGAGACAGAAAAAAGGGAAAAGGAAGGAGAGTAAAAAGAAAAGATAGGGAGGGAGGGAGGAAGAGAATTTCATTATGTTCTTAGATTTACATAATGTTCTTAGATTCATTATGTTCTTAGTATCTACAAATCACACTGAATCTGTTAAAAATTCATTAAAAAATAAAATAAAAAAGTTTAAAAGCATAAGTTTATTTTGGTGCAAAATATTTTGAAATCTATCCATGGGGGCCAGCGCTATGGCACAGCAGGTTAACCCTCTGGCCTGAAACTCCGGCATCCCATATGGGCACTGGTTCAAGACCCGGCTGCTCCACTTCCAATCCAGCTCTCTGATGAGGCCTGGGAGAGCAGTAGAAGATGGCCCAAGTCCTTGGGCCCCTGCACCCATGTGAGAGACCCAGAAGAAGCTCCTGGCTCCTGGCTTTGGTTCTGCACACCTGTGACCGTTGCAGCCAATTGGGGAGTAAACCATCAAATGGAAAACCTCTCTCTCTCATTCTCTCTCTCTTTGACTCTTCTCTCTCTGTGTAACTCTGACTTTCAAATAAATAATTAAATCTTTAAAAAATTAATCTAAGATTATAAAATATAAACTGAAACATAAAATATACCTAATTAGAGAGTAAATTTGAAATCTTCAAAAAAAATAAATCTACCCATGGTTTTTTCATAACAGACATTTTCCGTGAGCTTGTTGAAGACTCCTCATATGCATGGATTTCAATTTTTTTAAATAAATTTTTAATTTTCAGAATAGTTTTAAAAATACAAAACAAAAATTGTGATGTGAGTTCGGATATATTTCAACTCAGCTTCACCTATTACTAACACCTCATATTATCATGGTGTATTGGTCACAATCACCCACACCCAGCTTCCACTTTTTTTATATTTATTTAAGGTATACAAATTTAATGTATTTCATATCTACAGATTTAGGAACATAGTAAGACTTCCCACCCTACCCTCTGCCTGCCCACATTCCCATCTTCCTCCCTCCTTCCTCTCATATTCGCACTCTTAATTTTTACAAAGATCTATTTTCAGTTTATACTCATAAGATTAATCCTACACTAAGTAAAGAGCTCAGCAAAACACTGTGGGTTATTTTGTGCCAAAAGAAATTTATCTTTTAATTGCATTTTCCATGTACTTTTTGAAGCACCTTCATTTGAGCAAGACCTTTCTGTCCAATGAAACAGATTTAATGTCCAATCGCTGGAACTACTGAACTAGGAATTCTTAAGGATTCCCTGGCAAGGACAAAAGTAGAGTGACGAGTGACCAACCACCATGATTCTCCTAGGATTTTCCTGATTTTAGTCCTGATAGTCCTTGGGAAATGCCTCAGTCTCAAGACAGCTGGAAACCCTAAGAATATTTCCAAGAAAGTAGAGCCTAGATTCACCTGTATGTCCTGGTCAGGTGGCTGCAGCCATGAGAGAGGAAAGTACGAATGGGAAGAGGGGACCCAGTTGGAGAAAGAGGCAGAGAGCTAGGGTACACATTGCAACCTATGGCTTTTAACACAGGAAAAAGACACCCAGAAATATGGTCCATTAATGCTGAAACATGCTTGCTTTAAATGGTCAAAACATGTTAAATGATTCCACAGGCCTAGAGTTTTTCTAAACTCATGAAAGTGGAAAAGTTCAGCACAAACAGAGCAATCCAGACACCCCATAGATGGAAGTCACTCTCGCCGCCTTTTGACACTCATCAGACACACTTCAGATCTAATTGTAAGTGTAGCCTTAAAGGGCTGTGATGTTCACAAAGCCTGGTAGGAAAAAAAATTGTAAATATTAGCAGAGAATCCTATGTTCTTTTAGTTCCCTCTATTTAAAAAAAAAAAAAACTATAATAAGCAAAGTGGAATGAACACAGTTCAAAAATGGTGAAAACACTGAGGAACATTTGAATCAGGAAACAATCTCCCTGGCTGGAATGTGAATCCAACCTAGGGCACTCAGAGCCATCATCCAGCATGTCAAAGCCATTTTTAATGCCTTCCAGGACCAAATATCAGTGTCATTCCACCAGAATGCGAAGTGAGAGGACTACTGTTGACAACTCCTACAAACAATGATAGCTGTTTGGGGCCAGCATTGTGGCACAGAAGGTAAAGATATGGGATGCCAGCATCCCATATCTGAGAGCCCATTTGAGAACTGGCTGCTCCACTTCTGATCCAGCTCCCTGCTAATGTGCCTGGGAAAGTAGACAATCTCAATGTGCGGGCCCCTGCTACCCATGTGAGAGTCGCAGATAGAGTTCCAGGCCCCGGGCTTTGACCTGGCCCAGACCTGGCCATTGTGGCCATTTGGACTCTCTCTCTGTAACTCAACCATTCAAATAAGTAAATAACTTTTTTAAATGATTTTAAGCTGTTTGAGATGCTCTTCACTAAGGCCATCCACATACTGTAAAAAAAAAAAAATAAGTGAATGACAGAAAGTATTTTGACAGTAATAAGAAACACCATCAAAGGGATTAGTGCTATGGGGCAGTAGGCCAAAGCCCTGGTCTGCAGTGTTGGCATCCCATATGAGTGCCAGTTTGAGTCCCAGCTGCTTCACTTCCGATCCAGCTCTCTACTGTGGCCTGGGAAAGCAGTGGAAGATGGCCCAAGTCCTTGGGCCCTTACACCTGGGTGGGAGACCCAGAAGAGACTCCTGGCTCCTGGCTTCTGATCAGCATAGCTCCGGCCATGGCGGCCATCTGGGGAGTGAACCAGCAGCTAGAAGACCTCTCTCTCTGCCTCTCTGTAGCTCTACCTTTCAAAATAAATAAATAAATCTTAAAAAAAAAAAATCATCACCAAGGAAAGGACCAGATCCAAAACCAAATGCTAAACTACTCTGTCCTCTGAGTAATTAAGTAAATCTTGCAAAATGCTACCTATGTAGGAATAATCTCCTCAGTTACATTTAACATATTCACTATGACGGTGAACTTCAGCCCCAGTGAGTTACGACAAAGCGTGTTCCAAATGCCGAGTCTCCTTGACTGAGGAGAACACAGCATAACCATGGTCTTCAAACTCCAAGGATGTCCTTCCTGAATAAGCGGTATCATCCCTTCAACACGGACAGAGCAACCCCAGGAGGAGATTCCCCCAGAGCCTAAATGGGAGATCAGAGCCGAGTGGAGAAGAACCTCCCTGAAAATATAACAGAAACACTAGAAGAAACAAGCGTGTAGAGCTGGGGTTTGACACAACACCCGCATTCCACACCCGAGTACCTGCTTCACTTCCTCACTCCAGCTCTCGTCTCCAGCTTCCTGCAATGCACACCCTAGAAGGCGGTAGTAATAGCTCAAGTACTTAGGTCCCTGCCATCTAGGTGGGAAGCTTAAATCCAAGTGGGAGACTTACATTGAGTCATGTGCTCCCAGATTAGCACAGCTCCAATTGTTGCAAGTATTAGGGGTGTGAGCCAATGAGTGAGAGCTGTCTCTCAAATAAATAAATGAATATTTTACTTAAAAACAAGAAACACAACTTTGCTCATCTAATCATTCAGTCATTCAACAAATGGTTATTATATGCTTTCTACAAGTTGCACCACATGCTAGGTAAAAAGGCCAAAAAACTTAGTATAACTGCTTTCTAGGCATTCATAATCAAACAAGGAAAACAAATTTACAAATAACTACAATATCTCTAGAATGCAGTATAACAGAGGGCCCTAAGCAACCTCACTGAAGAGATATACTTCTTTTAAATCTTTGTATTGTTTTTAGTGCAGCTGTTTTAACACCAAAGATTTAAGATCTTCCTTCTCAGGTGCTTGTTATTTGAGGCACTCATGAAAAAAAATTATTGCTTTGAGGAGAGATCAGATGCTGATCAAAATATGTTTGTAGGATTGTCAACAACTACCTTTTACTGGGCATTTATTATGTCCCAGGTATACACTAAGTACTTTGCACACTTTATCCTACTCAATGCTCAGTCCTACGTGACCAGCAACATACTATCGCCACTTCTTTAATTAAGGGGAAATGAATTACAGCAGGGTTAACTAGTTTACCCTGCACCAGTCAGTGATGGGGCCAGAAAGTGAGCCCAGACCTAATCCACTAAGATCTTAACCACTGTGTTGGCACCACTTACATAATAAATGTTCAGAATTTTATAGTGATTACTTTTCTATTATTAGAATAACATGTATGATTTTTGTTTTTGATGAGCTCTTGTGAAGAATTGTAGTCTGTTTTTAACTGTTTTATTTGAATTGATAATTGAACTTTTTTATTTAAACCAATTTCTGCTGGTCTTAACCACAATAGCTTCAAGTTTTTGAAAGCTTGTTCTGAGCCAATACTTGTATCTTTTTCCATTCCCTCGGGCCCTGAGTGGTGTGTACATAGTATCTGTGTATACTTATATACTTATAGTTACACACATGTATATGTAATGTGGATTATGAATTGGCTTATTCATGGCCACAGGCACGCATATTGAAGCTTAGCTGCAAACCCCCCACTAGCACAGGCCCTTCCAAGTTCCTGAAAATGATGCTTAGAAATATGTTTGCATGGTCATACATTTTTACATACATTTTTAAAGACATTGCAAAACGTGTATATGTTAAGAAGACCTATAAAGCCTGATCCACCCTGAAGGCCTCAGGTAATGGAAACAGGGTTTGGGTGCAGGTGTGCTTGACCCTAAAGACCCAAGGTTCAAATCCCATGAGACAGTGAGTGGGGAAGGAGGGGAAGAGCAGCAGGGAATCAGGTGGACGTTAGGCTTACTCATTTGCCCTCATCATTGGAGATTGCAAGGTAAGGTGCATGGACAGTTGACTTCAGGGACTTGACTCCCTCCTCTAAAGTGACTTGGAAGTCCTCATTTTAACACTTCATTTACCACCAGAAAGTGGGAAATCCAAGTGATTCTAACACTTCCCAGGCTCTAAGACATACTGGGTGGTTACTCACAATAGTGGCCCCTATTCTGGACAACACATTTGAAAAGAAAAATCAGAGCCTCCTATTTTTTCCAAAAGGAGAAGTTATTGGACATGAAGCATGTCATACAGAACACAGGCCACTGAATTTATGGAGAGGTTGGCCTGTCAATTCCTCATAACTCAGAAACAGTGGAGCCAAGTTCAGCATGGACCAATGTGTTGGACAATGTTCCCATTCCTTCCGGAAACCGTACACCTGCTCCTACGGTAGAAATTTCCATCAAGCTCAACGACCTTTGACCAACCCAAATAGGCATCCAACAGCTTACAAATACCCACCTCTCTATAAAAAGCCACACTCACTTAAAACAACCTGTTTTGATTCTTCAAACTCATTAAGCTATAAAGCATCTTTCTTCACAATAGGTAGGCATGACATTTAATAAAAATACATACGGTGTTAGTTATAAGCAGAGAGAAGCAAGGCTGAAAATGAGTGAGAATAACAAGTACTTTGACAATTTTAGTGGAAATACATTTTTTTTGACAGGTAGAGTTAGACAGTGAGAGAGAGAGAAACAGAGAGAAAGGTCTTCTTTCCTTTGGTTCATCCCCTAAATGGCCGCTACGGCTGGCACACACTAAGCTGATCCAAAGCCAGGAGCCAGGTGCTTCCTCCTGATCTCCCATGTGGGTGCAGGCCCAAGCACTTGGGCCATCCTCCACTGCCTTCCCGGGCCACAGCAGAGAGCTGGACTGGCAGAGGAGCAACCAGGACAGAATACGGCGCCCCGACTAGAACTGGAACCCCGGAGTACCAGCACCACAGGCGGAGGATTAGCCTAGTGAGCCGCTGGAAATGCATTCTTTACATTCCTGTGTTTCCCAAACTGCTGGAGTTTAAAGTTCATCTGAGGGTTGGTAAAATCGCTAACTCCTGGAACTGTTCTCACATTTTCTAATTCTGCATGCCTGCTGCGACCCTCAAGAATCTTTTTTTTTTTTTTTTTTTGACAGATAGAGTTAGACAGTGAGAGAGAGAGACAGAGAGAAGGAATCTTCATTTTTAACCATGATTTTAATGAACATGGTCTGTGGCTGCCCTTAAGGAATCCTTCAGAACCAGTTAAACTGCTAATTACATAGTACCGTCTTAGGCATCTCCCATTACCAAAGTCTTGGTTGTGATTTGCCCCTGGGTGTCTCATACTCAGCTGCAACAATTCTTTCAAAAACGCAAAGCAGCAAAGATTTTAAGTCTTCACGATAAGAAGAGCTAATTACATACCCTCAAAGATGTATTTCCTTTGACCAATCAGTTTACAAGGATCCATACACTCTGTTCCTAGTTCTTTGGAGCAAAGGTTTCCTTGATACCCATTGTTGTGAATATGTTTGATTCTGACCAAGTGGCAGGAAATATTCTGCGTCTTTGGAGAGAATCCCTGGAAAGGTGGCAGGCAGAAGTCCTACCTCCCATGCCTAAAGGGCAGAAGATCTGCCGGCTCCCAGTCAGAATGGGGCTCCCCTACACTGAGGTCTTAGCCATACTTCGCCTTTCTGAATCCTTGTCATAGCCTGGACCTCCAGGCTGTGTGTTATCCCAGTAAGAGTCATCATTTTGTTTCTTTACCAAAAATAACTGGAGTCAAATTCTGATATTTATTTGAAAGCAAAAAATTCTGGGTATTGTGCATCCATACACTTACAGCAGAAAATGCCTTTAAAATGCTAAAAAAGGAAAGAGGAGGGAAGTGAGGGAAGAAGGAAAGAAATTTTAAAATGAAAAGAAAGAGAAGGATGAAAGGAAGGGAGCACAAAGGAAAGAGAGGACTAATGTTCCATCCATGAACACATGTTTTTGTGTTCCGTTCTGACTTCTTTTGTATTGATTGATTAGCCCACAACTACTGATATTAGTAAATAAGTAAGAATCAATTTGTGGGAGAAGAAAGGATGAAATATATTGCAATAGCTACTCAAACAACAGCAGCTTGAGGATTAAATATTACAGGACAGAACACTAACACCTTTCAAATGATAGCTAGGTCCTGGCATCCAGGTGCCAATTATTGTGAGATTCATATCTCATAGCTATTTCAGTTCTATGTCATTTTTACTATCTGTGCACAAGACAGAAAACAAAAAGCACAGTTCAGTTCAGGTTTTGAAAAATATAATGTGCATGGCATAACAGCTTGCTTAAAAATCATATTTGCAAAGGGAGCGGCGATTAATTTATTAATAAACTGTTAAAGGGAATTTATTATTTTTCAAGAAAAATTTCTTTAATGTATCAATGCATCACTCTCAGACTTTAATAGCTCCATTACTGTGCATATGGTTTTTTATTTCCAGGGTTTTTTTCTATCATAAACTCAGCCTAGCACAGCCCAGACACTGGGCATATTTCATTGGAGTCACTGCTTTATTATCATGACTGGACTTAAGTGTCCTTCCCTGGAAATGGCACACGATCTCACATTATAGGACAAACATTCTGGAGTCAGTACAAAGAGGCACAGTAATGATTCAGGATGTAGTTTCTGCCAAGGGTGATACAATCACAAGGCTGGTTTGAGAGAGGAAGTGACAATTTGGAGCTGTCCTGAGTGTGTCCCTGTTACCTGGAGCCTGCCTTACCTTTTCACCTCTCTGATTCAGAGTCTCAATTTCCATTGATGTAAACAATTTGTAATCAGAGCCGGAAGCAAAAGCATTGGAATACATGAGCTCTTGGAACACCAATGTAATAGCAGTAGGAAACTAATAAATCAATCACTGAATTGAGGACAGGTTCTATTGCACAAAAGATCTTGCATTATGACATAAATTGAGAAGGTTGTCCTGAACTGAACATTATATTAAGAATTAACTTTCCCCAAAACATCATGTTCCACCTAAAAGTTTATTATGGTTTGAATAAGATTTGGCTTCCCAAATTCATATAGATGTGTATAGCCAAAGCTTTTCATTAATAATTAATAGATTGATGGATTAAATAAGCCCCCTTTAGGGGGCTGGCACTGTGGTGCAGCAGGTTAATGCTCTCGCCTGGGGCGCTGGCATTGCATATGGGCGCCGGTTCAAGTCCCGGCTGCTCAAATTCCCATCCAGCTCTCTGCTATGGTCTGGGAAAGTGGTGGAAGATGGCCCAAGTCCTTGGGACCCTGCACCCATGTGGGAGACCTAGAGGAAGCTCCTGACTTCTGGCTTCGGATAGGTGCAGCTCCGGCCGTTGCGTCCAACTGGGGAGTGAACCAGCGGATGGAAGACCTCTCTCTCTCTCTCTCTCTCTGCCTCTCCTCTCTCTGTGTATGTAACTCTGACTTTCAAATAAATAAATAATTTTTAAAAAAAAAGACATTAGTAGCCAGCATTGTGGCATAGC
This sequence comes from Oryctolagus cuniculus, assembly GCF_051225735.1. Lineage (NCBI taxonomy): Eukaryota > Metazoa > Chordata > Mammalia > Lagomorpha > Leporidae > Oryctolagus > Oryctolagus cuniculus. The sequence continues at coordinate 16,876,319 of NC_142870.1, read as the reverse complement.
GGATAAAGCTGCTGTCTGTGGCACCAGCATCCCATATGGGCACCAGTTCAAGACTCAGCTGTTCCACTTCCAATCCAGCTCCCTATTAATGTCCCTAGGAAAGCAGCAGAAGATGGCCCAAGTACTTGGATACCTGCACCTATATGCAAGGCCCAGTAGAATTTTCAAGTTCCTGGCTTCAGCCTGGCCCAGCCCCAGTTGTTGCAGCAGCATTTTGGAGAGTGAACCAACAGATGGAAGAGCTTTCCCTCTCTCTCTCTCTAGAACTCTCTCTCTCCCTCCCTCCCTCTCCCTCTGACTCTCATCTGTTTCTCCCCCTCTCTCTATAATTCTGCCTTATAAATAAATCTTTTTAAAAATAATAATTTTTAAAAAGGCTTTATGTAATTATGGTTTCTTGCAGGTGGGCCTATTGGGAGGTCTTTAGTACACTGCAACATGCTCTCAGAAGGCCGTTCTCATGAGAGGGCCTGGATATAGAAGCAGAGCATGCTGCTTGCCTTTCTCTGCTCCCAGGCTTGCCATTGCTTCCTGGCTCCCCATGTGAGTGTTCCTCCAAACACATTCTTCCATCACCAGCCACCACCAGATGCCAGACTAACGGGGCCACCTTATCTTGGACTGTGAATCTCCAAACTGTGAACTGAAATAATCCTCTTCCCTATTAAGTTGCTCTTCTCAAGCATTTTAGTTAAAGCAATGGATATCGGCTAATACAGAGCCATTAACTCTCCCATCCTCACTGCTTGGGTTACAAATATTCACATTCTCAGTCTTTGGCTTGTCTCATTACCCATTATTAGAAGATGCAACATGCAGGTGTTGCACTACCTACGAACAACCATGGTAACCATACTCATTTGTAGATTCATTTCAGCAAGAATTAGAGATTATTCTTCAGTAGTTGAAATCAGTGCTTCTTTGATGCTGCTGAACACAAAATTCGTGGCATTCATCAAGAAAAAATAAATAAGTGTCTATAATTTTTAATTACTGTTGTGAAGGGTTGGTGGTGAAAAGGAAATATCCACACTTAAGACACATTACCTCTAGTGAGACCCAAAAGATTTTGATTTTGATTTTATGTTATGTGGCCAAAGAGAAATTCCACATCCTACACCTTTGTCTAAAACTTGAGTAAAAGTGCTTCTAAAGTGGAATATGCATTTCATAATTCCATTTCTATATGCTATAACCGCTCTGAACAATGCTAAGTTCTCAATCATCTTTTTTGTCTCTGCTAAATAATTAGTAAAGAGCAAAATAGCATCCCTTATTTTTCTTCCATAAGAAAAATCTTCTGAAGTTGATGCTGACAGGACACTTGTACCTTAGGAAACATGTGACTTTCATTCTCCATATTCCTTGAAAACCATTCTATAGTACAACTTTAATTCTAAACAAGATTTTCTGAACATAGAAAGTAAAAAAAGAAATGAATCCAACAATCACTGTGTAAGTATAAGCAGAAAATTTTGTCAGAAAATTTCATCAATCTAAAACAAACTACTAATTTTAAAAGTAAACCCACTGGAGGGAGGGAGCGTTTGGCCTACTCAGCAATACATCCATATTGAATATCAAAGTACCTGGGTTCCATACTTGGCTCCAGCTCTTTGGTTCCAGATGTCTGGTAATGTGAAGCAATGATGCCTCAACTAGCTGAGTTCCTGCCACATCTAAAGACCTGGATAGAGTCTGGCTCGTGATGTCAGACCCTTCAGCCATTGTAGGCATTTGGAGAGTAAACCAATGGATAGGAGAGCACTTTCACTCTTTCTCTGTCTCTGTCTATCAAAAAAAATAATAATTAATATAAAAGATACAATTGTAAATGTAAAATAATTATCAAAATATTTTTCAAGTATATCCCTTGATTATCTGCTTTATTTCCATCTAATAAAAGTGTCTACTACTTAGCATGACCTGGAAATTGTAGTTTTCATGCTTCCTAAGCCCTATGGGGGAAATAGCAAACACTATTTTAAACTGGTTTTGGTTCATAGACTCTAAGATTCTTTTCAAAACCGTTTTTCAGGTATTGTGTCAAGAGCAATATCCAATTGTTTCTCTTCTATTGCTCACTCTCCTCCCCTTCCCAGTCCCCAAGCTATCTCAGGAGCCACCACATACCTTTGTTCCTGTTGTATTATAATATTATTTTTGAAAGCATGCCGCTCAACAACAGGAGTCACTGTACACTTACTCCCCATGTAGGACCTCTGTCCTTAATGAGTTGTACTATGAGAATTAATGGTAAAATTTGTCTTCAAACAGTACTTTATACTTGTGTGTCTGTGGGGGTGCAAACTGTTGAAATCTTTACTTAATATAGAGTTGTTCTTCCATATATAAAGAGAATTAAAAATGAATCTTAATAAAGAATGGGATGGGAGAGGGAGTAGGAGGTAGGACAGGGTGGGGTGGGAGGGCAGGTATAGGGGTAAGAACCTAAAGCTGTACCTATGAAATTTGTATTTATTAAATAAAAACTTGCTAAATAAAAAAAGAAAGTATACTGTTTATCAATATATTTGTGAAAGTGACAGGCATTTGGGAAGTAGCTGATAATTGTTTCTTTTGCTGCTTATTGGCCTATTTGCTTGTCTGTTTTTGTATTAATAATATAAGACATTAATCCTATTTAAATACATTCTAATTCCATGTATATTTTTTCATGAATCACCATAAATTAGTAGTATGAGTCTCAGAAACACTTTCTCCTCTCTCTAAAGGAGAAACAATTCAGATCGATTGTGTAAAACAGATCATTTCACATTGATTGACTATGCTGCTACTCACATGCAGCTGTCCACACTGAATTCACTATCTACTATTTCATAGTAGTTGTAAGTGCAGGCTTTGAAACAGAGAGGAAAGGTGTGGATTCTCCCTCTATCCTTTTTTCACTACATTTGAAGTAGGTAACGCAACTTCTTTTAAACCTCTACTTCCTCATATGTAAAATGAGTAAAGCAATATCTACCTGTGCAGGAAAGAGTTAACAGAGCAGGCCTGAAATGCTCCAATTGTACACATTTCCAAGAAGGGTTTGTTTTCATGACTGGCCCTTGGCCAGTTCCTGGAAATTGAGCCGTTAGAATGTTCCAAGAATTAAGAGTGTTTTGCACATTCAAAGCCTTGAGCCAATGTGTACCAGTTTGTCCAGACTGTTGTGCAAGCATTGTGATTTATGGTAAACACCTGCTTGCCTTTGCGGGTGGGGAGCCTCAGAGTCGTGGTCAGTCAGACACATACATGGAAGGCACCGATAAAAAAATAAAAAAAAAAAAAACTGGTTTCTTAGGCACATCTGAGCTTCTCTGGTAGATAACACTTATGTGTTGTCTCAGTTCATTACAGGAGGAAACATAAGCATGTCCTGTGCACTGCACTGGGGGTTACTTTTGGAAGCTTGAGGCTTATTTCTTTTGTGCTTAGTCCCAAGCACCTTTTCCATTTGCTGCCTTGGTTTTTGTATGATTTCACTGTGATAAACTGTAACTGTGTTATGGTTGAGTCCTGAGAGTCCTTCCTGTGAATCATGGAAACTGAGAGCCAATTTAGGGATACCTGCATACTAACTCAACCTATGGTTATGAAAGTTAAATAAGTGTTGGTAAGGGGAAAAAAAGTATTCGATGATACTTGTTAAGACACAGTAAGGGCCGGCGCCGCGGCTCAATAGGCTAATCCTCCACCTAGCGGCGCCGGCACACCTGGTTCTAGTCCCGGTTGGGGCGCCTGATTCTGTCCCGGTTGCCCCTCTTCCAGGCCAGCTCTCTGCTGTGGCCAGAGAAGGCAGTGGAAGATGGCCCAATGCACCCCATGAAAGACCAGGAGAAGCACCTGGTTCCTGCCTTCAGATCAGCTCGATGCGCAGGCTGCAGCGCGCCAGCCGTGGCAGCCATTGGAGGGTGAACCAACAGCATAAAGGAAGACCTTTCTCTCTGTCTCTCTCTCTCACTGTCCACTCTGCCTGTCAAAAAAAAAAAACAAAGACACAGTAAGGAAGACTTCATTCAGGACCATCACAATACATACAGAGACCACTGCAATGGGAGAGAGCTCAGGAGGTTAAGCCACTACCTGGTACACCTATATCCTGTATCAGATTGTCAATTCAAAATTCTGACTACACTGCTTCCAATTCAGGTTCCTGTTAATGCTCCTGGGAAGCAACAGATGATGGCTCAAGTACTTAAGTTCTTGCCACCCATGTAGGAAACCTGGATGGAACTCCTGGCTTCTGACTTTGAGTTGGCTGAGCCACAGCTATTGCAGGCATTTGGAAAGTGGACTAGCAGACTGAAAATCAATCCTTCTCCTCTCTCCCCCTCTCTCAAAATTCACAAAGCTAAGACATGGTGTCGCTCCCCCTCTTTGTGGAGGAACGACACTAAACCCTGCCTAGGTTTCCTATCCGAGTCACGGCACCATTATGCCTCCTAAGCTTCATATCCGAGTCACGGCACCATTATGTCACTCCCCGTCTTCGTGGAGGAACGACACAGGACCCTGCGCTGTTCTTTTGTCTGCTCGGCCCTTCCCGGGTTTGCTGCTGGTTCTTCCCGGGTTGGCTACCGACCCTTCTACCTCCGTGGAAGGGCGGTTCCCCCTGCCACTTTCCCCACTTCCGCGGGGGAGCGGCACACCGCCGGCCGGCTCTCTCGGGGGCTGCTCAGGTGTTCCTTCAGATAGATATTCCTGGTGCATGTTGTCTCTCTCCTCCTTTATAGTCCTCTTCCACCAATCCCAACTCTGCTACCCACACGCCAAGTACGCTGCTCTCCTCCAATCAGGAGCAGGTCCTACAGTTTATTGGTTGAACTGGAGGCAGCTGTGTAGAAGCTGTTTCCTCCTCTCACAGCGCCATATTGTGGGAGAGCAGATGCATAGAATAAGTCTTAATTCGAGTAACAGTCTAGTCCGAGTTGCTCCCCACAACATGGAATCAACCCAAATGCATGTTAACTGAAGACTAGATAAAGAAATTTTGGGATTGCACACCATGAGATGCTGCACAATGGTAACAAAAAAATGAAACCAGTCATTTGCAACAAAATGGAAGACTCTGGAAAACATTATACTTAGTGAAATAAGCCAGTCAGTCCCAAAGGGGCAAATAATTTATTTTTTCCCTGACCTATGATAACTAATAAAGCACCTAAAAGGCAATCTGTACAAGTGAAATTGACACCTTGAGAAGCAATGACTTGAACAGCCCTGTCTTGTCTATTGAGGAACAGTTTGTTTTTTCATACTATTTGTTGAACTCTTTACTTAACATAGAGCAAACTACATAGAGCTAATCATATGTGTATAAAGTCAATTAAAAATTGATCTTAGTAAAACATAAAAGTGGGAATGAAAAATTTCCCTGATGAACATGGACACAAAACTCCTCAATAAAATTCTGGCCAATAGAATGCAACAACACATCAGAAAGATCATCCACCCAGACCAAGTGGGATTTATCCCTGGTGTGCAAGAATGGTTCAACATTCGCAAATCAATCAATGTGATTCATCACATTAACAAACTGCAGAAGAAAACCATATGATTATCTCAATAGATGCAGAGAAAGCATTTGATAAAATACAACACCCTTTCATGATGAAAACCCTAAGCAAATTGGGTATAGAAGGAACATTCCTCAATACAATCAAAGCAATCTATGAAAAACCATCGGCCAGCATCCTATTGAATGGGGAAAAGTTGAAAGCATTTCCACTGAGATCTGGTATACCAGAAAGGAATGCCCACTCTCACCATTGCTATTCAATATAGTTCTGGAAGTTTTAGCCAGAGCTATTAGGCAAGAAAAAGAAATTGAAGGGATACAAATTGGGAAGGAAGAACTCAAACTATCCCTCTTTGCAGATGATATGATTCTTTATTTAGGGGATCCAAAGAACTCTACTAAGACACTATTGGAACTCATAGAAGAGTTTGGCAAAGTAGCAGGATATAAAATCAGTGCACAAAAATCAACAGCCTTTGTATACACAGGAAATGCCACAGCTGAGAAAGAACTTCTAAGATCAATCCCATTCACAATAGCCACAAAAACAATCAAATACCTTGGAATAAACTTAACCAAGGATGTCAAAGATCTCTATGATGATAATTACAAGACCTTAATGAAAGAAATAGAATAGGATGCCACAAAATGGAAAAATCTTCCATGCTCATGGATTGGAAGAATCGATGTCATCAAAATGCCCATTCTCCCAAAAGCAATTTATAGATTCAATGCAATCCCAATCAAGATACCAAAGACATTCTGCTCAGATCTGGAAAAAATGATGCTGAAATTCATATGGAGACACAGGAGACCTCGAATAGCTAAAGCAATCTTGTACAACAAAAACAAAGCTGGAAGCATCACAATACCAGATTTCAGGACATACTATAGGGCAGTTGTTATCAAAACAGCATGGTACTGGTACAGAAACAGAGGATAGACCAATCGAACAGAATAGAAACACCAGAAATCAATCCAAACATCTACAGCCAACTTATATTTGATCAAGGATCTAAAACTAATTCCTGGAGCAAGGACAGTCTATTCAACAAGTGGTGCTGGGAAAACTGGATTTCCACATGCAGAATCTTGAAGCAAGACCCCTACCTTACACCTTACACAAAAATCCACTCAACATGGATTAAAGATCTAAATCTATGACCCGACATCATCACATTATTAGAGAACCTTGGAGAAAATCTGCAAGATATAGGCACAGGCAAATACTTCTTTGAAAACACCCTGGAGGCACAGGCAGTCAAAGCCAAAATTGACATTTGGGATTGCATCAAATTGAGAAGTTTCTGTACTGCAAAGAAACAGTCAGGAAAATGGAGAGACAACCAGCAGAATGGGAAAAAATATTTGCAGACTATGCAACTGATAAAGGGTTGATAACCAGAATCTACAAAGAGATCAAGAAATTCCACAACATCGGCCGGCGCCGCGGCTCACTAGGCTATCCTCCGCCTAGCGGCGCCGGCACACCGGGTTCTAGTCCCGGTTAGGGTGCCGGATTCTGTCCCGGTTGCCCCTCTTCCAGGCCAGCTCTCTGCTGTGGCCAGGGAGTGCAGTGGAGGATGGCCCAGGTGCTTGGGCCCTGCACCCCATGGGAGACCAGGAAAAGCACCTGGCTCCTGGCTCCTGCCATCGGATCAGCGCGGTGCGCCCACCGCAGCGCGCCGGCCGCGGCGGCCATTGGAGGGTGAACCAACGGCAAAGGAAGACCTTTCTCTCTGTCTCTCTCTCTCACTGTCCACTCTGCCTGTCAAAAAAAAAAAAAGAAAGAAAGAAAGAAATTCCACAACATCAAAACAAACAACCCACTTAAGAGATGTGCCAAGAAAAGATCTCTGTGAGTGATATCCCAGTGGAAAGAACAGGTCTTCAAAGAGGGAGGTGCCTTTCTCTGAAGGGAGGAGAGAACCTCCACTTTGACTATGACCGTGTCTAAACAAGATAAGAGTCGGAGAACTCAAGGGGCTTCCATAGCCTTGGAAACTCATGACTGGTGCATAGGGAGATTACTGAAGCCATAAACAGGAGTGTCAATTTGTAAAGTCAACAACAGGAGTCACTGTGCACTTACTCCTCATGTAGGATCTCTGTCCTTAATGTGCTGTACACTGAGGCTTAATGCTATAACGAGTACTCAAACAGTATATTTCACTTTGTGTTTCTATGGGGGTGCAAACGATTGAAATCTTTACTTAATGTACACTAAATTGATCTTCTGTAAAAAAAAAAAAAAAAAGAAAAAAAAAAAGAAATTATCAATTCCCAACTTGACTCTCACTGGGATTAAACATGACAATAGGTCTGATCTGATTTCATCATCATTTTAAAAAAAAATCATCTATTATTTTTCACTTTATGTTTCTGTGTGGGAGCAAACTGTTGAAATCCTTACTTAAGGTATACTAAGCTGATCTTCTGTATATTAAGATAATCGAAAATGAATCTTGATGTGAATGGAAGGGGTGAGGGAGTGGGAAAGGGGAGGGTTGTGGGTGGGAGGGACGGTATGGGAGGGGAAGCCATTGTAACCCATGAGTCGTACTTTGGAAATTTATATTCATTAAATAAAAGATAAAAAAAAAAGAGATGTGCCAAGGACCTCAATAGACATTTTTCAAAAGAGGAAATCCAAATAACCAACAGACACGTGAAAAAAATGTTCAGGATCACTAGCAATCAGGGAAATGCAAATCAAAACCATAATGAGGTTCCACCTCACCCCGGTTAGAATGGCTCACATACAGAAATCTACCAACAACAGATGCTGGCAAGGATGTGGGGGAAAAAGGGCACTAATCCACTGTTGGTGGGAATGCAAACTGGTTAAACCACTATACATGTCAGTTTGGAGATTGCTTAGAAACCTGAATATAGCCCTACCATCAACCCAGCCATCCCACTAATTGGAATTTTCCCAAAAGAAATTAAGTTGGCAAATAAAAGAGCTGTCTGCACCTCAATGTTTATTGCAGCTCAATTCACAATAGCTAAGACATGGAATCAACCTAAGTGCCCATCAACAGAAGACTGCATAAAGAAATTATGGGATATGTACTCTGTAGAATACTCTACAGCAGCAAAAAAAAAAAAATGAAATCTGGTCATCTGCAACAAAATGGAGGAATCTGGAAAACATCATGCTGAGTGAAATAAGCCAGTCCCAAAGGGACAAATATCATATGTTCTCCCTGACTGGCGACAACTAACTGAGCACCAAAGGGGAAACCTGTTGAAGGGAAATGGACACTATGAGAAGCAATGACTTGATCAGCTCTTGTCCTGACTGTCGAGGAACAACTTACTATTTTATTCCTTTTAGTATTTTTTGTTCTACTTAATACCATTGTTGAACTCTTTAATTAATACAATTATTCTTAGATGTTTGAATTTAACTGAAAAGTTATCCCTGTTAAATATAAAAGTGAAAATAAGAGAGGGAGGAGATGTACAGTTTGATACATGCTCACTTGGACTTACCCCTAATGGTAGAGTTAGACAAGTACCAGGGGACTCCAACTCAATCCCATCAAGGTGGCATGTAACAATGGCATCTCACTAGTCAAAGGGATCAGTTTCAGTTCACAATTGATCATAATGATAGGTCTAAGAGTCAAAGGGATCACATAAACAAGACTAGTGTCTGCTAATACTAACTGATAGAATTAAAAAGGAGAGAACAATCCAACATGGGAAGCGGGATACACAACAGACTCATAGAATGGCAGATGTCCTAAACAGCACACTGGCCTCAGAATCAGCCCTTAAGGCATTCAGATCTTGCTGAAGAGCCCATGACAGTATTTTAGGCATGGAAAGCCAAGACACTATGGAAAAAAAATGGCCTAAATGAAAGCTCTCTGTGAGTGAGATCCCAGTAGAAAGAACAGGCCATCAAAGAAGGAGGTACCTTTCTCTGAAGGGAGGAGAGAACTTCCACTTTGACTATGGCCTTGTCTAAATAAGATCAGAGTTTGTGAACTCAAGAGGCTTCCATAGCCTTGGCAGCTCATGACAAGAGCCTCAGGTGATTACTGACGTCATAAATAAGAGTGTCAATTGTTAAATCGACAACAGGAGTCACTGTGCACTTATTCCCCATGTAGGATCTCTGTCCTTAATGTGTTGTAGTATGTGTATTAATGGTAAAATTACTATTACAACAGTACTCTTTAATTTATGTGTCTGTGTGGGTGCAATCTGTTGAAATCTTTACTTAGTAAATACTAAGTAGATCTTCTGTATATAAAGATAATTGAAAATGAATCTTGATGAAGAATGGGATGGGAGTGGGAGTGGAGATGGGATGGTTGCTGATGGGAGAGAGTTTATGGGGGGAAAGGCCACTATAATCCAAAAGTTATACTTAGGAAATTTATTTTTATTAAATAAAGTTAAAAAAATTAATTGTAACTATAAACACATTCTCATTATATTAATAAAAATTTTTAAAAATTAAAAAGAAAAAAAGTAGGAATACAAGAGGGAGGAGTATAGGGACTAGGAGTATGGGTAGGAGGGCATGCACAGTGGAATAATCACCATGTTTTGAAAGTTGTAATTGTGAAGTGTATGAAGTTTGTAACTGTAAAGTGGTACAGTTCTGCATACATTCCTATGGACTTACTTCTAAGGGTACAGTTTAAAAACTTGCCATGGAACCCAAAATCCCCTTAAGCCAGATGGGAAAAATACCATCTTCAGTGTTAAAGTGATCATATGGATAGGATTAAGTTTCAAAGTGATAATATAAATAGGATTAAGTGTCTGGCAATAATAATACATAGAATTAAAGAGGAGTGAATGCTCCAACATGAGAAGCAGTCCACACAGCAGACTCATAGAATGACAATCACTTTTAACAGCATTCTGATCTTAAAATCAGCCCTTAAAGCATTTTGGTCTGGCTGAAAAGCCCACGAGGACATTTAAGGCATGGAAAACCAAGACAATGAGGCAAAAAATGTCCTACTTAAAGGATCTCGGTGAATGAGACCCAGTTGAAAGAAGTGGGCATCAAAGAAGAAATTACTTTTCTCTGAAGGGAGGAGAGAACTTCCACTTACTTATGGCCTTGTCTAAATACTGAAGGAAATTGTGGATTCAAAAGGCTTCTATAGCCTAGGCAGCTCATGTAAATAGCTTTGAGCGATCACTGACATCATACACAAGAGTGTTAATTGTTAAATTAACAATAGCAGTCACTGTACACCAACTTCCCATGCAGGACCTCTGTCCTCAAAGAGTTGTATTATGAGAGTTAACAGTAAACCTTATTCTCAAAGAGTTATTTCATTTTAGTGTATTAAGTGGAGAACATTCTTATGTCTGGTAAGTTTTAGTTATGGCTAAGTGTCCAACTCCATTGCTTATTTTCTTAGGTGCTTCTTTAATTAATGATAAAACTCATTCTCAAGGACTTACTTTCTTTTAATGTATTAAGTGGAGGATATTCTTATGTCTCACAAGTTATAGGTATGTCTGTTTGCAAAAGATGTATCATTCACGGGTGCTTTTTTAATTAAGTTTCTAAAAAAAAAAAAAAGTGAAATCAACTTTGAGATGCAACGACTTTGAACAGCCCTTGTCTTCACTTTTGAGGAACAGTAGCTGTTTTTTTTTTTTTTTTCCCTGCAAATTGTTGAACTCTTAGCATAGTTGGTCTTCTGGGTATAAAGTTAATTGAAAATGGATCTTAGTGGAGAATGGGACTGGGAATGGAAGAGGGAGAAGGAGGAGGGGTGAGAATGTGAGTGGGAGGGCGGGTATGGTGGGAAGAATCACTATGTTCCCGAAGTTGCACTTATGAAATGCATGAAGTTTGCATTCCTCAATTAAAAGATTTCTTTGGAAAAAAAAAAGACTGGGTACTTGTGTGGTTGCCATCCCAGGTTTATGATGGGACACATGATCAAATAACAGGAAATGGAAACATAGCTTCAATTCTTGATAAAATTGTTGAACAATGAAACTAACCCTGTAACTATTTCTCTCCAGACTTCCTTTAAATAAGAAAAATAAATGTTCATTTTGTGTAGTCACTGTTAGCTGAGTCTTCTCTTATTTGTGACTCATAGTATTCTGAAACACTGGTTTCAACATGTGCTTTCTAAATACAAATTAAGCACAGCTCTTATCTGGGAATTCCAAAAAGGTAACACATGTGAAATTATAATTCAACAATGTTCTTCCAAAAAAGACTGACTCAGTAATAACAAACTTCAAAGAGAACCCAATAATTTTTTGTGAAAACAAGTGGAGACTCAGAACTAGAAAATTCTTTGCTCTTTTTAGAAGTCTCAGAATCTCCTTTGCCTTAAAGGCCTTCTTTATGAAGCATAAAATTCTCTGTGCAAGTGAGACAGTTCTGTGTATATGAACCCTGATGAGCATATTTTATATTTATACTGTGGATATTAATGTTCGTGTTTGGGAAATAAGAAATGAATGTTATTTTACATGTCATTATCCTTGCCAATTTCTCCAAAGTTCTCCTGCTTCACTTCATAGTAAAATATGTGATTTGGGACTAGAGGGCCATATAATATGAAATGAATGTTCTTTAAGGAATTTTAAGGGAAACTGAATTTGAAAATGTTTCAACATAAAACAAATTTAAAAATAATATTCTAAAGTATTATAGCTATGAGTGTTTTTTAAAAGATATTTTAAAAATCTATTGTTTGTTTATGGGTTACATAAAACCTACTTCAAGACATGTGAAGCAACTGAACAGATAACAAAAAATTGTATACATATACACACACATATACAAAATGCAAATACATATACAATTATTTAGCATCCTCCAAAGTGGTCAATGTAGCAAGTTTTAATTGTTGAAGATCCTCATTGGAAATTTTATTCTCAGTCACTATCAAGTAATTTCACATATCCACAACAATGGTTAATATTTATCCTTTGTAAGGAGAGAGGCTACCCAACTTCTTATTTCTCTGCTCCTTATATTAGCTTATTTCATATTTCATTCCCTAAGTAATCCTATACATAAATGTAAAAATATTCATATTTATGATTATCACTTACTTTATAAAAGGAGATATTATAATTTCTATGTCTTACTCTTCGCACAAAAAAATATCTTGTAAAAATCATTACAAACCAATAGGTACAATACTAATTCATTATTGTTAATGATATCTTTGCCACCACAAATACGTGCTTGTACATATTGATGCTTTTCATTTTATGAAATAGTTTAAGGACTAGAACTGCCAGTCACAAAAGTATCCACATATTTAAAAATTTAATAGATATTGGCAGATGGTTTTCCAAAAACTTTAACACCTCATATTTTCAACAGCCATGGGACAGATCCTTTCTCTAAATCACAATAATAATCACAGTTGTTTCTAATTATTGTCAGATTGGTGTAAAATTAATTTTATTTTTACTATTCGTGAGTTTGAAAATATTTTTATAACTTTATTGAACATTTGGATTCGCTATTCTTTGCCCATTTTTCAATTGTGTTGCTTCTTTCTTTGTCAAATGAATTTACTTGGATAATTCAGTTACAAATAGTTTTCCCTAGATTGAATGCATGTCTAATTTATTTATGGCATCTTTTGTAATTTGAACGTTATGAGATTACGAATTCCAATATTGCTATCTTTATTTTATAGCTTCTAGAACAGACACTCTCACCCTATATATGTTAAACATTTAGTTTTCTAAGTCTTCTTGCAAAACTTTTCAATTTTTGATCATGGAAGATGTTTCAATCATCTGGAATTTATATATAAATGCTGAATAAGATGAAATCTACTTTTTTTTATTTCAGATGGATAATTAATCAATTGCCCAAACATCAATTATTGAAAAATCAATCCATTTCCTGCTAAAACAAACTGCTATTTGGGGGGATATATTAAACTATCATCTATATCAAGCTGCATCTCTGTGTTGTTTTGTCAATATCACATGATTAGAATGCAGCAGTTGCATTATAGGAAAAGAATCTTCAAAAAGTTCATGAAATGGAAAGCCAAGACACTGTGTCAAAAAATGACCTAAATGAAAGCTCTCTGTGAGTGAGATCCCAGTGGAAAGAACGGGCCATCAAAGAAGAAGGTACCTTTCTCTGAAGGGAGGAGAGAACTTCCACTTTGACTATGGCCTTGTCTAAATAAGATCAGAGTTGGCAAACTCAAGAGGCTTCCATAGCCTTGGCAGCTCATGACAAGAGCCTCAGGTGATTACTGACGTCATAATTAAGAGTGTCAATTGTTAAATCAACAATAGGAGTCACCGTGCACTTACTCCTCATGCAGGATCTCTGTCCTTACTGTGTTGTACTATGCAAATTAACAGTAAAGCCAGTATTCAAACAATAATTTATAGATTGTGTGTCTGTGTGGGTGCAATCTGTTGAAATCTTTACTTAGTAAATACTAAGTAGATCTTCTGTATATAAAGATAATTGAAAATGAATCTTGATGAAGAATGGGATGGGAGAGGGAGTAGAAGATGGGATGGTTTGCGGGTGGGAGGGTGTCTATGGGGGAAAAGCCACCATAATCCAAAAATTGTACTTTTGAAATTTATATTTATTAAATAAAAATTTTCTAAAAAAAGAAAAAATGAAACAAAATTTTTGAAAAGTTCATGAAAATACTTATTATGGAAAAACAATAGGTGAATGCTGATTGTTTGCATCAAAGCTGTCTTTTAATTCCATTTCTCCGTGTTTTAAAATCATTTTATACACTAATATTCAGTAAGAAAAGATCTCTCACTATGTTCCCTTTGCATGATTTCTTAACTATGCTAGAGTATTCAGTTTTCAGTATGAACTTTAAGCTTCTTTGACTAATCACCTCCCCAAAAATTTTAATTTTAGTGCATCATATTTATGTCGATTAAACATATACACTTAATATTTGTCTCACGAAGTATTCCTATCCACCATGGTATGCTTTATTTGTTCAAAATTTGTTTGATTTTTTTTCTGAAAGATATATAGTTTTCTTTATATAGGTACTTTTCTTATTCAGTTTATTCTTCTATGCTTTATATCTTTCCAATGATGACAAAAAGAAAAATTTTTTGGATTACATTGATAGATTTTCTAATCAACTAAAAATCTGAGGAGAAAGTCTACTCTGAACAGAAAATTGTTCTTCTGATACATTTCAGATATTCTTTGACTATGTTTATTAAGAATTATTTGGGGCCAGTGTTGTGGCATAATGGGTGGAGCTATCACCTGTGGCATGGGCATCCTACATGGACACCAGTCCCATATGAACACCACTTCCAATCCAGCTCCCTGCTAATGGCCTGGGGAAAGCAGCAGAAGATATCCGAGTGTTCAGGTCCCTACCATCCACACGGGAGACCTAGAGGAAGTTCCAGGCTCCTGGCTTTGGCCTTGCCCAGTACTAGCCCTGGGCAGCCATCTGAGGAATGAACCAATGGGTGGAAGTTTCTCTCTCTCTCTCTCTCTCTTTCTCTCTTTCTCTCTTTCAAATAAATACGTCTTTTAAAAAACTATCCTCTATATTGCTTAGAGTGATCCACTATTTTATTTGTTAACTTTGGTAGGTTTTGTTGTAGAGTTACTTTGACTAGATAAAATGCAGTAGAGGGGGCTGGTGTTGTGGTATAGCAGGTAAGGACACTGTCTGCAAGGCCAGCATTCCATATGGGCACTTAGAGTCCTGGCAGCTACACTTCCAAACAGTGCCCTGCTAATGCACCTGGTAAAGTTCTTGGGCCCCTGCACCACGTGGGAGACCTGGATGAAGCTACTGACTGCTGGCTTCGACCTGGCTTAGCCTTGGCCATAGCAGTTATCTAGGGAGGGAACCAATGGATGGAAAATTCTCTCTCTCTAACTCTGGCTTTCAAAATAAATAAATCTTTTAAGTTTTGTTTAAGTTATACTAGTTTCTTGTATTTCATATATAAAGAGATTTTAAAATCATTTGAAAAGATTTCTTTAGCATCTTAAGTATTTATGATTATCATTCTAAAGATTAGCTGAATCTGAGTTATAAAAACATCATATCATAATACTTTTTCAATGATAAATTGATAATAATCCTTCCTGCTAACTTTTATTTTGTTGTGAAACAATATTTTATAGGTTTTTTAATTTGTTACCTTATAATACATCCATGTAACTTTTATAATTTTTGAACCTTTCTCTATGTGTGATCATGTTTCTTTTCACATTGTTAATCTTTACTATTTGTCATTCTCTCTCTTACTTAGGAATGTAAGATAGTCAACTATGTTATGGTTACTTTAAAAATGGATTATGGATGTTTATCCTTTTTCCTAATTTTTGTTTATTAATTTCAGGTTTTATTTCTTATAACTCATCTTTTTTGCTTTATTTTGTTTTTTTTTTTCTTTCTTGAATGGAGTCATTATTTCATGTAAATTTTCAATTAAAAGCAAAAATTTGGGACTCGTGTTCTGACATAACAGGTTAAACAACCATCTTCAATGCCTGGATCCCTTATTGGCACCAGCTCAAATCTTGCCTGCTTGACTTCTGATTCAGCTCCCCACTAATGCACCTGGGAAAGCAATGAAACATGGCCCAAGTGCTTGGGCCCCTGGTCCCAAAGCAGGAGACCAGGATGGAGTACCTGGGTCCTAGCTTCAGCTTGGCCCAGCCATAGCCATTGGGGCCATTAGGGGAGTAAACCAGTGGGTGGAAGATCTCTCTCTGTCTCTGTCTCTCCCTTTCTACCTTTGTATCTTTATCCTCCAAATTAGTAAAATAAATCTTAACCAAAAAAAAACTTTTCTGTACAAAAATGTCCTCCTTGCCAATGTTTTCAATATAATCTAAAACTTCTCTTTAATTTTTCTTTGATTCATAGGTTACCTAAAAGTATACCTTTTTTTTTTCAAGGAGATTAAAATTTTTGCCCACTCTGTATTATTTTTCATTCATTGAATGTGATTGGAGACTCTAAACTTTAAAGTTTACTTTAATTATTGTTGACATTTTCTGATACCAAGTCAGAGCAAGTGCAAAACCTTTATGGCAAATGTTCCACAGACATAGGCAAAAAAGATTCTTCCTTAGAAGGATGGAAGTTGCAACTATTTTATTTTCTATTAAATAATTCTATTATTTAATTCTGCTAAAATTTATTTTCTATTAAATAAACCTAATTGATGATATCATTCTTTGTGGCTTGTTTTTAAACTATATATACTAGTTCTGAAACAGGATTATTTTGTCTCCCATGAGTTTTATTTTTTCTAATTTTAATTTTGCCTCTATTCATAAAAATGTTGCTTTGTGAAGTTAGCTGCCATGTTATTTAGTGCAAGCAGATTTCTAAATGTAAAATTCTCTTCATAAATTGTTCCTTTTATTGTTATATAATGTATCTCTTCAGTGCATTTAATTCTGTTTAAACTTTCTAAATTAATAGGATCATTAAAAATTTACATTCATGTCATAAATATTCTGGGTCCTGTTAAGTAAGGCCAAAGAAGCCAGCGCCGTGGCTCAATAGGCTAATCCTCCGCCTGCGGCGCCGGCAACCCAGGTTCTAGTCTCGGGGCGCCGGATTCTGTCCCGGTTGCCCCTCTTCCGGGCCAGCCCTCTGCTCTGGCCCGGGAAGGCAGTGGAGGGCATCCCAAGTCCTTGGGCCCTGCACCTGCATGGGAGACCAAGAGAGGCACCTGGCTCCTGGCTTCAGATCAGCACGGTGCGCCGGCCACAGCGTGCTGGCCACAGTGGCCATTGGAGGGTGAACCAACGGTAAAGGAAGACCTTTCTCTCTGTCTCTCTCTCTCTCTCACTGTCCACTCTGCCTGAAAAAAAAAAAAAAAAAGAACCCATTGGGGAAAGTTATTCTATTAGAGAGTTTCCATGTAAGTCTTTATACTGCTTGACTAGCATGCGTTTATATAACAAGGTGATATATGTTCTAAGAACAGCACTCTTGAGTGGTCAGATAATCACTGGAATACTACCCAGATTGTGTCAGGGTTGTGGTTGTTTTGACTTTTAGACAGTAACAGACCTCTTTCTTTGCAGGTCATGCTGACCCAACTCAACATATAATCCTAATATAAATATCTTCTGTTTGGTCTTATCTTTATGTGACTGGACCAAAAAAAAAAAAAACAGCTACAAAGTTTCATTGCACTTTCGTTCTTTCTTTTTGTTTGAATTTCTCTCATATCGCTTTGTTCAATCTTTTATTTCAGCCTTTAATACTGTGTAAATGAGGTTTTAGTTTATATTTCATCTGTATCCCATTCTATAGTCTCTGTCAACTCTGTTCATAAACACTCTTTTCCTCAGCATAAAGTTCTACTTCACCTCTCCTTCTTCCTCAACTCCAATAAAATGAGAAACACGGAACTCTAACTTCTTCACCCATCATTCACCACTCCCTACCCTGATATGAACTTGGAATGCTTCTACTATCCATTTCCCCCACAATCGCCAACTCCTGAGTTTGTACAGTACATGTTAGAAATTTTCTTAGGCCGGCGCCGCGGCTCACTAGGCTAATCCTCCGCCTAGCGGCGCCGGCACACCGGGTTCTAGTCCCAGTCGGGGCGCCGGATTCTGTCCCGGTTGCCCCTCTTCCAGGCCAGCCCTCTGCTGTGGTCAGGGAGTGCAGTGGAGGATGGCCCAGGTGCTTGGGCCCTGCACCCGCATGGGAGACCAGGAAAAGCACCTGGCTCCTGGCTCCTGCCATCGGATCAGCGCGGTGCGCTGGCCGCAGCGCGCCGGCCGCGGCGGCCATTGGAGGGTGAACCAACGGCAAAGGAAGACCTTTCTCTCTGTCTCTCTCTCTCACTGTCCACTCTGCCTGTCAAAAAAAAAAAAAAGAAATTTTCTTACACCATACCCTCTCTGTTTCAAGAGACATGCACAGTTCTGGTAGGATTACATATTGAGATATCATATTTTTATTCAGATAGATGTACAGATTGATAAAAGAAAGGGATGGAGAGAGAAAGGAATAGAGAGAGAATGAAAAGAGAAATAACGAAGGAAGGAGAGAAGGAGGGAGGGAGGAAGGAATGAAGGGAGGGAAGGATATTTATTGCTGCTTACGACTGTTGCTTTGTTGGCTTGCCTTTTTGTTTTCCCCATTGTAAGATGTACGTTATGGTTCATTTATTCTTTAATTAGACTATGATTATTTTCCCAAGGATTTTTTAAAGTGTATGGTTGATATATTCTCTGAATTCTTATTTCTCTCTTTTACTCTGATAAGTAAATGACATTTTATTTGATAATACCTTGGATTACAAATCTCTGATGTTCTTCCTCTATCTGCCAACTTTTAGTAAATAAATAAAAACATACAAATTATGCTATTACCCATTGATTCCCCAATATTTTCCTTTGTTAGTTGGTTGTTCTTCCTGCCTCAAAGCTTACAATATATAGACATTAACACACTGATATGATTATGCAATGCTAAATAAGACTATTATTGTGTCAATAAGAGTTAGCCCATGGGAATGCCTGAGGAATAGCCATGAACTGTATGGAATGATAATCTCAAATAAGTTACTGCTGATTTTTTTTGAAATAGTAAAGCTCAAATATGAAAATGGGGTTACAATATGCAAATAGGTAACTTTTACTGGGTATTGCACTTATATTGCTGTTCATGTGAAAATTTTAATGAATTTTCACACTGCAAGCTAAATATCTTCTTAGCATTTAAGCTATAAAGCAAATAATCTTTGTTAGTTTCTGATTAGCTCTCATGTGGTATTTAAAGAATTTGCGGGTGGGAAGGAAGTTATGGGGGGGGGGGGGAAGACATTGTAATCCATAAGCTGTACTTTGGAAATTTATATTCACTGAATAAAAGTTTAAAAAAATAAATGTTAAAAAAGAAAAAAAGATAGATTAGAGTTTGAATGAGCTAATTTTTGTTTATTTTTAATTTATGTCACTTGAGTATGCCATTTTTTACAGCAATGTTATAAGTTGGAAAGGAAATTTCTAGATAGAGTATTCAAATTACAGTGTTGGTCATAATAGCAGTAGCTATTGATTTTGAAGGAGTCACTCAATATCTAGTAATTTTTTTGCAAAATAGGAATGATAATGTTCCATCCCTGAAAAACAGTATAGAATTTGAGGATGTGATGATTTTTTATATATGTTCCTTCCTTGGAAGATATTTTGTGAAGACATATGTTAACTATAAAATATACATTCCCATAACACATAAAATCCTTCTTTTTTGAGAGGAAGAGAGAGAGAGAGAGAGAGAGAGAGAGAGAGAGGAAGCAAGCTCCCATCCACTGATTCAATTCCAAATAACTACAATGGCCAGGATTGGGTCAGGCCAAAACTGGGAACAGGGAATTCAATCCAAGTCTCTCACCTGGATGACAAGACCAAATATTTAGCAGGCAGCTAGAATCAGGAGCAGAGCAAGTACTCAAATCTAACCATTCCATTATGATATGCAGATATCTTTTTTTAATTTATTTATTTGAAAGAGTTACACAGAGAAAGAAGGAAAGGCAGAAAGAGAGAGCGGTCTTCCATCTGTTGATTCACTCCCCAGTTGGCCACAACGTTCAGGGCCACACCAATCTGAAGCCAGGAGCCAGGAGCTTCTTCCAGGTCTCCCATGTGGATGCAGGGCCCAAGGACTTGGGCCATCTTCCACTGCTTTCCCAGGCCATAGCAGAGAGCTGGATGAGAAGTGGAGTATCTAGGTCTCAAACCTGTGCCCATATGGGATGCCTATACTGCAGGCAGTGGCTTTACATGCTACACCACAGTGTTAATCCCAGTATGCAGGTATCTGAACCAGTGTCTTAATCTCTAGGAAAACAGCTGCCCCAAGGAAGTCTTCCATTTTCATTATCAATTAAACCTTTAGGAATATTTCAGTTTAGTATACATATTCAAGTGGAGACAAAGGCCACTTGTATTCTAATAAAGTCCAGATTCAAGTCCAAAATTCTAGATAGCAAGTTAGTTATTACATTACTAGTAAATATCCCATAAGCCTAATAAGTAAATTTAATTCCAGCTACAAACATATTGTAATAAATATAACTTTCTTTAACCAACATATAATGAGAGAATAAAATATTCTTTAACCAACATAAAACAATGACCAACACACAGGTTACATTTCATAGCCACATTTAAAATTAAAAAGTCTCAAAGTTGGGTCAGGGGTCCTTAGAACTAGTAAACCAAATCTGTTATGATATAGGAAAGCTTTCTTCAATAATTAGCCAAAAATATCTTAATTTTACTAAAAGAGAAACTAGATACAAACACATATGATTTAAACTTTATGACAACTTATACATCCATGACGGTTGGATTGTGAGAAGCCACACTGACCTAAACCACAGAAAGATAACAGAAAAATTAAGAAAGGACAACATTACCAGGTGATTGATTGAGAGAAATTTTCAGTGTAGAATGGACAAAACAGAACATAGACTCTGCGAAGCAGTGAGGAGAGAGGACAGAAACAGAACTGCCAACCATGTGCAGCCAGAGGACTCCTGCAAATATGCACCTGGCTCCCAGCTGGAAAGCACCACCTTCCAGGGAAAGATAAAGGAGGCTGCCATGGCCCTTGCTGCTGGTGCCTTTGACTGAGGGAGGATTCCATGGTCCTCACTTGTTTTGAGTCTGGAAAACTGACAGGGACTGAGCAACTACTTTGCTCCATAAAGAGAAGCCACAATAAAGCTGCAGGAAAAACCTGGAGGAAATCTAGCTTGGAGACCTGTGGGGGATATCGTACCTGCCAAACAGACTCGGAGAAGCAGAAGAAAGGATATCTGAGTAAGAAAACAAGTCACTGGAAATTTTACATCAGATCAAAAAAAGAAGAAGAAGAAATTAGAAAACTACAAAACATGTTGGAGATCTATGGGATACTATCAAATGACCCAACATACAGGTCTTAGGGCATTCCTGAAGATGTGGAAAGAGAGAATGCTTTAAGAGGCTTTTTTAATGAAATAATTACCAAAAAATCCCTAATTTGGAGAAAAAAAGGGACATCCAAGTACAGGAAGCACATACAACTCCTAATAAACATGCCCAGAAAAAATCTTCACCATGACACATTGTAATCAAACTCTCTACCATAAAACATAAAGAAATGATTCTAAAATGTGCAAGAGAGAAATGCCAGATTACTTTCAGAGGATCTCCAATTAGACTCAGAGCTGACTTCTCATCAGAAACCCTACAAGCTAGGAGACAATGGTGAGATATATTAAGAGAAAAAAATTGTCAACCCAGAATACTATATACTGAAAAGCTCACAATTATGAATGAAGGTGAAATAAAGACCCTCCATAACAAAGAGAAGTTTAAAGAATTTGTCACCACCAGACCAACCTTGCAAAAGATGCTTCAGAATATGCTGCACACAGAAACACTGAAAAGGGGGAAGTCAGAAGATCTCCCAGAAAAAGTACAAAGGAAATCCAAAATAAAAAATAGAAAAATTTATCAAAAAATGGCAAGGCAAAGCCATTACTTATCAATAGTCACTTTGAATATAAATGGCCTCAAATCTCCAGTTTAAAGATACAGAATAGTTGAATAGATTAAAATGCAAAACCTATCTAAATGCTGCCTGCAAGAAACACATTCACCAACAAAGATACAGATAGACTGCAAGTAAAAGGTGGAAAAAGATATTCCATGCCAACAGGAACAAAAATGAACTGGTGTACCCATCCTAATGTCAAACAAAATGGACTTTAACACAAAAACTGTTAAAAGAGACAAAGAAGGGCACTATGTAATGATTAAGGGATCAATTCAATAAGAAGATGTGACTATTATGAACATATATGTACCAAACTATAAGGCACCTGGCTATTAATGGCTCTAAAAGAAGACATAGATTCCAATACAATAGTAATGGTGGACTTCAATGTCCCACTTTCAGCAATGGACAGATCATCAGAAAGAAAATCAGCAAGGAAAAACATAGTTAATTGACTATAGGCCAAAGGGACCTAACAGATATCTACAGAATTTTTCATCCTACAGCCACAGAATACAGATTCTTTTCATCAGTGCATGGAACTTTCTCTAGGATTGATCACATACCAGGCCATAAAGCAAGTCTCAGCAAATTAAAAAAAAAAATCAAAATCATACCATGCATCATTTCAGACCACATGGAATGAAGCTGGAAATCAACAAATCAAGAATCTCCAGAACAAATTCAAACACATGGAGACTGAACAACATAGTCCTGAAGGTGCAGTAATTGAATAAATCAAAAAATTTCTGGAAATGAATGAAGATGACAATACATTATATC
Source organism: Oryctolagus cuniculus (assembly GCF_051225735.1). Taxonomy (NCBI): domain Eukaryota; kingdom Metazoa; phylum Chordata; class Mammalia; order Lagomorpha; family Leporidae; genus Oryctolagus; species Oryctolagus cuniculus. The sequence continues at coordinate 16,853,474 of NC_142870.1, read as the reverse complement.
AAAACTTATGGGATACAGCAAAAGCAGTATTTCAAGGAAAGTTTATAGTAATTGGTGCCTACATCAAGAAATCGGAAAGGCACCAAATTAAATGAGCTATTGATCCATCTCAAGGATCTAGAAAAACAACAAACCAAACTCAAAACTAGTAGGAGAAAAGAAATAATTAAAATTAGGGAAGAAATCAACAAAATTGAAACCAAAAAATTCAAAAGATCAGCAAAATGAAGAGCTGTTTTCTTGAAACAATAAACAAAAATGACACAACATTGGCCCAACTAACCAAAAAAAGGAGGAAGAACACCCAAATCAATAAAATTAGAGAGAAAAAGGAAATGTAACAACAGACACCACAGAAATAAAAAGAATCATCCAAAATTACTACAAAGAGCTGTGTATCAACAACTCAGGAAAACTAGAAGTAATGGATAGATTCCTGGACACATGCAACCTACCTAAATTGAGCCATAAAGACATAGAAAACCTGAAAGAGACCCATAACCAAGATGTAAATTTAATCAGCAATAAAGACCCTCCCAACAAGAGGGGAGTGTTGTGGGTGGGAGGGAAGTTATGGGGGGCAGGAAGCTATTGTAATCCATAAGCTGTACTTTGGAAATTTATGTTCATTAAATAAAATAAAATTAAAAAAAAGACCCTCCCAACAAAGAAAAGCCAAGGACTGGACAGCTTCACTGCTGAATTCTACCAGGCAGTCAAAAAAGAATGAACTCCAATTCTGCACAAGCTATTCAAAACTATGAAAGGGAGGGAACTGTACAAAACTCCTTCTATGAAGATAGCCTCACCTTAATTCCTAAACCTGAAAAAGATACAACAGAGAAAGAGAACTACAGATCAATTTACCTGTTGAACATAGACGCAAACATCCTCAACAAAATTCTAGCCAATCGAATCCAACAACACATCATTCACCCAAGCCAAGTGAGATTTATTTCTGGTACGTATGGATGGTTCAATATTCACAGAGCAGTAATTGTGATACCTCACCTTACCAGACAGAAGAACAAAAACCATATGATTATCTCAATAGATGCAGAGAAAACACTTGATAAAATACAACACCCTCTCATGATGAAAACTTTAAGCAAATTGGGAGTAGAAGGAATATTCCTCAACACAATCAAGGCATTTTATGACAAACACATGGCCAATGTGCTATTGAATGGGAAAAAATTGTAAACATTCCCACTGAGATCCAGAACCAGGCAAGGATGACCACTCTAAGCATTATTTAATATATTTCTGGAAATTTTAGCCAAAGCCACTAGGCAAGAAAAAGAAACCAAAGGGATACAAATTGGGTAGGAGGGATTCAAACTACCCTTATTTGCAGATGACATGATTCAACACATATGAGATTCCACTAAGAGAATATTGGAGCTTATAGAAGAGTTTGGAAAAGTGGAAAGATTTAAATCAACACACAAAAAAGTGGGAAGATTTAAATCAACTCACAAAAATCAACATCATCTTTGTACACAGCCATCACTGAAAAAGAACCTCTAAGATCAATACCATTCACAATAGCTACAAAAAAAATCAAATACCTTGAAATAAATTTAGTCAAAGATAACAAAGATCTCTATGAAGATAATTAAGAAATATTAAAGAAAGAAATAAAACACAAAAAAATGGAAAAATCTTCCATGTTCATGGATTGGAAGGATCAATATCATCAAAATGTCCATACTAACAAATATAATTTACAGATGCAATGTGATACCAATCAAAATACCAAGGACATTTTCCTCAGATATAGAAAAAAGATGCTGAAATTCATGTGCAAACACAAGAGACCCTGAATAGCTAACACAATCTTATACAACACACATTCAGCTGGAGGCATAACAATACCAGATTTCAAGACATATAATGGGGCACTTATAATTAAAGCAGCCTGGTACTGGCACAAAAACAGATGGTTAGATCAATGGAAGAGAATAGAAATGCTGGAAATCAATCCATGCATCTACAATGAATTTATGTTGACAAACCAGCTAAAACCAATCACTGGAGCAAGGACAGTCTTCAACAAATGGTGCTGGGAATATTGGATCTCCACACACAGAAGCATGAAGCAAGACCTCTACCTTACACCTTACACACAAAAAAATCCACTCAAAATGGATTAAAGCCCTAAATCTATGACCTGATACTATCAAAGTACTAAAGAACATAGGGGAAATTCTGCAATACATTGGCATAGGCAAGGACTTCTGGAAAAGACCCCAGAGGCACAAGCCAAAATTGACAAGTGGGATCACATCAAATTGAGAAGCTTCTGTACTCCAAAAGAAACACTCAGAAAAATGAAGAGGCAACTGACAGAATGGGAGGAATTATTTGCAAACTATGCAACTGATAAAGGATTAATAACCAGAATCTATAAAGATCTCAAGAAATTCAACAACAATAAAACAAACAATCCAGTTAAGAAATGAGCAAAAGACTCGAATAGGCATTTTTCAAGAGAGGAAATTGGGAGCTGGCATTGTAGCTTAAGCCACCACTTGCAATGCCATGAATCCACATAGGCATTGGTCTGAACCACAGATGCCCCATTTCCAATCCATCTCCATGCTAAGGTGCCTGGGAAAGCAGCATAAGATGGCCCAAGTACTTGGGCCCCTGCACCCTTGTGGCAGACCAAGAAGAAACTCCTAAATCGGCTTCAGCTTGGCCCCACCCCAGACATTGCAGCCATTAGGAGGCAAACTAGTAGATAGAAGATCTCTCTCTTTGTCTCTCCCTCTCTCATCTTCTGAAATAAATAAATAAATAAATAAATAAATAAATAAATAAAGGAGATGGGGGGAATAGTGAGCACTAGGCATGCTAGTAATATTTTGTTCTTAATTTGGGTGTTGGTTATGAGTGCTATAAGATGACCAAAAGCCCATTGATCTATAAAGTTATGTGCATTTCTTGGTATGTATACTGTATTTTAATAAAATGTTTAAAGTTTTATGACAATTTGTCCTTCATTAAACTGTGAACTAGCATTTGTAGCTGCTAGTTTCAGTTATAGTTTCTAGTTATGGATGAATTAAAATGTCACATTTTTTCCCACTAGTTGCCATGTTCCCTTTTGGGAGTATGGGGAGAAAGAAATATGCTTTTCTTTCACTGGATTAATTGGGTACCCTGCCCCAACTAGGGCTGTAGGCCGGACTCAAAGACAGTGTGGCCAGCAAGGCTCTCTCTCAGGCAATATCACCAGTGGCACAGGCGCTCTCCAAAGCTGGTGTCTGCTCCAGCTCCCATCCACAGGAATTGTGTTTGTGTCCCTGCTCCTTGCTGGTCTTCCACACCTTCCACACTGCTCCATGGCATCACTCTTCCTTCTGTAGAATTTCCACTGCAAACTTCTCTCCTACTCTTCCCTGGGAATGAACTTCCTCTGTTCAATCTGTTCATTCCTCTGTTCATCCTTCTTCTGCTGTTTTCCCCTGTTCTAAAAAGCATGTCTTTTCCCTATTCATCCATCTTGGATTCTCTCAAATAAATACTTTAAAAAAACTTTTTTTCAATTTAAAGAAGTTAAGATCAAGGAACAAAGAAGAGGTAGATCCTCATCCAACACGTGCTCTTCAGGGTTAAACCAAGTTCAGGGTACAGAGGTTCAGTGGGGTAACAAGAATAAGTCCTAGAGATATATTGTATCTTCAATAAGAGGAAGGCCTGTTTTCTTTTCTTGGATCTAATGCCTGTAAGCATGGCAATAAGTGATACCATGTCACTTGCACATGGAGCTTCCACACAGTCCTATTGAGACACTTCTGAAACCTAGCCTCCATGCTGTGATGAAGCAGACAACACTTAGAGTGCCATATGCAATATTACAGTCATAGCCTCCATAAGGTTTCCTGCCAACAATCAGAGTCCACAGCCAGAATGACAGTAAACTTTCTGGATGGTTCCAATCACCAGTCTTCAAGTTTCACCAGTGCTACAAGTGGAAAGAGATAATCTGCCCCTGAGAATTCTGCACAAAATAATTATTTTCATTGTTTTAAATCATTACTTTTTTGGGTAGTTTTTTACATAGCAATAGATAAACAAAACAAGTTCTGTTCCAATATAGCAACTACAAGCTGCTTATAAGAAACACCATGGACTGGATGGCTTAAGTAACATAAATTTATTTCTCACGATTCTGGAAGTGAGAAGTCTAAGATAAGGATTGACCAATTCTGTGTTTGATGAGGGTTCTCTTCCTTGCTGGTAGAGAGCCCTGTTCTTTCTAGGTCCTTGTAACCTTGTTTCAGGACATGCACGTAGGCAAAAAAAGAGAACTCTCTGAGGTTTCCTCTTATAAAGGCACTTACCATATTAGACCAGTGATCCACATTTATGACCACATTTAAATTCAATTACTGCCTTAGAGGCATCATCTCCACATACAGCCATACTAGGAGTTAAGGATCCATATAAATTTTGGGCAGACACACACATTCAACCTGTTGCACACATCTTAACTTAAAAAGTATAAAATGATGGAAGGGAAAGTGATAGAAAAAGCTAAAACACAGTAAATATTAAATAAAACCTAGTGGTATTGACTGAATGTTTATCTTCCAGTATGATGGTATTACAGGTGGAATCTGTGAGAGATAACTTGAGTTCCGAGGTTAGAGCCCTCATGAGTGAATTTAGTGCATTTATAAAAAATGCTTCATGGAATTCCCTGGCCCTGCTTATGCCATGAGAAAACACAATGGAAAGAAGAAACCAATAAGAGGGCCCTCACCAGAACCTAACTATGCTGGCACCCTAACCTTGAACTTTCAGCCTCTAGAACTGTGAAAACAAAATTTCTGCTATTGACTTTTTTTCTGCTCTTTATAAGTCAACAGCTGATGAAATTTAACCATAGCAAACTTAACTGAGAAGAACACCTAATATAACTCTACTAATAGAACACACAATAGAGTTTCAGGTGAGGGAAGTTTTACTAAATATGAAAAGGAACATTTCACAAAAATAAAGATTCAATTCCCCAAGAAACCAAAATTAATTTAACTTTGGTCATCCATAGACACAGGGCAAAATCTATAATACAAAACTTTTAAAAATCTAAATGAAAAGAAAATCTCCATCAACATAATGGGAAATGTTAGCATACCTCTCTCTGTAATTGATGGAACAAGTATACAGATCAGTAAGAGTGTAAAAGATTTAAACAATATGGAAATAATCTAAGATCAGGGCTGGTGCTGTGGCACACCAGTAAAACTGCCTCCTGCAGTGCTGGCATCCCATGTAGGCACCAGTTTGCATCCCAGCCACCCCACTTCAAATTCAGTTCCCTGCTAATGCACCTAGGAAAACAGCAGAAGATGGCTCAACTGCTTGGGCCCCTGCACCCATGTGGGAGATTGGAAAGAAGCTCCTGGATCCTGACTTTGGCCAGGCCCAGTCCCGAATGTTGAATCCATTTGTGGAGTGTACCAGTGGATAGAAGATCTATCTCTCTCTCCCTCACTCTCTCTCTAACTCTGCCTTTCACATAAACAAATCTTTTTTTAAAACAGTCAAGGACCTAAGCAACGAAACAGAAAATATGAAGATCCTTCAAAGAGTTCATAGAAAATGCATATTATGAGAAAATTACATATGGACTTCAAAAAGTTTCGCATCAGAATAAATTTATATTTTAAGTACATTTTGATGGAATTCATTTTAATTCCACAAACATTTTGATGGACCCTTGTAAATGCCCCCTAGTGGCCCAGATTATTCTAGAAAATAACAGCCTAAGATGTGGGACAGTGGTAAGGGAAAAGAGAACGAAATGACAGGAACACACTAAATTTCTTGTCTGGTTCAGGAAAAATATGAGCATTGAAAAGTATAATAATTCAATAAAAGAAATAAATATAACAATGAGCTTAGGCCGGCGCCGCGGCTCACTAGGCTAATCCTCCGCCTTGCGGCGCCGGCACACCGGGTTCTAGTCCCGGTTGGGGTGCCGGATTCTGTCCCGGTTGCCCCTCTTCCAGGCCAGCTCTCTGCTGTGGCCAGGGAGTGCAGTGGAGGATGGCCCAGGTGCTTGGGCCCTGCACCCCATGGGATACCAGGAGAAGCACCTGGCTCCTGCCATCGGATCAGCACAGTACGCCAGCCGCCGCGCGCCGGCCGCGGCGGCCATTGGAGGGTGAACCAACAGCAAAGGAAGACCTTTCTTTCTGTCTCTCTCTCACTGTCCACTCTGCCTGTCAAAAAAAAAAAAAAATGAGCTTAAGCAAGGTACAAGCACCATCGGAACAAAAACAGAGCTTATTGTCTCGGGAGCAGGGCCAGCAGCCCGAGCATCATGACAGAACACAGCCTGCATGCCTTCACCTCACTGCTGGCCTCCAGAGCCTCCTGGAGCTTTCTTGTGCCTTGTCCTTCAGGCCCGGAACCCGCCCTCAGAGGGCAAGGGCACCACCACCAGCAGGGATCCGGGAAGGAGCCTAACCTGCACAGCCAAAGAGAGAGGAGGAGGAGGAAGACAATGAGGAGGAGGAGAAAGAAAAGTCTCTTCGTGGAAGACAAGAGGGAAAAGAAAAAAAGTAGAGGTTAACAGTGCAAGTCTTCTCCTTACAAAGGGAGCCGTTTATAATCACACCAGGAAAGAGGCAAAAATGTTGTGAAATTGAAAGGATGCATTTCTGAGTAAGAAGAAAACAGATGAACTTAGAAATCTACACAAACTGTTTTACAATAGACTAGGCACAGTGTCCTCATTAAAGAAGAATCTGCGTCAGCTCAGTGGTTTCCCACTTGAAAAAGGACGTGTTCAGTATAAACAGAAGTAAGAAACGTTGAAAAAATTTAGAAATACCATGTTAAAGAGAATCTGCAAGGTTCCTGATTTGGAGAGATCAGGTGTAAATGGTGAACTAATGAAGAGCTCCTTGGATTTCTTAAGGTATCCAAAGCCTTCTGGCAAACCATTGCCAACGTCAAAAAAGACTTCCAGGGACCAGCGCTGTGGCACAGGGGGTTAACACCCTGGCCGGAAGCACTGGCATCTCATATGGGCGCCAGTTCGAGATCCAGATGCTCCACTTCTATCCAGCTCTCTGCTATGGCCTGGGAAAGCAGTGGAAGATGGCCCAGGTCCTTGGGCCCCTGCACCCACGTGGGAGACCCAAAAGAAGCTCCTGACTCCTGGCTTCAGATCGACGCAGCTCCGGCCATTGCGACCATCTGGGGAGTGAACCATCAGATGGAAGACCTCTCTCTCTGCCTTTCTTTTCTGTGTAACTCTGACTTTCAAATAAATAAACAAATCTTTAAAAAAAAAAAAAAAGACTTCTAGCAAACACAGTAAAGAGGAATGCATCAGTTCTGGAAAGCCAAGCTTTTACTGGTCATGGAAGGGAGGGTAGACATGGGTTTCACATACTGTATGCTGATTGACTTGGGGCCAATGCAGATAGGGGTCTCTTGGAGACAGCCTGACCCCTCTTAGGTGGGCTCAGCCCCCTCCCCTGCTAGTTCTGGATGGAAAATTACAAGTAGCTTGAGACCTGATTAAAACCACAGGTTCACACATACAGAACAGTATGTTCTGCTACAGTAGGGAAAAATGCCGGTGAGTCTCCAGGCAAGCCTCCCAGCTAAGGCTTGCAGCCTGCTTGCACAAGACATTCTATCAGCACCGGAGGGGCCCACAGACATCCAGCCCACAGGACAGCCTCAATTTCCCCCTCTTTTAATCCACAACCTACTACTATAGGGACCTGGAATGTCAGTCTCATTCTGGCTACTTTGTGCTGACCGAGAGGGCCCCTTAGGGTGTGGAAGGGCAAGGGTTGTGGTCATGACAATCCAGGTTGCCTTGGTAGAATGTAGTCTTTATTTGGGGTTTCATTTGAAGAAATATCTGTATCTTGATGGATTCCTATCTTTTGAGAGACAAATTATCAAGGCAGTTGAGAATGCATGAGCCAAATATCAATACAAGCAGAGTGGCCATAAGAGGTCTCAGTGAAGGCAGGAACCAAGTTACAGAGAGGAGCACATTCTTCACAGCATCTCATATGTTAGAAGAACTTATTCCTTCATTGTTAAATTTATGTAACCAGAATATAGTCCTACATACGACCTAGCCATCCCACTCTTTAGATTTACCCAAAGGAAATTAAATTGGCAAATAAAATAGTGCCTCCATGTTTATTGCAGCTCAATTCACAATAGGTAAGACATGGAATCAACCTAAGTGCCCATCCACAGAAGACTGGATAAAGAAATTATGGGATGTGTACTCTATGGAATACCACACAGTGGTTAAAGAAAAATGAAATCCGGTTATTTGCAACAAAATGGATGAATCTGGAAAACACCATGCTGAGTGAAATAAGCCAGCCCCAAATGGACAAACATCATATGTTCTCCCTGATTAGTGACAACTAACTGAGCACCTAAAAGGAAACCTGATGAAGTTAAATTGACACTATAAGAAGCAATAACTTGATCAGCCCTTGTCCTGCTTGTCGATGAGCAGCTTATAAATTTATTTTTATTATTTTTTCTATTTAATACCATTGGTTGAACTCTTTACCTAACACAGAATTATTCATATGTGCTTAAATCCAATTGAAAATAGATCCCAGTAAAAAATAAGAGTGAGAATAAGAGGGAGCAGATGTACAGCTCAGCACACATTCCCACAGACTTACCCCTAAGGGTAAAGCTAAAAACTTGCCATGGGACTCCAAATCCCATTAAGGTGGGTGGCACTGATGCCATCTTACCAGTTAAAGTGATCATTTTAAGTGTGTAACTAATCATATAAATAGGAATCAGTGTCAAAGGGAGCACATAAATAGTATCAAGTATCTGTTAATAGCAATAGATAGAATTAAAAAGGAGAGAAAGATCCAACATGGGAAGCAGGCCACACAGCAAACTCATAGAATGACAAATGCCCTAAACAACACTCTGGCCTCAGAATCAGCCCTTAAGACATTCAAATCTGGCTAAAAAGCCCATGAGAGTTTCACAGGCATGGAAAGCCACTGTGGCAAAAAATAACCTACATGAAGAATCTCTGAGAGTAAGATCCCTGTGAAAAGAGGGGGCCATCAAAGAAGGAGATACCTTTCTCTGAAGGGAGGAGAGAACTTCCACTTTGCTTATAGCCCTGTGTAAATACTGATGGATTTTGTGGACTCAAAAGGCTTCCATAGCTTGGCCAGCTCATGACAAGAGCCCTGGGTGATCACTGTCATCAGAAATAGGAGTGTCAATTGTTAAATTAACAACAGGAGTCACTGTGTACTTGCTCCCCGTGTAGGACCTCTGTCCTTAATGAGTTGTACTATGAGAATTAACTGTAAAACTTATCTTCAAACAGTACTTTATACTTTGTGTGTCTGTGTGGGTGTAAATTGCTGAAATCTTTACTTAGTATAGAGTTGGTCTTCTACATATAAAGACAATTAAAAATGAATCTTAATGAAGAATGGGATGGGAGAGGGAGTAGGAGGTGGGATGGGAGTAGGAGTGGGAGGGCGGAGGTGGGGGGAAGAACCACTATATTCCTTAAGTTGTACCTATGAAATTTATATTTATTAAAAAAAGCTTTCTAAAAAACTATGTAACTAAGCACACATACAGAACAGGATGTTACAGTGGGTCTCAAAGTGAACCTCCCAATCACAGCTTGCAGTCTGCTTGCACAAGATCTTCTACCAGTGTCTGAGGGGCCCCAGACACCCAGCCCCACCAGACAGCCTCACCAGCAAACCAAATATTGTGAAATTCTGTCAAACCAGTCTAGTAGTGACAAAGATAAAAAGAAAAACAAAGGAGAGTCTTCAGAGGATGAAGATAAAGAAAATGAAGAGGAGCCACTGAGAAAAGACTTCTAAAAGAGAAAAGCTGAAACAGAAAGCTGCTTCTAAAAGTAAAACATCTGTAAAAAGTGCTAATGTTAAGAAAATAGATGGCAGCATCACCAAGAATTAAAACAGTGCCAAGAAAGAAAGTGAATCTGAGGACAGTTCAGATGATGAGCCTTTAACTAAAAAAATTCAAGAAACCACCTACAGATGAAGAGTTAAAGGAAACAATAAAGAAATTAATGACCAATGCTACCTTGAAGGAAGTTACAAAGATCTCACTGAAGGAAAAGATTTCAAAAAACTGTCGAAGAACTAATTTCTTGAAGCTGAGCTAGAGGAAAGAGGGAGACCACTTGTTCCCGTGATTTACGCCATTATGCCAGTGAAGAGAATGTATTTCCTTTTCTAAATCCTTGTTAAGCATTCTGTTGGAAGAACTCAACTGCTGACCCTTTATTTTAAGTGTTTTGTAAAAGTGAGTTTGCCATTTAAATTGTATTTCTATGTAGTTTTAGTTAAAACTCTTAAATGGCACTAATTGTTCCTTGCTTTTATAGCCATTTTATACATTTTGATTTCTTTATATAAGGTCATAGATTCTTGAATTGTGGTTTTTCAGTGCACTTAATATTAAATTGCTCAAGATAGTCTTTTAACCAGGTAGAACAAAAGCCATCATAACTGGCATTTATACACACAGATTGTTGCAATATTTAGTACATGAACTATTTTGAATACACATTTTTCTGTCAGAGTGAAAGCTTAGTGATAGACTAGACTAGAATTTCTCGCCTGCATGTGCACATATGTCAAATTGTCAGCATGACGGAAGTGACAGATGTTATTTTTCTGTTTTTAAAAACCAATTTGTTGTGTGTAAGTTTTTTTATTTCTTCTGTGCAGATCAATATTTGAGCTCACATGGGTAGATATATTTCCTCTTGTAAAATATGAAATGTCAGTGTTGAGGGAGACAGTGTGACAGAGCAGTGAAAGTCAGAATTCAGTGACAGGATGCCGAAGGAACAGGCTGTTCTGCTGTGCCTTGAAAGTGTCATCAATTTGTAGTTTTAGTGTTAACTCTGCAAAAATGTTTGTTAATGTATTTTGTATTAAGGACAAACCAAAATCAATAGATCAAAGTTTCAGAAACTTTGGGAAGAGGAGTTACATGCAAGCACATTTGGCTTATTAGTAAGTGAACCAATTATTATTAACTGTTTTGCCCATAAAAAATGCTAATATTTACAGGAAACTTGACCACCCTCATAATGATGATAAAGGTACCAGATATAGTGCCAGAAATGTTAGGCATTAGCAGCTATCTCTGACAAAATATTTCTCAGAAGCGATAATGTGCATATTTTAATATTAAAAAATGTAATATATTTGTGTAATTGGGGTTGTTGGGTTTGAAATTTTGGCCAATCAGGATTCTTGGTGATCAGCATGTGGATCACTCATGAATGAGAATGTTTTTATCTTTTGTCTTAAACAATTTATTAAATAATCTCTGAATCTTAAGCTAAAACATTCTGCTTTAATGAAATTAAGATATTTGATGTATCAATTGAATGTTGAGACAATCTCTGCATCATAGAACAGAAATATATAAAACTGATGTTGAATGTGAAAAGATGTTTTCACAGGTTTGACTCGTTCCTTGACAAAGTTATTAATACTTTAGGGAAAGGTATGTTTAATATAAATGAATGGAATAATCAACTGAGTGAGACCTAGGAATTGGCCTTTGATTTTAAATATTTTTACAAGCCCTATCAATAAAAATTGTAAGTCTAAAAAAAAAAGAATACCACTTCTCGGTCTTATGGCTAATATAAGATCAAGTGTAAAAAAAAAGAGTAAAAACAGAATGTACTTGGAGCAGGTATTGTGGCACAATGAGTTAAGCCACCTCTTGGGATGCCTGCATCCCATATGAGAGTATTGGTTTGAGTCCTAACTACCCTGCTTCCAAACCAGCTTCCTGCTAATGTGCATGAGAAGACAATAGCTGATGGCCTGATCCTTGGGTTCCTTTCAACTACATGGGAAATCTGTACAGAGTTCCTGGATCCTGGCTTTGACCTTGTCCAGTCCCTACTATTGAGGAAATTTGAAAGTGAACCAGCAGATGGAATATATCTCTCTCATGCACTCTCTCTCTCTCATTCTCAGTCTCATGCTCTCTCCTTCTGTGTCTATAACTCCTTTTTTCAAATACTTTTTTAAAAAAAGGTATAGCCTTTGAACTCAGAAAAGAAAACCCAATGTACCCAATTAAAAGTGAAAAATTTAAATGTTAGAAAAATTTTCCTTAAAACACAGAGAGAGAGAGAGAGAGAGAGATATTCACTAGCAAGTTCTACTAAACTTTAAAGAAACAATGAGCTTTGTAGCTCTACATCTGGAACTATGTAAGGTTCAGGCACATTATTTCACCTTTCTTAGCCTTGATTTTTTTCTGTGAAATGAAGTTATTATTGCAGTAAAGTGCTTGCCACAGTGCCAGGGAAGAAAACATTTAGTAAATATTATCTGACACTTAACCATTTCTAATGCTTTGACTCTTATTGTTACTGCTACTTCTCCTACTCCTATTCACACATCTTTATAGCACTGGAGTCCCAAAATGCTGCTCTCCCTTTGGACACTAAGAGCTACTGATAATGGGGGAGAGATAAGTCTATCAATACTTTTTACTTTGACTTATGCAAAAAGATATAGTTAGTTCTTACAGGTATGGAGAGCGTTGCTTAAGGAAATGAGATCCAGCAAAATAAGTTTGAATTAAATCCAAAGTAAACCAGAAGTAACATTATATGGGTGCACTGCTAATAGAGCCAAATGCATTAGAAAATATCAGTTATAAAAACTGACTGATTTGGGAATGAATCAAATTCTTGGAGTAAATTGGAAAGAATATCAAGTTGGAAAGAGCTTATTCTTGTTGGAAACTTATAGACAGAATGTCAAGAAGGAAACTACTAACTAAGGACCTACTCCAAGCCCTACATCTGTCTTTGTTTAATAAATAGCAAGACTCAATTGTGAAATGTAGTTATTATTTGATTTAGCATATAGTTACTCAAAAATATTTATTAGGATGGGCATTGTGGTGTAGTGATTAAAACCTCTTAGGATGCCTATATTCTATATTGGAGTGCCTGGATTTCAGTCTCACCTCCATTTCTGATCCAACTTCTTGCTAATGCACACCCTGGGAGGCAACAGGTAGTGGCTCAAATAGTTGGGTCCCTACTACCCATGTGAGGATCTTGGATGGAATTCCTGGCTCCTATCTCCTGGCTTCAGCCTGACCCAACCCTGGAACTCACTCTTTCTGTCTCTGTCTCTGTCTCTGTCTCTCTCTCTCTCTCTCTGTCTTTCTTTCAAATATATAAATAAACTTGTAAAAACAGAAATATTGTTAATTCTGATCAATTTAGCAATTTCAATGATTTTATCAATTTAATAATTAGGTCGCTCATAAGCCTCACTCTCCTTCAGATAACAAAAATTTCCAAAATGGACTTGGCGATTATGAACATCTGATCTTCAGACCATAAAGACCCTACTTATTGGAGTAAAATTCAGACTCGGAATTTATACCCTTATCATGGATGAACAAAATGAAATTTTTTTATAATCACTCTCTACGATGATATGGTGACTTACTCTACATGTGAATATTTTAGTATTTATTGGGAAGAGGAGAGATGAGCACCTGAACAGGCTGGAAAACATATTGAGTATAAATGTCTGAACTTAGAGTAAAATTTTTGGCAAACAAAGAAATATTCATCTGGGCTGGCGCCGCGGCTCACTAGGCTAATCCTCCACCTAGGGCGCCGGCACACCGGGTTCTAGTCCCAGTCGGGGCGCCGGATTCTGTCCCGGTTGCCCCTCTTCCAGGCCAGCTCTCTGCTGTGGCCCGGGAAGGCAGTGGAGGATGGCCCAAGTGCTTGGGCCCTGCACCCCATGGGAGACCAGGAGAAGCACCTGGCTCCTGCCTTCAGATCAGTGCGGTGCGCCGGCCACAGCACACCAGCCGTGGCGGCCATTGGAGGGTGAACCAACGGCAGAAGGAAGACCTTTCTTTCTGTCTCTCTCTCTCACTATCCACTCTGCCTGTAAATATATATATATATATATTCATCTGAAATACACAGATTAAGTTATCAATTCCCTTATCAAAGTTTCCATTCAAAAAATAGTATAGGGTCTTCCTCTCTTGGAGCCCCCTCTCCTGGCTGCTGTTGCAGAAAGTTTCTGACTTAAGTAATTCTTGCTCTGCAAAAAAAACGGAAAAAATAAATAAAAATTTAAAAAAAAAACAGTGCAGACTAATGAATGTTTCATAATGGAAAAAGAGCATACCTTAGGAATTAATTCAGAGAGATATTTTAGTTCTCAGAGTTGTTTTTTTTTTTTTTTTTTTAGTTAATCATTTGACTATTTTGTGCATTTCCTTTCCTTGGAGAAATATTCTGAATCTGGTCTGGTTTTTTTAAGTTATTCCATTATGTGCAAAACACTTTTGGTATTTGTGAATTTACAAAATGTTCTTAACCTCAGAGAAAATAAATAAGTTAGAGAAAATTATAACAAGTCCAAATCATTAGGCACATTTTTTGAAATCCCTCAAGTGTAGGAAGATTGTAGGTGGACTAAAACAACATTCAGGCTTGGTCCAGAACCTAGAGAAGTCTCTGGAAATGTCAACACTGATTTCATATTAATAGTTGGGGTTTTTTTCTTTAGGACTTCTTCCAAAGAATTAGAGTTAGAAGAAAACGTGAAGGACAAAGCTTATCAGAACTCAGGCTTCAGCAAGTATACTTGGATACAGTTAGTCTTTCAGCCTTTTAGGCTTACCTTCCAAAAATAATCCAACTCCATCTAAATCTAAAACAAGGTGCCATAATAGAAGCTGAGGTTGTACAGAAATACAAACAACATTGGATTCTCACCCACACAAACTGTTTCAGATTATGAAACTAGGCTAAAGTGAGAAGTGACACTCTAGTAGCTTATAAGATTATAATACAATAATATTGCAGGGAGGATTTCTAGGCAATCTTCTCCCAGAAGTCAAAGGAAGATGAATTTTATTTCTTGCCTGTGAAAATCTTCAAGGGCAGCCTTTGTCCTCCATCTGGTTCAGACTCAAAATTTCTCAGCCCGAAAAGCTCATGAGAGTATTTCAGGCATGGAAAGCCAAGACACTCTGGCAAAAGATCTCTGCGAGTGAGATCCCAGTGGAAAGAACAGGTCATCAAAGAAGGAGGTACCTTTCTCTGAAGGGAGGAGAGAACCTCCACTTTGACTATGACCTTGTCTAAACAAGATAAGAGTCGGAGAACTCAGAGGGCTTCCATAGCCTTGGAAACTCATGACTGGAGCATAGGGAGATTACTGATGCCATAGACAGGAGTGTCAATTGGTAAAGTCAACAACAGGAGTCACTGTGCACTTACTCCTCATGTAGGATCTCTATCCTTAATGTGCTGTACATTGAGATTTAATGCTATAACGAGTACTCAAACGATATATTTCACTTTGTGTTTCTATGGGGGTGCAAACTGTTGAAATCCTTACTTAATGCATACTAAACTGATCCTCTGTAAAAAAAAAAAAAAAAAAAGAAATTATCAATTCCCAACTTGACTCTCACTGGGATTAAACATGACAATAGGTCTGCTCTGATTTCATCATCATTTAAAAAAATCATCTATTATTTTTCACTTTATGTTTCTGTGTGGGAGCAAACTGTTGAAATCCATACTTAATGTATACTAAGCTGATCTTCTGTATATTAAGATAATCAAAAATGAATCTTGATGTGAATGGAAGGGGAGAGGGAGTGGGAAAGGGGAGGGTTGTGGGTGGGAGGGGCGGTATGGGGGGGAAGCCATTGTAATCCATAAGTGGTACTTTGGAAATTTATATGCATTAAATAAAAGTTTAAAAAAAAAATTTCTCAGCCCATTGTTTCTTAACCCTCAAAAGGGATGCTATGATAAGCACTTCTCAACTTTAGTACTAAAAGCATATGCAGAGTGTCTTCTGCACTGAGGAAGAAGACAGCATAGCATGCAGAAGCAATAGAGCATAGCGGCTAAGAGAACAGACTTCAGAACCAGGTGACGTTGGTACAACACCTAGGCACCCATGGAAAGCTAATTAATCTCTCTAAGCCTCATTTTCCTTATCAAAAAAAAAAAAAGCCAGTACTGGTAGCTCCTCTATAAAGAGTTGTGAAGATCAAATGAGGCCACAACCGTGCTTAAAACACTAGAGTGAATACATGCTGACTACATAAGTGTAAGCTACTGCATCCATGTATCCCATAAATATTTGCTGAGTGCCTATTCTTGCCAGATGCTGTTCTAGATATTGGGTCCCTATGGTAAATAAGACAGACATGGAAACTCCACTCTCATCTCAACCAGAAAATAACTTCCATTAGGAGAGTGTCAAATACCATTTTGTATCTCCCATGGTACCATATACAAAACAGTCAGTATTTATGAAGAAATTAAAATAACTGGAAGAAGAAAGATAAACTTGGAAAATCTTGCACTACTGGGCAAAGAAATAAGTATGTGAACAAACCAATTATATTCCGCTAGAAGTTCTTCTGGAATCTAGTCTTTTAACATTTCTTTAAAGTTAACTCCTTGGTAAATTTAAAATAGAAGGGATTACAGGAAGTTTCCACGTATTGTGCCACGTTTTGCTCATGCAGCAGAAGAATGCGTGGCATGGAACACGCTGTGGATTGTGATGTTCAGCCAGGTGAGCCTGGATCACCTTGTGTTTCCTGGCCATTCAGTCTGGAGCCTTTGAATGCCAGTTGGAATCTTTGGCCTTAGAGTTGCAGGAGTGTGGCCTGGGGGACTGCAGGAGGCCAGGGAGGCTCAGGGACACCAAACTGAGCAGTTTCACTCCTTTAACACTTGGTTTACTATTAAAGCAAATGTTCCTCTAGCATAGTTAGTAATTTACACAGTTAACATTCATTCATATTTCACAGTAAGGTGAGATTTCTAACAGAAAAACTTCAGGAGTTTTCAGTCTAATTATAAAAATATAATTTGTTCATAGTAAGCAACTAGAAGCTATAATTATACAAACACACAGAGAGAGAGAGAGAGAAAGAGAGAGAGAGAGAGAGAGAGAGAGAGGATCTTAAAGGTGAGTTTTGAGAATTGTAGAGAAACAAAGGGAGCTTGTAAAAGCATTGGCCTGCAAGTTCAGGAAATCAGCATTCTAGTTTTGACTGCAATTGAATTGACTGGTTGAATTTAAACAAGGGAAATAACTTCATTAGGTCCCAGTTTCCACATTTGGAAACTAAGAGTACTTAGATGCTCCTTCCACTTGCTTTTTAAAGGAATTGACTAAATAACCATCCACCACATGCCCTCCTTTTTCATACAGTATTATGATAGACAGAGTCTTAGTTCACTTTGTAATACCACAACAAAATATCCAGAACTGGGCCAGGCATTTCACATAGTGGTTAAGACTTCTTGGGACAACCTACATCACTCATCAGAGACTTAAACTTTAGTCCTGGCTTCAGTCCCAGATGCAGATTCCTTCTAATGTACACCCTGAGAGAAGTCAGGTGATGGCTCCAGTAGTTGGGTACTTGACACCCCTGTGGGGAATCAAGATTGAGTTACTGGTTTCTGGCTTTAACCTGATCTAACCTCAACTGTTGATGGCATTTATGGAGTGTGAAACCATGGGTGTGAGCTCTCGCGCGCTCTCTCTCTCTCTCTCTCTTTCTCCCCTCTCCCTCCCTTCCTTCTGTCTTTCTGCTTTTCAAGTAAATTGATAAGTAATTTTTAATACCTAAAAGTGAGTAATTTATAAATAGAAAATTCTGTATTCACAGTTCTGGAGGCTGAAAAGTGTAAGATGAAGGTACTAGCATTTGATGTCTAGTGAGAACTTTCTTACTTTGTTCTTTGGAGAGCAGGAACATTGTGTCCTAACATGATTATAGTTAGAATATCAAGAGAGATAAACTTCCTTCATCAAGCCTTTTTTTTTTTTTTTTTTTTTTTTTTGACAGGCAGAGTGGACAGTGAGAGAGAGAGAGAAAGAGAAAGGTCTTCCTTTTGCCGTTGGTTCACCCTCCAATGGCCGCCGCGGCCGGCGCACCGCGCTGATCCGATGGCAGGAGCCAGGAGCCAGGTGCTTTTCCTGGTCTCCCATGGGGTGCAGGGCCAAGCACCTGGGCCATCCTCCACTGCACTCCCTGGCCACAGCAGAGGGCTGGCCTGGAAGAGGGGCCACCGGGACAGAATCCGGCGCCCCGACCGGGACTAGAACCCGGTGTGCCGGCGCCGCTAGGCGGAGGATTAGCCTAGTGAGCCGCGGCGCCGGCCATCAAGCCTTTTTATAATGGCCATCAACCCTTCCCATCATTTAACCTTTATGATCTAAATAAAAACTTTGCAAATCGTCCTACCTCTTTATGCTGCACTGAAGATAAGTTTTCCAACACATGAATTTGAGGGACATAGTTAGATCATAGCTGATAGTTACATTTAACAATGGGTAAAGTTCAGGGAAGCTGTTTAACCCAAGGTCAAAGTGTAAGGGACAAATGTGTGATTTAAAGATAATTCCTTTTGTTTAATGTTTCTGAAAAGTGTAAGTTAAAAAGTTGAGCCTTCTCTTTCAAAAAAAAAGAAGAAGATAGGATGTTGGGTGCTTTCACCACAAAGAAATATTAAACATTGGAATGGGCAAATATGTTTACTCTGACTGGATGTTGTACAACTACACATATATTGAAACATCATATATCACTCCATAAATATAGGTAATTTTGTATAACCGTTAAGCATTTTTTAAAAAATAGAAACAGGGGCCAGGCTTGTGGCATAGCATGTAAAGCCTCCTGCTGCAATTCCAGCATTCCACTTGGGCACTGGTTCATATGTCGGTTGCTCCACTTTCAATCCAACTAATGGTCTAGGAAAAGCAGCAAAGGATGGCCCAAGTGTTTGGTCTCCTGCCACTCATGTGGGAGACCTGGATGAAGCTCCTGGCTCCTTGCTTCTGCATGGTCCAGTCCTGGCCATTGCAGCCACCTGGGTAGTAAACCAAGAGATGAAAGATGGATCTTTCAGCCGGCACCATACTAAGCTAATCCTCCACCTGCGGCACCAGCACCCTGAGTTCTAGTCTCAGTTGGGGCTCCGGATTCTGTCCTGCTTGCTCCTCTTCCAGTCCAGGTCTCTGCTGTGGCCTGGGAAGGCAGTGGAGGATGGCCCAAGTGCTTGAGCCCTGCACCCACATGGGAGACCAGGAAGAAGCACCTGGCTCCTGGCTTCGTAGCGGCCATTCGGAGGGTGAACCAATGGAGGGAAGACCTTTCTCTCTGTCTCTCTCTCTCACTGTCTAACTCTGCCTGTCAAAAAAAAGATATCTCTCTCTCTCTCTCTCTCTCTCTGCCCCCCCGCCTTCTCCCTTGCCCTCGCCCTCTCTCCCTCTTCTCTCCCTGTATCTCCAACTCTCTCTAATTCTGACTTCCAAATTAATAAATAACTATTTTAAGAATAAAATAAGGAAATAAAATTTCTATTGGAGGAAATGCATTAGAAAAAAATGGCATGACAAAAAAATAATGTTTAAAAATTCCCATACCACCAGCCACTTTACGTTTTGCCTTTCTTGGAGCCCTCCTCTATGCCACTCTGGCTGGAGGTCTCTGACTCTAATTAATCTTACTTTTAAACCTTTAATAAAATATGCCACTTGGGACACCCATGTTTTACATTAAAGTACCTGGGTTCAAGTCCCCACACCACTTTCAATTTCAGCTCCTGCTGATGTGCACTATGGAAGGCAACAGGTAACAGTTCAAGTGAGTGTGTCCTGCCTCCCAGTCTGGGAGACCAAGATTGAGTTCTAGCTTCCTGGCTGTAGCCTGGCCCAGCCCCAACTATTTGGGAAGTTGTATTCCCAGGGCATAGGAGCCAGGACAAACAGGTCCAGATTCTGACAGGTCAGAGAACAACTGAGAGTCATTTGTGGGTTTGTATCTCCTTTACTCACAGTGGTGGTAAGAAATCCACAAGAAACGGCCACTGGCCCCCAACAGTAGTGCTGCCACAGGAGATACATATCTTTATGTTCATTATGGAAATGGACACACACAAACATGCAAAGACATTTATGTATAGCCACCCAAAAACCAATAGCCACATATGCATGTCTATATCCATCCACAAGCAGGCACATCTAACCATACACCCCCAGATACTTATATAAGTTTACAGACAATAGTGGACCAAAGCCAAACCATTACATTTCAGATTTGTGGGCAGCTAGCCAAGCAGGAGGACCTGTTGGTTACCATAACATCAGATATCATAGAGAGACAGAGATATGGGAGCACAGAGATGAGGAGGAAAGGGCAAAATGTGTGGGAACTTGATAACTTCACCTTCCCAAGTTCATCTCTTCAACAGAGATTCTCTCTCCCTCCTTCTCTCTTACTCTCTCTTTCTCTGTGTCTCTTCCTCTTTCTCTTTGCCTTTAAGTAAAATTAAAAATCCACAAGAAGTTTCTTTTAAAATATATATTTATATGACTGTATTCTTTACAACTAAACACTGCACAACAAAACTGCACAACTATTTTGATATACTATATACTGAAATTCCACTCTCAATACAAAATTAATAGGGATTTGGAAAGTGGTTTACCAATTCCAAGATATGATTTATAGTTGTTGACTTACAGTGACTGTAGTTCTTTTAACTAATCCAACTGACTAAATTATAATCATTTGGAATCATGAAAATTCAATAGGCCCTACTGAGAAGAGACAATTGGTACTGTGACTTACCTCTCAGCCCAAAGGCAATCAACTTTCAAGACCATTCCCATATGTTTTGGGTATAAATTTTTTTCTTTAAATTTTATTTAGGTTATACAAGTTTTAGGTGTTTCATATATACAAACTTAGGAACATAGTTACATTTCCTCCCAAACTCCCTCCCATCCACTCTCCAACCCTTCCTCCTCTTCCCTCTCATATTCCCACTCTTAATTTTTTACAAAGATCTATTTTCAGCTTACTTAATGATTGTATAATTAACACTACACTAAGTAAAAGAGTTCAACAAATAGTATGAAGAAAAGAAAAAAGCACTGTTCCTCAACAGAGGATAAAAGGGCTGTAAACAATCATTGAATCTCAAAATGTCTATTTCACTGCAATACATCACATTGCAGGTACTCTATTAGCTACGTAGGATCAGGAGAAACATATATCTGTCTTTGGGAGACTGGATTATTTCACTAAGTATAATGGTTCCCAGTTGCGCCCATCTTATGG
Source organism: Oryctolagus cuniculus (assembly GCF_051225735.1). Classification (NCBI taxonomy): domain Eukaryota; kingdom Metazoa; phylum Chordata; class Mammalia; order Lagomorpha; family Leporidae; genus Oryctolagus; species Oryctolagus cuniculus. The sequence continues at coordinate 16,832,240 of NC_142870.1, read as the reverse complement.
CAAAAGATAGGATTTCCTTTTTTTTTACAGCTAAGTAGTACTTCATAGTGTATATATACCATAATTTCTTTATCCAGTCAACAGCTGATGGACTTCTGGGTTGATACCATATCTTTGTTATTGTAAATTGTGCTGCAGTGAAGGTAGGGGTACAGATAACCCTTTCATATGCTGATTGGTTTGAGTCAATTTCCAGGAGTGGGATGGCTGGATCATATGATAGGTCTATATTCAGATTTCTACGGTATCTCCAAACTGTCTTCCACAGTAGCTGCACCTATTTACATTCCCACCAATAATGGATCAAGATATCTTTTCCCCACATCCTCACCAAATTTGTCATTTGTTGATTTCTGTATGAGAACCATTCTAACTGGAGTGAGGTGAAACCTCATTGTGGTTTTGATTTACATTTCCCTGATGGCTAGTGATCCTGAGCATTTTCTCAAGTGTTTGTTGGCCATTTGAATTTTCTCTCTCAAAAAAATGTCTGTTCAAGTCCTTTTACCATTTCTTAACTGGATTGTTTGTTTTGTTGTTGTTGGATTTCTTGAGCTCTTTACAGATTCTGGATGTTAACCCTTTATCATTGTCGCAAATATTTTCTCCCATTCTGTCGGTTGCCTCTTCACTTTGTTGAGTGTTTCTTTTGCAGTGCAGAAGCTTCTCAACTTGGTGTATTCCCATTTGTTGATTTTGGCTTTGATTGCCTGTGCTTCCAGGGTCTTTTCCAAGAAGTCTTTGCCTATGCCAATATCCTTCAGAGTTCTCCAATGTTCTCTAATAATTTGATGGTATTGGGTCATAGATTTAGGTCTTTGATTCACTTTGAGTGGACTTTTGTGTAAGGTAGGGGTCTAGTTTCATACTTCTGCATGTGGAGATCCAGTTTCCCCAGCATCATTTGTTAAAGACACTGTGCTTGCACCAGGGATTGATTTTTAGCTCCTTTTTCAAGTATAAGTTGGTTGTAGATGCATGGGTTGATTTCTGAGTTTCTGTTCTGTTCTATTAGTCTATAAGTCTATTTTTGTGCTGGTATCATGCTGTTTTGATTATAACTGCCCTGTCATATGTCTTAAAATCAAGTATTGTGATGCCTCCAGCTTTTTGTTGTATACAATTGCTTTTCATCATGAAAGAATGTTGTATTTTATCAAATGCTGTCACTGCATCAATTTAGATAGCCATATGGTTCTTGTTCTTCACTTTATTAGCCTGATGTGTTACAATTATTGATTTGCAGATGTTGAACCATCCCTGTGTACCATGGATAAATCCCACTTGGTCCAGGTGAATGATCTTTCTGATGTGTTGTTGGATTCAATTAACTAGTTTTTTTGAGGATTTTTGAGTCTATGTTCATCAGGTATATTTGTCTGCAGCTTTTTTTCTGTTATATCTTTTTCTGACTTAAGGATTAAGGTGATGCAGCTTCACAGAAGAAATTGGAGAGGATTCCCTGCCTTTCAATTGCTTTGAATAGCTTGAAAAGGATTGGAATTAGTTCTTCTTTAAATGTCTGGTAGAATTTAGCAGTGAAGTTTTCCAGTCCTGGGTTATTCTTTGTTGGGAGGGTCTTTATTACTGATTCAGTTTCCATCTTGGTTATTGGTCTCCTTAGGTTGTCTATATCTTCAGGACTCAATTTTGGTAGACTGTGTCTAGGAATCTATCCATTTTTTCTGGGTTTCCAGATATGTTGGAATATAGCTCTTTGCAGTAATTTCTGCACTGTGATGACCTTCTCTAGGCAACCAAGGAACTCAAAACATGTGGAGCTGCACCCAGCAGTTGCCCAGAGACCCACTACACCCTGCACCTTCTCATGGGACTACCGAGTTCCCATGGTCTTAGTACACAAGGCTTCCACATCACTGGGTGCACAGGTTTCTCTCTGCCCTGCCAGCCTGTCTAGTCAACAGAGAGGCAGATGTTTCCCGAGACAGTTCTGCCTAGGCATCTTGATCCTGGAAGCTGTGGGTGCCTCACCATCCTGCATGATTGCCCAACCACCTCCCAGCCAAGCTCAAAGTCAGTGGGGACTGAAGATTGTTCCCTCCACTAGAATCTCTGGATCACATATATAAACAAGGAACACTGGCTGAATGTTGCTCTCTCCCTGCAACTGCCACAAGTACTGCTGAGAAGATGGTGTCCTATCTCAGTCCAGTTTCTGTGCACATGCACAAAGTCTTCCACAACTCCCACCCAAACTCAAAACGTTACCCACCCTTTCTCAGAAAGACAGCAGGTGCTGTTATCAGGAATTTGGGGCAAAATAAACATGCCCCCTCTACTTGCATTGGGTCTGCGGGCAATCACTAGCAACCACTAGTCCCCAGTGCTGTAGTCCAGACTCACACCATGCTCTCCCTCCAGCTATATCACCATGGGTTACTCACTCTGTCTCCAAGCTGTGGCCCACTCTGGCTCTCAGCTGCTGCAGTTGTGCTTGTATTGATGTTTCTACTACACATATACACCTTCCACACAGGTCCATGGTGCATGGCATTCCTCTTCCTCTTAGAGAATTTCCAGTGCAGTTTTCTCTCCAAATTCTCCCCTTTGAGAGTGCACTTCCTACACCATTTTTTTACTGTTTACCCCTAGTCTAATCCAGTAGGTCATTCTCTAATCTGCCATCTTGGAATCTTTGGTGTAAATTTTAAGCATTGTTTTGAATCCACTGATAAATTTCATTCCACCAAAAATCTAGATTGTTTAATATGATGAAATTATATATATAAATAGTGGTAATGGCTGGCACTGCGGCTCACTTAGCTAATCCTCTGCCTGCAGCGCTGGCACCCCAGGTTCTAGTCCCGGTTGGGGGGCTGGATTCTGTCCCGGTTGCTCCTCTTCCAGTCCAGCTCTCTGCTGTGGCCCAGGAAGGCAGTGGAGGATGGCCCAAGTGCTTCCTCCCATGAAAGTAATGAATATTCTCACAGTAGGGCAAGCAATATTCTCTCCAGAGAAGCACCCTTGCTCACATAGTGAGAATTTTCTGATAAAATTGAGGCAAAGAGCATAATGGGCCAAGCCTCCACCTGCAGTGCTGGCATCCCATATGTGTGCTGGTTTGAATACTGGCTGCTATACTCCTGATCTAACTCTCTGCTATGGCCTGGGAAAGCAGTGGAAGATGACCCAAGTACTTGGGCCCCTACCACACAAGTGGGAGACTGGGAAGTAGCTCTTGGCTCCTGGATTAAGATCAGCTCAGCTCCAGCTGTTGTAGCCATTTGAGGAGTGAACCAGCTGATAGATGATCTCTCTGTCTCTGTCTCTCCCTCTTTGTCTGTAACTCTGCCTTTCAAATAAATAAATAAAATCTTAAAAAAAAACGTTGAGGCAAAGAGTCTCTAATCCCTGACTTATTCAAGTCACTCAGCCATGTTGATTTCATTTCCATTAACAGTAATGAGTTCTGCATGCCTTAGAAAAGAACAAAGTACTTGATTCTTCCCAGATTCTATGTTGCTATCCTGTGTAGCTCTGACTCTTTGAGGAATACTTCTTCACATATTTAAATTTGATGGTAGCATTTCCTTCACTGGCTCGCTGACTGCCCTCTGGTACAGGTTAACCAGTGACCCTAAAAGAGGTCTCCAGTTGTTCTCCATGCGTGAAGAGAAATTCTCACCCTGTACTTCAGCCAACAAAAATGTTGTGCCCTTTTACACACAGCAGAAGCCCCAGAAGGCCACATCGTTCCATGGCATGATAGATGCAGAAGGATAATAAAAAATTTTATGGCTCCAAGGAAGCCAACCATTTCCAGTAGTGCCCCAAGGCAGGTAAAGTTGATGAGTCCTCACTCAGTCTCATGCCTTGACAGCTTTAAAGGAGAGCACTTAGATTTTTGGAACCTGGTCCACAAACCTAAACATCATCCTGGATTTTGGATAACCACATATGCCAGGCTCTGTCTATGTGCATTTCTAATTGTGTTTTATCTAAGAAGCTGGGGGGGGGGGGTATTTTAAGCATGAAAGCTAAGTTAGTTTAATAAATGGGATGTTTTTGTACCCTTTAAAAGTCAAGAAATACACATTCCAGTGAAGGTCAAGTTAGGATATTAGCCTCTGGTAGCTGATTTCCATCCCATCTAAGTGCCTCTTGAAAAAGTTTCCCTACTTCCTGACAACTTCCCAGCACACATGTCACAAGGATAAAAGGTTGCTTTTTATTTTTTTTTTTTTTTGGTTTATTTTTGGTGCTTTTTTTTTTCTTTTAGGTCATTTAACCTCTCTATGTCTTCAATTTTCTAACAGAAAAATGGAGTTAATAGGATATTTTAATGGATTGTTGAAAGGCGTTATTTTTAAAAAGAAGTACACATAAAACCTTGTATACATAAGTTATTACATTTGCATTTCTTATTATCAACAACATATTAATATATGATCATTAATGGCTTAATTCTTTTTTAACACTTTATTTCACAATAGTTTAAAATTTACAAAACAAAAATCGTAAAGTAACACGAGTTCCCATATACTCTACACTCAACTTCTGCTATTATTAACATCTCATCAGTATATTTGTCACAAGTAATGAACTGTGTCCAGCTTCCCCTATATTTTTATCCAAACTCCTTCTACCCCACCCGCTGTTCCCAGCCTCTAGTAATCAACACTCTATGTTCAGATTGAGATTTGGGTGTTGTTTGTTTGTTTAGCTTCTACATATGAGGGAGAATATGCTGTATTTATATTTGTTTCTAGCTTATTTCACTCAACATGATGTCCTCCAGTTCTAATCACTTGGCTGCAAATGACAAGATTTCATTCTTCTATGGTTGAATAATATTCCATATATTCCATATTTTCTATATCCATTCATCTGCTGATGAGAACCTTGGTTGATTCCATATTTTGACTGCTGGGATCAGTGCTGCTATAAAAATGGTAGAGCAGGTATCCCTGTGATACAATGAGTTCATGTCTTTTGGACATATGTCTTTTGAACATATATCTAGTAGTTAGATTGCTGGATCATATGCCAGTCCTATTTTTAGTTTTTTAAGACATCTCTATTGTGTTTTCTATAGCAACTGCACTATATTTTGGTTTGCATTTCCCTGATATCTAGTGATATGGAACAGTTTTTCATGTATTTGTAGGTCATTTGCATTTCTTCTTTTGAGAAGTATCCAGGTCTTTTGCACATTTCTTAACTGGATTGTTGTGTTTTTGTTGTTGAGTTTTTTGAGTTGTTGATATATTCTAGCTATCAATCCTCTGTTAGATAAGTGGCTTGCAAATCATTTTAATAATTAGTTGTACATAATTTCATTCTATTGACTGTTCTCTTTGCTATTCAGAAGCTTCTGTGTTTGATATAATCAATAAAATTCAATTTGTCTAGTTTTGCTTTTGTTTTGTTCTTTTGCCTTTGCTTTTGGGATCATATCCAATAAATCATCACCTACACTAATGCCTTTAAGTGTTCCCCCTTTGTTTTCTTCTGTCTGTTTCATAGTTTCAATTTTTGCATTTAGGTCTTTGACTCTTCTTAAGTTGATTTAATGTCTGATAAGAGGCAAGAATATAATTTCATCCTTCAACATATATATGCACAGTTTTGCCAGCACTATTTATTGAAATAACTATCCTTTCTTGAATATATGTTCTCAGTACCTTTGTAAAAAATCAGCTAAGCCTGTGTACATGGTTCAATTTCTGGACTCTGTTCTGTTGATCTCTGTGTCAGTTTTTATGCCAGTGTCATGCTATTCTAATTACTACAGCTTTGCAGTATGCTTTGAAATCATGTATTCTAATACTTCCAGCTTAATTTTTTTCCCTCAGAGTTTCTATAGCTACTCTGGGTCTTTCTGTGGTTACATATGAACTTTAGGATTTTTTTCTAATTCTGTAAAGAATGACATTGATATTTTGATAGGGATTGCAAAATATTTGAAAGAATATTGTCTGGAATTTTGTCACCTCTACAGAGGTTACCGTTTGTTACAAGCCACACTTACTAGTCAAAATCTACATCAGTAAGGAGACAGCTCTTTTATTTGCCAACTTAATTTCCTTTGGGTAAATTCCAAGGAGTGGGATGGCTGGGTTGTATGTTAGGGTTATATTCAGGTTTCTGAGCAATCTCCAAACTGACTTCCATAGTGGCTTTACCAGTTTGCATTCCCACCAACAGTGGATTTTTGTCCCTTTTTCCCCATATCCTCGCCAGCATCTGTTGTCGGTAGATTTCTGTATGTGAGCCATTCTAACCGGGGTGAGGTGAAACCTCATTGTGGTTTTGATTTGCATTTCCTTGATTGCTAGTGATCCTGAACATTTTTTCATGTGTCTGTTGGCCATTTGGATTTTCTCTTTTGAAAAATGTCTGTTGAGGTCCTTGGCCCATCTCTTAAGTGGGTTGTTTGATCAGAAACCTGCATATAGACCTACCATCAACTCAGCCATCCCACTCCTTGGAATTTACCCAAAGGAATTTAAATTGGCAAACAAAAGAGCTGTTTGCACCTCAAGGTTTATTGCAGCTCAATTCACAATAGCTAAGACATGGAATCAACCTAAATGCCCATCAACAGAAGACTGCATAAAGAAATTATGGGATATGTACTCTATAGAATAATATACAGCAGTAAAAATAAAACACAATGAAATCCAGTCATTTGCAACAAAATGGATGAATCTGGAAAACATCATGATGAGTGAAATAAGCAAGTCCCAAAGGGACAAATATCATATGTTCTCCCTGATCGGTGACAACTAACTGAGCACCTAAAAGGAAACCTGTTGAAGTGAAATGGACACTATGAGAAACAATGACTTGATCAGCCCTTGTCCTGACTGTCAAGGAACAACTTACTATTTCATTCCTTTTGGTATTTTTTGTTGTACTTAATACCATTTGTTGAACTCTTTAATTAACAGAATTATTCTTAGATGTTTAAATTTAACTAAAAAGTGATCCCTGTTAAATATAAGAGTGGGAATAACAGATGGAAGAGATGTAGAGTTTGGCACTTGCTTACTCAGACTTACCCCCAATGGTAGAGTTAGAAATGTGCCAGGGGATTCCAACTCAATCCCATCAAGGTGGCATATACCAATGCCATCTTACTTGTTAAAGTGATCAATTTCAGTTCATAATTGATCAAAAAGATAGGATTAAGTGTCAAAGGGATTACATAAATAAGACCAGTGTCTGCAAATAATAATTGGTAGAATTAAAAAGGAGAAAACGATCCAACATGGGAAGCAGGATACACAGCAGACTCATAGAGTGGCAAATGCCCTAAACTGCACTCTGGCCACAGAATCAGCCCTTAAGGCATTCGGATCTGGCTAAAAAGCCCATAAGAGTTTCTCAGGCATGGAAAGCCAAGACACAGTGGCAAAAATAATGACCTAATGAAAGATTTCTGTGAGTGAGATCCCAGCAGAAAGAACGGGCCATCAAAGAAGGAGGTACCTTTCTCTGAAGGGAGGAGAGAACTTCCACTTTGACTATGGCCTTGTCTAAATAAGATCGGAGTTGGTGAGCTCAAGAGGCTTCCATAGCCTTGGCAGCTCATGACAAGAGCCTAGGGTGATTACTGATGCCAAAAATAAGAGTGTCAATTGTTAAATCAACAATGGGAGTCACTGTGAACCTACTCCCCATGTAGGATCTCTGTCCTTAATGCGCTGTACGATGCGAATTAACAGTAAAACTACTACTCAAACAGTACTCTATACTTTGCGTGCCTGTGTGGGTGCAGTCTGTGGAAATCTTAGTATATACTAAATAGATCTTCTGTATATTAAAATAATTGAAAATGAATCGATGAAGAATGGGATGGGAGAGGGAGTGGGAGATGGGATGGGTGCAGTGGGAGGGAGATTATGGGGGGGGAAAGCCACTATAATTCAAAAGTTGCACTTTGGAAATTTATATTTATTAAATAAAAGTTGAAAAAAATGATAACAATATCTTTATAGCTATAGCACACCTTTTCATCCTTAGGAAAAAAAAGCAACAAAATTTGTAAAAAGATCACTATCATCCATCACAGAAACTCTATCTTTGCCATTCAAAAATGTCACCTCTGAGCTAACAGTGGTTTTCACAGTCCTGTAGGGTTTCCCGCCAGATCTTTTTTCAAAATCTGACTTAAATCACCATAATTTGGGGCTGGCGGTATGACACAGCAGGTTAAAGCCCCGGCTTGAAATGCCGGTATCCCATATGGTTGCCAACTCTAGTACCGGCTGCTCCACTTCCAATCCATCTCTCTGCTGTGGCCTGGGAAAGCTGTGGAAAATGCCCAAGTCCTGGGCCCCTGCACCCACATCAGAGACCCAGAAGAAGCTCCTGGCTCCTGATCTCAGATTGGCACAGCTCCGCCTGTTGCAGCTATTTGGGAAGTGCACAGCGGATAGAAGACCTCGTTCTCTGTCTCTGCCTCTTTGTGTTGCTCTATCTTTCAAAAACATAAAAATAATTCTTTTAAAAAAAAATCACCATATGGCATGTACCAATGCCATCTCACTAGTCCATTTGATCAATTTCTGTTCACAATTGATCACACTGATAGGTCTAAGAGTCAAAGCGATCACATAAACAAGACTAGTGTCTGCTAATACTGACAGAATTAAAAAGAGAATGATCCAACATGGGAAGCGGGATACACAGCAGACTCATAGAATGGCAGATGTCCTAAACAGCACTCTGGCCTCAGAATCAGAACTTATGGCATTGGCTGGCGCCGCGGCTCACTTGGCTAATCCTCCACCTAGCGGCGCCGGCACACCGGGTTCTAGTTCCGGTCGGGGCGCCGGATTCTTTCCCAGTTGCCCCTCTTCCAGGCCAGCTCTCTGCTGTGGCCTGGGAGTGCAGTGGAGGATGGCTCAAGTGTTTGGGCCCTGCACCCCATGGGAGACCAGGAGAAGCAGCTGGCTCCTGGCTTCGGATCAGTGCGGTGCGCCGGCCGCAGCGCGCCAGCCGTGGCAGCCATTGGAGGGTGAACCAACGGCAAAAGGAAGACCTTTCTCTCTGTCTCTCTCTCTCACTATCCACTCTGCCTGTCAAAAAATAAAAAATAAAAAAATAATTAAAAAAAGAACTTATGGCATTCGGATCTGGCTGAAGAGCCCATGAGAGTATTATAGGCATGGAAAGCCAAGACTCTCTGGCAAAAAAAAAAAAAAAAAAAAGAAAAAAAAAAAGAAAAAAGAAAAAAAGAAAAAAAGCCTAAATGAAAGATCTCTGTGAGTGTGATCCCAGTGGAAAGAATGGGACATCAAAGAAGGCAGTACCTTTCTCTGAAGGGAGGAGAGAACTTACACTTTGACTATGTCTAAATAAGATCGAAGTCAGTGAACTCAAGAGGCTTCCATAGCCTTGGCAACTCATGACAAGAGCCTCAGGTGATTACTGACGTCATAATTAAGAGTGTCAATTTGTTAAGTCAACAACAGGAGTCACTGTGCACTTACTCCTCATGTAGGATCTCTGTCCTTAATGTGTTGTTCAATGTGAATTAATGCTATAACTAGTACTCAAACAGTATTTTACACTTTATGTTTCTGTGTGGGTGCAAACTGTTGAAATCTTTACTTATTAAATACTAAATTGATCTTCTGTATATAAAGAGAAATAAAAATGAATCTTGATGTGAATGGAATGGGAAAGGGAGCGGGAGATGGGAGGATTGCGGGTGGGAGGGAAGTTATGAGGGGGAAAAAGCCATTGGAATCCATAAGCTTTACTTTGGAAATTTATATTTATTAAATAAAAGTTTTTAAAAAATTAAAAAATAAAAAAATCACTATAGTTTAACTTGAGATTTGTGGAGGTCAGATCCTAAAGGATATGACTTCCAAAAGTGCAGATTGTAATATTTTAATGCACAAAATGTGTATCAATAAGCCCATTAAAATCTATTAAACTGCACTGGCTTAATCATTATCCATCACATATTAATTGATGTGTATATCAGTTGTATCATAACACAATTTATTTGTTTAATGTAGCACTAAAAAATTATAATATGACCCACACATGTGATTTAAATTATAATCACATATTGGGGCCGGGGCTGTGGCACAGTGGGTTAACGACCTGGCCTGAAGCGCCGGCATCCCATACGGGCGCTGGTTCGAGACCCGGCTGCTCCACTTCTGATCCAGCTCTCTGCTATAGCCTGTGAAAGCAATAGAAATGGCCCAAGTGCTTGGGCCCCTGCACCCATGTCGGAGACCTGGAAGAAGCTACTGGCTTCTGGCTTCAGATCAGTGCAGCTCCAGCCATTGTGGCCATCGGGGAATGAACCCTCAGATGGAAGACCTCTCTCTCTCTCTCTCTCTCTCTTTCTCTCTCTGCCTCTCCTCTCTCTGTGTAACTCTGACTTGCAAATAAATAAATAAATCTTTAAAAAATTATATTCACATTCAAAAAAGTAAAATAAAGTTAAAATTAAACTGAATAATATATTTTATTTAACCCAATGTATCATAATGAATACCATTTCAATGTGTGATCAGTATTTTTGCAGGGAAGTTTTTTTTTTTTATTTAAGGTATAAAAACTTTATGCATTTCATACATACAAATTTAATACATAGTGATTTTTCCCATCCTACCCTCTCTTCCAACTGCACTCCCACCTTTCTTTCTCCTTCTTCTCTTGCTCCCATTCTTATTTTTTACTAAGATCTATTTTCAATTAACTGTATACACATAAGATTAACCATACACTAAGTAAAGAGACAAAGGATGTTCAAAGTGTCATATTCACTTCTATAGATTACCTTTTAGACACTCTTTTAATTACCACATATAAGGGAGAACATATGGTATTTTTCTTTTTGGGATTGGCTTATTTCATTAAATATAATGTTTTCCAGTTGCATCCATTTTGCTGCAAAAGACAGGATTTCATTTTTTTAAACCATTGTGTAGTATTCCAAGGCATGCATATCCCATAATTTCTTTATCAAGTCTTCAGTTGATGGACATCTGGGTTGATTCTATATCTTAAATATTGAGCTGTGATAAACATGGGGGTACAGATAACTCTTCCATATGCTGATTTATTTTGGTTTGGGTAAATTCCCAGGAGCGGGATGGCAGGGTCATATTGTAGGTCTATATTCAGTATTCTGAAGTATCTCCATACTGTCTTCCACAGTGGTTGTGCCAGGTTACATCCCTACCAACAGTGGATTAGGGCACCTTTTTTTCCACATCCTCTCCAGCATTTGTTGTGTTGATTTCTGTATGAAAGCCAGTTAGAACTGGAGTGGGTGAAACCTCATTGTGGTTTTGATTTGTATTTCCTTGACAGCTACTGATCCTGATCATTTTTTCATGTGTCTGTTGGCCATTTGAATTTCCTCTCTTAAAAAAAATGCCTATTCAAGCCCTTTGCCCATTTCTTAACTCGATTGTTTGTTTTGTTGTTGTTAGTTTCTTGAGCTCTTTATATATTCTAGTTATTAATCCTTTATCAGTTGCATAGTTTCCAAGTAATTTCTCCCATTCTGTTGGTTGTCTCTTCACTTTGCCGATTGTTGTTTTTGCAGTGCAGAAGCTTCTCAATTTGATGTAATCCCATTTGTCGATTTTGGCTTTGATTGCCTGTGCTTCTGGGGCCTTTTCCAAGAAATCTTTGCCTATGCCAATGTCCTGCAGAGTTCTCCAATGTTCTCTAGTAATTTGATGGTATTAGGTCATAGATATAGGTCTTCGATCCATTTTGAATGGATTTTTTATGTAAGGGATAAGGTAGGGGTCTTGTTTCATACTTCTGCATGCAGAGATCCAGTTTTCCCAGCACCTATTGTTGGAGAGACTATCCTTGCTTCAGGGATTGATTTTTAGCTCCCTGCTCAAAGATAAGATGTCTGTAGATGCATGGATTGAGTTTTGGTGTTTCTATTCTGTTCCATCAGCTGTGACTTAACCTGCTGCACCACAGTGCAAGCCCTCATTTGAATTTTGTAAAGATTTATTTATTTATTTATTTAAATGGAAAAGTTACAGAGATGCAAAGGCAGAGAGAGAGAGAGGTCTTCCCTCTGCTGGTTCACTCCCCAAATGGCTGCAATGGCTGCGGTGCCTTGTGTGGGATGTAAGCGAGGAGGCTGCCACCCACTGCCAGGGGGCTGAAGGCTGCGCAGAAGACGCTGTTCCCACTGTGCTCCATTGACAACGTGGTGCGCCTGTTCAACGCCTGCAATGGCAGGAGCTGGGCCGATCCAAAGCCAGGAGTCAGGTGTTTCTTCCGGGTCTCCCACACAGCTGCAGGGGCCCAGGGACTTGGGCCATCTTCTACTAATTTTCCAGGCTATAGCAGAAAGCTGGATCAGAAGTGGAGCAGCCAGGGCTCTAACTGGTGCCTGTATGGGATGCCAGCACTGCAGGCTGCAGCTTTACCCATTATGTCACAACACCAGTACCTATTTGTATTGTTTAACTACATCATTCAGTCATGAATACTATCAGCATACAATTATTAACCAATGATGGCTGACATTGTGGCACAGTATGGTAAGCCACCAATGGCCTGCAATGCCGGATCCCATATCGGAGTACCAATTCAAGTCCTGGAAGCTCCACTTCCAATCCAGCTCTCTGCTAATGTGCATGGGAAAGCAACAGAAGATTGCCATGCCTGGATCCCTGCCTCCCATGTAAGAGACCTCAATGGAGATCCTTCAGCCTGGCCCAGTCCTAACTATTGTGGCCATTTCAGGAGTGAACCAGCAGATAAAAGATCTCTTTCTTTCTCTTTTTCCCTCTCTCTCTATTTGTGTGTGTGTGTGTGTCTTTCCCTTCCTCTCTGTCACTTTGCCTTTCAAATAAATAAAAATAAATCTTAAAAAAAGACTTATTAAAACATTACTAATAGATATGTTGCACCTTGCTTTACAAAACCCATTGTTAGCTATTTCGTATTGGCAACACAAAACGCTATATTCAGCCACATTTCCAGTGCTCAGTAGCACCAGCTAGGAGACAATGCAGATCTAGAGCATGCTGAGTATGAAAGGGCTGGATAAGCACCTCAAGATCACTTTCAGTCCTCCCAGCTTCCCATGCGCCGTACATGCCAGAAGTTTACATTCGCTGGTCTTTCACATCTGTCATGCTTGCTTCCTTGGAGATTGAAAACTGCTGTCTAAAGTTTAAGTTGCTTTTGAATTTGTTTTACCTGTACCATGTTAAGGAAATAAATCTATGTGGATTGATGTATTATTTTCCTATTGCAACTATAATAAATGATCACAAACTTCATGACTTCAAACAGCAAGATTTATGATCTTACATTTCAGGAGATCAGAAGACTAAAATGGTTTGGTAGGGTGTTGTGGTTGATTACTTCTGAGAGGATTCATTCTGAGAGGGGGAGTGTGGTGGGGGCAAGAGGCATGGAGTCACCACACAGACCCCAGGAGTCGGGTGAAAGCAGGCCAGAGGCGAGCAGCCAGCAGACTCATTTATTTCAGTTGGTACAACAGTTTATATAGCCAAGACAGCCAATCCAGTCAAGGGGCAGTTTATGCCCTAACCAATCACAGCCTGTTGCCAGTTAGGCTCCGAAGTCATCCAATCACAGCCTCTTGCCAAGCAGGTTCCATTGCCAGCTGGGTTTCAAAGCCATTCCTGAGTAACTGACGCTCACTTGCCAGTGACCATCTTGGCATGGCCTTCTCATTCCACCACAGTAGGGCCTGTGTTCCTGCTGGAAACTCTCAGGGAGAACCAGTTTCCTTACCATTTTCAACTGCTAGAGGCCTGCATTTCATTGGCTCATGTTCTCTTCTTCCATCTTCAAAAAAAAAAAAAAAAAAGCAGCATCAAAAGATACTCAAATCTCTCTCCCTCTCTCCCACCCCCTCCCTCCCTCTCTGTCTCTTCCTTCCTCCCTCCCTCCCTCCCTCTCTCTCTCTGACTCTGCCTCTCTCTAACTCTGCCTTTCAAATAAATCTTTTTAAAAAAAATCTGTCATGACACTTCTACATTTGATAAAAACTCACTATACTCTAGATGAATGAATCCTTGCTTGTTTCAAGAAATATTTCAAATAATTAGAGAGGCTGGTGCTGTGGTGCAGCAGGTTAAAGCTCTGACCTGACCTGAACTGCCGACATCCCGTATGGGCACCAGTTTGAGTCCCAGCTGCTCCTCTTCCAATCCAGCTCTCTGCTGGGGCCTATGAAAGCAATAGAAGACGACCCAAGTCCCTGGGCCCCTGCACCATGTGGGAGACCTGGAAGAGGCTCCTGGCTCCTGGCTTCAGATTGGTGCAGCTCTGGTTGTTGCTGCCATCTGGAAAGTGAGCCAGCTGATGGAAGACCTCTCTCTGCCTCTACCTGTCTCTGTAACTCTCTTTCAAATAAATAAAATAAATCTTTTTTTTTTTTTTTTTGACAGGCAGAGTGGACAGTGAGAGAGAGAGAGACACAGCAAAAGGTCTTCCTTTTGCCATTGGATCACCCTCCAATGGCTGCCGCGGCCGGCGCGCTGCAGCTGGCGTACTGCAGCTGGTGCACCACGCTGATCCAAAGCAAGGAGCCAGGTGCTTCTCCTGGTCTCCCATGTGGGTGCAGGGCCCAAGTACCTGGGCCATCCTCCACTGCACTCCCGGGCCACAGCAGAGAGCTGGCCTGGAGGGGCAACCGGGACAGAATCCGGCGCCCCGACCTGGACTAGAACATGGTGTGCCAGCGCCGCAAGGTGGAGGATTAGCCTATTGAGCCACGGCGCCGGTAAATAAAATAAATCTTTAAAAAAAATTAGAAATAGTACAATAGGATATAGGCACATGTCTAGCACTTGTTTTCAATTTGTCAGTTCTTGTAAGTAATTTAATTTTTTAAATTTTTTGCTTATTTATTTTTAGTTTAGAGACAGAGACGGGGGAGAGAATAAGCACTCTCATTCACTCATTTGGTCCCCAAATCGCCACAACACCTGGAGCTGGTCTAGGTTGAAGCAGAGAGCAAGGAACACAACTTGGATCACCGCTGGGGGTACCAGGAACTCAATCACTTGAGCCAACACTGCTGCCTTCCAGGGTACACATTAGTAGGAAGCCGGAGTCAGGAGCAGAGCCAGGACTCAAACCCGGGCACTCCAATATGGGATGTAGGAATCACAAGCAGTATCTTAATCACCATGGTAATTGCCTGCCCCTAGAAATAATGGAAGTATGTACTATAATGACTTAGGGAAAGTCAAGATGATAGGTACATTAGTTGAGGCTAGAGACAAAAATTCACCAAGTGTGTTAAATCTAAACTTTAAAAACTGAGGGATCCCTGAAATAAAAGGGATTCATTGAGACAAAAAGAACAGGTCCTGGGACAAGTTTCACAAATACCAGTAGCAAGCCTAGGTAGTAGTTGGAAATAAGCCTGCCACACTTAAAAGCCAAGAGCAATTTGGGGGAAGGTGCTTATATTTAGCTTTTATTGGCTATCCATAAAAAGGGCAAGATAATGGGGGTAGGGGGAGGGATACTGTTGGCAGTTGGGATAGGAGGACAGTGCATAAGAAGCACTTGTTGTTTCTGGATTGATTGGGGTTATAAATTGGATGAAGTGGCTTCTAGGCAACCCTGGGTCATGATGGGATTTGAGCTAGAGTTTTAAATGTAGATTCAGGAATGCAAAATAGTCTTTTGTTGTTTTGGGCTCATGGCTGTTAAATGACTAACTCCCTTAGCTCTCCCATCTTCTGTCCTCCCCGAGCGCTTGTAATTAAGTTTATGACATCTCAGAATTTTTCGTTCACCACTTTTATTGCCAATTTTTAAGCTTATTTTCCAAATCTGCCAGGGCATATCTTCACCTTCACTCCCAAGTAATTAGTGCCACATCTAACATGGAGTATACATTCTCATAATATAATAGAGGGGTTTTTTTTTTAAAGATTCATTTACTTATTTGAAAAACAGAGTCACAGAGAGGCAGAGGCAGACAGAGAAAGAGGTCTTTTATCCACTGGTTCACTCGCCCAATAGCTGCAACCGCTGGAGCTGGGACGATCCGAAGCCAAGAACCTGGAGCTTCTTCCAGGTCTCCCACATGGGTGCAGGGGCCCAAGGACTTGGGCCATCTTCCACTGCTTTCCCAGGCCATGCAGAAAGTTAGATCAGAAGAGGAGCAACTGGGATTCAAATCAGTACCCATATGGGTTGCCGGCACTGCAGGTGGCAGCTTTACCTGCTATGCTACAGTACCAGCCCCTGTAATAACATTTTTGATAGGAATCCTACTGCTTGTTAAATATATGGCATGAAGGAGAAGACATTTTAAATCAAATCAACAAATGTTTAACATTATGAAAAATGTATAGAGTCCAGTTCAGAATATTCCACAACTTACATACTTTTCTACAGTTTCCTTACTGTGAAGTTTGACTTTCTTTTTAAGACTTGTTTATTTACATTGAAAGTCAGTTATGGAGAGTGAAACTTCCATCTGCTGGTTCACTTCTCCGATGACCTTAATGGCTAAATTCCACTGCTTTCCCCAGGCCATTAGCTGGGATCTGGATTAGATGTGGAGGGCCTATATGGGATGCTGGTGCTGCAGGTGGCAGCTTTACTCACTACATCACAATGCTGGCCCCAAACTTGACTTTCTTAAGAATAATGATTACTTATAAATTTTTCCTTCAATAGTAGATCAATAAAGTCAAACTGGTTACTTTACTTACAAACTATCGATTATTTCCATGGAATGCTGCCCTTCTAATGCTGTGTCTCCTAGTTTAATCATATTCTGAGGCTCTAATTATATATTAAAATGGAATATTGAGGTAATAGTTCAAATTTTAAAACATGTGTTCCTGAACTGCTTGGACCAACATCTAAATTCCACATGGCATCTTTCATATGTACTCAGCCTCCAAGTCTCTTGTCCTTGGGGGCTATATTAGTCAGCTTGGGCTGCCATAACAAAATACCATAAACTGGGTGGCTTCTAAGTAATAGACATTTATTTCTCACAGTTCTGGAAGCTGGAAGTCCAAGATCAGGGTGCCACAACAGCTGGGCTCTAGCAAGGGTTTTCTTCTTGGTATGTCGGTAGCCAGCTTCTCACTGTGTCCCCACATGACACAGGGAGAGGGAGACAGAAAGCTCTCCGGTATCTCTTCTTATAAGGGTACTTATTCCCACCATGAGAGCCTGGGAGCCATACTCTCATGACCTCATCTAAACATCTCCCAAAGGCCCCTTCTCCAAATGCCATCATGCTATTGGGAATTAAGGCTTCAACAAATGAATTTCGCAGGAACAAACTTCACTCCCTCGCCAGGGATGAGTGGATACACAGGATCCTGGTAGAGAGCCTTGGGTGATGTGCATGCTCTAGTAGACTTGATCTAAGGCAGCCTTTGCCTCCCCTGGTGGCTTTCCAGATGCCCCCAGGCTGGGGACCAAGAGTGAGTGTGATTCCTGCTGAAAGCTCTTTTCTCTTGTTCTCTAAACGTGGCTTTAAGGGGCAACCCCCTGAAAGGACATTTTCTACCCAAAACTGCAGTCTTGCAGCTAAACAACTACATTCTTGAGATGAAGCCTAGGGAGACTGAGTTTTCTTGAGCGACATCTCTAAGAAGAAACCAAATGCCCAACCAGCAGGATGGCTTTCTTTTCTAATCTTACATTTAAAAATATTTTGTTTTTATCAAAATAGAAATAAATACAGTGAAGTGTTATGCCGCTCCCTTGCCCGCAAAGGAACGACACTGTTCGCAGCTTATCGGTCTTCAGCAGACTTTTAATGGGAAAATAACAGGGACAGTGAAAGAATGAAAGGAGGAGAGTGGACAGGAAAGCCCCCTCCTTCCTCAGCACACAGCTTATATACAAAATCTGGCCAATTGCAAGCGGGCTCAAGTCCATGCACGGAACACTCCAATCCGCTGTCTGTTCACGCAGTGTGCACGCGTCCTCGGGCCAATCAGATGAGGTGTCACGCAGCAGGCAGGCTCACCGCGCGGTCCTCGGCGCCATCTTGTTGTTTACCACATTCTCAACTCCTCTGGAACGTCCCAACCGTGGGAAAGCATTGCCCTAACTGAAACTAGCAACATTCGCCTTGTGATAAAGACACAGCAACAGCTATCAGACCGACCTTGACGTGGGGGCTCCATGGCTGCGCATCCCATGGAGCCCCACAGTGTTAGAAGCCAGAAGAAAGATTTGCTTAATGATTCCTGAACTAAAATTCCAAGACAAGTCGATGATGATGTCCTTGTTAATCATTTTCATGAAAACTCAGTTTGAGAAAGACAATGACTTTTGTTTGCACTTTGTCTGAAAGAGAAAGTGCAATCATTAATCATAGTGGTTAACTGGAAAACTTGTCAAAAAATAACTGTTCTTGTGTTTTAGCTTTGGATAACTGCAATGTAATTATGACTCTTACGAATTTCAGTAACACATGATTTAATGCTCCAACAAGGGTGCCATTAAAATGCAGGCATTAACTTTCCAATAATTTCTAGAAATTGAAATGGAATCTATTTGGCAATAGCATGACATTTTGACACCAATGAAAATATTTTATATAGTTATGTAAGTGATAAAAATAAATGTTTTATAAAAATTTATCCAGAAGGACTTATAACTAGGAAAAACAATCATAATTAACAAGATTTCATGAAGTGTACAGCAGCCAAAGATAACTTTTAGACCAGTTGAAGGTGATGAGGTCATTTCTGGTCTTACATTCCTAAGATCTGACCACCTGTAGAGATTCTCTTAAAGTCTTTAAAAATTAATTTTCCATATTTGGACAGGCTGCAAGAGTCTCCTTCTTCTACATGACTTCCTATTGTGCCAATGTAATCGAATTGAATGCATACTCCAGCTTTTAAAGCAGCTCTCCCTATGGTGTAAGATAAAATGTGGGCCAGCGCCACAGCTCACTTGGCTAATCCTCCACCTGCGGCACCAGTACTCGGGGTTCTAGTCCAGGTTGGGGCACCAGTTCTGTCCCAGTTGCTCCTCTTCCAGTCCAGCTCTCTGATGTAGCCCAGGAGTGCAGTGGAGGATGGCCCAAGTGCTTGGGCCCTGCACCCACATGGGAGACCAGGAGGAATCCCCTGGCTCCTGGCAGCGCACGGGCCATAGTGGCCATTTGGGGAGTGAACCAATGGAAGGAAGACCTTTCCCTCTCTCTCTCTCTCTGTCTAACTCTGCCTGTCCCAAAAAAAAAAAAAAAAAAAAAAAAAACCTCAATGTGTAACTCTTCAACTACCAGTTAGAATAAAAGATATGAATCCACTGTTTCTGAAAGTATCGTGGAGCCTAGATTTTGTTTCCAGCATGGAACATGTCCAAAGAAAGCAAATGTGTGTTTAGGATTGTAAAAATCTGCCACCGGATGAGGTACCAATTTGACCATTTATCTGAAAGAATGAAGCTGTACTGTCAGGTGAGCCTGCCTCCTGTTGTATTAACAGCAGCACAGTATCATATTCTTTTCATTATCTTTAAAAATTTATTTATGTATTTGAAAGTCAGAGTTACAGAGAGTGAGGGAGAAAGAGATAGGGAAAGAGAGGGCGATCTTCCATCTGCTAGTTCACTTCCCTGGTGGCCACAAACAGCCATGGCTGAGCCAGGCCGAATCCTGGAGCCAGAAGTTTCATCAGGGTCTCCTATATAGATGCAGGGGCCCAAGCACTTGGGCCATATCCCATTACTTTTCCCAGGCCTTTAACAGGGAGCTGGATCGAAAGTGGAGTAGCCAGGACTTGAACCAGCGCCCATATGAAATGCCGGTGTCTCAGGCAGTGGCTTTACACACTACGCCACAAAGCTGGCACCCTCCCTTCACAATTTTTAACTGAGATCATTACAGTATGAGATTACTAACTTCAGCAACATCAGAAAAACAAGAAACAATTTTGTCAAGAACATAAATTTTAATGCAGCCATTAATCTCTAAATTCATAAGGTTTATTGAAGATGTTTAAGTCAAAATATTTATGATAATAACAAAACAATAGTATACATTTCACTAACTAAATATGCTTTTCTTGACTAATTTTAAAAACATTTTAATAAAAATATTTGTAATTACATTTCTGAGTCTGAGCAAATAACAGCAAAAATGTTTAGTGTATTATAGATGTTTAAACAAACATTTTTTAGCAGTTTTAGAGTCACAGCAAAAATGATTGAAAAGTACAGACAGCTTCTATATATCCCTCTGTATACACACACAGCCTCTTCCACCATCATCTTTGTACACCAGAATTGTACATTTGTTATAGTAAATAAACCTACACTAACACATCTTGATCACCCAAAACCCATAGTTTATATTAGGGCTCACTCTATTTTTTTAAAAGATTTATTTACGTGAAAAAGTTAGAAAGAGAGAGAGAGAAAGAGAGAGAGAGAAAGAGAGGTCTATCTTCCATACACTGGTTCACCCCATGGATAGTCACAATGGCCAGGGCTGAGCCAGTTTGAAGCTAAGAGCCAGGAGTTTCATCTGGGTCTCCCACATGGGAGGAAGGGGCTCAAACACTTGGGCCATCCTCCACTTCTTTTCCCAGTCCATTGGTTGGGAGCTGGATCAGAAGTTGAGTGGATGGGACAAAAACTGGCACCCACATGGGATGCTGGCATCTCCGGCAGTGGCTTTACCCACTACGCCACAATGCTGATCCAAAGGTTCACTCTTAACATTGACCACTTTTTGGGTTTGGACAATGTATAATGATGTGTACCTATCATTATAGTATCACACAGAATAGCTTAACCCACCCTAAAAATACTCTGCACTCTGCCTGTTCATCTCTCCCTCCTCCTTAACCTCTGGAAATCACTGCTTTTCTTACTGGCTATATAGTTATGTCTTTTCCATAATGTCCTATGTTAGAATTACACCATTGCTAGCCTTTCCTCATTGCTTTCTTTCACTGTATAGTCACATTTAAGTTTCTTCCGCCTTTTCATAGCTTGAAAGCTCATTTTCTTGGGGCCAGTGCTGTGGCACATCAGATTAAGCTGCTGCCTGTAGCACCAGCATCCCATATGGGCACTGGTTTAAGTCTTGCCTGCTCTACTTCCAATCCAGCTCTCTGCTAACATACCTGGGAAAGCAGTGGAAGATGGCCCAAGTCCTTGGGCAACTGCCACCCATACAGGAGATCCCATTGAAGCCACAGGCCCCCGGCTTCAGTTTGGCTCAGCTCCAGCTGTTGCAGCCATTAGGCGAGTGAACCAGTGGATGGAAAATCTCTGTCTCTCCTTCCCTCTCTCTATATAACTCTGCCTTTCAAATAAATAAATAAATCTTTTTTTAAAAAAATAAGCTTACTTCTTTTCATGCCAAATAATATTCCATTGTATGTATTCCCATAGTTTATTTATCTGTTAACTTAGGGAAAGAAAATTTGATTATTTCCAAATTTTAATAATTATGAATAAAACTATTATAAATGTTTGTGTGCAGATTTTTTGTTACAAATGTTAAGTTTTCAACATAGAACCAGTATGACAGTATCAGAGGTCCTTGTCTACTTGTAAGAAAAAAGTTCAGCTTGCTGACTAATGATGAAGTCTTTTCATGTGCTTTTTTTTTTTTTTTGCCATTTGTATGTCATCTTCATTTTGAAATTAGATTGTCCTTTCACTTTTTGAGTTGTATGAGTTATTTTGTCAGATTAAAAAAAGAAAGAAAAAAATTCAGATAAAAGATAGAGTTTGGCAATAAGCACACTAGCATAGCTTAATGAAATATACCTGACAGGACAGGTGGACAATTCAGCAGAAAACCAAGTGCCCCATTTACGCATAGCCTGGGGTTTTTACAGTTATGTGACAAACTTTTTCTTGTCATCTTTCTTTCCCCAGCTCCCCTCTGGAATATTACTGGGAATGAAACTTCCTGGGAGCAAGATTCCCCCCTGCCTAGGATGTTATAACAGACTGCTACAGGTTGGAGAGGTCCCTGGGCGCTGGGCCTTCCCTGGCATGTTCCCAGGAGGCAGGTGTCCCTTTCCCTGGATTGTTATTCGATAGGAAAATTCTTAGGTGCTGAATCTCCCCTGCCTGTTATCAGATGAGACCTTTGACCTGTAAATATTGGAATGCCTTTAAGACATCTGGGTCCCTTCCCTCATTCAACCACAGGAACTTCCCATTTTTCTTTTTTTTTTTTCTACTTCTCACACACATAGGTTAATGCCTATCTTCCTACCTAACAAACTCATTTGGGTAAATGCCAAGGAAAAGCTGGATAGCATAACTAAAGTAAGTTTAGTTCCATAAGAAACTAGCAAACTGTCTTCCAGAATGATCATATCATGTTGCATTTTCACCAGCAATGAATGAGAATTCCTATTGTCTCATACCCTCACCAGTATTTCTTGGGCCCCTGCACCCACATGGGAGACCCGGAAGAGGTTCCTTGTGGCTCCAGAATTTGGATTGGCCCAGCTCTGGCCATTGCAGCCATTTGGGAAGTGAGCCAGAGGATGGAGGACCACTCTCTCTGTCTTGCCCTCTCTCTCTCTCTCTCTCTCTCTAACTCTGCCTTTGATATAAATAAACAAATCTGTTTTTTCTAAAAAAAAAAAAGTAGAAATAAAACTTGATAAAACATGTTATGATCTATTAGACTCTGCTACCTCTGAGAAAATTTAATCCTCACAAGGAAGATGAAATCAAAATGGCTGAGTGTATGGTCTTACCATTATAATGCCATACTTGCTAGCAATGGGAATCAAATACCCTTAAAATAATCAAAAACAGCTCTGAAATAAGAAGTCATGACAGCAACATGAATGCAAGGAATTAGTGAGGGTTCCATTGCGTACAATAGGATCCAATCTAGTTAGCCTAAGCTAAAGGGAATTTATTTGGAGATTATTCAGGGGGTATCATAATCATTGAGAGATCTGAGATTAGATTTGCCCTGGGCTTCCAGGAACACTTCCTAAAGTCACATTGTAAAACTGAGTTTCTGCTCTTACTACACTCAGAAAGCCATAGAACCAGGATTCGGCTGCTACAGCTGCAATCTCTAGACCCAAGCTATCTATGCCAGCAACCACAACAACAAAATGAAGTAGTTGTGCCCTGTTTCTCAATATCCAGAATGCAAGAGACTTAACAGTGGGGATTTTAAACAGCTACTGCAGGAAAATCAACTTTGCTTGCCAGGAGAAATGGCAGAGTCTGCCGAAGTCAGCCTGTACCTCAGAGACTTCCACCTTCCAAGTTGCATGTGGTTGGAGATGGTTGGTGATACCTAAATAACATCTAACACCAGAACTTCAAGGAACTCTACAGCCTCAGTAACTCAGGAGGACAGACTAGAAGGAAGGTAAAAAAGACACTGCGTGAGGTAATACCGCTTTCCAACTATCCCTGCCCCCTCCCCAGAAAAACAGTAGAATGGATTGACTGCTGAAGAAAGCTAGGAGTGATTCTAGAACTCTTAGCATACAGGATGTGGACACAAAAAACTATAGGAAATCTTGAAGCAACTCCAGGGTGACTGGTTCCAATATTATAACGTTCAGGAATTCAGAGTTGGGTTTGTGTCTCAAAGCAATGAAGAATTACAATGTGGTCAATAAGGAGGGGGTGGTTTGAGCAAAGTGAAAGTTTTATTGAGAGATTTTATAGAGAGGTTTTTTTTTTTTTTTTAAGTTTATTTATTGGGGCCAGTGCTGTGGTGCAATAGGTTTATCTTCCACCTGCAGCGCCGGCATCCAATATGGTCGCCAGTTCTATTCCCAGCTGCTCCTCTTCCAATCCACCTCTCTGCTATGGCTGGGGAAATCAGTATAAGACAGCCCAACCACTTGGGCCCCTGCAGCCATATGGGAGACCTGGATGAAGCTCCTTGCCCCCGGCTTCAGATTAGTGCAGCTTCTGCAGTTGCAGCCATTTGGGGAGCGAACCAGAGGATGGAAGGCCTTTCCCTCTGTCTCTCCCTCTCTGTCTGTAACTCTGCCTCTCAAATAAATAAATAAAATCTTTTAAAAATTTTTATTTATTTATTTGAGAGGCAGAGCTGATATAGAGAAAGACAGAGAGGGCGGTCTTCCATCCACTGGTTCACTCCTCAAATGGCCACAGTGGGCAGGGCTGGCCTGATCCAAAGGCAAGAGCCAGGAGCTTCTTTGGAGTCTCCTATGTGAGTGCAGGGGCCCAAGCACTTGGACTATCTTCTGCTGGCACAACAGCAGGGAGCTAAATTGGAAGTGGAGAAGCCAGAGTTCCAACCAGTGCCCATATGGGATGCTAGTGCTTTATGTAGAGGCTTAACCTTAACCTACTATACCACGACAATGACCCCAATTATAAAAGATTGAGAATCAAGACTCCTGCTACCCAGGATTGACCCCAAAGGAAGCATCCATCAAAATCTGAGTACTGGGAGCTTATTTGAGGAGTGCATATCAATTCTTTTACATAGTTCCAATATGTCAGGGGTCCGCTTCGTTTTTTCTACGTATCTTGGGTAATAGTCATTATTACTGACTAGTTAACAAATGCCACCTTGCTGACCACTTGAGAAATGTAACAGTTGAGAACATGCTCTTTTAGGTATGGGACACACTGTGTTCCCTAACTATCAAAATTCTAATTTTCTTGGGGGTAATGTCTTTTGTCTAATGAGTGAATGGCATGTTTCATGCAAACATTTGATTCCTCATTCCCACAGGGGCCCTTCCTAACCACCTATTAACCCATCTAACTATTCACAAGAGCACCAGGCAACTTGTCTGAAACTCTCCACCTGGTGTTGAGAAAGAGACAGACTGGAACATTGGGTGTGAGTGTTGGGTCACAGGCCATGTACAGGAGTGACAGGAAACTCTACTTCTTCAAAAGAAGCTACTAAAATGCCTTGCATAGGAATGAAACATTTTCTTTTCTAAAAATCACTGGAAGCTAACTGTAGTAGTTGTAATGACTACACATACAGGCCACAGAGCCTTAGCCAGGCATCAAACATCTGAAGTAAGCCAACACCATGAAAGAAAACATACAATTTACTGAGTAAAGAAAACTTCACCTAACAGATTGGAGTTTATCCAGTGAGCAAATGAAAATTTTGCAAACAGCATAATTAAAAATATTACATGAAACAAAAAATATTATGGGAAAAAGAAAAACAAAAACCAAACATTAGGGGAAAATGTGCTTAGCAAATAAAAATCCCATTAAATAAACCAAAAAGTAGCATATATTAAGTTGAAGCACGGATATGCTAATTAGAAGCCTAACAGTTGCTCAAAATGATACAGACAGTGTAGTAGGCACAGTGGTATTCCATCCAGCTCTCCCTTTAAGAACCAAGGTAGTTACTTGACCACCTTGTCTGTTGACAGTTGACACCTCCAGTCTCTCTCCAGGAATTGCCCTCAGAAAAGAGAGCTGCTTTGCCCAGGTTAATGTATCCTCTCAAAGGCACACTATCCTCTTTTCTTGGATTCTTGACAGTCTGGAGTCATTCCTGCTCTAGCACTCCCTGTAAGTTCAACCTAGCACACTGTTGTGACTTTTATCTGAGTGCAACTTCTCTCTCTGTCTTACCCTCCTTCTCTCCCTTTTACCTGCACACAGATCTCCACCTCAGAATCTGTTCCAAGGTAGACACATCAAAGACAGAGAAAAAAAAATAAAAACACAAGGACCAGAGAATATTTAAAGATTTCTCTACCTATCTGACTAGCAGTCAGACCAATTCAGTGTAAAATAAATAAGTCTAAGAATCTTAAATTAAATATTAAGTCAGCCACCAAGAGGTGGCATGAGTATAAACAGAATTATTTTGGAAATAAAGTTGAAAATGCTCAGTAAAATTGAAAATGTGCATACACTAAATATCAGCTGATCCACCCATGGTTGAATCCTGGAAACTTCTGCAAAAAATCAGGAAAAAACATGTCTAAGAAAGCTAATTACAGGGACAGGACTATTAGAGCACCTAGGACCAAGTCTTGTCTTCCCTTCCAAACCAGCTACTGCCAGTGAACACCATGGGAAGCAGCAGATGATGCCTCAAGAACTGGGGTCCCTGCCACCCAAATGGGAGACCTGGATGGAGTTCCTGGCTCCAGACTCAAGCTTGGCCCAGCTCTGGCTGTTGCAGACATTTGTGGGAATGAACCAGCATTTGGAGTGTCTCTGTCTTTAAAATAAATAGAAAGAAAAATAAAGCTAATTACAATGTTGTTCCTAACTGTGAAAACCTAGAGAGAATTAAATGTTTACCAATTGATATCCATTTCATATATAAAATGTTTTATATTTTCATATAATAAAATGTCATATGGCAGTTAAAAGGAGTAAATTAGCTTCATATAAATAAAAACATAAATTTCATATAACGTGGAGTGAAAAAGAAATTTGGGGGACAGTGTTGAGGCACAGTGGGATAAGCCATCATTTGTAAGGCTGGTGTCCCATATCTGAGTGCTGGTTTGTGCCCTGGCTGCTCTGCTTCTGATCCTGCTCCCTGCTACCTAGCCTGGAAAGGCAGCAGATGGCCCAAATTCTTGGGCCTTGCTACCCAAATGGGATAGCTAGATGGCATTCCAGGATCCTGGCTTCAGCTTGGACCAGTCATGACTATTCAAGAAGTGAACCAGCAGATGAAAGACCCTTCTTTCTGTCTCTCCCTTCTTCTCTGTCAGTGTCAAATAAGGAATCTCTAAAAACAAACAGGGGCAGTTGTGGGTCAAGCTGCCACCTGCAACACCAGCATCCTATATGGGTGCCAGTTGCCAACTGCTCCACTTCTGATCCAGCTCCCTGCCAATGTGTCTGGGAAAGCAGCAGAAGATGGCCTAAATAACTGAGCTCCTGCACTCACTTGGGAGCCCAGATGGAGTTCCCAGGTCCTGGCTTCGGCTTATGCTAGCCCCAGGTTGTGCTGGCCATTTGGGGAGTGAACCAGCAAATAGAAAAATCAATCTCTTTCTCTAACTCCTTTTCAAGTAAATAAATAATTCTTTAAAAAAACAAAGAAACAAAAGCTTTACCAGGGAAAGAAATTTGACAAATAATACGCCCAACCTATTACCAGTTAAATTTTAAGACACATAAACTAAATGCTATTTATGAACATATAATATAAAAGCACAAAAACATGGGTTAGGTGGTTATACACTAAGTCCATGAGAAAAGTTATCCTGGAGTGAAGGTTGTAAGATGAAACTAAGAGTGAGTACAGAAAGAACATCTACCTTGTTTGTAATATTTTGGTTCCTGAATTTTAAAAATATTTTAAGGAAACAGAAAATATTAATTGTTAATTTCTAGGTGGTAGGTATTCAGGGTTTTTAAAAAGGTAACAGAAGTACTTTTCTGTATTTTTATTCAATTTTTAATAAACAATTTATAAAAATTTTTTGGAAGTATGTCTCAGAGATTAACTCAGAAGAAAATACACATACCATGCTCTCTAATAACCAATAGAAGATGCCCAAAATGTCAGCGATCCAGCCACTAGACAAGGCACCAAGCCAGCCAGTTTTATGGGTGAATTCTACCAAATGTTTCAGAATCGTTCAGTCTGTGAGGATAGCATAAACCTGATATAAAACAGAGTAAGATTATTAGCATTCCAAACGCAGCAGCGGATTACAAGAAAGCTGCACCTTGCTCAAGTAGGTTTATAAACGTGCACTCGAGATTCAGCAACGGGAAGGCAAAAAAAAAGCAACTAAGAAAAATCTTAAGCTCAAAGCTTAACGTTCAGCGTTTAGTTTAGGAAAAAAAAAACCTTAAAATTGGAAATTATGTATTTTTTTCAAATCCTTGCAAACCAGGAATAGTAGAAAATTTCCAAATGTAGAAACATTCACTTCAGCAAAAACAAACAGGATGCCCACTAACAAGTGCTAGCCCACAAAATGGACAAAAAGCGGTGGCAAATATTAATAACTGCCCGCTACATAACTGTTTACTTATAAATTTTAAGAGCTTAGCTAAGCAACCAAAATCACCAAGGCCCAAAGAATCGCTCCGCCCCCAGGGCCCCTAGCGGCCCGGCCGCCCTCTCCGGGCCGCTCCCGAGCGCGTGCGCATGCGTGTTCGCGGCGCATGCGCCTGGAGCGGAGAGGAGGAAGATGGCGGCGGCAAGCTTCCCCACCCCGCTGTATGGCCACGTGGGTCACGGGGCCTTTAGCGACGTGTACGAGCCCGCGGAGGACACATTCCTGCTGCTGGATGCGCTCGAGGCGGCTGCAGCCGAGCTGGCGCGGTGCGAGAAGGGCTCGGGCCCCGGCGGGAGCGGGCTTGGATGTCCTGGGGCGCTGGCGGCAGACGGCCAGAGAGAGGACGCGGTGTCGATGCACCTGCCGTTGATTGACGGCAGAGGGCGGAAGTGAGAATTGTCCTAAGGAGACCGAGGTGCTGCTCTGGGCTTTTGAGCTCCCGGTGCCTTCTCCATGGCTTGCTGTCCTTTTACATTTGAGCTGTAGTCTGCAGAACACAGACCCTTGTGGGCGGTGATAGTATCATGCATTGAGAAGAACAAAAGTCCGAAACATCGCCGCTTAACAATTTTTTTTTTTACTTTTTTAAAATTTAAAAAAAAAAAAAACTTTTTAGTAGCTGTTAAAAGTGGCGTGGCATTGAGTTACTTAGCACATGAAGATCACCCTCTAGCAATGGAAGGGCACAAAAGTAAAGGAAGGTCTTGAGATACTGGAGTAGGAAGGCATTTTTAAATCCACTCTAGCTCTGTAGCTGAGCAGTTGCAATGCGGCTAAGGCAACTGAGGCCCTAAATTTTTCATTTAGTCAAAATTTAGTTACATGCAGCATCTTATGACCATTAAAACTGCTTTGTTGAAGTGAATGTCATAAAGTTTAAATTCATAACATTAAAAAATTACCTACATTATGATTTTTTAATTTAAGGAATTTGTGTTTTTAGATTTATTTAAAGATCAAAACTGGGTTTTCTCAGGGTGAAACGAACAGCTGTTAAGTTTCAGAGATTACATTGTATTTACTTGTCCCTCTTAAAATTGGTCATAATTTTCTATGTGTAAACCCAAACTCTTTTTAAACTAGCTTTTCATTGTAGACTTTGGAGGTTTGGGATTTACTGGACTGTAGAGTGGAGCATGCCATTTATACAAGTACAAATTGTGTTGCAAAATGTGCTGTGAAAAGAGCTGATTTTGTTATGTTACAGGTCTTGTATATTTCCAGTCTTGGAATTCTATTTAGGACACCATGGTAGTTGATTTTAAAAGAGAAACCACCTAGTAAGGGTCACAGAACTTATTATAGCACATTAAAGGCTTGTCAGATGTGTGGATAGGCTCCAAACTTAGAAAACTCTGCAGTTTTTTGTTGGGTAGTTTTCTGGAAAGTTAAGTGCTAGCAAATGCTGTGAAACTGATCCTCATAGCGAGATAATTGGTGCTTTTGGGCATGGATATGATTGTAGGCAAGGAAATTATTTTACTAAGGGTAAAATGTTAATAGAGTGAAGATTTTATATTTAACAACATTCTAAGATTATTATTCTAAGATTAGATACTCAGGTATTTTTATAGTTCTGCATATAAGCTGTACAAATATAGAATTTCTTTGCTGCTCTAGCTCTATTATCAGTAAAATGAGGGGCCTGTTTACCTTAGGATATGCTGCTGGGTTTATTAATGCTAGCTACTCAAAAATGATAGATACTTCTTTTGTTAGTAACCCTTTCAGAAGGTAGCTAAAACTAGGAGCTCCTTGTGGGAATGGATAATGTCTTTCGTATCATTTCCAACCCTAGATTAACATTATTCCATACTTTTTATGTGATGTTGAAATTACTATATGGGGCCTGCATTGTGGCATAGTGGGTAAAGCCGCCACCTGGGGTGCGGCACCAGTTCCAGTCCCACTGCTCTACTTCCAATCCAGCTATCTGCCATGGCCTGGGAAAGCAGTGGAGGATGGCCCAAGTCCTTAGGCCCCTGCACCCACGTGGGAGACCCAGAGGAAGCTCCTGGCTCCTGGCTTCAGATCAGCACAGCTCTGGCCATTGCAGCCAACTGGGGAGTGAACCAGCGGATAGAAGACCTCTCTCTGCCTCTCCTTCTCTCTCTCTGTAACTCTCTCAAGTATATAAATAAATCTTTTTTTTTTTTTTTAAAAAGGAAATTAGTATAAAGCCACTCATTATGATATAGAACTATTTTGATCCTGCTCCCTGCAAATGCACCTGGGAAAGCAGCAGAAGGTGGCCCAAGTGCTTGGGCCTCTGCCATCCATGTTACAGACTCAGATGGAGTTCCAGACTCCTGGCTTCCACCTGGCCCAGCCCCGGCCATTTGGGAAATGAACCAGTAGACGGTTCGATTGATCTCGATCTCTATCTCTATTTCTAACTCTACTGTTCAAGTAAATAAATCGTTTTTTAAAAGAATTAAGCAGGGGTTGGCACTTTGGGCAGTGGATGAGGCTGCCGCCTGTACTGCCAAGATCACATGTGGGCACTGGTTCCAGTCCTGGCTACTCCACTTCCAATCCAGCTCTCTGGTATGGCCTGGGAAAGCAGTAGAAGACAGCCCAAGTTGTTGGGCCCCTGCACCTGCGTGGGAGACCCAGCAGAAGCTCCTGGCTCCTGGCTTCGGATTGGCGCAGCTCTGGCCCTTGTGGCCAATTGGGGAGTGATGGAAAACCTCGCTGCCTATCTTTTTCTCTCTCTGCCTCTCCTTCTCTCTCTGTGTAACTCTGACTTTCAAATAAATAAATAAATCTTAAAAAGAAAAGAGAATTAAGTAGAACGGGCCATCAAAGAAGGAGGTACCTTTCTCTGAAGGGAGGAGAAAACTTCCACTCTGACTATGGCCTTGTCTAAATAAGATCAGAGTTGGTGAACTCAAGAGGCTTCCATAGTCTTGGCAGCTCATGGCAAGAGCCTAGGGTGATTACTGATGCCATAAACAAGAGTGTCAATTGTTAAATCAACAATGGGAGTCACTGTGCACATACTCCCCATGTAGGATCTCTGTCCTTAATGTGTTGTACTATGTGAATTAACTGCATAACTAGTACTCAAACAGTACTTTATACTTTGTGTTTCTGTGTGGTTCCAGTCTGTTGAAAACTTTACTTAGTATATACTAAATTGATCTTCTGCATAAAAAGACAATTGAAAATGAATCTTGATGAATGGGATGGGAGAGGGAGTGGGAAATGGGATGGGTGTGGGCAGGAGGGGGGCTATGGGAGGAAAAAGCTGCTATAACCCAAAAGTTGTACTTTCAAAATTTATATTTATTAAATAAAAGTTTAAAAAAAAAGAATTAAGCAATGTTAAGCACAAAATGGTTGTCATAAATTTTTGCATAATATTTGCAGAGGAGTGGTGTTACTGGAGAAATATACACTATAACTAACAGAATAATTTTCTGTGGCTTGTGTTTTAATACCAATGTACTAATATTTTATTGTGGTTTATTTTTAGTGTGGAAATATGCCTGGAAGTAGGGTCCGGGTCTGGTGTGGTGTCTGCATTCCTGGCCTCTCTGATAGGTCCTCAGGCTCTGTACATGTAAGTAAGTGTACCAGGGTCATCCAGATCTTCCACTTTGAGTATGACTGCTTACGTGAAATAATTTTTGTAAGCATGCAATAATAAGGACCCAAATTGCAAATTATGCTTCTCTAGAAATTATAACTTCATGTTCAAAACTGTTCCATCATACTACATAATTGTAGAAGTAGCATAATTTTAAGTCATCTTGAGGCTGGTGTTGTGGCGTAGCAGGTAAAGCTGCCGCCTGCAGTGCCTGCATCCCATATGGACACTGGTTGGAGTACCGGCTGCTCCACTTCTGATCCAGCTCCCTGCTGATGTGCCTGGGAAAAGACTGAAGGGTGGTCCAAGTGCTTGGCCCCCTGCACCCATGTGGGAGACCCAGAGGAAGCTCCTGGATCCTGGATTTGGCCTGGCCAGGCCCCAGCCATTGAGGCCTTTTGGGGAGTGAACCAGCAAATGGAAGATCTTTTTCTCTCTGTCTCTCTTCCTCTCTCTGTAATTCTGCCTTTCAGATAAACTAAAAAATAAATAAATATTAACAAAAGAATTCATTTTGAATTTTAATTTGGTGGCTTCATAGTACTCCTTCATTGAACATATCATGATTTTAGAAATCCTTTCAGATATGGGTGTGCATGTATATATTCTCTCACACATAAATTATATTAGTATAACAGTCTTTTTTTAAGATTTATTTATTTTATTTGGAAGGCAGAGTTGGAGAGAGAGAGGGAGAGACATAGAGAGAGAGAATCTTCCATCCACTGGTTCACTCCCCAAATGGCAAGAAAGGCCAGAACTGGGCCCATCTGAAGCCAGGAGCCAGGAGCTTCTTTCAGGTCTCCCATGTGGGTACAGGGGCCCAAGTGCTTTGTCCATCTTCTGCTGCTTTCCTAGGCACATTAGCAGGAAGCTGGATCAGAATTGGAGCAGCCAGAACTCAAACTGGTGACCATATCGGAGGCTGGCATTGCAGCACCTGCTATCCCACAGCTGTTTCCATCAGTAATAAATCAGTTCTCTTTTTCTTTGCCACTGTTAAAGCATTCTGACTTTTCCCCCAGATCTGTTCTGTTTGGAATTAATAGAATGCTCTTTGAGTTAGTTAACAGCTTAATTTTCTTCCTTTTCTACAGGTGCACTGACATCAACCCTGAGGCAGCAGCTTGTACACTGGAGACAGCACGTTGTAACCAAGTTCATATTCAACCAGTAATTACAGATTTGGTGAGCTACTAATTTTTGTCCAATAATAATCAATTTATCCCTCAGATAAGTTAAGGCGAAGAGATTTTAGGTCAAAGAAACTTTAGTAATGATTTAATTAGCTCCTGACCCATTAAACAGGATATTATTTACAAAGTAAATTCTTGATTAATATAATCTTTCCACAGTTTAGAGGGAATATGTATGGACTCATGTAAATCAGACATCTTTTAGTCAGAATTGATAGTTAATTGATTCGAATTGTCTTAAATTTTAAAAATGGATGGTTTTAGACACAGCTGGCTCCAGGAACACAAATGATATTACAGATATCTTTCTCTTGGCTCTGAGCCTCTCTCTGGTGTTTCATTCACATCATCATAGCATGTTTGCATGTCTGTATCCTATTTTGCAGCAACTCCTCAAGCAAATAAACCTTTTCTATTCTGTTATTCTAGCAAAAGACCCAGGATGAGTATTTTGGATCAAATTGATTCATAGGCCAATCTCAGTCTCTTGCCAAGGAGGATTAGAGTATGGAGATCATTGACTTTTACCTGAGTCATAGTTCTACCTCAGAAGCTTGGTCAGAATAGACCATATCTAAACCAATTGTGTGAAAAATAACTCATAGAGGGCTGGTGCTGTGGCACAGTGGATTAATCCTCCACCTGTGGTGCCGGCATCCCATATGGGCGCTGGTTCTAGTCCCGGCTGCTCCACTTCCAATCCAGCTATCTGCTATGGCCTGGGAAAGCAGTGGAGGATGGCCCAGGTGTTTGGGCCCCTGCACCCAAGTGGGAGACCTGGAGGAAGCTCCTGGTTCTGGCTTTGGATCAGCTCAGCTGTGGCTGTAGCAGCTGATTGGGAGTGAACCGGTGAATGGAAGATATATCTCTTTGCCTCTCCCTCTCAGTGTCTGTAACTCTTCCTCTCAAATAAATAAATGAAATATTTTTTAAAAAAAGAATAACTCTTGAGGGGTAGGCATCATGGTGCAGCAGATAAGGCTCCACTTGGGATTCCTGCGTTCCATATTGGAGGATGATTCAAGTCCCAGCTACTCTGCTGCTGATCCAGCTTTCTACGGATGTATCTGGGAAGGGAGTGGATGATGGCCCAGGTACTTGGGTTCATGCAAACCATGTGGGAGACCAGGATGGAGTTACTGGCTGCTGGCTTCAGGCTGGCCCAGCTGTATCTCTTGTGGGCATTTGGGGAGTGAACTAGTGAATGGAAGATCATTCTCTTTCTGTGTCTCTTCCTCTCTCTGTCACTCTGCCTTTCAAATAAATAAATAAGTCTTTAAATAAATAGATTAAAGAATGGCAGGTGATAGAGCTTCCCCAACAAAAGTCTAGGAGACTGAATCAGAAGAAAGGGAGAAAAGTGCCAAATGACAACTACAGAACACTGTTGCATTTTAAGACGTTAGCATCATACATTTTAAGAAGTTAACGTCATGTTTTCTTGCTAAAATATTTTAAGATTAAATTAGTGAGGACTTGAATATTTTAAATTTATGAGTGTTCTTTTTTAGTAATAAATTTGAAATGCATTTTTCTAAGTAAAAATTGTAGTAGCACACATCAGCTAGACATAAGAAATACAAACTGCTTTCTGTCCCTCTTGACTTGCATTATTCTTTCTCTACTGAGGGTAAGTGGCTTTCCTGCTTTTTAAAACTTAGAAATGAGGCTGGGCATTATGGTGCAGTGGGTTAAGCTGCTACTTGGGATACCTGCATCCTATATCAGAGTGCCTGTTCCAGTCCCAGCTGTGCCACTTCCAATCCAGCTTCCTGCTAATGCATCCTGGGAAGCATTGGATTATGATTCAAGTGCTCAGGTCCCTGCCACCCAAATGGGAGCCCCAGGTAGAGTTCCTGGCTCTTGGCTCAGCCCTAGCTGTTGCAGGCATTTGGGGAGTGAACCAGTGGATTATTATCACTCTCCCACCTCATCTCTTTCTCTCACTCTTTCTCGCCTTTCAAGTAGATGAAAATATTTTTTTTCAAAGATTTATTTATTTTATTCAAAAGTCAGAGTTACACAGAGAGTGAAAGAGAAGCAGAGAGAGAGAGAGAGAGAGAGGTCTTTCCATCTGCTGGTTCACCCCCCAGGTGGCCGCAAGGGCCAGAGCTGTGCCAATCTGAAGCCAGGAGCCAGGAGCTTCCTCTGGAGGTGGCGGCCCCGATGAAAAATATTAAAAATATATATATATAGTGGCCAGTGCTGTGGTGTAGTAGGTAAAGCTGCCACCTGCAGTGTTGGCATCCCATGTGGGCGCCGGTTCGAGTCCCAGCTGTTCCACTTCTGATCCAGCTCTCTGCTATGGTCTGGGAAAGCATTAGAAGATGGCCCAGATCCTTGGGCCCCTGCACCTGTGTGGAAAGACCCAGAGGAAGCTCCTGGCTCCTGGGTTTGGATCTGCTCAGCTCGGGCCATTGCAGCCAACTGGGGAGTGAACCAACAAATGGAAGACCTTTCTCTCTGCCTCTCCTTCTCTCTCTGTGTAACTCTTTCAAATAAATAAATAAATCTTTAAAAAAAATAGAATAAAATTCACAAATGATTTTGTAGCTTAAAAGTAATTAAGGAGATAAATTATTTTACTAAGAGTTTTTATTACTCATAAAAAACTTGAGTATCAAAAAAGGAACTCAAATGATTTACATGTGACCAGTTTGGTGATTTGAAAAAATTGTTCACTTTAATATGTTTATACTTAGTATTATTGAAGTATAACTTTACAGATACAAGAAATTTAGGATATCTTTTTTACAGGTGTGAAAACTGAAGATGGCTTTTTGAAAGTTACATAGTTGATAAAATGTTAAATCCAGGGTTTAAGCCTGTATCTTCTGATTCCAAAGCTAGAAGTCCCACAGCTGTTCTAGGACATTCCAGAATCAGTCCTTCAGTACTTCAGTAGTTAAAGTTAACCATGACAGTGAACATTGACTTTTTTTTTTTTTTTTTTTTTTTTGACAGGCAGAGTGGATAGTGAGAGAGAGAGACAAGAGAGAAAGGTTCACCCTCCAATGGCCGCCGCGGCCGGCGTGCTGCGGCCGGCGCGCTGCAGCCGGCGCACCGCGCTGATCCGATGGCAGGAGCCAGGTACTTATCCTGGTCTCCCATGGGGTGCAGGGCCCAAGCACTTGGGCCATCCTCCACTGCACTCTCTGGCCACAGCTTTTGACAAAGAAATAAGCAGTAGATAGACATGAGCAAGGATATTATGGTCAGTTTACAAATTCGTTGCATCTGCCTTCATACAAAACACTGGCATCAGCTCCCACATTCATATAAAATATAATCTGTTTTGGATAGCTGACTTTACCTGTTTACAAAATAGCATTTGCGTTGCATTGCATTTCTAGCTTTAAATGTTTATGTATTTTAGAGTCAGAGAGCACCTCCATCTAATGATTTAATCCCAAAACGTCCACAATGGCCAGGGATGAGCCAGGCCAACGCTGAGAGCTGGGAGCTCAATCCAGGTATCTCAAATGGGTGTCAGTGATTCAACTACTGTAATCATCACCTGCTGCCTCCCAAGGTCTGAATTAGCAGGAAGCTGGAATCTGGAGTGGAGTTGGGACTCGAACGCTAGCAACTCCAATATGGGATGTGGGTCTGCCACTGTTCCCGTTGATAGAACTTCCTCTCCCCTTTTCCCATGTGCTTTGTGCCAGAAAATCAGATAGCCAATCAAGTTAGACTTCTGTGTAAACTAAGATATAAGGGGCTATGAATAAGTGCCTTCCATATGAATGAAGTCTGTGTGTTTTGCTGTATGGGTTTAAGACTGCTCATCAGAGGCCTCTTTTACTTACTGCTAGGTTCTTGGATATATTCCAGGACTGTAAGACCATCCAAACACTGAGTATGAATGTGAGGGATGCCTGTACCTAGACTTTATATCCAGCCTATAGTGACTTAACCCCAAGATTTTCTGTGTTTATAATATCAATTTTCTTATTTAAAATCTGGTACTGCAGTGATAATTAGTATATAGTACCTCAGAGACCATCATATAATTGCAAATCAACTTATTTTATAATTTCCTTATCATGTTTGGAAAATTAACATTTTAGGGTTTTTTATAGTTTGAAAAAGTTAATTGCTTTATGGAATCAAAAGAAAGCTTTTGGTTATTTCCAATGTATTTCCTCACTCCAGTGTTATTCCTGGGGAGGACAACAGATTAGTCATCTTTCAACTTGGAAACAAGGCAGCATCTGAATTACTGTTCCCAAAAATGGTGATCTTTTTTCTTTTTAAATAAGTGAAGAAAAGAAAGTTACTTTTATAAACATCTCTTCAAAAGTACTACTTATGTGTTCTCTTTAAACTACGTAATTACAACAGACTTATTTCGAAGATAAAAATGGATGGCTTGTAGAAACCCATGTATAAAATCAAAATCCAAAGACATCATTTCATAAAAATGTGTAAGTAACCCAGTGGTTTGACATAGTATGAATAGGTATCAGACAGCTTAGAGTCACATTCTGGTCACTAAGGAGAGGGTGTTGGCTAGGTGCTTTTAATATATTTTAATGCTTAAAATGACCTTTTCCAACTAGAGGATAGGCATAGGTTACTGATGCTGACAACAGTTAATATAGCAATGTTTTTTACTTGTGTATGTTTTTATTTTTGTTATTTGAAAGGCAGAGTAACAGAGAAAGAGAGATCACCCCTTTGTTGGTTTGTTCCCCAAATGGCCCAAATGTCCATAACAGCTGGGATGGATCAGGCTGAAGTCAGGAGCCAGGAACTCCATCCAGGTCTCTCATGTGGGTGGCAGGAGGTTGAGTACTTGGGCTATTGTCTCTGCTTCCCAGCCTGATTAACAGGGAGCTGGATCAGGAAAGTGGGGTAGCTGGGACTTGAACCCACACTCCCATTTGAGATGCTGGGCTACTGACCAACAGCTTAATTCTCTGTACCACAGCTCCCACCCCTGCACATATTCTTACAGCAATTTCTAGTTCTAGTAAGTAACACAGGCTGGGGATCTCTTCCCTGAAATGCGTAGGACCAGGAGTGTTTTATTTTGGAATATTTTCATGTACATAATGAGATACCTTGTGGATGAGACTCAAGTCTAAAGATTTACATTTCATGTACACCTTATGCACATAGCCTGAAGGCAATGCTATACAATACTTTTAATAATTTTGTGCATGAAACAAAGTTTCATGGTATGGAATTTTCTACTTGTGATGTCATATTGGTGTTCACAAGGTTATAAATTTCATATTTACAGATTAGCAATGTTCAACCTGTACTGATCTTCCATTTTCTGATAGTAAAACAGAGTTTCCTTTTCCAAAGTTTATTTAACAAAAAGAGGCTATTTAAAGAAAAATATCCAGCAAATAATTGTAGGTATTTGTGCAGATATGGGAAAAAATGTGAGAATGTTAATAAAATACAGTTTTGGAATTGCTTTGAGATACTTCAGTTATAAATACTTCATCTCAAGAAACAGGCTTAGAATTCTTGTCAGGACAAAGTGATAATTGAAGGAAATGGTTTGTGGATCAGGGAATAGGAGGTGTGAAAACTCATCCAGATACAGGGTTTTACTTGACCCTGCCTGTGAAGGCGTAAAATAATCCAATCAAGCAGTTTTTTCAGTCAGAGGAATTCTTTCAATGACCATTTGCCCTAACTGCTTTCTTCAAAAATATATTTTCTTCTTGTTTTATATAACATTGCACCCAGCATAAAGATTTTCAAAATACCAGTTGTTATTTTCAGTATCTTTTGCCACTGTTTTCAACTCTTTCTTTCAAATCTGATTCTTTCAGCCAATACATTAACAAGTAACTGAAGAAGTAGAAAGCAGAAAATTTCATCTTTTAATGTTTCTTTATGCAGATATGTCTTCTGCCATTTCATAAAACATTTCTTTTGGTTATAGAAAAGTAAATGTTTAAGTTAGCAGATGTAGCTGTAAAGTTGTGTTATATGTGTAACATACAAAACTGATTCTTGTTAAATACATTTAGGTCAAAGGCTTGCTACCAAGATTGAAGGGAAAAGTTGATCTCCTAGTATTTAATCCTCCCTATGTGGTGACTCCACCCGAAGAGGTAAGACTTACAACAGATTTAGTTAGCAAGAATTTTGGCTGTTTTGTTTCTCAAATCAAATGAACTTACCGTATGACATCAGTCAGCTACTGCTAACATAAGGTATCTGATTTTACTCCTAGTTATCCATAATGGGATACTATTGGTAGACAGGGAAACTGATGGAATTACAAATTTACATCTGTCCTAAAATCTCAATCCAAAGCAAACCATGGTGTTTAATTCATCTATTCATTGTGTGTGTGTGTGTGAATATATATGCTATGTATATGTTTTTTTTCTTTTTTTTAACTTTTATTTAGTAAATATAAATTTCTAAAGTACAGTTTATGGATTACAATGGCTCCCCCCCCATAACTTCCCTCCCACTCGCACCCCTCCCATCTCCCGCTCCCTCTCCCATTCCATTCATATCAAGATTCATTTTCAATTTTCTTTATATACAGAAGATCGATTCTGTATATATTAAGTAAAGATTTCATCAGTTTGCACCCACACAGAAACACAAAGTGTAAAATACTGTTTCAGTACTAGTTATAGCATTACTTCACATTGGACGACACATTAAGGACAGATCCCACATGAGGAGTAAGTACACAGTGACTCCTGTTGTTGACTTAACAATTTTTTTTTTTTTTTTTTTTTTTTTTTTTTTTTTTTGACAGGCAGAATGGACAGAGAGAGAGAGAGAGACAGAGAGAAAGGTCTTCCTTTGCCGTTGGTTCACCCTCCAATGGCCGCCGCGGCCAGCGCGATGCGGCCGGCGCACCACGCTGATCCGATGGCAGGAGCCAGGAGCCAGGTGCTTTTCCTGGTCTCCCATGGGGTGCAGGGCCCAAGCACCTGGGCCATCCTCCACTGCACTCCCTGGCCACAGCAGAGGGCTGGCCTGGAAGAGGGGCAACCGGGACAGAATCCGGCGCCCCGACCGGGACTAGAACCCGGTGTGCCGGCACCGCTAGGCGGAGGATTAGCCTAGTGAGCCGCGGCGCCGGCTGACTTAACAATTTGACACTCTTGTTTATGGTGTCAGTAATCTCCCTAGGCTCTAGTCATGAGTTGCCAAGGCTATGGAAGCCTTTTGAGTTTGCTATGTATATGTTATATAGTGTCTCTCTCTCTTTTTTTTTCCTTCAGTTTTTAGTTTCTGAGAGGCAGAGAAAGACTTTCCATCTACTGGTTCATTCCCTGAATGCCTGCTACTGTCAGGTCTGGACCAGGTGAAAGCCAGGAGCTAGGAACTCAGTCCAAGTCTCCCAGGTGGATGTCAGGGACCCAAGTACTTTATTCATCACCACTGCTTCCCGGGGTCTTCACTGGCACAAAGCTAGAATTAGGAACAGAGCTGGGACTTGTACCCAGGCACTTTGATATAGGATAACAACATCGTAATCCAAATACCCAACCCTGTTACATGTTCTTTTTTTTTTTTTTTAAGATTTATTTAATTATTTGAAAGGCAGAGTTATAAGGCCGGCGCTGTGGTGCTGTGGCTCACTAGGCTAATCCTCCGCCTTGCGGCGCCGGCACACCGGGTTCTAGTCCCGGTCGGGGCGCCGGATTCTGTCCCGGTTGCCCCTCTTCCAGGCCAGCTCTCTGCTGTGGCCAGGGAGTGCAATGGAGGATGGCCCAAGTGCTTGGGCCCTGCACCCCATGGGAGACCAGGAGAAGCACCTGACTCCTGCCTTTGGATCAGCGCAGTGCGCCGGCCACAGCACGCCGGCTGCGGCGGCCATTGGAGGGTGAACCAATGGCAAAAGGAAGACCTTTCTCTCTGCTTCTCTCTATCACTGTCCACTCTGCCTGTTAAAAAAAAAAAGAAAGAAAGAAAGAAAGGCAGAGTTATAGAGAGGCAGAGAAAGAGAAGTCTTCCATCCGTTGGTTCACTCCCCAAATGGCAGCAACAGCCAGAGGTAGGCCAGAGCTGAGCCAGGAGCTTCTTCTGAGTCTCCCACGTGAGTGCAGGGGTCCAAGGACTTGGGTCATCTTCTACTGCTTTCCCAGGCCACAGCAGAGAGCTGGATCAGAAGTGGAGCACCAGGAATCGAATCGGCATTTGGGATGCCGGCACTGCAGGCGGCAGATTTATCCACTACGCTACAGCGCCAGGCCCTATATATTCTTTATGGTGAATAACAAATTTGTGAAACAGAATTTCTTAGCCTTAAATTCACACAGGAAATCCTTCTGAAAGTCTCATATTTCCTCCTTTCACAAATATTACCAGAAAGGAAAACTTACCTCAGGCTCAAGAAAGATAAATAATCTTTTTTTTAATATTTATTTTTTTGACAGGGAGAGTCAGAGAAAGAGAGAAAGAGAGATAGACGTTTCATCAGAGAGAGAGAGAGAGAGAGAGATCTTCCATCTTCTAGTTCACACCCCAAATGGCCACAATGGCTGGAACTAAGTCGCTAGGCCAGACTGAAGCCGGGTGCTGGAATTCCGTTTGGGTCTTACATGCATGGCAGGGACCCGAGCACTGGGCCATCTGCTGCTGCCTTCCCAGGTGCATTAGAAGGCAGGTGGATCAGAAGCAGAGCAGCTGGGACCCAAACTGGCACTGTGATACTGGATGCCAACATAAAATTGGCAGCTTAGCCTGCTGTACCATAACGTGAGCTCCCTAAAATAAATAATCTTGAAATGCATGATTTTTTATAATTTTAGTAATTAAGAATCAAACCAAATTAATTTTTTCCCAGGAAAATGGTTAAGGCAGACAAATTTTAATAATGGACTAGGACTGGCTTTCCTTTAATTATTGTACCTGTTTTATTCTTTCATGATTATTCTCTGCCAAGGCTAACAAATGGTACATTCACCTCTAATCCAAGATGGGGAAGGTCCATTTGGCTGCTATTACTGCTGAGGACGGGTAAGCAACCAGAAAGTTGTTGCTATTCTGACACCTGAACTCAGGTGAGAAGTATCACAAGGTAAGAGAGGAGGAGGGAATTGAAACTTTCTTTTTTAAAGAATTATTTTAGGGGGATGGCGCTGTGGCGCAGTGGGTTAACGTCCTGGCCTGAAACACCAGCATCCCATATGGGCACTGGTTCAAGACCCGGCTGCTCCACTTCCGATCCAGCTCTCTGCTATGGCCTGGGAAAAGCAGCAGAGGGTGGGCCAAGTCCTTTGGCCCCTGCACCCACATGGGAGACCCAGAAGAAGCTCTTGGCTCCTGGCTTTGGATCGGCATAGGAGAGGAGCAGCCGGGACTCAAATTGGTGCACATATGGGATGCCGGCACTGCAGGCTGGGACTTTAACCCACTGCGCCACAGCGCTGGCCCCAGGGAATTGAAGCATAAAACTCTTTAGACAAGCACTGTTGGAGTAAATCTCAAGAGTGACAAAAGTGACCAGTATTGCGGTATTGTGGGTTAAGCCACTGCCTGCAGTGCCAGAGTTGCCTGTTGCCAGCTGCTTCACTTCTTTTCCAGCTCCCTATTAATGAGCAGTGTAAGATGGCCCAAGTGCTTAGGTCCTTGTCACCCATGTGAGAGACCCGGATGAAGCTCCTGGTTCCTTGCTTGAGCCTGGCACAGCCCTGGTCATTGCAGCCATATGGAGTCAATGAGCAGATGGAAGATCTCTGTCTCCTTCTCTCTTTCTATAACTCTGCCTTTCAAATGAATGTATCCTAAAAAAGAAAAAGTGACAAAAATATTTCATTCTAATAATCTCAGTCATTGAGAGCTAATTTAAGAAAGCCATTCAATAATAGCATAAAAATTGGAACTCACAAAATTTATTTATTTGCATATTCATTTGTGACAGCAAATAATTTGAGCCTAGTTATATAACAGGAAAGAAAACAATAAATAATGGTCTATTATTTCTACAAACTACTGGGAAGACTTATGGATGAAGAAGAGACTCTGGGAACATGGTGACTCCACTGGCCTTCCCTTCTCTACCCCCTCTCCTGGTGCTAAGCTGTGTGCTTCTTCTGATCTTTCCAGCTGCTGAGACATACAGATGTTTTGAGTGTAGGCCATGCCTTGAGCTCTTTTGTAGTCCCAGCAAACAAAACTAGTGTCGCAATCCCCATGAGCTGAGCAATTAGTTAAAAGAGTAGGATCAAAATATAGCACAACATAGCTATCCTGGAGCTTAAAAACATGTTTTATACAGTAAAACAATAGGAAGTAAATTAAAACAGGATATGGTCACTGTCAAGACCTAAATCATTGGTCTGGAAACCAAATGGAAATA
Source organism: Oryctolagus cuniculus (assembly GCF_051225735.1). Lineage (NCBI taxonomy): Eukaryota > Metazoa > Chordata > Mammalia > Lagomorpha > Leporidae > Oryctolagus > Oryctolagus cuniculus. The sequence continues at coordinate 16,789,193 of NC_142870.1, read as the reverse complement.
TGAGGGTATTTCAAAAAGTTCATGGATAAACAGAATTGAAAGGTAAGTTTAGGTATAGACATTTGGCCTAACAGTTAAGATGTCTGTGTCCCATAGAGGGGCTCCTGGGTTTGCTACTCACCTCTGGCACCTGACTCCAGTTTCCTGCAAATGGAACCCTGGAAGGCAGTGGTGATGGATCAAGTAATTCTATTCTTGCCACTGACCTGGAGGACTTGGATTGAGTTCCTAGCTCCTAGACTGGGCCCTAGACCAGCCCCAGCCTTCCTGGGGCACTTGGGGAGTGAAGCACCAGATCAAAGATTTCTCCATCTTTCTCTTTCTCTTTCTGCCAAAGTTTATTTACATGAAAGATATTTTTGACATCATGTATAATTTTTTCATAATACACATTTTCCATGTACTTTTTGAAGATGTCTTACAGAGAACAAAGGTAAAAGCTAACAGACTTAGTGATTAGAACCAGAGACATCATATACAAATAATTGAAATTAGTGTTTATAAAAAATGGTAGTTGCACTTACTAGTGTATCCAGAAACACGAAGTAAGGTGCTGTGGCTTGCACCTTTGGTCTCTGAGAATCAGGAGAGGACACAGCAGTTGGCTCAGGCAGCAGACAAGCAGAAGGCCAACAGACATGACTGCTCCCTCGTGAGGATCGAAACCTCCCTTCCGTGGCCTAGAGGAATGTGCTTGGTGCCACAGTGATCTCATTGTAGGGTCACCTCCAGTGCAAGCAGATAGAATGCCTGAGCGTCCTAGGGTGGTCATACCACAGAGGGATCCCACTTCATGTTGCTGCAGTGACAAGAGGCAGGCTTGACAGAGGATGTCAGCTCTGTGCACGCTGCCCAAAGATCATCTTACCTGACAAAATATCCAGAGTGGGTACCACCAAAACAAGGGAAAAGGAAAATAGCAGTCTCAGAAAAAGAGGGGGCTGAACCCCTGAGAAAAGCAAAAGGAATGGCAGGAAAAGGAAACCCTGATGAAAACCAGAGAAACTGACACATTTCCTAATATGATTTACTTTTTGGAAATTTATATTGAGAAGTTTATGATGGGTGTGGGAATAACATAAATTAGATTCCAAGAAAATTGGGCAAATAGTGTCCATCAATAACTATGTTGGATATACAAAATACAGGGTATAGCATAAAATGTTACACAGCTATTAAAATAATGAATTGAAACTATACTAGATGACATGAAGAGATTTCTGGAAGGTATTGTTGAATGAGAAAATTAAGATGAGGTAAAGGGGCCGGCACTGTGGCTTACTTGGTTAAACTTCCGCCTACGGTGCCGGCATCCCATATGGGCTCCGGGTTTTAGTCCTGGTTGCTCCTCTTCCAGTCCAGCTCTCTGCTGTGGCCCAGGAGGGCAGTGGAGGATGGCCCAAGTGCTTGGGCCCCTGTACCCGCATGGGAGACCAGGAAGAAGCACCTGGCTCCTGGCTTCAGATCGGCGCAGCGCCGGCCTTAGTGGCCATTTGGGGGATGAACCAACAGAAGGAAGACCTTTCTCTCTGTCTCTCTCTCTCCCTGTCTATAATTCTACCTGTCAAATAAAAAAAAAAAGATGAGGTAAAAATATAGAATATAATAATTTCTTTGTAAAACAGGGACAAAAGGAAAAATCCCTATTTGTAGAAGATGGGAAAGGGGCAGGGAAGCAAAACAGGAAAAGGAAAAAGTGCACCTTTTTTAAAGGAGGTGTATAACTTCTCCTCTTTGTAAAATTATATATGTATGGTTATGGATAAAAGAATTTTTAATGAGGAAATATGTCATATTACATGAATAATATCAGAAGGCATATGATTACATATAAAGTAGGGACAAGTACAGGGCTGGCATCTCATGTGGGTGTTTGTTCCTGTCATGGTTGTGCCACTTCCTATCTAGCTCCCTGCTGGTGGCCTGGGAAAAGCAGTGGAAGATGACCCGAGTTCTTAGGCCCCTGCACTATATAGGAGAACCGGAAGAAGCTCCTGGCTCCAGGCTTCAGATTGGCCATTGCAGCCATGTGGAGAGTGAACCAGTTAATGGAAGACCTTTATCTCTGTCTCTCCCTCTCTATCTGTACCTCTACCTCTCAAATAAATAAATAAAATCTTAAAAAAAAAAAAAAAGAGAGAGAATTTCCCATCCTCTGGTTCACGCCCCAAATGGCCACAATGGCCAGGGTTGGGCCAAACCGAAACCAGCAGCCAGGAGCTTCTTCTGGATTCCCACATGGGTGTAGGGGCCCAAGCACTTGGACCATCTTCCACTGCTTTCTCAGGGAGCTGGATTGGAAGTGGAGCAGTCAGGACTCGAACTGCGCCCATATGAGATGCTGGCCCCACAGACAGTGGCTTAACACACTGTTCTACAGTGCCGGCCCTAGAACTATTATTTTCTAATTCACAAAGACTACTAACTTACTCACAGTCACATAAACTAGGAAATGGCAGAACTTAGATTCAAGTTTACTGCCTCTTTGTCAACACTACAAAATATATACTTGTTTGGTGATGTTACTTGTCAAAAAGATTCAGTTTGTGATCTAAACGGAACTTGACTAGATTCAAATAAAGCAGTCTTTCTAATTGGTCGCAGGTAGGAAGTCATGGAATACAGGCAGCATGGGCTGGTGGCAGAAATGGCCGAGAAGTCATGGACAGAGTTTTCCCCCTAGTTACAGAGCTGCTGTCCCCAAGAGGATTATTCTACTTGGTTACCATAAAAGAAAATAATCCAGGTAATACAAGATAGTTTATTGTTTAACTATTTGTGTGTGTGCCTTTTTTAAATTTTATTTAAGTTATACAAGTTTCATGTTATTGTTTATTTATTTTGCTAAAATCAGAGGGTAATAATATAGGCAACTATAATTTACAAAGTAACCTGGGATAGTAATATATTTAATCACTGACAACAGCTAATAGACATAAATCCATGTTAAAGGAGGAGTTTCTTTTTTTAAAAAAGATTTATTTCTTGGGGCCGGCGCTGTGGCACAAGCGGGTTAACGCCCTGGCCTGAAGCGCCGGTATCCCATATGGACGCCGGTTTGAGTCCCGGCTGCTCCACTTCTGATCCAGCTCTCTGCTATGGCCTGAGAAAGCAGTAGAAGATGGCCCAAGTGCTTGGGCCCCTGCCACTCGTGTGGGAGACCCGGAAGAAGCTCCTGGCTCCTGGCTTCGCATGGGCGGAGCTCCAGCTGTTGCAGCCATCTGGGGAGTGAACCAGCGGATGCAGGATCTCTCTCTCTCTCTCTCTCCGTCTGCCTCTGCTTCTCTCTCTGTGTAACTGTGACTTTCAAATAAATAAATCTTTAAAAAAAAAAAAAAGATTTATTTCTTTGAAAGGCAGGGTTACAGAGAGGTAGAAAGAGAGAGAGAGAGCGCTTCCTTGCACTGGTTCACTCTCCAGATGGCCACAGTGGCTGCAGCTGGGCCAAATTGAAAGCCAGGAGCCAGGAGCTTCTATCAGGTCTCCAGTGAGGGTGCCAGGGACCCAATCATTTGGACCATCTTCTGCTGCTTTCTCAGGCTGTAGCAGAGAGCTAGATTGGAAATGGAGCAGCCGGGACTCAAACCGGCGTCCATATGGGATGCTGGCACTGCAGGCGGAGGCTTTATCCCCTATACCACAGCGACAGCCATGAGAGAGATTTTTAAGAGGTAAATGTTTTTGGTTTAAAATAGTATTGTCTTCCCTTTTTGGTGGTTTTCATTCCCATTCATAAACAAATTCTGAAATACAAAATCTAATTATTTCTAACACCTGACGCATAATACTGTAACTGTTCTCTCCACATCCTAGTACTCTTTAATTCATCTTTAGTTCATAATCTGTCCTAGTGTTTGGATTTTTTATATCTTCATTTTCAGATTACTTGATAACTGAATTGACTATATCTTTTTTCTTTTTCCATATACCTCAAGTTTGATTTTCATCTCATACCTTATGTCTTCAGCCACTCAAGTCACATCATCGTTATTAGTTTTCTTTATTTTTTTGGTAACTGCATTTTCTTAGTTCAGTCTTTTCAGTTTTATTTATTTATAAAAAGAGGGTTTTACTTTTTTCAATATGCCTGAAAGAAATAAGGTACTTATTCTCACCTTATGATATCACTATTCAGCTTGTTTATTCCTTTGACATTTTTCATCCAAAATAAAGGACAAGGAACAGAAATTGTAGTCAAGAAACTGAAAAACTGATCACTTCCTGAACTAACAAGTGTAATTACTGTTTCTGTGGAGTCCAAAATGGGCTACCACTCAAGCGGACTATTCGTTTCTCAAAAGAATCCTGAGCAACACTTTGTTTCCTTTCTGAATTGCAGGTTCACTCTCATAACATTTATTTGATCCATGTTGTATACTTGTTATATGCTGTTTTGTCAGAGGAATATAATTTGTAAATAATCTGTGCTTATCATCTATTAAAATTTGTAGTAGTCATACACATCACCAAGTAGTTTGATTTTAACTTTTGTTTCAATCTTCATTTTAGAAGAAATTTTGGAAACTATGAGGATAAAAGGTCTGCATGGGACCACTGCACTCTCCAGGCAAGCAGGCCAAGAAATCCTTTCAGTGCTCAAGTTCACCAAGTCCTGATACACCTGTGTGATGAAAACTCCTGGAAGCTGAATGTGTTCTGTGTATTTTGAAACTGAAGCTATTCCTTGGTTAATAAGGAATTTTATCAGAAATTTGTCATGAATAAAAAGGTAGAAAGGTGGGGCATTCCTTTTGATCAGGGACTCAGGCCTGCAGAAATGTTTACACAGATGCAAGTGAGTATGTATATTATATTTATAATTTGTATCTTATATATAAAAGTTATTTTTATATGATACATGAAAGATTGTTCAATTTTATTTATTATTTATTTTATTTGCAAGTCTGAGACATAAAACAGAGATCTACCTGCTGGTTCACTCCCCAAATTCCTAAAACAGCCAGGGCTGGACCAGGCCTAAGCCAGGTGCTGGGAACTCAACTCAGGTCTAAGCCAGGTGCTGGGAACTCAACTCAGGTCTCTTAGTGGCAGGGACCCAGTCACTTGAGGCATCATTGCTGCTTTCCAGGATCCGCACTGGCAGGAAGCTGCACAGGAAACATTTCCAGGACATGAACCCAGACACCCTGATATGGGATATGGTGTCTCAAGCAGCTACTTAACCAGTGCATCAAACACCCACTCCAATTTCAGCATTATAATAGCAAAAGGATGGAATCAGTGTAAATGTCCATCAGTTAAGAGGTTGGTGAAACCAATGACAGTACATCCATGTTTTACTGATTGTTTAAGCATTAAACATGGGGCAGGTCTAAACAGACTGAACCAGAAGGGGTTCACAACGTGCTACTGAGTGAAAAGAGCAAGTTGCAGACCAGCATCATCTGCTCAAGTGGCCTTTGAAAAGTCCATGGAGAGTATGTTTATGAAGAAAAATACATAGACTATTTTTCTATCAAAATAAGTTTATCTTTTGAGAGGCAGAGAGAGTGTTCTCATTACTGGTTCACCTCCCTTCCCTCCTACCCCCAAATGCCAGCAATGGCCAGGAATGAAGATAGCAGCCAGGAGCTCAATTCTTGTCTCCCACATGGGTGGCGTCACCTGCTGCCTCCCAGGGTTTGCCTTAGCAGGAAGCTGGAGTCAGGAACTACAGCTGAGAGTCAAACTAAGGCACTGTGTGTGGCACATGGGTATCTTCACCACTAGAATAAATGCCCAGCACATTCTACTTTTGTGGTGGCATTTTTACACAATGATAATATTCTTGAGTGACAGTGGATTACTGTGAGCTTAACCAAGTGGTGACTTCAGTTGCAACTGCTGTACATGTTGTTTCATTGCTTAGGCAGTTTTAACACATCCCCTGGTATGTGCTACACAGCTGTTGATCTGGCAAGTCTTTCTTTTCACATCTGTCTAGAAACACTGGTCAGAAGCAGTTTGCTTTCAGCTGTCAAGGCCACAATATTTCATTGTCCTGTACTCGGATAAACCCTCCAGCCCTGTGTCATAATTTAGTTTAAAGGGATCTTGATTATCTTCCGCTTCCACAAGATACTACACTAATCCATTCAATTAGATTGGACCAATTGAGCAAGAAGTAGCAACCACTGTAGACCTGTTGGTAAGACATTTGCATGCCAGAGTATAGCAAATAAATCTAAAATTCAGTGACCTACCTTAGTGAAATTTGAAGGGGTTCAGTTGTGGGGAGCATGTTGAGATATTCCCCACACACACTTTTTTTTAAAGATTTTATTTATTTGAGAAGTAGAGTTACAGGGAGAGACAGAGAGAAATGTCTCCCATCCACTGATTCACTTCCCAGTTATGTTATAAACAAGGCACTGTGGAATATCTACCATGTATAAGAATAACATGTATAAATCTTCAAAATTTGATTAAATGATATTGTAAAAACATGGTAAATTGAGAGTTATGAATTCCATGTTTAATCCTGTTTATAAACATGGTCCTATTTATATTCCATGAATATTCCTATTCACATATAAATATATATACATGGAATATATATAGTACAATTCCAGTCAGAATCCCAAAAGAGCTTTTCATGGAACCTGAACAAATGGCCAAGAACAGCCAAGACACTACAGATAATCAGAGGAGCATGGATGAACTTGAACTTCTCAAATGTGACTAGTAATTAATATAACAGCTTAGGGTAGTTTTGCATGGGCCCAAAGATATAAACTGAAACATAATAGCCCAAAAAGAAACATGCAGACAGAAACACATAAGATAGAGATAAGACTGCACATCAAAATGAGTTTTCTATAACTAGTACTAGTAAAAATACCTATATTCAGGAGAAAAACTGAAATTGGATTCCTATCTCATACTATATGCAAAACACTAAAACAGATTAAGGTGTAAATAGAAAGACTGAATTTAAAGCCGAGGAAAACTATAGGATAATAATTTTATGATGGCAGGGCAGAAAGTTTGCCTATATAACAAGAAAAAAGCACAGACTTCAAGGAACTATATATCTAGCTACATTAAAATGAAAGAGTTATGACTCCATTAAAATAATGATGAGACAATTCACAAAACAGAGGATTTTTGTAACATGTATATGGATTAACATCCAAGATACCCAAAGAATTCTTACATATCAACAAGTAAAAACTGAACAATAGAAATCCAATAAAAATGCTTAAATGACATTCAGAAAAAAATATAAAATAGCAAGTAAATATGTGAAAATTTCAATCATATTACTCATTAGGAAAATGTAAACCAATATCATTTTGGACCCAGCAGATTGGCAAAAACTAAGAAGTTTGGTGAAGATATGGAACAGCAGGAACTCATGACTGCTGGCAAGGGTATAAAGTGGCATAGTCTTTCTGGGAAATGAAAACAATTTGATATCCTCAGGTAAAGTGATCTATAATTCCACAACTAGATACTACAATATCAAGGATGTGTACAAAAATGCTTACAACAATGTTGTTTATAGTGGAAAACACTGGAGAAAACCTCAAATTCATTTAGCAAAATACAGAGAAATTAATAGTGGAATATTTCAGTAAAAGTAAGTGAATACCTCATCAACACAGATAAATTTCACAAACATTGAGCAGAAAATTCAAAAAATTTATAAGGGCTGGGTGTTTGGCACAGCAGTTAAGACTCTGCTTGGGATGCCTGATTTCAGGTCATAGTGCCAGATCTGCTTCAGATCCAGCTTCCTACTAATGTGCACCCTGGAAGACAGAACTGAAGACTCAATTATTGAATCCCTGCCACCCAGTGTGAGAGATTCAGATGGAGTTCCAGGCTCCGGGATTCAGCTTGGCCCAGCCCTGGCTGTTGTGAGACACTAGATCAAATATTTCTTTCTCAGCCAGTGCTGTGGTGTAGTGGGTAAACCCACCACCTGCAGTGCCAGCATCCCATGTGGGCACCAGTTCAAGTCCTGGCTTCTCCACTTCGATCCAGATCTCTGTTATGGCCTGGGAAAGCAGTAGAAGATGGCCCAAGTCCTTGGACTCCTGCATCCATGTGGGAGACCCAGAAGAAGCTACTGGCTCCTGGCTTCGGATCAGCCCAGCTCCAGCCATTGCAGCCATTTGGGAGTGAACTAGAGGATGGAAGACTTCCCTCTCTGTCTCTGCCTCTGCCTCTCTGTAACTCTGCCTTTCAAATAAATAAGTAGAATCTTTAAAAAAAGATTTCAAATAAAATATAAACAAATCTTAAAATGTATAAAAAGTTTTAATAGTACAAGTTTCATTAATATATTGTTTAGAGATGAATACACACATATGGGAGACAGAACAACTCTTCATTCTGAAAAGTGCCCATACCCAGATCCCTGGAACCTGTGAGTATGTTAGTTTATGGACTTAACAAATGTAATTAAAGTTATGGACTTTAAAATAGGGAGACTATCCTATATTATCCAGGTGGGCCTAATAATCTAATTTCATGAGCTCTTAAATGTAGAAAACTTTCTGGATTCAAGAGAAACACAATAGGATTAGAAAAGGACACACAAGTGGGACTGGAAGCTACAGCTACATTGTTAACAGGTTAACCAGCAGTGCTGGCATCCCAAATGGGCCCCAATTCAAGTCCTGGATGCTCCACTTTCAATCCAGCTATCTGCTAATGCGCCTGGGAAAGCATCAAAAGATGGACCGATTCCCTGGGCCCCTGCACGCACATGCGTGAGCTTCTGCTGAAATATCTTAAGAGTTTATGCACTTCTAGAAGTTCTACTACCTGAAAGAACCTGAGGCACACCCTAGAATATTTAGAGGACCTTTTTGCTGATGAACAATGCCCTCAGATACTGCCTAGGACCTTTCTAGGTCTTCAAAAAGGATTTCACAGTCAAAACTTCAACTTCATTTTTAGACCATGCTTTCTTGACACTCCCTTGAATGTGATTTTTGCCTAAGATGACCAAGTGAAAACCATTTTTGCTGAGTTTCCCTATCATTCTCACAGATACTCAAACCCCAATTAGAATGGCCTGGCTCATTGACAGAAGCAGGAGAAATGGCAAGAAAAACCTCCTTAAGGGTGTGGAATGAGTGAATGAATTATAGGTGAGACTTGGCTTTTAACTAATAACACTTAGTGGTAGGTCTTACAGAAATGTTTTTTGCAAATGTGCCAGTACATTTGGGGAGTGTATTGTTGAATGAAAACCCACTGGCTGCAGTAAGTGCACTAGTGGCAATTCTATGAGGGAAAACTAACCCATCTTAGTTTTTACCCTTCTCACAATCTAACAAATTAATCTGCCAGTTCCACTGCTGGCAGAAGCAGCAAGTGTCCTGAGTCACAGCAGACTTTATTAGTCACCATAGGAATCATAAATTACCAGGAGCACTGCCATGTTGCCATCAGTTTTCCCTTGTCCCAGCTCTTCTGGGAGCAACAAGGATGAGCTCAGATGGATACTACACATACAATGGGCTGCATTACAGGAGAGAAATCGTGAATGTAGGGAAACGTAACCTTTCATTTGGGGTATTTTCATGCCTTTGTTTGTTGTGGAAACATTATGGGTCTGAGAGTAAGATTGCCTGCTCTTTGATCTAGAGATGTCTTCTCTTTTCCTTGGACAAAAAGATTATCCCTGTCTTCCAAGAATGTTCACTATGCAAATATTTTTTTTTTTACAGGCAGAATGGACAGTGAGAGAGAGAGAGACAGAGAGAAAGGTCTTCCTTCACTATGCAAATATTTTTTAAAGATTTATTTATTTGAAAGTCAGAGTTACACACAGAGAGAAGGGCAGACACAGAGAGAGAGGTCTTCCATCTGCTGGTTGACTCCCTAAATGTCCGCAGCAACCACAGCTGAGCTGATCCAAAGCCAGGAACCAGGGGCTTCCCCTGGATCTCCCATGTAGGTGCAGGGGCCCAAGGACCTAGGTCATCTTCCAGAGGGATGGATCAGAAGTGGAGCAGCTGGGACTTGAACCAACAGCCAGCAGGCAGGCAGAGGCTTTACTCACTAGGTCACTGAGCCTGCCCCTTTATGCAAATATTTTTGAAAACATTCCAGAATAAAAAGCAGTGCTTCTCTTGTAAGACAAACAGAGGGGCAGGTGCGGTGGCGCACTAGGTTAACCCTCCACCTGCAGCGCCGGCATCCCATATGGGCGCCGGGTTCTAGTCCCGGTTGCTCCTCTTCCAGTCTAGCTCTCTGTTGTGGCCCGGGAGTGCAGTGGAGGATCACCGCATGGGAGACCAGGAGAAGCACCTGGCTCCTGGCTTCAGATCAGCGCAGCGCCGGCCGTGGCGGCCATTTGGGGAGTGAACCAACGGAAGGAAGACCTTTCTCTCTGTCTCTCTCACTGTCTGTAACTCTACCTGTCAAATAAATAAATAAATAATCTTTAAAAAAAATAAAAAAGACATACAGAAATACAGGAGACCCATGTAGAACTTTTTTTTTTTTAAGATTATGTATTTATTTATTTGAAAGGTAGAGTTACAGACAGAGGTACAGAGAGAAAGGTCTTCCATCTGCTAGTTCATTCCCTAAATGGTTGCAATGGCTGGAGCTGAACTGATCCAAAGGCAGAAGCTAGGAGTTTCTTCCAGGTCTACAATGTGGGTGTAGGGGTTCAAGCACTTGGGCCATCTTCCACTGCTTTTTCAGGCCACAGCAGAAGGCTGAATTGGAAGAGAAGCAGCCAGGAGAGGAACCGACACCCATACAGGATGCTGGTGCTACAGGCAGAGGCTTAGCCTACCATGCCTCAGCACTGGCCCCAGAACTGTCTTCTAACATGCACCTCAGCCGAGTAGGAGAGAACAGAGGCTGGGAGCAGTAACTGTGTATGAATAGACTTCCAGATGAGCATCATGGCTGTGCTGCAAGACTCCTAGAGACAGGGTCTCTGGCTCAGAAGTTACTTTCCCCTTAACATTTTTTAAAAAGATTTATTTATTTATTTTATTTTTGACAGAGTGGACAGTGACAGAGAGACAGAGAGAAAGGTCTTCCTTTTCTGTTGGTTCACCCCCCAAGTGGCTGCTGCGGCCGGCGTACCACGCTGATCCGAAGGCAGGAGCCAGGTGCTTCTCCTGGTCTCCCATGGGGTGCAGGGCCCAAGCACTTGGGCCATCCTCCACTGCACTCCCGGGCCACAGCAGAGAGCTGGACTGGAAGAGGAGCAACCGGGACAGAATCCGGCGCCCTGACTGGGACTAGAACCCCGGGTGCCGGCACCGCAGGCGGAGGATTAGCCTAGTGAACCACGGCGCCGGCTATAAATTCCATTCCTATTTTTCCTATTTATAGATGAAATCACTAAAAAATACTTTTCATATAAAAAGAGAATTCTTTTGTAATAACTCAATTCTTTGCCATTCAATGTGCATTCATTAATTTTTGTTCTTATTAATATGCCAAAAATGAAGTAAGTTTTAATGATTTATTGGTTGGCAGCCTGATTAGCTTTAATTTTATTGAAAGCAAAGAACTGAAAACCATTGAGTTGCAAAAAAATAATGTTAGTCATTAGTAGATTATTTTTCTCAACGTATTTCAAATTATCTCTCTAGATTCCAAGAGTTTCTCTGTTTCTTCTAATTTTTGTGTTTCCTACCTTCACCATTGTAAAATCAGAGTTAAGTGAGAACTTTTTGTGAATCAGAAAGACATTTGTGGAAGAGCAGGTGAGAAAGAACCAGTGTAAGACAGGCATACATATGGCAAGGTCTGAATTTTGGAGAGAACACATGGGATGTAAAGAGATTCACTTAAAATTCTCCATGTAAAATTACCTCTGAACAGTCCTGGGGGCTGGCACTATGGCACAGCAGGTTAAGCCACCATCTGCAGTGCTGGCATCCCACATGGGTGCCAGTTTGAGTCCTGGCTGTTAGACTTCATATCCAGCTCCCTACTAATTTACCTGGGAAAGCAGCAGAGGATGACCCAAGTCTTTGGGCCCCTGCACCCAGCTGTAAGACCCAGAGGAAGCTCCTGGCTCCTGGCTTTAGCCTGGCCCTGCCCTGGTTGTTGCGGCCATTTGGGGAATGAACCAGCAGATGGAAGACCTTTACCTCTCTCTCCTTCTCTAACTCTGCCTTTTAAAAACTAAGGCTATTAAAAAAAAAAAAAATCCTGGTGTGCACTCTTTTTTTAGATAATGGTAACTATGTGGCTGTGATTTAGAAGCAAATGCAATATCAATTAAGAATCTCTGCTTATGAATTGAAGTACAACTACTTGTGCCTACTGGCCAAAATCAAACTCATAAATTTATGTGAGGGACAGTGTAGCAGGTGCACAGTGAAAGGCACCTATCGCTTAGTTAGGAAGCACTTTTGAATGAGGTGATAGTCTTTAATAATAAAGACTGTAGTGAGGATGTGTGTGTAAAAATGCTTTAATTCAATGACTGATTTTTGTATTTGTTGTCTTAACCTGTAACAAATTATTATTAGCCATTTGTTAGCCATTACTTAGCCATTATTATTCGTCTCCTAATAGGTCTCTTTTGTAAACTAAAGTTGTGATAGTCTACAAAATATCCAAGGTAAAAAAGAATAAGTTAAATTCAAAGTAAAATACACGGTTAAAGTTCTTGAATCAAGACAGATGGGATCCTAGTTTGTAGAGATCAAATTAAAAAAGGATCATTATGTGGCCGGCACTGTGGCATAGTGGGTAAAGCTGCTGCCTGCAGTGCCAGCATCCCACGTGGGTGCCAGTTGGCGTCTCAGCTGCTCCACTTCTGATCCAGCTCTCTGTTATAGCCTGGGAAAGCAGCAGATGGCAGCCTAAGCCTTGGGCCCCTGCACCTACGTGGGAGACCCCGAGGAAGCACCTGGGTCCTGGCTTAGGATTGGCCCAGCTCCAGCCATTGCAGCCATTTGAGGAGTGACCCAGCAGATGGAAGACCTCTCTCCCTCTCTCTCTGCCTCTCTGTAACTCTGCCTTTCAGATAAAGAAATCTTTTTTTAAAAGGATCATGTGATCTATAGCTGCCTTGACCACTGTCTTTACATCCCAGACTCCATCCATCCAAGCATGAGTTTGTCAATGTATAAAAGCACTACATGGATTGAGAGGGGAAAAAGGTTTCCAAAAAGTGCTTAGTAAAGGATACTAAAATACTGTACATTTATTATTGCTATAAAGATTATAAATCCTAAAAAATAAGGAGGGAGGAAAGAGAAAGACTGAAATTGATAATCAAAGAATAACTAGCTAACTGTTCTGGGGGAAGAATATGTCACAGAACAGACTGTGGGAACTTCTAATTTAGGCTAGAATGGAATTGTTACACTAATTATTCTAGACAAAGGTTAGATAGACACAGAAGCAGAAATGGGGATATGTGAGCAAATCAGAGAGCCACCAAAGCTGTAGGAAATTGAAGGATGAAGACCACACCCAAAGAAGAAGTGTAGAGGTAAGATTGATAATTAGTGCTGTTTTTCTGTTAGAGGCAACTGCTAACTCTTAAGTTGTAGTCTAAGGTTAAGAAGCTAAAACATGGAGTCAATAAGCAGAAAATAGTGATCCAGAGACCAAAAATGAGCTGAATTTTAGGCAGTCTTACAGGTCTAGGGATACAAAAACTAGAATTCAGGATTAGCCAGGGTAAAAGAATCCTGAATAGGGGCCAGCAGATTAAGCCAGTTCCTAATGACACTGGCATCCCATATGGGCACCAGTTTGAGCCCTTGGGGCCATTTGCGGAGTGAACCACCAGATGGAAAATGTTTGTCTCTTCCTTTCCACCTCCTCTCCCTCCCCTCACTAACTCTGCCTTTTAAATAAATAAATAAATAAATTTAAGAAAAAAATATTCCTGAATAAAAAGTAAAAACATCAGCCCTCAAAAGGACTGAGGCTCTGCTTTTCATCAGCCAGTTCCCACATGAATGTGCTTGTATTCTACCTGCCTGCTAAAAGCAAAAAATAAATTCTCTCTGGAAGATCAGATCATCAAGTAATGCTATCAACTCAATAACTTTTCACTGAAAATATTAATCATGGGGCTGGCGCTGTGGCTCAGTGGGTTAACACCCTGGCCTGAAGTGCCGGCATCCCATGTGGGCACCAGTTCTAGTCCCGGCTGCTCTACTTCTGATCCAGCTCTCTGCTATGGCCTGGGATAGCAGTGGAAGATGGCCCAAGACCTTGGGCCCCTGCACCCACATGGGAGACCCGGAGGAAGCCCTTGGCTCTTGGCTTCGAATCGGCGCAGTGCCGGCTGTGGTGGCCATCTGGGGAGTGAACCAGTGGACAGAAGACCTCTGCCTCTCCTCTCTCTGTGTAACTCTGACTTTCAAATAAATAAATATTTAAAAACAAAAAAGAAAATATCAATTAGACAAAAACTGTCAACCATACTAGAAGACCAAGAACTGAAAATTGAGAGAAAAACTATATTAAGAACTATTAAACATAGGTCTCCAAATCACTTCCAGGTAACTGCAATTAATATGATCATGAAAATGTACAAGATTTTAACAGAAAAAATACATATTGAACAAAAAGAGAAAAAAAGAACAAAACAGAAAACAGTCCAGGATGTATATAGTTTAATGGTGGGAGAGGAGAGAAAGAGGATAAAAGTGATGCTGGAAAAGACCGTGCCTGAAAACTGTCCAAAAATGATGAAAGACATCACACAGCATATTCAAAGTAGTTTTACAACCCCTAGCAGAAAATATCTACACCAAGAGACATCATAATAAACCTACCTAAAACCAAAAACAAAGAAAATGGGGGAGGGGGAACACATTTCTTCAAAAAATAACAAACTTACAGCTGACTTTGCAGCACAAACAATGGAATTCCAAAAGACCATGGAATAATACTGTCAAAGTGATGACAGAATTTTCAAAGATGTAAAAAGGAATATATAAAATAATTCAACAACACATAATTTTTTAACCTTTTAAGATTTTATTTATTTCTTTGAAAGTCAGAGTTACACAGAGAAAGAAGGAAAGGCAGAGAGAGAGAGAGAGGTCTTCCATCCACTGGTTCACTCCCCAATTGGCCATAATGGCCAGAGCTGTGCTGATCTGAAGCCAGGAGCCAGGAACTTCCTCCTGGTCTCCCACGTGGGTTCACGGGCCCAAGGACTTGGGCCACCTTCTACTGCTTTCCCAGGCCATAGCAGAACTGGATCGGAAGTAGAGCAGCTGGGACTTGAACCAGTGCCCATATGGGATGCTGGCACTGCAGGTGGTGGCTTTACCCACTATGCCACAGCGCTGGCCCCACATAATTTTTTAAAAGATTTATTATTTTCTTGAAAGGCAGTGTTACAGAGAAGGGGAGGGGAGGGGAGGGGAGGGAGGGGGGGAGAAGGGGAGGGAAGAGGAGAGGGGGAGGGGAGGGGAAGGAAGAGGGAGAGGAAAGGAGAGGAGAGGTCTTCCATCTGCTGGTTCACTCCCCAGATGGCTGCAAAGGCTAGAGGTGGGCCAATCTGAAGCCAGGAGCCAGGAGCTTCTTCCAGGTCTCCCACACAGGTGCAGAGGCCCAAGAACCTGAGCCATGCTCTACTGCTTTCCCAGGCCATAGCAGAGAGCTGGATCAGAAGAGGAGTAGCCAGGACTTAAACCGGCACCCATATGAGATGCCAGCATTGCAGGCAGAGACTTAGCCCACTACGCCACAGCTCTGGCCCCCCAACAACACATAATTTTACAAAGGGACAAAGAGCACCTGAACTGATATTTTGCCAAATACAAATGGTAAACAAGCACATGAAACTGCAATGTCGCAATCATCAGAGAAATTCAAATCAAAACCACAGTGAGACATCCTGGGATGGTGTGTTTTTTTTTGTTTGTTTGTTTGTTTGTTTTTTTTTTTTTTTTTTTTTTTTTGACAGGCAGAGTGGACAGTGAGAGAGAGAGACACAGAGAATGGTCTTCCTTTTGCCGTTGGTTCACCCTCCAATGGCCGCCGCGGCCGGCGTGCTGCAGCCGGCGCACCGCGCTGATCCAAAGGCAGGAGCCAGGTGCTTCTCCTGGTCTCCCATGGGGTGCAGGGCCCAAGCACTTGGGCCATCCTCCATTGCACTCCCTGGCTGCAGCAGAGAGCTGGCCTGGAAGAGGGGCAACCGGGACAGAATCCGGCACCCCGACCGGGACTAGAACCCGGTGTGCCGGCACCGCAAGGCGGAGGATTAGCCTAGTGAGCCGTGGCACTGGCTGGGATGGTTATAATTTTTAAAATGCACAATAACAAGAAGATGTGAAGAAAAGTGAAATCCTCATACATTGCTCAGTAGAAATATACTGAAGCTGCTGTGAAAAACTGTTACTTCCTTGAAAAGTTCAAGAATTCTCAACAATTCTACATCTATGTACATACTTGAACTGAAAACTTGACTCATACAAATACTTGGACACAAATGTTCACAGAAGCACTAATCACAATAATGAAATCATAGAAACAACTCAAATGTTTATCAACTGAAGAATGAGTAAGCAAACTGTGGTATATTCATGCAATGGAATATTACTGAACCACAATAAGCAATGAAGTACTGACACTACATGAATGAAAATACTATACTAAGTCAGCCACAAAAGATCATGTACCGTAAGATTCCATTTATATGAAATATCCAGAATGGGTAAATTTATATGACACAGCAGACTGGTAGTTACCAGGGATAAAGGTTGATAGGTAGTAACTAACTTAATGCACTAATCACTATTAAATTATCCACTTTAAAATGGTCAATTTTATGTTATATAAACTTCACTTCATTTAAAAAAAAAAGTTGGATCTAGTAAAGACTAAAAGAACATAATGAACAAAGCTATTAACAAAAATGCCGCTTCTCTCTACAGTCTTAATCAAAGACTACTTTATAGCTTTGGTAACAAGCAAATAAGAGCCAAGTTTTAAACCTACTTGATCAATCAGTGATACCCTGTCCCTGTTTAATCTTAGTTAGTCAATGAGATTCTGCTTCAGTACCTTTGCCTCTAGAAACCAACCATTCAGTGACAACCTCATACTTACTTCTAAAGGTCAACAAATTGACAGTAAATTTATCAGTAAACCTGCTGCAGAGAGCCAGCTGGCCAACACGTCTTGCCAGGATAACCATGTCTAAGCCTGACGTCAATTCACTCCACCTCTGTAACCAACACAACACCAAAACAATCCCTGACTCAAAACCTCTATGTCAAATTAGCAGTTGGATTTCCTCAAAATGACTGGGCCTAAGCAACAGAACTCCCTTCCTTAAGCAATACAGCTTTCATTTCAGACATCAAGTGTCGTGATCTTGATCTTTTCCTTAGACAAATCTCACACCAAGATTATTCAGAAAGACCTCATCTGGCCAATATTGCCATGGATCCTTGGACCAACATCACTGCCATGTTGAGATCCAAATCCCAGTGTTCCTAAGATCTGTTGCCAGGTAAGTTTCTTAAAAAGAATCTGAGCTGCTAGTTTCCTTATTATTGCTGAATTTATTTTATCTTTGATTTTTAAACAAATCCTCATGGATCTTTATATAAGGTAATTAATTACAACCAGGTCTTTATATATATATTTAAGCTAATCAGAACGTCAGGTTGAGGTAAATATTTGGCACAAATTTTTGCCATTATCCCTCCTATGCTCCCATTTCTTGATTTCACTTTTTTGTTCACCTGTTGTACAAATTCTTACTTTGTGTTATTATTTTGTTCCTTATTGTCTTATGTCTGTTAAAAGTGTAAAAGTGCTTTATAGCACTTTTGGAAGTTGGAAGTACAGGCTACTCTAAGTCTCCACAACAATACAAGTTGGCCCTAAAGACTACTAATGGTCCACTGGACTGATGAAAACTGGCTGCTAAAATGTTCAAACAGTTTTGGTGGTTCCTGTCGCTCCCCCTCTTCGTGGAGGAACGACACAGAACCCTGCCTAGGCTTCATATCCGAGTCACGGCACCATTATGTCGCTCCCCCTCTTCATGGAGGAACGACACAGGACCCTGCGCTGTTCTTTTGTCTGCTCGGCCCTTCCCGGGTTTGCTGCTGGTTCTTCCCGGGTTGGCTACTGTCCCTTCCACCTCCGTGGAAGGGCGGTTCCCCCTGCCACATTCCCCACTTCCGCGGGGGAGCGGCACACCGCCGGCCGGCTCTCTCGGGGGCTGCACAGGTGTTCCTCTTAGTTGTTCCCCTTAGATGTTCCTGGTGCATGTTGTCTCTCTCCTCCTTTATAGTCCTTTTCCACCAATCCCAACTCTGCTACCCACACGCCGAGTACGCTGCTCTCCTCCAATCAGGAGCAGGATCAGCTCCTGGAGGTCAGCACTCAAGTTGGCAAGAGGCAGCTGCGTAGAAGCTGTTTTCTCCTCTCCCAGCGCCATATTGTGGGAGAGCAGATGCATAGAATAAGTCTTAATTCCAGTAACTCAGTCCAGTCCGGGTTGCTCCCCACAGTTCCTCTATTGAAACCTTCATAAGAGTACTCCCCAATATGCCCCTATTCATGAAAGAAGTTCGCTTGGTTTAGTCCCTACTTTAGGGTCGATTATAGGAATCACTGATCTTTTCTCTCTTCTGCTTGGTTGGGAAACCACATTTATCATTAACAACACAGCTTTAACTAATGCAGTAGTCTTGTTCTTGTTCATCATTGCTTTGTCTATGTCTAAGTCAAAACCTCCTCCTGACAGAATTTTTACTGTAATCCTAATTATTGTGTTTAACTTCGGCAAGTGGCAAAATTTTGCTAAAAATAACTGGAATTATAGTAGCCATTATAGGAAACTGCTGACACATCAAAATTAATACACTTCAGAGGAGCTCTAGAAAAATTAGGGGGAAATAACCCTGAAGTACCCAAGAGTTAATTTTGATCATTTTCTGAGGCCTCAAAATGAAAAACTCGAAGAAAGCCTCTCAAAGACACTAGGTCACTCCCATTCAAACCATCTGAAACCTCCCTTCCCTGCACCTCTACCCAGCTTTACTTCTATCAAAAAACTAAACCCCTTCGATCCTTCTGCATCTTCTGTATCTCCTATACAAGTAATCCTTTCCGCAAGGTTTTCCTAAGGACAGAACAGTTACATCCTTTAACATCTACAGAAACTGACTTTGAACCTGGTCTAGAGTCAAGTTAAGCACTTAATAATTAAGGATTTCCTTAACCTCAGAAAGACAAATTTGCCACAGGGCTCAGTATTT